>NW_028258324.1:27315000-28565000 GCF_053883595.1 Heterocephalus glaber
GCTTTCTAACTGGCATATGAGCTCTCAATCAGTGTGCTGGTTACAGAGTAACCCAAGAAAACTTTAAGGATAAGTTAAAGGACACTCTTAGATTGTTTGAATCTGTGGTTACATAAATTTGATTTGCTTTGAAAATAAGTAGCAATGGATCATCTTCTCTTACAAAAATCATCTTTTGAAGCATTTAACAAAAGTTTTAAGTTATTGTCCTAAATTATTTCTTATATTAGCAAGTAAATTCTGTTCAAATTTAATGCTTATGATTATAAGCAAATGCATTTGTAGTCTATATACATATATTTTTTTAAAAGAAAAGTCTTGGTGCTCATTAGAATAATATTGTATTAAGTGTAACCATTAAAGAGCTTGCCCTGTAATACTTAAGATTTATAAATAGCAAACACTAAGAGATATTTTAAAAAGATTCTCTAACTACAAATGATTCTTGGGATAAGGGGGAACTATCATATGTAAAACTCTCTACCCTACTCAGTGCTTCGTGAGAATTTCTCACTTGCCCTTAGTAGTGAATAATTCTATTGAGAAACTTTTACGCCTACTTTTAAAGTATTAGGCAAATTTTATTGGTACATGAATTTTTTATTCATATACTTTTGGTTGTTTAATTTTACTTTCAGATGAGCTTCAGACCTTAGTCTTTTCCCTGTTTTTAAGTGTTTACAAGAAAATTCCTCTGTGTTTAAATATTGCTTGACGTTAAATCCACATACTGCTTTAAAACAAGAACAAGTTAAAAAACCTTAAGAATTTGT
The DNA here is from genome assembly GCF_053883595.1 of Heterocephalus glaber. Lineage (NCBI taxonomy): Eukaryota > Metazoa > Chordata > Mammalia > Rodentia > Bathyergidae > Heterocephalus > Heterocephalus glaber. The sequence continues at coordinate 27,315,774 of NW_028258324.1, forward strand.
TGAATTGACACTGCAGATCATATCAATTATAAACTAGTTCTTTATTGGCATGGTTAGAAATGTATATACAACTTCATAGGTCATCAGAATATGGAAATTCTAAGAGTTTTATTTTTGATAATACATTTATACCTCCAACTTCTTTAGTAGCAATATATGTGCTCTCTCAAAATTAAGTTTGGACAGTAGAATAAGAACAATCACACCTAATCCAAGTTTTTAACACAGTTATTATTTTAGTGCTTACATATTCCCTTCCAGATTTTGAGTGTATAAAGATATATATGTTAATATGAAATTGTAGTTGATAAGTAGCTTTTCAATAGTTTTTAAACTATGCAATTAAAAACTAAAGCTAATACTGACATTAATAAATTTTGAATTTTGGACTGATATTTGATTGACATCTGATACTATCCTTTTCCGTTTTTCTTCCTGCCTCACAGATAGTTTCTTCTCAGACCCTCAAGCATTTCCTTCTTTCTGTCATCCTAAATATTGGAATCCTCAGGATGCTGTCTGGACTCTCCTATTTTCTTGATTCTATTAAGATGATGTGGACTGGTGCCTCCACCCTGTGACATTTCTTCTTGCATTCAAATTCCTTTCATTTCTCATCACAAAGGGGTTCAGAGTTCTCAGCCTTGGTTGGTGGATTTTTCCTTAGAACCTAATTAATGATTGTTTGGAAACTCCCGCAGTTTCTCAAAAACCGCAGATAACCTCCACAGTTTTTGTTTTTGTTTTTGTTTTTGTTTTGGTCAGGAGGTTTGCAAGTAGCGTTATTCAGTTCTCCTTACTGCTGATTGGCTGGTGCCCTGTAACCATCTCAGGCTGTTGCATCAGCATTCCTGCATTGTAATGGGTCACTGTATAGTGTGTACCTATCTGTAGTGTTCTCTTTCTTCTTCTTAAAGCCCTAAAATCCATGTGATGCCATCAAAATGCCCTGCACCAGGGCCAGGGATTTAGCTCAGTGGTTCTGCCGCTTGCCTCACAAGCACAAGGAACCGAGTTCAATCCTTGGTACCAAAAAAAAAAAAAAAATGCCCTGCACCTTCTAAGGCTTAATACGATATTTTATTAAATTAAATTATGTAACTGTGGGAGACATAGCATATTTAGGGTTTAAATATAAAAATAGGCATTTTTCTGACCATATCTGAAATTCAGTTTTTCACAATTTGTAGCTGTTCTAAGAACATAACCCCTGAAAATTTCAGGGGTCCAGTATATTGCTGGTGTACCTACTGAGTATTTCTTCAGCTTGTTCATCTCTCTCACCCCGATACAGGCTACTATCCTTTTTTGTATAGAAGTGCAATGACCTTCTATTATTTGAATTTTTCTAATGTAATTAACTATATCTACTGTTCTTTTCACTTTTCACTTTTTATTTTTGGTTTTTTTCTTCTCTACCAAGCTGTTGCATTTTCTCTAATACACTTTATTTTCCTGACCCTAGATACTGATTATTTGCTCCTGAAACACTCTTGCTGTAGCTTGGCAGTTGCCATACCCATAAATTGTATACCTTCTGCTTTAAACTGTAAGCTAATAAACTCGGGATATATTTTAAATACATTAAAATCTCTCTAGGATGTAGCATCACAAAATTTGGTATCTGCAAAGAGTGTCAGACAATTACAGACAAGAGTCTTATGTAGAAACCAGATCACCTACTTCCTAAGTCAGTGTTTCATGATATTTAGGGTTTAGCCACCATACCTTAGTAGTACAAAGTATATAGGTAACATATTACTTGCTTACCATCTGCTAGACACTCATGCTTTATTTCACTGAATCCTAATACTGGTCCTGTTATTCTTTAGAGAGGCTGAATAAAGAGGCTGCCTAAGTCCTATCTTAAACGTGATGGAGTTGTAATTCAAACCTTGGTATGACTTTAGATCTAAAGCCCTTTTATTCATTACCACCTCTCAGCTTATCCTTTGATCCTAGAGTTATAACTTTGAGTTGGAAGTGACTTTAGTGGTCATTTATTAAAAACCACTTGTACCCCACTCGAATCATGTCTACAGTGGACCTTCCAAGTTGTGATGTACCATTTGACACCACCAGTGATGTTTACCTTGGAGTCCTGGGGGTTTTTTTTCTTTTTTTACTTCATATCCTTTCTGTACAACAGAGAATCTTAAAATTTGAAGCAGGAAAATTAGATACTTAACACCACTTGAAGCAAATGAAAGGATATTTGTTATACTACAAATTCTGTGGAAATACAGAACTAGATACATTCTCTTGCTATCTGTTAATGGTCATATAAGCCATCTGAGGTAATACAAATGTGTTCTAAAGGTTTTTTCCAAAAACAGATAAGGAGACATTACTTAGTAACGTACAGATTTTGAAGATATCTTCCCCATTTCTTAATTTTTATTGATTGTAGTGATGATCCGAGGACTTCAGGGGATACTTTTATTTATGCTTGCTCTGATCCACCATTATAAAAAATGCAGTACACATAGCTCAAGCTTAAAGGTATGGCAGTTTGGCCTGTCTTCATCTGACCTGACCAAACCTGCAAGCTTTAGGTCTTTTGTTTCTTTCACTTCCCTTTAGATTCAGTTCTGATTGAATGGCAAGTAAGATTGAGCAGTTAAGAGGACTTATAGATAGGTATTTATAAAATATGATTTTATAATTAAGACTTTCACTAGATTTATAAATGATTTCTAAGTTTTATCTTTATCAAGATTTTTATCCAAAAGATCATTTAGTTTTTAAAAGTTAGTTTTATTTCCCATTGAAGTCTTCTGTCATCAAGAGGATCAGTATATGGAACTGCCAGGTTTCACTGGTATAATTTTTTATTTACTTGAATTACCTGTGTCATAGAGAAACCACTGTACTTTCTTCTTGTTTAATAAAACCACAACAACAACAAAAATGCCTTTTGGCTTTTTGTTTAAGCTGCCTTTACCAAGAAGAAAAAAGTTTCTTGACATCAGCCCATTTTTACTATATGCCAATGACAGCATTCTATTAGTTTCTAAAATTTAAATAGCTAGTTAACTTCTCATATCACTGTCCTAGCATACTAAGAACTAATAACATCAGCTTATGCACAGGTTATAAAATGTAACTTATGGGCTGAGCATGTAACTCAGTGGGAGATCACTTGCGTAGCATGCATAAGGCCCTGAATTCAATCCCTAGGACCATATAAATAAATAAATAATTTAAAAATTTAAAACTAATTAGATAATATATTAAATATTGTAAGTTATACTGTTTTTCTTTGAATAATATGTTCAATATTATAGATGAAGTTTTATAATAAGTAGACCCTGATGAATACTTCTATTTTAAAGATTTAATTCAAGAGGTAAGAGTTGATGAGGGCTGGGGATTTAGCTCAGTGGTTCTGGCGCCTGCCGCGCAAGGTCCCAAGTTCGATCCCAAGTACCAAAAAAAAAAAAATAAGTTGATGAAGACAACATAAAAATTATGGAAGAATCAGAGGGCTGAATACTATTGATAAGCGCAGTCCCCATCATCCTCCTCTTCTCACCTTTCAACTGTGAGCCCCTTATCTTTTGCATCACCCTTGCGGTATATTTTCATTATGATAGAGCAGTATCTTTTTATACCCATGCCTTCAGTAACACCAAAGAGGCTGTGTGTTTCCAAAAAAAACAAAAAGGTAGAAAACTTATGTCCTTATGGGATTAAAAATATTCTTTTGCATTTCATCTATTTTTAAAAGTTGACAAAGAAAAAAAGAGGACTGAAGAGAATGTAGGTGAGACATACCACATCAGATCACAGTGTTATCTCTGGACTATAAATAAATTTAATAAATTTCAGGTCATGATGTAAGTGAAGAATTCATCATAAAAGATTTTACACAAACTGATGTGTACAAACTTGTAAAATTCTTATTTACTGTTAGATAGATAATTATTACCTAGAATTCAAAGACTTGGATCTAGATTGAAATGAGAAAAAGTTGTTAAAAACTTTTTGCTACTGACACTGTGTCTATTGAATACAATCTGCTAGAGTGAAAAAGTTCTTATAACTCTTCAGATCTTTATCTTGGTGCTGTTTTATATTTTTCTTTATTTGACACCAGAATCTCTTTTTTTAATTAGCCAATTCTAAAGCAGTGACTCACTAAGATAGTAAGTGCTTTAAAAGCAAAGCAACACTTCATCCCAGTGTTTTTGTTTGCTTCTAATAATATTGATTGTTGAAATTTCATGTAACTTAAAGGAAGCCTGAGACACTTTCAATTAAATACTTTTTTTGGAAATTTCTGTGTTGAATTAAATTAATTACGTGGGCTTTGGAAAAAATTCCCACAGTAAGTTAAGAATTTTATTCTAAGCAATGAAACTTTGAGAGCCTAAAGAGGATCAGTAAATTATATTAATGTTCAATAAACAGGAATGCCATGTTTAATGACCTTATTGAAAATTTAAATCTCAAGTCAAAAATTAGTCTTTAACATTAGACTAAGTACCAAAAACCATATATATTTATTATAACAGGATTAATTCTTTTGGGTGAGATATAACTACAAAATGTGTTTTATAATACATAATTGGTTTTTATTTATACCTCACTGCCTCAGGAGCTCAACTCTTTTCATTTGTAACTTACATTACACTGGAAAAGTAGATCTTATAAAGTGTCAAAGTCCAAATTGATCCAAATAATAGAACTAATTGAGGTATAAGTTTACTATTATAAAGAGCCTCCCATAATCCTGACAATAGTCCTTTAAGTTAGATACAACTGCAACCTCATTTTACAAATGAGGCTGAGACTGGTTTCAATATATATTAACTTGTGAGAGTCACCCCACTACTTATGAGAGTTACCCCACTAGTAAATGGGTAGAGTTCAGATTTAAAAACAGACTACTGCTGAGAGGCAAGCTCTTTATGTCCCAGAATGTCTGACAGCAGTGTGAAGTAGAACCCAAAAGGGATGTAAACCAAGTGGTAGTAAACTGACCAGACACCTTTACTCTTCAGGGCATATATTCACAATGCTGTCTTTATATTTGTTGAAGATAATTGTTCAGAACTAAGTCAATATAAACTTTTTAACTGTCTCAACTGTAAAACATTGATCTATTAAAAGTAAAATAAAGATAAAATTTTTCCCAATATTGTGTTCATTTCTTTAAGGAGTGATGATCTTCAGTCTAAATGAGAAGCAATTGTCAATTTAAAAATCTCATGATAGGGCCTGGGATGTAGCTAAGTGATGCCATGCCCGCCTGGCAAGTGCAAGGTCCTGAGTTCAATCCCCAGTACCAAAAAAACCCAAAAAACCCTCATCATACTCGTATTCTTCTGGGTTTAACCCTACATTGAAATAGTCCCTTGAAAACTTTCATTTTGTTACTATCCCTAAACTTTGAGAACAGATTAGGAAGAGATGTAAAGTAGCAAAGCAGAATTATTTAATAACCTAGAAACAAAATTGATTTTCTGTTATGTAACCCTGATAAATTTTACTTTATCAAGAATTAGACTTTCTAGGGCTGGGGATTTAGCTCAATGGTTCCGCTGCCTGCATTACAACTGCAAGGTCCGGAAATCAGTCCCCGGTACCAAAAAAAAAAGAATTAGACTTTCTCTATACCTTCAAGAAATAGATATAAATGAAAATATTAGCTGTAAAATGATGAAATTATTGATGTGCTCTTTACTGGTATTTGGCTGTTGGTATACAAAGAGACAGTCTTGTTTTTCCTTTAGTCAATCTTCATTGTAGAAATGAGATTTGAGAGAATTTGTTCAAGAATGGCTGTTTAAACCAGGAATGGTGGCACACATTTGTTATCCCAGAATTCTGGGAGCCTGAGACAAGGGGATCACGAGTTTAAGCCCAGTGAGGGCAACTTAGTGATGTAACAAGATCTGTCTCAAAATTTTAAAAAAAAATTTTTTTCAAAGAGCTGGACATGTAGTCCAGTGCTATAATCCCCAGTAATGGAAGAAAAAAGAAAACGAAACAAAACAAACCGTTTAGTTGAAAGAAATAATATTTAGAATGTTTGAGAAAGAGGAAGCAAATGTGAGGCCATTAGATAAAAGGAATAAATAGTATTCCTAAAGAGTTTTTTCCCAAGCTCATCTTATTCCATAACTCTTGACAGATTGGTTTTTTCCAGTATTTTGGCCCCACTTATTGCTTTACTCTGCATTCTCTCACCTCCATGCTAGGCGTTAAATCCAGGATCTCATACATCCTAGGCAAATGCTTTACTACTAAGCTCCAGCTCTTTGTATTTTTTTTATTTTTGAGAGAGGGTCAGAGGGTCTTACTAAGTTGCCTGTGGTAGCCTAACACTTGGCGTAATCTTCCTCTCTCAGGTTCCCAAGTAGCTGGGATTACAGGGGTATACCATCATGCCTGCCATCTTCTCACTGTTTAAATAACTTTGTCTTCTCCAATAATTTGAGCCATCTGCCATCTCCTGACCAACTCTTAAATCTAGACTTTTATGCCAGAGACTGTTCTGGAGTTCTACAGACCTATTTTCTGCAATATTTCTGTATTTCTCACTGGGATCCACATTTCAAACAAAACTTAAGTTTCTCATACAGTTAATTTTTCATAAACCATGAAAATTTCTCATATAACGTGGATGAAAATAATATTTCCTCTTAATCAAGGAAAGGAATGCTATTACTAACCTTTTAAAGGAGACTTGATTTCTTCTGTAAAGTAGCTATTAATCATAGTTCTTTCCCTAAAAGGCTTTTTCTTCATTTGCTATCTTTTTCTTAACCCAGCTGAAGTTATTTAAACTCTAATGTATTTTTAATATATTAAGAATTTGGGGGGTTGGGGATTTAGCCCAGTGGTGCCACACCTGCCTCGCAAGCGCGAGGTCCTGAGTTTGATCACGAGTACCAGAAAAAAAAATTTTTGTTGTTGGATTTATCTCTCCTTAATTCCTCTTCAGGGAAAGAAGAGGACCCTTTAAAAGTCAGTATTGAAAATACAGATTTTTTTTTTTTTTTTACTAGAGTAAGATTTACTTCAATCACTAAATTCTGATGTTTTTTGAAGCTGGTTAACCATCAGTTTCTAGCAGATGAAAGGAATGGTTTTAGAATATACATTCCACTTTATTCCTTTCTAGTGTAATTATATTATTTATTTTTTGTTGGGTGTTATGTACTAGAAATCAGTTGGAAAAATTTGAACTCCTTTCTAATGCCTCTTCCCTTTTTTTTTCTTTGAGGTACCAGTGTATGTCTCAGTACCAGTCTAAGTATAGGTAATTGTCAATAGTATACTATTTTCCTGGTCTTCAAGAAATAAGTACTTCAGCATTGTAGTGTCATATTTTAAATTTGGGTTTAGACCCCTTGGTATGTATCCTTCACTTCCCATTAATATGCTGTCATCAGATTACCCAGTTGCTGCTATGTAAACAGTACAGTGAAATCTCTTTCAAGAAAGCCTATTCTAATTGTAAGTACTCTACCCCTTTCTCACACTCTTATTTCAGTATGACTCAGAGGAAGAAAATAATCTTTTCATCCTGCCAATTTATCCTGAGTAGATAGGATTCCATGGTCTAGTAACATTTAAGTGTTTAATTTGAAATAACAGGCTATTAATTAACCTTTTCAGGTTATTTGGAATGTTTTGATTGTAATAGTGATACTGCTGTGCAGATTTTACTTGTCAGTCTTCAATTTTTCCAAACTGAATTCTTGTATCTTTAACTTTGATGTTTTAAATAGAAGGAATTTTAGTTCAGCCATCTTTCACATTAAGTTTCTTGTAGAAAAATCTGTAAGAAAAAAGTAATTACTGTATATCAGAATTTTACTGACAGTCTCGGGATGATTCCCTCAAAATAGTTTAACTTAGAAATATACAAAAAGTAATCTCAATTTTTATCTGCACCTTCTTTGGAATGCATTTTTAATGTAATGTTTTTATTGTGTACATTTATGTAGCCTATTGTCAGATACCACAGATTTTTACTACTTAATAGATTAACTTTGAATAAATAGAAATAACTGTACTAGGAGATGTAAACATTGGTACCTTATTCTTGGGTGGTTATAATTGGCTGTAAATCAAGGATATGAGTTTTATTAATCACAAATATCACTTATGTTGATTGTAGAATTTTAAAATAATTCCTAGAGAAAGTAGACTTGGCACGTCTTTCCTCCCTTCTCCCTTTTGTTTCTTCTTGTTACTTTTCCTGCCTGCCATTTTTTCATGTCTTGTGTTTACATTGTATAAGTACATAATGACTCCTTCATGGGTCATTTTCATTTTGTAATGTGTTTTTCAGTATTCTCCAACATGGAGTGATGAAAGTATATGGTGAATGTTTAAAAATGTTTTAATTATTACATTAAGACACTTTGTCATTAATCCCCTTCAGAATACTCTCCGTCACTTTTAATACACATACTCTCATTCTTGTTACTCTCTGAAACAGTTCTGAAAATCCTCTTTAATGAGTGCCTGTTTACATGTTGTTATAAACACAGTTAATGCTGCTACCAAGTGCCAACCAACAGAGACCATACTCTTTAAGTGAGATAAACGGGACACAAATGTTTAAATACCACGTTGTTTCTCGGATGTGAGAAACCAAAAGTGGAAGTAAGGACCAAAATGTGTAATTGATATTGGGAAAATGGAAGAAATGTTCAAATGAGGAGGACAAAGGAGGGGGGAGGAGGGAAGAAAAGACAAGACAAGAAAAAAAGAGAATAGAAGAAAAACATGGAAACAATTTTTGTAAATGAGGGGAAGAGGGGTTGAAGGGAGGGAGAAAATGGGAAAAAAAGAAGCAAAGTGTATCATGTACAGGTCCAAATTCCCTATGATGAATGTTATTATTATGTATATCTAAAATGTACCAATAAATGTTTTGCTTCAAAAAAAAAAGCATGGAAGTCAGGGCCGTAAACACATTTCTATGTGCCCTCATCCACCTTATTCATCAGATCTGACACCATGTGATTTCTAGCTCTTTCCTAAAGCCAAAATGACTGTGAAAGGTAAATGTTTTTAATCGGTTCAGAATATTGAGGCAGCCACAACAACTCACCTAAAGACACAAAAGAGAACTTAGAACTGCTTCAGAAAGTGGAAAGAACAATGGGATAAGTTTAAAGCAAGGGCAAGTATTTTGAAGAGGATTAATGGCAATGTGTCTTTTATTATAATACAGTTTTTTTAAGAAAATTAACATTCACCATAGTATTTTTCAGTTGTACCATGAAATCTTGCTTCCATTTCTGTCCTGCATTTGCCTATCTTCCCATATAACCACATTCTTAGTTTGTGTGTGTATTCTTTCACAGTTTAGTTATGTACATACACAAGCAAATACGATATACATTATTTTTTATACACTGTTCCTATCTCAATACATAAAAAAGGATCTTCATAGTTTTTTATAGATATATATTTCAATTGAATGGACAGCTATACCACCATTCATTTAACCAGTTCCCTGTTGATAGAAGCCTTGGTGTTAAAAACAGTGCTGTAATGAGTAATAACTTTCCCACATATATACATATCTATAGAATAAATTCAGGTATAGGATTGATGGTTCAAAGAGTAAATAAAGACAGGTGCAGTGGTGTATACCTGTAATCCCAGCACTCTAGGAGATTGAAGCAGGGGGATCACAAATTTGAACCCAGCCTAGGCAGTTTGGCACTTAGGGAGATGCTGTTTCCAAAAAAAAAAAAAAACACCAGTATAGATAAATAGATATAGAAAGGGAGGGAAAGGCATCTGTGTTGGAAAATGGTATTATATATAGATTTAATCTGTATTTTTATTATGATTAAAATATTTTATTTATGCCTTATGAACCATCAGTGTGAATTCTCATTTTTCTTTTGGGCTTCTGGCCTTACCAACTTCCAGAAATACTTTATATTTTAGGGGATTATTCAAGAAGTTTTTGATTTTTCTAAATTTTCAGGAGTATAGTTAACAGATAAGCCTTTCCCACTTTAATAATGAAATTATTATTCTTATGGGGTTTTTAAAAATTCCTTTCATACAAAACAGTATAGTCAACTTTGGACAAAAGGGTAAGTCTGAGGTAGGAAAGGAACTTTGCACCGATTGCATACATTTCTACAAATACTCTGAATTTTTTACCATATCAATCTTTTTAATAAGCATTCTATTTTGAAATAATTGTAGGTTCACAAGAAACAGCCTGTGCACTCTTCATCTAATTTCCCCAACAAGAAAACATAATTACATGATGCATACACTGTTAACCAGGAAGTTGACATTATAGTACAGTCCACATGTACCCTTTTTCCTTTCTAAACTTTTATTTTTTCTGGCCAGGAATTTGACTTAAATTAATAATATGAATATAAAATATATAAGGGTATTGGTGAACAAAGTTTTTGTGAAAGATGCAAATACCAAACATTACATAATTTAGTTTAGCTTTTAATATTTTCTTAAAGCTTTAGTCACACCCTTGTAAGACTGGTTTCTTTAAACCTGCTTGGTTTGAGTGACAGCTTTTAAATCACTTATGTTACTACTAATCTTCATGGGGCATTTTTGTGGGGTTCTTTGGTTATGAAATTTAGAAGGTTATTTGTTGTACATTAGTAGAGTTTATGGTCAGTAATCAGAATACATAAAATTTTTAGTTCTTAGCCTAATTTACTGTTAACTTCATCTAATATTTTATTAACTATAGAGGTTTGCATTTGGCCAAAGATAATTCTATATTGATTTTAGACTCTTTTGAAAGGAGAATTGTTATTTGCACTTAAATGTAGTATTAAGTTGTATTTTTTTAGTTCCCTCTTACATAAGAGTGGTGAATTTTTTAAAAATTACACAGTAAGTCCCCAACTTAAAAATATTCAAGTCACGAGCTTTCACAGGTGTACTGTATAAGATACAACTCACTTTATCGGATTACAAATGAATCTGACTTAACGAAACTTGTTTGTAAATTGGGGACTTACTGTATTTAACCTTTATAGGCTTGCTAAACTGTAGATTTATTGGATTTACTTGTAATCAGCAACTTAGTGTCTTAATTTATGCTCTAAAAGTCAAACAAGCCTAGGTATGGTGGTGCACACTGGTGGTCCAGGCACTTAGAAGGCTGAAGCAGGAGTATCACCATGAATTTAAGGCTAGCCTGAACTACAGTGAGACTTTGTTCCTAAAAAAAAAAAATGTATTTCCTAGAGAATAGGCAAAATATTATCTCTTATTTGGGGAATTAGGGAATGAAGATTGTAGATGATTAACTGGAAACATTAGAAGGGTCTTTGAGTAAAACAATGTAATTTTTTTTTTAGTTTTCTACTTAGAGATACATACAATTTTAAGATATCTTTAGCTTTCTAACAAACTAGTTCTTGCCAAATAGGCAGATTATACTGACTGTATACTGTTCAAAGATCACTGAACAAGTGCTTTTTCTAAGAAGTTGACTCCCATATTCTCAGAGCTGAACTTCTTTTGGGAATGTGCTAGATAAGATAAATGGCATGTTATGAACATGGTTTTAATCTTTGGATCCGTATTTATGGTTTCACAACTGACATTTAATGCTTAAAGCACTCTTCATCATTTGTACAACTCAGTATTTATTTTAGGTCATAATACATACTGTAGTTGATTTTTTTCCACATTCTTACTGTTACGGAAGAAAAGGTGTGTGTTTTCATGTTAGGTCTGGGTAAGAATCTTGTTCTTGGTATTGGCCTCAGTTTGTTCATTTGTAAAATGAGAATGTTCTTCAGGCCTGTGTTCTCAGGAGCATAGTGTGTGTCTGCCATAAAGTGGACATTCATTTATATTTTCCTCAACTTTGTTGCTTTGTTAATTGGCATTTTTATAGGGGGGAGGACAGAAGACAAAGTAGTCAAAATATGTCCACTGGGAAAAGGAAAAGACATTTGGACTGTTCTTAATTTAGACAAGTAGCTATGAAGTTGCTACAAAAAAACAAATAAGTTTTCATGAAAAGAGATTTCTTAAAATGTGAAATCAAGTTACATTACCCTTCACTGATTTAAACTTGTGAAGTGGATGTTCTTATCTGGCCTTGTGTCTTCTCATTGAGGTTTCAAGTGATCTTTTGTGATAATAGTAAGATCTGGGAGGAAAAGGTGTGGGAGGGAGCCATCTGGGATAAATTTAAAAAGAACAGCATGAAAAGACAACCTGTCTCACTGCTGCATTGATATTGTGAGTTTTGCTTTTTCCTATAATATGATTGTAATTGGATTTATTTTAAATGCTAAATTCAAGCTTATTTGGTTTTTTTGGAGGAAATTATTTAAATTTAGTTACAATCTAAAAGGCACTACTGCATTGACCAGGATATTTCTATTTCTTATATAACATTGAGTGTCTTCTTCTGTTAAAACAGTAAGGTATCAGGTTTTCCTTTGCAAAAATAATTTTTTAAAAAACCTAGTTCTGTTTTTCAGAATTTATAAAAGCACCAACAAGAGGATATAGACTCTTGCTTACTTACTCTTACTACTCAGTGCATGGGAGAAAACATGAACCACCAATTATATATTAAACTTTCTGATAATATACAAATGCTAAGGTGATACTTAAATCTAGGATGTACTTAGTGAATTGACTACTTTCAGTTATTTTCAGGAAAAACTAAGCCAAAAGCTTTATTACATGATTTTTGTCATCAAGTAATCTACAATTAAAGTATGTCCGTCTCCCAAAATATTGAATCCCTTAATAAGCCCTGCCAAAAGTTTTAGAAGCCATTTCTATAAGATGTTAAAATATGAAATGTGTAAAAGGAAAGTCATCATCTGAGTTTTAATGAAATAACCACTAGGATTTCTACATGAAAGGCAAATCAAATATATAGTTGGTTAATGAAGCTTAAGAAATGAGAGGGTTGGGGCCGGGTATTTATTAGCTCAGTGGTTCCACCACCTGCCTCACAAGCGCAAGGTCCCGAGTTCAATCCCCGGTACCAAAAAAAAAAAAGAAATGAGAAAGTGCTGGTCATTCAAAATGTATCCCTTTCAGAATACTAAGGGAGGAACACCGGAGTAAAATTGGGATTTACTTTTAAAGTAGCATACATATGTCCATTTTATGCAAATTATAAATGTTAGACCTACAAACATTTTTAGAAGTCATCCATTTACTAAAACCTGCATTTTAAAAGTTAGAGGTCGGAATACTGAAATTGTGAGAATAACTTAATAAGCTGTTTTAAATTATCATATTTGTTTTTAAGTAAAACAGATGTTTTCTACAATATTTTTAAGAGTTGAAAGGCAGATTCAATGTTTTTTAGAATAACTTAATGAAATATTCTAATTTTTTCCAGTGCATCTGGGGGAGGTGGTGTAGCCATTGACAACAAAATAGAACAAGCAATGGTAAGTAAAAGCTTATAGTCCTCTCATTTCATAGATTGTTGGTGGTATGAAGCACTTTTCTTTTTTTTTTTTCTGGTACCTGGTATCAAACTCAGGACCTTGTGTTTGCAAGGCAGGTGCTGGCGCCACTGAGCTACATCCTTGGCCCAAGCACTTTGTTTTTATCAATTCTGAATACCAAGTGCCTAATTCCTTTAAACAAAGTTGACCAGATTATATTTTTTGATGATGAGATTTAGTCGGAGATTCCTAGAACATTGAGAATTTTTAGTCTGGAAGTGTCATTTGAGTGTTTTTCCCATTTGAATATCTCACATTTTATGCATTGCCATTGATACAGGCCTGTTGGAGTAGCCATATGTGATTAAAGCAGTATGTTCTCAGTGGAGCATCAACATCCTCTATCCTCTGGTCATTGCAAGTGTTGCCTCATTGAGCTCCAATCATTAGGCTTGTTTCTAGTTCTTGTTTCCCTGTTGCTGTCAATTTTTTTGTTCCCTTAAAAATATTTTGTTCATATTACATAAAATACTGACTTAAGGTTATTTAAAGTATAAATAAGCTATAAGGACTTTCATTCTCAAACTATGAGAAAAAAGTAAATCAGACTTTCAAGTTGAAGTTACAGGTCATTTTATCTCTAAAATCGAGCCATGACTAATTTCATTACCAGAGACCTTTCCATTGGAATATTAGAGTATCACTGCTATGTTCTCTAGCTGTAAAAATCTAAAAATGTCCTTTTAAGCTTTTATTATTTTTAATTCTAAGTTTAACCTTTTTAGACTGGGATCTTGCTATATTGCCCAGGCTGGTCTTGAACTCTGGATTCCTCCAACCCCCACCCCACTGGCAGCAAGGATTACAGGCATCAACCACTATGTTAGGAGCTTCTAGGTTTATAATTGACCATTTAGGGAGGAAATATTTTGGGGGAAATCATTTTAAACTTTGAAAATTCTGGACTTGCTGCTATAGGTGGAAACTAGATTTTTCCCACCCATCTCCCATAAGTCAGAATATAGCAGAAACATTAAAAGCAAGAGCAGAAATCTAATATAAAACACCTTGTGCTTATAAGGCACAGAGTAGACTAGAATCAAGTAGCTCCACCTTTCCCTTTCATTCTTCTTGACATTCCTAATTTTCTTTTTCACAGGATCTGGTGAAAAGCCATTTGATGTATGCAGTAAGAGAAGAAGTGGAAGTTCTAAAGGAACAAATAAAAGAATTAGTTGAAAGAAACTCTTTACTTGAACGAGAAAATGCACTGTTAAAATCTCTTTCAAACAATGATCAGTTATCCCAACTCCCAGCCCAACAGGCCAATCCTGGTAGCACTTCTCAACAGCAAGCAGTGATAGCACAGCCTCCACAGCCAACGCAACCTCCACAGCAGCCGAATGTCTCCTCTGCATAAAGCTTTCTTAAGCCTCATTAAGGGAAAAAAACAGAAAGCAATCTATCCTTGTGTGCCACTGGTGTTCTTTTCCTCCACTTTATACGAAAGCAAGTTAGCCATGCTTTGGTTGTGTGTTTGGCCTTTTCAGTATTAGACAATCATTCTACAAGAGCTTTTCCTCCAAGATGTCATGCAGCACTGTTGACATCCAGTTCTATGTCAGCAGTACACAAGGAGAATAATAGATGGGGTTTATTAAAGCAAGCAAAGTCTGCATTTTACCTGATGCGCATGAGTGGGGTCTCTAAGCATTTTGGTGGCTCTCCCATGTTTCCTATTACCCATGGATTTACCTTGAGCCTTCTTCCCATCATATTATAAATAACAGTTCATCTAAAGAGCCACTTTTCTTTCAATATCAGTAACATTTGCCTACATAAGTTTTCATTTATTTGTGTTTTATTTATTACAGGGCTGCTATTTTCATAATGTACATGAACAATGTCACAGAACTTTTAATTTTTTGAATAATTATAAGTATCAGTAAAGGAATTAAAAGACAGGATTGTGTTTAATTGATAAAACGTTTAGGCAATAATTGAACAAAAGAATCCTGGCATATTTCTAACACTAATGGCAATTTACCTTTGGTATTTATTTTCAGTAGTAAAGACCCAGCTTGAATGTAAATTTTGTATAGTGTAAGTATGAATAACGTAGTGCAGCTGTACAGGTAGTCACCAGTTATTGTGATATAATAAATAATTGGGCTATTTTGATGAAGAAAACCTTGTTCATTTGTTTCTACTTTCTAATAGAGAAATTGCCACGATTCCTCTGCTTTTCAACATTTCGTATGACTTTTTTTTTTCCAAGTGGGAATAAAAAGCTGTGAAATTGTTCAACCTACTTTGTAACCAAAGAAGCAAAGCTGTGTAATGGAGTTTTGGTTTTTTGTTTTTTTTTTTTTATAATGCACATTCTTTATGTATTTTTATTTAGTGTTTTTCTTGGTCACAATTTTCTTTGCTGTCTAGCATGATCTGCATGACCTATAATCTTTGAACCACTTTCGTACCTCATGTTTTTATCCAGCACTCTTATTGTAATATGTACTAGTCTGTGAACAATGTCAAATAAAAAAGAACGAACAGGTAGTATGGTGGAGCTGAGCTAGTGTACAATACACTAGTTGTATAAAAACAAAAATGAAGTGAGCCATCTTTTGTTCATTTAAAATGGTGTTTTGAATTTCATATGCAGAAAACGTTTTGTTACATTGCAGATTTTAATGTATTTAATAAATGCAACATGCAGATTAAGTGCAGTGTATACTGAGTATTTAAATTAAAATGTACATTTCATAAATACAGTTTCAAGAGAAAGCATCATTTTGTGTATACTAACACATTAAGTGTATGTCAGAAATTGATGTATAAATATATTTTAACACATTTTCTGAAATTAAACTGCAGTTTTGTTGAAATATTTGGCTCTATATGTGTTCAAAATCTGACTAGATTTGTATTTTCACAGTTCAAAATATTCCTTAAATGAAAACCTATGTTATTAATGACAGTGATAGTCCTTAAATTTTTAAAGTGAAATAACTTAAAGAATGCAAGAATAGTGAGCAATATTTATACTCAATATTCATATTATGTTAATGATATAAGTAGGAAATCCTTGTCTACCAAAACTTTTACTTGAATTCAGAAAGGTGCCTGTAGAATTAACATGTGCTATATCTAGCCAGCTAGCTAATCAGGAGCTAATGAGAAACAGTAGTTATCTCTCCGAGTAAAAGAGGGTAAGTGTTCTTTATCTATTTGAAGTAAAAACTTAATCAGGTTAACCACAAACAAAAGTCATAAAATTGAGTTGTACATTGGATTACCAAATATTTTATATGCTAGTTATGCTGCAGGATATACTGTCCAGTGAACAAAATTCTAATAACATTAGAAACATTTAAAAGACCTAAATATACAGTATAGGCTTAAATAACTCTTAGGATGTGGGTTGAGATTCTAGAGCCACCATAGGTGAAACAATGCAAAACTTTGTGATGGAATGATGTAATATCAGATTCCTAGGTATACCCTTCCAGTCCTACCAATGTGATACTTGATGCAAAAAAAAACCCAACAACTAATATTAGAAAAGGGTCGCAGGACTCAATGGTAGAATATTCCCTGTCATGCACAAGACCACCCTGTATTTAATTCTCAGCAGAGCAAAAAAAAGGGGATATAATTTCTGTGAAAATAAGATTTGATTCTGGGGTTAGAAAAACATTTCATAAACATAGTTACCAAGGAAGAGATTAATATTTGTCAAGGATTAAACTAATTGTAATTACTTTTACTTATATATTTTAAAAATAGAAAAGGAGAGAAAATAGTTGAATGTGCTTTCTAAGGGTTTAATCTCTAGTAACTTAAATCCAAATTAATATTTTTAACAAATTGTTATGTCTTTGAAATAGAGGGCTTAATGTTGTAAGGCAGGTTTTCCTGTGTTCTCCAGAAAATAATTTGGCAATATATATTAAAGCCTTAACTACTAATAAACTTCAGTTTAATGACACTATGCTCATGGTGTCGTGTTCCAAAAATGCGGAGTTAATTGTGCTTGTCCTCTGCTTAACCTCTCCTTACCCTAGAATTCAGATACCCCTTATCTGCCATCCCCCACCCCCCACCCCGAAAAGCTTTGGAAAGAAGTAGTTACATCCAAGCCTAGACTCATGAGGCACACCCAGCACTCCAAAGTCAGGAACAAAGGTGGAAAAGCTGTTATGTTTGTATTTGGAAATGTTAAACATTCCCCCAATGGATTAGTCCTTTCAAGGTCTTAATTTCCATTATATCTTGGAGTTTTAGAGTCTGTTGCTTCAAATAGAATATTAACTGAAATCCCAATGTGGGGGCAGTCTTGAATGTTATCTAATTTTCTCAGTGCAATTCCTGTAGTCCAAGGTGCTACATAAGGTTGCTGTTGGTTTATTTTAGCTAACCAGAAAATCACAGGTAGACATAGGTACAGTTTTCTGATACTGTAATATGTGTACAATTTTTAAACCTAGGTTTTAAGAAAATTCATTTTAGGTAGTTCCAGTATATGTAATCTTTTCAGCTTGCCATACCCCAAAAAACAAAAATGTAAGGAGTTGGAAGAATTAAGAATTAAAGTCACTTTAAATTTAAATGAAGCTATCTAGCAGGTTCTTTGTGGCATGACTCAGTTCTCTTCAGAAATCCTGTTAAAGTGACAAAGTCCAATCTAAGGATGCAGTTTAAGGATATACAAAAGCCAACTAATATAATGCAGCAGGAAATACAGTCCAGGAGAGCTTTGTGGGGCAGCTATCTGAAAAGGTGACATCTGTGTCTTGAAGGTTATAACAAGCCAATGGGAAGAGCATTCCAAGTACAAAGAAAACAGCACTGGAAAACTCGAAGGAGGGCATAAACAAGGCTCATTAAAACAGCCACAATTGCACAGGACACAGACAATGCCTCACCTCAGCAAGAATGATTTATGATCTTAAGTAATGGGATATTGTGCTCAATTGTAGTGGCAGATGGGAAGTAGATTGAAGGGCTGAAACGAATCAGAAGTAATTTAGACTAGATGACAGTAATCCAGAAAAGGCAAAGTTAGTCAATTTTGTGAAGCACGTGAAGTTTGTCTTGGGTCTATCTGTACCATTTTTCAATAAATGTTCCATTCCCAATATCAGATGCCCTGTTTTCTTGACCTGTCAAAAAAAATTAAGAAACCTCAACTCTTGTACATGAAAGCTTGAGTTGCCTTTTATGTCTAAAAGTCATGTATCTGAAACTGAAAAGTCTTTTTTCCTGTTAAAGGAATTACAAGAATTTAACTAAAGGATGGAGGAAATCAAGAAGCCTTGGTCACTTTATGCCTTTGTAAATTCAGCCCTAAAAGTAAACTTTAATCCTTTTATAGTAACAACAATTACCATGATTTCAAAAGTTTTCCTTAAAAGCTGTACCTTGCATCCTGCAAAGGGTAATACAATACTGGCCCCACTGCAAGTTCCCGTCAGAATAGTTTGTTCTCAGCTTCAGCTTTTCATTCTTTGACATAGGTCAATCCAGCAACTTCTTTCTTCAGAATAAAATTTGCTTATGCAAAACTGGACCTTTTCTCCCACTTCATACCTCAAGCTTCATAATAATCTCCGTTTTCTAGCAATAGTAATTGTTCATTATTTTGTGGCTTATGTTTGTATCTATTTACCCTGTTTTGAAATTCCTTAATACATCCCTGTCTCTCATATTTCTATAATAAGGCACAGAATGTCTATACCAAGATCTGTATACATGCATTCCCTTTGTACGTGGTAGGATTAAGTGCTATGTCACCGTTTCCCTAGTGGGGTAAAATAGGTATGACATGCTATTTTCAGAGATTAAAATGCTAAAGGGAAGCACTATACAAGAAATTAGCCAGTTTGAGGAATTTTCCCATAACCTAATGTCGCAGAACCAGATTAAGTTTACAGACTAAGCCATAGTTACCCCCTTTGAAAGAGGGAATGGAAAAGGTGTGCTGACTTAGAAAAATAACAATTTTAAAGCAAGGAAAATGCCATTCTTCAGCTTTCCCATGCACAAAGTTGATGTCTTTTCATTTCAATCTTTTGCATACCTGCAGTATTTTCGTGTAACAACTGTAAAATACTCTTGCCCAGTACAAAAGTGTTTTCCGTATCATACTTCTTGCTATCATTGCACAGGCAAGCAACTCATCTATAGATAGATCAAACCTGAGGAAGTCCTTTCCCACTCTACAGCACTACGTAATATCAGGTCAGTGTCTAGTTCCAGTTTTCCTACTTTAAAATATACAAATATCTATCACTTGATCAAATAGCAGATTACACAGAAAAATAAAATTCTACAAAGTGGCAAATGAAGTTTTGGAGAAATTTGGGTTTATTTTTTTATTTTATGGAAATGTTGAAATACAATTCAATTCTATTTCAGTCTAGGTGCTGCACCCTGTACTATGTCTGTTAGGGGACAGAAAGTTGACTGGGGTATGATTTGTGCCCTCCAGGAGTTCATAGTTCAGTGTCAAAGTAAAAACTGAAGTGCCGTATTATTTATTCAGAGTAAATGTCATAGTTTGTGGACCTCATATCATTTGTTAAATTAGAGGTTCATGTAAATCAACAGTGATATTGCCATGTCATGTGAAACTTTTTGCAGTTGCCCAGAGACAACTTTAAATCACCAAAAAGCTTTAGCATCAAATAACATTTGTAGAAACGGGAACTGCCAAAAATGTTCTCTACCTTGAGCCTGTAAGGTGTCCCGTAAAAAAGAAACCAATCTGAGAGAAGTTTACACATTTTTTCATACTCTTAAGTTTATAGATAATGGAACTGATTTGAATCTAGACTAGAATTTGTGTGTTATAAATTATCTATTGTATCATAAGCAACACATTCATCTTGACTGATAAAATCAGCTACCATTCAGTGAACCAAGTTAAGAGTCACTCCGGTGCCTAATGCCAAAAATAAGTCTCTGATAGAACTGAGAAATAAATATTGAGTGATGATAAACATGACACTTCAATAGGGAAAGAATTAGTCAACAAATAGTATTGAGAGCATAACATTTAGGAAAAAATAAATTTAGATCTCTTACAAAAATTAATTCCAGCTAAATTACCAGTGAATCATCTACTTTTGGATCACATACTCTTAGAAATTGAAAGCTATGAAAATGCTTTCATAAACAAAAGTTTTACAATAGGTTATGAAGAGATGCTGAACCTTAGCAAAATAAGGAAAACATGAAAACCCAAGAAACCAGCAGATCCAATTGGCATATATATACATTGTTGGTGAGTGCACAAGTAGGCACCACCGCTTTTAAAAGCAACTGGGTAATATCCATTAAAATTTAAAATTCATACACCTGTGACCCAACAATTCCAATTTTTAATATATACCCTAAGGAAACACATGTGAATTCACAAGGTAGCTTGTACAATAATGTCATTTGTACCTTTGCTTGTTATAGTATAAAATTGGAAAAACAAAATACTCATCAAAAAGATGTGATATACATTATAAAATATTAAGTATCAATGAAAACCCATGAGTCCTACATGTGCAGAAATGGAACGATGTCTAGGATACAATGTTTGTAAAAGGTTGGGGGGATTGAAGGGCAATACCTGTAATACATATGATACCATTGATGTTAAAATATGTGCCACACACATGCACACACAAATACTGTATAGTATACTTCTACAAGTACATATTCATGTACCACATAAATATAGAAAGAAGGTCTGGAAGATACTAACCAAACTGTTAACAGTAGTTTGGTGGTATGCATTAGCTTTAAATGTAATGTTTGATGTTTTGGAATATGCATTCATGTATTGTTTGTGTAATGCCAAATTAATAAATTAGAAATAAAAGAAAATAGTGTTTTCTTCTTGTTTGCTGCTAATATTCCCATGGTGCTCTGGGTATCACCATCTTAGGTCTTCTCCCTTCCCCAGGAATATTTTTTCCTGTCTCCCCCATTTCTTCTACTTCACCATTTCTTCTGACTTCTTCAGCCTCACTCAATGATAAGTAACCTTTCCCCCTTACTGAAAATGTGTTCTCTCCACTTGCTTCTTCAGCTACCTCCTCTTCTTTGCCACTTTTCCCCCTTTCACTCACTGTTCATCTCAGTGCAGACTGACTTTGGCTGTCACTGCACTACTGAAAATATTCTTGTCAAGGTCACCAGGGATCACTTTGCTGCTAATTCTATCCCATACATTTCAGTTCTTATCATACTGAACTGTTGAACATAATTTATGTTACTGTAATTATTGTAGGAAATTGTAGCTCATTTTGCTCTTTTTAATTTTTTAGGAGTTTCTCTTGTAAAAAGTGTATAGCTAGATTTTTTCTTTATAATCTAGCCCATCTTTTAATGAATTTAGCCCATTTTCATCTATTATTGGCATATTTGAATGTATTTATGCCATATAATTTTGTGTTTTCTCCTTTAAGTGACCCTTCCCTTCTCCAGCCTTATTCAATGGATTGTTTTACTCATTTTTTACCCTCTTAGGATTGAAAAGTTTACATTCCATGTCCATTCATCCAGTTGCTACCTTACAATTCTTTTGTCATTTACTTGTGGAAATTTTAATTATTTGTAAAAGTAAACAGTCTAATGAACTCTCATCAACCTATCACCCAGTTTAAACAATTATCTACTCATGGCCAATTGTGCATTATTTGTTCTCTCAACCATGATCCAATGGATTATTTTGAAGGAAATCCATATGTATCTCAAATGCTAAAGATTCTTTTAAAAAAATAAATAATCATAATACCTACTTCAAAAATAATTCCTTAGTACCATAAAAGATCTAGTCAACGTCCACATTTTCCTGTTGTTCATAAATTTTTTATAGCATATTTGTTTGTATCTGATGAAAATAAGGGTCAGGTGTTAGGTTGGCATGCCTCTAGATCTCTTCTAGCCTGTAGCTTCCCCATACCTCTCTGTATGTTTCCTTGAAATTCTTTCATGAATCTTCTTTGTCCTGTAGATTTTCCACATCTGTTTTTCTGATTGCATTCCTATAGCATACTATGTCCCCTGTATTTCCTATAATTTAGATCTAGAAGTTTAATCAGATTCAGGTTCATATTTTATCAAGATTAATTCATAAGTGGTACTATATATTTGGTCATGTAACATTAGGTTGCTTCTATTTTGTCATGTTGGCAGCATTGATAATCATTATCTACACCCACTAGCCTACTTTATTATTCCTTCTTACTCATTAGTGAAACACTTCTCTAAAAGAACCCCACCCTTATCTACTGTTCAGTTACCTTGTTGTATAGTTCACATAAGAGAGGCAGAAACCTAATTCTTAATTTCCAGTTTTCAAAATAATAAATTGAGTACCTACAAAGAAATAAATATAAATATGGAGTGGTTGCAGGATATTTTACTTTGGGAAGAAGGAAAGAAAAATGTGGTGAGTTGATTTAAGATATTAAACTTTAGATGTTTGTAGGGAGACACCAGGAAATAACTTTAAAAGAAAAAAAGTGCCTTGGTGACAGGAAATGATCTGAAGACTTGTCTGTGTACTGCTGAGTCTAGGAGTAACTTCTGAGTCAAGAATACCTTGAGGGAATGGGTATAGGGAACATATCCGGGCAGAGTTGGGACTGGTTCAAAAGAAGCAGCTGCAGCTAGAAAAAAAAAAACACAACAAATTGTCTTGAGGATTCAGGGATTGAAGAGCAACACAAAGGGGCAGTAAACTTTTGTGTACTCATTTTCTGCCATATGGTGATTGGATATACTTCCTTACAAGTTTACAAACAAGAAAGTTTACTGAAAAAGGCAGCGTAGGGTGAGTAACCTTTAGCATATACAGCATTGCTTCTAAGCAAAGCAACACTTGCTTGGCAGCACTTGTACCACATATTCTATTTACTTTATTAACCATGTCTTGATTCTTGGTAAGGCCAGTTTATCATCCTTTTGATCTTTACCTGGGCACAAGGAAAGGTTTCAGTGTTGGGACGTTACTTGAGAACCTAGGTGGTTGGCAAGAACCCATGTCTGTGCGGCCCCTTCTATTAAACATTTTTCTCATCCACCTTTCTCCAGCCAGTACTGTGTTGTCTCCATTTCTTCTCCTCTCTCCCCGTACTATTCTGCCCCTAGTGGCCTATTCACGCCACACATAGGGAAAGCGCTCATTGAGAAAAATTGAAAAGGAGTCCTTTCCCAGAAATTTCGGCCTCTTCTAAAATGGTACTGTTAAAGACTGCCCTGTCCTGTTCTCTAGTGGTTGTGAGCAAGTGGAGACTTGGCAATGGTTGTGGAAACTTGGGCAGCCCCTGGCTCCCAGCGACCTCGAGTTCCAAAGCTGTGAGTCTAGGCATTTTCACTGACTACACCTTCTGAACCTGCCCTAGTTGAGCATTAGGTAATGTGATGACAGCTGACTCATCTGGGAATGAAAGTTCCTGGAGGCTTTCTCTATTCAAATAATCACACACTGGGAAGGGAAAAAATGGTTTAAATAAACTACTCTTGGATACTCTAGAATGTCAGGCCCAGGGGAAGAAAAGAAAGGGTGTCAGTGCTCTGGGACCTTCATAGGGATTTAAAGTGAACAGCCTGGGAAAATTGGGGCAGGAAGGTGCCAAAACTTAGAGGCAGAGCTGAGTGCTGTAAAAGGGAATGAGGGGAGAATTCAATTCCAATCCTTGTTGGAGGTGCATCCCAGGAGAGCAGGGATGTCTACTTTATGTTCATAACTGTATTGTCTGGTACTTAGTACTCTTATCACATGAGTCAATGAGTGAAGTTTCACATCTATCTTATACATTTTTTATTCTTGAGTTTTCTGATCAGTAATTCTAACCTGAGATAGCCAAATTACAGACTTGTGAGGATTAAATAAGGTAACATATATAAATCACTACCTAGCCTATAGTAAGCACACAACACCTGCTCTTGCTTCCCATTTTATCTCTTTCTGGGCTTCTGGTTAGAGCCAGGCTCTTTACCCTTATTGTGGTTTGACCAGAGGATCTGGGGAAAAACTGGGCAAATCTTAGGCCCTGGAAATAGCAACTGATAATTCAGGTCAGATTGATAAGTTCAACCACCTTCTCCAAATGATAGCACACTCAAATTTTCAACACTTCTGACAAAAATCTATTGCCCTCCTCCCCAGTCTCTTTAGACCCTCACAACTACCCTAGTAAGGCTCAGGAAAGCAAATGTTTGTTCATTTGATGGGTATGGAAACAGGTTCAGAGAATCCAGAGAGTTTATGATCTGCCAAGATCTCAGGTCTGGTTAGGGTTAGAACTAAATTCCAGACCAAGAGACTCCATATGTCATGTTTCTGTCCTCATTATGTTCACACACAAACACACACACACACACACACACACACACACACACACCGTTACCTTGTGCTTAACAGGCAGGCGCAGCACAGCACCAGTGAGCTAAATCCCTGGCCTCCCATTATGTTTAAATGAGATCATTTAGTCAGAGGTCACAGAAAGAAATAACTTTTTTGGAACAAATTATGTTGAAACTACGTGGTTTATTCCTATTCATTGCTTCTTCTATTTAATTTCATTGAGGTGCCTAGATAAGAGATGGGTGTATGGGATGGGTAAAATGAGAACAACACAGAACAATACATGATCCTTGAAAAGAAGAAAGGTAAGTCTTCATCCAAACAGACTTGATTCAGTTAACTGAAATCAGTGCAGGGTACAAGTGCTGATTGTTGTTAGAAATGTGTATTTTCTTAACAAATAGCACATGTTAATAGAAAAAATTATTTTAAAAGTTTTTAAAAAGCAAAATCTTGTCCTGGAGGTATACCTCAGTTGTAGAGTATCATATGTGAGGCAGGTTTGTCAGCACATCAAAGAAAAAAATTTAAAGCAGTGTCACCCCTCCCCACTCATGTTCAAGCCCATTCTGTAGCTAATCTCTTCTAATGGACAGTTTCTCTGTATTACAATTGAAATGCATACATTTTGTGTTTTTACTAAACATAAATGGAACATACTAAACGTATTTGTTATGGCTTGTATCTAGATGTCTCCCCAAAGCTTCATGCATGCATAGGTGGGGCTTTTCAGAAGTGGTTGTATTTAGGGTATGTGATGCTAGGATTAAGGATACCCCATTCTGGGTGTGAGTGCTACCTGCCCAAAGGGCCAGTGGCATGGATGAAATATAAGGGACAGAAAGAAGACTTGCCGCTGCTGCTGCTGCTGCTGCTACTGCTACCTTCTGTCTACCTTGCCTGGACTGTATCTCCTCTGCCATGT
The DNA here is from genome assembly GCF_053883595.1 of Heterocephalus glaber. NCBI lineage: Eukaryota > Metazoa > Chordata > Mammalia > Rodentia > Bathyergidae > Heterocephalus > Heterocephalus glaber. The sequence continues at coordinate 27,341,473 of NW_028258324.1, forward strand.
ACCTCTGTCATGCCACCCTATCTTGGAGCCAGCCAATTGAGAACTGAAACCTCTACAAATTATGAGCCAAAAATAAACCTTTCTTTAATCTGAGGTGTCGGGTATTTTGTCTCAACAATGCGAAAAGTAAATAAGACAATATTCTTCTCCAACTCACATTCAATAAGTCCATAGTAATCACGAGCATTCATTCATGACAGAACATAGAGCTTGGCTTTATTCTTTCAAATGGTTGCATGATATATAAAGTGCTGTATCATGATATTCTTCTAATAATGGACACTTAATTGACACTCTATTTTTCATTTCTCTGTACATCTTTGTGTAGTTGCCCCCAAATTTCTATAGAATAAAAATGTCCAGCCAGGCATGGTGGCCCACACCTGTAATCCCAGCACTTGGGAGGCTGACAAAGGGGATTTTTGGTCTACATAGTGAGTTCAAGGCAAGCCTGAACTGCACAGTGAAACCCTATCAGAAGAAGAAGAAGAAGAAGAAGAAGAAGAAGAAGAAGAAGAAGAAGAAGAAGAAGAAGAAGAAGAAGAAGAGGAGGAGGAGGAGGAGGAGGAGGAGGAGGAGGAGGAGGAGGAGGAAGAGGAGGAGGAGGAGGAAGAGGAGGAAGAGGAGGAGGGGAAGGAGGAGGAGGGGAAGGAGGAGGAGGGGAAGGAGGAGGAGGAGGGGAAGGAGCAAGAAAGAATGGCCAACATTTCTTGAATCTTTTCCTTCACATCATGAGGATAAGAAAAAAGAAATTGAGGCTCACAGAGTCAAGCAAGTGTTTCTTTTTTTTAAATATATAATTAGAGGAGAAATTGTAATTCTAGCAAACTAAAAAACTCAAATTCCAGAATATTTAAAGCTGTTAGAGAAAAGAAACAAATCACCTATAAAGGAAAGCCCATCAGAATCACAGCAGACTTCTCAACACAAACCCTCAAATCTAGGAGAGCTTTGAGTGAAGTATTTCAATTCCTAAAGGATAACAACCTCCAATCCAGATCGATGTACCCTGCAAAACTATCTTTCAGAATTGATGGAGAAATAAGACACTTCCATGACAAAAAACACCTGAGGAAATTCATGAACACCAAACCCACACTCCAAAGTGCTCTGAAGGATATTCTAGAAAGAGATAACAAGGATTACAACTGCATGAACCACAACAGAATGACTCCACTAGGCAAGGCAAGAAATTAAACAGAGGAGGAAAGAAGGGAGTCAGAAATGGGAAAAAGCATGACAGGGATAAGTCAATACATATCAGTTATAACCATCATTGCTAATGGTCTCAGTTTGCCAATCAAAAGAAATAGACTGGCAGAGTCAATAAAGAACCAAGATCCAAGCCGGGGATGGTGGTGCACACCTGTAATCCCAGCACTTAGGAGGCTGAAGCAGGAGGATTGCCATGAGTTAGAGACACATAGTGAGTTCAGGGCCAGCCTGAACTACAAAGTAAGACCCTGTCTCAAAAGATAAATAAAGAAAAATAAAGAAGAAGAAGCAAGATCCAACAATATGCTGCATGCAAGAAACACATTTAATTCAAAAAGAAATTCATAGACTGAAATTCAAAGGATAAAAAATATTTCATGTGGCAGGAACATGGAAAAAAACAGGGGTAACTATTCTGTTTGCAGACAACGTGGATTTCAAGCCAAGACTGAGTAAGAGAGACAAAAAAGGTCACTACATCCTTATAAAGAGAACAGTCTAAGAGGAAGAGATAACAATCATAAATATATATGCATCAAATACTGGCTCATACAACTATATAAAGCACATATTAACAGACATGAAAAATCACATAAGCACTAATACAATTGCAATGGGGGACTTCAATACCCCACTGTCACAAATAGATCAACTAGACAAAAAAATCAACAGTGAAATATCAGAATTGAACCAAACTTTTGAACAAATGGCCTTAGTAGATGTCTACAGTGTGTTCCACCTCACAACATTAGAATACACATTCTTCTCAGCTGTACATGAGACATTCTCCAAAATAGACCACATACTAGCTCATAGAATATGCTTAAGTAAATGCAAAAGAAGTGACCATGGATATTATCAGACCATAGTGGAATGAAATTGGTAATCAGTGGCAAAAGAAACCACAATAACTTCATAAAAACATGGAAAGTAGGGCTGGGGATTTAGCTCAGTGGCACCAGACCTGCTTCACAAGCCCATGGTCCTGAGTTCAATCCCTGGTACCAAAAAAAAAAAAAAAAAAAGGAAATTAAACAATACCCTCCTTAACAACCAATGGGTCACAAATGAAATTAAAGAAGTTAGTTTCTACAATTAAACAATAATGCCAATACAATATACCAGAATTTATGGGACATGATGAAAGCAGTCCTATGAGAGAAATTTGTAGCAGTGAATACCCATATCAGGAGAAGACAGTGGGCTCAAATAAAAAACCTAATGTTTAACCTCAAGCTTCTAGAAAAAGAAAAATAAATTAAGCCCAAAGCTCATATGTGGGAGGAGATTATAAAAATCACAGCAGAAATTAATGCAGTAGAAACTAAGAAAACAATACAAAGAATCAATGAATGAAAGAGTTGGTTCTTTGAAAGATTAAATAAAATTGACAAACCTTTAGTCAACCTTATCAAAAAAAGAAAAGACTCAAATCCATGCAATCAGCAATGAAAATAGTGAAATCACAACAGATCCTGCAGAAATCCAGAACATCATTGATTACTACTTTGAGAACCAACAGTCTAATAAGAGAGAAAACACAGAAGAAATGGACAGATTCATAGATACATATAAATTACCAAAACTGAATCAGGAAGATATAAAAATTCTGAAAAACCCAATATCAGTTAATGAAATAGAATTTAAAAAGAGAACTGCAGGCCAATCTCCCTAATGAACATAGATGCAAAAATTTTCAGTGAGTTACTCACAAACAGAATGCAGAAAATCATCACACACACACACACACACACACACACACACACACACAGGCAGGCCCACCAGCTGACAGCTGGGCCAAGGGCGCCTCCAACAATAACACCCCCCCACACCCCCCGCCCTCTGGCCTCTTGGCTGTGCAGCTACTTGGTTACACACTGCCGAGGCACAGGGCGACAAAAACCATTGATCCTGAGCTCCAGAAGAGAACAACAGAGAGAGTGCCTGTCTCAGGCTCCCTGATGAAAACAAGCCCACTGAAAAAGTGAAGGGAATCTCTGCAATAAAGGCACACCAGACCACCGTGATTGGTAAATTGGATGGATTATCAGCTCCCATGGGAAACTGGACTTTCTTCAGCGGAAAAGCAGCTGAAACCTGCAGTAGAAACTTGCAGAGTGCAACCCTGCAGGAGGACAGGGAGCTCAACTTGGGACTTGCAACCAGAAATCTGCCTGAATCTCACAGGTCTGGGACTAGCTTACTGAGACTCATTGACTTATAACTGCACACTGCTGCTCACGTTGTCTATTGTGAGAGCAGAGACACACCCTGAAGGAGGCCCTTTATTTTTTAAAGTTGATAGATTAATAATTGCCACAAATTGTCATTCTTTAAGAGGTATTTGATGCTATGGTATTGCTGATTGTATGACTTGGGGTAAGGTGTTGTGATTGATCTAAACAGTTTTCCTTCCTGGTATAATGAAAATGAGATAGACTCAGAGTCATTAGAGACTCAAAACCTAAAGACCAGCTATATCTGGTAGACACGTCTGAGAAGCAATCATTCCATAAGGGTTTTAAATACATCAACAAAGATACTTATAATAAACAACTTCATAATATCAACCCTGGAACTAAACCAGAGACAGTACCAAAAACAAAAATGAGAAGGCATTTAAGCAAGTCTCAAACCCAGACTTCCACCCCACAAAAGGCAATTTCTGGGGGAAATGAGGTGCAAAATTCTTATAATCAACCACCTGGACACCCTGAATTGATAGCACAGGAAGTAACAAAACAGATGAATGAGGCTCTAGAAAAATTCAAAACAGAAATAATCTCCCAGATAACTACAGACATGGTGAGCAGAGTGAAAGACATGATTAGAGACTCTAGAACAGAAACTGATAAAAAAAAAAAATAGATGAGATCAGAAACATGTTGGGAGCCATGAATGCCCAGCATAAGAAAGAAATGGAAACCATGATCGCCCAACATAAGAAAGAAATGGAATCCATGAAACAGATTCAAACAGATATTCAGGAGATTAAAAACTCCACTGAAAGCATGCAGAGCAGATTAAGAGAATCTGAAGCTAGAATATCAGATATAGAAGACAGGATTGCAGTGAAGGACCATGAAAACAGAGATTTCTTAAAAATAGTAAGGGACCATGAGAAATCAATTCAACAGCTGGTAGATGATGCAAAGCAGAATAACATAAGACTCATAGGAGTCCATGAAAAAAACAGGAGAAAGTACCATTGACATAAAAATAACTGTTCACAGAAGTAATACTAGAAAACTTCCCAGACAGAGGAGGAGAATTGGACATACAGATAAGCGAAGCACATAGAACTTCACACAGCCATGATCAAAAAAAAAAAAAAATCTACACCTAGACATATAATAGTCAAGATCCCAGAAACCCAACAGAAGAACAAAATCCTACAGGCAGTTAGAGAAAAGAAACAAATCACCTATAAAGGAAAGCCCATCAGAATCACAGCAGACTTCTCAACACAAACCCTCAAATCAAGGAGAGCCTGGAGTGAAGTATTTCAAGCCCTAAAAGAAAATAACTTCAAACCTAGACTGTTGTATCCTGCAAAATTATCTTTCAAAATTGATGGGAAAATTATATACCTCCATGACAAAGAACACTTGAGAAATTTCATGAACACCAAACCAACACTCCAAACAATTCTAAGCAATATCCTAGGAAAAGGCAACAAAGGTCACAACTCCATGAGGCTCAACAGAGGGAAGCCACCAGACAAGATAAGAAACTAAAGGGAAAGTGGGGAAAAGAAATAAGGGCCAACAACAGTAAAACATCATAACAAGGATGAGTCAATATCTATCAATTATAACTATCAATGTTAATGGCCTCAATTTACCAATCAAAAGAAATAGACTGACAGAATGGATTAAGAAGCAAAATCCAGCAATATGCTGTATACAAGAAACACACCTAACTCAAAAAGAAATTCATAGACTGAAAGTAAAAGGATGGAAAATGGCTCTCCACGTGACAGGAACCCAGAAAAAACGAGAGATAGCAATCTTATTTGAAGACAAAGTAGATTTCAAACAAAAACTAAGTAAGAGAGACAAAGATGGTCATTACATCCTTGTGAAGGGGAGAATCCAAGAGGAAGAGATGACAATCCTAAATATATATGTACCAAGTACGAATGCCCGCAACTATACAAAACAAATATTAATGGGCATGAAAAACCAAATAAGCACTAATACAATTGTAGTGGGGGACCTCAATACCCCACTATCACAAATAGATAGGTCATCTAGACAAAAAATTGTCAATAAAATTCAAGAACTGAACCAAGCTATTGAACAAATGGACATAATAGATATTTACAGAGTGTTCCACCCCACAAAATCAGAATACACATTCTTTTCAGCTGCACAGGGGTCATTCTCCAAAATAGACCACATGGTAGTTCACAGAACATGTCTAAGTCAATGTAAAAGAATTGAAATTACCCCCTGTATATTATCAGACCATAGTGCAATAAAATTGGAGATCAATAACATGAGAAACTGCAAAACTCCCACAAACACCGGGAAATTGACTAACACCTTCCTGAGCAACCAATGGGTCACATAGGAAATTAAAGAAGAAATTATACAGTTTCTACAAGTTAATGATAATGCCAGTACAACATACAGGAATCTATGGGACACAATGAAAGCAGTTCTACGCAGGAAATTCATAGCAGTGAATGCCCATATTAGGAAAACAGAGAGAACTCAGATAAATAACCTAATGCAGAACCTCAAACTCCTAGAAAAAGAAGAGAATAACAAACCCAAAGCCCACACAAGAGAGGAAATTATAAAGATCAGAGCAGAAATCAATGCAATGGAAACTAAGAGAATGTTACAAAAAATTAATGAATCAAAGAGTTGGTTTTTTGAAAGAATAAATAAAATTGATAAACCTTTAGCCAGCCTTATCAAAAAAAAGAAAGAAAAGACTCAAATCCATGCAATTAAGAATGAAAGAGGGGAAGTCACAACAGAACCAGCACAAATCCAGAGGATCATCAATACCTACTTCAAGAACCTGTACTCTAATAAAATGGAAAACACAGAAGAAATGGACAGATTCCTAGATATATATGAATGGCCAAAGTTAAATGAAGAAGATATAGAAATTCTAAACACTCCAATTACAATGAGTGAAATTGAAAATGTAATAAAAAATTTACCAAGAAAAAAAAGCCCAGGTCCTGATGGCTTCACTGCTGAATTCTACAAGACATTTAAAAAAGAACTAATGCCATTACTCTTTAAACTCATCAAGGAAATTGAAAGGGAAGCAAGGCTTCCAAATTCATTCCTGGAAGCAAGTGTTACTTTGATTCCAAAACCAGGGAAAGACCCAACCCAAAACGAGAACTACAGGCCAAACTCCCTAATGAACATAGATGCAAAAATCCTCAACAAGATACTGGCAAACAGAATACAGAGGGTCATCAAGAAGATCATACACCCTGACCAAGTCAGATTTATCCCAGGGATGCAAGGAGGGTTTAACATTCAAAAATTAACAAATGTAATACACTATATTAACAGAGTCAAGGACAAAAACCATATGATCATCTCAATAGATGCAGAAAAGGCATTTGACAATATCCAACACCCATTCATGATAAAAACCCTACAGAAAATTGGAATAGTAGGTCTGTATCTCAACCTGATTAAGACTATCCATGAAAAACCAATAGCCAACATCATACTAAATGGTCAAAAACTGAAAACTTTTGCGCTAATATCAGGAACAAGACAAGGATGCCCACTATCACCACTCCTGTTCAACATAGTTCTGGAAACATTAGCCACAGCAATTAGGAAAGAGAAAGAAATAAAAGGAATAAAGATAGGAAAGGAAGAAGTTAAACTCTCATTATTTGCTGATGATATGATACTTTACATAGAAGACCCAAAAAACTCTACCAAAAGACTTCTGGACTTAATTGACAGATTCTGTAGAGTATCTGAATATAAGATCAACACTCAAAAACCAGTAGCCTTCTCATACACAAATAGCAGACTCATTGAGAGAGAAATTAGGGAAACAATTCCTTTTATAATAGCATCCAAAAAATGAAGTATCTAGGAATCAATCTAACAAAGGAAGCAAAAGACCTCTACACTGAAAACTACAGCACCCTGAAAAAGGAGATCGAGGAAGATATAAGAAAATGGAAAGACATCCCTTGTTCCTGAGTAGGAAGAATCAATATAGTGAAAATGGCCATACTTCCAAAACTGCTACATAGATTTAATACAATGCCTATTGAAATTCCAACAATATACTTCACAGAGCTAGAGAAAACAATCCAAAAATTCATTTGGAACCAGAAGAGACCTAGAATTGCAAAACAATTCTGGGCCACAGAGACATGGCTGGGGGTATCACAATACCCAATTTGAAGCTATACTACAAAGCTACTGTGACAAAAACAGCATGGTACTGGCAAAGAAACAGACTTGAGGATCAGTGGAATAGACTAGAAGATGCAAAAACAACTTCAGACCTACTCAGCCACCTCATCTTTGACAAAGGAGCCAACCACCCTCAATGAAGGAAAGATAGCCTATTTAATAAATGGTGTTGGAAAAACTGGATTTCAACCTGTCAGAGATTAAAACTAGACCCATATCTATCACCATGCACTAAACTGAGATCTAAGTGGATTAAAGATCGAAATGTTAAGACAGAAATACTAAACTTGCTGGAAGATAAGTTAGGTAGAACTCTTGAAGATATTGGCATAGGAAAAGACTTTATGAACAAAACCTCAGTAGCATGGAAACTAGCAGAAAGAATCAACAACTGGGATCATCTTATTGAAAAGCTTTTGCACTGCAAGAGAAACCACCAACAGAGCTAAGAGACAACCTACAATGTGGGGAAAAAAATTTTGAACAGCTGTAACTCAGACAAAGGGCTACTATCTAGAATATATAAAGAACTGAAAAAATCAGACCCCCCCCCCAAATTTAAAGACCCAATTCAAAAATGGGCATCTGAAATGAACAGACATTTCTCAGACAAAGAAGTAAAAGCAGCAAATAAACACATGAAAAAATGTTCAGCATCACTGGTCATTCGAGAGATGCAAATGAAAACAACACTGAGATTCCACCTCACCCCAGAAAGAATGGCTGCTATCAAGAAATCAACCAATAACAAATGCTGGCGGGGGTGTGGAGAGAAAGTAACCCTTCTCCATTGTTGGTGGGAGTGTAGACTGGTGCAACCACTGTGGAAATCAGTGTGGAGATACCTCAAAGAACTAGAGCTGGAGGTCCCATTTGACCCAGCTATTTCCCTGCTGGGTATTTTCCCAAAAGAATTAAAAGAATCATACCACAGAGATATATGTGTACCCATGTTTATTGCAGCACAGTTTGTAATAGGTAAAGCTTGGAAACAGCCCAAGTGCCTATCAACTGGAAACTGGATAAAGAAGATGTGGTTTTTTTAATAAAATGGAGTACTACTCAGCCATAAGGAATGAGAAACTAGAGTCATTTATAGCTAAATGTATGCATATTGAGGCCATACTCTTAAGTGAAATAAATAAGACACACATGTGTAAATACTGAATAGTTTCTCTAGTGTGAGAAACTGAGAGTGTAAATAAGGACTAAAAGGATTAATAACTAATAATTGATACTTTGAAATAGGAAAAGGTCCAAAGGGGTAGGGTGGTGGGAGGGGAAGGGGAAAGGAAAGAATGGAAAGGAAAAATTATTAGAAAAGAAAAAAAAATGGAAATGAAGTATGTAAATAGGGAAGGGTTTAGGGCTGAAGGGTGCACAGGTAATGGGTAAAAAATGAGAACCAAGATACATCATGTACAGGTACAAGCACCCAAAGATACGTGTAAATGCATTGTATACCTAAAATGTACCAATAAAAGAATTTAAGAAAAAAAAAAAAAAGAAAGAAAGAAAGTAATACACAATGACCAAAGCAGGATTCATCCCAGGGATGCAGGGATAGTTCAACTTACACAAATCAATAAATGTAATACATTATATCAATAGAGCCAAGGACAAAAGCCATATGATCCTCTCAATAGATCTAGAAAAAGCATTTGACAAGGTCCAACATCCATTCATGATAAAAACCCTACAGAAAATTGGAAAAATGGTCTTTATGTCAATCTGATAAAAGCCATCTTTGACAAACCAACAGCCAACATCATACTAAACAGACAAAAACTGACAGCTTTTACTCTAAAATGAAGAACAAGAATATTTACTGTCACCACTCTTATTCAATATAGTTCTATAAACATTAGCCAGAGCAATTAGACAAGAGAAAGAAAGGAAAGGAATAAGGATAGGAAAGAAATAAGTTGGGGGCTGCCCAGGTGGTGCAGGGACAGGGCCAGACCTCGGTGGGAGGGGGCTTGGTGGGGCCTGGGCCCAGCAAGCAGCAGATGCATTGGCCAAGCCTACCGGGCACCCGGGACATGCAACATATACTAGTCAAACCAAGCCCAAGGAGCTGGAGTTCCTCCTTCTAAGTCAAAAAAAGGACAGATGCCTGGAGGAACCCAGTTTATTGGCTTGGAATTGTACAAACGACTTAAGGAATTTTTGAAGAATTACTTGACAAATCTTAACCATGGAGAAGATTTGATGGATGAGAGTGTACTGAAGTTCTACACTCAGCAATGGGAAGATTACTGATTTTCAAGCAAAGTGCTTAATAGGATTTGTGCCTACCTCAATAGACATTGGGTTTGCCATGAATGTGATGAAGGATGAAAAGGAATATATGAAATCTATTCACTTGCATTGGTAACTTGGAGAGATTGTCTGTTCAGGCCACTGAATAAACAGGTAACAAATGCTGTTTCAAAACTGAAAAAGAAAGAAATGGTGAGACCATCAATACAAGACTGATTAGTGGAATTGTACAGTCTTATGTGGAATTGGGGCTGAATGAAGATGATGCATTTGCAAAGGGCCCTACATTAACAGTGTATAAAGAATCCTTTGAATCTCAATTTTTGGCTGACACAGAGAAATTTTATACCAGAGAGAGTACTGAATTCTTGCAGCAGAACCCATTTACTGAATATATGAAAAAGGCAGAGGCTCATCTGCTGGAGGAGCAGAGGAGAGTCCAGGCCTATCTGCATGAGAGCACACAGGATGAACTGGCCTGGAAGTGTGAGCAGGTCCTCATCAAGAAGCACCTGGAAATCTTCCACACAGAATTCCAGAACTTACTGGATGCCGACAAAAACGAAGATTTGGGGCACATGTATAATCTTATATCTCGAATCCAGGATGGCCCGGGAGAATTGAAAAAGCTGCTGGAGATGCACATTCATAATCAGGGTCTTGCAGCAATTGAAAAGTGTGGAGAAGCTGCTCTGAGCAACCCCAAAATGTATGTACAGACAGTGCTGGATGTTCATAAAAAATACAACGCTCTGGTGATGTCAGCCTTCAACAACAAGGCCAACTTCGTGGCTGCACTGGATAAAGTTTGTGCTCCCTTCATCAACAACAATGCAGTTACCAAAATGGCTCAGTCATCCAGTAAATCTCTTGAGTTGCTGGCTCAGTACTGTGATTCTTTTTTGAAGAAAAGTTCCAAGAACCCAGAAGATGCAGAGCTGGAAGACACACTCAATCAAGTGATGGTTGTTTTCAAGTACATTGAGGACAAAGATGTGTTCCAGAAGTTCTATGCAAAGATGCTAGCCAAGAGGCTGGTGCCTCAGAACAGCGCCAGTGACGATGCTGAGGCCAGCATGATCTCCAAGCTGAAGCAAGCTTGTGGTTTTGAATATACTTCCAAACTTCAGCGGATGTTTCAAAACATCGGCGTAAGCAAAGACTTGAATGAGCAGTTCAAGAAGCACCTGATGAATTCGGAACCCCTGGACCTGGATTTTAGTATCCAGGTCCTGAGCTCCAGGTCATGGTCCTTCCAGTAATCATGCATGCTTGCCTTGCCATCTGAGTTGGAACGTAGTTATCAGCGATTCACAGCTTTCTAAGCCAGTCGTCACAGTGGCAGGAAATCGACCTGGTTATATCAGCTGTCCAAGAGAGAACTGGTAACTAACTGCTTCGAAAACAGATACACCTTTCAGGCATCCATGTTCCAGATGGCAATCCTGCTGCAGTACAACTCAGAGGATGCCTACATCGTGCAGCAGCTAATGGACAGCACTCAGATCAAAATGGACATTTTGGCCCAAGTCCTACAGATTTTATTGAAGTTGAAATTATTGGTCTTGGAAGATGAAAATGCAAATGTTGATGAGGTGGAATTGAAGCCAGACACTTTAATAAAATTATATCTCTGTTATAAAAATAAGAAGTTAAAAGTTAATATCAACATGCCAATGAAAAGTGAGCAGAAGCAGGAGGAGGAAACCATGCACAAAAATATTGAGGAGGACTGCAGACTCCTAATCCAGGAAGCCATTTTGCGCATCATGAAGATGTACAAGGTCTTGAAGCACCAGCAGCTCCTCGGTGAGGTCCTCACGCAGCTGTCCTCCAGGTTTAAGCCACAGGTTCTGGTGGTCAAGAAATGCATCAACACTCTGATCAAGAAGGAGTATTTCAAGCAAGTGGATGGAGAGAAGGATACCTACAGCTACTTGGCCTAACCCCTGTGGAGGGGCTGAGCATGACCCGGCAGGTCGGCTGGTGGGAGAGCAGAACAGCTTGTGATACAGCCACCTGCCACCACGCAGAGCTCCCTTTTTAACTCTGAGGCCAGGAGCCCACCCCTGGCCTTGGCCTCCCAGCAGAACTGCTCAGGACTGGCACATTTCAAGTCTGTACATACGGACACCATTGCCATTTAACCTAATTTAAGAACAGAGGGGCTGACCCTTCGCGTGAGGGCTGCACGCTACTACATCTAAGTCAATACATTGGCCACCTATTCGAAGCTGTCATCGGGCAGCACCTACAATGTAGACAGCACTTTGAGAGGAAGTCTGAATGGACCCACGTGTAATCTGATATAGAAACCATTTGTATAGTGTGTTTTATTTTTTTAATGTGTGCAAATAAAGAAAATCAAAGGATTTCTGTATAAAAAATAAGTTAAATTATTATTATTTGCAGGTGACATGATACTCTATATAGAAGACCCCGAAAGCTCTACCAAAAGACTTCTAGATTTAATAATCAAATTCACTAGTGTAGCTGAATATAAAGTCAACATTCAAAAATGAATACCATTCCTATACATGAATAACAAACTCACTGAGTGAAAAATTAGAGAAATAACACCTTTCAAAATAGCATCCAAAAAAATGAAATACTGAGGAAACAATCTAAGGAAGGGAGTAAAAGACCTCTACATTGAAAATTACAGTACTCATGGGCCAGGGATTTAGCTCAGTAGCACCATGCCTGGAAAGAAAGGAAGAAGAAAATAAAATTACAGTACTGTGAAAAAGGAGATTGAAAAAGATATCAGAAAATGGAAAGATATCCCTTGTTCTTGGGTAGGAAGAACTAATATAATGAAAATGGCCATACTTCCAAAATTGTTATACCAATTTAATGCAATCCCAATCAAAATTCCAATAGCATATCTCACAAAATTAGAAAAACAATCTTAAAATTCACTTGGATCTATAAGAGACTTAGAATGCCAAAGGCAATTCTGGGCAACAAAGGCAAGGCCAGAGGCATCACAATTCCTGATTTGAAATTATGCTACAAAGCTACTGTGATAAAAACAGCATGGTACTGGCAAAAAAACAGACCTGAGTATCAGTGGAACAGATTGGAAAATATAGAAATAACTCCAGACATATTCAGCCACCTTATCTTTGACAAAGGAGCCAAACACCTTTACTGGACAAAAAGATAGCCTCTTTAATAAAGGCCGGAAAAACTGGCTTTCCACATGCTGAAGATTGAAACTAGACCCATATCTTTCACCATGCACTAAACTAAATTCAAAATGACTATTAAAATAAAATAAATATTAAAACACTAAATCTGCTGCAAGAGAGGTTAGGTAGAACTCTCAAAGACATTGGTGTAAGCAAAGATTTTATGAACAAAACTCCAATCACACAGGAGCTATTAAAAAGAACATCTTATTAAAAAGCTTTTGCACAACAAGAGATACCATAAACAGAGTGAAAAGACAACCCACAGTGTGGTAAAAAATTTTTTGCCAGCTGTTCTTCAAAGGGCTAATATCTAGAATACATAAAAAACTAAAAAAATCACACACACCCCAAATTTAAAGACCCAATCCAAAAATGGGCATCTGAAATGAATAGACACTTCTCAGATGAAGAAGTAGAAACAGCAAATAAATATATGAAAAAATGTTCAATATCACTGGTCATTTGAGAGATGCAAATTAAAATAATGCTGAGATTCCACCTCACCCCAGAAAGAATGGCTGTCATCAAGAAATCAACCAATAACAAATGCTGGAGGGGCTGTGGGGAAAGAGGAAACCTGCTCCACTGCTGGTGGGAGTGTAGACTGGTGTGACTGCTGTGGAAATCAGTGTGGAGATTCCTCAAAGAATTAAAACTGAAGGTTCCATTTGACCCAGCTACTCCCCTTCTTGGTATCTTCCTAAAGCAATTAAGAGCATCATAACACAGCGATATATGCACACCCGTTTTATATCAGGTACACCCATGTTTATATTGGCACAATTTATAATAGCTAAATCATGGGAACAGCCTAGATGCCCATCACCCGATGAATGGATAAGAAGATGTGGGTATTTTTATACAATGGAGTACTACTCTGCCAGCTTGAGACATTTATAGATAAATGGATGAACCTTGGGACAGTACTCTTAAATGAAATAAATCAAACACACATGTTTAAATACCGCATTGTTTCTCCGGTGTGAGAAACTGAAAGTGGAAGTGAGGGCTAAAATGAACAATAAACATTGGGAAATGGGAAGAAAATGTTCAAATGAGAAGGTGAACAAGGGATGGGGGAAAGGGAAAGGAAAGAAGGAACAAGAAAAAAGAAAACTGAAGGAAAAAGTGAAAACAAAGCTTTTGTACATAAGGGGGATGGGGAAAAAAGAAGCAAGATACAGCATATACTGGTATAAATTCTCTATGATGAATATTCTCATTATGTACATCTAAAATGTAGAAATAAATATTTTGCTAAAAAAAATAGCTCTCTTGGCCCCAGGCTGTTTTATTTGTTTTATACTTAACACTTTTGTTTTATACCCTATTCTCAAATTTCATATAAATGGACCCATGCAAAATTAATCTTTTGGGCCTGGCTTCCTTGGCTCAGTGCAATGTTTTTGGATATTCATACATGTTGTAGGTATCAGTAATTCATTTCTTTGTATTGTAGAGTGGTATTTCATTGTGTAGATGTTCAACAGTTTACGCATTAATGTTTAGTATTTGAATTTTTTCCAGTTTGGGGTTACTATAAAATGAAATCACATGGAAATTTGTGCACAACTCTTTGTGTGGAGATAGTATCTTCATTTCTCTTGCATAAATATCTATTACTAGTTCATAGATAAATGTATAGTTAAAAAAATTATTACCAAAGTCTTTAATATTTTACATTCTCACTGAGAGTTCCAGTTATTCCATATCCTTGCTGGAACTTAGCCATAATCATCCTTTAGCTTCAGATATCAAAGATGTACACAGTATTTTCTTGTGATTTTCATTTGCATTTCCCTTATAAATAAAGATATTGAGCATCTTTTCATTTGCTATTAGCCATCAACATTTCTCTTTTTATGAAGTATCTGTTGAATCTTTGGCTCATTTTTTATTAGATTGTTTTATTTCTAATTAATAAATTATAAGATGTCTTTATATGTGCTGCATACAGTTGTTAGATATAGGTATTGCAAATATTTTCTCATAATCTGGAACTTGTCCTTCTAAGCAGAAAGTTTGCATGTGATGTAGTCCAACTTAGCAAATTTTTCTTTTATGTTCATGTTCTTTGACCCTGATCTGAAGAATAAATCTTTTCCCACACCAAGGTCATGAAGATTTCTCCTATGTTCTCTTCTACAATGTTATATATTTAGCTTTTACATTTAAGTCTATGATCCTTTTCAGTTACTTTTTGTACTCAGTATGTAGTGATAGCATGCATTGATTCTTTTGCATATGGTTATTCAATTTGACCCAGAACTATTTGTTCAAAATATTATCTTTTCCTTATTCAACTATTTTGACACCTTTATCAAAACTTGATTGACAATCAATGTAAGACCCTTATGATGTATTTCTGTCAAATCTGCTCCATTAATCCATATGCTTGCTTTATGTCAATACAACAGTGTCTTCATTTCTATAGCTTTAGAGCAAGTTTTGAAATTAGATAATACAATTCCTCAAATTTGTTCTTTTTGAAAATCGTTTTTGCTATTCTGAGTAATTTAAATTTCCATTTAAAATTTAGCTTATTTCTACAAAAGAAAGTTTGATGGGATTTTGATTTGTTTATGTCATGTGTTGAATCAATTGCTCAATTTGGGGAAGAACTGCCACTTAATAATTCTGAATCTTCTATTCATGAACATGGAATCCCTCTCCATTTATTTAGATCTTTAATTTCTCTCATCAATATTATATAATTTTTGATGTTCTATCTTTGCATTTGTCTGAAATATATTCCTAATTATTTTATTCTTCATGAGTCTTTTGTGAATGGAAATTTTAAAATTTATTTTGGGGTGCTTATTAGCAATAAACAAAAATATGACTAAAAAAAAATATATATATATGACTAAGTTTTAAACCTGGCAACCTTCCTGTACTCACTTGTTAGCTGTAGCATTGTGTGTGTATGTGTGCATTATGGTGGGAGGAATGTTCTTCAGGATTTTCTTCATTCAGTGTATGCAGATCATTCCACTTGTGATTATAGTTTTACTCCTTTTCTGATCTAGATGAATTTAATTAATTAGTTAGTTAATTAATGTTATTTTCTTTATATCACTGACCAGAACCTCTAGTATAACATTGAATAAAACAGCAAGAATGACCATTCTGCCAGGCATGGTGGCACATGCCTGTAATCCCAGCACTTGGCAGGCTGAGGCAGGATGATTGCTGGGATTTCAATGCCAGCTTGGGCTACAGAGTGAGTTCAAGGCCAGGCAGAACTGCACAGCAAGACCTTGTCTCCAAAACCAAAAAATAAAAAAAAAAGAAAGAGAGAGAGAGAAAAGAAAGAAACAGAGAGAAAGGAAGAAAGAAAATGAAGATTCTTGTCTTTTTTCTGAAGAGGGAAAGAATCTTTCGCCATGAAGTATGTTGTTAATGATGGGTTTCTCATAGCTAACCTTTGTCTTCTATTCCTCCTTTGTTGAAAGTTGTTATCAGGAATGGGTACTGAAGTGAGTCAAATGCTTTTTCTGTATCCACTGAGATTATTATATGGTTTTTGTCTTTTATTGCATGAGTATAATTGCTCTTTTTTTGGTTAAATTCTTTTATTGGTACATTTTAGGCATACAACACAATTACATTTCTCATTGGGAATTGTACCTTTACATAATGCATCTTGGTCCTTATTTTTTCCCCATGCCTAGCCCTACCTTCACCCCCTCCACCCTTCCCTATTTACAAAGACTTTATTTCCATTTTTTCCATTTCTCAGCATTTTTCCTTTCCCTTCTTTCCTTTCCCCTGCCCCTCCCACTACCCCTACCTATTTGGACCTTTTCTTCCTATTTTGCATTATCGATTATTCATTCTAATCATTGGTACATTTTCGGTATACAATATAATGACATTCATCATTGGAAATTTGCACCTTTACAGTCTCTCTTGGTTCTTATTTTTCACCCTTGCCCAGCCCTCCCTTCAACCCCTCCAGTCCTCCCTATTTACAAAGATTTTGTTCCTATTTTTCCATTTTCTCATATTAATCCCATTCCCTTCTATCCTTTACCCTAGCCCTCCCACTTCCTTCCCCTTTACCCCTTTTCTTCCTATTTCACATGACCTATTATACATTTTAGTCCTTATTTAAACTTTCAGTTTCTCACACCAGAGAAACTATTTGGTATTTATACATGTGTGTCCTATTTATTTCACTTAAGAGTGCATCCACTCAGTGTGCACCCACTTAGCTATAAATGTCTCTAATTTCTCATTTTTTATGGCTGAGTAGTACTCCATTTTATAAAAAAAAAAACCCCACATTTTCTTGATCCAGTCTCCAGTTGATGGACATTTGGGCTGTTTCCAAGTTTTAGCTATCACAAACTGCACTGCTATGAACATGGGCGCACATATATCACTGTGGTATGATTCTTTTAATTCTTTGGGGGAGATCCCCAGCAGTGGAATAGCGGGGTCAAATGGGACTTCCAGTCCTAGTTCTTTGAGGTACCTCCATACTGATTTCCACAGTGCTTGCACCAGTCTACACTCCCACCAGCAGTGGAGCAGGGTTCCTCTTTCCCCACAGCCCTGCCAGCATTTGTTATTGGTTGATTTCATGATAGCAGCCATTCTTTCTGGAGTGAAGTCGAATCTCAGCATTGTTTTCATTTGCATCTCTTGAATGACCAGTGATGTTGAACATTTTCTCATGTATTTATTTTCTGTTTCTACTTCTTTGTGTGAGAAATGTCTGCTCATTTCAGATGCCCATTTTTGAATTGGGTCTTTAAATTTGGGAGGTCTGATCTTTTTAAGTTCTTTATAGATTTGAGATAGTAGACCTTTGTCTGAGGAAGAGCAGGTGAAGATTTTTTCCCACATTGTGGGTTGTCTCTTCACACTGCTGGTGGTTTCTCTTGCTGTGCAGAAGCTTTTTAATAAGAAGAGATCCCACTTGTTGATTGTGCATGAGTATAATTTCACCCAGTCACGGTGTATAACCATTTTTATTTGTTGATGAATTCCATTCATTAATATTTGTTGTGAATTTTTCTGCCTGTGTTCATAAGGAATATTGACCAGAAGAAGTTTTCTTTTTCTGTAATGTCTTTGTCTGGCTTTGGTATCAAGGCAATATTCCTTCAGAGAATGAGTTGAGAAGTTTCTTATCTCCTCTACTTTGTAAAAGAATATGTGAAAAATTAGTATTTGTTTAGAAAATGGTTGCTAGAATTCACCACTGAAGTTATAGTAGCCAGAATTCTAAGCTGAGTTGGACTTTGAATATGGTCTTGCTCCTGTGACTAGATTATATTTTATGGCATAGTTGACTATAAGAAAGGAAAACTATCCACATAAGCTGTTTAAAATCAGGAAGTTGTTTGTTTGCTTGGTACCAGGGATCAAACTCAGGACTTTGTCCTTTTGAGGCAGGTAGTGGCGCCACTGAGCTAAATCCCCGGCCCCAGAAAGTTGTTTTGTTTTGTTTTGTTTTTTTCTAGTTGGTGGTAGAAGAAGTTAGAAATCCCAAGCACTAGAAATATTCCAGAATCTGTTGCTGGTTAGAAAATGGAGCAGACTACATGGCAAAGAATGCAGGCAGCCTCTATGAGCTGAGAGCAGCCCCTGAGTGACAGCCAGCAAGGAAATCAGTATTTTAGACCACATGCTCAAGGAAATGAATTATGCCAACAACCTGAATGAAATTGAGAGTAATTTTTCCCCAGATCCTCTAGATAAGAACCCAGTGTCATACCTCCATGACCCACCCAGACAGACACAAAAGTGTACTTTACTAATCTCCTAGGTGGTTGTCAAATCAATCAAGCTGACAATCCAATTTAACTGTCACATTCCACCCTTGACTCCAAATGAATACAAGATCATAATTTTATCTAATATCATATAACTGTCCTGCATCCAACCAAAAATGCACTAATGCTGTATCCAAAGTCTCAATAGTTTCAGCATTGCTCACAGAAGCCCAAGTCTAAAATTTCCTCTGAGATTCAAAGCAAACTCTTCTTTTTGAACTTCTGAAAATTCAAAAGGCAAATTATATATTTCTAATATGCAATGATACAAGGTAAACATTCCCATTTTAAAAGGGAGGAGTGGAGGTCTGAGGATTTAGCTCAGTGGCACCGCTCCTGCCTTGCAAGTGCAAGGTTCTGAGTTTGATCCTTGGTACCAAAAAAAAGGGGGAGGAAGGTGTAGGAAGATATAAAAAACTAGAACCAAAGCAAGACTAAAACACAGCGGGGCAAACATCAAGTCCTGTAGTTCCATGCTCAGCACCCAGGATACATGGTAATGAGATGTGAGTTCCAACCCACCCCCCTACAACTTTGCTGGTTGCAACTCACATGGCCTCCCAATTGAGGTGGCTACACTCCTTGACCCAGCTTTCCTTGGCACATAGTCCATGGTCCTAAAATCTTCAATTTCCTGGGATCTCCACTGCACCTTTGGCTCCATTTCACATGCACTCCTATCAGGGTCATATTGCCTGGCCACACAGGCCTTCCTTTGAATTCTGGTTGGAAGCCTCCTTGATTGCACAACTCTTGCATTTTACGTGTGTAAATAGCCAGCAACATGTGGATGACACCAAGTTCTATTTCCAGCATGTGCAGTAACTAAGCCCCCTTGGACTATGGCAGCAGTACCTTCTGAGTGTCTGGATGGCTGACAACAGTGAAATAAATCTCAGGACACTATTTCCATAGGTGGCCCTTCTTGAGCCCTTCTTGTCTGATTAGGTCAAGGTGACCACTTCAGTTTTCTGTTATTATGCTTTTAACAGCTCTCATATCATTGGCTATTCTTTTCTCTTTTATTGTAGTGAAATACACAACATAAATGTTAACCATTTTTAACTTTATAGTTCAGTACCATTAAGTACATTTACATTGTTGTGTTATCACCAGCATCTATCCACAGAATTCTTCATGTAATGCTGAAACTCCAACACTCATTAAACAATAACTTCTCATTCTTCTTTTCTCTTAGTCTCTGGCAACCACCATATTATGTCTCTATGAATTTGACTAGTCTAATACTTGATAAAACTAAGGTAATAGAGTAGTTGTCTTTTTGTGACTGATTTGTTTTAGTGCAATTTCCTGAAATTTCACTATACATTGTAATATGTATCAGAGCTTCCTGTTTAAGGCTTAAAAATATGTGTATATACCATATTTTGTTTTCCATGAATCCACTGATGGGCATTTGGGTTGCTCCCATCGGTCAGCTATTGCAAATAATGTTGCTATCAACGTGTGTGTAACACTGGTCTTCCTTTAATAAAGAGAGAATGAGGCACAGGCCTATTTTCAGCAAAATCTTAAGAATCTTAAGTTAAGAATCTGTTTGCTAAATTTTACAGGAATTATTTTATTTTTATTGTATTTGTTTTTATAGTTTTACTTTTATAGTAAGTGTATTAGTTTACAAACTTTGCTATAACCAAGAACCACAACCTGTGTGAAAAAAGTAGAAACTTACTGCTTCGCAGTTGTAGAGGCCAGACTCCAAATTT
This sequence comes from Heterocephalus glaber, assembly GCF_053883595.1. Classification (NCBI taxonomy): domain Eukaryota; kingdom Metazoa; phylum Chordata; class Mammalia; order Rodentia; family Bathyergidae; genus Heterocephalus; species Heterocephalus glaber. Next base: position 27,362,079 of record NW_028258324.1, read on the forward strand.
AAGGCATTGGCAAGGCTATGGTTTGCTTTCAAATTATGGGTAGGATCCTTCTTGGTTTCTTTCTGATTTTGTTTTTTCATGATGACCAGCAATTTTTGATGTTCCTTGGCCCACAGGAGTTAGTCCAGTCTCTTTTTCTGTCATCACATGTCTATCTTCATATTGTTCCCCTTCTGTGCATTTCTACATCTAAATCTCCCCTTTTCAAGACATGCCATACTCCATGAGGTCTTAACCTAATGACCTTTCTTTAACTGTAATTATTTTTTTTAAATAATTATTTCTTTTTGTAACCCTAATTCCAAATAGGGTTACATTTCAAGGATGGGAGTTAGAACTTCAATATATCTTTTTGGGTGAGACATATGCAAATCACTATAACAAGGATAGAGAATTTTTAATTGATATAGTAATATAAAGCAGTGATTTTCAAGGATTTTTTTTTTTTTGCTTATATACTTGTAAAAGAATTTTGAATAGGATACCATTCCACCGCTCCCAGGGCAGAGGAGGTAAGCTGTGTGGGTGCCAGCAGCACCTGCCCCCCCCAATGGAAATGAGAAGACATGTAAACAAGCCTCAAAAACAGACTTCCAGATCACCTAAAACAACGCCAAAGGGAAATAAGACAGAACAATCTGATACTCAACCAACTGGATGCCCTGAACTAGCAACGAAAGAGGATCTGGAAAAAATGAAATCAGAAATAATTTCTCACTTAACAGCAAAGATTGTACCAATAGTGCAAGACATGATTAATAAATCTACAGAGGACACAGATAAAAAAAATAGAGGAGCTAAGGAACATGATGGAATCCCAACATAGGAAACAAATGGAATCCATAAAACAGATACAAACAGATTTCCAGGAGATTAAAAACTCCATCAAAAGTCTACACAGCAGAAAGAACCAATATGAGGACAGAAATTCAGATATAGAAGATAAGATTGCAATTAGTGACCAAGAAAAGAAAAATTGCTTTAAAATAGTAAGGGACCACGAGAAATCAATCCAGCAGCTGCTAGACTATGCAAAGAAGAATAACATGAGTCACACGGAAGACACCGAATCACCCCGCTGCAGACAGGCAGGTCTGCCCACACCCTACCGAGGTCCCCAGTTGCACGGAACACACTCCGAATCAGCCCGCTGCAGACAGGCAGGTCTGTGCACGCCCTACCGAGGTCCTGAGTCACGTGGAAGACACCGAATCACCCCACTGCAGACAGGCAGCCACCTGATTCCACATTACAAAGGAACAGAGGACACAAGACCACCAGACCAAGGTACTGAGTCCCACTGTTCCCAGCCCAGAGGTAGGGGCTTCTGAACCATCGTCCCACTGCTCCTGGACCAGAGGAAGGGGCTTCCCGGTCACCATCCCTCCTGCTGCTCCCAGCCCAGAGGAAAGGGCTTTTAGGCCACCATCCCTCCCACCGCTCCCGGCCCAGAGGGAGGGACTTCTGAGCCACCATCCCACTGCTCCTGGTCCAGAGGAAGAGGCTTCCAGGCCACCATCCCTCTGGCTGATCCCAGCCCACAGGAAAGGGCTTTTGGGTCACCATCCCTACCGCTGCTCCCGGCCCCTGTCCCACCTCACCCAGCTCAGAGGAGGTAATCCGTGCAGGCCCTAACAGCCCCCCAACCCAGTCAAAATGAGAAAACATGCAAATAAGTCTCAAAACCAGACTTCCAGATCACCTACAGCAACCCCAAAGGGAAATGAGATGGAACCCTCTGTTACTCAACCACCTGGACCCACTGAACTGGCAACAAAAGAGGATCTGGAAAAAATGAAATCAGAAATAATTTCTCAGATAACAGGAGAAATTGTGCCCTTAGTCCAAGACATGATTAATAAATCTAGAGAGGAGCTGAGGAACATGATGGAATCCCAATATAAGGAACATGATGGAATCCCAACATAAGAAACAAATGGAATCCATAAAACAGATGCAAATAGATATCCAGGAAATGAAAAACTCCATTGAAAGTCTACACAGCAGAATGAGCCAGTGTGAGGACAGAATTTGAGATATAGAAGATAAGATTGCAATTAGTGACCAGGAAAAGAAAAATTGCTTCAAAATTATAAGGAAACAAGAGAAATCAATCCAGCAGCTGCTAGATGATGCAAAAAAAAAAAATAGCATAACACTGATTGGGCTCAATGAAGAAACAGGAGACAGTGCAGATGACATAAAAAATCTCTTCACAGAAATAATGGCAGAAAACTTCCCAAGCAGGGGAAAAGAGCTTGACATACAGATAAGTGAGGCATATAGGACTGCAAATAGCCTTGATCAAAAAAAATCTACACATAGGCATATAATTATTAAGATTCCAGAAACTCAACAGAAGAACAAAGTTCTCCAAGCAGTCAGAGAAAAGAAACAAATCACATACAAAGGAAAGCCCATCAGAATCACAGCAGACTTCTCAATGCAAACCATCAAGGCAAGAAGAGCTTGGCGTGACATATTCTAAGCCCTAAAAGAAAACAACCTCCAACCCAGATTGATGTACCCTGCAAAACTATCTTTCAAAATTAATGGAGAAATAAGATACTTTCATGACAAAGAGCACCTTAGGAACTTCGTGAATACCAAACTAGCACTCCAAAAGCTTTTAGACAATACCCTAGGAAAAGACAATGAGGATCACAACCCTAGGAAGCCCAGGAGAATGAATCCATGGGGCGTGACTAATTAAATGTAAAGGGGGAGAATCCAACAAAAAGAAAAAGTCATGACAAGGCTTTTAAAACTTTTAACTTCATCTCCCTAATGAGTGTTTAACTCAATCTTATTATTGTACTGATTAGCATTTTTCTGATTCTAGTGTTGCACACCTTTCCTTGTGCTATACTGGCTATTTATCATCTTGTATCTACTTTTTAATTGGGTTGTCTATTAATGAGCTGTAAGAGTTCTTTATATATTCTGGTCATAGGTTATATGCATTGTAAATATGGTCTGTTTAAGGACTACTTTTCTAGTCCTAGTTCTTTGAGGTATCTCCATACTGACTTCCACAGTGGTTGCACCAGTCTGCACTCCCAACAGCAATGGAAGAGGGTTCCTTTCTCCCCACAACCCCACCAGCATTTGTTCTTTGTTGATTTCTTCATAGCAGTCATTCTTTCTGGGGTGAGGTGGAATCTTAGTGTTGTTTTCATCTGCATCTCTCAAATGATGAGTGATGTTGAACATTTTTTCATGTATTTGTTTGCTGCTTTTACTTCCTTGTATGAGAAATATCTGTTCATTTCAGATGCCCATTTTTGAATTGGGTCTTTGAATTTGGGGGGTCTGATTTTTTTCAATTCTTCATATATTTTAGATAGTAGTCCTTTGTCTGAGGTACAGCTGCTAAATTTTTTTTCCTATATTATAGGTTGTCTGTTAGCTCTGTTGGTGGTTTCTTTTGCCATGCAGAAGCTTTTTAATAAGATGAGATCCCAGTTGTTGATTCTTTGTGCTAGTTCTCGTGCTGCTGAGGTTTTGTTCATGAAGTCTTTTCCTATGCCAATGTCTTCAAGAGTTCTACCCAACTTATCTTCCAGCAAGTTTAGTGTTTCTGTCTTAATATTTATATCTTTAATCCACTTCAATCTTAGTTTAGTGCATGGTGATAGGTATGGGTCTAGTTTCAATATTTGGCAGGTTGAAACCCAGTTTTTCCAACACCATGACCCAGCTATTCCCCTGCTGAATATCTTGCCAAAAGAATTAAAAGAATCATACCACAGTGATATATGTGTACTCATGTTCATAGTGGCACAGTTTGTAATAGCTAAAGCTTGGAAGCAGCCCAAGTGCCCATCCACTGGAAACTGGATAAAGAAAATGTGGGGTTTTTTAATAAAATGGAGTACTACTCAGCCTTAAAGAATGAAAAACTAGAATCATTTATAGCTAAATGGATGCATATCGAGGCCATAAGTGAAATAAATAGGACACACACCTGTTATCAAATAGTTTCGCTAGTGTGAGAAACTGATAGTGTAAACAAAGGTTAAAATGATTAAAATGAATAATTGATAATTTGAAATAGGAAAAAAGGTCCAAAGATAAAGGAGTGAAGGGAGGGGAAGGGGAAAGGAAAAGAGGGAAAGGAAAAACTATGAGAAAAGAAAAAAAAATGGAAATGAAATCTATGTAAATAAGGAAGGGTGTAGGGGGTGAAGGGTGCACAGGTAATGGGGTAAAAACATAAGAACCAAGATATATTATGTAGAGGTATAAACACCCAATGATAAATGTAAACAAATTGTATACCTAAAATGTACCAATAAAAGAACTAAAAAAAAAGGACTGCTTTTCATTTTAACAATGTCATTTAAAGTTCTAAATTTTTATGGAATCTCATTTATCAATTTTTTTCTTTTATACATCATGTTTTTGTATCCTAGGAAGTTCTTGCCTACCATAATTCATAAACATTTTCCCTTATAATTTCTTCTTAAAGTTTTATACTTTTAGGCTTTCATATTTAAGTTCATAGATCCTTTCAAGTTATTTTTATGTATGGAAATAATGGATTGAGGTTAATTTTTTATATACAGTTACCGGGTGTTCTAGTGCCATTTGCTAAAAACACTATCTTTTCCTCTGCTCTTGTATTGAGTTTATATTTTATAAAATGCTAATGTTAAATAATCTTTCAAAACTCAGTGGACTATATATGTGTGGTTCTATTTCTAGATTCTCTGTTTTATTCAAGTGAACTATATGTCTTTCCTTACACCAACACTGCCTTGATTACTGTAGCTTTAGAGGAAGTCTTAAAATTAGGTAATAAATGTCTTCCAACACTGTTATTTTTTTCTTTTTCTTTTTACTTTTCTAGGTCCTTTGTACTCCTACATAACTTAAATTTCAATATCCAATTCTTCATTTATAGAAAGTACACATAGACCCGAATTTTTATATATACCTTGTATTTTCTAATCATGTTAAATTCAAATACAAGTTCTAGGGGCTCCTAGAGATTTCTTAGTATTTTCTCTGTAGATGATCATTTCATCTACATATAAAGATTTTGCTTCTACCTTGCCAATTCTATCCTAATTGTGTCATTTTATTGCCAGACTATTTTGGTTTAGACCTAGGTTTCAAAGTTTAATGGACAGATGAAGAGTAAGCATATCTGCCCTTGTTCCCCACTTTAGAAGAAAGCATTGTATCTTCTCCATTCATATAAGGCATTTTCACTGGAAGTATGGAGTACATGTCTTTGATCTGTTGAGAAGGTTCTGTTCTACTTCTAGTCTCCTGATAGCTTTTACCATGAACAGCTGTAGAATTTAGTCCAATACTTTTTCTCCAACTACTAACAGGACCATATGGCTTTTTCCTTTCCTCTGTTAAAATGATGACTTTTGGAGGTGGATCTTCCAATGCTGAACCAACACTGCTATCCCCATAATAAAACCTCTTTCTACATCCTGCCAGATCTGACTTTTAATAGTTTATTTAGTTAAACAAATATCTATCTATGTTCATACTTTTGTCTTCTATTATCTTTATCCAGTTTTAGGATTAGCACACTGTTGAGTTCCTAAAATGAGGGGAGAAGTGTTCCTTCTTTTTTCTGCTTTAAATGTTTGATATAATTTATCAGTTAAAATGTATATGAGCCAGTTGTTGTCATATAGGTAGGTTTTCAAGCTAGGAATATGCTTTCTTTAATAGGTGCTATTCAAATTTTATATTTCTTCCAGAGTTAGTTTCATTAATTTGTCTTCCAAGGTACTTCTTAGAAGTTGTCAAATTTGTTTTTAAAAAGATTTTTATTATGCTTTCGTATCCTTTTAAATTCTGTAAAATCTGTAGTAATGTCTCCTAGATCTTGATATTGCAATTTTAAAAATGTGTAATTGATATTGTGTAATAGGAAGAAAAGGTCTAAAGGAGCAGGGGAAGCAGGAGGGGTAGGGGGAAGGAAAGAAGGGAAAAGAAGAAATATGAGAAAAGGAAAAAAATGGAAACAAAGTCTTTGCAAATAGGGAAAGGTGGAGGGGGTGAAGGGAGGGCAGGAGAAGGGGAAAAAAATAAGAACCAAGATACTCATGTAAAGTTACAAGATCCCAATGATGAATGTAACTGTATTTTATACCTAAAATGTACCAAAAAACTTTATGGGAAAAAAAAGATAAATGAAAGAATTTTGAATAATCATTTACCCTTTTGCGTATTTTAGGTTGACAAAAAATTAATATAAAAATTAACAGGAGCAAAGAATTTAATATTTAGGCTATATTAAAAATTGGTGGCACTTGACTTCAGAAGCTGGCACTGGGAGGTCCTGTGAGGAGAGATGTGGCCATGGGATGATATGCCGGGATCTATCATACCTGTTGAATAACTATGGAAGACTATACCAAAAGAAGGGAAAATTGGAGAAGGTACTTATGGAGTTATATATAAGGGTAGACACAAAAGTACAGGTCAAGTGATAGCCACGAAGAAAATCAGACTGGAAAGTGAAGAGGAAGGGGTTCCTAGTACTGCAATTTGGGAAATTTCTCTATTAAAAGGACTTTGTCATCCAAATATAGTTAGTCTTCAAGATATGCTTATGCAAAATTCCAGGTTATTTCTCATTTTCGATTTCCTTTCCATGAATCTCAAGAAATACTTGAATTCGTAGAAATCAGTATGGAGATACCTCAGAGAACTAGGACTGGAAGTCTCATTTGACCCAGCTATTCACCTGCTGTGTATCTTTCCAAAAGAATTAAAAGAATCATACCACAGTGATATATGTGCACCCATGTTCATAGCAGCACAATTTGTAATAGCTGAAATTTGGAAGCAGTCCAATTGTCCATCAACTGGAGACTGGAAAAAGAAAATGTGGGGTTTGTTTATAAAATGGAGTACTACTCAGCCATAAAAAATGAAAAATTAGAGATATTTATAGCTAAATGGATGAAATTGAGGTGATGCTCATCAGTGAAATAAACAGGACACATATGTGTAAATACCAAATAGTTTCTCTAGTGTGAGAAACTGAAAGTGTAAATAAGGACTAAAAGGTATAACAGATAATGTGAAATAGGAAGAAAATGGGGCAAAGTGGAAGGGGAAGTGGGAGGGATAGGGGAAAGGAAGGAAGGGAACAGAATTAATATGAGAAAATGGAAATAAAGTCTTTGTAAATAGGGAGGGATGGAGGGGTTGAAGGGAGGGCAGGGGAAGGGGGAAAAAATAAGATCCAAGAGAGATTATGTAAAGGTGTAAATTTCCAATGATGAATGTCATTATATTGTATACCTAAAATGTACCAATAAAATAAAATTTTTTTAAAAAAGAAATACTTGGATTCTATCCTTCCTGGGCAGTTCATGGATTCATCACTTGTAAAGAGTTATTTGTACCAGATCCTGCAGGGTATTGTCTTTTGTCACTCTAGAAGTGTTCTTCACTGAGATTTAAAATCTCAAAATCTATTGATTGACGACAAAGGAACAATTAAACTGGCTGACTTTGGCCTTGCTAGAGCTTTTGGGATAGCTATCAGATTTTATACACATGAGGTAGTAGCACTCTGGTATAGATCTCTAGAGGTATTTCTGGGGTTGACTCTTTACTCCAGTTGACATTTGGAGTATGGGCACCATTTTTGCAGAATTGGCAACTAAAAAACCACTTTTCCATGAGGATTCAGAAATTGATCAACTCTTCAGGATTTTCAGAGCTTTAGGCACTCCCAATAATGAAGTATGGTCAGAAGTAGAATCTTTAAAAGACTATAAGAATACATTTTCCAAGTGGCAACTAGGAAGCCTAGCATCCCATGCCAAAAATTTGGATGAAAATGGCTTGGAATTGCTCTCTAAAATGTTAGTCTATGATCCTGCTAAATGAATTTCTGACAAAATGGCACTGAATTATCCATATTTTGATGATTTGCACAATCAGATTAAGAAGATGTAGCTTTCTAACAAAAAGTTTTCACATATTATAATCCAGGATGAATAGTTGTATTTTTACTGTTGATTCTATTTTTGTCTTCTGTATTTTTATCCTTTATTGTAAAACAAACTGTACTTCACTTTCTAATTTCAAGAATATAACTTAAAATGTAAATATTGTCCTATATAAATGTAAATACAATTCTGTGTATCTGTATAGATCTTACTGTGACAATTATTTGTTTCTATAATGAAACTGTCAATCTAAAAAAAATGGTATCTTTATATAGAACAATGTTATACACTGGACCTTTGACTTACAAACTCAATTCATTACTAAGGGCTGGTTGTAACTCAAGTTGGTCTTGAAAGCTCAGGCTCCTCTACACAGCCTTCAAAGTCTCTCTCCTGTATCCAGGAAGAGCTCAGTGACCTTAGAGAGACATTGGACCAGGATTTCTCAATTAACCCCATATAAGAAAAAAGATGTTGTAATATTCCTTCCAGAACTCCTTAAGAGATACCTCTGTATCTGAGGCCAACTGGAACCACAAGCAGCTGGCATTTGGGTGGTAACTTAAGAATTTGTTTGTAAGTTAAAACTAAAATTCCATTTGTAACCAAGTTGTTCGTATGTCAGGCCAGTCATAACTCAAGAGTCCACTGTATTGCACGTCACAATATATATCACATGCCTCAATTTTAAAAAGAAGAAAAGACATGCTATATTTTGCTTTTAAGCTTATCAAATGGAATCTAAATTCCATGATGACTAGATAGATACTAATTATCATCCAAAAATAAACAAACTCTTCTTTGACAGGCAGTAATGGCCTGAGATTCTTTTTCTATTTGAATGCCCATTTTTGATTCCACCACACACACACAACAAAATTTTGACCTATTGCAGGAGTTCTCAACCATTCCTCCACAGACGTCTTTCAGCAATATCTGGGCACATTTTTAGTTGTCATAACTTGGAGGAGGATACTACTAGTATCCAATTGATAGAGACCAGGAATACTGATGATTATCGTCAAGTACACAAGAGAGACTACCCCCTCCCCACCCAACAACAACAGAAAATGATCGCCACATGTTGAGGGTAAGAAACTGAACATCATGTTATGTATTTTATTCTTAAGCCTGAAAGACTTTTATTGATAATCATATTCCATCCACTATAATAAAATATATTTATAAATCAAAATATAGTTTTATTGCTCAAGACCATAAAGTTGAAGGTGTTTGATCCCTAGCACTTGAGGAAGGAAGAGAAGGAAAAGAAAGTAACTTTAAAAATATGCTTATGTGTTAAACCAAAAAAGGAAATCCTCATACTTTCTATAACTCCAAGACATAACTGCCTCTACACTAGTAGAGGAAATGGATGCTCATCATAAAAGCATGGGCCCAGGTAAAAGGTGACTGTGACATGATAAAACTAAAATCATGAGCTCAAGAGAAAGACCCCTAGACCTGGCTGGCAGGAGACTAATTCTGGGTTAAAAGAATCTCCAAAAGCATGGTATATATATAAATATATGGTGCTTTAGTCCACACTCTGAACCTGCCCACTAACTACATGAGTATCAGATTTAGTAGACAGCCCAGATTTCCATGCCCTCCCTCCGGGTTTTGTGGGAGGTAGAAACCAGACCAGCCACTAGCAGACCTATACCGGTATTCACGCACAATCCTACAGGGCCAGAGTTCAGCCTCCTCCCTGCTATAAATGACCTTTGTGGATAAAAGCAGAGAAGAGCCCTGGTCTGAAATATGAAAAGATTTTCACCCTCTCCCTTTTCATCAAGCAGAATACAAGAATTGGCTACAGTATAAATATTACCACAATGAAGAATATAGGACCTGCATTCTGTTTTTGTTTTTGGTGCTGCTTCTTATATGTACCAGAAGGGGAATATGTGTTTTGTTTTGTTTTTTCATTTTTTGTTTTTTTTTGGGGGGGGGGGGTACTGGGGATCAAACTCGGGTCCTTGCGCTTGCGCAGCAGGCAGCAAAACCACGGAGCTAAATCCCTGGCCCTGAGGATATGTGTTTTATAAGTGCTTACAAATGTTTGTTACTGCTTTTGTTTCTATAGTGTCCAGCCACATCATGTTATATTCTCCCACACCAAACCATAGGGTTTGTTAAATATTTTTCTGTCAGTTCATTAATTGGAATCAATTTCTCTGTATTCTCACTTTCCATTTATTTATTTATTTATTTATTTATTTATTTATTTATTTGGTACCAGGGATCGAACTCGGGACCTTGTGCTTGAGAGGCAGGTGGTGGAACACTGAGCTAAATCCCTGGCCCCTCACTTTCCATTTATATTCCCTCCAATCTCTTCTGTCTTCCCTTCCCCCTTCACATCTTCTCAAATCTCACCTCCCTCACCTTTCTTGTTTTGTATATAAATATTACCATTAAAACCTATTTTTTCCTTCTTTTTCTATTAATACAGAGAGGGAGGCATGTGTGTATATGTAGTCATGTATGAGTGTTAATTATTCCCTTTGTTTCTATATTATCTAACTTAGTTTTGTTAGGTTCTCTTCACCAAGGGTTGTTTCTTGGGTCTTCTAACTTTGTGTTTCTGCTACTTTATTATTTGGATTCAATCTCCCCATATCTTCTCTAACTTTTCATTTATATTCCCTTCTCTACTCTTCTTTCTTTCCTTTCCTTCATATAAACTCTCAAAACTCTTCTCCCTCCCTTCTTCTTTCCTGGTATGTAAATATTATCATTAAAACTTAGTCTCTTTTCTTTCTTCTTTCCTTTTTTAAAAATTTTTTTAGGGCTGGGGATTTAGCTCAGTGATTCTGCCACCTGCCTTGCAAGCACAAGGTCCCAAGTTTGATCCCAGTAACCAAAAACCAAAAAATTTTTTTTTCTTCTTTCTCTTTTTTTCCTACTCTATCATATATTATTACCGTTTCTTTATCTTCCTATGTTAGTAGAAGAGTAGAAGACTTTTAAAAACACATTTTAAATTGCATGTTAATATGCAGTTGGTTCTTTGGATATTGTTATTACTGATAGTTCCTCTTTGTAATGCAGTGCAGCTAGGGATTAAACCTAGTATTTTGAATAGGTTGACTGAGTGCTTTCCTCCTGAGTCACACCCAAAGCCAAGGGCACATGAGAGGGAGAAAGCCATTTAGTAAAGAGATTTCCACAGTAGTGGTAGAACTTTCTATCCCAACTAATCTACAAACTTCAACACAAAAACACACGAATCATGAGAAAACAAGGCAACAAGGTGCCTCAAAAAATCCATAACTTCTCAAAAACTGATCCCACAGATACTGAAGTGGATAAGATCATAGAAAAAGAATTTTAAAAACTGATAGTTAAAATGATTAATGAGGTCAAAAAAGCAAATAAGAAGCTGAAGAATTAAGAAAGGCAATGTAAGATATGAAGGACCATCCCAGTAAAGAGATGGAGATTCTGAATAAGAACCAAGTTGAAATCCTGAAAATGAAAACCTCAGTCAAATAAAAAACTCAATTGAAAATCTTGGCTGTAGGCAAGATGAATCAGAAGAATATAAGAACTTAAAGATAAGGTGAATGACTTAATCTGCTGGAAGATATAATAGGTAAAATTCTTGAAGACATAAGTGTAGGTGAGCTTTCTGAACAAAACCCAGGTTGCATAAGAAATAATACCAAGAATCAACAAATGGGATCCCATCAAGTTAAGAAGCTTCTGCACAACAAAGGAAACCACCACAACAGAGTGAAGAGACAACCCACAGTGTGGGAAAAAACTTTTGTCAGCTGTTCCTCAGACAAAGGACTAACATGTAAGATATATAAAGAACTCAAAACATAAACCACCCCAAATTTAAAGATGCAATCAAAAGTTGGGCATCTGAAATGAATAGACATTTCTCCAATGAACAAATACAAACAGCCAATAAATACATGAAAAAATGTTCAACATGGCTGGCCATTTGAGAAATGCAAATTAAAATAATACTGAGATTCCATCTCACTCCAGAAAGAATTGCTATCATCAAGAAATCAACCAATAACAAATACTGCCAAGGCTTCATTGTTGGTGGAAGGGTCAATTGATATAACCACTCTGGAAATACAGTACGAAGATTCCTCAAAAAACTAAAACTAGAAATTCCACTTGACCCAGCCATTCACCTTCTAGGTGTCTTCCCAAAAGAGTTAAAGACAGCATACCACAGTGATACATGCATACCCATATTTATAGCAGCACAATTGATAATAGCTAAATCTTGGAAACAGCTTGTATGTCCATCAACAGAAGAATAGATAAAGAAAATGTGGTGTTTATACACAAAGGGGTACTATTGTGCCATAAAGAAGGATAAATTTGTGTCCTTTGTAGGAAAATGGATAAACCTTGAGAGCATAATGTTAAGTGAAGTAACTCAGGCACACAGACTTAAATATCACATGGTTTCTCTGATATGAAAAACAGAGAGAGAGAGAGAGAGAGAGAGGGAGAGAATAGGGAAAAGAGAGGAAAAAGAGTTATTGTAATCCAGCATGGACAATGTATCTAAAAGTGTACCTTGACTTAGTACAATTGTCTTACAAATTTTACATTTTTTGTCTTTTAGTCTGTTTTTTCATCTGTATTATTATTGCCTTTATAAGTTCTTACAAGATAAATGAATCTGATGTTTGCAAAATAAAAGGTGATGAAGGAAAGGCGAAAAAGAATTGAAATGTATTATATACGTGTAATCATTATGTACTGCAAACGTAATAATAAAAGTCAAAAAAATAAAATAGATACAGTAAAACATTCAGTCAGTGACAATGAAATAATAACAAGAAATGAGGTAAAGATTATCAAAGAGGTCCTATATAATTCTAAAGGAACTTGAGAATCATCAGTTTCAAAGAGGGTGCTGAAGTACAAGCTAATGGCATGAAAAATCTGTTCACTGAAACTATTATAAAAATTTTCCTAAATCTGATAATTAGATACTCAAATAAAGGAAGCATTTAGAATTCCAAACACACATGACCAGAAAAGAATTTCCCCAAGACACATCATAGTCAAAATGCCAGACACTGAGAACAAAAGAAGAATATTAAAAGATTTTAGAGAGAAGTGCCAAATTACTTATAAGGATAACTCATCAGAATGGCAGACTTCACAATAGAAACCTTAAAGACCAAGAGAGCTCAAAATGAAGTATTTGCAAGTCCCGAAAGAAAATAGTAGCCAACCTAGATTACTATATCTTGTTAAAGCTATCCTTAAAAATCAAAGGAGAAGTAAAGATCTTTCATAAAAAGGATAAGCTAAAGAAATTCATGACCAACAAGCCAGCATTACAGAATATTCTTGAGGAAGTCCTAAATAGAGACAAGGAGGAAAACAACAACTAGGAACCCAAGGGAAAAAACAATCCCTGGGAAAGTAGTTAAATGACTGAGAAACAAAAATTAACCAAATACTGATGAGAATTAGTACATACTTTTCAATAATAACACTTAATGCATCTTAACCCTCCAATTAAAAGACAGAATAGAGCTGGGGATTTAGCTCAGTGGCACTGCGCCTACCTCATAAGCTCAAGGTCCTGAGTTCCATCCTTGGTACCGCAAAGAAAAAAAGACACAGAATAGCAGATTGAATCAAAAATAAAACCCATCTATATGTTACCTACAAAAGACGTGCCTCATCTGCAAAGACATACATAGACTCAAAGTGAAAGGATGCAAACCAATACTCCAAGCAGCCAGGGCCTGAAAGCAAGAAGGATCAGCTGTACATATATCTGACAAACTTGACTTCACACCAGAGCTGGTCAGAAGAGATAAAGGCCACTATAAATTGCTAAAGAGGACAATTCACCACAAGACATAACAATTGTTAATATATATGCATCAGGGCTGGGGATTTAGCTTAGTGCCACTGCGCCTGCCTTGCAAGTGCAAGGTCCTGAGTTTGATCCCCGGTACAAAAAAAAAATTATATATATGTCAAACTTTGGCATACCTAATTACATAAAACAACACTACTTGACATAAAAGAACAGATAGACACCATACAGTAAATTCCTGACTCACAAATGAGTTCTGTTCAGGGAAAACATTTGTAAGTTGGATCTGTTCATATGCCCAACACAATGAGTCTTATACACCTGTGACACAAAGACTGTTGACAATTTGTATTGTTTTGCACTTCCTAGCAGTCCTCTTCGCATCACCACTGCTTTTCCTCTTGCTTCTGGACGTTCTGGGCTCTGACTGAGCACTGTACTACTGTACACTATAACTGTGCAGTAAGCACAGAGCAATACAACTGCGAAAATGTCTGCCATACATGTGAGCTACTTCCATGATTTGTTCACATGTACAAATGTTCCAAATGCAACGTCCATTAATATCTGTGAAAGTTTGCCACTTGAATGTTTGTAAGTGCAGGATTTACTGTACAGTCATAGTGGGGGACTTTAATAAGTCATTCACAAATATACAGACCAACCATTTTTTCTTTTTTGTTTTGTTTTGGTTTTTATTTATTTATTTTTGGTACTGGGGATCGAACTTGGGTCCTTTCTCTTGTGAGGCAGACAGGGGAACCACTGAGCTAAATCCCCGGCCCAGTTTTGTTTTGTTTTTTGAGACAGGGTCTTTATATATATTCCAGGCTGGGTTTGAACTTATGACAATCCTCCTGCTTCAGCCTCTCAAATGCTGAGGTTATAGACATGTGCCACCATGCCAAGCTCAACTAGACTTGTAAAAATAGGAAAACATGAACAGACATTTCTCAGACAAAGAAGCAGAAATAGCAAATAAACATATGAAAAAATGCTGACTATCACTGGTCATTTGAGAGATGCAAATGAAAACAACAGTGAGGTTCCACCTCAGGCCAGAAAAAAAGGCTGCTATCATGAAATCAACCAATAACAAATGCTGGTGGGGCTGTAGGGAGAAAGGAAAGGTTCTTCTCTGTTGGTGGGAATGTCAACTGGTACAACCACTGTGGAAATCAGTATGGAGATACCGCAAAGAACTAGGACTGGAAGTACCATTTGACCCAGCTATTCCCCTGCTGGGTATCTTCCCCAAAGAATTAAAAGAATCATACCACAGAGATATATATGCACCCATGTTTATAGCAGCACAATTTGTAATAGCTAAAACTTGGAAGCAGCCCAATTGCCCATCAACTGGAGACTGGAAAAAGAAAATGTGGTTTTTTAATAAAATGGAGTACTACTCAGCCATGAATAATGAGAAATTAGAGACATTTATAGCTAAATGAATGCACATTGAGGCCATACTCTTAAGTGAAATAAATAGGAGCACATGTGCAAATAATGAATAATTTCTCTAGTGTGAGAAACTGAAAGTGTAAATAAGGACTAAAAGGTATAATAGATAATGTGAAATAGGAGGAAAAAGAGCAAAGGGGAGGGGGAAGTGGCAGCAGTAGGGGAGAGGAAAGAAGGAAATGGAATTAATGTGAGAAAATGGAAAAATGGAAACAAAGTCTTTGTAAATAGAGAGGGATGGAGGGGTTAAAGGGAGGACGGGGGAAGGGGAAAAAATAAGATCCAAGAGTGATTATGTAAAGGTGCAAATTTCCAATGATGGAAGTCATTATACCTAAAATGTACCAATAAAAAATTTTTTTCTATATCTTTTTATTGGTACATTTTAGGTGTACACTATAATGATATTCCATCATTGGAAATTTGCACCCTTACATATTCTCTTGATTCTTATTTATTCCCCCTTCCCCTGCCCTCCCTTTAACACCTCCATCCCTCGCCATTTACAAAGACTTTGTTTCCATTTTTTCATTTTCACATAGTAATTCCATTCCCTTCTTTCCTTTCCCCTACCCCTCCCACTTCCCCCTCCCCTTTGCCCCTTTTCCTCCTATTTCACATTACCTATTATACCTTTTAGTCCTTACTTACACTTTCAGTTTCTCACACCAGAGAAATAATACTGCATTTACACATGTGTGCCCTGATTATTTCACTTAAGAGTATGGACTCCATGTGCATTCATTTAGCAATAAATGTCTCTAATTTCTCATTTTTGATGGTTAAGTAGTACTCCATTTTATTAAAAAACCACATTTTCTTGATCCAGTCTCCAGTTGATGGGCATTTGGGCTGTTTCCAAGTTTTAGCTATTACAGACTGTGCTGCTATGAACATGAGTACACATATATCACTGTGGTATGATTCTTTTAATTCTTTGAGGAAGATCCCCAGGAGGGGAATAGTTGGGTCAAATGGGACTTCCATTCCTAGTTCTCCATACTGATTTCCACAGTGGTTGCACCAGTCTACACTCCCACCAGCAGTGGAGCAGGGTTCCTCTTTCCCCATAGCCCCACCAGCAATTGTTGTGAGTTGATTTCATGATAGCAGCCATTCTTTCTGGAGTGAGGTGGAATCTCAGCATTGTTTTCACTTGCATCTCTTTTTTTTTTTTTTTTTTTTTTTTTTTGCATCTCCTGAATGACCAGTGATGTTGAACATTTTTTCATACGTTTATTTGCCATGTCTACTTCTTTGTGTGAGAAATGTCTGTTGATTTCAGATGCCCATTTTTGGACTGGGTATTTAAATTTGGGAGGTCTAATTTTTTTAAGTTCTTTATAGATTTGAGATAGTAGACCTTTGTCTGAGGGACCACTAGTGAAAATTTTTTTCCCACATTATGGGTTGTCTCTTCACACTGCTGGTGGTTTCTCTTGCTGTGCAGAAGCTTTTTAGTAAAAAGAGATCCCACTTGTTGATTGTTTGTGCTAGTCACAGGCAACTGAGATTTTGTTCATAAAGTCTTTTCCTACACCAGTGTCTTCAAGAGTTCTACCTAACCTCTGTTCCAGCTGGTTCAGCATTTCTGTTTTTATATTTAGATTTTTAAACCATTTTAACTTTAGTTTAGTGCATGGTGCGAGATATAGGTCTAGTTTTAGTCTTTGGCAAGTTTAAACCCAATTTCTCCAGCACCATTTATTAAAGAGAATATCTTTCCTCCAGCAAGGGTGTTTGGCTCCTTTGTCAAAGATGAGGTGGCTGAGTATCTCTGGAGTTGTTTCTGCATCTTCTAATCTATTCCACTGGTCTGTTTCTTTGCCAGAACCTTGCTGTTTTTATCACAGTAGCTTTGTAGTATAGTTTCAAGCTGGGGGTTGTAATACCCCCTGCCATGTCTCTGTTACCTAGAATTGCTTTTGCTATTCTGGGTCTCTTCTTGTTCCAAATGAATTCAATTTTTGGATTGTTTTCTCAAGGTCTGTGCAGTATGCTGCTGGCATGTCAATTGAGATTGCATTGAATCTATATAGCAATTTTGGAAGTATAGCCATTTTCACTATGTTGATCCTTCCTACCCAGGAGGATGTCTTCCTACCCAAGGGATGTCTTTCCATTTTCTGATATCCCCTTCAATATCTTTTTCAAAGTGCTATAGTTTTCGGAGAAGAGGTCTTTGATTTCTTTTGTTAGGTTGATTCCTAGGTATTTCAGTTTTTTGGATGCTATTGTGAAAGGAATTGTTTGCCCTATTTCTGTCTCAGTGAGTCTGTTGTTCGTGTAGAGGAAAGCTATTGATTTTTGTGTGTTGACCTTGTAACCAGCTACTCTACTGAATTTGGTTATTAAGTCTAGAAGATTTTTGGTGGAATTCTTGGGGTCTTCTATATAGAGTATCATGTCATCTGCAACTAATGACAATTTGACTTCTTCATTTCCTATCTTTGTTCCCTTAAGTTCTTTCCCTTCTTTAATTGCTGTGGCTAATATTTCCAGAACTATATTGAACAAGAGTGGTGATAGTGGACATCCTTGTCTTGTTCCTGATTTTAGTGTGAAGGATTTCAGTTTTTGACCATTTAGTATGGTATTGGGTGGTGGTTTTTCATAGATGGCTTTTATCAGGTTGAGGTAGAGATCATCTATTCCAATTTTTTGTAGGGTTTTTATCATAAATGCATGTTGGATTTTGTCAAATGCTTTTTCTGCATCTATTGAGATGATCATATGTTTTTTGTCCCTGGCTCTATTGATATAGTGTATTACATTGATTGATTTGCATATGTTGAACCATGCCTGTATCTCTGGGATGAATCCCACTTGGTCAGGGTGTGTGATCTTCTTGATGAGATTCTGCATTCTGTTTGCCAGTATCTTATGAAGGATTTTTGCATCTATGTTCCTTAGTGAGATTGGCCTATAGTTCTCTTTTTCTGTTCAGTCTTTCTCTGCTTTGGGGATCAAGGTGATGTTTGCTTCCAGGAATGAATTCAGAAGTATTGCTTCCCTTTCAATTTCACTGAAGAGTTTAAACAGTAGTGGCAGCAGTTCCTCTCTAAATGTCTTATAGAATTCAGCAGTGAAGCCATCAGGACCCAGGCTTTTCTTTGCTGGTAAGTTTTTAATTACATTTTCAATTTCATTGATTGGTTGTTTAGAATTTTTAGGTCTTCTTCATTCAACTTTGGTAATTCATACGTGTCTAGGAATCTGTCCATTTCTTCTGTGTTTTCCATCTTATTGGCATATAGGTTCTCAAAGTAGGTATTGATGATCCTCTGGATTTCTGCTGAGTCTATTGTAATTTCACCCTTTTCATTCCTAATTGCATGGATTTGGGCCTTTTTTTCCTTTTTTTGATAAGGTTGGCTAAGGGTTTGTCAAATTGGTTTATTCTTTCAAAGTACAAACTCTTGGCTTCAATGATTTTTTGTATTGTTCTCTTAGTCTCCATTGCATTGATTTCTGCTCTGGTCTTTATAATTTCCTCCCTTGTATGAGCTTTGATTTGACCTGCTCTTCTCTTGCTAGAAGCTTAAGTTTCAGCATCAGGTTGTTTAAATGGGCTCACTCTGTTTTCGTAATATGATTACTCAGTGCTATGAATTTCCCTCATAAGACTGCTTTCATTGTGTCCCACAGATTCCAATATTTTGTATAGTCATTGTCATTAATTTGAAGGAACTGTCTGATTTCTTCTTTAATTTTCTTGGTGACCCATTGGTTATTCAGAAGTGTGTTGTTCAATTTCCATGTGTTTATGAATTTCTTGCAGTTTCTTTTGCTGTTGATCTCCAATTTCATTACACTATGGTCTGATAATATACAGGGGATAACTTCAGTTCCTTTGCATTTATCTAAATATGTTCTATGAGCGAGTATGTGGTCTATTTTGGAGAATGACCTGTGTGTAGCTGAAAAGAATGTGTATTCTGATTTTGTGGGGTGGAACACTCTGTAAACATCTGTTAAGTTCATTTGTTCAAGAATTTGATTGAGTTCTAGTATTTCATTGCTTGTTTTTTGTCTAGTTGATCTATCTATTTGTGACAATGGGGTATTGAGGTCCCCCACTACTATTGTATTAGTGCTTTTTTGATTTTTCATGTCCATTAATATTTGTTTTATATAGTTGGGTGCACTAGTGTTTGGTGCATAGATATTTATGATTGTCATCTCTTCCTCTTGGATTGTTCCCTTTACACGGATATAGTACCCTTCTTTGTCTCTCTTAACCAGTGTGGGTTTGAAATCCACTTCATCTGCAAAGAGGATAGTTACTCCTGCTTTTGTGGGGGTTCCCATCACATGGAGTATTGTTTTCTACCCTTCAACTTTCAGTCTATGAGTTTCTTTTTGAATTAAGTGTGTTTCTTCTATTCAACATATTGTTGGATCTTGCTTCTTGACCCATTCTGCCAGTCTATTTCTTTTGATTGGTGAGTTGAGGCCAGCCTATTTCTTTTGATTGGTGAGTTGAGACCATTAACATTGATGGTTATAACTGATACGTATTGAGTTATCATTGTCATGACTTTTTCTTTTTGTTTGATCCTCCCCCTTTGCTTTTAATTTCTTGTTTTGCCCAATGGATTAATTATGTTTGGCTTCCTGGGGTTGTGATCCTCCTGCTCTTTTCCTAAGATTTTGTCTAAAATTTTTTGGAGTGCTGGTTTGGTATTCATGAAGTTCCTAAGATGCTCTTTGTCATGAAAGCATCTTATTTCAGGGGCAGAGAAGCTCAGCTGGTCCCAGCCCCCAGAAGGAAGCTCCCCATCTCCATCCCAGGCTACTAGGGCAGAGAACCTCAGCTGGTCCCAGCACCCAGAAGGAAGCTCCCCATCTCCATCCCAGGCTACTAGGGCACAGAAGCTCAGCTGGTCCCAGCCCCTAGAAGGAAGCTCCCCCACTGCCATCCCAGGCTCCTAGGGCAGAGAAGGTGAGCCATGTGGGTGCCAGAATCACACACCCCCCCCATGGAAACTAGAAGACACATAAACAAGTCTCAAAAACAGACTTCTGGATCTCCTACAGCAACCCCAAAGGGAAAAGAGATGGAACACTCTGTTACTTAACCACCTGGACTCCCTGAACTGGCAACAAAAGAGGATCTGGGAAAAAGGAAATCAGAAATAATTACTCAGATAACAGCAAAGATTTTGCTCATGGTGCAAGACATGATTAATAAATCTAGAGTGGACACAGATTAAAAAAATAGAGGATCTGATTAACATGATGGAATCCCAACATAGGAAACAAATGGAATCCATAAAACAGATGCAAACAGATTTCCAGGAGATTAAAAACTCCATCGAAAGTCTGTGCAGCAGAATGAACCAATGTGAGAGTAGAATTTCAGATACAGAAGAAAAGATTGCAATTAGTGACAGGAAAAGAAAAATTGCTTTAAAATTGTAAGGGAACATGAGAAATCAATCCAGCAACTGCTAGACGATGCAAAGAAGAATAACATAAGACTGATTGGAGTCAGTGAAGAAACAGGAGAGAGTACAGATGACATAAAAAACCTCTTCACAGAAGTGATGGCAGAAAACTTCCCAAGGAGGGGAAAAGAACTTGACATACAGATAAGTGAGGCATATAGGACTCCAGCTAGCCTTAATCAAAAAAAAATCTATACATAGGCATATAATAGTTAGGATTCCAGAAATTCAACAGAAGAACAAAATTCTACAAGCAGTGAGAGAAAAGAAACAAATCACATACAAAGGAAGGCCCATCAGAATCACAGCAGACTTCTCAATGCAAACCCTCAAGGCAAGAAGACCTTGGAGTGATGTATTTCAAGCCCTAAAGGAAAACAGCCTCCAACCCAGATTGATGTACCCTGCAAAACTATCTTTCAAAATTGATGGAGAAATAAGATACTTTCATGACAAAGAACACCTCAGGAACTTCATGAATACCAAACCGGCACTCCAAATAGTTTTAGACAATACCCTAGGAAAAGACAATGAGGATCACAACCCCAGGAAACCCAGCAGAATGAATCCATTGGGTGTGACAAATTAAATGCAAAAGGGGAGAATCCAACAAAAAGCAAAAGTCATGACAAGGCTTTTAAAACTTTTAACTTCATCTCCCTAATGAGTGTATAATTCAATCTTATTATTGTACTGATTAGTATTTTTCTGATTCTGGAGTTGCACACCATTCCTTGTGCTATACTGGCTATTTATCACCTTCTTACATCTACATTTTAATTGGGTTGTCTATTAATGAGCTCTAAGAATTCTTTATATATTCTGGTCATAGGTTATATGTATTGTAATTATGGTCTGTTTAAGGACTACTTTTCATTTTAATGATGACATTTAAAGCTCTAAATTTTGATGGAATCCCATTTATCATTTTTTTTCTTTTATACATCATGTTTTTTTGTATCCTAGGTAGTTCTTGCCTACCCTGAATTCATAAATATTTTCCCTCATAATTTCTTCTTAAAGTTTTATACTTTTAGGCTTTCATATTTAGGTTCATAGATCCTTTCAAGTTATTTTTATGTATGGAAATAAAGGGTTGAGGTTAATTTTTTATATATGGATACCAGGTGTTCTAGTGCCATTTGCTGAAGACACTGTCTCTTCCTCGGTGCTTGAATTGAGTTTATATTCTATAAAATGCTAATGTTAAATAATCTTTCAAAACTCCGTGGACCATATATGTGTGGTTCTATTTCTAGATTCTCTGTTTTATTCCAATGATCTATATGTCTTTCCTTACACCAACACTGCCTTGATTACTGTAGCTTTAGAAGAAGTCTGAAAATTAGGTACTAAACATCTTACAATACTGTTTTTGTTTTTAACTTTTCTAGGTCTTTTGTAATCCTACATAACTTTTAAATTTCAATATCGAAATCTTCATTTATAGCATGTATACACAGACCTGAATTTTTATATATACCTTGTGTTTTCTAATCCTGCTAAATTCAAGTACAAGTTCTAGGGGTTCCTAGAGATTTCTTAGTATTTTCTCTGTTGATGATCATTTCACCTACATATAAAGATTTTGCTTCTGCCATGCCAATCCTATCCTAGTTGTGTCATTTTATTGACAGATTATTTTGGTGGAGACTAGGTTTCAAAGTTTAATGGACAGATAAAGTGTAAGCATATCTGCCTTTGTTCCCCACCTTAAGGAGAAAGCCTTGTATCATCTCTATTCATAGAAGGAGTTTTTGTTGGAAGTATGGAGTACATGTCTTTAATCTGTTGAGAAGGTTCTGTTCTACTTCTGGTCTCCTGATAGCTTTTACCATGAACAGCTGTAGAATTTAGTCCAATACTTTTTCTCCAACTAGTGACAGGATCATATGGCTTTCTCCTTTCCTCTGTTAAAATGATTACTTTTGGGGGTGGATCTTCCAATGCTGAACCAACACTGCCATCCCTATAACAAAATCACTTTCTACATACTGCCAGATCTGACTTCCAATAGTTTGTTTTGTTAAACAAATTTCTATCTATGTTCATACTTTTGTCTTCTATTATCTTTATCCAGTTTTAGGATTAGCACAATGTTGAGTTCCTAAAATGAGGGGAGAAGAGTTCCTTCTTTTTTCTGCTTTAATTGTTTGATATAAAATATCAGTTAAAATGTATATGAGCCTGCTGTTGTCATGTAGGTAGGTTTTCAAGCTAGGAATATACTTTCTTTAATAGGTGCTATTCTAGTTTTATATTTCCTCCAGAGTTGGTTTCATTAATTTGTCTTCCAAGGTACTTCTTAGAAGTTGTCAAATTTATTTCAAAACAGATTTTTCTAATATGCTTTCTATATCCTTTTAAATTCTGTAAAATCTGTGGTAATGTCTCCTAGATCTTAATATTATAATTTTAAAAATGTATAACTGATATTGTGTAACAGGAAGAAAAGGTCTAAAAGAGCAGGGGAATTGGGAGGAGTAGGGGAAGGGAAAAAAGGGAAAGGAAAAAATATGAAAAGAGGAAAAAAAAATGGAAACAAAGTCTTTGCAAATAGGGAAGGGTGGAGGGGGTGAAGGGAGGGCAAGGGAAGGGGGAAAAAATAAGAACCAAGAGACTCATGTAAAGGTACAAGGTCCCAATGATGAATGTAACTGTATTTTATACTGAAAATGTACCAATAAACTTAATGGGGGGGAAAAAAAGAAAGTATCTTATTTCACCATGAATTTTGAAAGATATTTTTGCAGGGTCCATCAATCTGGGTTGCAGGCTCTTTTCCTTTAGGGCTTGAAACACATTGCTCCCAAGCTCTTCCTGCCTTGAGGTTTTGCACTGAGAAGTCTGCTGTGATTCTGATGGGCTTTCCTTTGTATATGATTTGTTTCTATTCTCTAACTGCTTGTAGAATTTTGTTCTTCTGTTGGGTTTCTAGAATCTTAACAATTATATGCCTATGTGTAGATTTTTTTTTATCAAGGCTAGTTTGAGTCCTATATGCCTCGCTTATCTGTATGTCAAATTCTTTTCCCCTCCTTGGGAAGTTTTCTGCCATCACTTCTGTAAACAGTTTTTTTATATCATCTGTACTCTTTCCTGTTTCTTCATTGACTCCAATCAGTCTTATGTTATTCTTCTTTGCATCATCTACCAGCTGCTGGATTGATTTCTTGTGGTCCCTTAAGATTTTAAAGAATTTTTTCTTTTCCTGGTCACTAATTGCAATCTTACCTTCTATATATGAAATTCTATCCTCACATTGGCTCATTCTGCTGCATAAACTTTCAATGGAGTTTTTAATCTCCTGGAAATCTGTTCGTATCTGTTTTATGGATTCCATTTGTTTCCTATGTTGGCATTCCATTATGTTCCTCAGCTCCTCTATTTTTTTTTATCTGTGTCCTCTCTAGATTTATTAATCATGTCTTGCACTATGCGCACGATCTTTGCTGTTATGTGAGAAATTATTTCTGATTTCATTTTTTCCAGATCCTCTTTTGTTGCCAGTTCAGGGAGTCCAGGTGGTTGAGTATCAGAGTGTTCCATCTCATTTCCCTTTGAGGTTGCTGTAGGTGATCTGGAAGTCTGGTTCTGTGGCTTTTTTACCTGTCTTCTCATTTTGACATGTGTAGGGGGGTTCCTGGCACCCATGTGGCTCACCTCCTCTGTGCTGGGAGCTGCAACACGCCTGCCTGGGAGCCATGGTGTGCCAATCTGGAGGTCTCCTCTGTGCTGGGAGCCATGGCATAGCTACCCGGAAGCCTCCTCCTGCCTGGGAGCCATGGCACACTGATCTGGAGGTTTCCTCTGTGCTGGGAGCCTGTACCCATAAAATTAATAAAAAATAATAATATCATTAAAATATTTTTTTAATCAGCAAAAACGTATCAGGATTAAATTACACTGTATATCAAATGGATTTAACAGTTATCTACAGAGTGTTTCATCCAACAACAGCAGAATATACAGCCCATGGAACATTGCCCAAAATAGGTCATTAACCAAGTTTCAATAAATATAGAATAATTGAAATAATCTCATGCATCCTAACAGAATGAAAATTAGAAATCAACTGCAAAAAGGGCCAGGGCTTTAGCTCAGTGGTGCCATCACCTGCCTTGCAAGAGCAACGTCCTGAGTTCAATCCCCAGTACCCCCCACACAAAGAAATCAGCAGCAAAAAGAAAAAAGCATAGAAATTATACAAATACATGGAGATTGACTAATTCACTATTGAACAATCAATGAGTCACTAGAGAAATCATAGAAACTTAAAAATTCCTAGAATCAAGTGACAATGGAAATATACCATATCAGAATCTCTAGGACACAATTAAAACAATTATAAGAAGGAAGTTTATAGCTATGAGTGCCTATACCAGAAAAAGAGTGATTCCAAATGAATAATCTAATGATGTATCTCAAGGTCCTAGAAAAACTACAGCAAACCAACCCAAAAATCACTAGAAGAAAAGAAATAATAAAGATCAGAGTTGAAACTAATGAAATAGAAACTAAAAAAAATACAGAAATCAATAAATCAAAGAGTTGATTCTCTAAAAAGATAAACAAGATTGACAAACCCTTAAAGAAAACAAGACAGAAGTCCCAAATTAATGCAATTATAGATGAAAATGGTGAAATCACAATAAATGCCATTGAAATCCAGATGACTGTCAGAAATTTTGAAAATAAATTGGAGAATCTTGAAAAAAGGAACAAATTCCTAGACACATATAACCTACCAAAATTAAAATAAGGTAATATTTAAAAATCCTAATGAAATAACAAGTAATGAGATTGATGCAATAATAAAGAACCTACAAACTTCCAGATGTTTTGGCACATGCTTATAATCTCAGAACTTGGGAGGCTGAGGAAGGAGGATTGCCAGGAGTTCAAGGTCAGACTGAAATGCATAGCAAGAACTTGTCACTAAAAAAAAACAAATCAGTAAATAAATAAAAACTTTACAAACTAAGATAAGTCCAGGACCTGATGGACTTACTACTGAATTTTACCAGACTTTTAGATAAGAAATAGCACCAATGATTCTCAAATTTTGCCATATAACAGAAAGAGAAGGAATGCTTCCATTCTCATTCTAAGAAGCCAGCATTACCCAGATAGCAAAACAAGATAAAGACTCAATGAAGAAAGAAAACTACAGGCCAATATCCTTGATGAACATAGATACAAAAAAATCCTCAATAAGACTCTTGCAAACAGAATTCAACAACTCATGAAAAGATCATACACTATGACCAAGGTGGTTTCATCCCAGGGATGCAAGGATGGTTCAACCTAAATAAGTCCATAAATATAATATATACTTACATAGAATCAAAGATAACAATACATGATCATCTGAACAGATCTAGAAAAAGCCTTCAACAAAATCCAACATCCTTTCATAATAAAATCCCGATGAAAATAGATATAGAAGGATCTTATCTCTAAATGATAAACCCCCAGGGAACATCATACTAAATGGGGAAAAACTAAAGTCATTTCCTTGACAATCAAGAATGAGATAAAGGTGTCCATTCTTCCCACTCCTGTTCAGTATAGTACTAAAAATTTTAGCAAGATAGCTGGGTGTGGTGGTACCTATAATTCCAGAACTTGGAAGGCTGAGGCATGAGGATTGGTATTAGTTTGTGGCTGGCCTGAGCTACATAGTAATTTCAAGGCCAGCCTACACTACAAAGTGAGACCCTGTCTCAAAAAACAAAAAAAAAACCCAAACAAATAAAAAAATTAGCCAGAGCAATCAGACAGGACAAAGAACTAAAAGGGATACAAATAGGAAAGGAAAATATCAAAGTATCCCTATTTGATTTTTTACATAGAAGAGCTAGAAAATTCTACCAAAAGACTTTTAGATCTGACAAATTCAGCAACATGTGAGAATAAAAATCAACACAAAAAACCCAAGAGTTCCTGTACACTAATAATGAAACCACCAAAAGATTTTTTAAATTCCATTCATAATAGTTTCAAAAAATTAAATACCTAGGAATCAACCTAACCAAGAAAGTTAAAGATCTTTATAATGAAAATTATAGAACTCTGAAGAAAGAAATCGAAGAGGACATTTTAAAAATTATAAAACATGCTTACAAAGCCTTGTTGAAAATAATGAGAGGGTTTTGCCTCTCTCCCCCTTCCCCAGTGTTAATGTGAAATAGTAACAAACATTTCAGTAAAGGAGTAACTTCCTTGGACCTGAGACCTGGACAGAATAACCTAGATTCAAGAATTTTTTTCTGATATCAGAAAAGATCTGACCCACAACTTAAATATATAGCATTTTATTAGTACTTATTTATTTGCTTGTTAAGCTATACAGCTTTAGAGAGTACTGATTCCCTCCTACCCCAGAATGAAGGAGAAACAGACCTCCTAGGAAAGTGTATGAATGTGTCCCAAGGGCACCCAGGCTAGGAAACACAAAACTCCATCTCTCTGTACATCCTCTCAAGGATGAGAGCTCCATAGCCACGTGTCTTGTCTCATAATTGCCACATACACTTGAGGTGATCATTTGATGTTTATGGTATTGTTATAGGGGGAAAGCCTGCTAGATGTCAGATACGCTGAATTCGTGTTCCCTGCAGACAAAAAATGAATTCTTAGGAACAACAAAGGTTAAGAGTAGGAAACATTATTGGGGAATTGGAATTAGGAATAGGAATGGGGAATAGGAATAGCTCTTGAGAGACATGAGGGATTCTGAATGGGTTGCCAATGACCCCACTTCTCTGAGAAAGTTTTATAGATAAAAATCATGAGGTGAGTACAACAGGGTCAAAACTATAATCAACCAATAAGATTACAAGTATTGCTAGGCATGGTGGCACTCACCTGTAATCCTAGCACCCAGGAGGCTGATTCACTGTGCATTCAAGGCCAACCTGAGCTCCATAGTGAGTTCAAGACCAGCCTGAACTACACAGGGAAAACCTGCCTCCAAAAAAAAAAGATTACAAGTATATCCACTTGGTCCAATAGTAGGAAGAGCATATGAATGACATCATTAACCTTGATCGATAATCTATAGTCTTAATCTGGTCTTTAGTCTTAGTAGCCTTAGTCTTAGTGTATGGAACAGGATGGCCTACCCCTGATGAGATAATGGTTTATTTATATGGGAATCTCAAAAGGGTGGTACTAATAATCTCAAACTTCTATTTAACCCTTAGGGAAGTATGTAAATCTGACCATTGTGACTTTAATTTTCAGATGTGACTCCAGCCACAGTTTTCATGTGTTCTCAACTTCTGCAATGACTCTCTCCAGGGCCTAGCCCTGTCTGACTACCTATAATGTTTCTACTTAAATTAACTATCTAAAAATATTACTAAACAATTATAATATACAGTACAACTTGTTCCTTGTGCAGCTAAACTGAAAGAAAGTCTTAAATGAAAAACAATCCTGTAGTTCAAAGCTATGTCTGAATTTAAAAAGCAAAATTATTGGACACCTCTACTTAAAAATGAACAATTTTGCCACTGAGTTTCTAGAAAAGTTAGAGGAGAGCTATGAAAAAGGATACAATTAAGAATTTTTAAGCTTGTAAATTAACAATACATGGAGACTAGCCTGATGTGGTGGCCCATTCCTATAATCCCAGTACTCAAGAGCTGAGGTAGGATAATTCACAACAAGGTCTAGGCCAGCCTGAGCTACATAAGGTCAAGGCCAGTCTGAACTACATAGCAAGGTGCTGTCTCAAAATAATGAAAACAAAAATGAAAGACACAATATATGGTGTTATGGCATATATCTAGATGTTTCCCCAAAGCCTTATATTCTCATAGGTGAATGTGAGAAGGTGGCTGCATCATGGATGTGTGATACTGGATTAGTCTACTGATTGAATGAATTACCATTGTTCTGGGTTTGGGTAAAGGAAAGGTTCACCCTGGATGTGGGTAGCAACCGACCAATAGGCCTGTAGCCTGAATGGAATAAAAAAGGAAAGGGAGGCCTGTGGTTTGCTGCTTCCTGCCTGCCAAACATGGGCTGTTTCTCCTCTGTTGTGCCCCTCTACCATGCTGCCCTGCCTTGGAGCTAGCCAACTATGGACTGAAACCTCTACAAACTGTGAGCTAAAATAAACCTTTTCTTCTCTAACTTGTGTGTATCACAAATTATGTCCCAGGAACAAGAAAATAACTAAGATACATGGAGGCTATAAAATGTTTGTACTTTATATTCATACTACTTTTTTTTACAATGTTCCTATATTTAAAGTAGGAAATTTTTATTTATGTGAAAAGATATATAACAACAAATCTGATGTTTTAACATAATATTTTTACCCAAAAACAACATTACAGCTAACAATTGAGGTGATAACTTGACCTTCAAAACACTATTTTTCAGTTTGTTTTTATGTCACATTACATAATAAAACACAACATGGAAATATTTTACTTAATATAATTTGTACTTAGTCATCCTGTTATAAAGATTTTAAAATGTAATAAATTAAACGTTCACTAATACTTGCACCAATAACCAGTTCAAGAGACATTTCTTAGTTGTCTCATTTATTTTTTTAAATTAATGTTATTGGTACATTTTAGATATACACAATGATCACATTCATTGTAGGGAATTTGTACCTGTACATAATATATCCTGATTCCTCTTTTTTCCCCAATTCTTCCCTTCCCTGTAACCCCTCTTCCTCTCTTTATTTACAAAAGCTTTGTTTCTGTTCTTTCCTTTTATTCTCTTTTTCTTTTCTCTTTTCTATATTCTGATGTTTGTAGGGAGGAACACTCTGTAGACATCTACAAAATCCACTTGTCCAAAAGTTTGGTTCAGTTCTAATGTTTCTTTCTTGATTTTTTTGTTTGGTTGATCTATTTGTGACAGTGGAGTAGTGAGGTCCCCTACACAACACAATTGTATTAGTGTTTAATTTTCATATCTATTAATATTTGTTTGATACAGTTGAGTGTGCTGGTATTTGGTGCATATGTATTTATAATTGTTATCTTTTCCTCTTGGATTTTTCCTTTAACAAGGATGTAATGACCTTTGTCTTTCTTGATCAGTCTTGGCTTGAAATCCACTTTGTCTACAAAGAGAGTAGCTACCCCCTGCTTTTTTCTAGGTTCCGGTTGCATGAAGTATTATTTTCCATCCTTTGACTTTCAATCTATGAATTTCTTTCTGAGTTAAATATATTTCTTGGATGCAGCATACTGTTGGATCTTGTTTCTTGATCCATTCTGCCAGTGTGTTTCTTTTGATTGTTGATTTGAGACCATTTACACTGATGGATATAACTGATGTATATTGATTTGTTCTTGTCATGTTATTTTCCTGTTGCTGGTTCCCTTTCTTTCCCCTCTGTTTAATTGTTTTCCTTGTCTGGTGGATTCATTATACTGGGGTTCATGGAGTTCTTGTCTTTGTTATCTCTTCCTAGAATATCCTTCTGAACTTTTTGGAGTACTGGTTTGGTGATCGTGAATTTCTTCAGATGTTCTTTGTCATGGAAGTATTTTATTTTGCCATCAGTTCTGAAGGATAATTTTGCGGAGTACATCGACCTGAGTTGGAGTCTGTTTTCTTTTAAAGCTTGAAATATTTCACTCCAAACTCTCCTTGACTTAAAGGTTTGTGTTGAGAAGTCTGCTGTGATTCTGATGGGCTTTCCTTTGAAGATGATTTCTTTCTTTTCTCTAACAGCTTTTAATATTCTGTTCTTTTGTTGAATTTCTGGAATCTTGACTATTATACCCCTTGGTGTAGATTTTTTTTATTATGGCTAATTGAAGTTCTATATGCCTCACTTATCTGTATGTCATTCTTTTTCCATGCTTGGAAAGTTTTCTTCAGTTACTTCTGTGAACAGGTTTTTTAAATTTCATTTGCACTATCTCCTGCTTTTTCATTGAATCTGATTAATTTTATGTTATTCTTCTTTGCATCATCTAGCAGCTGTTGCATTTATTTTTCATGGTCCCTTGCTATTCTTAAGAAATCTTTCTTTATGTGATTGCTAACCACAAACCTTTCTTCTACATCTGATAGTCTGTCCTCACATTAGTTGATTATCCTGCCCATACATTCCATAAAATCTTTAATCACCTGGATATCTGTTTGAATACATTTCATGGATTCCATTTCTTTCCTATATTGGGTGTTCATGGAATCCATCATTTTCATAAGTTATTCTATTTTTTTTATGTTTCTACTCTACATTCACTAACTATGTCCTTCATTGTGGTTATCATCACTTTATTATCTGAGAAATTATTTCTAATTTGATTTTTTTCTAGAGCCTCATTCATCTGCTTTGTTACTTCTGCTGTTACCATTTCAGAGAGTTTGGGGAGGTGGCTTTGGAACTATTCCACCTCACTACTCCCCTAGGTTTGCCTTGGGTGAGCTAGAAGTCTGGGGTTGCATCTTGATTCTGTGCTTTTTCACTTTCTAGTCTAGGTGCAGCTGGCTTTTGGCATTTGAGTCTGTTGCAATATTTGACCTCTTCAATTTTTGCAGATGAGAAGCGGCTGCCTATTTGGCCTAGCCCTTGATTCTTTGTCACTGTCTTGTAGTATTGTTTATGAACCTCAGGCAATCTCAGTGTTGGCATACAAGGAGGAAGAACTGATTAGAACAACTGTGTCACCTTGGCTAAAATAGTACAATCAGTAATAACAATAGCATCAAGCATGGCCTAGAAAATGACAAACTGTGGTAACTATTAATTTGCCACCTTTAACCATATGAACAAGATTTGTAGTTATATAATGTCTAAAACAAACGAGAAAATTGTATACAGGAAATATGCCTCAATATGGTGACTTTACCCTCAGGGGAGAAAATTCAAAAAGGATAAGAGAAAAAAATAGAGAAATAGAAGAAGAGAAAGAGATTAGAAGCAAAGTAGAGAGACAGAGGAAGATTATGCAAGCTTTAAGAAATTGGTGAAAACAGGAGAAAGAAGGAACAAATAGAAACAAGAACAGAACAAAACACAACCAATAACAACAAAACTAGAAACAATGTTCACAACCATGTGAAAACAAGAACAAACAATCAAGTAAAAGAAAGGAAGAACAAATGTCTACTTCCAGGTGTGTCTCTGGTGTCACTGGTAGACTGAGGGTGAGACAGAGCCCAGATCTGTGTTGATTAATTCCAGCAATCTGCAGTAGAATTACAGCAGGGTAATGGATACTCCCAGCATGTTTATGCTTTCAGGTCTACTGAAGTTCGGGCTGCTCCTGGTTTTTTCCTTAGAGGCTGGAACCAAAGTTGTTCAGCCCACAAAACTCTGGGTGCCTCTTGCCAACTTGAACTCTGCTCCCTGACCCTGGATGTTTCCCATGGCTGTGCCTCACCCTGACACTGGGAGCCCCAAGATGGAGCCAACTCAGTGCTGCTCTGAGTCCCAAGTTCAGTTGACTCCTTTCCAAAATGTCAACTGGTCAATCACCCTCTCCTGGGAATGTTTGATGAATTGGAATCATTCATCAGCCTCTGCAGTCTGCAGTGTCCACTGCTCCATTCCTCTAGTTTGTTTCTCTGAGGAAGCCTCTGGAGTCACCATTAGTTACTGTGCCTCTGTAGGTTCAAGCCGCCTCTCTCATGCAATGAGCTTGGATTCAGGAAGAATGCACAATTTGGCACCTCCCTCTTCTTCAATGAAGTCCCTCTCTTCACTCTCCCCTTGGGCTCTAATTCTCACTTCAGATTCTTGCTGGGTCCCAGGGACCCACTTCCTTCCTTCTTCTTTTCCCCACATAGCTATATTCCAGCATCTGGACCCTGAATCATGGAGAGGCTGATTTGCTGCTGCTCACCACTCTGCCATCTTCCAGGAAGTTAGTTGTCTCCTTTAATCCAAACATGTTTCATGCCTTGTGGATGGATGATCAATAAAAATACTCTAATTTCCAAAATATTCAAGTAAGTTTGGCAAACAGTAGATTTGCTGATGGTGTTCAAAAGAACTGGCCAGATATGTAATAACAAAAATATTCATGCTTTGTTGTTTACTGAAGAACTACAGAATAACACCAATAACAATTTTATTTTTTAAAGACTATACATAGATGCGTATGTTTAAAAGTCAGAAAATGGGCTGGGATTTTTTTCTTTTTTAACTTTTTTTGTACATATTTGTCATACATATTGATCACATTCATCATTGGGAATTTATAACTGCACATAATAGGTCTTGATTCTTCTCCCCCCTCATTCCCTTCCTTTCATTTCAACCCTTTTCCCCTCCCCATTTACAAAAGCTTTGTTTCCATTTTTTTCCCTTTTATTCTTTTTTTTGTGTATGCGGAACCATTCCTGAATCCTGGGGTGGATAAATCCCACTTGGTCATGGTGTATCAGAGGTCTATCAGTCCTCTGACTGCCTAGAAAGGGGGATAGGGGAAAGGGGAACAGTGAGGACTAAAGAAAAAAAGACAATAGAGACTTATGTAATTTCAAGTATATGGGGGTCGGGGGGGGGGCTGGGAGGGAGGTCAGTGTCTCAGAGCAAGCAAAGACCAAGACACTCCAACCTTGCCACTATTTACTATGTTGGTTCATAGGGAGTATCAGGTGACTCATAGGGTGGTGATGATCCTGAGTTCACAAGGATCTTATGCTAATGTAATCTTGCCCTTGAGCATCACAGCATCATGGGACCACTGAGGCATCAGACAGCCCTAATCATAATTTAACTGTGAAATTATTTTTCCCCAAAATTATGTAGAATGGCTCCTGACAGATCCCCCTTTGTTTTTATTTATGTAAGTGTATCCTTAGGGAAAAGTGAGTATTCCAAAAATGTCTTGTCCCTATAGGGTTATAAGGACCTATAATGTGTTTAACTGGCTTAGCTGTCTATAATAAGTTCCTTTTTAAAGGGTTATACCTAACTGCAGTTACAGGAGAAAGAGCACAGGCTTCACCTGACTGCTTCAAGATGAAAACGGTCCATGTAGGGAAGACTGCAGTTAGGGGGCCCTTGTAGGGAGCTAATTTAACAGGCCTTAAATAAAGATCATGTTGTAACTTAGCAATTATAGACTCTCATATAGTCATCCTGGTAAATTTTGGTAAAAAATGTCTAGCACATTTGATGTTGATATTATCTGTATGATCACTTGGAGTGTGACACCCTATAGGAAGGAATAAGCAAAATTTTAAAAGAAATTACAGCATGTATAGTCCAGGTATAACCACTAAAATAAAAAGGGCAGTTTGGGGAAAGAGGCGCATTTAGAAACTGTTTTTAAGGGACTAAAATAGTAAATGTAACTTGTTGACTTGGAGACCCTCCACTAATGAAGATTATCTATAAGCTAGATATTTTTTTCATAATTTCTTTTAATTTTAGCTGTAAAAGGATTAAAAATTTAATAATTTTAAAAAACAATTTTAGCTAAAAAATTTAAAAACTCTTGTTGAGCTCATATAAATTTTATCATGGTTTTAACTAATGACCCATAACAGTGGTTAGTTACCAGTGTACCTGGAAACTGCCAGAAGGGGTCAGCAATTGGAGCCTGTCCTTTTTTAAATCCGTCTTATTGCTATGATCTTGCCTTTACATGTTTTTAATTATACTTTTCTACTGAGTGTTCAAAGCCAAGTTATGGTGAGACCTATTTTAAATAAAATTAGCCTCTTGCTATCTATCAAGGTCAATTAAGTCTCCTTGGGCATTATCTTGGAACCATGCATAGAGCCTCTTAGCTCCTCTGTTAGTGTCAGTCATCAGGATATATCATAGCCTTGCTTGACCATGTTGCTTTCTGCATTAGCATGGGATATTTCTTCCTCCAGGTGACATTCCTTTGGTGCACTGTATTGTGGAATCTTACTGTTTTGGTGTCCAACAATCCTTGCTCAAGAGGTTGGGTGACTTACCAAAGATGTAGGATCTTGTGGAAAAGGTTCCCTCATGTCCTGGATCTTTTTGTTGATCTTGGAGGTCCAGGGCCAAAATATTGGCTGTCTTCTTAGCCCAGTTACCTTTCTAGCTCTGGTGTCTAAACTTTAGTTGTTGAACACCCAGAAGAGAAAATCAATAACATTAGCCCTGGAGTAGTGAACTTAACTATTATAATTTTACCTAGATATTAAGCATTTTGGAATAAAATATCATTAGAAGAATGTTATTTTTATCAATCACATTTGTTCTAATAGTTGAGTCCCTGTAGAATGTTAACAGAAAAAAGCTTTAAATCAAGGACTACATATAATATTTCAGCATTACAATCATGGTGATATTATCTTTTTAATACACTTAAAATGTGTATCTTAGTATAAAATAGCCATTGTTAAACGCACTGTCCTCCAAACACATACACACACACACACACACACCTCTTACCTAAGTTGTTATCTTTTAGTATATGTGCTGCCTAAGTGAGCACTAAGTTGTTATCTTTTGATAGAATGCCATCTCAGGAAAATAAATTGGCCCATAAATATACCTGTTATCATAAGTAGCTGGAGCATAAAAGAAGGGCAAATATCTGAATCAAAAGGGAGTTATTACCATAAACAATATGTTGGAAGACCCATGCAACTAGAGGGAATGAATACATTTTGTGCACCAGAAAAGTTGTAATAGTAAGTATCAAACTTATATGAAACCTAATGCCCCTTAATGTAGTTTGGTCCCAAAAGCATCTTTTTAATAAAACCTTGTTTTTTCCACAGAAAATTTAATCTTTTGAAGATGACTAATGTAAACAAATCACAATGACATATTTAGAACTTTGATGATAACCAATGTAAACATTTTATAATAACATATTGAGACAATGTTTGTTGGGCCATGTCTCCCATAAGGTTATGAAAATTATTGGGCATCCTATTAGTGAACAAAACCAGAATAATTATTTTCTGGGAAGCTGCTCCTTTATTCACCAAAGGAAGTCCCATTTAGCAGTCTCCCCAAACCTAAGGCTCTCTATTTACTTACTTTGACAAACAAAAACAAATTTTCATTTTTATGACTTCGAAAAATCGGATTATAACAATTAATATATTATTTGTAACCAATAAAATTCTTTGACTTATTGCAAGTAAGCAACAATGCACATTACTTTTGTAACATAAATCTTGATGTCATTTTGATCAGCTAGAAACCTGGGGGAAGAAGGGCATGCCTTTAACTTAATAACATTTATCTGTAAGCCAATTTAATTATAGGTGAATATCTTTTAAGAAAAAAATTTCAAAAGGATAATAATTGTTGAGCTCAAACAGAATAGATGCACAATTGGACAAACAGGGAAACAAACATGTAGGACAATTAATTTATATAACTAGAGTATACTCAAATAGATTTGGCCAAATAAAATCATAATAACCCTTTATAATTTTTTAGGTTTAAAATTATAAATTAGTTATAATTTTAAATTAGTTAAAAAATTTTTGTAGGTCAATTAACAGAGATCTCTTGTAATTAAAATCAGAAGGAACAAAAGCACTTTATATCTGCAAATACAAAAACAATTTTTAAGATGGGAGATACATCCAACTAACTGGTCTAAGCAAGGGAGGATTGGGGATGTAAGCCCAATATTCTATCCCTGACACTGGGGGTATACGTACTGTGCATGCTATGCTAGCCATCATAGAAACAAACATAATGTCAGGAGCCTGCCAGACCCTGACATTCTACCAGTGCTTTAGCCTTATGCATTGTTCTCTCCAGGCTCTTGTTTGTAGTTGGTTTGGCCTCCATAATTGGCAGGGATGGAGCTGTCACTGGTTAATTGTTGAGACTCATCTGTGCAAAAGTCTTTGCTGGCAGTCTGACTGGTAGGGCAGTCGGCCAGTGCCACCATGGGGATTTCTGTTTTCCAAGGTTGCACATTTCTGGATGGCAGCCATGCTGGCAATCCATCCCTTGTTAATATGCAAGGATACTCTCACCCTCAGGTTATTAATGGTGAGGGGCCTTCTCATTTACCTGTCTGTGTATCTTTCCACAAGACCTGAGCATGTGGCAATTTAGAGTCAAACTCAGACTGCCAGTGCAATTCAGCCACAGAGAAGTTGTTTTCTGTCCATGGATTTGAAATATTTAAAGTGAGGATAGCAAAGTCCAGTTGAGCCTGTGGAGGAAGCTATATTCTCCCTTTTTGTTTATTTAGTTTATTTAGTTGATTTTGGAGTGTTAGATGTGCCCTTTCCACTATAGCTTGGCCTTATGGGTTATATGGAATGCCTGTAAGATGCTTAATGTGCCAGAGCTGAAAAAAATGAGGGCAATGCTTTGCTAGTATAAAAAAGGTCATTATCTGTTTTTATGTTTTTGACACTCCCATAGCTGCAAAAGCAGACAAACAGTGTTGTTGAACATGTCCTATTTTTCCTACAAAGTGACAAGTAGCATGCATTAAATGGGAGTGGGTATCAATAAAAACATGAACATATCATAAGTCCCCAAAAGAGGGAATATGAGTAACATCCATTTGCCAAATTTCACTTTGTTTGAGCCCCCTGGGATTGCTGCCTTCAGCGGGTACTGGGTGAGGGATTTTTGACAGATAGGACAAGATAAAACAGCCTGTGAATGTGACAATTGAAATTCTTACATTAAAGCTCTACTATTTCAATGGTGATACCCACGTGATTGTCTAGCCAGGTCAAAGGAGGAAATAAAGGCAATTAGTGAATCAGCCTGTTGAATCCTATAAGCTGAAGGTCCAGGTAAATTGGAATGAGACCTGATATGTCCAATGAAGAAGGGAGCAGTATGGCTGTGAATGATATGCTATAATTTTAAAAATAGGTTAAGCAAAGGTGGATCTAAAGTGCCCGCAAAGTGGCACTCCCAAGCCTTTGAGTGAAAAATACTGCATAACCTGAATCACTGATAATATTTATAGGAGTTTGTTGTGTCATCTCTAAAACAAACAAAATGGCAGTTATTTCTAGTCACTGTGCTGAAAGGTTAGAGGTTAGAATGACATGCTGAAAGTCTGGACTGTATATGGCCACTTTTCCCTTAGAGGAGCTATCTGTGAAAAAAGTAGGTGCATTAGAAATGCTCTTTAACTTGGTTATTCTGGGCAGAATATACAGGTGTTTAAGAAAGAATTGAAGAAGGGAATCATTAGGAAAGTGATTATCAATCTGTCCAATGAAGTCTGCAAAAGCCACTTGCCAATATATAGCTTGTTGTAGTAATATAGCATTTTGAGTCAAGTCTATGGGTAGAACTATTATAGAAGGTTTGGTGGTGAAAAGTTGAGTAGAGCAGATTCTTTCATTTATTATAATTTTAGTCATTTGTTCTGTATACTGTTATAAAGTTTTCACCAGTCAATTAGGACAATAAAGTCCAATTGATTATCATAGGATTGACCCAACAATCCTGTAGGAGAATGTGGAGTGTTGAGTACATACAGGATAAAAGGATACTCAAGGTTAACACGAGACACCTGGCATTGGTGCAGCATTGATTCCACTAGCTGTAACTCCTGAGACGGTTTCGCCCTCAAGGTGCATGGAGAATTAATCTGGGGGTCACCTTGTAGGATTTCATAAAGATGTTTTAATTGATAAGTAGCTATCCCTAGTTTAGGGCAAATCCAGTTGATATTACTTAACAGCTTCTGGAAATCATTTAAAGTGAGCTCTGATCTTGATTTTTTGATGCTTAATGGTTCTTTCAGTTTAAAATTTTCCTATATAAGAATATGGAAAGAAATCCCTTGTTCCTGAGCAGGAAGAACCAATATAGTAAAATTGGCCATACTCCCAAAACTGCTATATAGATTCAATGCAATCCCAATTGAAATCCCAACAGTATATTTCACAGAACTAGAGAAAACAATCCAAAAATTCATTGGGAATCAGAAGAGACCCAGAATAGCAAAAGCAACTCTGGGCAACAAAGTCATGAAAGGGGGTATCACAATCCCTGACATTAAACTATACTACAAAGCTACTGTGATAAAAACTGCATAGTACTGGCAAAGAAACAGACCCAAGGATCAATGGAATAGATTAGAAGATGCAGACAGAACTCCAGACATACTCAGCCACCTCATCTTTGACAAATGAGCCAAACATCTTCACTGTAGGAAAGACAGCCTCTTCAATAAATGGTGCTGGAAAAACTGGATTTCAACCTGCCAAATATTAAAACTAGACCCATATCTTTCACCAGGCACTAAACTAAAATAGAAGTGGATCAAAGATCTAAATCTTAAAACAGAAACACTAAACTTCCTGGAAGATAAGTTCAGTAGAACTCTTGAAGACATTGGAATAGGAAAAGACTTTATGAACAAAACCTCAGTAGCATGGGAACTAGCACAGAGAATCAACAACTGGGATCTCATCTTATTCAAAAGTTTCTGCACTTCAAGAGAAACCACCAACAGAGCTAAGAGATAAACTGCAATGTAGGGAAAAAATTTTACCAGCTGCTCCTCAGACAAAGGACTACTATCTAGAATATACAAAGAACTTTAAAAAATCAGACCCCCCCAATTTAAAGACCCAGTTCAAAAATGAGCATCTGAAATGAACAGACATTTCTCAAAGAAGTAAAAGCAGCAAATAAACATATGAAAAAATATTCGACATCACTGGTCATTTGAGAGATGCAAATGAAAACAATGCAGATTCTGCCTCACTCCAGAAAGAACGGCTGCTATCAAGAAATCAACCAATAATAAATGCTGGCGGGATTGTAGGGAGAAAGGAACCCTTCTCCATTGTTGGTAGGAATGAAGACTAGTGCAACCACTGTGGAAATCAGTATGGAGATACCTCAAAAAACTAGGATTAGAGGTCCCATTTGACCCAGCTATTCCCCTGCTGGCTATCTTCCCCAAAGAATTAAAAGAATCATACCACAGTGGTACATGTACACCCATGTTCAGAATGGCACAGTTTGTAATAGCTAAAACTTGGAAACAGCCAAATTGCCCATCAACTGGAGGCTGGATAAAGAAAATGTGTTTTTTAAAAATAAAATGGAGTACTACTCAGCCATGAAGAATGAGAAACTAGAGACATTTACAGCTAAATGGATGCACATTGAGGCCATACTCTTAAATGAAATAAATAGGACACACGTGTAAATACCGAATAGTTTCTCTAGGGTGAGAAACTGAAAGTGTAAATGAGGATCAAAATGTATGATGGATCACATAAAATAGGAAGAAAAGGTCCAAAGGGGAAAGGGGAGGGGGAGAGGAAAGGAAAGAAGGAAAGGAAAAAATAAAAGAAAAGGAAAAAGAATAGAAACAAAGTCTTTGTGAATAGGAAGGGGTGGAGGGGTTTGAAGGGAAGGCAAGGGAATGGGGAAAAAAATAAGAACCAAGATATATCATGTAAAGGTACAAATTCCCAATGATGAATGTCATCATATTGTATACCTAAAATGTACCAATGTTTTCTAAATAATAATAAGAGCTAGAAAGCTGAACGTTGTCTGAAGCTATACACAAGCTATAGCATTTAAGATCCCTTTTTGTTAGAGCAAACAAGTCATATAAACAAGATTCAGAGCTGTCAGCCAAAAAAAGTATGTCATCCTTGTAATGGACTACATAAGACATTGGGTTTGTATCCCTCTGGCATTGTGTAATGCCTGTCCTACAAAATACTGACACAAATTTGGACTCTATTGATATCACCACATAGGTTCTTTGAAATTAATACTAAGCACTGAAAAAGCAAATTTTTGTGTCTCTGATGGGTATAGTGGGATTGTAAAAAAACAATCTTTTAGGTCTGGGGATTTAGCTCAGTGGTTTCGCCGCCTGCTGTGCAAGCGCAAGAAACAGAGTTCAATCCCCGGTACCAAAAAAAACACAATCTTTAAGTTCAATCACAATTAAGTGCCAGTTCAGAGGGACAGCAACAGGGAATGGTAGCCCCAGCTGGAGGGCACCCACTGGTTGTAAATTTACATTGCTTGCTCTTATGTCTTAAATTTGATACCCTATTCTAGCACGGTCTAACTTAATTTTAACATCTAAGGTCTGGGAGTTTCCTTAAGCACTTTTTCCCAGTCCTGTACCTGGTATATATCCCATCTTACTCATATTTTCTTGGCTGACTGAGGGGGATTCAGTAGTTAATTTTATTTTCCATTCTTTTAATAAATTTCTTCCCCACAAGTTTACCAGAATAGAGGCTACTTAGGGAAGCAACAAACCAGTCTAACCCTCAGGCCCATAATATGGGAAAGGAGACTTGCTTTGTAAAACTTGTTGGGGTGACCTGGGTCCCACCAATGGTGCTGAAGCTGGCTTAGTGGCCTAGTGGGCAGGCCACTGACTAGCCGAGATTACTGAAACATCAGTGCCTGTATCTAATAGGCCTTGAAAGGTTTTTCCATTGATCTTAATGGAACACATGGGTCACCCCCCTCTCAGCTCTTGTGTAAAATAAATTTCTCATTTTGAAATTTCTCCAAATTTTTTATCCTACTTGAGAGCTGTGTCTAAAATTAGTGTCACCAGATGGGGGTACTAGTAATAATGTCAATTGAGCAATATATTCTCCAGGCTAAATTATCCAAATATCCATCATTTGTATAAAGACCTGAATCTCATTCACAATATAATCTCTATCAATAATACTGGATAAAAGGGCTGGGGATTTAGCTCAGTGGCACTGCACCTGCCTCGCAAGCACAAGGCCCTGAGTTCCATTCCCAGTACCAAAAAAGGAAACAAAAATAATACTGGATATAACAGTATGACCTTTTAAATTCAAAGAGGCTTTTCCCATAATTAGTCCAATAGTATTTTTAGGAGGAGGTCCCCACATCACAGTGGTTACAGCAACTGGCTTGTTGGTCTCAATGAGATTCACCTTTTGAGTGGCTGGTAGATCTAGTACTACAGTGCCTGAAGTTCCTCAAGTGAGGGAGGCAATGTTCCTCCAGGAATCCAAGCCTGTTGTCAGGTCTGGACTGGATAAGTCTGACTAAGATTTTGACTGGAAGTCTGAGTGAAGGTCTGATTCCTCTCTGGGATGACCCCTAGTATTTGAGGGGCCCAGGGTTGAGCCACCCTTCCCATTTCCCAACAGGGGAGTTCCATCTGTGTGATATTTAGACTGACAACGTTTATTGAAATGATTACCCCTTTCACATCTTAGACAAGAACCCAGTTCGGCCCCATTATTTCCACAATTAAGATTAGAGGAAGTTCCAAAGATGTTAGTTATTACCTTGGCTTGCAGACATACATTGTCAGCAAAGATGTCCCATTTTACCACAATTAAAACATTTAACATTTTTAGCATTATTATTATTATTACCTTGTTTTGTAAGAGCCAGCATAGCTTGAGCTAGCACAGACTCCCTATGACTTTCTGAACTGATATCCTGACAAGCCTTTATGTAACTGTTTAAATCTTTAGAGGCTCTCAGGGTGGCCAGAGCCTGTTTTCAGTCATGGTTAGCACTGTCATAAGTGAGCTGGAGAATAAGTATGTCAGCTGCTTGAGCATGAGGAATTTGTCTGTGCACAGCTTCCTGAAGCTGGGCCATGAACTGTGTAGAGGGTTCTCTTGGCCCTTGTTAAGATATCAAGAAAAGATTGGACAAGAGCCCCAATCTCAGGCACAGTAAGCCAAGCTCTTTTCATTGTATGTCCTATTTGTTCAAAACCCTCAACAGTATACT
The DNA here is from genome assembly GCF_053883595.1 of Heterocephalus glaber. NCBI lineage: Eukaryota > Metazoa > Chordata > Mammalia > Rodentia > Bathyergidae > Heterocephalus > Heterocephalus glaber. The sequence goes on from NW_028258324.1 coordinate 27,404,412, forward strand.
GCAATTGTTGGGCTACATCTGCAAACTGTCCCATTCTCAGTAACATTCCCCCAGTTATATTAGCCCTATCACCTTGTCTGTTTCTGTCAGCCTGATCCATAGCTTGTTCTTGTGATTGAACATTAAAATGTAAGGATTGACTAGGAGACAGATAGAAGCGGGTAAGATGTCTCACATCCTTAGGTGTTAAGCAATAATTCTCCACAATAGAATCTAAGATTCCTAAAGAAAATGGTTCTTAGACTCCATTATTCATTACACTCCATTTTAATTCCTTTAACAATTTAAAGTCAAAAGCTTGATGTTCTGCTATTAGCTGACTTTGACTAGCTGGGTCAGGCTATAGATTACAGCCAAACAGTAAGGTCAAGAATTTCTCCCTGTCTGGCCACTTCTTCAACTGCTACCTGATAGCTAGACATGCAAAGCATGGAGCTTTTCTGACCTATGTGGCCTGAAGGCACCAGCCTTGGAATTTCTCCATCAGCCGTATCTGACATTAGTTCTTCCCTGATTATAGGGGAAGCACTTTGAGTTTTTATCTTTTCATGTATGGATCCTTCATGTCGTAATTTTTTGCTCTGTTTTCCATCATATTTTTCGTCTTCTCTATTATTATCCTCCCCTATTTGCTCTAACGTTGGCACTCTACATGACACAAAGTTTAAGGGTCTTAAAATAGATCTTACTAGTCCCCAACAGAAGAACATTTCTGGTGATATTGTTTCATCCCTGCCATGAGCTCTTTCTAAATTTTCACCAATCCTATCCCAATCTGCTAAATTTAAGGTTCCAGCCTGTGGAAACCATGGATTGATCCTGACAATTTCACACCCCATTTTAGTTAAGATGCGAGTACCAACTCGAGCTCTGGCCTGTTTAAGCAGCTTTTGCAAGAGTTGGATATAATCTTGCTGCTCTCTAGATTGATTCTTCCTCATTATTCCACCTACAGAAACTTTCCATGGAGCTTTACCTTTCACTTTCATTCTGGGTGCCTTCCAAATTCACCCTCGGAGTCCTCTCGCTGCCTAACACACCATGCATCCTTTCCTCCACCTAAGTGGAACTTCCTACTCAGGCCTACTTGCTTCCACGTTGGGTGCCAAATATCAGAGGTGGATCAGTCCTCCAACTGCCTAGAAAGGGGGACAGTGAGAGATGAAGAAAAAAAAAACAATAGAGACCTTGTGTAATTTCAAGTATATGGGGGACTGGGAGGTCAGTGCCTCAGAGCGGGCAAAGACCGAGACACCTCTGACTTTGCCATTATTTTTTGGGTTGGTTCATAGGGAGTATCAGATGATTCATAAGGTGGTGATAATCCCAAATTCTGAGGATTTTATAATCAGAGGAAGTATCAGATGTCTCAGAGGGTGGCAATAACACTGAGTTCATGAAGATCTTATGTTGATGTAATCTTGCCCTTGAGCATCACAGTATCATGGGACCATTGAGGCCTCAGACAGCCCTAATCACAATTTAATTGTGAAATGACTTTCCCCCAAATTATGTAGATTATGCACAGTGGTGCATAATCTTATTGATGATTTAATGCATTCTGTTTGCCAGTATCTTATTGAGCATTTTTGCATCTATGTTCGTTAAGGAGATTGACATGTAGTTCTCTTTTTTGGTTTGATCCCTTTCCGGTTTTGGTATCAGGGTAATGCTTGATTCCAGGAATGAATTTGAGAGTACTACTTCCCTTTCAATTTCTTTAAGAATTTGAGGGGTAGTGGCATTAGATTTTTTTTCATGTTCTTATACAATTCCGCAGTGAATTCATCAAGACCTGAGATTTTCTGTTCAAAATTATTTTGTGGGAAATAACATTTATTATTGATCACCTCAGTGAAAAAAATATTTATCTTTCTCAGGGTTGATCTCTTTGAAGATATAAAATATATGTCAAAATTATGAACCATTCTAAGAGGAACATCAAACTTCTGTATAGCATGCAATAGGAATTTCCAATAACAAAACAAGGACTTCAGAATTTGTCTGTGAAACAAAAGGAACAGGGGCTGAAGACGTAGTTCTGTGTTACAGTGCTTGCCTAGCAAGCACATGGATTCAATTCTTAGCATTGCAAAAACAAGGAAACATTTATTTCTAGTAATAATAAGGAGTAGAAACTCATAGATAAAATATAACAAAGCACATATTATAAAACAAGATCAGGAAACTGTGTGATCCATCCTGACTCTGAGTATCCTCCATGATGGTGCAAACATGGCCTATGAAAAGGGGCTCAAAAATATGATTGTTTCTGTCTGGAGAAATGTCATTTGGGAATGGAACTCACAGTACTTAAGTGCACCAACATCATTTTTTTTAAACTTCTTGACCTGGGCTTTTCTTTGTTGGTGGTTTGTTTTTTGGTTTTTTGGCTTTTTTTTTTTACTTCAATTTTGTTTGTTGACTGATATTAGATTATTTAGGATTTTTATATCTTCTTGATTCAGCTTTGGTAATTCATTTCTATCTAGAATCTGTCCATTTCTTCCGAGTTTTCCATCTTGTTAGAGTACAGGTTCTCAAAGTAGGTGTTGATCATCTTCTAGATTTCTGCAGGGTCCATTGTGATTTCACCTTTTTCACTTCTAATTGCATGAATTTGGGTCTTTTCATTCCTTGTTTTGTTAAGGTTGGCCAAGAGTTTGTCTATTTTACTTAATCTTTCAAAGAACCAACTCTTCGATTCATTGATTCTTTGTATTGCTTTCTTAGTCTCTACTGCATTAATTTCTGCTCTGATCTTTATAATTTCCTCCCTTTACAAGCTTTGGGTTTAACTTGCTCTTTTTTTCTAGAAACTTGAGGTTCAACATTAGGTATTTATTTGAGTTTGCTCTGTTTTTCTGATGTGGGAATTCACTGCTATAAATTTCACTCATAGGACTACTTTCATTGCATCCCATAAGTTCCAATATGCCATATTGGTGTTATTGTTAAATTGTAAAAGCTGTCTAATTTCTTCTTTAATTTCATCTTTGACCCATTAGTTATTTAGGAGGGTGTTTATGTAGTTTTTGTGGTTTCTTTTGCCATTGATTTCCAACTTCACTGGACTATGATCTGATAATATGCATGAAATAATTTCAATTTCTTTGCATTTGCTTATGTTCTGTGAGCTAATATGTGGCCTATTTTAGAGAAAGTCTTGTATGTTGCTGAGAAGAATGTATATTCTGTTGTTGTTGGGTGGAATACTCTAGATATGTACTAAGTCTATTTGTTCAAAGGTTTAGTTTAGCTCTGATATTTCTTTGTTGAATTTTTGTCAACTAGTTTATCTGTCTGTTTGTGACAGTGAGGTATTGAAGTTCCTCATTACAATTGTATTACTGTTTATATGATTTTTCATATCCATTAGTGTTTGTTTTATGTAGTTGGGTAAGCCAGTATTTGGTGCATATATAATTATGATTGTTATCTTTTCCTCCTGAATTTTTCCTTTAACAAGGATGTAGTGACCTTCTTTGTCTATCTTTATCCATCTTGGCTTGAAATCCACCTTGTCTGTAAAGAGAATAGCTACCCCTACTTTTTTCCAGGTTCCTGTTACATGAAGTATTGTGTTCCAGCCTTTGACTTTCAGTCTGAATTTCTTGTATTCAGCATATTATTGAATCTTGTTTCTTAATTGATTCTGCCAATGTGTTTCTTTTGATTGGTGAATTGAAACCATTCACATTAATGGATATAACTGATATGTATTGACTTATCCTTGTCATATCATTTTCCAGTTATTGATTCCTTTTCTTTCTCTTCTGTTTAATTGCTTGCCTTGTCTGGTGGATTCATTGTATTAGGATTCTTGGAATTGTTGCCTTTGTTGTCTTTTTCTAGAATATCCTTCTGAACCTTTTGGAGTACTGGTTTGGTGATCTTGAATTTCTTCAGATGTTCTTTGTCATGGAAGTATTTTATTCCACCATCAATTTTGAAATATAATTTCATGGGTTATATTAATCCTGTTTGGAGATTGTTTTCTTTTAGAGTTGGAAATACTTCAGTCCAAGCTCTCCTTGACTTAAGGGTTTGTGTTGAGAAGTCTGCTGTGATTCTGATGGGCTTTCCTTTGTAGATGAATCATTTCTTTTTCTAACAGCTTTTAATATTCTGTTCTTTTGTTGAATTTCAGAAATCTTGACTAGTATATGCTTTAGTGTAATTTTAACTGAAAATGACTATTTGGAGTTCTATATGCCTCACATATCTGTGTGTCAAATTCTTTGTCCATACTTGGAAAGTATTCTTCCATCACTTCTGTGAACAGGGGTTTTTTTTATGTCATTTGCACTATCTCTTGCTTTTTCATTGAATCCAATCAATCTTATGTTATTTTTCTTTGCATCATCTAGCAGCCGTTGTATTTATTTTTCATGGTCTCTTGCTATTTTTTAGAGGTCTTTCATTTGATGATCACCAACCTTAGCCTTGTCTTCTAGATCTGATATTCTATCTTCACATTGGTTGACTTGGCTGCATATACTTTCTATAGAATTTTTAATCTCCTGGCTTTCTATTTGAGTCTGTTTTATAGCATCCGGTTATTTCTTATATTGGGCATTTATCATTTCCATATCTTTCCTAAGCTTTTCTATTTTTTTATCAGTATCTACTCTAGATTCACTAACCATTTCCTTCATTATGGTAATCTCTTTAATTACCTCTGTTTTGGCTTTGTTAAGAGACTTCTGGGCCAGGGATTTAGCTCAGTGGTGCCGCCTCCTACCTCGCAAGTGCAAGGTCCAGAGTTTGATCCCCGGTACCAAAAACAAAAGAGACTTATTCATTGGTTTTGTAACTTTCACTGCTACCATTTCATTAAAATTCAGCTGAGTGGTTTTGATTTCTTCCACCCCAATGGCTTCTTGATTTGCCTTGGTTGAATTGGTGATTATGGATTGAATCTTGCATCTGTGTTTTCTCATTTTTAAATTTTTGTTGTTGTTTATTTCCTTTCTGCATTGAGGCTTGTAAATTGCTTATGGTAAGTAGCTTCATTAATAGTATTGAGAACTCTTTAGGAAATGAATACTTTTCAGAAGTGTCTTCTAGGCATAGCTTGCTTTTGGCTTTTGAGTGTCCTAGGATCCTATCTCTTCAATTTATTAGGTATGAAAGGTTGCTGCCTATTTGTCTTAGCTCCCAGTTTTTTTCATATACTGGACTATAGTATTGTTTATGACCTCCAGACAATCTAGGTATTGGCATACAAGAAAGATCAATTGATCACAACAATTATGACACCTTGGCTAAAGTCCAGTAATAACAATAGAATCAACACAGACTGGAAAATGACAAACAGTGATAACTATTAATTTGCCACCTTTAACTATAGCGACAAGATTTATAGTTATATAATAAAATTTAAAACGTATCAGAAAAGTATATATAATAAATATCTACTCAATAGAGCAATTTTACCCTAAGGAGAAAATTAAAAAGGGATAAAAGGAAAAAATAGAGAAATTGATTAGAAGCAAGGCTGAGGGACAAAGGAAGATGACCCAAGCCTCAGGAAACTGGTGAAGAAGACAGAAGGAAAAGAAAGAAGGAAAAAACAAAAACAAGAACAAAACTAAAACTAAAACAATATTCACACTCACACAAAACCAAAAAAAGCAATCAAAAAGAATAAACCAAATAAACAACAACAAAAAACTCAAAAGTGATGAAAGAAGAGAAGAAAAAAATGTTCCTCTGTGATTTCAAACCTGTGGTTATTTTCTGGGCTCTACAGTTTTGTGGTTGTGTCCAATTCAGGGCATGACTGCTCTCAGTGGATGACATAAGAGGCAGTTGGAGCCCAGATCTGTGCTGGATAATCCCAGCAAGCCTGCAGTAGGATTAGGGCTGAGTGTTTGTTCTGATACTTTGTAATCCACAGTTCAGGCTGATCCTGGCCTCTGGTAGGGTTGAGGCCTAAGTCATTTAGCTTATAACACTGTAGGTGTTTCTTGCTGGCCTGACAATGGCTCCCTAACCCTGGATATCTGCCATGGTTGTCCTTCATGCAGACACTGTGGTTTTCAACACTGGGAGCCCTAAAATGAAGCCAACCCATGGATGCTCTGAATCCCAGGCTCAGTTGGCCCCTCCCTAAATTGGCATCTAACCAAGCACTATCTCCAGGGGACACTGCAGTTGCTTGTACTAGAGTCACTCACCAGCTGTTGTAATACCCAACATCCACTGCTCCTTTCCACTGGTGCATTTCTCCCTCAAGGCCTCTGAAGTTACCCACTTTCACTGTGTTTCTTGATTCGTTCTTCCTTTGTCACACCATAAGTCAGGAGCCAGAGAGAAAGTGAAGATTGGCCCTTCCTTTCTTTGTGTTGAAATCTGTCTCTTCACTTTCTCTGTGGGCTCCAATTTTCCCTTCAGATCCTTCCTGGGTCCCAGGGATCCACCTCCCTCCTTCTTTTCTTCCCCAAATTGTTATTTTCCAGTGTCTGGATTCTGAATCTTGGAGATGTTGATTTATTATTGGGGCAGGGATAAAATTCAGTGGTTAAGTGCTTGCCTATCATGCATGAGTCCCTGGTTTGATCATAACTGTTCCTTACTGAGGAGAGAGTGGGCTGAACAGCCAATGTCTCTGACCTTTTAGTACACTCCCCCAAGCAATTGGCTTCAGTCTTGCCTTACACAAAGTGCTAAAAGAACTGACACAATCCAAATGTCTGGTTTGTCTAGGAGGGCAGGCACCTTGCTGAGGCCAGTATAGCTCTAAGGGTCTTAGAGAAAGTACAGAACTCAGGCTTTTCCTTCTGAGGGAAGGAGAAGTGAAACAGAGATCAATGTCCTTGATCTTTCAGTGCACTTCAAAAAAGGTCAGGTTCTATCTCATCTCACACACACAGAGTACTGACAGAACTGACATGATCAAACATCAAGGGAAGCAAGAGATTTTGGCTCCCAGAAGAAAAAAATACCAGATGTCTGGGGCGGCTAGGAACAAGTGAAGGTCTTTCCCAGTTAAATCCAGTCCAAAAATACTGGGAGTTGAGGCTGTGTTTTCAAATGTGCAGAGACTAATGCAAAACTACAAGGAACATGAAGAATCAGGAAAAGTTGACACAATACAGTGAACAAAAGAAATCTCCAGTAACTAATCCTAGGAATGAAAATCTATGAATTATCTTATGAAGAATTCAAAACAATCATCTTAAAGAAGCTCAGTGAATCCCAAAAGAACTAGATAACCAAAAATAAAAGACAAAAATAAACATGAAAACAATACATGTATAAAACAAGAATATTGAAAAAATAAAATGATAAAGAACCAAACAAATTCTGAAGCTGAAGAATTTATACCTGAATTATAAATTCACAGGGGAAGTTCAAGAGCCAACTTGATCAAGTAGAAGAAAGAATCCGCAAACCCAAAAAGAGTTTATTTATAATAAACCAGTGAGAAGAGTGAAAAGTATGAAAAAAAATGGAGATAAAAGTGGAAAAAATAAATGAAGGGAGGGAAGGATGGAGAGGAGAAATGGCCAAATTTATATGGAAGTACAAAAAGCTCTAATTAAAACAATATTGAAAAAGAAGAACAATATGGAGACATCACATTTTCTGATTTTAAAATATACTATAAAGCTAGAGTAATTAAATTGTACTGTACTCATATAAAAATAGCCTTATGGACTAACAAAACAGAATCAAGAGCACAGAAACCCATATCTATACAGTCAAATGATCTTCAACAAGAGTACCAAAAACACACAATCAAGAAAAGACATTCTCTTCAACAAATTGTGCTGAGAAAATTGGATATCTAGATGCAAAAGAATGAAAATGAACCTTTATTTATATCTTATACAAAAATGAACTCAAAATGTTATTAGATACTTAAATAGAAGAACTGAAGTTATCAAGCTCCTAGAATAAAATAAGGAGAAATTTTTATTGACATTGATCTTGGCAATGTTTATTGTACCTGACACCAAATATAAGGAACAAAAGTAAAATTAGGCAAGTAAGACTACATCAAGCTAAAGAGCTTTTCCACAGCAAAGAAAAAAAGCTTTTCCCAAGCAAAAAAAGTGAAAAGGCAAAGGAAAAAATTGAAAAATATTTGCAAATCATATTCTAATAAGAGATTAATATCCAAAATATGCAGTAAAAGGAACTCCTACAACTCAATAGAAAATAATTGTTTTTTAAATGGGTAAATGAACCAGGTATGGGGACAGCCCATGCCTGTAATCCCAGCTTTCTAGGAGTCTGAGGCAAAAGGATTTGAGAAAATTTGACCCAGCCTTGGCAATTTGATCACTAGTATGACCCTGTCTCAAAACTGAAATACTAAAAAAAGAGAGGCAGGGCTGGGAATGTAACTCATCCCAAAGGCCCTGGATTCAGTCCCCAGTACCAAAATAAAAACAAAAACAAAACAAAGGTCAAAAGACTTGAAAAGATATTTCCCCAAAGAAGACATACAAATAGACAACAGGTATTAGATAAGATGTTCAACTTCAGTAATCACTGGGGAAATGTAAATCAAAACCAAAATGAGAAATCATTTTATGTCTGTTAAGATGACTATATTTTTTTAGCAGATAATAAATGTTGGCAAGAATGTGAAAATTGGAACCCTCATACCTTATTGATGGAATTGTAAAATGGTGTAGCCAATATGATAAACAGTACAGCAGTTCCTCAAATAGTTAAAAATGGGATTTCCATATGACCCAGCAGTCCTGCCTTTGGGAATTTCAACTCTACAAAAGAGTTGAAATCAAAATCTTGAACAGGTTTCTTCACTCCTATCTTTATTCTTTATTACAACATTGTTTACCGTAGCTAAGATACAAAGATACCCAAAACGTCTGGCAACAAATGAGCAAATGAAGAAAACATGCTATAAATCCAGTGTAATATTACTCACCTTTAAAAAAGAAGTAAATTCTGCCATATGACACGAGACAGATGAAACTGGAACACCTGATGCTGAGTGTAAAAAGCCAGTCATAGAAGAAAATACACTGCATGATTCCATTTAAAATTCCATCAAACTCACCAGGGATTTAGCTCAGTGGTGCCACCACCTGCCCTGCAAGCACAAGGTCCTGAGTTCGATCTCCAGTACCAAAAAAAAAGAAAGGATATAAAATAATCAAACTCACAGACACAGAGTAGAATGGAAGTTGCCAGAAGCAGGGACGACAAGGAAATGATGAGTTGTTGTTCAAAATTTTTCAATTATGTGGGCTGGGGTTATAGCTCAGTGGTGGAGTACTTGCCTAGCATGTCTGAGACCCTGGGTTTGATCCCCAACACACACACACACACACACACACACACAATCAGTCATGCAAGATGAGTAAGTTCTAGAGATCTGCTGTACAACATTGTGCCTATACCTGACAATACTGTATTGCACACTTAAAAATCTATTACTGGTGAGGGTAGACCTCATAGTAAGTGTTCTTATTAAAATATAAAACAAAAAAAGTAAAGCAAAAAAAAGCCAAAGAAAAATAAAAGACATAAAGACACATGATAATACGCGATGAGAGTAGTACAATTTTTTTAAACTTTAATTTTACAGCTATGAAGTAATTGATTAAAATGGGGGGAAAACTACATTTAAAGTAAAAGTCACTGCAGCATTCATTAAACATCTCTAGGGATCCATCCCTAGTTTCTAATTCTGTATTTTTCAGAAGATCCCAGAGAATTTGCATTTCTAATTCATTCTCAAGTGACATTACTGACAGTCCTCAATTTGAGAGCCACAACTCTAAACCATCTGCTTTTAATTTATCTTTTAACCATAACCCATAATAGGAAATACAGTTTACACCAGAACCTAGTAGGCATACATATATACATCTGTAAATATCATGTAATTAATTCTTAATTCTTTTTTGTTTGTTTGTTTAGTTTTTGTTTTTTGAGACAAGGACTCACTGTGGAGTTCAGGCAGGCCTTGAACTCACTATGAGCCCAGGCTGGCCTCAAACTTGTGGCAATCCTCCTGCCTCACCCTCCTAAGTGCTTGGATTACAGGGATGTGCCACACACCTGGCTAATTCTCAATTCTTACTAGGAGAAATACATAGTGTTATTTTGTTTGTTTGTTTGGTACCGGCCTGAACTCGGGACCTTGTGCTTGTGAGGCAGGCGGCAGAACCACTGAGCTAAATCCCCAGCCCATAGTGTTATTTTATATTTTATTTCATTTTACTCTTAAAAATCCACTAAATTGGTTGTGATATAGTAGGTAGGGAGTGGCAAAGCTGGCTGCAAAAATAAGCAAGACCTTTCCATTACAAGATCCCAGGACATGTGTCAAATGATTCCGATGATCATGTATGTGAAACTTCTTTGAGGCTCCTACAAGATGTGGACAGTATAAAAGAGAGAAGATGGGCCAGGAATTTAGCTCAGTGGTGCCGCTGCCTGCCTCGCAAGCGCTAGGTTCTGAGTTTGAACCTCGATACCAAAAAAAGAGAGAGAGAGAGAGATCAATAGGAGGCCGCTATCCTGAATCCTCACAGTAGCCCACTCTGCGTCTCCTAGAGTTTTTGGCTTGTCTCACCCAATTCTTTGTGGAAGGCAAGAAGGACCCAGAGGGCTAGGGATGTGGCTCAGTGGTGCCACGCCTGCCTGGCAAGCTCAAGGTCCTGAGTTTGATCCCTGGTACCAGAGAAAAAAAAAAAAAGAAGGACCTGGAACATTTTAATTGGTGAGTCATTTCTAAAGGAAATACCCAACAACAGTTATAAGTCCCAACAGCAGGTAGCCAGTAGCAATTTGAAAAAAACACTTAATATAGACTAACCTGTGCATGATGTATCAATAATCTACACATTTTTGTCATATGCCAATAATAGCAATTCTGAGCATGCATCCTCAAAATTAGTACATTTATATATATTTGTATTCTATCAATCCATATGTGTCAAACACTGATAAAGGTTAATTTTTTTCTTAAAGTTTAGATCAAAAAATGTAAATAAAGATCTACCATATTTCTTCCAGCTCCCCAGTGGATCGTCTTGCAGATACCCCAGGGATTTATGCCCTACCTATGAGATTTAGACACATATCGAGGTTGAATAAGTAGCCTAAGGTCACACACCTGTCTTCCAGAGATACAATTTTGCTTTATTTTAAAGCTCTTAAAAAGTAAGTAGGTCTAGCTTTGGGGAGGGGTGGCTCCATATTTTTAAAAAACATTCCCAAACGTAAAGGGAAGAAATAGGAATACCATCTTATTTTTGTCAAAAGGCTACAAACTTTCAAATGCTATAATTTCACAGGAGTCTCAAATATGGTAATGGCAGCAAATCACAGTACATTTCTGTGAGATGAGCTCTTATAAAACAGACTGGTTCCAATAGCCCTGTTTCCTCCTAGTTACTGTGACAACTGAGCCAGACATTACATCTGAACAATGAGCTTCATAGAAAAATTCATCTCATTACTGATATTTGGCCCCTATTTTTATTGTGTCCAGTTCCTGATAAATAGAGAAATGAGGTTCAGACACAGGGCCATTTCTCCCCAATTTGTGGTGAGCTCTAGTGACTGAAACCTTTGGATCCTTCAAAAGGCAGAAAGCAGGGTCTGCTGTTATACAGGGGAAATTCTTTGTTCCTATCATAGACCATTACAAGGTTCTAATTAGGTGCACAAGCAGGAGACTCCTAGCATAGTCTCACCTCTCTCTCTCTCTCACTCCCTCTCTCTCCCCCAATAAGTTTCACAGGCAATAATGTTCACAATTATATGCCCACTAGAATTATTATAACTTCCAAATATTATGGAATTGGAAAATCCTGTCTTAAAAAAGAAAAAGAAATAAGGATACCTGGCTGCTTGTCAATATTAAATATCTTGCCCCCAAAATAGCACTTCTAAAGTTACAAAGAGGGAACTTTAAAAAAAGAAAAGAAATCAAGAGACCCTTTTATATGGGATAAGAAAATCTTTCAATTTTGAGAGGGCAGTGAATCTCAGCCAGTCCCAGCACCCAGAAGCTCCCCACCCCCATCCCAGGCTCCTAGGGCAGAGAAGCTCAGCCGGTCCCAGCCCCCAGAAGGAAGCTCCCCGCCTCCATCCCAGGCTCCCAGGGCAGTGAAGCTCAGCTAGTCCCAGCACCCAGAAGGAAGCTCCCCTGCTGCCATCCCAGGCTCCTAGGGCACAGAAGGTGAGCAACATGGGCACCAGAAGCACCCCTCCACCCCATGGAAATGAGAAGACACATAAACAAGCCTCAAAAACAGATTTCCAGATCACCTACAGCAACCCCAAAGGAAAACAAGATGGAACACTCTGATACTCAACCGCCTGGACTCTCTGAACTGGCAACAAAAGAGGATATAGGAAAAATGAAATCAGAAATAATTACTCAGATAACAGCAAAGATTTTGCTCATGGTGCAAGACATGATTAATAAATCTAGAGAGGACACAGATAAAAAAATAGAGGATCTGAGGAACATGATGGAATCCCAACATAGGAAACAAATGGAATCTGTAAAACAGATACAAACAGATTTCCAAGAGATTAAAAACTCCATTGAAAGTCTGCACAGCAGAATGAACCAATGTGAGAGTAGAATTTCACATATAGAAGATAAGATTGCAATTAGTGAGGAGGAAAAGAAAAATTGCTTTAAAATTGTAAGGGAACATGAGAAAGCAATCCAGCAACTGCTAGATGATGCAAAGAAGAATAACATAAGACTGATTGGAGTCAATGAAGAAAGAGGAGAGAGTGCAGATGACATAAAAAAACTGTTCACAGAAGTAATGGCAGAAAACTTCCCAAGGAGGGGAAAAAAACTTGACATACAGATAAGTGAGGCATATAGGACTCCAGCTAGCCTTAATCAAAAAAAATCTACACAAAAGCATAATAGTTAGGATTCCAGAAATCCAACAGAAGAATAAAATTCTACAAGCAGTGAGAGAAAAGAAACAAATCACATACAAAGGAAGGCCCATCAGAATCACAGCAGACTTCTCAATGCAAACCCTCAAGGCAAGCAGACCTTGGACTGATGTATTTCAAGCCCTAAAGGAAAACAGCCTCCAACCCAGATTGATGTACCCTGCAAAACTATCTTTCAAAATTGATGGAGAAATAAGATACTTTCATGACAAAGAGCACCTCAGGAACTTCATGAATACCAAATTGGCGCTCCAAAAATTTTAGACAATACCCTAGGAAAAGACAATGAGGATCACAACCCCAGGAAACCCAGCAGAATGAATCCATTGGGTGTGACACATTAAATGCAAAAGGGGAGAATCCAACAAAAAGCAAAAGTCATGACAAGGCTTTTAAAACTTTTGACTTCATCTCCCTAATGAGTGTATAATTCAATCTTATTATTGAACTGATTAGTATTTTTCTGATTCTAGAATTGCACACCTTTCCTTGTGCTATACTGGCTATTTATCATCTTCTTATGTCTACATTTTAATTGGGTTACCTATTAATGAGCTCTAAGAATTCTTTATATATTCTGCTCATAGGTTATATGCATTGTAAATATGGTCTGTTTAAGGACTACTTTTCATTTTAATGATGTCATTTAAAGTTCTAAATTTTGATGGAATCTCATCAATTTTTTTTCTTTTATGCATCATGGTTTTTGTATCCTAGGTAGTTCTTGCCTACCCTGAATTAATAAATATTTTCCCTTATAATTTCTTCTTGAAGTTTTGTACTTTTAGGCTTTCATATTTAGGTTCATAGATCCCTTCAAGTTATTTTCATGTATGGAAAAAAAGGGTTGAGGTTAATTTTTTATATACGGATACCAGGTGTTCTAGTGCCATTTGCTGAAGACACTATCTCTTCCTTGGCTCTTGAATCAAGTTTATATTCTATAAAATGCTAATGTTAAATAACCTTTCAAAACTCAGTGGACCATATATGTGTGGTTCTATTTCTAGATTCTCTGTTTTATTCCAATGATCTCTATGTCTTTCCTTACACCAACACTGCCTTGATTACTATAGCTTTAGAAGAAGTCTTAAAATTGGGTGCTAAATGTCTTCCAACACTGTTTTTGTTTCTGTTTTTGGCTTTTCTGCGTCCTTTGTACTCCTACATAACATTAAAATGTCAATATCCAGTTCTTCATTTATAGCAAGTATACACAGACCTGAATTTTTATATATACCTTGTGTTTTCTAATCCTGCTAAATTCAAGTACAAGTTCTAGGGGCTCCTAGAGATTTCTTAGTATTTTCTCTGTAGATGATCATTTCATCTACATATAAAGATTTTGCTTCTGCCATGCCAATCCTATCCTAGTTGTGTCATTTTATTGTCAGACTATTTTGGTTTAGACCTATGTTTCAAAGTCTAATGGACAGATGAAGAGTAGGCATATATGCCCTTGTTCCCCACTTTAGGGAGAAAGCATTGTATCGTCTCTATTCATAGAAGGAGTTTTTGTTGGAAGTATGGAGTACATGTCTTTGATCTGTTGAGAAGGTTCTGTTCTACTTCTAGTCTCCTGGTGGCTTTTACCATGAACAGCTGTAGAATTTAGTCCAATACTCTTTCTCCTACTAGCGACAGGATCATATGGCTTTCTCCTTTCCTCTGTTAAAATGATGACTTTTGGGGGTGGATCTTCCAATGCTGAACCAACACTGCCATCCCTATAACAAAACCACTTTCTACATCCTGCCAGATCTGATTTCTAAGAGTTTGTTTTGTTAAACAAATTTCTATCTATGTTCATACTTTTGTCTTCTATTATCTTTATCCAGTTTAAGGATTAGCACAATGTTGAGTTCCTAAAATGAGGGAAGAAGTGTTCCTTCTTTTTTCTGCTTTAATTGTTTGATATAATTTATCAGTTAAAATGGTTATGAGCCTGCTTTTGTCATATAGGTAGTCTTTCAAGCTAGGAATATACTTTCTTTAATAGGTGCTATTCAAATTTTGTATTTCCTCCAGAGTTAGTTTCATTAATTTGTCTTCCAAGGTACTTCTTAGAAGTTGTCAAATTTATTTAAAAACAGATTTTTGTAATATGCTTTCTATATCCTTTTAAATTCTGTAAAATCTGTGGTAATGTCTCCTAGATCTTAATATTGTAATTTTAAAAATGTATAAGTGATATTGTGCAACAGGAAGAAAAGGTCTAAAAGAGCAGGGGAATTGGGAGGGGTAGGGGAAGGGAAAAAAGGGAAAGGAAAAAATATGAGAAGAGGAAAATAATGGAAACAAGGTCTTTTCAAATAGGGAAGGGTGGAGGGGGTGAAGGGAGGGCAAGGGAAGGGGAAATAAAATAAGAACCAAGATACTCATGTAATGGTACAAGATCCCAATGATGAATGTAACTGTATTGTATACCTAAAATGTACCAATAAAGTTAAGGGGAGAAAAAAAAAAAGAAAATCTTTCAATTTTGATAGAAAGAGAAATCTTCAGTAAAGAGATACTTGGAGGGTAAGCAGTTTTTGAAAGCCCTCTGTAGGTTGCTGACCCAGATACCCTCAAGTGAGCAAGGCTAAGAAGAAGGATCAGAACCATGCTGACCCAAAATCAGACAAGCTGACATGGCTTTCTGTCTGTGCTTCTTATACCGTAGCTCAGCCTTCACTACTCAGTATCTCACTCTGTGTATGCTTTTCTCCCTCTCCTCCTCTTCTCCTCTTCTTCTACTCTTCCTCTCCCTTCTCTGCTTCCCCCCTCCACTCCATTGCCATTCTCTCTACTTCATTGTATGTATCCTCAACCAACCATAATGTAACATGTTAGATTTAAAGTATATATCCTTCCCAATTTTAATTTTTATAGGTCATTGATTTGAACATATTATGATTTTCTTTTTCAAAAAGGTATTTGTTTTGAATTTTCAGGTGGTCTTTGATCTACAAGGTTTTTTGCCCTATGAGGTGAGTGACACACAAGGGTGCAGAGTAAGGATCTACCTACTTCTGATGCAGATTAAGGAACCACTCAAATTCAGCATAAAGCACAAAATATGGGAAATCCTTTAGTTTGATCTCCACCTGGTGGTTGGAAATCAGAACACAGCCCTTAATGGAACTCGAGGGGAAAAAAAACAACAAAAAAACTCAATTCAGTTTTCTGTTTTTGAGGTCAACTTCTTAAATTAGAAAATGTCTTCAAACTGGGAAAATGTAATTTTCTTATACTCTAAAAGAGTAGTTATTCCTTTCTTTTTTTATTTTGTTTCTTTACAGCAACCAAGAAGAAAGGAGAGGCCTTCTTAATTTTGACATTTAATTTCAGGGTTACCTTCTGTCAGGGTCTGATATTCTCTCAAACCTCTTATCTTCATCTGCCACAGAAAAATTCTCCAGAAACATTTATGGTTTTTAATGTAGATCTAAACTTTGAAACTGAAAGAAAGCTCTACTATTATGACTTTTATTTTGTTAAAAACACACAATGAAAAAATAACTAATTACAATTTAACTTCTTCATTTCCTGTCTTTACTCCTTTTATTTCTTTCTCTTGTCTAATTGCTATGGCTAATGTTTCCAAACTATACTGAGCAGAATAAGTGGTGATAGTGGACATCCTTGTCTTGTTCCTGATTTTAGTGTGAAGGATTTCAGTTTTTGACCATATAGTATGATACTGGCTGTTGGTTTTTCATAGATGGCTTTTATTGGGTTGAGACAGAGATCATCTATTCCATTTTTCTGTAGGGTTTTTATCATGAATGTGTATTGGATTTTGTCGAACACTTTTGCATCTATTGAGATGATCATATAGTTTTGTCCTTGGCTCTATTGATGTAGTGTATTCCATTTATTAATTTGCATATGTTGAACCATCCCTGCATCCTTGGGATGAATCCCACTTAGTCAGGGTTATGATCTTCTTGATGATCTTCTGCATTCTATTTGCCGGTATCTTATTAAGGATTTTTGCACCTATGTTCATTAGTGAGCTTGACCTATAGTTCTCTTTTTGGGTTGGGTCTTTTTCTGCTTTGGGGATCAAGGTGATGCTTGCTTCCAGGAATGAATTCAGGAGTATTGCTTCCCTTTCAATTTCATTGAAGAATTTAAACAGTAGTGGCAGTAGTTCCTCTCTAAATGTCTTGTAGAATTCAACAGTGAAGCCATCAGGACCTGGGCTTTTCTTGGTTGGTAAGTTTTTAATTACTTCTTCAATTTCATTGAATGATATTGGGTCATTTAGAATTTCTTGTTCTTATTTTTTTCTTCATTCCCCTGCCCTCCATTCAACCCCTCCACCCCTCCCTATTTACAAAGACTTTGTTTCCATTTTTTCATTTTTTCATAATTATTCCTCTCCCTTCTTTCCTTCCTCTACCCCTCTGGCTTCCCCTTCCCCTTTGCCCCTTTTCTTCCTATTTCACATTATCTATTATACATTTTGATCTTTATTTACATTTTCAGTTTCTTGCACCAGAGAAACTATTTGGTATTTACACATGTGTCCTATTTATTCCACTTAAAAGTATGGCTTCAATATGCATCCATTTAGCTATAAATATCTCTAGTTACTCATTTTTTATCGCTGAGTAGTACTACATTTTATTTTTTAAAAAAAAAACAAATTTTCTCTATCCAGTCTCCAGTTGCTGGGCAATTGGACTGTTTCCAAGTTTTAGCTATTACAAACTGTGCCGGTATGAACATGGGTGCACATATATCACTGTGGTATGATTCTTTTAATTCTTTTGGGAAGATAGCCAGCAGGGGAATAGCTGGGTCAAATGGGAACTCTAATCCTAGTTTTTTGAGGTATCTCCATACTGATTTCCACAGTGGTTGTACCAGTGGAGAAAGGTTCCTCTTTCCCACAGCGCCACCAGGATTTCTTATTGGTTGATTTCATGATAGCAGCCATTCTTTCTGGGGTGAGGTGGAATCTCAGTGTTGTTTTCATTTGCATCTCTTGAATGACCAGTGATGTTGAGCATTTTTTCATATGTTTATTTGCTTTTCCTACTTCTTTGTCTGAGAAATGTCTGTTCATTTCAGATGGCCAGTTTTGGATTGGGTCTTTAAATTTGGGAGGTCTGATTTTTTAAAGTTCTTTATATATTCTAGTTAGTAGATGTTTGTCTGAGGAACAGCTCATAAAATTTTTTCCCGAGAAGCTTTTTAAAGAGAAGAGATCCCACTTGTTGATTCTTTGGGCTAGTTCATGTATGACTGAGGTTCTGTTCATGAAATCTTTTCCTATGCCAATGTCTTCAAGAGTTCTACCTAAGCTCTCCTCCAGCCGGTTTAGTATTTCTGTTTTAATATTTATATCTTTAATCCACTTCAATTTTAGTTTAGTGCATGATGAGAGATATAGGTCTAGTATTAATCTTTGCCAAGTTGAAACCAAATTTTTCCAGCACCATTTATTAAAGAGGCTCTTTTCTCAGTGAGGATGTTTGGCTTTTTTGTCAAAAATGAGATGGCTGAGTGTGTCTGGAATTGTTTCTGCATCTTCTAATCAGTTCCACTGATCCTTGTGTCTATTTCTTTGCCAGTGCCATGTCATTTTTATTACAGTAGTTTTGTAGTATAGTTTCAAGTTAGAGGTTGTGATATCCCCTGTCATATCTTTGTTGCCTAGAATTGCTTTTGCTATTCTAGGTCGCTTCTGGTTCCAAATGAATTTTTGGCTTGTTTTCTCTAGTTCAGTGAAATATGCTGTTGAAATTTCAATAGAAATTGTATTGAATCTATATAGCAGTTTTGGAAGTATGGCCATTTTCACTATGTTGGCTCTTCCTACCCAGAAGCAAGAGTGTCTTTCCATTTTCTGATATCCTCTTCTATCTCTTTTTTTCAGAGTGCTATAGTTTTCAGAGTAGAGGTCTTTGGTTTCTTTTGTTAGGTTGGTTCCTAGGTATTTCAGTTTTTCGATGCTATTGTTTCTCAACTGGAGTTGTTTCTCCAGTTCCTCTCTCAGTGAGTCTGTTGTTCGTGTAGAGGAAAGCTATTGATTTTTGTGTGTTGACCTTGTATCCAGCTACTCTACGGAATTTGGTTATTAAGTCTAGAAGACTTTTGGTGGAGTTCTTGGAGCCTTCTATATAGAGTATCATGTCATCTGCAAATAATTCTCAATAATGAATGTCAGCATATCGTATACCTAAAATGTGCCAATAAAATTAATGAAAAAAAATAAATAGAAGAGCTAAGATTGAAAAAAAAAGAAAAAAGAAGTAACATTCTTTGGGGCCATGGAAGGTCAATACATTTTAAATGCAATAAGCTATATACTGCATAATGAGAATCCAGTGCTATTTTCTTTCCTCATTGCTTTATTCCTCTTTTGTTTTTTCATAAACAGTATTTTTCTACTAATGTGTTAAACACTATCTTAAATATAGAACCTTATGATGCTTTTGTAGAACCTTGTCATAGGTGCTTATGATCCTTGTTCATATCACAATTACATTGAATTAGTAACATAATTGCAGTCATTTCTTGTTAGTCTTGGTAGTTACATTCTATGAAGTTGCCATGAATAGTGAATTAGCAAATACTAAACCACTGCTCCTAGGGGAAATGCAGGGATAGGGTCGTGTTAGCCTTCACTCACGTTTTCATCATTTGCTTAACACATAACCTTGTTTTATGTGTGCTTCCTTTAAATATACCTTATTTAATATTCATTAAATATTTACATTAGTGATTCATTTAACATTGAATTGACCAGCCAGCTCATGCCTGAAAAAGCTTATTTAACACATATATTTTCTCCATAAAGCACATCTCAACCTTCTTGCACTAAAGAACACCATTCAACACTTCAGCACTATATTTGGGGGCCATTTTAAGCACAAAAATCATTAACAAAAAGCTCAGAAATAAGAAAAGTGTGATACTAAATAATGCACCCTGGTTTCTTTCTTAAGTCTTAAATGACGCCCCCTTCCAAGCCATCAACCTGTCCCCCTCTCCTCCACTCCCACCCTTGGCCAAACCATAGATTGTAACCCTCCGTCCCCCTCTGAAACTGGCCTTTGGTGAGGAACTCAGGGCTTTCCTCCATCTCTCCCCACCTTGATCGAGGTGTGCTGCTTTTCCCCCGTCCTCCTCTCCCTTGTCACTGTCACCACCCTTCCTTCCACCTGTCCACAACCCTTCCTTCCTTTGGCCAGAAGCCATCAGGTAAGGTTGGAAAGAGTCTGACCGCCCTCATGTAGTTTTGGAACCACATTTATTTGTTCTTCACCAGCTGGGAAATGAGTCCTGGGCTCTGCCACCTGCTGTCACCATCAGCACTGATGAGCAGAGACCTGCCGGCATCCCTGTCCTTGCTGGGCAGGCCCGGAGCAAGGCCACATGAGGACACTGTGAGCACACGCAGTCCCTCTGGATGGTTCCCTTTCCTCGTACCCACTTGGCTTCGAGACGCTGAAGAAGGTCTACACAGGCTGTCCTGCAGTCACCCTTGCCTCCATTTGGGTCTAGTTTGGAATGTGACATCTGGAACTAGGAACCTGGCCCAGCTCAGACTTTGGCTTCAGTGCTGCTGCTTCTCGGATGCTCAGCAGGGACTAAGGAGCGGCTTGGTGTGCAGCGGACCCGGAACTGGCGGGCCTGGCCTCTGGCACCTGCTGGGCTTCCCGCTTTCTGTTCAGGACCATGAAATGCTGAAATGTGGATGTCTACCAAAATAAAGGCAATTTATGGTGTTCCGGAAAAAAAATAATAATATTAATAACAACTTTGGGCCAAAAAATATTAGACAACATTACCATAAAATCTGGGGGAGAGATTATTGAAATTAAGCATACTAAGAGGTTGTTGTTCAAGAAGAACATAGAGTTAATAATTAACTTTAGACTTTACCAAATATACCTGATTAAACTGAACATGTGTTCATTTAGAAAATAGAATCTATGTATAACCATGGAAAACATGGAGAAAATGCAACTATGACCTCAATCGGATGATCTCCTATGTCAGCCAGTGTTCTGTGCCATGAAGCACCAGGGCTCCTGTGAGTGCTGTGCCCCACACGCTGGGGCTGGGGCTGGAAACTGAGACCTCTACTGAAGACCCACCCAAGAAAAAAGGGGAAAATAGATGCAGAGAAGAAGATAAGAATGAACCTGAACTATGAGGCTGGTGTTCAAGGAGCATGGACTAACAGGCCCAGACAATTTAAATGTTGGATAAATAGAAAAGTAGAAACAACATGTTTTGATGGGCAAAAGAAATTGAAAAAAAGAAAAAGTTTGGATAAAGACTTCAGACATATGGAGGGTTTGTGAGACTACTAGACAACAAAGTTATGTAATCTTACATAGTATTTCATTGCTAATAAAACTGACCTCTAAAGGTTGATAGTGAGCTTTCAGGACAGGCTGTCATCAAAGACAGGTCACATTTGTTCCTGGAGATGATGCCAAAATCCCTCTGATAACATAGTAGATGACGGTGAAGACACTGAGAACATCTAAGTTGAACTTAGAATTTTACATTCTGATTTTTGTGACAATTGTCACACAATTTGGATCATAGCTATAATCCACAAGGAAGACTAAAAGACCATCAGAATGAGTGAAATTTGTTAAAGAGATGGTTTTTTTGTTTGTTTTTTTGGTACCAGGGATCGAACTCAGGACCTTGTGCTTGCAAGGCAAGTGACGGCACCACTGAGCTAAATCTCCAGCCCATAAAGAGTTTGATTTTCAAGCTCTTTATTTATTATGTTTCTTTAAAACTTATGATATTGAATTATCTTAAGACAAATATTAAGCCTACTTTGCTCTTTTGTTGCTATGGAATTTACTTGGAATTGAAAAAAAACAAACCACAACACAGATGAGGCTTAGTGGTAGAGTGCTTGCCTAGCATGCCTGGAGCTTGGGTTCAATCCCCAGTACTGAAACAGAACCCAAAAAAACCCACACAAAAAAAACCAAAAACACCCATCACAGCTGCTTTTAGTGTGAGAGAGAAACAATGTGTTGTTAGTTTTTCTGCTCTGACCACTTTACCTCCAGTGACTGGATGTTTTGAATAAGCTTATGCCCTAAAATGATCATGGATTGTGTATAAATCCTGAGTTCTCAGTAGTCTGGACACGGAACATATTGTTTCTCCATGCTTCCACTTTTTAGATGTCTACTTGAGATTTTAATAAAACTTAAGGATGGCCAAAATGCACTTGATATTACAATGCATGTCTCTGTTTTCATATTTGGGTGGCTTATGGCTGATTGATTGATTGATTCTTTTTCTTTTTTTTTTTTTTTTTTTTTTTGAGATAGGGTCTCACTATGCAGTTCAGGCTGACCTTGAATTCACTATGTAGCCCACTTTGGCCTTGAATTAAAAGGGATACTTCTGCCCTGGCCTCCTGAGTCTTGGGATTACAGGTGCGCCACCACACCCAGCATGGCTGTTTTAGAATAAATTTTTATGTCACACACATTCATTTCATAATCTTTTTATTTTTGGTACTGGGGATCGAACTCAGGACCTTGCTCTTGTGCGGCAGGCGGTGGCACCACTGAGCTAAATCCCCGGCCCTCATTTCATTTATGTTACAAACAAACAAAAAAAATCAACCAAAAGGCATTTCCACATAAAGTTTTAAAAAAGATTTGAGTTTGATTGGGTAAGACTAGCAGTTGCAGAAATTGAACACTGGGTGGCACCCAATCATCAAAAATATTAATATTAATTCACAATTTTTACTTTTACTTAAGGTGAATGGGAAATTCACAAACAAGAGATTGTCTTTTTTAATCCTTTGCTATATATGAAGCTTAAAGAATTTTTTTTACAAATTTTAATTGTACAATCTTTTTTAATCTCCCTACTTTTTTACAGCTATATTAAAGTCAACAGATTTTTTTTCTTATATTTGACCACTGGACATGAAATTTAAACATAGCCAGTGACTAATCAGTACAGGATTTGAATTCAGCTTCCGTGTATTCGAATACTGAACAAATTTCTCATAGAAACTGAGAATCTTCACTCCAGCAAGATTTTCTCAGGGATTTTAACAACACTGATAAAACTAGTTGTTTGTTCTGCATGTTCTCTTTCAATGACTCCTAAGGCACAAAACATAAGTACATTGGTTAGAAATCAGTCCAGAACTCATTTATTAACACAAAATTAGTTGCTGTTTTGTTGAAATAGTAAATTTTTATTTAAAAAAAATTTTTTTGCAGTGCTAGAAATCAAACTCAGGGCCTTGTCAAGCTTGCCAGGCCGATGTTCGATCACTGAGGTGAACTCACAGTCCAAAACTTTTTATTTGGAAATAATTTCAGTTATAAAATGTTACAAAAATAAAAATGGTACCCAAAACAGCCATATGCTTTTTCCAAATTTAACTATTTTATACCATTCACTTTCCCTCTCTGTCCCCTTCCTCGCCTGTCCTTTCCCCTTTTCTCCCTTTTGGTCTTTTTCAATGCATTCTTTTCCTGAACTATGTGAAGATAAATCACATGTATCATGAATCTTTACCATAAATATTTTATAGTGTATTTCCTAATAACAGATATTCACAAGTTTCAAGTCTTCTTATTTCTTTCTTTCATTTATTTTTTGTTTGTTTGTTTGAGACAGAGTCTTGCTACATAGTTCAGGCTGAGCTTGAACTCACTATGTAACCCAGGCTAGCCTCAACCTTACAGAGATCCTCCTGCCTCAGCCTCCTGAGTGCTGGGATTACAGATGTATGCCACCATGCCTGGCTTGGTTTTATTTTTTTTAAGTCTTTCAATGGTAAGTATTATAGAAAATATTTTTACACTGCAGAAGATTATAATAAAAATATCACCTTTTTCAAAATAACTAACATTGTAAGCTTCAGTTCTGTGTGCTTTAGGTAAAAATAAATTCTTATTTATAAATGAAAAAATTTCATATTAAATTGTATAAATTAGTCTGTCTTAAATTATTCCTAAGTTACAGATACATACATGTTCAACACAAAAACTTGAACTTGAATGTTCATAGCAACATTATTCATAGTAGGCAAAAATGGAAACAATTCAAAAATCTATCCATTAATGAGTGGGTAAACAAGTAAAAAGAAATGAAATATTGATTTATCCCATAAAATAAAAGAACCTTGGAAACATTATGCTAAGCCAAAGAAATCAGTCAGAAAAGGCCACATATCATATTCCGTTTGTATGAAACACCAAATAGGCAAATCCAGGGAGAAAAATATCCATTAGCAATTGCCAAGGTCTGGGAAGGAGAAAATAAATGCTTCTAGTATGGGTAGAGGAGTGACTTCCCTGTAGATAAGGAGTTTCTTTGGGGCAAGATGAAACATTCTGAACAAAAAGAATAATAAGAGCTGCATGGCTTTATAAATATACTAAAATCTGAACTATGAAGTTGAAAAGAGTGAGTATACAAATTATAGTTCAATTTTGTTTTTGTGAGGGTCTCACTGTGTAGTCCACATTAGGTTCACATTGGCTATGTAGCCCAGGAAGGCCTCAAACCCCTGATTCTCCTGCCTCGGCCTTCCAAGTGCTGGGATTACAAGCATGTGCATACCCGTACCCAGTTGTCAAAAGAAATTTTTAAAAATATCTTATTAATAGGAACAAGCAACAAAGTAGAAAGGACAGGAATAGGAACTGAATTTCTCTGAATATGCCTTGTTTAATAGATTTGTTATTAGAATCATGTAAATTGAACACATAGTTATGAAATTAAGTTGAAGCAAAAGTTAAAAAGTAACCCTTAAGATTCTACTTCTGACACAGCAATGTGAGGACCTCAGTGGACCTACTCCACAGTGAAATATGGTGAGAAGCATTTTAAAAAATGTTTAAATTGTCATAAGGTTATACAATGAATGAAGAACCATTTATTCAAGAAAAGCTACTAAAACTACTTAGGAAGCATGAGGCTGTAGCATTTGAACTGTGACACATTTCCTTTCCCATCCCTACTCAGAGCACAGGAAACTCCTCTAGATGAATATAGCCAGGAACATGGGTCTCCCTCTGCCCATAGCTCTCAATTAAAGACCCTGTATTTTTCATCCTGCCCCTCTGCTACCTGCTGTAGATGCTTAAAGTCAGGGGAGTGTGGCCAGAGGTAGCTCTCTTCTTCCAGCCCCACATGGGATAGAGGCTTTACCTCGAGTCTGGTGCACTGAGAAGAGTGAATCCAGTTCCCCTCACCCCCATTTCCTCCATAAAGCAAAGGTTCTGTGCCCAGGACAGGCAAGTTAAGAATACCAGCAGCTATAGAGCAAAAAGCAAAGACATTTTGAGAAGAAAAATAATGGAGAAAATAATGAAATGAAAATTCAGTTCTTTGGAAAGAACAGTGTGAGCTCAAAGGTAGAGCTAGACTAACCAAGAAAAAAAAGAGAGAAGGCGCAAATGAAAGAGGTAACATTACTACCAATCCTATAGAAATACAAAGGATTGTAAAGGAATATTTTAAAGTCCAATGAATTAGATGACTGAGAAGAAAATGAGCAAATACCTAAAAAGATGAAAACTGCTAAACTGAGTCAAGAAATAGAAAATATGTATAGAACTATAACAAGTAGAGATTGAATTCTTACAAAAAAAGAAAAAAACAATCCATAAAGAAAAACCTCAACCTAGATAGTTTCACTGATGAATTCTGCCAAACATTTCAAGAATTAATGTCAATTCTTCACAAACTCTTCCAGCTAATAGAAGAGGAGGAAATAATTCCTGGTAAATTCTAAGAGGCTAATATTATCTTGGTATGAAAACTTATACCTCAGCCAGGCATGGTTCATATGCCTGCAAACCCAGCACTCAGGAGGCTGAGGCAGAAGGATGGCCACATAGCTCATATGACTTGATCTGGAACACCTTACTATGCTAATCTCATTTCTATATCCTTTACATGAATCAGTCCATTTAATCTTTATTTTATATTTAAAGAAACTTGAGACTTAGATTGCTTAAGGTCGTATAGATGCAAAATGACCAAAAAAAATCCAGAATTTAGAAACAATATTTGAAAAGTTGCTCAACCTGGCTAGTAATCAGAGAGCTGCATATTAAAGCAATACTGAGATGACATTACAAGACAATTTATTAGATAGGCAAAAGTTAATATCTACGGCTGGGGATTTAGCTCAGTGGTGCTGTTGCCTGCCTCGCAATCGCAAGGTCCTGAGGTCGATCCCTGGTACCAAAAAAAAAAAAAAGTTAATATCTGATAAAACGATGTTTTAGTGAGCACTTGAGGAAATAAAAACTCTTGTATGGTGCTGTTAGAAATTTAATTTTTTGGGCCAGGGATTTAGCTCAGTGGTGCTGACACCTGCCTTGCAAGAGCAAGGACCCAAGTTCGATCCCTGGTACCAAAAAAAAGAGAAGAAATTTAATTTTTTATAAACTTTTTCTTTTGTCTTTTTGGATCTTTGAGACAGGGTCTTGCCAAATGGTACAAGCTGGCCTTGAACTCACTGTGTAACCGAGGCTAGCCTCAAACTTGGGATCTTCCTACCTCAGAGTCCCAAGTGCTAGGATTACAGCCATGCACCGCCATGCCCAGCTCTACGACCTCTCTTGAATAGCAATTTCACCATGCCTAACATAGTTAAAGATGTACATACTCCCTTCCCAGAAATTCCACTTCTAAACCAGAGAAATTCTACATATACCTACATAAACTATTTATTTACTTATTTATTTATTTAGGTATCGGAGATCGAACACGGGACCTTGCACTTGCAAGGCAGGTGGTGGCACCACTGAGCTAAATCCCTGACCCAAGAGACAATGTATTAAGGCCTACATTCATCAAGCCCAGATGGCAACAGTGGAAACAAGTTTCCAACAAGTAGCAACAGCCACAGCATCACTCAGAGGACACTAGATAAAGTGGCTTACTTATGGCAATTAAAATGAACAGTTGAGAGGTTGGAGGTATGCGTACCTCGGTGGGACAGCACATGCTTAGCATGCACAAAGCCTGGTTGGTTTGATCCCCAGCACCACATATAATGTTGAATGCAAAGTTGCATATGAAAATGTATAGTACCAACACCTACTCAAATCGTTAAAGTGTACAAGAGTATGTATTGTTTATGAATTTATACATATTTTGTAAAAATATAAAAAATGTATATGAATAGCCCACACTGACTTCAGAAGACAAAGGGGTATTTTCATCCTATTGTAACATTTTCTATATTTATTTATTTTCACAATATTGAGGATTGAACCCAGGGCCTTTGCCCTGAGCTATATCCCCATCCTTTTTCCTTTGTTTTTATATTGAGGCAGGTTCTCCCTAAGTCTCTAAATTGCCCAGGCTGGGCTCAAATTTGTGATCCTCCTGCCTCATTTCCCAGAGTGCTGGGATTACAGGCATGTGCCAACATGAATGGCTTTCTTTCTTGCTTGCTTTCTTGCTTTCTTTCTGTGATTGAACACAGTGTCTAGTGCATGTTAATGATATGCTACCACTGAACTACACCCCCTAGCCCCTATTTATATTTTTTTAAATATTTGAAGCAAATATGACAATATTTTAACAACTGTGGCAGGCATACTGATAACGGCATGTAGTCATCTCATGTTATGTTATGCATAAAATTTAATTTTACATAAAATCTTTAAATATCCAAGGTACAATATCCAATGTTAGGCACAATTTGTTCATTAAAAAACAAGAAAATGAGTAAAGGCTAAATGGTGGCAACTAATTGGATCCTGAAACAGAAAAAAGGCTATTAGTGGAATACTGGTAAAATGCAAAAAAAAAGTCCTAATTTAGTTAAAGTATTCCCCAATGTTAATTTCTTGGTTTTGATAAATGTACCAAGGTTATTTAAGATGTCAGTATTAACAGAATCTCAGTAAAGGATACACAGGAACTTTTTGTACTATCACTACAGCTTTTCTGTAAATCTATTTTTTAAATGAGCAGCGCTATGAAGTAAAATTTTAGGGCCGAGGATGTAGCTCAGTGGCCCTGCACCTGCCTGAGGTCAAAGTTTACACATTTTCTCTAAATATTTTTCTATTTTAACAAGAATTCAAGCATTTTCAAGGACAGGTTTTATGAGCCCACATATCTGTGGAGTGCCTTTCTCATGGCGGCTTTACCTGTAATTAATCACTGTGCTTCCCCAATAGTGGCGATTTTGTTGTTAAGGTAATAGCAAGGGTGTCACAAGGGCCTCCAAAGCAGGACTAACAGCTCCCAATAAGCAACCTTTAAGATCAGTATTCCCTTTGGTTTCTCCTCCCTTTTTCAAAGAGGACAGATCTTCATTGAGGACCTGATACACGCAAAGCATTTCAGGATGGGGGCTAAATAGCTGAAAATGATTCACAACCTTTCAAGTTTTCAGCAGTCATTCAGTAGGAGAGACTGTAGAATGGTAAAATTATAATTTGAGATCTATAAATAGCAAGTTATTCTAAGAGAATGTGTGACTTCCCAACAGGTCAAATATGAAGGCTATCATTCCTTTTTGTTTTCAGTGAAGAAAGTCCTTCACAATATCAGAGATCTTTTTGTTATTGCAGTTCATAAAGTCAGCGTTGTTTTACTGTACAGAATATTTTTAACATTCAAAGTTCTTTTACTGTCATTAGGTTTCATAACAGCTGCTTAAGGGAAGAGAGTATTTCCTTTTCTTCAGGAAAAATGAAGCCCAAAGGAGTAGTGGGATTTACTGTCATGATACAGGTTAGTGCCAAAGCTGGAAGTAGAACTCAAGCCTTTTGACACTTCTCAAAGTTTAATCTGCAGACACATCACCTAGGAGATCTGTGAAAATGCAGATTCAGATTCACTGGGCCTTAGCTCAGGCAGGAAATGCTGCATTACTGACTGGGTTCCAGGTTACTGCTGGCCTGGACAATATTCCAAGTAGCCTAACAGGTTGGGCATTAAATTCCACTGGTTGGCTTTCCCTGTGTGTACTTGGCAACATAAAAGGATTATCATGCCATGTTTAGCAAAAGAAATGTTTCCCACCTCAAAAAAATATTTTAATTCTGTTCTCAAGAGAAAACAAATGACCTTAAGATTTGGGGATGGATTTCAGTCTATGTGATACCTTCCTTCTGCACATAATCCACTGGAATTAGCAGGCAGAGCAGGTTGTGCACCAGTGACCAGGACCGAAGCTAGGTGAAAGCATACTTGGATACTCCCGGCTGTCTTACCTTTATGACTTGGCTGTATTGGAAGTTATAATGTCTCAATCCCAGATGCATTTGCTCTGTGAATTTGCAGCTGTGCATCTTTTGGTAGTCCACAAATCAAACAGAAAACAGTGCCTTTGCAGTTTACTCTGGTCTTGAGACACTCATAGGTGCCAAGAGCTCAGTGTTCTGTGTTTTGCGTGTTCTGTGTGGCTCAGTGGGTGGCATTTCCCCAAAAAGGCCCAGGGAGTCTCCTTTGCCCAATGTACGAAATCTGGTTTGTAACCACACATCCAAAATGCTCGTCAGCATAGTGCGGTTTTGCTGTGAGAAATCTGTGTGAGGAAGAGCTATCTCTTCCGAGAGGCTAGATCTGATATGGGGTACATCCATGGGTTTGCATAGGTCTAGCATGGAGAAGGAGCACCCATGTGGCATCCTTGTCCCTTCCAGTACTCTGGGATGGAGCTGAGGGAGACAGAAACTGACAACCCACAGGCACCTTCTTTAAAAGCATAACCGCTTGACTCTTATAACCAGACTGCTTGGTGAGGTACTTGCTTTCTTCGATAAAATGACCTTTGGCTTTCTCTTTGACGCCAGGATGGCTCTAAATATGACTGACTGAAGGACAAATATCACACTGTTGCTGTATTTCCAATTATCAAGCACATCCTGGGTTAGTTTCAAGGGAAGAAAATCTGAATTGTGCTGAGCTTAGATATTAATCAGAGCATTAGGTTGGAAGTGTGGGGGCAAGTGTGCTAACAGGGCTGGAGGATAGAAGATACATTTCTTATGTACCATTAGGTACTCATTGCTTTTTCACTGTATCATTCAATTCATATGTTAAGTTCTTACTAGGCGTGTAAAGCTTCATACTAGCCATGGGGGTAGTGCGAGTAAAAGAAAAAAGAAGAAAGAAAGAAAACAAGAAAGAAAGGAAGAAAGAAAGAAAGAAAGAAGGGAGGGAGGGAGGAAAGAGAGAGAAAGAAAGAAAGAAAGAAAGAAAGAAAGAAAGAAAGAAAGAAAGAAAGAAAGAAAGAAAGGAAGGAAGAAAGAAAGAAAGAAAGAGCGAGTGAGCTTAAGGCTCTGATCTTTAAGGATTCTGTACCTGAACAGAGAATCTAAGAAACAAAACTAATAAGCATGGCAACAATCAGTGCTAAGTGGCCCAGAGTCATCAATCTTCAAAAACAGTGCTTCTGACTCCCATGGCAAAAGAAACTTTTTTTTTTTGGTACCAGGGATCGAACTCAGGTCCTTGAGCTTGAGATGCAGGCGGTAGAACCACTAAGCTAAATCCCCGGCCCAAGAGAAACATTTAAAGGGAAGTGAAATTACAGCACTACCTGAAAAGACAGTATTGTAATGTAGGGGTAATAAGCAAAAACACTTGAAAATTACAAGGTCTCTGAAAAATGTAGGAATGGACAGTTCTATACAGCAAAGCTGAAAAGAGTTACTCCATTCTAAAGTCAGTGGAGAGCCACTGAAGTTTAGTAATCTTCAGATTTCAATCCTAAGGGCAACACTTGGGGCTTTCTGAGATTAATACATAATCTTTTAAGGTAAAAAGAGACATTTGAAAAAAATAATTCCTTGGCAGTCCCCATACTAAAGAGCTAGTTTGGTTCTTACATATCCAATTTTCTAATCTTTGCTCTGCCACTGGTTCTTGGTATTGAGAAAGATAACTTCTCTAGGCCACAATTTCCTCAAATGTAAACTAAAGGGGTAAATCAAGACAATTTCTAAAATTTTTAAATAAATTATTCCACTTTTAAATTAATTCTCATGCTGTTTGACTTTCCCTGTAGCAGAAAAGAAAAACTTGTTACTAGCCCGCTTAAATGATATTGAAATGTTTTAATTATTTAAATTTACGGATTTGTTCCATCTGCAACCCAAAGTAGAAATCTACTCAGTGGGGAAAAGAAATCATGCAGTTTATTCACAGCCTTTGTTATAAAAAGTATCTATGGAAAATAGATGATTGCTTCTTGGATTATCTATTATTTAAGTAATTTTATAATAATTTCTCACCATCATAGATTAAAAATTATAAAGCAAAATACAATTGTAGCAAAATAGCTTTTAGCAAAATGTACTCTTCAATGTCACAATAGTAATATTACTAATTTGACCTTTGGATTTTTCTATCACAAGAAACATCATGAGGTTAAATTCATTTTAAAAAATAATTGCATCCATAGAAGGACAAATTGATTTTTCTTTAAATTGACAATTTTAAAAAATTTGGGTCTGGAGATTTAGCTCAGTGGTTCTGGCGCCTGCCTCACAAGTGCAAAGTCCGAAGTTCCATCCTCGGTACAAAAAAAAAAAAGTAATAAAAAAATTTAAAATCTTTTCTAAAAGCAGAAACAAAATGCTCATGAAAATGTGTTGTGTGAAAGTTTTGCAATCATTTCTGTGGCTTCTATACAGTGAATCAAGAAACCTCAGTTCTAGTTCTGCTCCCCCATAAGTGTATGACGGCAAATACCATTTATCTGATTTACTTTTTCTTTGAAATACCACAATTATCATGCTTTCAATTTTGTGTTGCTTCTCTCCCAGATTGAAAGATACTTGTGTGGGGACTCTGTATTCAGAGATGTATCTCCATCTAGCACCTTACTCAATAGTCACTGAATAAACGTGTATTTCATATGTTAATTGAGGCAGTTGTACTTAATTTCCCATGTCCTATCTTTTTCTGTGGCATATATGAATTCGCAATACCAAAGCTCCATTACTTTTTTCCCTTCATTTTAATTCTAGCCTTTTATTGCTCATCAGCACTCTTTCCATCTAAAGACACGTCCTAATCCAACATGAAAATAAAGCAGTATAATCAGTTAGAGTGGGAGCAGGTTTAAACAGGAAAAGCTCTGAAGAAGTGATATGGAGTTTGCTTTTGAAACCAATTCCTAAAGTTACAGCTTGCATCAAATACTGTAATTTTCAAATAGAACTGGGAGTGTGCCTTGGTGGTACAGCACATCTAATGGACTCCCTAGGTTCCCTCCCCAGTACCATCGAAAAAAAAAAAAAAAAAGTAAAGGCAAATCAAACTTAAGAACAATCTCTAGGGGCCAGGGATTTAGCTCAGTGGTTTCACTGCCTGCTGCGCAAGCACAAAGACCCGAGTTCAATCCCTGGTACCAAAAAAAAGACCAATCTCCAAATGGAGAATCTGATAATGTTCAAAATTATCAAAAATTAAAGCACAATGAAGTTTTGCTAATGTACCTACTAGTAAGCCCAAGAACATAATACACCTTTATATGGCATTGTGACAAAAGAACTGCAGCACCTCAGTGAGAAGAGCCACGGCCCTGCAGTTGAATATACAGGTAAGACATTTCTTTAAGGTAAATTAAATCCCATTATAATTGCATCCTGTTGCAATGAAAATCTTGACTTATTCTGGAAGACCACTTAATTTTTTCAGCAACATATATAACCTGACAAATGCAATGAAGTAATAATTGACAATGCCTTAAAATGTGAGTTAAATCAGTTATTGGATAATGGAGATAACCTCAATAAAATATTTTCATACTTTGCTTATTAGATGAAATATAAAACTCAACTGGAAAGGCAGATCAAAGAATTGTGCTTTTTCCTTGAACCAGACTTGCATAATGAGATGAGTATATACTAATTGGAGAAGTATTTAATTCATTTTCCTTTCAATGTATGTTTCATGCTACCCATTTCGTTACAATCCTTACATCTGTGCCTCTATTTCTTTTAAGTACAAGATAATACCAGTCATTCTTTAAAATAATTTTCTATTAACTGTAAAAGTACACTCTGATAAGAACTGTGAAAAATCATTTTCTTTTAGAAAAACATCAAATATTCAGGGAACTTTATTTTTAAATGATAAATCAGACACAGCTCTCATTTACCCAAACATGCATAATTCAACCTGAATATAAAATGCACTCAATTGGTAAATTACATATGAAATACAAAGGGAATGAAATTTTACACATATGAAACGATTGCTGGTTATAGCAGTTTAACAGTCAAATTAATCAAAACATTGTATAGTTCAAAAAAAACCCTTAAAGCCAATTATCTATAGTAAACCAAGGGAAATTGTGATATGGAATGATTTGATTCAAAGCAAATAAGGCACCTGCTATAATTTTAGAAAAGTAACTTTCAGTTTTAGTTATAATACAATAGAATCAACCAGGACCTGTTTCAAAGAGAGAAACAAGAGATTTATTGGGTGAGAAAGACAGATTTAACAATTCAGTTAAAAAAAAAACCCTGCTGGCCCAAAGTCAGCTGATTCCTTTCCTATTTGAGCCGGTAAGTTCCTAAACATTGTCCTTACACTCTTTTACTTTCTGTATTTGAGAGTACTGGAAGTCCCCTATGAGGTTTACATGGTATATAGACTAGGTAGCAGATTTCCCTTCTGTTCCTTTAAAAAGCTTATTTAAAAAACATATCCTGAGGCAATTAACAAAGCAAACAAGCAGCCTTGTTCCAATTCTTTTTTTTTTTTGGTACCAGGGATGGAACTCGGGTCGTTGCACTTGCAAGGAAGGCGGCAGAACCACTGAATCCCCAGCCCATTCCAATTCTTAATAGACACTGCTCAGGCTTCTTGCACTAAGTTATGCTAAGTATATTATAGCCAATATTTGCAGTTTTCAACAAACTTGCGTATTAGAAAACCCAAAACCTACCTTATCACCCTCGCCCCCTATTAGTAAAAAGAAAATCTGATCAATCATAATCTATAAAATCATACAAGGGAAGACCAAAAACTGATCACTATCAATAAATCCATTTAATTCCAAATGCCACTTTAGTCTGATGTATCTAGTACCCTAAGGGAATTTCAATCATAAACACAGAAAAAGCATTTCCAAATTAACTTCCAATTCCATAACTTATTGGTTGATATACTTTGTTTTGTTTTGGTATTAAGTCTACTAACACGCTGTCTTATAGCACACTGGACTCAACGGTATGTGTTGATGAAGCATCCATTTCTAGTATTTTTTCCCAAAATTTTGTCTAAAGTAGTAAATTCCTTTGATATATTAAAATAATTCTGGTGAAATCAATGTGACATAAACAAGCCTTCCCTGCCTTCACTCCATCGTGGTATCTTTTAGTGAAACCACAGTAACTGCTTAAGTTACAAAATGCTCAACCAAATTTTTTTTTTTCAAATGGGATCTGAGGTTACTATACTCATGCATGCAAAATTCAAGGTAGTGTAACAGAAATAACATTAAAGTAGATGTAGCTATAAGCATCTCTACTTACATTATGCATTTCGCTTTTAAAAATTTTAGGTGCTAATGGTTGTGGCAAAACTAGGCTGTGTAGTTCTTCCATTTATATATAAGCACCTTATTACAGGATAGTTACATGGCCCTACAATACAGTGTGCTTTCAATTCAAGAGTAATGAAGTGCCTAGCTATACAAAAACCTTAGGATTCCAAATTTCAAATAAGCTAATTGCATTTACACATTAGGGTTAATAAAATCTAGACCCTGTGTACACAGATTTAATCTAATTATCCATGCTGTATACTGTTTTAATAATCACATAAAAAATTTATTCTTTACTGGCTGAATAAGGGTCTGCTACTATAGCTTAACAATCAAATTTTATTGCTTTATTTATGTGGTGCTTTTGCAAGGCACTGTGGTATGGATTAGAAAATCTGGAATGACTTGTGAAGAAACCTTGGAATGACACATGAAGGATGATTTGAAAGTCATTCTGAGGCAGGATAATTTACTGAATTGTTTTTAACCAGAGTATCAAACATCAGGAATGAGTTCAAGTTAAAATTCACAGGAGAATGGAAACATCTTAAGGTCAGTCACTTCACATGCCCATCCTGATACTTTGAATAATCTGGAAAATTGCTGTAAAGAAAAAGAACAAATATTAAAATAAGCTTTGAATAAAATAGGTCTGATGACTGAAAAATATCTATTAAGGTAATCAGTTGAAGAATCTAAAATTATTCTTATCATCATTTGCAAATACTACCTACCTTCAGTATAAGTGAAGACAAGCCTATCTTAATAAATAAAACAATTAATGCCCATAAGTAGTTATTGTTGTTTCTGTATTATTAATTATTATTACTATTATTTTGTGATGCTAGGGACTGAACCCAAAGGCTCAAACATGGTAGGGAAGTCCTCTACCACTGAACTACATGCCCAGATCAAGTTATTATTTTTTAATCTCAGCTTTTCTAAATTTTATGTGTGTCCAAAAGAATTTGCAGATAGGGAAGAACTTAAGCACCAAAGCAAACAGGCTTTTCTAGCACACAAGTATTTTGGTTTATCCCTAAATAATTAAGCATCCTTTTAAGGCCTGGCCTATAATATATGCATATTTCCTCATTCTCACAAAGCTGAAATTCAGTAATCTCTGGGTTATATAAACTGCTTGGCTTTTAGCCATTTATCAGGCAAGCTTCCAACTGACAGGTTTAGGAGGAAGGCAAAGAAACCTTAAATAGAAGTCTTAGTAACTTTAGAATATGGAAAACAGGATCATCATCTACTTCAATATTAACATCTTGTATATTAAGAATGATAAATAGCCGGGGATTTAGCTCAGTGGTTCCACGGCCTGCCTGGCAAGCTCAAGGTCCTGAGTTCGATTCCCAGTACCAAAAAAAAAAAAATGATAAAGAGAAGAAAGACATTCTGTAATATATTTCCAGAACCAAGAGCAGAGGCATTGGTGGTATAATGGTTAGCATAGCTGCCTTCCAGAAGCAAGAATCTGTTACCGTAACAGCATCCTGCCCTGATAACTAATTTTTCTTACCATATGTCAAACATTCCTTTTAATCTAAAAACATTTGTCTCACACATTAAATTGCCCAATAGATACACTTCCTCTATAGGGAATTCTCTGTGCTGGCTAAACTTTCTAAAATATACCCAATGTTTGCCATTAAAGATGTTAGACTGTGATACAGTTAAAATTCTAACTGTCCATATGTACGGTACATGATGTCCATAAGTTTCTCTGCAAAGGCACTGATAATGGGGTTGCAAGACATTCTAAATTCTCATTTCGAGCCCCTCGCCCCGCAACCTGATCATTACCAAAGATCTGACCTCTTTTCTGATCTCCTGTGAGCACAAATCAAGCTGGGAGAAGTTTCTGGAGCACCACCCTCTGTGTTTATGTGGGACAAGTATTTGGTTCAGAAGAAACATTATTGCGTGGTGCTCTGAGCAGGTGGGCTGAGAACTCCACAAGCAGGGCTCTCCACTGATCCGTCAACACGTCAACCCAAACTTTTCACCAACACCCTACTTAATAGGAGCCCCCACCCCCCCAAATACTTACCAGAGCCACAAACAACAAAAATGAAAAGAGCCAGTAACCAGGGTCCTACAGACGCCTTCTCTTCGGGGGCATTTCTCTGCAGAAGGGAAAATCCAGTTTCAGTGGCAGAGAAACCACTCGGACCCGGCTCCCACCACCGGCTGCGCCCGGGCCAGGTCACCGGGCGCTTGCCCTCCCTCCCTCATAGGTGTCCCGCCCGGTCCTGAGCCCTCAACTTAGCATCTCACTCGGTCCCGGGAGCTCAGAGTCGGTCGAGTCTGGGGAGAACTCGACGGGCCTCGGGGAGCGGACTTCAGCCCCGGCTGCGAAACGGTGAGAAGCGCCTGCTTTCTCCTTACCGAGGTCTTGGCGACGTTGCCGCGCTGGGTGATGTTCTTGCTGTGCTTCTCGTTGGCCATACGGATCCGCTGCTTGGCGACCATCTTCGCGGCTCTACCACCTGCCCCGGCCGCGCTCGGACTTGCTCGCTGCGAGGTTCCGCTCCTGGTTCCCACGCCGCTGGGGGCTCTCGGCCCAGGCGTTGACTACGGCCGCTGGGCCTGGACGTGACTAGCGCGGGGACTGAGCACCAGAGGGGCGCGGACCCCCGACCGACGGCAACGGACTGACCGACTCAGCGAGGCGGGCGCACTGGAGGAAGAGAGCCGGCCTGCGGGACGCTCTCGCGCCGCCGCTCTGGGCACCGCTGGGAGCGTGGACTGAGAGAGGAGGAAAAGCAAGCGCCGGACAGTGCCGCCGTTACCTCGAACTACTTCGGGTTCGGCTGCCAACGTCAGCACTGAGGAGACTCCGCCCCGCGGAAGTCCAGACTCCGCCCGGCGGAGAGAGAGGACTAGAGCAGGCTCACCCACCCTAGCCCAACCCTCGCAGCTCGGTGAAGCGACTCCCCAGAACTGCGCATGCGCGATCTACAACAGGAAGTGAATGGCCCCCAGGCTGCTGGCCCCGGAAACACCAACTCGCACTCTGCTTGACTGAGGAGACGTGTAGGGGCCGGGTTCGGCCCTCGTTGAACTTTCACCTGAGCGCATGGGTTTCTTTTTCCGGGACAAGATGGCGCCGTCCACGCCGCTTTTGACAGGTGAGTTCTGAACAAACAAGAGAATGCTCCTGCAGAGTACTCTATTTTGCGTCTTATCCCTTGAAAACGAGCCTTGGAGCCTGACCTGACTTTTCTTGTGGCTTGCAGAGGGACCAGACTTGGTTTTCTTGGTACAGCGTGGCAATCGGAAGTAAGGCCACATTCTCTGACATTCCTCCTCCCTTTACCCATCTATCATTCTTCCCTGCCCCTTTACAGGAATAGAAGGAGAACAGAAAGTAGTAATTGAATTTGTACTAGTCTGCAATACTGGTATTGCGTGGATCCTTGTGAAGTCATTTGGTTCTACGATATGGACAAAAAATAAGCATATGACATCACAATTCAAATACACCTGAACTTCAGACATTACAAATTCTCTACTTCCTGCCTTAATGAGATTTGTGGAACTGAACAGAGTGAGTGAAACTGTGATAGTGTAGGTTTCAAATGATGGTGTGGTTTGGGGTAGTGGCAGTGAGCATGATACTCCAGCAGCATTCGATAGTGAAATAATTGTGAGCATTTTAGAAGTAGAACAGTAAAAGACTGCTGGGATTTCAAAGATGAGATAGAGTTTGTAGAGTTGACGAAGATAAATTTAGTCTTGGAAAATGAATAGGAAGACGTTGGACTATGGTATGGGTATGGTCTTTGTATATGAGTATCCCATAAAGAGAGGGGAATTTGAAAGTCTTTGGTTGAGTCATGATAGCTTTATAGAAGGAAAGAAAAAAAATCATTAAAAAGTTGTCTACTTGAGACTTGAATTTTAGAAAGCTTTTCCATCTCTTGGCATTGTGTATTTTAAGATCCAGGCTCACGCCTGTTCAGACTACTATAGTTCATTCACCAAACATTTATCAAACTTTATAATCTACTAGGTAATATGCCAGGCTGAGACTATTTAAGCAGCAAAATTATATAATTAAGTACTTTCTCTAGATTCATAAAGGTAACTTACTTAGAATTGTTAATGCTAAATAGTAGAACTAGTAAAAGCTAGTACATTTTAGAATCTGGTAAATTTTTTTCTCTTTAAGATATTTCTGAAAGGGGAGAATATTTATAGTTATATTCCTCACAGTGTAAATTCCATCGTATTTAGCAGAGCGTATGAATCCCTTTACAATCTTCAAGTAGCTCTTAATATTAATTCCTTGTCTAGGCATCTTATTTTACCTTCACTACTGGCTTGTTTATAAATTCCTTTAAGCACTCTGTTATTCACCTTAGGACCATCCTATTTATTCCTTTTGTTGATTTAGCAAACCTCTTCATCGTTGAAATTAATTTCTGATATTGCTCTGTGAAGCCTGTTCTCATTCTTCCCAAATAGTCACTCCTCGATAATTTTTGTATCTCATGTATATCATTTTTTTCAATTATCACATGGGATAATTACCTAATTCTGATGGTTTTTTTCTCTTCTGCTAGACTCTAAGCTTCTTGAGTTTTAGATACTGCCTTCTCAGTACCTAGTCAGAACCCAGTAAACAATAAGCATTCTAAATGCTTAATGGAGGAATGAAGTAACAAAGAATAGCTCTTTACTCAGTGAAGGAGGACAGTTTATTTACAGTGCTTATCAGGTACTTTGTAAAATCTTAAAGGTCATCCTCTTCAGTTTTTCTCTCTTATCCTCATATTCTTAGAGTCTCATAGAGATTACTTCAGCAGATTCAGTGGCACTGCAAATAGGCGAGGCCAGGATTGTGTTCAGATCAACCCACTTGATGGTCCATTTTCTATCATTAAAATACAGTACTTAATCTTTTAAACATTCTCAGTTTAGATTATTTTTTACTTCCAAAATCTTTGGATAAATTTAGACTCATCGTATTATAGAACTGAATAATTTGGAGATCATCTATTAGCAACAAATTTTAATGGAAAATGATAAGCCAAAGTAGGTGAAAAAGTACAGTGGACCCTCAAGTTACGATTGGCCTGACATATGAATAACTTGGATTAATTAGGTTCATGGAAGATTCACATGCCTCTTGTTATCTGTAGCGTGTACCAAGGTTAACATCCAGATCTCAGCTGTATTGACTTACAACCAACTTAAGTTAAAACCAGCCCTTGGGAACTGATCGAATTTGTA
Organism: Heterocephalus glaber; assembly: GCF_053883595.1. NCBI lineage: Eukaryota > Metazoa > Chordata > Mammalia > Rodentia > Bathyergidae > Heterocephalus > Heterocephalus glaber. The sequence goes on from NW_028258324.1 coordinate 27,444,082, forward strand.
AGTCAAGGGTCCATTGTATTTTTTCTTTAACTCGTGTAACCTAAAAGCTAGTTTTAGGTATTCACATGACTACAAAAATCTTTTTTTCTTCATCCCTAGCATCTTACCTCCCTCTTGATGAAATTCATTCTAGAGCTGACATTCGGCCAGCTCAGCAGCTGCAAAAGAAAGCTTTTTGCTTTTTTTTTTTTTTTGGGGGGGGGGTACCAGGGATCGAACTCAGAACCTTGCGCTTGTGAGGCAGCCAGCAGAACCACTGAGCTAAATCCCTAGCCAGCTTTTTTTTTTGTGGTACCGGGGATCGAAGTCGGGTCCTTGCGCTTGCGAGGTGGGCAGCAGAACCACTGAGTTAAATCGCTGGCCCCAAGAAAGCATTATTTTTGCCCAAGAAAAGTCAAGGTGTGCTATCTTTAGCTTGGCTTGGCTCTTACTCATCTTTGAATCAGAGTATTAGGATCAAGTTATATTCTCACCTCTAGATAGTTGAAGTCATTGAGATAATTTAATCAAAATTGAGTCATTTTCCTAAATTGATATGTAGTTCAGCAAACAGAGTTTTTAAAAGTATATTTTAAAAATCATTATAGTATATATTTAACATAGGACATTTGCTTGTTGAAGCCCAGTGTGTTTCTCATTCTAACTCAGGCCTGAAGCAATAAGTAGTATTTGAGTCTCTGAAAAGGCTGGTATATTTAGAAATGATATTATGTACATACGATATTTAATGTAATTATTGTTTTTAAACAGTTACTATGTGAAACTAGAATTTATATAAGAACTCTTTGAATTCTATATTTTCTTCTACTAAAAGGTATCACTGGTCCTCTGATTGATTAAATGACTAAATCGTCAAAAACAGAATCACACCAAATATGAATACACTATAAAGTTAATTTCACATTCTACTCACTATCACATTCAGACACTTCTAATTAAAATGGGTCCCTTATTACAAAGTTGCATGTAGAAAAGATTGTTGAGTCCAAGTTTATTTTTGCTTTTATTAACTTGTAACATGGTTTATGTTGTTATGAACTTGATTTTTAATTTTTCCTACTAAACTTTATATCCGTTTATTCAAATTTGTATGAGGAAATTACTCAGATTGATTATTTCATCCAGTAGAGATCAAAAAGGACCTGTAGTACTTTCTCCTATTTAAGGTTCAATTTAGGGAAATATGAAACAAAGTAGTTTTAAATAGTGATTTATGTATATGAATAAAACTATAATGACCCAATATGATTGTTGTTATGAATTCTTTTGTAAAGCATTTTGTACAAAGAACAGTGTCTAATTTAATGAAGGACCTGCAGTATCATCACTCTTTTAGAATATTTTTACCTTGGTACAAAAATCTTGCTTTATTCAATATTTGATTATAACACCGTTGTCCAGTATCCCCAAGCAAAAAAAACTTTGAATTGATTTAATTTCTTTCTATGTTGTGAACAAAGTATTATTACCAAACACCATGACTTTAAAAAAAACAAACTTTATTTTGATACAATTTAAGACTCATAGTGATGAGGATTAGGGAGGAAAAGGGACCTTTATATGCTGTTGGTGGGAATGTAAATTAGTATAACTACTATGGAAATCAATATGGAGGTAGCTCAAAAAACTAAAAATAGAGCTACCATATGATCCAGTCGTACCACTCCGTGCTATATACCTGAAAGAATAAGTATACTGTAAAAGATGTCTGCACACTGATGGTTATTATAGTATAATTCACTATAACCATGGAATCAGCCTAGGTGTATGTCAGAGATGAATGGATAATGAAAATCGTCTGTATGCACAATGGAGAATTATGCAGCCATAAAGAACAACATATGGCATTATTAGAAAAATGGATAGAACCCTAGTTCATGTTAAGCAAAATAAACCAGACTCAGAAAGACAAGTATTGCATATTACATGGAATCTAGAACAAAAAAGATGACATGAATGTAGAAGGGAAGACTGTTAGACAAGAGGAGGAATACTAGGGGAAGGAAGAAGGGAGAATAAGGAAAGGTTATGAAGGGAGGGATATGATCAAAGTGTTACATGCATGTATGAAAATACCACAGTGTCCAGCCATGGTAATGCACTCCTTTAATCCCAGCACAGGGCAGGCTGAGAGGCAGGAGGATCACTGCAAGTTCAAGGCCAGCCTGGGCTGCATAGCAAGTTCAAGACCAGAAAAGGAAGGAAGGAAGGGAGGAAGGAAGGAGGCAGGCAGGCACAATGAAACCCCAAATTCCAATTAATATGCACTAATTGTGTATGTTTGTGTATAGTGTGGGGAAAGGCTCACAGAAGTTGCAAAAATAACAAGTAGAGCTCTATGTACTTTTCACCCAGCTTTCCCCAATGATAGTAACTTATACAGTACTGTATAACCATGGTATATTGTCAAAACCAGGAAATTGATACTGGTACAGTAGTATTTACTAAACTACATTCCTTGTTCAGATTTCACATGTATGTCATATATATATGTATATATTAAACTACATATTTTATTATGTTATGTATAGTTTATAATAAACTATATATAAATATAGTTACTAAGAAATTTTATTACATGTATAGATTCATAGAACCAGTACTATCAGAATGTAGAACTGTTCCTCACCTAGACACTATTGTGCTATCCTTTTATAGTATGGTCTTTCTTCCAACTCTAATCCTTGACAATTACCAATCTGTTCTGTATCATGATAATTTTATCATTTCAAGAATGTTGTATAAATTTATAGAAAATATAACCTTTGGATTTATTTAGAATATGAACATACACATGTTGAAAAGCTGTTGATTAATTGACTCAAGATTTTCCTTCCTCAGAAACATACTAAAACCAAGAATTGGAAACCAAAGAAGACTTTGAATGATACTTGAACAGAAAAGACATGGCACTCTTCACACAGACTTTTAAAATGCCAAGTGTTGACTTCTAAGTTTTTGAATTAATAGTCTGCATGAAAGAGTATAGATGAAATATTTTTATTTCTCTCACTATTCCTTTGGGGTTTTTCTCCTGTCTTAGGAGGAGCTTTGGGGCAAAGGTCTGAAATACAAATTTTAGAATGGGAAAACTTTTTACTGTTTACCCTGAGAATTCCCATTGATATAATGAGAAAGACTACCTTTATGAATTTTGGAGTATAGTGCAGTTAGGGTAATAGAACAGTTTGATTGCATTAGCCTTTTCTAATTATATTGGGACTGCACTGATAATGCAGCATTTTGCTGTCCTAGATCTATATATGAATTCTGAAAGAGCTCTTACTGTGTTGGATTGCACTACAGTTTGTGAGAAATGTTACTATACTGACAAAATGTTATGTAATGTGGGAATAATGTGTACTGTAACTTGGTCATAATAAACTCCCTAATTTGAGAAATTCGTTTTTATTAATTCTCCAAATGTTTTTTAAAACTTTTAGTATTATGAATGGCCTATTCTCTTCTAAATTCTAATGTATCATATGTAATATTGCATCAGATCATTGATTTGGTGATGAGAAATCTCACTGCTTTGTGCAGTAAGAAAACTTTAAAGAATTAAACTTCAGAGTTGGGGATGTAGCTTAGTGGTAGAGTTTGCTTAGGTTAGCATGGCTAAAGCCCTTCGTTCAGTCCAAAGCACCACCATAAATAAATAAAATGACTTTATGGTTTTTTAAATCTTGTTTTGTTTTGTTTTGTTTTGTTTGGTACCAGGGATCGAACTTGGGTCCTTGTGCTTGCAAGGCAAGCAACAGAACCACTGAGCTAAATCCCTGGCCCTGTTTTTTTAAATCTTGGAAAATGTTTATCTTGAAGGCAGTGATGGATTTTTTGTTTGTTTGTTTGGGTTTTTTTGTGTGTGTGTGTTTTTTTGGTACCCGGGATCGAACTCGAGTCCTTGTGCTTGCACAGCAAGCGGCGAAACCACTGAGCTAAATCCCCGGCCCCGATTTTTTTTTTTTAAATCTCTAATGCCTAGCACATGGTAGAGCTATGTATGGACCAGATCACATAAAGTCCTGTAAGCTATAGTGTAAGGAGTTTGGTTTTTGAAATACATAGTGGTTTTCTGGGCTCTATTCTAGGCCAAACTGCCCATAAGGACAACTGTTTTTGGAAAATAGTTCCATCTAGTATACTACATTTGAGAAAAATACAGCATCCGGTGCTGTACTTGTGGATGTCTAACAAGAAATTCATTGTTCAGTTACATGTGTTTACTTTTTTTAATCTTGCCACCAAACTGGTAGCTCCATGAAGGCGTAGATTTTGTCTGTTCATTAGCGGTTCTTTTATTTTTGTTGTAACTTTAGATTATTTACTGTACTTTGGGACCATCAGGGTACCTGAAATGTGAGCTACTTAATTCTTAGGTAGAATATCAGTCTTCTGATAACTGTCTCTTGACTGTTCTGAGAAGAGAAAGAAAATAGGGATTAGAATTAGGGCCAAGACTAGCCCCATCTACCAATTTTGCTGATTTTCCAATAACCAAGAGAAGAGTGAGTGATTTGTGAATAACTACCAGAAGAGGAACCAGATACAATATTAGCCACAGACCTCAGTAAAACTTCTTCAGCTTCTATACAGTGGTGCTAACAAGAGTTCTAGCTTATAAAATAGCAACTCATCACCAAGTCTTGTTAGTTTTTTCTCCTCAATATTATGTATTCATTACCCAATTTTCATCTCTATTGCCCCATACTATTCCAATTTTCTGTTATCTCTGATGAGATTATTGCAGAAGCATTTTAAAAAGTTTCTCCACATCCATTCTTAATCCCTTTCACTGAATTTTCTATGCTGTATGAGATTGACCTTTTCAAAATTCAAGTCTGGATTCAACAATCTGTCTAAAACACTTGAGGTTTCCCAGCATCCTTCAGATAGAGACCAACATTGCTTAACTTAGATTTCAGTATTCTTGGTCTGAGCCTTGTTTTCTTTTCCAGGTTCATCTTCCAGCTACACAGGCCTTCTTTCCATTCTCTGATGCTGTCAGTTCTCTTGCCATGGAGTTTTTGGAATTACTGCTGTTCTCTTTGCTTATTAACTACTACTCATCTTCCCAATCTCAGCTTAAAAGTCATTCATGGAGACTTTCCCTGTTATAGTTTATATCTAAAATGTTCCCCCAAAGCCTCATGTGCTCCCAGGGAGCTCTTTGGGGAGCAACTGGCTCATGAGTGTGTGGTACTGGGTTAGTCTGCTGATTGGATTAGCACAATCCTGGGTGTGAGTAGCACCAACCAATAGGCTTGTAGCCTAAATGGAATAAAAAGGGAAGGGGAGGCTTGTCGCTGCTACTTCCTGCTTGCCTTGCCATGAACTGTTTCTCTTTTGCCATGCATCTCTGCCATGCCACCCTGCCTTGGAGCCAGTCAACTAGGCTGAATCCTCTACAAACTGTGAGCTGAAATAAACCTTTCCTCTTAACTTGTGGGTGTTGGGTATTTTGTTCCAGCAACAAGAAAGTAAGACACTGACCTATTTTTATGTCAACTTCCTATCATGTACTCTATAGCACCATATATCTTCCTTTGTAGTACTAAATTTAATTATATAATTCCATATATTTGGTTATTTGATTACTATAAAGCTGGGTGTGGTGATGCGCACTTGTAATCCCAGCACTTGGTAGGCTGAGGCAGGAGGATTGCCACAAGTTTGAGGCCAGCCTGTCCTACAAAGTGAAGCCCTATCTCAAAAAGCCAAGAAAGAAAAAAAAAATCTGATTTGATCTGTGTGCTGAGTTAATGAGATCAGGTACAAGACTGATTTTCCTACCGGTTGTATTTCCACTGCTTAATGTACAACAGGACCTAGGATTTAGGTGTCCCTGCATCTCTCTATAAACATTAGTTGAATGAATGAATCAATTTATTTGGGTCAGTTTTAGGTACATCCAATTCAGGCATTTAAAAGAGTATTGTTAATGACCCAAGTATTTTATTTATTTAACTGTGAACTTTGTTCTCACTTAATTTTTTAGAAATTGCTACATTAGGGGCTTAGTAAATAAAATGTATCGTTGTACTTGGTCTCTTAGAAAGTGTAAATATATTAATATCTTGTGTTTTAAATAATATTAAATACATGCTGTATGTTCATGGATTTTAAATAAAGCATACAGATATCCTGTGTTCCAGTATTTCTCTTACAGATTAGGGCAGCGATCAGAGATAGTGATGCTTTCAAGGTTTCACAGCCAGTTATGAACCTAGGACTGCCATTGAGTTTATATCCTTTCAGCTACATTGTAAATACCTTCGTATTGCCTATGACAGTGAAAGTTTCAAAGTTTTTATTCATTTATTTATTTTTTCTTTAAAAAATTTTTTATTAGTACGTTTGTGGTACATAATGATTACATTCATAGTGGGGGTTGGTACATGTGCATAACACATCTTGTTTTTCTTCTTCTCACTCCCTCCACCTCTTGGTCCTTTTCCCATTATAAAAGATCTACCTGTTTCCTATGATCTGTCTTTCATTTTGTTACTTGACTTACTTATATTTTGGGTTTCTCATGTAAGAGAACCCATTTGATATTTAAGCTTTTACATCTGATTTATTTCACTTAACATTGTGGTCTCAAGAAGCATCCATTTCCTATAAAGGAATCGAATTTATTCTTCTTAATAGCAGAGTAGGACTTCATTTTAAACAAATGCTACATTTTCTTTTTTCTTCTGGTTTTTTGAGACAAGGCCTTACTTTCTGAGTGCAGGCTGACATTTACTATGTAGCCCAGGCTGGTCTTGAACTTGCAGCAATCCTTCTACCTCAGACTCCCAAGTGCTGGGATTACAGATGTGTGCCTTCTCACCCATCAGATATATTTTCTTTATCCATTCATGTATTGGTGAATATATAGGCAGGCCACTTCCAAGAGTTAGCTATTGTGAATTATGCTGTTTTAAACATGAGTATCACTGTAATATGGTATCTTTAACTTTCAGGAAGATACATAGAAGGGGAATAGCTAGGTTGAAATGCAATTTCTACTTTTAGGTTATTGAGGAATCTCCATACTGATTTTCATAATGGTTGTACTCATTTACACCCCCACCACCAATGTACAGGGTTCCTTTTTCCCTGAAGCTTCACCAGCATTTATTATTTACTTCTTGATGGTTGCCATTCTTCCTGGAGTAAGATGAAATCTATGTTGTTTTAATTTGTATTTCTCTAATGGTCGGGTGTTGAGCTTTTTTTTTTTCATGTCTTTATTGGACACGTACTTCAGAGAAGTTTCTATTCATTTCAGTTGCCCATTTTTTAACTGGGTTTTGGGGGGAGCTAATTTTTTTGAGTTCTTTATATATTCTAGATACTAGTTTTTGAGGAGTAGCTGGCAAAAAATTTTTCCCATTCTGTGTGTTCATTCTGTTGGTTATTTGCTTTGCTATGCAGAAGCTTTTTAATTTGATATGATCCCATTTGTTGATTCTTGAGCAATTGAAGTTCAGTTCAGAAAGTCCTTGCATATGCCTATGTCTCCAAGAGTTTTGCCTGTTTTATCTTCCAGCAGATTATTTTGGTTTTAATACTTACATCTTTGAACCATTTTGGTTTTAGTTTGATATAGTGAGAGGCATGTGAATAACCAGTTTTCCTAGCACTGCTTGCTAGAGAGGCCATCTTTCCTCCAGCATGGTTTTTTTTTTTTTTTTTTTGCCTGTCAGTCTTGAATCTCCCTGCTTTCTGCATTCCCCAGCTAGGAAATGTTGAGGACTGCTGTGAGAGCTCATCCACAATTGGGTGTAGCATGCTGAATGTCCCACAAAACACAGGACTCCCATTTGTATGTAGAGCGATGGGCCACTTTAATTTTTTTCCCTGTTGGACAAGCCTTCTCATAATCCCAACACTTGCGAGAGCTGTAGCACTATAGTTTACTGGACCTGGTGTTTTGTTCTACCACGTTATCCTGCTTTTCACTTGTCTGAATTAGGGGGTTGCTTGTGTGTCACTTGCTGTGGCCTGTGGAATAGAGTAATTGCAAGTCTATTCCATCAGCCAGGTGATCACTGAAGGGCTGTCTCCCTCCCTCAGTCCTATCCTCTCCCAAGGTGGTGGAGTATATGAAAGTGTTATGATCCAGAAGCAGTCCTCTTTCTTGTCACACACCTCCTAAACACTGGATTTTATTCCAGCTGGATTTTCTTTTCATTTATCCTCTTGATTCAGACTTTACCTTTTGCCCTCAGCCCTCACCCTCAGGGTACTTGAGACACTCACCCTTGCTGTTGCCCCCTAGGTAGCCATCTCCTCCTTATTTTTTCTTTTCTGTGGTAATGAGGATCAAATCCAGGAGCATTCTACCTCTGAGCTCTGTACTCAGCCTTATTTACTTATTTGTTTGTTTGTTTATTTATTTTCTAGTGCTGGGGATCAAACACAGGACCCTGCACTTGCCAGGCAGGCACAGGCACCACTGAGCTACATCCCCCGCCTCTGCATTTTAAAATTTTGAGCCTAGGTCTTTCTAAGTTGTCCAGATTGGCCTCAAACTTGTGATCCTCCTGCTTCAGCCTCCCAAGTAGGTGGGATTACAGGTGTGACCTATTTTTATTTATAAAAGTTACTTATTTTAGGGCCAGGGATTTAGCTCAGTGGTTTCGCCGCCTGCTGTGCAAGCACAAGGACCTGAGTTCAATCCCTGGTACCAAAAAGAAAGTTACTTATTTTTCAGGAGTGATAATCTTTTATGTAATGGATAAGAAAGTATGCCCTTTTAATGCCAACATTCTATGGTACAGTGAAATGTATAATGATTTCATTAACATTTTGAAAGTTTTTTGTGAAATATAAACTGAGCTTTTGCTAGCTAAATAATTGTGGTTCTTTCCATTATATTTCTTTAGTCCGGGGATCAGAAGGACTATACATGGTGAATGGCCCACCACACTTTACAGAAAGCACAGTATTTCCAAGGTATGGTTTATTTTGTTAAGTGCCATTATAGGAAATATAAGTACATTATAAATTGTTTTTATTGTTGGTGTATTTTGAAAACAAAGTAAAAAATAAGCTTGGTTCTTAGGACATTTTTTTTTTTAACATGTGTCTGATTTATTTCACTTAAGAGTATGGTCTCAGGGTCCATCCATGTAGCTATAAATGTCTGAAGCTCATCCTTTATGACAGAGAAGTACTCCATTGTATACAAAAAAACCCCACTCATCAGTTGATGGCCATGTGGGCTATTTCCAAGATTTAGCTATTAGAAACTGTGCCACTATAAAATGAGTGTGCGTATATCGCTGTGGTATGATGCTTTTAATTGTTTCAGGAAAGATAGCAAGAAAAGGAATAGCTGGGTCGAATGGAACCTCTAGTTTTAATTTTTTGAGGAATCTCCACATTGATTTCCACAGTGGTTGCACAATTCTACACTCTCACCAACAGTGGAGAAGGGTTCCTTTTTGCCCACAGCTCTACGAGCATTTGTTATTAGTTGATTTCTTGATAGCAGCCATTCTTTCTGGAGTGAGACGGAATCTCAGAGTTGTTTTAATTTGCATTTCAGGAATGGTCAGTGATGCTGAACATATTTTCATATATTTGCCGTTTCAAATTCTTCGCCTGAGAAGTGTCTTCATTTCAGATGCCCATTTTTGTATTGAGTCTTTAAATTTGGGGGGTCTGATTTTTTTTAGTTCTATATATATATATGTTCTAGATAAAAGTCCTTTATCTGATGATGAAATGCTGGTAAAAAGTTTTTCCCACACTATGGGTTGTCTCTTCACTCTGTTGGTAGCTTCTCTTGCTGTGCAAAAGCTTTTTAATAAGATGAGGTCCCAGTTGTTGATTCTTTGTAGTATTTCTCACGAAGTCTGGGTTTTGTTCATGAAGTCTTTGCCTACTCCTGTTGTCAAGGGTTCTACCTATTCTCTCTTCCAGCAGATTTAGTGTTCTGGTTTTTTGTTTTAATATTTAGATCTTTGATCCATTTCAATTTTACGTTTGCTTTTTTTTTTTTTTTTGGTACTGGGGATCGAACTCAGGTCCTTGCGCTTGCACAACAGGCAGCAAAACCACTGAGCTAAGTCCCCAGCCCCATGCTATTTTTAATCACAGTAGCTTTGTAGTATAACTTAAAGTCAGGGATTGTGATAGCCCCTGCCTTGCCTTTCTTGTCCAGAATTACCTTTGTTATTCTAGGGCTCTTCTGGTTCCAAATGAATTTTAGGATTGTTTTTTCCAATTCTGTAAGAAGTGCTCCTTAGATCTAATCTGTGCTGAAAACTAGCAGGAGTCCTGATCCATGGGAACAGTCTTCTGTTGAAGTACAGTAATTAATTTCCAGCAGCACAAAAATAGAGCTGTGACCTTATACCCTTTTTCTTGAAATCTCTTTTATAATGACTTTACTACTTCTGGAAACTCTGGAAGAATTTGTTCTGCCTCCCTTCAAACCTCATTTTTTGTTTTCTCTTTCTGGCACCTAGAAAGCTCAGAGTTAAATCTATATTCTTCCAGGGAGAGGCTAAATAGATTCAGGCACTGCGTTGTCGCTGCACCTCCACATTTGCAGGGCCTCTTCTGTCCTTCACTCCCATCCACCGGGGTGGGGGGTGGCGCTTGCTGGGCCCCGTCAGGGAGGGGGAGGGAGGAAGGGAAGCCTTGCCCTTTCTCGCTCTCTGGACCCTCGGGCTGCTGCTCACTATCTCGGCCGCTGGACTCGGCCGCTGGACTCTGCCGCAGCTCCAGCTCCGTCTAGGAATACATATTCTTTATAAAGAAAATTATCTTCCAATTTGGACATAATTATATAAGCCCATTTAAAAAATGGAGGGAAATGATATTAAGGAAAAGTGTAGGCACTAGTGTAATTGAGTTCAGGCCTTTGGTTTGGAAGAGTTTTATCTAAAGGAATGAGAAAAACTTGGAAGTAATCTTCATGAAATCAGAAAATGAAAGTGGTATAAAGAAGGAAGTTAATAGACTACATGTGCGTAATACATAGATAAATAAATATATTTTTCCCAAAAAGAAACAATGGAAAGGTAAACCCAAAACTATCAAGATGACTACTTCACGGGAAGAAAATTACAGGATGTAAGACATATATCTGTGAATGAATTTTGGTATATATAGTTTTGGCTTTGGACCATGTAATTGTTTTCAATAATAAAATTAAATGGAAGACTGAAACAAATGACCCTACCTTTATATCAAGGCATAACCATATAAAGGAAGATATGTGAGATTTTTTTTTTATTGGTACATTTTAGGTGTACAATATAATGACATTCATCATTGGAGATTTGTACCTGTACATAATATATCTTGATTCTTATTTTTTCCCTATTCCCCTGCCCTCCCTTCAGCCCCTCCACCCCTCTCTATTTACAGACTTTGTTTCCATTTTTTCATCTTCTCATATTCCATTCCCTTCTTTGCCCTACCACTGGCATTTCCCCTTCCCCTTGGTACCTTTTCATCCTGTTTCACATTATCTATTATACATTTTGATCCTTATTTACATTTTCAGTTTCTCACACCAGAGAGAAACTATTCAGTATTTACACGTGCATTCTTTATGGCTGAGTAGTACTCCTTTTATTTTAAAAAAATGCATTTTCAGGGTCAGGGATTTAGCTCAGTGGTTCTGGTGCCTGTCTCACAAGCACAAGGTCCTGAGTTCGATCCCTGTTACCAAAAAAAAAAAAAAAAACACATTTTCTTTATCCAGTCTCCAGTTGATGGGTAACTGGGCTGTTTCAAGATTTAGCTATTACAAACTGTGCCGCTATGAACATGAGTACACATATATTGCTATGGTATGATTCTTTTAATTCTTTTGGGAAGATCCCCAGCAAGGGAATAGCTGGGTCAAACAGGACCTCTAATCCTAGTTTTTTGAGGTATCTCCATACTGATTTCCACAATCTGTGAGGTTCTTAAATGCATTCAGTGGTTTTATAATTAACTGAAAATTGATCATTGATTTGAATCTATTATAGGATAAAATAAGTAAATAATTATATTAATGCCATTAGGGGAACATTTGAATCTATCATAGGATAAAATAAAATAATTATATTAGGGTCATTAGGAACCTTTTTTTTTTAACATGAGAGTGACGAGAGAGGCTGGCATTGTATCATACAAACTCATGATTTCTTTTCATAAAAATTCATGTATTTCATAGCTCTCTCCACTGAAGAAATCTGGAAACAGTGACGACCCAGTAGCAGTGAATATGCATGCATCACAAGTTGTGAGCTCTCAATACAATCCCATTCCTCGATAAAATGAACCTTATTTACCAGCGTTGGTGGTCCATGGAGTATTTTCTTGTTACTTTGAAAAAAGAATTCAAGTTAGTAAATGCAGAAGAGGAATAATGGGATTAGTCACCATTTTGTAATCTTAAAGAAATCATGACTTTGGGCCAGTGGTTCTCAAGGATTAGTATGCATCTGAATGAGAGGAATACAAATTAAAACTATACTGAGGTACTATCTTGCCCCAGAAAAAATGGCTATCATCAAAAAACCTACTAATAACAAATGCTGATGGGATGTAGGGGAAAGGGAGCTTTTCTGCATTGTTGGTGGTAATGTAAACTAGGGCAACCACTATGGAAATCTATGTGGAGAATGCTCAGAAAATTAGAACTAGAAATTCCGTTTGACCCAGATATCGTTCTAGGTGTTTTCCAAAAGATATATTACAGGGATGTATGCATACCCATGCAGCACAATTTATAATAGCTAGATCTTGGAAATAGTAAATATGTCCATCAACAGATGAATGAATAAGGAAAATGTGGTATTTATACAAAATGGAGTACCACACTGCTGTGAAAGATAAACTTGAAGCATTTGTGAGTAAATGGATACAACTTGAAAACATAATGTTAAGGGAAATACGTCACACACAAGCACACATATCGCGTGGTCTTTCTTATATGAGAAACACTGTATACACATACACATAAAAATGAGCAAAATAGAAGAGAGATAAATAGGAAATAGGGAGAAGTTCAAATACTTCCCCAAATTATATATTTTGTTCTTTCAAAAAATTTAATACATACACTACTTTGTTTTATTTATACTATAAGTTTATCTTAGTTTATTGAAAAGAAAGTTTTGTTATTAGTTTCTTTTTTGTAAGAATCTTTTTGGTTTGTATCTTGTATTCTAAGTAACTACTTTGAAGATAACAATACACAGTGTTTTAACTATTGTTAAGAAATTTTGAGGGGCAGGATATATTATGTAGAGGTACAAAGTCCCCATGATGAGTGTTAACCATTATGTATATCAAAAATGTACGGGCCGGGGATTTAACTCAGTGGTTCCACCGCCTGCCTCGCAAGCTAAGAACCTGAGTTCAATCCTTGGTACCAAAAAAATCAAAAACATAAAATGTACCAATAAATATTTTGCTTTAAAAAATAAATTAAAAATACTGCTGCTTTTTAAAAGAATTATTTGAAAAGCTTATTAAATCACAAACTTTGACTCCCCAAATACTCTGATTTATTAGATAAGGAATAGTGCATTTTAAATAAATCCTTGGATGATGCTGGTGTTGCAAATTTGGGGACCTACCTTTCAAAACCATTGATTTTGACTAGGCATGGTGGCACACACCTGTAGTCCCAGCACTCAGGAGGCTGAGGCAGGAGAATCACCAGAAGTTCAAGGCCAGCCTAGGCCACATAGTTTAAGGACAGCCTGAACTACATTGCGAGACTCTGTCTCAAAAAACAAATCAGACAAACCAGTGATCTAGGCAAGTGATCATCAGGAGATGCTAAAACCATTAGATTAACTGTGGATGGGCAGCTTTATATTCAAGTTGTCATCAGCTGAATCTATTGATCAGTTTTTATTAGTACCACTTCTCCAGAGCCTTGCTGTAGGAAATGTGGGCCCCAAACCAGCTATGTTGGCATCACCAGTGAGCCAGTGCATTATCTGCAACATCTCAGGCCTTGCTAAATTTCCTGAATTAAAATCTATTTGAACCAGATCCTCAGATAATTTATATGTATGTTAATATTTAAAAGGCATTTCTCTAGAAAACAGTACATTACTGTTACATGCTACATTTCATTGGTGTGTGCAATACCGAGATTACAGAAATGAAGAGAAATAGGGAAGTGATGCAGACAAGGAACCAAAGCAAATAATGGTAATCCACTGAACTGACCAAAGATTCACAAAATATAGCAGTTTCTTGGTCATGTATACAAAATGTCTCTAGAGAGGCTGAATGGAACTGTAAGAACGCTGTCCTTACCAAACACTCCGAGGAGCTGACTGTAGTGAAGCACACCCAGGGATCCCAGCGGTGCCTCCAGAATGTAAGACCAAGGGTCTTACCAAGTGCTCCAAGGAGCTGACTGTAGTGAAGCACACCCAGGGATCCCAGCGGTGCCTCCAGAATGTAAGACCAAGGGTCTTACCAAATGCTCCAAGGAGCTGACTGCAGTGTAGAACACCCAGGAAGGAACACACCAGACAAGTTGGAAAGTAAAACAGACCTTAGTCTGGCCAGATGGCACTCCCAAAGCAAAGTAGTTTAGAGAGGCAATCAGCCCAGAGTCCGAGGCTCTTTTTATAGGGGGTTGCAGGGAAGTTAACAGGCGAAATTTACAGAAGAGAGAACAAAGGTTAGTGGTCTTACATTTGTATGTTAATTAGCCTGACATGTACTGTTGGTCAGCAGATGTTTTGTAGATTGTTCTATAGATAGCAGTGTCAGTTTTCAAACAAAGAGTTGAATAATTGTGGCTGATACAGATCTTATCTAGTGTCCCAGAACTAACAAGCATCTTTATCTGTTTACTCACATTCAATCACATTTGGGGCTAGGGGAGTTTTATGATTACAGAGTTATGCAGTCCCACAGAACCCTTCTCAGAACAGTTTTGTGAGGAAGAAGAATAAGAAATTTACCTGTAACCAAAGCCTTTTAGTGTTAGGGTTGAAGCTGAGAGTCAGAATTCTTCTCCTGCTTGCTGCAATGGACATGATAGAAGCCGTGCTAAAGTATGGTACCTACTCCTATAGTCTGAGACAGCCAGTGGTATTAGGAGATTCAGGGCTATGTTATTGATTGAATAGTTGAGACACAGGAGCAGGAAGGATAAGTCTGACAAGCCACATGACTGAATCCAGTACAATCTTAATATCATTAGGAATAGAACAGAAGATATTATTGTGTGTGTCTCCGAAGTGAGTTGCAATAGGAACTATATGGAATTTACATGACAGTTTTAACAAGATTTAAAAACTTTAATCTTACTAGTTTTGTAGAAGAATAGTTCTCAAATTGACTGCATTAGAGAACCCTTAAGAGCTTTTTTAAAAACCCAGATCCAATTCAAAATTCTGGGTATTAGGTAATAGTAAGGAGTTAGTTTTGTGAAATGGAGTGGCACGGTGGTGATTATGTTTTTAAAATACCCTTGTCAACTGGACACAGTGGCACATGCCTGTAATCCTACCTACTTGGGAGGCTGAGGCAGGAGGATTGAGTTCAAGGCCAGTGTGAGCAGTTTAGTAAGACCTTGTTTTAGGGATGTAGCTCAATGCAAAGGTCCTGAGTTTAATCCTCACTATCACACAGAGAAAAAAATCCTTAGAGGTACATACTGAAGTAGAATAAAATGATGTAACATCTGGTTTTTGCTTGAAATATTCTGGCATTAAAAATAAAAGTGAACAAAATTGGCTTTAAGATTGGTAATCGATCCATGGTGTAAGACCAAGGGCCTTACCAAACGCTCCAAGGAGCTGACTACAGCGAAGAACACCTGGGAAGGAACACACCGGACAAGTTGGAAAACAGACCTTTATTAGTCTGGCCAGACAGCACTCCCAAAGCAAAATAGCTTAAAGAGGCAACTGGCTCAGAATCCGAGGCTGTTTTTATAGGGGGTTGAGGGGGAAGTTAACATATAGAATTAAAGAAAAGGGGACAAAGGTTAGTGGTCGACTGTCACATATTGATGGTCAGCAGACATCTGCAGCTTGTTCTAACAATTGTGGTGCCTGGAATATCAGTTTCCGGTAAACAAAGAGTTGAGTAGTTTACTCTGGGACTCTAGGTCTGTTACAGATCTCTATCTAGCGTCCCTAAACTAACAAGCATCTCCATCCATTAATTCACATTTTAATCACAATGGGGCTGGAGAAAAAGGAACAAAGGTTATGCAGTCCCACAATGGGTAGATTGTCATGGTTTTTCTCTATTGTTATATATATTTGAAATTTTTCATTTGAAAAGTATACTAAAAGGAAATAGGCAAAACTTCCCAGTTGCCAAGGTTAAGAATGGAATTCTGAGTTCTGTTGTCAGTAAATTTCCCTTTAGTCTTGAATACTATCCTAGAATGAATTGTTTAAAAAAACATACTTTATGCCAGGCTAGGTGGTACATCCCTGTAATCCCAGCATTCAGGAGGCTGAGGCAGGAAGATCCCTATGAATTTGAAGCAGCTTTGTCTACATAGTGAGTTCAAGGCCAACCAGGACTATATCGTGAGATCCTATCTCCAAAAAAAGCAATTTATAATCATTGAGATAAAAAGA
The DNA here is from genome assembly GCF_053883595.1 of Heterocephalus glaber. Lineage (NCBI taxonomy): Eukaryota > Metazoa > Chordata > Mammalia > Rodentia > Bathyergidae > Heterocephalus > Heterocephalus glaber. The sequence continues at coordinate 27,460,656 of NW_028258324.1, forward strand.
TGGTTTTTTGAGTCAAGATGACCATGATAAGAGTTAGTTTCAAGCTTATCTCACGTACTTTCTGTGCAAATGCCCCACTTGCATCAGAATTATAGAACTGTAAACAGGATTTTATCAAAGTATCTGAGAAATGAATAAATCTTTGGGTTGGAAGATAACAGAATTGCCATTGGTTAAGAATGAGGTCAGCTAATTAATGAGTTGGTGTTTAAGGGAAGAACTGTTGATGAACTACAAGATTTTCTTAGCTAATTCAACATTCTTATAAATAATTTAGATGATAATTTAGAAGTGATATTTTATAATTTACACATTACACATGAATCTGTAGAATGACTAATATTTTAAAAGAGAAAATCAATATTTAAGTAGATCTGAGTAGATTGGAATGATAGACCAAAACCTGGGGGTAATTTAACAAAGATAACTGTAAAATTCTGCATTATAGTTTGAAAATAAATTGCACAAATATAAGTTACCATTACTGAGTGATTACAGAAACAAATGTCATCTTCAGATAAGTGAGTACAAAGATAATGTTCAGTTTAAGAAGAAAGTATTGTTCAGTTCTTGATATAATTGTTATTTAGCAACTGAAGTTACATTTTGTCCATAAAGTTCTTGTGTAATGTTGTTCTACACTAATAGACTACCTGCACACACATACACATTTCTATTTGAGTCTTTATTATTGGTAGCAGATGTATTCATAATGACCATCTTCAGTCGAGGTGATATAGTACTTACAAAGAGTGATTGAAAAATACAATGTGTGTTACACATTTATTACAGTAAAAGACACACTGGCATCAATCTCCCTCAGAATACTCTCCCTTGCTTTAAATACCCTTATCCCATTGTTCTTGCCACTTTCGGAGGCAATTTGTTAGTCTCTTTATGAATTGTGTTCAAAAGTACAGTTAATGCTCCTGCTGAGTGCCACCCAACAGAGGCAGGCTCATAACACTGTGACGTGTCCTCCTCCACCTTATTCAGCAGATCTAGCACTATGTGACTTCTGGCTCTTCCCCAAAGTTAAAATGACCATGAAAGGATTTGAATTGATTGAGAAAATCAAGGCAGCTATGACAGTACGTAAAACCAACTAAAGACTTGAAACAACCAGAACTGCTTCAGAAAGTAACATGTGTTCTATGTTCAAAGTGAGGAGGAATATTTTTCAGATTAATTGCAGTGTGTAATTTGCTATAGTAATTTTTTTTTTAATTTGACCTTTCACCTCATACAGTTTTGGTTACTTGATAAGAGTATTGTCAAGTAGTTAGATTTTCACAGATGCTGTATAGAATCCTGCATTGATCTTTAATATAAATATTTTCTATTATTATAAGTTCTATCTTTACATATGAGAAATTGATAGATGGTCTTTGTCCTTCAAATCTAGGGACATTGGTTGGCCACTTAATGTAGTCTGTCCATCACTGTTCTATTCTCAGACGTTTACCACAAAATCTCCCTGTTGAAATTGTAAAATCAGGGCTGACAACTGGTAACTTTCACACTCAGTTATATTTTTGTGGTCTCCATACAAACTAGTTATTCGCCCCGAAAGGGATCTGTTTCTCTCAAGATTAATCTGTTGGTATAAAGTCAGTTTCCAACTTACTTTACAGTGGTTGTTGGCACTGTAATCTAAAAGGTAAGTATTTTGGCAGACTAAAACTTTTTGGAGTGTTTTTCTAAAATTTGTGTAAGTTCTTAATAAATTAATAGATCGTAGACTTTATGATCATGTTTTTGAAAAGTGTTAATGTTTATTAATTTAAACTTTTTGTCATTTTCAGGGAATCTCGGAAAAACTGCAAAGTTTATACCTATAGTAAGGATGGGACCTTATTTGCCTGGGCCAATGGAGAAAAGTTAGTGTTCATTTATATAGCATTATATTTTGTGTGTGTCATGAACATGAATATAACTGACATTATTTGAATAACATGTATGTGGGTGTCATCAGTAAAGTCCATCTTTTGATGTCATGATGTAGTGAGAGAACTACAAATGTGTTTATGTATGTATGTATATGTACCATGACTTGAATTATATAGTTACTTAGAATTAAAAATTAATATCAAAAATGTGATTAAATACAGAAGAAATTGAGATGTTATTTTAATAGTGCTATAAGTTATTGATTAGTTTCTTAAATTGTACACTACACTTAGAGAATCCTTTGCTTATTTACCTTAGATTTAGATACTTTATTATTTATTTATTTTTTCTGGTACCAGGGATTGAACCCAGGACCTTGTACTTGTGAGGCAGGCACGGTGCCACTGAGCTAAATCCCCTGCCCTAGATACTGTATTTTTTTAAGTTGATATTTTCACTTTCTATTTGTTTGTTTGTTGAGACAGTGTCTTGCTATATAGATTAAGCTGACCTTGCCCTCACTAGGTACCCCAGGCTGGCCTCAAATTCATTGAGATCCTCCTGCTTCAGCCTCCCTAGTTCTGGGATTAAAGGGGTATGCCACCACACCTAGCTTTTATCTTTAGATAAAAAGATACTTTTTATCTTTGCTGTTAAATTAATAACTGCAGTTAGTACTGTCAGTCCTGTTGTATGTAAAAGTATATAAATTATTCAAAAGAAGATATAGAGATTAATAATGGATTGCCAGAAAAACATTTAAGAAATTGGTTTCCTCCTCAAAAAAATTGGTAACTAGAATTGATTTTTTGTTTTGGGTGTTTTGCTAATTTTTTGATTTGGTTTTTAGATAATTTTTTTGTTTGTTTTGGTTTTTGTGGGTTTTTTGAGACTGGGTTTCATTCTGTAATTCAGGCTGGTCTTGAACTTGGGGCAGTCCTTCTGCCTCAGCCACCCAAGTGCTGGGATTATAGGCATGCACCACCACGCCTGTATTTTGTTTTTGTTTTTGTTGTTTTTTTTGAAACAGGGTCTTGCTGTGTAGTCCAGACTGGCCTTAAACTCATTATGTAGCCCACCCTAGCCTTGAACTTTCAGTGATTCCCCCTGCCTCAGCCTCCAGAGTGCTAGGATTACAGGTAAGTGCCACCACGCCCAACCTTCAAAGGAACAGTTAGTATGATGTACATAAAATATCATTACAAAATTGATTTTGCAAAAAGTTGCTTTGACTAAGTAATCATATTTTACTAAGAAAACCAGTTTTTAATTTTCCAGATGTCACTACAGCATTTCATTTCTCAGACCAGGAAAATTTTCAAAGATTTGCTGCTTGTTTTAAAGTAGCTTTTGTTGTTTTTAACTATCTATAATACTCTTAGGTCAGTTTTGCTTTATTTTGTTTTGTTTGCAGTGCTGGGATTCAAACCTAGGGCCTCACACATGCTAGCCAAGTGGTCTACTACTGAGCTACATCCTCAGCCCAACATTTTTCGGTGTTTTGAAAGGAAAAAAAATGTATGCATTGCTTTGAAAACATCTTTTAAATGATGTTCTTTCTAGTGATAAGTTACTCTACAGTCTTCAAATGCTCAAGTCAGATTGGATGAAACATGATATTTAAAAATTTACTGAAGAAAATTGGTTGAATTAGTTGATTTACCTTTTATGACTGTAAATTCCTGGCAGAATTAGCTTTGATAATTAAAAATTAATGTTTTTTATTTTTTAAATTATTGAATCCAACTCATAAACTTCCACATTCAAATTCTAAATAATATAATTATATTGGGTGTTAACACGGTATTAAGAATCTTAGCCTCAAAGATAGGATATATTCTCAAATTTTCTTTCTTTTGCCATAACTTATTAAGTTTTATTTTTTAATACATATTTAACCTTTTTTTTCCCTTTCAACAACAGTACTGGGGATTGAACCTAAGGGCCTTTGCACTGAGCTACGTCCCCAGCCTTTTTTTTTTTTGAGACAGGGTCTCACTATGTAGTTCAGGCTGGCCGTGAACTTGTTGTGTAGCCCTAATTGGCCTCATACTTGCAGTGATCACTTGGCTCAGCCTACCGAGTGATGGTATTACAGGCATGTGCCACTACACCCAACCCTCTTTTACTTTTATTTTGAGACAGTCTCCCTAACTTCCCAGGTTTGAATTTGACTGCTCCTGCCTCAGCTCCCCAGACGTCTGAATTACAGGCATGTGCCACCATGACCAGCTGAATGTTAATTTATACTATTTGGAATCAGTAGAAATTTACTACCTAGTAAGATACATCATACTTTTCATTGTCTGTCTTTTTAGGTGTCCCTTATTCTAGTGGCTTAGTTTATTGATAAGTATTTTCATCTTTGCATTGTTGTTGATGATTTTATGTATTTCATTCATATCCCCACTTAGCCTTCTTTTGAATTCAAATGTAAATCTTTTTGATGTATCCCTGTATGCCTTTTTAAATGATGTGTCCATCACTTTAATAGATATTTAGACACTGGCATTTTTTCCTGAAAGGGCCATGGCCACAACAGTATAATTATTTCAGGACATGAGAATCAGATATATGGGCCAGGCGTGTAGCTCAGAGGCACCACGCCTGCCTGGCAAGCACAAGGTCCTGAGTTCAATTCCTGGTACTGAGGGGGAAAAAAAAGAATCAGATATAATATATTGATTGTGGTCTTTGCTGTGTTTGTAGTTAACTAAGTCAGAAAATATAACTGATTTTTTCCTTAAATAGGATTTTTTAAAGGAATCTAGGGATAGTTTCATTAAAGTTTGTTAAATTAGGAAGAAATGTTTAAAAAGTTCACAACAAAAATCAAGAAAGCTTCATGTTAGACAGCTGGGCTGGGGATTTAGCTCAGTGGTTTCGCTGCCTGCTGCACAAGCGCAAGGACCCGAGTTTGATCCCCGGTACCAAAAAAGAAAGCTTCATGTAATTTTCAAATATGCAGAGTACAATATGTAATTGCTGAAATAATTTGCAAAGAATTTTATGTGTTATATGCTTAAACTATGCCATACCTTTTGTACCTATTAATTACTACTTATCCTGATCTAGATATTCTCCTCAAACCTGAGAACAAAGTTTCATTCAGCAGTTTCTGGGATAAAATAGGAATCATTCTTGTAAATTCCAAAGCCTTTTTATAATACAGAAAAGCAAGTCAGACTAAAGTGATTTCAAAAGCTTGGCCATGTCATTTATCAGTAGTATGATCTTGAGCAGATCAACCTATTTGATTTTCCTAAGCCTAAATTTAACCATTTATAAAATAGAGGTGATAAAACTTTAAATACTGTTGTGAAGATTAAATGAGAAAATTTACAGAAAGTGGTTGGGCCACTATGTGGTACATAGAAAGTATAGTATCCAAAATATGGAACTGCATTTATTAGTTATTGTCATTTTCATGCCGTAGTAATGCTTATATCTTTGGAGACTGCTTTTGAGATTTTAATGGATATCAAAAATATCTTTACTGATTTCCTGGCTATTAACAGTTTCCATTTATTCAAATGAAAGCATACTCTTGCCATTTTGTCTAGCACCTCTTCTTTCCCTTTTTTTTTTGGTACCAGGGATTGAACTTGGGACCTTGTTGTGAGGCAGGCAGCAGAACCACTGAGCTAAATCCCCAGTCCTCTTGCCCTTTGATTTGATATTATTTCCCCACATTAGCCTTATAAAGGGGCTTTTTAGTAAAATATACATTTTTTAGTTACAGGTGTTTCCTGGATATTTTCTAGAGCTAACTGAAAATTGATTTTTATGGAGAAATGAAAGATTTGGAGTGATCTGTATTTGAAAAGAGGTGTGAATGTTTTGGTTAGTGCTGGCTGTTATAAAATGGTATTTCATTGCTGAAGTAATCTCTTTTGAAACCAGAGTAAATATTATCAGTGTCACTAACAAGAGACTACTGCACTCCTTCGACCTCCCAAAGACAGTTTGCCTTGAATTCTCGCCCCAAAACACTATCCTGGCAACATGGCAGCCTTACACTAGTAAGTATTTTCCCATTGTAAAAATAATTCTGGTAGGACCAATTAAATTTAGTGGAAAAACCGGAACAGTTTATAACCTTGTAAGACAGTAATTAGTTTTTACAATAGTAGATGGTATTTGTGAATATTTATAATCAACAATATTTGTGTTTTCCAAATACAGTGTTCTGAAATTAATTTTAAGGTATAGTAATCCCCTCTTATCCAGAGAAAATATGTTCTTAGTGAATGTCAGAAACTGCCAAGCCCTTTAATTTAATGCCTCTTCTATGTTAACTAAGACCATGCATTGTGGCTGTAACTTTTATGGTTTCAGATCTAACAGCAAAATTAGCATGAATTTCCTTTTCTTTCTTCACAGTTTTATGGATAGATATATTACCATAGATCTTAGCAGTCTTGGCATATTTTTTCCCCTTATGTTAAATAGTTGAGAACCTCTATCTTTTCACTTACAGGAACCACTAGACAGCTTCTCTTTGGCATATCCATATTGTCATCATCCTTGCTTTTATCATTTAAGCCCTTTATTAAGTAAAATAAGGATTACTTGAACACAAGCACAGTATCACCAAGATGGCTACTAAGTGACTAACAGGATGATTCCTGTTTGGGAGGGACAGAGAGTTGGGATGGCACAAAATTCAGGGTGGTGTACCATTTAAAATTTAGGAATTGTTTATTTCTGGTATTTTCTATTTAATATTTTTGGGCTACAGTTGACTGCCAGAAAACTGAATCTTCAGAAAGTGAAACCATAGATAAAGGGGAATATAGTATATTAAGTATAATAAGTATAGTAAGTTAGTAAAAAGATCTGTTTTGAGATAAAAGAAAAAGCTTAAGAAAAAATTTAGAAAGTAAATAAAACAAGAGATTTCTAACTTTAAAAGTCAACGTTTTAAACCATTGTAAGGGAAAGGAAATACAGTAGAAATAACACCTAAGAAATGTGTGCTATTACAGAGTAGGAAACTGCCATTTTCCAACACATTTAAAGATTTCTCATGATAATACATTATTTAATGTATTATACATGAATATACATGAATAATAAAATACTGGGAACTGGTATGGGGGCTTATTTTAATAAACATTTTCTAATATTAATAATGACAAAATAAAAACAAAGAAAATGTTAATATTGTTCATTGTTAGATTGCAAACCTCCTGGGCTTTGTTCTTTCAAGAGACAGGACTCTAATGAATCTTTTTTTCCAAGTAAATAAAAGAGAATTTGAGAATCATGAATGGTTTTATAAAACTTTTTTAAATGACTTATACCATAGAGTCATCCTTTCATGATTTAATCCATTTGACAGTAATCCATGTGAAACTTAATAGATTGAAATCTCTTAAGTATTCGTAAAACCTGTAGTAATTAATTTATTTCAGAAATGCTGGGCTTTTGCTCAAACATACATGCATTGTCATGGCTTTAGGGATGAATGATTAAGTCTATAATTAAGGCTAGAGAGGAAAGTTGACCTAAGGCAGCTCTTATTTGATCTTCATAACTATGTTTAAACTTTTTCTAAGCATGAAATCTTTTTTAAAAAGTGTTAGGAGATGATTATTGCAAAAAAAAATTTTTTGTTTTGTTGCAGCTTCTAAAGATGGCACAGCGGGGATACCCAACCTACAACTTTATGATGTGAAAACTGGAACATGTTTGAAATCTTTTATACAGAAAAAAGCACAAAATTGGTAAATAAATGCTTTAAAGTGCTAATTATTTTCAAAATACTTTAAATATTTTTGTGGTATAATGTTTGTTTCTTTGGTATTGACTTTGAAAATAAACCAAAATCTAGATCTTTAAGGATTTTGTATATAGGAATGTAAAGAGTGAAAATGTGGTCTTCCTTTGTATAGTCTTTTTTTCCCCCCTCCTCCTAGAGATGGAACACAGGAGCGCTTTACTCCTGAGCTATATCCCCAGCCACTTTTTATTTTGAGAAAGGGTATTACTAAGTTTCCCAGGTGGGACTTGACTTTGCGATCCTCTTGCCTTAGCCTCCTAAAGTTCTGGAACTATAGGCGTGTGGGACCATGCCAGCTTCTCCTTTAAGAGAAAAGGGACAATATTTTTTGTCACAAATATTTGTCCTTAAATAGTAAGCTATATCACAAACTTTAACATTGTAATATGATACTACAGTTTGACTAATTTTTCTTTTTTTAATTATTTCTTTGTGATTCAGGTATCCATTCTGGTCAGAAGATGAAATCATTTGTGCCCGAAATGTTAACAACGAAGTTCACTTCTTTGAAAACAACAATTTTAGTATGGAAGAATTTATGAAATAATTTTATTATATACCATAGTTTGAATTTTACTGTTATATCCCATGGTATAATTTAAGATAATTCATCTTTACCCTAGTTGGACTTAGAGTTGGTCAACTTCATGTTCCTTTTTTTTGGTGGATAGACCAAGACTATATCATAAAGTGGTATTCTTTTATCAATAAGCATGTAGTGTTTGGTTGTCTTTAATATAGGGTGCTGACATAAATATTCGGTGCCCACGTGCATTATTTCATCGGTGATGACAAACTTATTGACTCTCTCTCTCCCTCTCTTTCTCTCTCTCTCCTGTTTTTTGTTTTTTTATTGTTGTTGTTTGGGACAAGGTCTTGCTCCGCACTTCAGGCTGGCCTTGAACTCACATGTAGCCTAGGCTGGCCTCCAACTCGTAGTGATCCTCCTGTCTCAGCCTCCTAAGTGCTGGGATTATAGACCTGTGTTACCTCTCCCGGCCCATTACTTTTTGTGTATTATCTGTACTATTACAAAGGAAAATTCCCCCATATACCATGTGGTTACTACTTGAAACTATGAGAAAAGGCAAGAAATTATTCTTTCCCAATTTTAATATATTCTTTCTGTAGCAACCTTTATTGTAAACATTTAGTTTTCTCCCTTTTTCTTAATGAACTATGGATTTAAAATATGTGGTTTAATCCATTGCAGTTATTATTCTTTCTGATGCTCAAATTGTCTCATCCTTGTTCATTTAGTCTTAAATGACTTCTCTGCTATATGTAAGCTATTCTGCTGTCTTTTGTATTTCTTGGTATATATCTACAATCAACTGATTCTCCAAGAAACCCTGTTTCCTTTTTATTAAAAATGGTATTTAGAGACCACAATCTTAAATTTAAAGGTTCTCATTGCTAAGGCACTGATCATTGTTTCTAGGCCTTCTTTTTCTTTCTGTTCTTAAGGCTATAATAATTGTGAGGTAATTCTATAATTCCATTTAAATTAAAATCTGCAAAATTTTTACTTAACATTATCTGTTATTACCTTTTGCTGATGCCAACTATCCTCTGGGTTTGAGAACTGATAATTTGGGAATATTACATTTATATTCATTTGCTTTGTTCATTAATTCTTACAAATAAAATTCTCAGAATACCACCAACTATAACAGCAGTAATGTGATTGCTGAAAATAATTTTAGAAGAAAAAAATTGCATTTATTTTTGTCTTTAGAGTATTTCATTAGTGATTGTTCACTTATGACTATATTATAGTAGAATAAGAATTGGTAACTCTATTCACATGTACCAAAAATTGTTTTATAGACTTTTGAGTTTTGAGTAGTATCTACTTGCTATATCTTGTACTTCATTTTTGTACTTTTGAGGTTCTACCTCATTAGTTTTTGGATTCCCTTGCTTTCTTGTTTTAGTTTTTGTTAGCTTTCCAGAAAAGTGACGGGCACCAGTTTCACAATTTAATGTGCTACTTTTGAGTAACTATTGACCTCTGAAATGAAACAAAGAAAGAGCAATACTAATACCTCTTTATTCCCATTAACTAGAGTTGCAGTATTGTAAGCAGTATGAGTTCTGACTACCTGTGATAGAGTAAGCATCAATGAATATCAGCCATCATTACTACTATTTGGATCATTTTCATGTTTCTGTGTTTCACACTGACTACAGAATTTCCATGTTCACATTCTACAGTAGTAAGCCAGGGTCAAACTTTCCACCAATTGGGCTCTAACACTATTTATTTTAGAGGTTGAAGAGAACTCTACTGTGTACCCGGTATTGTATTCTTAAAATCAGTCACTGAGAGTTAGGTGATATAATCCCATTACTTTTCCAAGCTCACACAGCTAATAAATGTAAGTGAGTAGGAATTCAGGCCTAAGTTGATCTTATTCCCAACCCATGCTTTTGCTGCTGTATTGCTCTGCCTTACCTATACAATACTCTGATGAATACTTTAGTAGTAGTTATACTCAGAGCTTCATATGTCCCTGTTAGCTTCTCTCATCAACCTAACACCATTTACTTTTTTTTTTTTAGATACAATTGCAAATAAGTTGCATTTGCAAAAAATTAATGATTTTGTTTTATCACCTGGACCCCAACCATACAAGGTAATTGCTGTGTTTTTGTTTATGTGGAATATTACATGCTTGAACCTTTTCTTAGTTTTTTGTGTTGGGGGGATGTTTTGCTTTGCTTTATTTTTTGATAGCTATAAAAACATATCCATCCTAGTTTATATGCTTTAAAAATTAAGTGATAATTTATGTCTGTATCGTAGGTAGCTGTCTATGTTCCAGGAAGTAAAGGTGCACCTTCATTTGTTAGATTATACCAGTACCCCAACTTTGCTGGACCTCATGTAGCTTTAGCCAACAAGAGTTTCTTTAAAGCAGATAAGGTTACAATGTTGTGGAATAAAAAAGGTATGACAAATTATTTTTATTTCTCATTTTGTTCTTCAAGTGTTACTTTAAAGTTATATTCATAGATGCATCAAAAAAAGAATACTGATGTTTATCATTTAATTTGTGTTCTAAATTTAATTTTAAGTTTTTGCTGTTATAGCCACTGCTGTGTTGGTAATAGCTAGTACAGAAGTTGACAAGACAGGAGCTTCCTACTATGGAGAACAAACGCTGCACTACATTGCGACAAATGGAGAAAGTGCTGTGGTGCAATTACGTGAGTATTCCTGTAGTCTTCTTTTGAGAAAAATGATAATAAAAAAATAATATGACATAAAAATGGTATAATCTAAATTCTTCAAGTGATGGAATTCAAATACTTTAATAAGTCTTAAGGTAAAATTCCTCTTAAAAAACAAAATCATTCTCAAATATACCCTGTTTTGACAATCCAATTAGTTCATTTGAGTTGTGCCAGCATTTTAGTAGTAGTAGAGCTTCCTGAGTGAGGTAATAACACTCAGGAAATAGATCTAGAGAGTTTCACAATTATGAATACCCAAGAATGTTTCCACTTCATCTTTGTTTGCTTTTTGCGGCAAGTGTGTACTTACTGTATACCTCAGGCTGGCCCCAAACTTCCTGTCCTCCTGTCCCAGCCTTCGTATGCCACTGCTCCCAGCTCATCTGTTGTTTGGATGAGCTAAATTAATTTTAAATACTAGCAGCTTCCCAGTTTTTTTCATTTTGAATTGAACATGTGTGAGTAGGGTAATCTTCCATACACAAAAAAACTGTATTCCCATTGAAGGCAAATAAAACAAGACTGGCCAAAATACCTAGTAAATATAACTGATCAAAAGAAGTAAAACATAATTTTGAAAAAAGAAAACTGAATAAATGAAATTATAATATATAAACAGCCATTTTTTAAAAAATAAAGATTTCATATGCAGCAAAAATAAAAAATATATAACAAAAAATATATGGAAAGAAAACTTTAAAACTGTTCAGAGACAAACTATGACCTTTTAGTAAGGAGAATTTTATAAATATGTCATTTCTGTCCAAGTTAACCGAAGTCCAGAAATAGACTTCTATACCCCTGTAAGAATTCATATGTAATAAAGTTAGCATTGAATCAGTGGAGAAAATACTGATCATTTAATTTATGATTTGGGAACAACTGGCATAAAAACTTCAAAGGAACTAGAAGAAAGTATGAGAGAATGTTTTTTTCTACTCTAGAGTAGAAAAAGAATTTCTAAGCAAGCTAGAAATCATAAGAGAGAAAAATAATAAATTTAATATGGAAAAATTACAGATTTCACAGCCAGGCATTGTTATGTATGCCTGTAATTCCAGCATTTGAGAGGCTGAGGCAGGAGTATCACTGCGAGTTCAAGGCCAGTCTGGAGTACATAGTGAGTTCATGACCAGCCTGAACTACTTAGCGAGACCCTGTCGCAAAACAGTAACAATAACAAAAAAATGAATGACAATGGAGGAAGAAGAGATCTATAAGGAGAGCAAACAAAACACTGGGAAAGTATAATTTTTAAAAGCAGACATGGGGTTGAACGGAGGGCAGGGGAAGGGGGAAAAATAAGAACCAAGAGAGATTATGTAAAGGTGCAAATTTCCAATGATGAATGTCATTAATATTGTATACCTAAAATGTACCAATAAAGTAATATTTTTTTTTAAAAAGCAGACAAGGGATGAGTATGAGAAAGGATAAAGATTCTTGGTGTTTTGTTTTTGTTTTTGAAGTTTCTTAATATATCAAGTAAATTTAAGTAAAAGTCCAGTCATTTACAAAATAATAATAGGCATGGACAGTAAAATCTACAGGAAAAAAAATCACTTATGTTAAAAGATGCTTAGCTTATAATTAAAGACATAGAATAAAACAAGATAGAGGGGTAGGGATTTAGCTTAGTGGCACCACACCTGCCTTGCAAGGGCAAGGTCCTGAATTCACTCCCCAGTACTGGACAAAACAAAAAAACAAGCTACAATTTTTTACTTAATAGATTGGTAAAGATAAAAATAAGAAACTGTATAGTTATGAGAGTGAAAGGGAAATATGTGCCATCAGAACCCGTCTATAGGCATGTAAGTTGGTACAACATCTCTGAGGGACGTTTTGGTAATAATGTTACCAAGTAAATCTAAACTCTGTTTGGCCTTGCACTTTTTCACTCCTACAGATGTATTTGTATATATTCATAATGGGAAAGATAAAGCAAGGTTTGTAGTAGAATATAGTGCAGTTGAAAAAGAATGAGATCGATCTTAATGTGCTTATGTTGAAAAATCTCAGCCAGGCCTGGTGGCACATGCCTGTAATCCCAGCACTCTGGGAGGGTGAGGCAAGATGAGCTGAAGATTGAGCTCAGCCTGGGCAACTTAGTGATTTAATGAAATCTCATCTCAAAATAAAAAATCAAGAGAGCTGAGAATGTAGCTTAGTCAGAAGGCCCTCACTGTGTATATGAACAGTACCACCAAAATAAGAAGAAAAGTCTTCAAAATGAAGTACGAAATGAAATAACAGGTTTAGATCTTTGTCATTTGTATGTGTATATAAGAGACAGATGTTTTATTTCAACAAAAATATTCTGAAAGGATATGCAAAAAATACAATGGGTAGGGCTGGGGATTTAGCTCAGTGATTCTGCCGCCTGCCTCGCAAGTGCAAGGACCTGAGTTCGATCCCCGGTACCAAAAAACAAAAAAACAAACAAAAATACAATGGGTTGCCTTTTTATAGAAGGACTTATTTATGGTATATATTTTTATATAGCTTGTATGTTTATTACCATGAGCATATATTACTGCTTCCAAAAAATATGTTCTTAGTATAGGAAAATAGGCCTGTAGTTTATTCTTAGCACTTGGGAGGCTGAGGCAAGAGAATCCTGAGCTCAGGAGTTAAAGACCATCTGGCACAAAAAGCTAGATCTCATCTCAATAATTTTTTGTTTTTTAATAGTCAGAAACTGTTACCATAAATTTATATTGGCTTTGTGATCCCCACGTTGCCAAAATGTTAAAAAGAAATTAAGACTCAGTAGAAATTTTTTTTTTCTCACTGTGTAGCCTGGGCTGACCTCAAACTTGCAGCAATCCTCCTGTCTTACCCTTCTGAGTGCTAGGATTACAGGTGTGCATCACTGTGCCCAGCCTCAGTAGAGATTCTTAAATAATTATATGGTCATATGTTATACAGCAATTCTCATAGTATATCACATGGGAATATATTAATATGTCTTGACATTTTGGGAGGGATTTTCTTTACTGTTTGAAGTATTTATGAGTATTACATAATGTGCTAATAAATATATTCATACAGTTCTTCATTGCTAATTTGGGTTTTACATCTTTTTCTAGCAAAAAATGGCCCCATTTATGATGTAGTTTGGAATTCTAGTTCAACTGAATTTTGTGTTGTATATGGTTTTATGCCCGCCAAAGCAACAATTTTCAATTTGAAATGTGATCCGGTGTTTGACTTTGGAACTGGTCCTCGAAATGCAGCCTACTACAGCCCTCATGGACATATATTAGTACTAGCTGGATTTGGAAATCTGAGGGGACAAATGGAAGTATGGGATGTTAAAAACTACAAACTTATTTCTAAACCAGTAGCTTCTGATTCTACGTATTTTGCTTGGTGTCCAGATGGTGAGCATATCTTAACAGCCACATGTGCTCCCAGGTTACGTGTTAATAATGGGTACAAGATTTGGCATTATACTGGCTCTATCTTGCACAAGTATGATGTCCCATCAAATGGAGAATTGTGGCAGGTTTCTTGGCAGCCATTCTTGGATGGAATATTTCCAGCAAAAACAGTAACTTACCAAGCAGTTCCAAGTGAAGTACCCAGTGAGGAGCCTAAGGTTGCAACAGCTTATAGACCTCCAGCTTTAAGAAATAAACCAATCACCAATTCCAAATTGGTAAGTAAAGTTTTATTACTTCGGTAGGAAAAATTTTCCAGTGTGTGGAGTTATTTAGAACTTTTTCTTTTGTTCTTGTGTTACTTAATTAATATATGATTAAAATATAAACCCTAGAGAAAAAAAAATAGAATATAAACCCTAGAATGAAAATCATTAAGGATTGACTGTTGAAGATGGTGAGCAGCTCACCTTGTTGAGCTAACAATGAGGTTTAATTTAAAAGAATTCATATTTTTAATTTCTGGGAAAGATAACAGCATGATACTGACTTTGTAGCTCAGGAGCTCAAATGCAGGTGTCTGTTAAGCTAGGCTAGTATGTAATGCAATAGTAAGTGGGAGAGAATAGTAAGTGAGAGAGCTCATGACCTCTGTAAAGGCTATAGCAGCTATACTGTAATAACTCATTCTTTACCTAGGAAATTTTAGGTTTAATTTGTCAAAATGTTTGGTTTTCAAGACAGTATATCTAGATGCTTATATGAAATTTCC
This sequence comes from Heterocephalus glaber, assembly GCF_053883595.1. Classification (NCBI taxonomy): domain Eukaryota; kingdom Metazoa; phylum Chordata; class Mammalia; order Rodentia; family Bathyergidae; genus Heterocephalus; species Heterocephalus glaber. The sequence goes on from NW_028258324.1 coordinate 27,475,729, forward strand.
CAATTTTCAAAACACATTTGTTATCCTCAGGCCATTAGTTCCCCACCTTTGTTTTAAAGTTATGATGACCAGAATATTGATCGGATTCTGGAATACTTTTAAAATGTTAGCATTTCAAAGCTCAGAAAAGAACACCAATTAAAAATAAATTTAAAAAATAAAAAGGAAAAAAAGAAAAGAACACCAGTTAATCCCTGAGTTTCTGTAATGGTGTTAGGAAATAAAGGTGCATCAACAATGAGCAGCAGTATTATTAGTGTTATCAGAAAAGTGACCAGGGGCCGGGGATTTAGCTCAGTGGTTTCACCACCTGCTGCGCAAGTGCAAGGACCCAAGTTCCATCCCTGGTACAAAAAAAAAAAGAAAAGTGACCACACAATAGCAATAAACCAGGACTCTTCTAAGTAAAAGGGGCTGTATAGTCATTTGGTTATTAGGCACTCAGGGAAGTAGATACTTTTCCTAAGAATAAATATTCTTACGCCCCTGTTGTGCCACTCCTCACTTCCCAAAACCCAAAAGAACAGCCCTTTCTACCTGACTGAACAAAATGTCTGTAACTTCTTAACTCCTATGTTATGTTTAAACATTGCTTAATCTTCTAATCTCTGATTTTACAAATAAAGATCTGACAAGTAGTTCTTTTTGTGAGGCAACTGGGTTTCTGTTGACAGTAGTCAGATGAAAAGACCTCCGAAGAAGGTGTTTTTGATATCTGGTTTCATAAGAATCATGTATCTATAATAGTGCTAAGAAAAACTCTGTTCTTTAAATAAAACTAAAGGGAATTTTGCTAGTTTTTTTTTAAAAAATATGTACCTGAAAGATGTATACCAGCTAATAGGAAAACCTTCATTAATTTCATTCTCACAGTTGGAGTGTACCACTACTGATAAGAATTTTGAAATGTTCTTTGCCAGTGATATTGAGATAAATTTGATAAAATAAGTTTATCCTGTATTAGCAAAAGTATATAATTTGTTATTGTATGTATTTTTTAAAACATGGACTCCATTTCAAAATTGCTTATTTTTCATTTTCCATAGCATGAAGAAGAACCACCCCAGAATATGAAACCACAACCAGGACATGATAAACCATTATCAAAAACAGCCCTTAAAAATCAAAGAAAGCATGAAGCTAAAAAAGCTGCAAAGGTATTTGGGGGTACTAGTAACTAATCTTTTCACAAACAAAAGGCCATTAAATTAACTTTATACATTAAAGTTTAAGGAACTGTTGTCCTAACGACCATGTTACGTTACAAAATGTAGTTAGACTTTAAATACCCGGAATATCTTTCCTTAGTGTTTGCCCGTGAGTTTCTCAGTAATCCTGTCTATATAATGGATGACTGTTAGCCTTTCATCACTATAACAAAGTACCCAAGATAATCATCTTACAAAGGCAAAAGATTTCTTTTGTCTTGGTTTGGAAGTTCCAGTCCATCATTTAGACCTGTGGCAGGCAGCACATTGTGGCAAAAATGAATTGGAGCCAAATGACTCACCTCATCACCAGCCATGGAGCAAAGAGAAGAGAGACAGGGCCTGGGGTCCCACCATCACCTTCAAAAGCATGCCCCCAAGGACCTAAGAACCTCCTATTAGGTCACACCTCGGAAAGGCTGTCTGTCTCCCAGTAGCACCTGGGAACTAAGGTTTACTACATGAACCTTTGGGGGACATTAAAGATATATACTGTAGCAGTGATGAAGGATGCTGGACCCTATCTTAAAACCTGAGATTCCAGTGGGCTATAGTGTGTTCCTTGCTGTAGAGCCTTTGTGGTAGAACCTGTGTGAAGTGTAGTTTAAGAGAGGCTGGAAATTGTATGACAGAACAGCTATTTTGTCACTTAGTGTAATATGACATATGAAATTCTTTAGCTGAGAATCTACCAGAGATACCCACAATTATTCTAATTTTTTTTTTCCATTTTTGTTTTTATTTGGGGGGGGATTTTTTTGCAGTACTGGTGATTGAACCCGGGCCCTTGTACATACTAGTTCAATTTTATTCTACCAATAAGCTATGCCCACACTCCTTTTTAAATTTTATTTTAAAACAAGTTTTCACCAGTTTCTTCAGACTGGGCTGAAACTTGCAATTCTTCTGCCTCAGCTTCCCAAATAGCTGTAATTATAGGTGTGTGCCACCACACCTGGCCAAAGTAATGTTGTATTTGATTATATAGTTGAAAAGTCATACCATTGTGATAACTGAGACATTATGGTATTCTATGGCTCATCATGGTAGTATGACCAACTAGGCTAGAAACGTCTTGTTAGTGAAGTCATGGTGAACACATTCTTGAGATTCAGACAAAGTGGGTATCTTGTCTGTTCAGACTACTGTAACAAAATACCTTAGAGTGGGTAATGTTTAAACAACAGAAATTTACTACTCACAGTTCTAGAGAGCCAAGAGAGTCTGAGAGCAAGGGAGTATCTGGTGAAAGAGCTCGTTTCTCATTGTTGCCAACTTTTTTGTATCCTTACATGATGGTAAGGGCAGGACGCATCTCTTGAGCCTTTTCTATAGGATGCTAATCCCTTTCTTGAGGATGGGGTCCTTATAATTTAACCATTTTCCAAAGGCCCCCAGTTCCATATTGGGCATTAATGTTCCAAAATAGGAAAAACTTTTCCATGGCACTTTGTTGCCTAGCTGAATTGCTGTGATTGTAAAGAAAGGTAAGAATATTTTCCTCATAACATCATTTGTTACATGCACTTGCCTCAAACATGCTTGATAGTTTTGGAGTATATCACAAGAGTGAAACCTTCATGGCCCTCTCACATTTCCAAACCATCTATATATGGTAATAGCACATCCCAGAATATCCAGAAATCTCAAGTATTGGTTGAGTGATTCAGAAATCTCCTAGTTTACTCTGATAAGGTCCTTTCATTTTTGTCTAGTAGGGGAATGTGTAGCAGAGTTCACAAGACCTTTAATTCAGATTCTTTATATAAAATGAAGTGCTTGGTTTCTGTGTTATATATACTAAGACTATGTGGTCTGAAGTACTTTAATGTTTCCATTTTTTAACTTGAATTTTTAAAACTTATTCCTGCAGGAAGCAAGAAGTGACAAAAGTCCAGATGTGACACCCACTCCTGCCCCACAGAGTGTACCACAAAACACTATCTCTCAGTCAACTTTTGGTGACCCTGAAATAGACAAAAAAATTAAGAATTTGAAGAAGGTGAGAGACTTAAATGAAAAACAAAAGTGTATATGGAAAGGAGTGTACCTAAGAATTACGTAAAGAAAAAGAATACTTTGATACTTTAACGTGATATCTAAGAAGTTTGTAGCTTTCCCGCTATGAAATACTGTGATTTAGGAATTGTACTCATTTTAATTCTATTCATAAATGCTTGAAGGCTATTACTACTTTTATTAATTTTTAAAAGTAATAATCTACATTTGTACAGAAAATGAACACTTCTATATTCATTATTTCATTATATATCTGTAAGATAGGTAGAAACATACTTTATCTCAGTTTTAAAGATGAAAAAATAGGGCAGAGGTTATAATTTAGTACAAAGTGCTTGCCTAGAATGCCCAGTGTTCTGGGTTTGAGTCCTAGTCTATCAAAGCAACAATAACAACAATTAAAGATGAAGAAACAGAGACCAAAAGTTAATTAACTTATAAAATTACAACCAAGTCTCTGGAGTATTTCCTAGCTGCATTATGATGTTCCATTTAACCACTTAACAGTTTACCCTGAGTGTCACTTGGACAGTGCGTTTGTTTGTGAGCCCAAGCATCACTTGGGCAGGTGTCATTTTATATTTCCTGTTATATAATCTTAACAAAAATTAATGAAAAAATAAGCAATTTTTGGTCATCTTGTATTTAAGTAATTGAACTGGTAAGTGGTTAACGGCAGACATGGTTCAGGTACAACGGGGTGTTGAAATTAGTGATATATTTACATACATGCATATGTGTGTGTATGCACAAATGATAACATTAAAAGCTTAAAAAAAAATGTTGCCAGATCCCATGTTTTTAATTTTCAGACTATTTTTGATAGAAATGTAAGATAATTCTACTTGATTCAAGTTTCATAATCATTATTGAATTCTTCATGAGAAAATTCACATTAGAAATAGCCTTTTCCAGCCCGGGGATTTAGCTCAGTGGTTCCAGCACCTGCCTCGCAAGCGCAAGGTCCCGAGTTCGATCCCCGGCACAAAAAAAAGAACTAGCCTTTTCCTTTCTTTCTCTTGACCAATTCTTGATATTCGCAGAAACTGAAAGCAATTGAACAACTTAAAGAACAAGCAGCAGCTGGAAAACAGCTAGAAAAAAATCAGGTATCTTCTTGCATTTTTTGTTTGAGTTACTAGTCGTTACTACCTTTCCCTGTTTGTTATAAGTAAATATTTAATCAGAAAAAAAGAGCACAAAGACTTAAACTTATTTTGTAATATGTGTACTTCTTAAAAGTTTTAACCTTTAATAGGGAAGGATATGATATACAGTAGATTACAGTGAATAACAGGTACTCTTCCTGAGGGCCATGTTAATGCTGTCACTGCTTATCAGAGACGCCTTTGACAGGTTCTGATCTCCTGCTCAGTGCAATGATGCAAGGTTAAAAGAAAGACTCAAAGACAGAATTAAAGAGACAGAGAAATGGGGAGCCAGGACAGCCAGTGCTGAGTGACCAGCAAAGAGCTTGTCCAGTCCAAGCCACTGCTATTTATTGATGACATCATGGTCAGATTGGGGTAAAGGGGCTATTTGAGGGGACATGCAGTTGCTATGAACATGTTACTGATGCAGGCAAGGCTTATAAAGGAAAAGACAAAGCATTCTTCAATGAATAGACAAAATATGGGGTTGTAGTTAGCAAATAACCTTGTTCTTCTAGTTAAGAAGGTTTTAATTGTGGGAACGGAATTTGAATAAGAGTCACTCTGATCTCGACATGTAGCCTTTGGCCAAACTCACTCAAAACTCTGAACAACCTGCACTGCTCACAGCCTGCTTTGGGCATAATCAATAAGGAGGTGGGCTGGGAATTTAGCTCAGTGGTTCCAGCACCTGCCGTGCAAGCGCAGGGTCCCGAGTTCAATCCCCAGTACCAAAAAAAAAAAAATCAATAAGGCAGTCCCCCACAGCTGCTAAGAATGGTGGCAGTGTATTATACAAATTAATCTCTTCATTCTTGTATTTCAGTTATCATTTTTCCCCTTCCTGTCCTTAGCAGTTTTGAGGCCAAGTGTAGAAAGGGAGATAGTAAGACAGCTTCTGTCCTTTGTTCCTTTGATTCATTTCAGATAGCAATTTAGAATTTATTTCTAATCAGTATTTTTAATCTGTGTTTTCCAGTGTATCTGATAAAGTGTAAGAACTATTGCTTCTCTAAATTTTTCTGCCATACTACAAATCCAATAATTATTTCATTTCCAATTTAATCACTTCATTGTTTTATACTTTTCTAGTTGGAGAAAATTCAAAAAGAGACAGCCATTCTTCAGGAACTGGAAGAGTTGGAATTGGGTATTTAAAGATTGACTGAAAGCAAATTGATTACTAAAAATCAGTGCAAACACATCTCTGTTAAACCTATTGGCGTATCTGAAATGTCCATGTGCCTACATTTAATATTGGTCTGCAGTTTTAACCATTTATCCAAGATTCTGCATATGTATGAAATTACTTAATAATTGTCTATTAATTGACATTTACATCCTGTATCATGTCAGTACATGATAAAGAAAAGAAATATCTGAATTTTTCAGTTAAGCTGGACAGATTAAGAGACATTGATTTTTAATTGGGGACAGTATTTACTGTATAATGAATAAAAATATTTTAAATTCAATTGTTTTTGCCTCTGAGTTTGTCAATAATAAATTACTTATTACTAGGCATGTATTATATAGTTCTCACAACAGGATTCTACAAAATGAATGTTATTCTTTATAAATGAAGAACCTAAGGCCAAAAAATTAAGAAATTTGCTAGTGTCACAAAGCTAGAAAGTGGGACTTGAACTCAGGTAGTCTGATTCTAGAGCCTGTGATCTAGGTTACTCTGATTCACTGGTTCAAATAGATAAAATATCCTTGCCTGCTGTCCTCTGTTTTGAAGGATAATATGACTGCTGGATTCTGAACTGCACATTTAAATTTTCATGAATCCTTCCAAATTACCTTCAAGGCTTGTACTTTTACCAGTGGAAGTGTATTATCAAATGTTAGAGGCCTTTGGATTTTTGCCAAATTGAGAAAGAAGAAATGATACTGTTACAGTTATACATATTTCTTTTTGTTCGGCATGTGTTAATGTACTTTCCTACGTTTAACAGTTAACTTGTATTTTTTAGTGAATTGTTTTTCCTTTTCCTTTGGCCATTTCCATATTTGACTTTATTCTTAACTTGTAAGAGTCTCCTATATAGTAACACATCGGGTTCTTTTTAAAAGTTTTTTGTTTTAGTTTGGTTTGGTTTTTTGAGATAAGGTCTCGCTATTTAGTTCAGGCTGATCTTCAGCTCACTAGGTAGCCCAGGCTGGCTTCCTGCCTCAGGCTCCTGAATGCTGGTATTATAAGCATGTGCCACCATGCCTGCGTCTTAAAAGCTTCAAGTAGTATATCCACAGGATTTTTATTTTTAATTTATAATAAATTTTATTTTAATTTTATCCCATTCCCCCCCTCCAGCCCCCTCCCCTCCCTATGTACAAAACTTGCCATTTTTTCCTATTTTAAAATTCTTTTTCTTGACCCTTCCATCCTTGTGCCCTCCCTCCTCCTTTGTTCCTCTTCCCATTTGAACATTTTCTTCCCATTTCCCAATATCTATTATACATTTTAGTTCTTATTTTGACTTTCATTTTCTCACACCAGAGAAACAATGCTGTCTTTAAATATGTATCCACAGAATTTTTAAAGACTCAAGTAGTTAATGTTTAAAATGAAAGTACCTGTATTCTAGAGCAACAACTACCAATTTTTTGTATTTCTTCACCTTGAGCTACATCCCCAGCCCTTTCTAATTTTATTTTGAGACAGAGTCTTGTTAAATTACTCAGGCTGGCCTTAAACTTGTAGTCATCCCACCTCAGCCCTCCGTAGTGCTGGGATTACAGGTATGTGCCACCACTACTGGCTTACATATACATACTTGTCGGGGGGGGGGGTTGTATTTTCTTTTTGAGACAAGGTCTTGCTATATAGTCCAGGCTGGCCTCAAATTCAACAATCCTGCCTCCACCTCCTGAGTGTTGGGGTTATAGGCATGTGCCACCATGCCTGGCTTGCATATACATAAATTTTTTAGACAGATTGGGCACGTTCATGGTGGTGTGGCCATAAACTACATACATTTTTTTTTAATGATGGTAAATACACACTTCTGTACCCCTGTTTTCTCTTAAAATATTTGAGATCATATCAGTGTATCACCCTTTATATTTACATATATGAATTAAAATATATATGTAAATTTCATAACAATACATTGTATATAATATATCATTTGACCTGAGTTCACAGTGGTGTACATTTAAGTTATAAAACTCAAACAGGGCCAGGGATTTAGCTCAGTGCACCATGCCTGCCTCGCTAGTGCAAGGTCCAGAGTTCGATCCCCAGTACTGGGAGAAAAAAAAATCTGAAACACATATACCTATGTTCAAATAATGAAATGCAAGCCAGGCATGGGGGTGCACACCTGTAATCCAAGCCAAGCATGGTGCACACCTGTAATCTCAAGAGGCGGAGGCAGGAGGATTGCTATGAGTTTAAGGCTAGCCTGAAATACACAGGGAGACCCTGTCTAAAAAACAAATAAAGGGGCCGGGAATTTAGCTCAGTGGTTCTGCCACCTGCCTCGTAAGCACAAGGTCCCTAGTTTGACCCCTGGTACAAAAAAAAAAACCCACATAAAAATAGCAAAATATGAGTGCTTATCCTTGTTCTGGAATTGATTGTGTCCAAATTTTGAGAAATTAAGTTAGTTTCATGGTTGCTCTGTTTGACTGGAGGTCATTTTTGTGTTAGCATTTCTTTGAATTAGTGAAAGAACAGGGATCTTAAGAGTTTTTATTCAGCTGACATTTCAAAGCAGTGCTTGGGTTTCCAGCCATATATAAATACATTAGTATCCAAAGTCAGGCAAACAGGCGAGAACTCATAAGTAAATGTGACAGGCCTTGCTTATCTAGTCTTATAAATACATGTTTTCGGTGTGGTTTTTTTTGGTACCAGGGATCGAACTCGGGACCTTCCGCTTGTGAGGCAGGCGACAGAACCACTGAGCTAAATCCCTGGCCCACTACATGTTTTTTTCCAACAAGAAAGGAGGAAGAGTGAAATAAGCCCATACCAGATACCTAGTTCTCTAGTTCATACTCAGCTACCAAGGCATAAACTCAAACCAGGCTTAAACACATTTTCTTTCAAGTTTTATGGATCGTTTTGTCAAATGTCTACTGAGTACAGTACAAGTGACAAAGGAATACAATCCATTTAGAAATAATAGCATTTCAATTATCATTATTCATAGATGTATTTATTTGTATATTTATAAATTGGTTTGTCTAGGGCTGGGGATGTAGGTCTGGCACAGCACCTGCCTGGCAAGCATGAGGTCCTGTGTTCGATCTCCAGGTACCAAAAAAAAGAAAATTGGTTTGTCTAATGAAGTAGACAAAACTCAAGATGTGTTACCAAAATTTGTGGCCAGGATACATCATAAAAACAAGCATCTAAATTATAGAAATATGAAAATATGGGCGATATTACTGTGCTCACCAGTATTTCTTGTTCTTATCTCCTGGGCATGTGGGAGAATTACACTTTCCCATCCCTTTAAAGTTAGCCAGGGATAAAATGCTTCAACTGATAAAATGTTAGGGAGAAGGGAGGTGTGTCATTTCTAAGCAAAGCATGTTTGTGTTAATAATAATTCTTCATGCCCTTACTCTCCTGTAGTGGACCCTGAGGCCTGTGTTGGGAAGGTTATGTCATAGATGATGGGTCTCGAGTGACCCCAAAAACAAAGTCCCCTTTCTGACTCATGTTTGCTTACAGTATTCGTGAGAAGTAGATACTTGGTTTTTAAACCAGTAAGATTACAGCCACCCTGTCAGTTTCATAACCTTTCTCAGTTTCAGTTTGAGTACCTGGAGGAAAATCAGTTGGGCCAGTTACACAGCCACTGGTCATGGATGTAAAAAGGGATCCCCAGTGGGAAATGGGAAGAACTAGAGCTGAAATAGGATAAAATAAATGTAGGAAAGTGAAAAAGCGAGGATAAGATAAATCAAAGAAATATAATAAAAACAGGGAGAGGAGTGCATTGAATTTTACATACTCTTTTGGTTCAGCAAATTCACCTCTAGGAATTTATCCAAAGGAAATAATTAATAGACCTGGATAAAACTATGCTATAAAAGTTAATCCTTGGGCCAGGGATTTAGCTCAGTGGTTCTGCCACCTGCCTGTCAAGGGCAAGGTTGTGAGTTCAATTCCCAGTACCCCCCCCCACAAAAAAGTTAATCCCAGTAATGTTTATATCAGTAAAATAGAATACCACACAGCCTTTAAAAAATGCTCTAGACCAAAGCTTGGAAAACCACAGCTTCTTGAACTAAATTCTGCCCAACCCAGTTTTTACATTTTTAAATGGGTGAAAAATCAAAATTACTTGATAGTTGAAAATTCTATGAAATTCAGATTTCAGGGTCCATAAGAAAAGTTTTTTGAAAGCATATCTATGCTTTTTGTTTTAAGGTAGTAATTAAACCCAGAGTCTTCACACTGAGCTACATCCCCAGCCCTTTTTTAAATTTAAAATTTAATTTATTTTTTGAGACAGGGTCTCACTAAATTGTCCAGACTGAGTTTGAGCTTGCTATCCTGCCTCAGACTCTCAGAGTGCTGGGATTACATGGGTGCACCACTACACCTGGCTTGTGGGATAGGTTGAACCATTTTAAACATTTCTTACTCAGAAGATTAATGAAATCACGGGCTACCATCCTACTTCAGACAAACTGTTATGCCACTTCTTTAATGCTAAATTGAATATATTTTTAATACTACCTCCATCAAATAAAATACAGTATGCATAAGTCCCAAGTGAAATTTAAATCAGAAAGTCTAATATTTGCTGCAATCCAAAAAGATGAAAAAAGATTTTCTTTTTAAAGTTAAGTTTTAAGGTGAGGATTTTATTTGTGGTTTCTTCAGCTTTCACCTAAAAACAACCCATTAATAGCCATCCTCCTGCCGAGACTAACCCTCCATCAGGTCAGTGGTCACTCATAGGCTCCCACAATAAGATTACCACTGCCGGACAGCTCAGCCCTGAAGTTGCCAAAGTTGTGAAGACTCCACAGCGGCCTCCGGAATGGACGCTGACTGCCTACCCATGGCTGGCCCTGTGAGGCAGGTGTACTGTTAGTGATGGAAGGATGCCATGAGACGTCCACAATTTCAGAGGAAATATTTTCTTTCTCTTCTAGGGGTGGTACTTTCTTTCATTCTTTAGAATGTTGAGGCCCGGGATCATCTGAAGCTGAGAACAGTCTTTGGAAAGCAGCTTGCAGTACTCAGGACAGGAAATGCTGCAACCATGTGTTCTTTATGTATAGCAGAAGGGCTATGCAGTTCCACAGCTGGTGCTCTATGGGAGTTGCTGCTTCAGACCCCACTGCTTCCCTTTTGAGTGCTCCACTGGGAGGCCCTCGCCAGCTCCTCCCCTTACTCCACCCCTGGAATGTCAGGGAAGTGACGGAAACCAAATACTTTGTTTTTTAGGGTTTTCAGGTTTTAGACTACTGGACCTTTTTTTACGTTGTCTTGGATTTGTTGCTTGTGCCACTTTCTTGTCCTGCCACTGAAATCCTGAGAAGAGAGGGGCAAATTTATGTGCTTATGCTATTATGTCAAATTGGAAGTTAATATAAAGCACACATCTAAAAGTTTGTTATATTTATAAATTTTTTAAATTAAAATGTATATTTTTAAATTTTTATCTTTATTGGCACATTTTAGGTAAACATTATGATCCCATTCATCACTGGGAATTTGTACCTGTACATGATAGATCTTAGTTCTTGTTTTTTCCCATTCCCCTGCCCTCCCTTCCATCCCTTCACTCCTATTTACAAAAGTTTGTTTCCATTATTTCCTTCTTATATTTTTTTCTTTCCCTTCTCCCCCCACCCGACTTTCCCTGCCCTTTTGAACATTTGCTTCCTATTTCACATTATCTATTATACATTTTGGTCCTCATTTACACTTTCAGTTTCTCATACCAGACAGACAATTTGGTATTTACACATGTGTGTCCTATTTATTTCACTTAAGAATATGGCCTTGATATGCATCCATTTAGCTATAAATGTCTCTAGTTTATCATTCTTTATCGCTGAATATTACTCCACTTTATAAAAAAAAAAACAAACCACATCTTCTTTATCCAGTCAACCAGTTGACAGGCATTTAGGCTGTTTCCAAGACTTAGCTATTACATACCGTGCTGCTATAAACATAGGTGCACATATTCAGCCACCTCATTTTTGACAAAGGAGCCAAACATCTTCACTGGAGGAAAGATAGCCTCTTTAATAAATAGTGCTGGAAAAACTGCCCAAAGATTAAAAGTAGACCCATATCTCTCACCATGCACTAAACTAAAATTGAAATGAATCAAAGATCTTAATATCAAAACAGAAACACTAAACCTGTTAGAAGATAGATTAGGTAGAACTCTTGAAGACATTGACGTAGGAAAAGATTTCACAAAACCTCAGTCACATGTGAACTAGTGCAAAGAATCAACAAGTGGGATCACTTATTAAAAAGCTTCTGCACAGCAAGAGAAACCGCTAACAAAGTTAAGAGACAACCCACAATATGGGGGGGGGGGGGGGATTGACCAGCTCTTCATCAGACAAAGGTCTACTATTTAGAATATATAAAGAACTTAAAAAAAATCAGACCTCTCAAATTTAAAGATCCAGTCCGAAGCTGGGCATCTGAAATGAACAGACATTTCTCAGACAAAGAAGTAGAAATAAGAAATAAACATGAAAAAAATGTTCAACATCACTGGTCATTCAAGAGATGCAAATAAAAACAAGGCTGAGATTTCACCTCACTCCAGAAAGAATGGCTGCTATCAAGAAATCAACCAATAGCAAATGCTGGCGGGGGTGTGGAGAAAAAGGAAGCCTGCTCCACTGCTGGTGAAAGTGTAGACTGGTGTAACCACTGTGGAAATCAGTGTGTAGATTCCTCAAAAAACTAGGATTAGGGCAGGGATTTAGCTCAGTGTTTCCGCCGCCTGCCTCGAAAGCTCGAGGTCCTTAGTTCAATCTCCGGTACAAAAAAAAACAAAAACAAAACACTAGGATTAGAAGCTTCATTTGACCCAGCTATTCCTCTGATGAGTATCTTCCCAAAAGAATTAAAAGCATCATACCACAGGTGATATATATTTACTTTTAAAATGAATTTGAAAATGATATTCTAAATAGACATCAATCTCCCTAGCTTATTTCCTTTCCAAAAATTCCTCCTGTGTGACTTATGTTCCCATTTGATCCCCATTTAATCAATATTACCTGGGTGACTGTACTTGTAATCTTATTGGTTGATCATGGTTTTGTCCCATCTCATGCCCACCTTGTGATTTTTTCCATTGGATCTTATAGTTTTGTTCCACTTTGTACCCGGCTCACCTCATGGTTTTGCCCCATAAAACACCTTTGAGAAGCGGGGATGGGCAGGCAACCCACTTTCTGGTCCCCCTTCTGTCTCAGAAGCTATCTTTCAATAAATTTTTCCTACTCTTAAAAAAAAAAAAAAAAGCATTTTATTCGCATTTCCTCATATGGCCACTAGAGGGTTCCAAAGATTAACAGTATAATATAGGGAAAATGATGAGGAATTAGAAATTTTAGAACATTTCTTGAAAATATATTACTAACGTGAAAACTTGTCAGTTTGCTGGCATTGGTGGTGCACATATGTAGTCCCAGCACTCTGGGAGACCAGGGATGGAGGATCACAAGTTTGAGCCCAGCCTGGGCAATATAGCAAGACCCTGTTTCAAAAATAAAAAGTAGATTGTCATTTTAGTAGCCTGAATTACCATTCTTTATGTTCTCATTATCAAAGTCCTTAAGCTGGGCATGGTGGCTCACACCTGTAATCCCAGCACTGAGGAAGCTGAGGACTGTCAAGAGTTCAAAGCCAGGAGGACTGTCAGGAGGACTGTCAGGACTGTCAAGAGTTCAAAGCCAGCCTGAACTAATAGGAGATTGTGTCACAAAAACAAAAACTTCCTTGAGTTATCCCTTCTAGCCCCTGCAATGAGACTTACTCCCATAATTCCTAAACTTGACCTCTATTAAGTGATTTGTTGACTGCAAATGAGTTGTTTACCCATAGAGTATTACAAACAATCATTGGTGGTGAGGTGGGCCTCTGAAAACCTTAAATAGGCTACCCTATTTTGTTATTGTTTGGCTCCCTTTCAAAGAACTTGAAATCTCTGGCTTGTGCCTAGTCTTCTAGTTTGTCAATCATATCAGAGATAATCCATTCATACTTACTTGATTGAAGTAATACATTTAGATCACAAAACTCAAGCAGACATTGCATTTTAAGTACAGCCCATGAAAGGCTTTCAAGGAATTTCAAGTGGAGAGTGATAACATGGTCAGTGGTAGAGATGTGATCTGTCAACATAAGGCACAGAAGTAGGACCAGTTACATAATTGTAACTGGTGCCCACTACAAAATAGAAAGGTGGAGGGGCCGGGGATTTAGCTCAGTGGTTCTGCCTCCTGCCTCGAAAGCACAAGGACCCAAGTTCAATCCCCTGTACCAAAATAGAAATGTGGAGCTCCTTGTTTTCAAAACAGTGACAGCACAACATGAAACCAAGCCCAGGGCCCTGTGCAGCTGCATAGACACTAGTGAGATTCCAGCTCCCTCTGATATATAGAAAGGCACCTGAGTTTGTTCCTGGATATCCCTGTTTCCTGGAGGGAAAGAGGTAAAAGTGAAACCTACCAAAACTGCAGCAGTCTCTGGAGATGCTGAGAAAAAGAGGTTTTTGTTTTCTACTTCTTTTTTCTCTATTACCAAAGTAACATATGTTTATATAGAAGAAAATATAGCCAAGCAAAACATTTTTGTCTATATCTTCCTTCTTATGTACTTTTAAAATATAAAGACAGCAATATGGTAAGATTTTGCTATTTTGCTGTTTTAATAACATGATGTCTTGGGCTGGGGTTGTATCTTGGTAGAGCACTGCCCACATGAGCTAGACCCTGGGTTAAATTCCCAGTATCACAAAACAACACCTAACTTTTTCCTTAACACTATATTTTGATATTGTATTTTTTCTTTTTTTATCCTTTAATGTATTTTTTCATTTTTATTGGTACATTTTAGATATACATAATAACATTGATATACATAATGTACATAATGATAATACTCATCGTATGTTACCTGTACATGCTATATCTTGCTTCTTTTTTCTCATTCCTCTCCCATTCCTTCAACCCCTCTTCTCCTCATTTACAAAAGCTTTGTTTCCATTCCTTCTATTCTCTTTTTTTCTTGTCTCTTCCTTTCCTGTCTTATTTTTCATTGAATAGCCTAGAAAATTTTATTTTTGTCAAGATTTCACTATGTATCCCAGGCTCATCTTGAACAAGATCCTCCTGCTCTGCCTCCCAGGTACTGGGATTAGAAGCATGAACCACCACACCTGGTTATTTTTTAACTTGTTGCAATACCTAGAATTGAACAAAAGGGCATTCTGCCACCAAGCTACATCCTCAGTCATTATTATTATTATTATTACTATTTTTTTTTTGGTACTGGGGATCAAACTCCGGACCTTGCACTTGCACGGCAGGCACCAGAAACACTGAGCTGAATCCCCGGCCTGTGTTATTACTATTACTAGAGACAATCTGACTAAATCACCCAGGCTGGGCTTGAACTTGTGACCCTCCTGCCTCTGCTTTCCAAGTGCTATAATTACAGCTACGTACCATGTCTGACTTGGCTTTTTATATACTCTTTGAGTACGTGTTCATGAAAAGAGGATAAAATTTTAAAGATATAAAAGTTATTCATGAAATAAAAACAAGATCTCTTCCTCTGTACCCTTGTTACCCAGTTCCCTTCTCAAGAATCAGCCACTTCTTGGTTCCTTGTACATAACCCTGGATACAATTTATACTAATATAAAAAGTTATAAATCATTTTTCTTTGTTGAAATGCCATTAAATTAACACACCATGATTTAACTATATCAGTAACAATACTGAAATTGTTTCAGGTTTATTTATTTATTAAGGTAACATTGTTAGGAATATTTTTGTAACTAAAATCTTAACTTTTAGGATAGATTTAGAAGTGCAATTGTTGGGTGAAAGTTTATGAACATTTTAAGACTGGTTTTATGTTGACAGATTGTGATCAGAACTGTATTTTTTTTTTTTTTTTTTGGTACCAGGGATCGAACTCGGGTCCTTGCACTTGCGCAGCAGGCGGAGAAACCACTGAGCTAAATCCCCGGCCCTGTACATTTTTTTATTAGAGTATTTTTTCACATTCTCAGCAGCTTGTATAATACAGTCCCCATTCCCCATAATGTCATCAACATTGACTCTGGTCTTCTTCTCTTCCATAGTTATTACAACTTGATAAGTGAATATCTCTTGTTTCCCTGAGCAGTTTCTTCCAAGGCCAAAGACTCTCCAGGTTCTTTACTATTCTGTATTCCCTTAACTCCTCCTATGTCTTCATTTTAGAGGTCCCATAACCTCCCCAATTCAGTGACCAGGCAGAAGGACTCACAAGATGGAATAGCAAGCAGTACTCGTGATAAAGGCTTATTACAGCAAAGGATATAGAGCAAAAGTGTCAGGGGGGAGATGGATTTCAAGAGAGCCCAGAAAGGCCAAGTAACAGGCTGGTTGGATCCTCATTTCTTGAGGGAGGCACACAGGAATTCACATTCATTCTTTCTCCCACCCACTTCTCCCCCCCCCGGCCCCCTTCCCTTTCTTTCTCTCTCTGATGGTGTGTAGTATGTTGCTGCCTGGCATAGCCCCTTTGAGTTTCAGGTCTGTGGCTTTTATAGAGAGGCTGGTAACTTAGCTATATCCTGCTACTGGCCATAGCAATTGAAACTTAAGACTCTTAATGATAAAATGAGATATACATCATCAGTTTTGATGTCTGTACAAAGGACCCTGATGTATTAGGATTTTCAAAGAAACAGAACCATGAGGAAATAGATGACAGATAGATAGATAGATAGATAGATAGATAGATAGATAGATAGATAGATGAAATGCATTTTGATGGATTGGCTCATATGGTTATCCAGGCTGACCAGACCTAGGATCTGCCATCTGCAAACCAAAGTAGCAGAAAAAGTCCTGAGAATGAGAGGAACCAGTCTAAAGGCAATGATACAAGTTCCAAGCCCAAGACAAGGAACATTGATGCCCATAGTCCAAGTGCAGGAAAAGGTCCCAGCTCTAGCAGAGTGAAGAAATTCACCTTTTCTCCCCACTTTTTTGCTCTGTTTAGGCCTTTGGGGGCTAGACGACACCCATCCACACTGGGAGGCCAATCTTCTTATTTAGTCTACCAAGTTAAATGCTGATCTCTTCTAGGAACATCCTCACAGACACACCTAGTATGTTGTCTTACCAGCTACCTCGGTATCCCTTAGTCAGCCTGACACATACAATTAATCATCACACTTAAACTAGTACGGCATGGTTCATTGCTGCAAGTGTTTATGACAAAATCATAAATCAATAACATTCTGAACAAAGCTTTCCCAAGGGATGGTCAAAAATTCTTCATGTTTCCAGATTTACTTGCAGACAGCAAAAAGTAACTAGACCTGCTGTGTTAAGTTTCTTTACCCTGACTCTTGCCACCCCAACTGTTTTTAGGGTTTGTTATTATTGTTGTGTATTAGTGTAAAATGAGTTGCTACATCTAAAAGGTTTAAGAATAAAGTTTACCTCATGTAATAGTTCTAAGCCAACTTCAACATGGAGTTTCTAAGGTTATTCAGCACAGATGGGGAAGGACTGGAAGTCCACAGAGAGCAGGTGCTTCTTGAACAAGGGGCGTAGCTTAGTCATATGACCACATCTAGCTGCAAAGGGGCTTGTAACTATAGTCCCTGACTGGGCCACCAGTACCAGCCACATTTCTGTATTACTATGGAACAACACCAAATTTTTTTTTGGTACCAGGGATCGAACTCGGGTCCTTGCACTTGAGCAGCAGGCGGCGAAACCACTGAGCTAAATCCTCAGCCCCAACAACAGCAAATGTTGTCTATGTGTCAATAGTGAGGGGTCCATGCCTGATGCTACTGTAACAGGGGCCCAGTGCCTGGGCCTGCAGATGCCCAATGAATAACTAAAATTGGGACAAAGCTTGGTATCTCTACCTTCATTTTTGTATTTGTCTCCTTTATTACCTTAAAACTTTGGACCAGATCCCTGCTTAACTCTACACATAAGCATGATAATCACTTTAAAAGTGATACAAGGATAATTAGCCCTAAATTTACCTAACCTATCTTATCCTCCTTTAAGACTGAGGGCACCAAGCTAAGATGAATGGATAAAGCAAAAGTGGTATTTATACACAATGGAGTACTACTCTGCCATAAAGAAGAACAAATGAGTCATTTGTAGGAAAATGGATGCACCTTGAAACCATATTAAGTGAAATAAATCAGGCACACAAGTTTAAATATCACATTGTTTCTGTTATATGAGAAAACCAAAGTATTTTTTAAAAGAACAAAATAAAAGATAACAGGAAATAGATCTTTTGCTTATGGGAAGGGGACCATGAAATGGAGGGAAGGGAGACAAAGGGATAATTAAGTACATGTACCAACTCCCCAGGATGAATGTAATCATTATTTACTACAAATATATATTAATAAAAAAAAGTAATTTTCAGGATTTTCAGGGACATTTAATGTCCGCCTTCTACAATGTCCAGTTCCAGACCGCTTGTAGTAATGCCTAGAAACTCTCCAGTCATTACCCTAAACCTGTAGTCACCCCAGATTGCAGGAAAAGCACAGCCTCAAAGAACACCCCATGATGAGGTCACCCCTCTAAAGCGGGTAATTTCCCATGATGAGACAGGGGCCTGCATCTGGGATGGACACAGAACTGGCCCCTCAAGCAACGACAGTTCTGTCAGAATCTTGCGGAAGCAGTCTTGAGGTAGCAGTCAGTCAGGCCACATTATGACCAGGATTATCTACCCTGCTAGTTATGTGAACCCCCAACTCTTGCCTCTGTTCCTCTTTTCTATAAAACTGAAAGGTTTCTGTTGGCCCCTTGAAGATAATTCTTGAACCTCTTCCTTTATTTGTACTCCTGGTATGGCTGGGCTGATTAAAATTCCTTTCCTGCCCTTCACCACTGTTGTCATTTTTTGTTTGTTTGTTTTCATAGAGTCTCATTATGATTTGTGATCCTGCTGCCTCAGCCTCCCAAGTGGGATTACAGGGCTGCTCTACAATGCCCAGCTGCTTGTCTCCTCGATGGATGTTATGGAATGGGTGGCTGAGTCTACTTTGTTGAGACTCCCAGAGCCAAGGCTTTAGCCCCAAAACTGGTAATACTTTTACCATTCTACTTGTTCTTATATTTTAGCCCTGTGTTTTTAAATCACAGGACTTCTAAAGCCCCTGTTCCAGAATTTTTATCCTAGGCCTTTTACTCTAGCCTCTTCCTGGTACAAAGTTCTGGCCATGCTTCTGAGCTCCTGGCCTCAATCTCTGTCTGGCTAGGGTTATCCCACCTGAGTAATTGCCTCCCAGATACTGACAGTCTAGTATTTGAATTGCTAGTACAGTATTGTCTGTCTATAATTCTACATTTGAGAGTGGGGGCGGAAGTGGCAACAGTTAGAAAACCTATGCCAGGCTTAAGGCAATAAAGAAGGTGTATGGCTCTAAGTTAATGTTCTTGGTTTGCAAACAATCAAAAATATGTGGTAGTGAATATAATCAAAAGAAAAGGTAACGAATAAGACTGTGGAGGCCCAGTATGATGGTGCATGCTTATAATCCCAGCACTGAGGAGGCTGAGGCAGAAGGATTGATTTGAGTTCAGAAGCATCCTGGGTTATTCATTGAGTTCAAAACCAGCCTGAATTACTGAGAGAGGGACCCTGTCTTTAAAAACAAAACAAAACAAACCCCTGGAAAGGACCAGAACCAGAGTAATTTGGGGTCTAGAGTCTTCCTCATTGTTCTTTACTGGAATTAATAAACTTCAGTAGTGTTTGCTTGGGACACAGACAAGTGTGACTAGGAAAATTTTGGACATCTTAATTGACAGTCCCAAGACTGTGCACAAAGGGGTCCAGCTGGTACCCCAGAAGAAAAACTGGAGAGATCATATTATCAGAGGTAGAAGGAAGAGAGAAAAACACGTATTCACTTTATTAAAATTATGAAGAAGGTACCTTCAAAACACCAAACATCTTTTCTCTTAGCCATAGTAAGGGACTGCTTTTTTTTTTTTTTTTAAGTTAAAGCTGATTTGTTCGTTTAAACAATTTTTATTAGACACGTTTTTTAGTACATAGTGATTACATTCATCTTGAGGACTTAATACATGGACATAATATAGCTTAATTCTATTTGCTTCTCCTTCCCAAGACTGCTTGCTTGTTTTTTTCTCTTTTCTTTTTTTTGCTATGCAAGACACAGTTTTTGGTGGTGTCATTTAATTTTTATTTTTTATTAGTACATGTTTGTAGTGTAACCAATTCTCTCCTACCTCTGGGCTCTTGTCCTGAAAATGACAAAGCCTGAAGTCCATGGACACAGCATTGGGGAAAAAACTGAGTATACACTGGTACCTCAGTTCACGAACTTGATTCTTTCCATGATTCTGATTGCAAACCAAGTTGGACAAGACAGATCAAGCCGGGCACAGTGGCACATGTCTGTAATCCCAGCTAAGGCAGGAAGATCGCCTCGAGTTTAAGGCCAGTCTGGGCTACACTGTTAGTTCAAGGCCAGCCTGAACTACATGGCGAGACCCTGTCTCAAAAAAGCTGAAAGGAAAACAAACAAACAAACAAACAAACAAAAAAACTAAGCAAATTCAATTAGGTTCAATGTTGACCCTATGGAAAAATTTTTTTTCATTCTTGTCCAGTTTAGTTTGGGACCAGAAACCAGGAGAGAATTGAGTTCATGAACCAAGGCATAGCTGTAGTTTATTATAAAGAACAAAGAAAAGCTCTTGCTAACCAAGAAGTGCTCCAAGTGAGGACACTGTGGTAGCACCCAAATTCAGGGATTTATATATAAGTTAGTGAGCTGTTTTGGTGGACTCTAGAAAATGAAACCAAAAAAAGACGTGGTTTGGTCAAACTTTCCCTGCTCCCCTGCCCTCCAGCTTTCCATGTCACACTTCAGTGAGCTTCTGTGGGGCGTAGAGTATGAAAGATTATTCCTGGACGAGATTTAGTTCAGTCACCGGTAGGCCTGGAGGGGCTGCCTCAAAGTAGAGCACCCTGAGTTAGTTAGGGAGACTCCCAGGAGTAGCACCAAAGCTGAGAACTTTCGGGCTTTCAGAATATCAGTGTAAGGAGAGGGAAAAAAAAGGAAAGCAGTTTGGGTAAGAAGCTGTCTCAAGACTAGGCAGTTTTTGGGGGGAAAGGGGAAGGACAATGACTAGACACAAGATGCCTCACTAATCTAAACTTCTTGTTTAACCATTCACTCCTCACAGAAGCTGAACTTTTGCCCTTCATTTTAACCTTTCACTCCTTGCCCAATTCCTACCTCTTTTCTATTGTGTTCTCATTTTGCCAGGGCTTATCTGCATTTATTCAGGTCCTTATCCTACCTGCCTATTGTTTCTATTGTTTGTCTATCTCCGGGGCTCAGTAGTACATAACGATCACGTTCCATGTGGAGAGTTGGTGCATGTACAAAACACACAATAGTTCTTTTTCCATCCCTTTTCCCGCCTTCCTGTCTCCCCTCCTTCCCTCCAGATCTTGGTCCCCTTCTCATATGCAAAAGATCTCTCTGGCTATTTCCCTTTTTTCTTTCTTTTTTTTTTTTTTTTTTGGTACCAGAGATAGAACTTGGGACCTTGTGCTTGCAAGGCAGGCAGCAGAACCACTGGGCTAAATCCCCAGCCCTCCCATTATCTTTTATTTTGCTATTTATATTTTTGGTTTCTTGTTTAAGGGAACCATGCAATATTTAACCCCGTGTGTCTGATTTATTTCACTTAACATTATGGTCCATTTTCCTACAAATGCTCAAGTTTACCCTTCTGTATGGAATAGTACTCCATCGTGAATAAGTACCACATTTTCTTTATCCATTCATCTTCTGATAGACATATAGGCTGCATCCAAGAATAAGCTATTTTGGATTGTGTTGCTATAAGTATGGGTATACATGCATCTCTGCAATATAATGTATTTAACTCTTTTTTTTTTTTTTGGTACCGGGGATCGAACTTGGGTCCTTGTGCTTTCGAGGCAGGCAGCAGAACCACTGAGCTAAATTCCCGGCCCCCAATGTATTTAACTCTTTCAGGAAGATACCTAGAAGGAGAATAGCTGGGTCGAATAGAATAAATTAGAATAAATTTCTAATTTTAGTTTCTTGAGGACTCTCCATTCTGATTTCCATAATGGTTGTACTTGTTTATAGTCCAACTGACAATGCAGAAAGGTTCCTCTTTCTTGGGTCCCCATTAGTATCTGTTATTATTTGATTTCTTGATGATAACAATTCTTCCTGGAGTAGTAAAATGGAATCTCAGTGTTTTGTTTTTGTTGTGGTTTTTTTTGATACTGGGACTTGAACTCAGGACCTTGCACTTGTGAGACAGGCGACAGAACCACTGAGCTAAATCCCCAGCCTCTCAGTGCTGTTTTAATTTGCATCTCTCTAACGGCCAGAGATGTTGAACATTTTTTAATGTATTTATTGGCCATTTGTACTTCTTCTGAGAAGTGTGTTAATTTCAGTTGCCCATTTTTGATTGTCTTTTATTTTGAGGGTGTCTAATTTTTCTGATTTCTTTCTATATTCTAAATGATAGTTCTTTGACTGAGGTATAGCTAGCAAAAAATTTTTCCCATTCTGTAGGTTGTCTCTTCAATCTGTTGGTTATTTCCTTAGCTGTGCTGAAGCTTTTTGATATTATCCCATTTGATTTTTGATGTTATTTCTTTTGCAATTGGAGTTCTGTTCAGAAAGTCCTTGCCTATGTATATTTCTTCAATAGTTTTGGCTAGGTTATATTCCAGAAGAGTAAGTTTTTTTGTTCTAACATTTAGACCTTTGATCCATTTTGATTTTAGTTTACCACATGGTGAGATATATGGGTCCAGATTCAATCTTCTGTAAGTGAATATGTGGTTTTCTCTCATCATTTATAGTATTAAAGAGGCTATTTCTCTTCCAGTATGTTTTTGGCCCCTTTGTCAAAGATCAGCTAGCTGAATAACCTGGGGTTGTTTCTACACCCTCTATTCTGTTCCACTGATCCACATGTCTGTTTTTCTGCCAGTACCATGCTGTTTTTATCACTGTAGCTTCATAGTATAAGTTGATATCGGGGATTATGATGCTTTGTGCTTTGCTCTTCCCAGGACTGCTCTCTTTCCCATTTAAACTTTACATAATCTCCTCTCCCTAAATATAAGATTTATTGAAAACACCTACTCATAGGTATCCCAGCACCCTTTCTCAAAAAATTTAATCAAGATCCAGATTCTACCATAGTATTTTCCTAATACCCCATTACTGAGACTTCCCATGGTTCCCTATGGCATATATTCACTCTTGCTGCAATGAATCTATCCAAGTTGTTCAACTAGTGATGTGTTCTTGGTCTCAGTCTTTGACAGGACCAGAAGAAGTTATTAATAAGAGAAATTTGAACACTGACTGGATATTTGATATTAAGCAATTAATTTTTTAATGCCTGGTCATTCTTTTTTACATACATATTTAATTATAGATTAAATGATCTCATCTAAGATTTGCAAAATGCCAGTTATTGTTAATTTTAAAGCTGGTTGATAGAAAAGTAATTATTCTATTGATATAGGGAGAAGAGATTAACTCCCAAACCTACTAGATACCAAAACTCAAGTTCGTGTCCTCCAAAATCGAAGAATGAATTCTAGGAACGACAGAGCGTAAGAGTAGGAAAAATTTACTGGGAGAAAGAAAGCTTCTGTCTAAGAGAGACTGAAGGGGGACCGGAAAGTGGGTTGCCCGCTCACCCCACTTTTCAAAGATTTTTATACAGCAAAGCCATGTGGTGAGGCGAGTACAAAGTGGGACAAAACTATAAGACCCAAAGGAAATTTACAAGGTGGGCATGAGGTGGGACAAAACCATGACCAACCAATAAGATTACAAGTACAGTCACCCACGTAATACTAATTAAATGGGGGTCAAATAGGGAAGCAAGTCACGTAGCAAGCATACAAGGATTTTCAGTAAGAATGGGGGTCAGGGATATTTTCTGGAGAGGCTGGGTTAAGACCTTGACCCCCCACCCAGGTGACTGATACCTATTTAGAATATCAATCACTGCTATTTTTCCCCAGGGGAAGCACAAGGATGTGCAGTTTCTCTCCTTTTACAATTCTGGCCTTCAATGAATGTGTCTTGATTGTCCTCCATGTTGGCTCCTTGCTGTGTTGGCTCCTGGAGGGCTGGTCCTATCTAACTGCACACAAGATACCTAATTATCTTACCTATCTGCAATATTATTCTTCTATATGTCTGAAACTTTCCACAAGTTTTCTAAAAATTATTTACAATATTCTTTTATGAAAGAGATATTATAAGACCAAAGGAAAAGCCATAAAAATTTTTGAGCATTACGGTTCAGTTCAGAGGGTCAAGACATTCCATTACTTCTCTCCCATGTCAATTAGGGCGGTCAAGTGGAAGCATGTGTACTTGTCTCAGACAGCTAAATGTCTGAATTAATAAAACTAGTGGTAGTGTTCAAGCCGCCGGACGCAACAATTAATGACTCCTCTGATACCTCACTAGCTTCTTTGCTCCCTTTCCACTTCCCTCTTCCTTTCCCTCCCGCCTCTGCACACTGGCAATATGGAGGCGGGCCAGGACGGAGAAAACAGGTCAGCTCTCCTTCCCCGAGTGTGCGCAAGCGGAGCCGCGCAGTCGCATTCCTGCTTCCTCGCGACCTTGGCGGATCGCGCCTGCGCAGTGGGGAGCAGCTCGCGCCTAGGCTTTGGGCTGGCTGCAGTCTCAGAGAGAAGGCGGCCGAAGTGGCTGTCTCATTTAAGATGAGGCTTTTGCTGCTGCTTCTGATGGCGGCGTCGGCAGTGGTCAGGAGCGAGGCGTCGGGCAATCTGGGCGGCGTGCCTAGCAAGAGACTGAAGATGCAGTACGCCACGGGGCCGCTGCTCAAGTTCCAGATTTGGTATGTGCACCGATCTGGCCGCCCTGCCGCGCCTTTGCTCGCGGGCGTCAGTACGCGAGGCCCCGGCTTCGCGGCCTAGCGGGCTGCACCTTCCGTAGCTCGGAAGAACGGCGCCAGTGCTATTCCGCAGTCGGCCTTCTCTGGGACGCTGCTGCAGAACGCTCGGTCCGCCCTCCTCTCCTACAGACACAACCGCTCCTTTCTGCGTCTTAGAATGGAAGGACTGGGGTGGGCGGGCGGTAGAAGGTTGAACCCTGGAAGGCTAGGACGCGGGACATTTTTCTGAACGGAGGGCGGGTGGCGGCGACGCGCCATGCTGCCCCGGCCGCCCGCGGAGATGGGGATGAGTAGGCGCGGCGCTGGCTCGCCTTACACTACAGGCGGTTGCCACCCAGTTAACTTTTCCTGTCGTCCTTCCTACAGTCATGCCAGGCTGTCTCTCTGCTTGGCTCGGTGAAGGATGAGGTTAATTCGGGTCGTTGGAGGGGACCCGGGAGTGACAGACGCCTTGTTTTCCTGGGTGACTGTTGGATGAGGGAGTGGGGGCTTTCTGACACATGGCGGGCGTGGAGAGCGCGTCTGAGGAGGCTGGTGCTCAGTTTGCGATTTCTTAGGTGTCAGAAAAGGAGCCTGTCGCTCTTCAAAACTTTGACCGTTCGCTTCTGGACGGGTCTTCTCCCGGAAGTGGCCTGCTCTGGCATCTTCCTACCTTTCAGATATCTTATGCATTCATAGAAAGAGGAAAAGAGCCCTGCGGGTTTTGACATTAGCCTGTAATTGATTTTGTTGTTGCCTAACAGTTATAAGTGCTATAAGCAGGACATTGATACATTTTATGAATGGGATTGGGGAAGGCTGGGGTTGAAAGGCTCAGAATTTGTATTTTTTTAAACTGTGTAATTGTAAAGATGAGACATTTACACCTCAGAAAATCCCACCCGAGGGCTGGGATTACAGGTGTTCACCACACCTGGCCTCCATAAACTTTTAAAAGTTCATGTACTTATATATCTACTAAAGTCTAGATTTGTACCTCGTCTTTGAATAATAGTGCAAATGGGAGCATACTTTGACCATTCTCTTTTCGTGGGTGTATGTTGGGGATTGAACCTAGAGCTTTGCCTTACTAAGCACTCATCACTAATCTATTCCTCCAACCACCCCTTGACTTTTATAAGAAAGTGATAGTCATTTTACCAACCTATAAAGATTGTTAAGGATTGTGTGATACTTTGGATTTAAGTACTGCAGGTTTTAAAAATGCAATTTTTAGGTTGTATAATTTTTCTTTATCTTACCGTCCTGTCCCTTGCTTTTCCAAAATACTCTTACATTTCTGTTAGAATTATTGTCAGTTTACCACGTGTGTTTTCCACTGAGGATATTCTTAAGGCTTTTAAGCTCTGTAAACAAATGTAGGGAGGGACATTGAGTCCTTCGTATTAAGGTTTATAAAAAAGTCGAAAGCACCTGAGTTGCACTTTTTTTTTTTGTACAGGGGATTGAACTCGGGACCTTGTGCTTGAGAGGCAGGTGGCAGCACCACTGAGCTAAACACCCCCAGCCCTGAGTTGCACTTTTGAGTCTTTGTTTTTGCTTTTAAGTACAGACTTGTTTCAAAAGTCTGATATAAAAGTTTCTTTGGTGTCATCCTAAGCATGTTACAGAAGTGCTTCATTTTAAAATATTCAGTATATACATAGAAAGTAACTTATTTGCCCTACTATATACAGATAAAATTCAGCTTGTTTGTTTGTTGTTCTATCTCCTAGAGATTAATCTGTTTATAGTAAAGTGAATATTAGATTTCTAGTTTTGGTAGACTCTCTTGAATATTCATGTGCAAGTTAGAGAAAAGAGGAAGCTAATTCAATTGAGGATAAACATTAAATCTTAAAAATTCTATTTGAAATTTCAGTGCTATAAAATGCAGTTTTTCATTAACAATTTGAAAGAGAGCTATTTTAAACTTTGAATTAATTTTAGTTCCTTATTTTATTTTATACTTTTTCTTAAATAACCATAGTGGTAATTATACGAGTTTTGTAATTGCTAGTAGAACAAACTAGCAACATAATGCACAAAGAAATTAAATCCAAAAGAGTATGAAGCTTATTACAGAACTGTCAATTCTAGGTGTTTTTTTTTTTAATTAAATGGTCATTCAGTACCTGCTAATGGGCCAGTAACTAAAGATTTCATTATAAAAAAGACATATCACCACTTAATGAAACCTACAAAAATGGTATAGTGTTATTCTATGTATCTTGAGTCTTTGGTCTGTTATGTCAATTAATACTATCAAATAGAATATGATAGTGTTGATGGCATTGATTTCATATTTGTGAAAAAATTACACTATTTATTTGGACGTTTAAGCATTGAACATTAAAAGGAAGTTCCCTTGTTACTTTTCTTGCTTTGACTTGCATTTGTAGAGGTATTACAGTCGCTACTTGTAGGTATGGTGTTGACATACATGTTTTATTTCCTTGTGTGTGATTTAACATGTTATCAAATCTATAGTCGCTATAGTTTAAAGAGATTACCGACTAACCCTTTACAGTTAATAATTTAACATTTGACAGTTGAATTACTGCTAAGGATTGTAGATTAAATGAAGTTAAAATTTTAAAACATAAGCAGAACATGTCACAATTTTAAAATTTTTCTTAATTTAATTATCAACTGTTGTAATTTTCAGACAGCCAACTTCTAACTGCATTTTTAAGAGGTAAATGAAGCAACCATTATAAAAACAGATTTTTCCTTGAGGGTCTAGTGAGCCATCCTAGAAAACCTAGTTTCATTGTGGACAGATACTCTAGAGAACAAAGAAAAGACAAACATTTAGGGAAGAGGGCTCTAAGAGTTGTCCAAATGAGAGAAATGGAGTTTGGAATACAAAGGTCGTAGTAGAAGTACAAAGAGCTTTGAGAGATCTTAAGTAAAGTTAGTAGCTTTAGGTGATGAAGTAGTTGGCGCTTTGTATTCATGAGTTCCACATCTGTGGATGCCAGCCTTGGAGTGAAAATATAATTTGGAGGAGAAACTACATCTGTACTGAACATGTACAGACTTTTGTTATTATTCCCTAAACAATGTACATAGCATTTTCATTGTATTGGGTATTAAAGGACCCGAGTTCGATCCCTGGTACCAAAAAAAAGTAATCCAGAGATGACTTAAAGTATACAGGATGTGAGTAGGTTATATGCAAACACTATGCCAATTCATATAAGGGATTTGAGCATCTCTACATTTCTGTATCCAAAGCGGGTCAGGTCCTGGAACAATTTTCCCCATGGATCCCATGAACTGTGGAGAAGTATTTGGAGAGAAGTGGGCAGAAGCAAGCAAGAACTGGCGAAGATGACTCCTGAGTTCTGGAATGATGCTCTACTATTCCCTGGTGTGATAAACAATTAAAGGAGATAAGTTCTGTGGATTAGTTTTCTGTGAGAAGGAAGTGAAGGCATACTGAATTTTGAAGACTGAATGAAGACAGCAGCTAGGAGAAAATCCCCACAAAGAATTTTCATCACTCCAAAATAGCCATCTTAATTTGAACTAGAAAATTTAGCAGTTACTGTACGTCACCAAGCCTATAAATGTTATATGAAATAATGGTATATAAAACCTAAGATGCACCATTATTTTATTTATTTATTTATTTTTTGCACCATTATTTTATTTTATATACCATTTAGAAAGAAAAAATAATGCTGTTTAAATCATGCTATAATAATCATAAGAAAAATCCTGAATCCCAGAACTCAGGAGGCTGAGGCAGGAGAATCACTGTAAGTTTCCGACCAGTCTGAGCTATTGTGAGTTCAAGGCCAGTGTTAACTACTTAGCGAGACCCTGGCTTCAAAACAAAACAAAAACCCACAAAAAAATAGGGTCAGGAGGCTTAAAAGAAAAAAAGTGAAACCATGCATATGTGTTTATCTTTTCTCTGTCTCTCTGTTTTGGAGACAGGGTCCCACTATGTAGCTGGTCTTGAACTCCCTATGTAATCCAGACTCAGCGATACTCCTGCCTCAGCCTCCTGAGTGCTGGGATTACAGGCATGTGCCACTGCACCCAGGTTGTTTTTTTTTTATGTCTTTGTTACTTAAGAATTTAGTTGGATCCTTCTAGTTCTTTCCTCTCTCATTTCCAAAAAGTGCAGTCATGTTTTTACATATCCTACTCTGACTGCGGTGCAGTGTGGGGTTGGTGAAGGAATGTCGTTATGTAGGTTTTGCCATGAACTGATGATCAAGTCTTGTAGTGATGGTGGCATAACCTAAAGTTTATTTCACTCCCCTTTTTTTCATATCATCCTCCCCCCCTTTTGTTTAGTTCTTGAGAAGATACGATTTTTTTTTTTTAACAGTAAGATTTGAAAACCAGTTGTCTGGTGGGAGATACAGTATTTACAGTAAATAGATAAAAATACATTTTTTTTTGGTACTGGGCATTGAACTTACTTTGCTTAGTATAATCTCTTCAAGTTTCATCCATGTAGCAAATGGCAAGATTATTTTTAAAGGTAGCATATTTCATTTTTCTTTATATATTTATCAATTGGTAGATATTTTAGTTGCTTTCACCTTTTATAATGCTATGATCAACATGTTGTACAAATACCTCTTCAAGATCCTGCTTTAAATTTTTTGTATATATACCCACAATTGGGATTGCCCATGCCTTGGACTATTTTATAGTGCTTTAACAGAATACTTGAGACTGGGTAATTTACAAAGGAAAGTTGTTTCTTTTGGGTTAAAGTTCTGGAGGCTGGGAAGTCCAGGAGCTCAGCACTAGCCTCTAATGAGGCCTCTATGCTGCTTCATCTTAAGGTGGGAAAGGTTAAAAGGCCAAGCCAACACTGAAGAGAGAAAGCATGAGTGGTAGACTTGCTTTACAATAACCCAGTCTTGCTCCTACAAGAATTAACCCACTCTCTTGAGAAAGGAATTAACACGTTCAGGACAGGGCCATAATTCGTGTGTCTTGCTGCTGGGTGGCTCGAACCACCAGTGGTACATGCATGACTGTCCCATCAGGTAGCTTTTTATTAGTAAAAAGACTGTTAAAAGTGATTTAGATTTGTTTGTACCACCAGTGGTACATGCTGCCCAAGGGAACAGCCAGGTTCAAGCTGGCAGAACATGAAACATGTTAATCTCTCTCAAGACCTAATCATAAGTTTTGAAGGAAACAAATCAGATTCAAACCACAGCAGCTGAATCATACAGTAATTCAATTTTTATTTTTATTTTTAGATACTTCAATAATGGCTGTACCCTTTCACATTTTTTGCCAACAGTGCACAAAGGTTCCTATTACTTCTTATTCTTACCAACATTTGTTATTTTCTTTTTTGAAAGTAGCCATCATAGTAGATGTAAGTTTATAGTTCATTGTAGTGTTGATTTTTGAGGGCCTCATATCATATTCTGCTCTCCCCTCTCCTTAGTATTGGAGATTGAACCCAGGACCTTTGTACTTTTTTTTTATTTTGAGGTAGGGTCTTGCTAAGTCACTGAATTAATCCTGACTCATACTTGTGATCATCCTGCCTGTCTCCCAGAGTTGGGATTACAGGGCTGTACCACCATATCTGGCTCTTAATTCTGTTTTTTGATTTTGAGCTTTTTCTTGAAGCCCTTCCATATTTATTTTATCATCCTGTTGCAGATTAGTTCTGAATATAAGCTCTTATTTTTAATCTTTTCGTTACTGATTCTGCTCTTTTGTTTTGTGACCTTTTTTCCTTAGTCTTTTGGGTGTTTTCTTTCTTTTTACTCCTTTCTCAAACAAGATGAGAAACAGCATCAGATACTATCTACTAACAAACTGTCTCCTCCATTGTACTACTTATAGCAGCAAAAATACATAGATTTTTGTCTGTTTTGCATAATGTTGCAATTTTGGAACTTAGTACCTGTCAACAGTCAGTGTTTGTTAAAAAACAAACAAAAAACGTAGAACCTGTCATAGTCCACTGTGGTTGGCTGCATGATAATCTAGCTTCTTCATTCCCTCCCCATTAACTAACTCTTAGCTGGAATATAGATAAATAGTTCCCACTGCATTGTTGACTAAAGGAACCAAGTCCCTAGTCCTCAAAATACTACATTTAAAAAGTGCTGTTTAGATAATCAACTCCATCGTAAACACCAGTGCAAACTCCGGCATTGAAGTCAAGTGGGTTTTCTTGGTTTTAAATTATTTTTGTGATATCTTTAAAACAGCAGCAACATTAAAATTTTCTTTAGAGAAAACAGTTATGTTACAATACTAATACTTGGGCCGGGGATTTAGCTCAGTGGTTCCACCACCTGCCTCTCAAGGGCAAGGTCCCAAGTTCAATCCCCGGTACCCCCCCTCCCCAATACTAATACTTGATGAATATAGGTGAAAAGTTTACTCAATGTGTTGATTTTTACTCTTGTAACTTTTCTATAAATTTGCAGTTATATCAGATTAGTAATATAAGCAGCCCAGCATGCTGCTTGGAAAGAATAAAAAATACAAATGGTAATAATAAAATATTAGATAAGGTGGATGGTAAATATAGAAGGTATCTGGAAATTTATAAGTTCATTTAAATATTTAGCTACAGAGATTTATCTCTAAAAATTCATACTTTATAGAGATTTACTCTTCTGAAACATTCATTCTAAATTCAAAGGAAACATTCACTATAAAGAAAAACTGTTGGGTTGGGTATCTTTTTTCTCTTCTCTTTTTGAAAAGCAGGTTTTAAAAATTAAGATCTAGTAATATTTGTACTATTTCACCCTGTCAGATATAAACTATATGCTATTTCCTTGGATTGAGGGAAGTGATTAGTATTGCTTTTTTCCCCCTTTGATTGACAAAGCTGACACTTTAGGCTTTTCTGTGACTTAATTATTGACTCTGCTTCCTTGTTTCAAGTGGTACTTTCATTTCTTCATGGTATTTATGTGTTCCTCAACTTAGAACTTAGTGAATTTAAGTGCTGAACAATCTTTCCTGAATTTGTAAGCTCTTGATTTGAATGGTGTTGGCACCTCCCTCCTTTTTTATATATATATAATGTTCTCTGATGTATTTTCCTGTACTTGCTGAGAAACATATACAGTATCTGAAATGATTGTTCAAACACTTTAATGGAGATTGGATGCTGTTGACTTAATTTCCAGAGTAATGTCATATTACCGAGAATTCTTTTCCCAATCTTGTTTTCCTTTATTTACTTTGCATAATAGAAACACTTGTGAGTGAGAAGGGCTCTAAGTTTAGTCTAAGCTCCTCTTACTATGGTTGAGCAAAAAATTGGCCCAGTTAGGGGCAGAGTAAAGATAAGAACCAGGGTTTTAGGTCTCATGCTTTGGCATTGTTTGTATGCTTTTTGTGCCCCAAATGTGAAAGTCTCAACTCATGAATAAGAATTGTTTTTATTTTACTGTTTAAGCCATGGATTAAAAAAAAGAAAGACCACATTGGTGTGAGAGCTCAAGATATGCTAATATATATGAATAAATACTTAATGTCTAACAATAACCCAGAGCTACAAAGTTTAATATTGTAATGAGAGGAATGTAATAATCGTTAGGCTTTGTCTCATTGCAAAGTAAATCTACATAGGTGTATTCTAAACCACTTAATGGAAACATTTTCATTTTTCTGCAGTGTTTCCTGAGGTTATAGGCGGGTGTTTGAGGAGTACATGAGGGTTATTAGCCAGCGGTACCCAGACATCCGAATTGAAGGAGAGAATTACCTCCCACAACCAATTTATAGGTAAGTAAATTTCAGTAACTGAAAAGGAAAATGATTTATTGACTTTATAATCTTTTGTGGAGTGGTTTAAGTACCTTTTCTTGGTTATTGTTCTTTTATTGGTTATAATATTAAACACAGAGAAAACTGCTTTATAAATAGCAAGTTTATTTGACCCAAATATAGAAGGCTTTTTCTGAAGGAAGAATGAGGTTGTTTCAAGAGATGACAACTATTTTAAAGATATGTTTTTTTTAAGTAGTCTTTACTGTGGAAATAAGCTAGCCTCCCCACCTTTTTTTCTTTGGTGGCAGGGATTGAACCCAGGGCATTTCACATACTAAGTGTGTGCTCTACCATTGAGCTATACCCCAGATCTCCAAAATTTCATAGCAAGTCAGTGATCTATATAATCAGTCATCTTTTTTTTTCTGGTACCAGGCATCAAACTCAAGACCATGGGCTGGGGATTTATCTCAGTGGTTTCGCCGCCTGCTGCACAAGCGCAAGGACCTGAGTTCGATCCCCGGTACCAAAAAAAAAAAGACCTTGGGCTTGCTTGCCAGGCAGGTGCTGTGCTGCTGGGCTACATCCCCGGCCCCTGTACTGTCTTAAAATAATTGTTGTTTTTTTTTTGGCACCAGGGATCAAACTCGGGACCTTGCGCTTACAAGGCAGGCGGCGGAAAAAGTAATTGTATTTTTAAAGGCCAATTCTGTATCATTTTTAGGTACTTTTTGATTGAGTAAAATGATTAAATACTTGTGTTTTTTAAACTGCACAAAAAACTTACATTACTTTTTCCATGGTAACTTTCAGAAAATATATACATGTACTTAAATTATTAAATTTTAAAGTAGATAACAAATTGAGGTTTCTGATGAATGTTTCTTTTCTTTTGATAGACACATAGCATCTTTCCTGTCAGTCTTCAAACTAGTATTAATAGGCTTAATAATTGTTGGCAAGGATCCTTTTGCTTTCTTTGGCATGCAAGCTCCGAGCATCTGGCAGTGGGGCCAAGAAAATAAGGTATGTAACTTAATAGCTTTGGGAACTGTAGGTTTTTAGGTTGTTAGTGGAAAGATTTTAATTGTTTTGTACTTGTTACTGATTTTTCTGTTAGCGTGTATTATTTCCATTTATACCACTTTTGATCTTTTGGCAGGACACTTCTCTCCCCCCTCCTTGGCTGGTTCACCTATCAGCTTTTTCAGACTTGTTGATATTATTTGTCTTAGCTCATGTCATGGCATATAGCATTTACATTGATTGGAGTTGTTAGGATCCTGCACGTGGCACATTTTTATTCCTCTCATTTCCCCTTCCCTCTTCACCCCTCATCTTTGTTCCTTTGAACCATTTCCCTAGTGGATGAAATCTGTCCTGAAGAGAAATAGAGAGGTGTTATTTTAGTGGAACCTAGGCACAAAATAATTTATTACTTGATTTTCATAACTTAGTCAAATTGTATCTAGCAAAACACAATATATATGTAATATATATCTTTTATACCAACTAATATGATATTAGTGGGTTGATTCACATTAAAAATTGGATTTCCAT
Organism: Heterocephalus glaber; assembly: GCF_053883595.1. NCBI lineage: Eukaryota > Metazoa > Chordata > Mammalia > Rodentia > Bathyergidae > Heterocephalus > Heterocephalus glaber. The sequence continues at coordinate 27,509,591 of NW_028258324.1, forward strand.
TTAACCCATGTCATCAAAACCCTTTTCTCTACTTGTTCTTTGACTTTTCTGTTCATAGGGATCTGTTTGCCAAATTGCCAGAAAGAATCAGTATAAATATTATAAATAATTAAGAATCTTGTGCTGTTCTTTTTTCCTTTATAGACTCTTGCAGTATGCCTTCTTTCTAGATAATCTTGTTTTCATCTGTTTTGCATAAAATCATTTTTCAAAAATCTATCATTGTCAGAAATGGGTCTTAATTTTTATTTCTGTCTTGGATGGATTTGCTTAGGTGCTTCTTCCTACGATGTATCCTCTTGTTGGAAACTCTATCTGATCTTGTTTTTTTATTCTAGGCTGAATACCTTTAGCAGACTCTTACATAGCTGTACATTTTCCTAGGGAACCATTTATTTTCAGAAACATACAAGATTTCTTAACATAAACATCCTCAAGTGTTATCTCTAATTGAAGTGTATCTCTACCCTGCTATTAACAAATTGTTGATTTGCAAAGGATTCAAAATAGGATAATTACTTATTGGTAACGTTTTGTGCTATACTTAATGATTCCAGATTGTATTTGGTGCATTTTACTTCTCTGTATATATACAGATATAGATAAAGATACAGATATAGATATATATCAAGATTGATCTACTGTGGAAAGAAAATATACATAAAAGCTATACTTTTATGACAGGTCCTCATGTATTGTTCCCTTGAGAGCAAATGCTATGAAATCAAACCCTCCTTAGTTCAAATGGGGCAAGAGGGAAAGTTGTTTGTCATCTGTTATGTACATTTATTTTTCTGAAACAGCTTGCTATGAATTGATATCTTCACTATATCCACTTTTGTTCTAATGCTTTTGCTAAGTTAAACCTTTTCTGTTCAACAAACAACTTCTAGCCTCTAGGAAGTTATAGATTTGCCTTCAAAAGATGAATGAATGCACTTTTAATATGCCTATGCTCTCTAACCTGTTTCTTAGTTTGGCTTCAAATGATGTGTTTAAAACATGAACAGGTTGTATTGAATTCATAGTTACTGACTATTGCATCAGTAGTCTCTTGTGAATTTTTATATTATAATGCACTATAAAAATGGTAAAGTGAATTGAATCCTTATGCTGGCATTCTTTAACTTAGTTCTCTTAGAAATTCTTTGTACAGTATGAATATCATAAATTCTTCAGAATGTGTAAAGCTGTGAATTTATACTCAATTTTTCTTGTTGTGTAGATGTTATCTGAACCTATGGAATAACAATAATAGCTTGTATGGAAACTTTCAAAGTAGATTTTACAAAAGCATTTACCAAATAAAAACTGTATTAAGATCACTGTCTTAGATTCTCATATTTTCTTTTAGGTCTATGCATGTATGATGGTTTTCTTCTTGAGCAACATGATTGAGAACCAGTGTATGTCAACAGGTGCATTTGAGATAACTTTAAATGGTAGGTTCTGAATAGTTTGTGTTTTATGATAAATTTTAAATTATTTATAATGAGCCTCAGGCTCTTCTTTTTTCTTTATTTGGGAGTACAAGGCCTCACATGTGCTAGCTAAGTACTCTGCCACTGAGTATATCCCAGCCCATTTTCTGGGGTTTTTTTGGGTACCAGGGATCAAACTCGGGTCCTTGTGCTTTCAAGGCAGGCAGCGGAACTACTGAGCTAAATCCCCAACCCCTCCATTTTCTGTTTTTTAATAGGACAAACTTTTTTAATGTTCACATGAAGTTTATTTCATAGATACTGAAAATTTAGGAGACAGAAAAATTTGGAAAACTTTAACTTGTTCTCTTTTACTCTTTATTTTTAGAATTTCTTGAGGAATTGGCCCTTGTGTGTTCCCCCCTCCCCCATTGTTGTTGTTTTTTTTTTTGCTCTTTGGTACCAGGGATCGAACTTGGGTCCTTGTGCTTGGCAGCAGGCAGTGAAACCACTGAGCTAAATCCTTGGCCTCCCCCATTGTTTTTTGAGACAGGGTCTCACTATGTAGTTTAGGCTGTCTTGAATTCACTATTTAGCCCAGCCTGGCCTCAAAATTCCTGTTGATCCTTCTGCCTCAACTGCGCCACCACACCCAGCGGCCCTCATCTTTTGTTAAGTTGTTTATCTAGTCATTTACTCCCATAGCTTTAAAATCAAATCTGTGTGATGATTCCTGAATATATAGCTCTAGAGAACTCTAAACTTTTTTAAAGTGCCATACCCAGGAATCTTAAACCTGCTCCAAAATGAACTTGTTTTCTTTTGGTACTTGATGTTGAACCCAAGCCCTTTGCACTGATCTACATCTGCAGCCTTTTAAAATTTTGAGACAGGGTCTCATTAAGTTGCCCAGGTTGGGCTTGAATTTGTAATCCTCCCACCTTGGCCTCCTGAATGTGGGCCTTACAGACATATGCCACCACCCTGGCCTTCGAATAAAATCTTTTTTTTTTTTTTTGGTACCGGAGATCGAACTCAGGACCTTGTGCTTTCGGGGCAGGTGGCGGAACCACTGAGCTAAATCCCCGGCCCGAATAAACTCTTGATTACTTCTACTTCCTACCTTTCCTTTACACCCTTAATTTGCTTCTCTTCAGGCATTTGTCTACCCAATTGCCCTGAAACCTGGGATAGCATCTTCCCTCTTACTCTCCATCTTTATAATTAATTACCATATCTTCTCAATTATCTCTTAGGTTGCTCAGAAATCTACATCTTTATGCCATCACCCCAGTCTGCCACAATTACCTTATTACCCTATTATTTTTTCTTTTTTTTGGTACCAGGGATTGAACTTGGGTCCTTGAGCTTGTGCAGCAGGGGGTGAAACCACTGAGCTAAATCCCCAGCTCCCTATTATTCTTTTTCTAAACAAGAGGTTGGTACACATATCCATGAGCTAACAATGGTTTTTACATTTTTAAATGATTAAAAAAATTAAAAGACTAATGTGTGACATGTTGAAATTTCTGCATTTATGTTTTCACTTTTGTCAATGAAAATTTTATGGAAATTTGTTTTCTCTCTAGTTATATAGGTAAACCTCTATAATCTGGACTTTGTCTCTTGATCCATAAAGTCTAAAATTATTCTCTGCCTTCTTACAGAAAAAATTGCCAATGTTTGTTCTAGACAGTAGAGAGATTTTTTTCAGATGCACATTTTCTTTTGTTATTTAAGTGTTTTAAATTCATTAAATGGTTTTACTTTATTCTCAAGATACAGACCAGAATATTAAGGTGGCTAAAAGGCCCTGGAGACTAGGAGTAACTATGGTCCTGTGCTTCGTAGCTTGCTGCCTATATTATATGTGTTTTATTGGAACACAGCCATGCCAGTTCTTTCACATATTGCCTGTACTTGCTTTCAAGCTACCATGAGATGAATGGCTGTGGGACTGTGTATTTTCCCTAGCCAAAAATGTTACTTCCTGGCTCATTAAAATTTGTTGATCCTAATTTAGTTCTTTTCACCTTTCTAGCCTTGTGTCACTCATCCCTCTCCTATATTTCAGCTATGGTGACTTGCTATCAATTTTAATGTGCTGGGCATTATAGCCTTTACAGTTCTATTCTGTTTTTCAGAAGTTTTGTTGTTGTTTTGGAGGGCTTTTTGTTTTGTTTTTTTGGGACAGTTTTGCTGTGTAGTTCAGGTTGGCCTTTGAACTCACTATAAAGCCGACTAACCTTGAACTCTTGACAGTCCTTCTACCTCAACTTCATTCATCCTGGAATTATCGGTGTGTGCCACCATGCCCAACTCTCAAAAGTTTTCTAGTCCCATAAATTCTCACTGTGTCCTAGTAATTTTTCTTTACCTTTTAGGTGTCCGTCATTTTAAATACTACTTTTCTGACTAGTCAGAGATAGAGATGTATGTTTGTGCTGTTATAGCAGTGTACACTTTCTAGCTTTTAACTTTAGCACACAATTGCAATTTTGTAGCTATTTGTGTAATTCTTTGTATTTTGTGTAGTAGAGTATAAGCTCTGAAAGATCAAGAAGCTATATTCTTGCTCACATCTGTATCTCCAGTTGTGTCCACCAACACTCTTATTTATGAAATGAATGTCTATTATAAAGCCATCTCTTAATTTTGAGGTATTCCATTTATTTTTATAGATGTACCTGTGTGGTCTAAGCTGGAATCTGGTCATCTTCCTTCCATGCAACAACTTGTTCAAATTCTTGACAATGAAATGAAGCTCAATGTGCATATGGATTCAATCCCACATCATCGATCATAGCCCCACCTATCAGCACTGAAAACTTTTGTAAGTAGTTTAAAAATGAACTAGTTATAGCCAAGTGTGGTGGCACATGTCTGTAATCCCAGGCTTAGGCAGAAGGATCACTCGAGGCCAGCCTGGGCTACATTGTGAGTTCAAGGCCAGCCTGGAATACATAGTGAGAGCCTGTTTAAGAAAAATCAAAAAAACCAACTAGCTATAATTCTTATCAGAAATGTTAGTAGATATATATATTACATATATTACCACTTGAGTTTCCAGTTTAAGATTGAAAGATGAGTCTGTCCATCATTAAAATTTATAAGTGTATCAAGAGAGTTTGGACCTACCAAAATAAGATTGTGCTGATAATTTTATCTCAAAGGCTTAGTGATTGAGCCTGCAACATCATCTTTTAAAAAAACTCTGAACTCCTCATAGCCAAAATTGATGTACTTACCTTCAGATAATTAACTGTAAGAGCATGATAATTTTTAGCAGTTTAAGATAGAAAATGTATAAGCAAATGTCTGAATATGATGAGTGTTTAATTTTTTACTTTGCAGAGTTGTTCTCAGTTCTTTTCTCATCAGAATTTACATTCTAAGTTTTTATGAACATGATTATTAAAATATTCTTTTTTCTGTATATCTTTCAGACATTAAGGAATTTTTGCAAGAGCAGCGCGACTGACATTATGAAGGCCTGTACTGAAGACAGCAAGCTGTTAGTACAGACCAGATTCTTTTTTGGCAGGCTCGTTGTACCTCTTGGAAAACCTCAATGCAAGATAGTTTTTCAGTGCTGGCACATTTTGGAATTCTGCACATTCATGGAGTGCAATAATACTGTATACTCTCCTATCCCCATTCATCTAGTTAATGTTTCTTTTTAAAATGTAGGTATTATTACTACTTATAACTTTTCCTCAGTCATATTTAAAAAAGGAGAAATTGAATTACAGTTTGTTTTTTTTCTCAAGATGTCTGTTAAGTCTGTTTTGCTTTTTTAAATTAATTCTTGTTTTTTTACAGTTTAAAGTCAATGTTTTGGGGAATACAGCTCAAGTTCCCAAATACTTTATAAAGTTTATCAGACATTTCTTAATTTGGCCATGTTCAATTATAGTTTTCAAAATATTGCTGGTTATGAACAATGCATTATAAGATTATGGGGAGAGGGTCCAATATCTAGAGTACTCAACCAATTTGTGTGTATGTGTGTATGCGTGTGTGATACCAGAGAACTACTACAAAACCAACTGCTTTTTAAATCCTATTGTGTAGTCAAGTGTCTTGCCTTGACCAGTCTACTGAGTTGAATTAACTGGGCCTTTACCTTTATACTTAACTAAATAAAAAACTAAGCAGATGTCAGTTAAATGAGAAAGTTTCAGTTTATTGTTCAGTGTACCTGTTAACATCATATTTAATGATTGCCTAATTTTTTTTTAAATTTACAGATAATATCCACAAGGAACAAACTTTAGATTCATACACAAATAATAAGTTCATTTACCATTTTTAGGATAAATGAAACTCACCTCACTAAATATAAGTTCACTTGAACCTCTTTACAATATTAATATTGCCAGGTGTGGTGGTGTACACCTGTAATCCCAGCACCAGGGAGGCTGAGGCAGGAAGATTGCTGTAAGTTCAAAGCCAGCTTGGGCTAGCATAGTTCAAGGATAGCATGAACTATATAGTGAGACCCTCTCAAAACAATACAAAACAGAAAAGCCCCCAAAACATTGTTATTAGGTGAACAGAGATCTCTTGTTCAGTAACCTAATTTGTCTAGAACATATATCAAATTGATTGATTGATTGATTTTTTAGGCAGGGTCTCACTGGTGTAGTCCAGGCTGGCCCTGAACTCAATATGTATCCCAGGCTGATCTCAAACTTGGGATTGTCCTGCTTCAGCCTTCTGAGTGCTGGGATTACAGGCATCCGCCACCATGCCCAGCAAGAATTTTATTGTATTTAAAAAACAAAATTGAAAAAATTTTAAATTCAATTTTATGCATTGTTCCAGAGTTCTAAAAGGAGTTTTCTAAAAGCTTAAATTGATAAAAACTATAAGAATTATTTAACAGAAATAGGACCATAATGTACAAAAAAAGTTACATATCAGCAGCAATGACATACTTCAGCTTCCATAAAATAAAGTAGTAGAGGCAAAAGTTGCCCTAGATTTGTTGGTGGAAATTAAGAGATTTAAGGAAAAGCTGTGAGGTAGTAAAATATTGGTTTCACCTAATTCTTTAGTATTATATGATATCTAACTTTAAACTTGGTCACTGAATATTTACTGAATGTATATGAGATAATGACCCAGATTGTGTCAGCCTCAAGGTGGAACATACTGGGAATTCTAGATTATGGGAATTTAGTCTAATGATTCACTGCAGAAAATTGATTAAATGATTGTCCTTTTTGTAGAACTGTTAACCTGAGTTCTTCATACAGTGATAGTCAGTAGACTTTAAAAGTTCCTTAAAAATTATTTAGGTATAATACCATTTTATCTTGTGTCAAACTCCCTGTCTCCTGCAAGTTGAATATCTTCTTTAGTGTGTCTTGGGGTTCTTTTTTCAGCTAATGGACAGTCCATTAGTGACACAGTTAACTTTTTAGCTCATAGACATTCAAACTGGGGCCTGAATGTTCCCATGGACCTGACAGGTCAACCTGAAGAACCTAAGATTGAAATCCAGCTTTCCCTATGTTTGTGTTAGGTTAAATAATTGTCTTTTAGAGAATAGATTTAAGTGGCTTACCCACTGAAAAAACTCAGCTATTTTGTTGACACTCGTCACTATTTTGTCTTACGCTTAGCCATATTTAAATCTAGAATTTAATAGGGTCTAGTAAAAAAATCAGTAGAACACATGAATGTAAAATACATATAAGGAAAAGGAGAAAGTAAACTAGAGTGTAACTCTTCCACTAACATTTCAAAATTTATTAGTTGCTTAATGGTGTGGCTGTGTAGTTTACAAATGTCTATGCACCATATTAATTAAAAGATTGTAGAACATATCAGCAAATTGGCTAAAGTTATTGAAGTTTTTTACTGCAGTTGTCATTGTGGAAGAAATTGTTATATTAATAAAAAATGAGTAAAACATGGCTTTATATCTCAGTGTGTAAGATATGCAGACAGATATTCTTTCATAATATAAATGACATGGTTTATGGCACTAATCTTAAGGATAGCCTTTACAACTATTAAAATATGGGATCCTAATGATGGTTCATTCTTTAAATGTTAATTAGTTTGGAACCTTAATTGGCTGGCAGATATTCTGTCATGGTCATAATTTAAAATAATTCAGATTTTAAAAAATAGCTTAGGATTTTTAAACATAGGTTAATCTAAAGCTTGTATTAAAATCTTCAGAGAAACAGGTGAGGAACTGTAGAGTTTGTGGACTTACCTCTATGGCATAGTGAAAACAAATTAATGTGAAAGGAAACCCTGCTTTATGGAATTAAATCTATACTAGAACACTGAAGTTTTGCATAGTTGCTTCATGTTTATAAAAATGACTTAACACAGGTTCAGTACATTGGGAACATAGGAGATACACAGAATGACGTGAGAGGAAAGTTGTTTCTAAGAAAGTAATTATTCCAGTTAATCTTTTGTCACTGCAACATTCTTCCTGGTTAATATTTTAAAACTTTGTATCAGTATGCTTTAAAGGGAAATATTGAATCTTCAAGTATAATTTAAAGCAACTGCTTTGAAATGCTAGATTTTCTCACAGCAAAGTAAGCCACGTCATGCTTACATTCTGCTCATTTTATAGTGACCAGTGACCTTGATTTTCACACTAAACAAAATACATTCTTACAGTTCTGAGTAGAGAAAAATGCCTACTTTTAGTTTTATTAAAAGTAACTGTAATGGAACTCTGAATTGCTTGGGAAATTCAATCTGAACTATTTTATACCCTTCAGAGGAAAAGATTGGTTCATATAACCAAAAACTCTGTTGTAAGGTTGGCCGCACGGATTATTAGAACTCTCCTGTAAATTGGTCCCATTTTCGTCATAACCCTCCACCCTGAATGAGGAAAAAAGGATGAAGGAGAAGGAACGTAGGTAAAATCCCAGAAATGTCCAACGTGTGTCATATTTTCTATCTTTGGTATTTTTGTTTGTACATGCTAAGCACACACTGTCACTGAGCTTTATCCCCATCCCCAACATTTTCTATCTTTGGATTTTTTCTCTTTTTCACTAGATACCCATTTGTTGATTTTTTTTTCTCATTATTGACTCTGTCCACCTACCTGATTCCTTTTCAGGATCATAATTAAGACAAATCTATGGCTTTGTGGTTAGAAGCTGCTCAGATCAAATACCTGTTTAACCCAACTGAGAGTTGTTTAGAATTGAAGCCAGCATTTAATTGCTTGACTAAGAAAGATAAGTATTAGAACCAGAAGGCAGGTTGATACCAACACTCCCTTAGGCCACTGGCTATCCCTATGTGTTGTATGTACTAGCAACCTTACTAGAGGATGAGAACAACTACAGCTCCGTTGTTCATCTCTCTTGAGTTGCTAAGATAAAGTCTGTGGAAAATTGTGTTGATTATGTTTTCCCCTAAATGCTAAGAGAATGTATTAGAGAATGCTGCTGAATTTTATCTTGGTGCTGTGAAGCTATCTTGAGCTTTTGTAGGATGTTCAGCAGCACCTCTATTCTCCCTTCTAGAAGCCAGGAGCAATGCACCTCTCCCAGTAGTGACCATCAAAACTGTCTCCTGGAGAATAAAACTTCAACTGAGAACAATTGCCTTAGCCAGTTGGTTTATGCATGCATGCATGCATGCATTCATTCATTCTAAAGCCATTTTAGTCTTCCTTAAGCATTCAGGCCTGTTTTCGTCATGTTGTCATTACTTTTCTTTACATGTTTTTTTTTTTTGGTACTGTACATTTATGTAATATTTTGGATCTCATATCCTTTCCATGTTCTCATATGAATCTTCTGAATACAAAGTTCTTATATCCTTTTCAATCATTGCAGTAATTCTTAAGCATGGTGTAGCACTGTGGATTACATAGAAAGTATATCAGTTTAAAGGAATGGCTCTATAATATAGATTGCTTTATTTTAGCAATTTATTTATAGTGCCCACCTATAATCTCAGCTACTCAGGAGGCTGAGTCAGGAAGATCTTAAGTTCAAGCTAGCCTGAGCAACATGGTTTGATCCCTTTGAAACAAAAATTGCCATATTTCTTAAGGTGGTTCACACACACACTGAAGGGAAACAGGATGTAGCAGAGTGGGGATTGCATGCAACTTCAGGAGAAACATTTCCTAGGATATCAATTTTGCTTAAAAGATTGAGGGAGTTAACACTAAAAACAAAATTTTTATGTTAAAACTAATGAACAATTTAGAACAAAACTTTCATGAATTTTAAAGTAACAAAATTGTGCTCTAACAAGCATTCTGGTATTCTTGTAGCATCACATTCTTCAGACATCTTTGATCTTGGTTATATAACTTACAAGTAATGTAGGATTTTTTTTCCTTCAAAAAATGATTAATGTTAGCTTTTGTGGTCACTCATATTCCCTTTGTATTCTCTGTAAATTTTCTTTTACTCTAGGATTGAGTGTTGTGCTCTCAGAATTGTTCTCAAATCCAGTCTTGTGTTTACCATTTATTTTTTTATTTTATTTTATTTTTTTGGTACCGGGGATCGAACTCGGGTCCTTGTGCTTGCGGAGCAGGTGGCGAAACCACTGAGCTAAATTCCTGGCCCATGTTTACCATTTAGATGGTAACCTTTGGATGTAATTTAAATTCCTTTTGGCATCTATTTGCTGCCCATTGGATATGGAGCCTTTGGTTTTGACCTGAGAACATGAAATTCACTGCAATTAAAATACCTAGTGGTTTAGTATGATTATTTTTTCTTGATTTTCTAAGAAGCCATCCTTGCTCTTTGTGGCCCAGTCAATCCTGTCTTTCTTCCCTAGGAACAATACATTGTCTGTCCTATGAGTATTTCAAGGACATTGATCTTAGATATCCACTTTGGGGAATAATTTTGCTTATTCCAAATAAAATTGTGTGATAGAAATTAAACTGGCTACTTTCTTCAGACCAAATGAAAACTTCAATGTTCTCACTTAATACAAATATGAATAAGACCTATGAATCTTATTTTGCTGAAACCTGAAACCTGCAGACATGTTGGGCTGCCTCATGTATGTAGTATCCTTATTTCCCACCCAAAGGCCATGACACACTTGTGTTTGGGGAAATAATGGGCACTTGACTGGAGATTTCTTAAGGGTCCCTCACAGTGGAGTTTCAATTCCCAATCCTCAGAAATTTTTGAAATTCATTTAGTTAAAAGATACAAAAGGATGCTGAAAAGACTTAGGTTTCTGGGATATAATTCATCATCGTGATATAAACAACAGTACAGGACCTATATAACCAAGAGAAACTACATACATGAACCAAGTATGGATCAAATGATCCAAGTTTTCTCTTTGGGAGCTGTATTAGTCTGTTAAAGCAGCTGTTACGAAATGCTATCAGATGGTTTCAACAACAGAAATTCATCTCAGTTCTGGAAGCCAGAAATCGAAGATCAAAATGTCAGCGTTGTCAGGGTTGGTTACGGGTGAGGCCTCTGGCTTGTTGACAACAACTTTTCTTTCCTTTGTGTATACATGGTGAGGGAGGACAGGAGTATCCTGGACTCTATAAGGACAGCAGTCCTGTGGGATTGGAGCCTCTGTCTCATGACTTCATCTAACCTTAATCACCTCCCTAAAGGCCATGTTTCCAAATGCAGTGATGAAATTTTAGGGGTTCAACATAGAAATCTTTGGGTAACAGACCATTTCATATCAGACACTTACATTCTAAGATAGGGAGAGGAGGATGTCAAGCAGAGTACAATTACCTGATCAAGTTGAGACAATTTGCATGGCAAACAATGATCAAGGAGGGAGTTTTACAAGAAAGAAACCCCCCCAAATCTGCATAAGCATTCCCTCTCACCAACAAGCTTAAAAATAAGCGCAGCATAATAGAAATATATTGGTCCTTATCCCAATTTCTAGGCTTTTGTGCTGGGCGTGGTGGCACAGGCCTGTAATCCCAGCACTGGAGACTCAGGTAGGAGGGTCGCTATGAGTTTGGGGACCAGCCTGAGCTACATAATTCAAGGCCAGCCTGAACTGCATAGCAAGACCTTGTCTCAAAAAACAAACAACCCCCCCCCCAAATTCTAGGCTTATAAACCCTTAGAAATTTACTGAGTGATGTCTTTTGCTGTTAGTGAGGAGTCCCTTATACCTATACACCTAAGTTTATGTTAGTGAATGATTTAGGTTAGGGTCCCCAGATAACAGCAGGAAGCTGATAACTAGAAAGCCCACACGATTAGAGAATTGGAACTTTCAGCCACACTAGCCAACCTCTAAAAGGGGAGAGCAACCCTGGAAATTAAGCTCTTTTAAAAGCAGAACAAACTGATGAACTGGGTTGGTGAGTTCCTAGGAAGGTGGTACACCTGGAGAGAGCATGTACACACACACACACACACACACACACACACACACACACACACACACAGATACCTTGCTTTGTGCCTCATCAAGTTCTTCCTGAATTTTATCCATTAGAATAAAGCAATAAGCTTATGTAAAATATCTTCCTGTGTTCTATGAGCCATTCTAACAAGTTGGTGAGTTCCTAGGAAGGTGGTACACCTGGAGAGAGCATGTACGCACACACACACACACACACACACACATACACACACACAGATACCTTGCTTTGTGCCTCTCATCAAGTTCTTCCTGAATTTTATCCATTAGAATAAACCAATAAGCTTATGTAAAATATCTTCCTGTGTTCTATGAGCCATTCTAACAAATAGTTGATTTTGAGGGGGTTATGGAAACCTCTAATTTATGTATCCAATTGGTCAGAAGCACAGCTGATCCAAGATTTGCAATTAGTTGCCCAAAATAGGGGGCGATCTTGTGGCACTGAACCCTTAACCTGTGGGATCTGATTCTAACTCCAGGTAGACTATTTCAGAAATTAATAGTAGGATACTCAACTTGTATCAAAGAATTGGTTAGTGTGGGGAAAAAAAGATCACATTTTATGTCAGAAGTGTTAGGTGAGTAGAGAAACAGTTTTCTTTTTTTCATTTCTCAGGGGATTTTTTTCCAGTTTGAAAGGGTGAAAATGACTCAAAATTAATAGTAAGGAAGTGTTATACACTTTGAAGAACACAACAAATTTATTACTCTTCAACATAGAATATGCAATGTCAATCCTGTACAAATATACTAGATGTAGGAAAAAAAAAACAGAATGTGAACATAGAAACCAACACAGAAAAGACAGATGATAGTATTATCAAAGATTTTTAAATAATTTTATACAAATCCTCAAATATTAAAACCATGAAGGCAATGATGAGAGAAAGATTTAAAAAATTCTAGCCAAGAAAAATACTATATTTTATATGAATAATTCACTGGGGCTTGGAAGATTACATATTAAAAGATCAGTGAACATAAAACAAAAGAAACTGCAAATGGAAGAGAGAGAAAAGACTGGAAAGCATCAGTAACCTGTGAGATACCATTATGAAATATAATTTACAGGTAACTACAATCTCAGAGAGATAGTAAAAAAATATACTTGAAAATAGTGATAAGAATGTTTTCAAATCAAACTACATTGAGAATCTATCTCATCCCAGTAAGAATGGCTATCATGAAGAATACAAAAAATCTAAATCAATGAGCCCAATCAATAAATGGGCAAATGAGTTGAACAGACAGTTCTTATAAGAAGTACAAACGGCCAATAAATATGTGGGAAAATATTCAACATGTTTAGTCATTAGAGAAATGCAAATCAAAACTACATTGAGGGCTGGGGATTTAGCTCAGTGGTTCCACTGCCTGTTCCACAGGCACAAGGACCCAAGTTCAATCCCCGGTACCAAAAAAAAAAACTACATTGAGATTCCATCTCACCCCAGTCAAAATGGCTGTCATTAAGAATACAGAAAACAAATGCTGGCAAGGATGCAGGGGAAAAGGAACCATTTTACACTAATGGTGGAAGTATAAATTAGTATGGCCACTCTGGAAATCAGTGTGGAGATTCCTCAAAAAACTAAAAATAGAGCTACCATATTATCCAGCTATACTACTTCTTGATATATCCCCCCCCCCAAATTATAGTTGGCATACTATACAGCAGTGATAGGTTGTGAACCTTTTGGAACCTTTAAATCTTTTAGAATTTTTAATGATAATAAATGTGTTGCAGCACATATGCCACCACTACTATAGAGATACCAGCATACCCATATTTCTTGCAGTACAATCCACAATAGGCAAGATACAGAAACAGCCTAGGTGCCTGTAAACAGATGAGTGGATAAAGAAAATGTGATATATATACCCAGTGGAGTATTTAGCCATAAAGATCAAAATTTGCAGCAAAATGGATGTAACTGGAGATCATCATGTTAAACGAAATAAGCCAGACTCAGTCAAATATCCTATTTTCTTTCATATGTAGAATCTAAAAGATATGTTAATTTTAAAAAGTGATGACAGGAAGGTAGAAGGGAGGCTATTAGGGAAGAGGAAGTTGGTTATGGAGGGGGAATAAGCAAAGTATGTTATATGCAGGTATGAATATGCAAAACTATCCTCTAATATGAGCTAGTACAAATTTTAAAAATATGGAATTTAAAAATTAGAAATATGTTTGGAATATTTAAAAAATTTTTCAGAGCCAAGCATGATAGTGCAGGCCTATAATCCCAGCACTTATGAGGGCAAGGCAGGAGAATCACTGCAAGTTCAAGGCCAGTCTGGGCTACTCAGTGAGTTCAAGGCCAGCCTGAACTACATAGTGAGATCCTGTTTTAAAAAATAAATTTTTTGAGCTAAAATTCACATGCCAGACAATTCATTTAAAGTATGTAATTGATTTATATTTAATAGATAAATTTATACTTAGGTAGTCAAAAAGTATGAGAAGATGATGACCAACAATAGATTTTCTGGCATAAAGTGTATCATAGTCCAAACAACTTGGAAGAAATAGGTTGAAAATAAGTTTAGAAAAAGAAAAAAAGTTTCTGACTCTTAAGAGCTTGTTAATATACAGAGTCCATCAAAAAAATGTATACACACTTAAGGAAAAGAAAAACTTGTATGTTTTAATACTAAATTTATTGAGACATTATGATATTAATACGTTACCTTTGGTTGCAACAATTATAAGAGGTGCTCAAAGCGGTGGCCATTAGCTTCCCAGATATCAGTACAGTGAACTGCTGCTGCTTGGGCAACCTTGGTCATTGAGATTGATTGCTGCACATACATTTTCAATTTCTTCTCTAAGGGTCAGCAGCGTCGTGGGTTTTCTGCAATATACGACATCCTCTAGGGTTCCCCCATGTGAGAGTGTCTTAATTTCTTTTCTCTCATTGCTGAGACAAAATACCTGACACCCAAAGTTAAAGGAGAAAAGGTTTATTTAGCTCACAGTTTGTAGAGATTTCAGTCCATAGTTGGGTGGCTCCAAGGCAAGGTGGCATGGCAGAGGAGCATTGCAGAGGAGAAAGAGTTCATGGTAGGCAGAAGGTCGCAAATCAAGCAAGGGACTAGACAAGCCTTTTTCTGTCCCTTATATTGTATCCAGTCTGCTGGGATTAGAGTGGTTACCAAACCAATCAGGGGGCTGATTTAGTAATCACCCACCTTTAATCCTAGCATTGCACCATGAATCAATTACACACTCTAGATTTAGCCACCTCTGAAAAAGCCCCACCTGTAACTGCATGAGGCTTTGGAGGGGTATCTAGACACAAGCCATAACAGGTTAACATCATCTATTGAAAAAAATCATACTAGTTTTTTTTCCCTGGAGTGTGCATACATTTTTGGCAGACTGTATTTTAAAAATTGATAATGGTAAGTATTATTGTGGCAGTTAGATTCTATTGGATTATTTGAGAAAATGTTTTATTTCAAAATGTCAAGATTTACAGTACATTGGAAATTACATTTTTTGCAACTGCATAAACTTAAGATGAATCATACATGTCAGCTGAAAAATGCACAAGTGGGAACAAGCAGAAAGTCTTTTTTTTTTAAATAACTTTATTATCAAACACACACACATACAAAAAATTAAAACCATTCAAAGAAGAACAATGCAAGGGGAAAAAAACCACAATAATATTCAAACACAGTAGAACTCAACCAAAACAAAACTGAAAACCACTTAAATATTTTTCCATATAACTTAAAAAAGCATCTCAAGCACCAACAAGACACCAGAGGATGTGATTTGTTTCAGAAAGATCCCCAAAACCAACACTGAATAAATAATGATCTGGAAAAAAAACCCAGTTAGTTAGCAGACTCCATATAAGCCAAACTTCTCCCTAATTTAAATTTTGATACAGTCATATGACACGCGATGGAAACACAATCCCAGAAATATGTTATTAGGCCATTTAATCGTGTGTACCCTTAATTACACTCTCAGTTTCTCACACTAGAGAAACTATTCGGTATTTACACATGTGTGTCCTATTTATTTCACTTAAGAAGATGGCCTCAATATGCGTCCATTTAGCTATAAATGTCTCTAATTTCTCACAGAAAGTCTTTCTTAAAGGGAAAAGCTAGGATGGATTGCTTTGTTTCCTTCTGGAGGGCCAAGAGCCATTCACTAGAATGTAGTTTATTTAACTCACATCTTTGTTTTTCCAGGCTATTGTAATGAGAAATACAATGAAACAGAAATTGATCTACACTTTACAATTTCATCTGTTTTAAGACTGCTAAACATTGCAAAAACTTAAATATGTATTTATAGAAATTGTATGGGTGATTTGTGTAGTACTTTTTATCTATTCCTATTGGTAAAGGGAAACAAATATGTTTGTATGAAACAAAGTTACTTTTACTGTTTTTAACACTTATTAATATAGCTTATTTTAACAATAAATCATTCTGCTCTTTCTTTTTCGTGCTACTGAGGGTTGAGCCCAGGGGCTCTCACATGCTAGGCGAGTTCTCTACCACTGAGCTATAATATCCCCAGCCCTTTTTAAAAAATTAATTTTGAGACAGGGTTTCACTAAATTTCCCAGGCTGTCCTCAAACTTCTGACCTTCCTGCCTCGGCCTCTTTGTGTAGCTGAAATTACAGGCATGACCCACCATGCTTGGCTTCAGTCATTCCATTCTTTTTTTTTTTTTTTCTTTTTGGTACCGAGTATCAAACTCAGAACCTCCTGCTTTTGCAAGGTAGGCACGGTGCCACTGAGCTAAATCCCCGGCCCACTCATTCCATTCTAATGTCATCTTTTACTTCTTATTAATCCTTTCACCTAATTACCTAATTCCATCATGTATCTGTGTCTGTGTTACTCCTCAGAAGAGAGGTAAGTTTATTCCCTGGTCTGTTGAGAAGGACTGTATGGGCGGGGGTGTCTCTGTAATGATTACAGTGATTCCATTTCCTGGGCACAGTGTGATGAAGGCCGTGACTGCAATAAATTCACTAGTGGTCGTGTAACCCAGAAGAAGCCCCTCACCTCACCACAGCCTGACCATGAGGATGCTCTGATCTCCACTTCCCGCTTCCATAGCTCTGAGAAGTGTTTGTTCTGTGCCATAATCTATGGTAATTTGTTAGAGCAGCCCAAACTGGGTAAGATACTATACTCATGAGAAGTTGTTTGTTTTGTTTTGTTTGTATGTTTGTTTGTTTGTTTGTTTGTTGAGAGAGGATCTCACTGTGTTGTTCAGGCTGGCCTTGAACTCGCTGTGTAACTCAGGCTATCCTCAATTTCAAAGTGCTCCTCCTGCCTCAGCTGTCTGAATGCTAGGATTACAGGCATGCACCACCTCACCCAAAAGTAAGCTGATTTTTATCTTTTTCAATTTATAGCTGAAAGAACCAAGGCCCACAGAGGTTAAGTAGTTTGGCGAAGGACACACAGAGGGCGCTGAGCTGGCTGGTGAGAACTGGGACTTGCGCCCAGACAGTCTGAAGGGACAGTGTGTCCCCTTCAGTGTGGGTGCCCTCCACAAAGGGGAAGAACTTTCATGGTGTCAGAAGACCTGGCCTCACTTTCTGGTGCTGTGTCCTGCTTAGCCAGGAGACCTAAGAAATCACGTGTGTGTGTGTGTGTGTGTGTGTGTGTGTGTGTGTGTGTGTTGGTGCTGGGGATGGAACCAGGCCCTTGAGCATGCAAGCCAAGTGTCTACCATTGGGCTACACCCCCAGCCCACCATCTTTCCATCTTAGTCATTGTTGGAATTCCTCTTACACTCAAACTGTAAGCAGTAAATGAGTAGGAAGGAGAGTTGTTTTGTCCCATTTCCTGGCTCTTATTTTAAGCCAGGAAAAAAAAAATGACAATCACTTTTTATAATAGAGGATTTTCCAAAACATCATTGGAATTGGAAATTGTGTTATATTTTTCCATCTCTGTTGAATGCTATAGAGAATGAATTGTCAGTACTGAACTTGGAAATGTGTAGTATCCCTGACTGATTTTGGTACTGGGGGAAGAAGTCAGGTAGTGCAGACATGGGAAAATGGAAGTATACTATGTGTATGCATTCCAGATAATCTGAATTAGGGAAACTTGGGTAGAGAATTTCTAAGTTATTCACATGAAAGTCTGAATCTGGTCTCTATCTCTGGAGATTTTTTTTTTTTTTGAGACAAGGTCTCACTATGTAGTTCAGGCTGAACTTGAACACACTACGGAGTTTAAGCTGGTCTTGAACTTGCAGGAATCCTGCCTCAGTCTCCTGAGTGCTAGGATTACAGGCACCATGCCTGGCTCTGGAGAATTTTGTCAGGATAGAGCTAAAAAAAGATATGAATATATTTTGTATTAAAGGAAGTTCACTTGTTCTTTGGATAGGAGAAAAGAAATTTCTAAGTTCAACCTTGGTAGCTTGGTTCCCTACTTTCAAGAATTCAGCTGGGCATGGTGGCACCCAGCACTATTATCCCAGCACTTGGGAGGCTGAGGCAGGAGGATTACAGTAAATTTGAGGCCAGCCTTGGCTACATAGTGAGTTCAAGCCCAGCCTGAGCTCATAGTGCATAGTGAGATCCTGTCTCAAAAAGAAAAAAAAAATTCAGCAAAAACCTCTGCTGATGTAGAATGCCATCTAACATCCTTTGTATGCTTTTGGCTAGTTATGCAAAAAAAAAAGAAAGAAGAATAATTTTAGATATCAAGAACATAGAATAGATACTTAATGAAAGTCCATGAACTTACCACCTTGCTTAGGAAATAGTCAGAGCCCCCTCTCCTCTCAGATACTCCTCCACTGCTAAGTGCCAGCCCAAAACTTGACATGAGCACTCCAGTGGATTTCACTGTACTTTTCCTATGGAGGTTTATCTACCTGAGTGATCTGTGGGGACATTTTGCATGATTTACAACTTGATATAAATTGGTATTGAATGGTATTGAATGTATTTCTTTGCTTTTTTTCAAAGTGATATATATATATAGTGATATATAAAGTGTTTATATTGATGTAGGTAATTCTAGTTCATTCATTTTCCCTGCTGCATCCCAGAACAATTTTCCTCCTTGTTGATGGACATTTTGTTGTTGTTTTGCTTTTACAAACACAGGGCATGGGGGTGCATGCCTATAATCCCAGACTTGGGAGGCTGAGGCAGGAGGATCACCACAAGTTTGAGGCCAGCCTGGAATACACAATGAGTTCAAGCCCAGCCTGAACTACCTAACAAAACACTGTCTCAAAAAAAAAAAAAAAGTGCCTGGCATATGCTAAATTTGTATTGAATGAATGAAAGTACACATTGATGTCTTTTTTACAAGGCAAACACATTACTCTTGCCTATTACGTCTCCAACATTCACCATCCAGGCATATTGTTCAGCATTGATGCATAGATTGGTGTGAATGCAGAGATCTTTGATAGAACCCTAAACAGTGTCTCTATCCAGGGCTGTCTGTCTCCTGCGATGTCCCAAGATCTCATGTATCGGCTCTATCCATAGCTGAACCTTTCTCTTTGGATTAAAGCCAGGCTGTTTCCCTCCATCCTCAGTGCCTGGGTTGCCTGTGAGTTCATCCCTTTACTCTCCATCTTCTTGGAGGTCACTGTGGCCTCTGCTAGTGCTTGGTCAAGGATGAGGTTTTTGGCCTGTGTTGTCTCTGGCACTCTCTCGCTAACCAGGTGGTGTGAGCAGTTCCTCAGGGATTGAGCATATATTCATTTACTCATCATCTGGGCATTTGTGTCCTGGGGGTCATGTGAATAACCAGTGGCTCTTTCATTCAGTTAACATACTCAAGGGCTACATTGTTTCAGGGAGGAAATTCTATGATTATTCAGAAATTGCTCCTTTGATTTGTTTGCCTCCCTTACACCCTCTTCCCTCCACCCCCACCTGACATCTAGTTCCCTGGCTAGGACAAATGCTCTCTTTTTGGTTCTCCCTGTACCTCTTTCTCCCACTACACTTACCTCATTGTTTTGTTATAGTCTCTTTTTGTGTCTCTTTTGCCCTAAGGACAAGGAACTGTGATTTCTAGTTTTGTAACACTAGTACTTGGTACAAAATAGGCATTGAATAAATGTTTATTAAACAAATAAATACTTGAGTGGAGTGAACTCTAGAGACCTAGAATGAAAACTTGGTTTATTAATACACGCAGTTTAAATAAAGAGAGTGCCTGCCACATTTCTAATAGAGCTATCAATGGCAGCTCAACTCCAGAGAAAATCAGGTTTTCTATAAACAGACTGAAGTGGATACTAAGCTTTGAGATGAGTTGATTTTAGTTTGTTCTCAATCCACAAGTTTATTAGTTGATTAGCCTATTACCAGATACTGAAGATAGCAGTAGATACACCCAGAATTTTGCTCTATGTCTGTGTATGGGCCTGATAGGAGATTTCACTTCATCTGTTCATTCATTATTTCATTCAAAATTTGGCAGTTGCTAATATGCTCTCACTGAACAAGACAGCAAGAAGCGAAGTATTTTTCTGGTGTATAGTCCCTCTGCTTAATAGTTAAACGTATTGTGAAAATAACATGATTGGGCATCATCTCTGAAGATTTGGACAGATGTTTACTGTCATTTTTACTTCCCAGTGTAGGTCCTGTAGTGCATGTATGTAAAAAAGAGGATGCAAATAGAAAGATGTTCCTCCCTAGACTTCTCTGCGCATTGTCTAATGCTGGGCTGTACCATAAGGCTGTACAGACTCTTTAATGGTTCTCTCACCTGCCTGTGGACACACACAGTCTTTTTATCACCTCTCTTTGATTTGCTAGTTTGGCTCTGTACTTACCTGTTCTCTGTGTTGCTAATAACACAATACTGCAGACTGGTTAAATTATAAACAAAAGAGGTTTATTATGGCTCATTGTTCTGGTCTAAAGTCAAGGGGCCACATTTAGTGATGGCAGAGTCTCAAGGCAGGGAGTGAGAGAGTATGTGTATCTGTGGTTTCTCCTTTTTTTTTTTTTTGGTACCGGGGATTGAACTCCTGTCCTTGCGCTTGCGCAGCAGGTGGCAAAACCACTGAGCTAAATCCCCAGCTAGTTTCTCCTCTTCTGTAAAGCCACCACTGTCCAACCTTGGGGGTTCCATGCTAATGACATCATCTGATCCTTATCACCTCCCAAAGGCTCACTTCAAAACACCACTGTCAAATTAAGTTTCCACCTTCTTACTACCTCACAATGAAGATGACACTGCAACAGGACTATCAGAGGGGACAAACCACATTCAAGCCATAGTAGGCTTAAATCAAGGTATCTCTGATTCCTAAATTTCACTCTGTGTTATAGGGGAAAAATTGGCTCTATGAAAATGTGTAATTTAAGGATGCTTTCATCATTTGATGGTTATATTTTCATTACAGATTATTGTCTTGCAATTTTAGTAAAGATATTAGTCCTTGTAGGACATATTCTCAAAACAATCTTACCCTTCATTTTGTATATTTTCTTAATATATATTCACCAATTTAAAAATTGTTTTATTTTTATTAGACCATAAGCAAAAAAAAATATATATAATATTTACTGTCTTGAAGGGAAATAAAACAATAGAATAACCAGGATAAAATTACTTGGTTTGAAGTAAAATCTGCTTTTTGTTGCTGTGTTTTGTTTTGGAGACTGGGTCTCGATACACAGTTCAGGCTGGTTTTGAACTCACTATGTAGCCCAGGCTGGACTCAAACTCACTGTGATACTCCTGCCTCAGCCTCCCAAGTGCTGGGATTACTGGTGTGCACTACCACACCTGGCTGCCTTTTTTTTTTTTTATGACCCTGAGATTGAACACAGGCCCTCAAACATGCTAATCAAGTGCTCTACCACCTAGCTACATCCTTGCCTTTTGTTGCCCTGAATTAAAAAAATTATTAAAATGTAACATTTGCTTCTAAATATATAAATGGTGTTCCAAATGTTATTAATTTTATTTAAATCTATCTTCAAAACAGTTTAGACTCTTAACAGCCTTTGCTTTGTTGATTATTTTATATAAATTGATACTAAATTAATTAGTGAAAGTAGAAATCCCAAAAATTTCATAAGATACTTTATTTCCAGTTTGCTAACAATTAATATGCCTTTAATTTGGTTGGCCTATTTTGTAGCTGTGCACTAGATTAATTTTCTATGGGTGCCTTTTGGGAGTACAAATTCAGTTTACTTCCTGTCTTTGAAAATTCTTATTGGCAATGACTGATTCCTCTGCTTGAAACTAAAAACAACACAACACCTATACACAAACACAAACATGGGAAAAGAACTGGACAGAAATAGAGCACAAAGAAAGCTATTTCTATGTGACAGGTTTATGAGTGCTTTTAAAAACTCTGTATGTTCCTATAATCTCCAAATCTTCTACAAGGAGTTGGCAATAGTTTTGTTAGCAAGACAAGCTACCAACAAAGTATAGTCTAAATTACTTTTCTTTGCATATTCTATGATATTTGTACAGGTGAATACTCTGGAAGTGTTTCTTACATCTTAATCCCTACATGGCTTTGCCAAACACACTTTGCTGCCATGTTTACCTGAAGCAAAAAGTCTTAATTTCTTTACCCGCCAGTTACATTGAAATGCATTTCTATTTTCTCAAAAGATGATCATTTTGTCTGTCCAAAAAAGTGTCAATTAAATATAACATGTATAAATAAAATAATAATTCATATTCCTGAGATCAGGAATGAAAAAAGACAGTGGTTCATACTACTTCTTTAAGCTTTAAGTACATCAGTAATTTAACATTTACATCAGGAATAATCTATATACTTTTTCCTCAATTAATGTAGTATCACCATATGGCAATTTTATAGCTAGAAGAGTTTACATTTGTTGGAGAGGATTTTGTTACAAATTGAGATTACTTAAAACAGACATA
Organism: Heterocephalus glaber; assembly: GCF_053883595.1. NCBI lineage: Eukaryota > Metazoa > Chordata > Mammalia > Rodentia > Bathyergidae > Heterocephalus > Heterocephalus glaber. The sequence continues at coordinate 27,532,307 of NW_028258324.1, forward strand.
TGGAAAAACAGATATTGATATGGAAAATTTAAAACATATCAAATCCACTTTTGATATAAGTAGATGCTCAGAATAAGATTCATTATTATCATCTTTAATAAAAGCCCTTGAATAAATATAACTGCTTTGAAATATGATACCAATAGTGTAGATATGTAGATCCTCGATTTACGATGGGGTTATATCGAAGTCAAACCCATCAGAAGTTGAAACTATTTTAAGTCAACAATGCATTTAATACACATAACCTACCAAACACAAGAGCCTAGCTTAAATATACTCAGGACCATTTGTAAACCTGTAGTTGGGTGAAATCTAACACAGAGCCTATTTTATAATAAAATGTTGAACAGCTCACATGTACACACAGATCGGCTTTTGTAGACACAATAAAATATGAAAACACAAAACACAATACCCTGAAATGCTGGCAACCCAGTCCACTGTAAACACAGCTGTTGACGTTGGTGCTTAGGAGGCCGACTCAGCAGCTGCAGTTCACTGGCCGCTTCCCGGCACTTCCAGAGTATTGTACTGCTTATTGCTAGCCCAGGAAAAAGAAATCAAAATTCAAACTTCAAAGTGCAGTGTCTACTGAATGTTTATTGCTTTTGTACCACTGCAAACCTGAAAAATCATTAAGTTGAACTAATGTAATTTGAGTGCCATCCATATTTTCCCTTTATGGAACATTTTTATTTTTAATAAAATTTTAAAGAAGCACCATCTATCCTTTATCACATATGACAAATTATAATTTATTAAAATAAAGATAACTCAAAATAACTTTCTGGCATTAAATGAGAAGCAACTTGGTAAAAGATGTTATCCCATTATTCTGCTAATCTCAATTAAGACCTTATTCAGAGACCTCATTCAGATCTAATTCAAAACCTTATTATGGGCAGCACCCTAAAAGTAGCTTTTAATGATGTAAAAAACACAAATTTCAGTTAGGGTTTTGTTGTGATGTGTTATTTTTTTAGAGCTCTACTGATATATACTATGTCAATCAATTTAATATATCTGTTTCACTCGATGGAAACTGAAAGTTCTTTCAACAATGAGAAGGAAAAAGCTAAGATCAAAAAAAGACATTTAGCATTAATTAAGATATGAATTCAAAAGCTTCTTTTTCACAAAGATAGAAATGGGGATTAGCAAGAGTGGAAATTTTAAAAAAAGAAATAAAACTATCCGCAGTGTTAACAAAGTTCCTACAAAGCAGGATAACTAGAGGCATGAGGGGACGGGTGAGGAGGTGGTTGATGGATTAACAGCAAGAACCAGTCCCTTTTCTCCTAGCAGTATTGCCCCTAGAATAAATATTCCATGCTTCCACTTAGTGTTTTCCCTTCCATTTAGCTCTGTTAGGAAAATATTTAGTATTTTTATGAATGGTGGGCAGGTTTAATCCCTGTGGTTACATATTAGTGCCAAGCTTGGAATTTAGGCGTGTCCCCTGAAACTGCATCCTTTCCTCTCTCAAAGAACAGAGAACTAAGTCCCAGGAAGTTTAGGAGCTGCAGGGCTCAGGTACACCTCTGTGTCTTTAGCACCCTCCCCCCAAATCTCAGCTCTGCTCTCTGTTCTAGATCAACCTGATTGAGTGGATTCAGCAATATCCCTCCTCCCTTCCATAACACAGGAAATGGGGAAATACATAATTTTCTGCAACTTTGCCAGATGCTTCTCATGTGATTCCCCAGTGAGAGGTACATGTCGGAAGTCTGCAAAGTAGGTGAGGAGGAGGAGCCCTTGTTCCTCCTTGGCAGGAGGAGGAGGAGGAGAGCATTTGGGCATGTGGTGGTTTCTCGCATTTCCTGCACTATGGTGATGGATGCTGCGCCAACTTCCAGAAGATTTCCTGCCAGTCTTCATGTGGGTGTTGTGGTGGCAAAGATCATCAGTGGTGAGTGACTCTGTGGCTTCCTGAGCTTGCTTCACTCTGACTCTCCTGAAAGTCAGCAGGGGCTTTTACGTGCCCAGCCCTTCCGGGGGACTGGTCAGCAACTAGTCCCTCTCTGCTCTCTGTTCTCCAACAGACACCAACACTTTGCTTTTTCCAACCAAGAAGGTAAGCCAGTAATGATTCAGGATGTCTTCTAAATTTATAAAGCAGCAGATTTCTTGGTCTTTCCCTGTCATTTGGAACACTAAAACAAAAAAGCACAAAAAACAAAACACAAAAAAATGCCTTCTGATCCCCCCCACCAACACACACAGAAAAACCAACCCTTAGCAAATGGAAGCATCATCATTCTTTTTAAATGTTTTCATTTACTATATTGATAATTGTTGTAAGTTTATCTTCCTTTATACCAGAATTCTGACAGAGGGCAATTAGTTTTAGAGAAAGTGAAGAAAGGTAGGACGGCTGCTTTAATTTTTCCCAAATCTTGCTTGAGGGAAAATTCATGCATCCTTCTAGCTTATGAAACAGCCGTCGAATCTTTATTAAACTGGCCATCAGCAGAAGGTCCTCTCCACTCAGGTACCAAAGGACTGGGACTTCCTCAGGGTGGGGTAGCTTTACAGGAAAGAGAAAGGACAAGGAAGCTCAGACTCAACGTGGGGAGGTAGTATATGTACATAACATACCTGGATTCTTTTTACTTCCCCTTCCTCTTCCCTCCTTCCATCTTGTGGTGCCCTGTCCATTTGCAAAAGATCTATCTCTTTATGTCCTATTGTTTATCTTTTAGTTTGCTCTTTAAATCATTTATACTTTGGGTTTCTCATAGAAGTGAAACTATGCAATATTTAAGCTTGTGTGTCTGATTTATTTCACTTAACATTATTGTCTCAAGGTGCATCTCCTACAAATGACTCAAATTTATCCTTCTTTATTGTGGAGTAGTTCTCTACAATGTATAAATAGCACATTTTCATTATCCATCTTTTTTTTTTTGTACCGGAGATCGAACTCAGGTCCTTGCGCTTGCAAGGCAGAACCACTGAGCTAAATCCCTGGCCCTATCTATCTTTTTTTTTTTTTTTTTTGCTTAAATTCTTTTTTCGGTGCATTTTAGGTATACAATACATTTACATTTATCATTGGGTGCTTGCACCTGTACATGATGTATCTTGGTTCTTATTTTTTTCCCCATTACCTGTGTGCCCTTCACACCCCCCTTCCCTATTTACATAGATTTCATTTCCATTTTTTTCTTTTCTCATAATTTTTCCTATCCATCTTTTTTTTTTTTTTTTTGGTACCAGGGATTGAACTCGGGTCCTTGCGCTTCCGCAGCAGGCGTCGCAACCACTGAGCTAAATCCCTGGCCCTATCCATCTTTTTAAAAAAGAGACATGAGAAGGATTTATTAGAGCTAGATAGATGTCACACTCAAGAGCAGAGTGAGGTGCCCAGGGAAAGGAGGCACATTACAAGCCAGAATAGGGCTCATTTAAAGGTTATCTTCAAGACAGGCAATCTGGGATGTCTATTCTCACTGTCTACCAGGTTACCATGCAAGCCATCTATATGCTTCTAAAGTGGAGATATACTTGCTGTCTCCAATGCAGCTCTTTTCTGCTCCCTACCCCCAGACTTGGGTCCATTCTTCTTCTTTTTTTTAGTTTTATTGGTACATTTTAGGTATACAATATAATGACATTCATCATTGGGAATTTGCACCTTTACATGATATATCTTGGTTCTTATTTTTCCCCATTCCCCTGCCCTCTCTTCAACCCCTCTGTCCCTCCTATTTACAAAGACTTTGTTTCCATTTTTTCATTTTCTCATATTAATTCCATTCCCTTCTTTCCTTTCCCCTACCCCTCCCACTTCCCCTTCCCCTTTGCCCCTTTTCTTACTATTTCACACTATCTATTTTACCTTTTAGGTTCTTATTTACACTTTCAGTTTCCTATTTATTTTACTTAAGAGTATTTCCTCCATGTGCATCCATTTAGCTATAAATGTCTCTAATTTCTCATTCTTCATGGATGAGTAGTATTCCATTTTATAGAAAAACCACATTTTCTTTGTCCAAGTTGATTTTTTTTGGTACCAGGGATTGAACTCAGACCTTGTTCTTGCGAGGCAAGCAGAACCACTGAGCTAAATCCCCAGCCCTGGGTCCTTTATTCTTAAGGGGATACAGCAGGCTGACTGTCCATCTTCAGTAACTGCTTCAGGCTGAGAAGGGACATTAATCTCATCTAGCCAGGGACTGAAAGCTTCATCCTGACTGATCAAACCAAAGTCCAGATTTCTCCAGTCTCCATGTCTCTTTTTAGGTCTCTTTGTGGTCACCAGGATAAATGTCACTGGGCCAGGTCTAAGGGTCCCTGAGATTAAAATAAGGAACTTAACCCACCCTTTTAAAATAAGTTTGCAGGTTTGCTGACTCCTATCTCAGAAAAAGAATTTTCAGGATGCATCAGTAAAAGAGACATGAGAAGGATTTATTAGAGGTAGATATAGGACACACTCAAGAGCAGAGTGCAGGTGCTCATAGAAATGAGGCACCTCCATTCATCTTTTTCGGGAGGCGGTACTGGGGACCGAACTTGGGACCCTGCACTTGCAAGGCAGGCGGTGGAACCACTGAGCTAAGTCCTTGGCCCCATCTATTCATCTTTTTAGAGACATATAGGCTGCTTCTGAGAATTAGCTTTTATGAACTGTGTTGCTATAAACATGGATATGTATGTATCACTGTAATACGTTTTTGACTCTTTGATGATGAATACTAATAAAAAATTTTTTAAATGTGAGGAGGGAGGGGAAAAGGGAAACAGGGAGGGAGAGAAAGAGAAAATATATGTATTTACCATGGATGTAATGTACCAAAAGGAGATTATACTGTAAATTTCTAACCTAGAAAGAAGGTTGAATCTTGTCTGGAGCCAAAACAGCTGATGAAAGTAGCTAGACTGACTGAAAGTAGCTAGAACAGTGCTTAGCACATTGTAGACCCTCACTTTGTGTTGTCTGAATCTGCCATCTCCCTTTTGTTTGCTGTCCATGGGCTATTCTGCCTGAGCTGAATATTGAGGTCATATTTCCATATACTTAAAAATACAGGTTTAGGGCTGGGGATTTAGCTCAGTGGTGCCGCCACCTGCCTTACAAGTACAAGGTCCTGAGTTCGATCCCTGGTACCAAAACAAAAACAAAGAAAAACAGATTTCTAGAAGTTGAAGACACCCTTGAAGTTTGCATGAACTTCTTCCTTAAAAATGGATTAAACAAAGGTCCTCAGAGTTGAAGGGAACTTATTTAAAGTCACTCTATATGTTATATAGGTATATAGAAACACATAAATCTCAATACATATCTGTCTCTAAATCTATATCTAGTTACTGTTTCCTGAGTATTCAGTGTCAAGTATCATATTTAGTACTTTGCTCTCATTGAATGTTTGAAACAATTGTGAGGTTGGAATTATTATCCTGTTTTGTGGATGAGAAACTAGTTCAAATTCACTTCCTTAGCTGAGATAGTGGCAGAGCTTAGGTGTGGAACTAGAGACTGTAACTTGAAGCCTCTGTCCTTAGCCATTGTGCATTATTGCCGGTCACTGAATGTACAGAGCTGTGCCCTTAGCCAGGCACTAGGGATCACAGAGTCAGGAAGGCGGGAAGAAGGGTGTCTCCCACCCTCCAGGAAGAAAGGCAGCCTGACTCAGTAAGCACAAGGACTGGAGAAAACTGGCGGAAAATTCAGACTGACATGGTTGTCGCTGACTAGGTAAATGTCAAATTCTGGGAGACGTCTCCGAGGAGGGGCAGCTTAGGCGTGGGTTTGAACCTGATTAAAACCCATGTCACTTAGCCTGGCCCAGAGCTTTTCTGCCATAGCAGGGAAAATATGGGAAAGCAGGGAAAATGTGAACATAATACAAATCTTAAAACCTCCAAAGCAACACTATCCAGTCACAAAGTAAACACTCCTGTGGCATTTGGATCCAAGTCTGAACTAAAAGGAGTTTCAGGAGAAAAGAAACAGTAAGCCTGCTTTGATTTGATATGAAACTTTCACTGCATTTTTCATTGAGTTCCAAAATTCTTAGTGGACTGTAGATTGTGCATGTGCATAATATATTAGTAAAAACATTAACAAAAGTTATTTTAATGTTACTAATTTAAATGCTTTAAAGTATATTAATAATGCGCCTACCTTCACTTTGGATCCAACACTGATTGTTGCCTGTTGGCCCATTGCTAGAAAAGTGATGGAAATCTTGTCTTGCTCTAAGATGCGAATCCCAATATTATGGTTCAAAGCTAAGAAGATAGGTTTAAATGAAACAAGTGGTGAAGAAGTGACGGAACTTGACCAATTCCAAGCTCTTACTCTGTTGCCAGCTTGATCTGAATATTGACCTCCCAAGATGTTGATGTAGACCCTGGAAGGAAATTAAAAATTATAAACTGTAACACTATAATTCAATGCTGGAATTGGCCCTGTCATTTGCTAACCAAAGGCAGTAATAGTTCATGCTAGTCAATAGTATATGAGTGATGGAAACCTTAGGTGATCTTAGGCATACTAACACTAGGATGGAGTTCTATACTAATTTGAAGTACTGGGTCCAATTTGACACCATACTGATAAACCAAAGTGGGTCCACAGAGTGGCTGGGATGATAAAGAGGGAGTAGGGGTGGTTTCATTTGGGAAAGAGGGGATGGATACAGGAGAGGAAGCTATTCCTGAAAGAGGGGAGGCTACTGGTTAGATTTTCACTAGGCCACAATGTAGATCAGTGGAAATAAATGCTGGGGAAGTCCAAATTGATCACAGTATGAGAAAGCTGCTTTCTAACAGTGCCCACTGACTGTGATCCAGGTGTCCTCCATGGAGATGGCTCATGAGGGCTGGATGTGGCAGAAGAGGCCTGGGAAAGAGCTCTGTACCACAGTGGCAGTGGGACATCACCATCTAGGCCTCTCCAATCTCAGCACTGCCAGCGGCCCATATTTACCACATTACATACAGATTTAGCCATACACACTCTTAAGATCTGGTGGCATTAATCACCATGTCATTCGACCCCATCATCTCCTTCCATACTCTTACCTTATTCCAACTGGGATCATCATCCCCACCTTGAGGAGAGTTCTGAATACTTAGAAAGTAGGCTTAATTTGACAATAAATTATTATTTTTTAAAAAACTACTATGAATTGCCTGAGAGAAGATAACTAATATCTCACTTCCCCAGTACTGATTAGTGTACTTAGTACTTAGATTAGTAATCTAAGCAAAAGCATAAATGAAAAACTGAGGTGATTATCCTGTTGGATTTGGAAACAAGAAGATTTGTTTTTATCTTGAAATGTAGTAAAAATAACTAATATTTGGCTAACATTATCTGGATAAATCTGTCCCTTATTTATTTAATAAGCACTCTTTGAGTCCCAACCATGTATAGACAGACTGCTATAGAATGGCAAAGATTCAGGATATCCTTTCAAGGATCTCAAGTCCAGCAGGAGAGAAATGGACATGCTATACAAGACAGAGAGAAGTGGCTATGGGAATATTAAGGGCAAGTCAGAGTGCCCAGCAGCTCAGTTCGTGAGTCAGTGGCTCCATTAAACCAGCTGGTCTCTACTCTAGAAACTAATTAATATGGCTGATAATGATTATAGCACTCCACAAAATGTAACATAAAATTACTATTGAATCCTGAAAGGTAAATGGAAAATTTCCAATATACATGATGGTAATGGATTGATTACTGCTTTGGATTAAAAACAAATAGCTCATTGGATGAGATAAAAGGGAAATGCCATTACAGCTTGCTGCTTTGCTGTTTTGCTTCCTCCTGCCGGCTTGGCCATGAACTGTTTCTTCTCTGTAATGCCCTTTTCCTATGCCACCATGCCATGAAGCCAGAAGACTATGGACTGAAACCTCTACAAACTGTCATCCAAGGGAAAGATAAAGAAACTCAAACTCAAACTGCATTACTGCAGTGATGTCAATTTGCAAGAAAAGACTAGAATGCAGCAGCATGCAGCTTTCAGGAAGATGGGTGTCAGAAATGACTTACAGCAGATGGCAGCCAGAAGCCCACCCAGACACCAGCGGCTCAGCAGCACACCCCCCAGCCAGGAGCCCACCCAGGCAATAGTGCATGAGTGCAAGCCCCCAGCCAGTGCCTCGCCCAGACACCAGCAACTTCGGTGTGCACAGCCCAGCTGAAGGCCTCCCTGAAAAGCAGCTGCACAGGTGCACAAGCCCCAGTCCGAGGAAACAACCCAGAGAAGAGATCCAGAAGGCCATTGTTCTGAACCCTGGTATTGGCACAGTGGTGAGAAGCATAGAGAAGGCCTCTCTGAGGCTTGTTGAGAATTGAAGACCACTGGGTGAGCAGTGTCACCAAAACAAAGGTGCAGCAGACTGCAGCAGTTGAAGTGAGAAGACATCTAAACAAGTCTCAAAACCAGACTTCAAGATCACCAAAGGCAACCCCAAGGGCAAGGAGATAACAATCTGAAACTCAACCACCTGGAATCCCTCATCTGGCAACAAAAGAAGATCTGGAAAAAATAAAATCAGACATAATTTCTGAGATAACAGAGATTGAGTCCACAGTGAAAGACAAGATTAATAACTCTAGAGAAGACACAGATAAAAAAATAAAGGCACTCAGGAACATGATGGAATCCCACAACAAGAAACAAATGGAATCTATAGAACAGATGCAAACAGATTTCCAGGAGATTAAAAACTCCATTGACATACTATACTAAATGGTCAAAAACTGAAATCCTTCACACTAAAATAATGAACGAAACAAGATGCCACTATCACCACTCCTGTTCAATATAGTTTTGGAAACATTAATCATACCAATGACACAAGAGAAAGAAATAAAAGGAAAAAGATAGGAAATGAAGAACTCAAATTGTCATTATCTACAGATGACTTGATATTCTATATAAAAGACCCCAAGAACTCCACCAAAAGTATTCTAGACTTAATAAACAAATTTAGTAGACTAGCTGGATACAAGGTCACCACACAAAAATCAATAGCTTTCCTCTACACAAACAACAGAATCACTGAAAGAGGAACTGAAGAAACAATTCCCTTCACAATGACATCCAAAAAAAAAGAAAAAATAAAAGAAAGAAATACTTAGGAATTAACCTAATGAAAGAAATCAAAGACCTTTACTCTGAAAACTAGACCACTCAGAAAAAAGAGATTGAAAAGGATATCAGAAAATGGAAAGACATCCCTTGCTCTTGGGCAGGAAGAACCAATATAGTGAAAACGGCCATACTCCCAAAACTGCTATATAGATTCAGTGCCATCCCAATTGAAATTCCAGCAGCATACTACACAGACCTTGAGAAAACAATCCAAAAATTATTTTGGAACAAGAACTAGAATAGCAAAAGCAACAAAGGCAAGGAAGGGCTATCACAATCCCCAACTTGAAACTATACTAAAAAGCTACTGTGATAAAAAGAGCATGGTACTGGCAAAGAAACAGACCTGATGACCAGTGGAACAGATTAAAAGATGCAGAACCAACTCTAGACAAACTCAGGCACCCCATCTTTGACATAGGACCCAAAAGCCCTTGCTGGAGGAAAGATAGCCTCTTTAATCAATGGTGCTGGAAAAATTGGGTTTCAACTTGCCAAAGATTAAAACTAGACCTATATCTCTCACAGTGCATGAAAGTAAAATCAAAATGGAACAAAGATCTAAATATTAAAACTGGAAGAATATTAAAAGCTTGAAGAGAGGTTAGATAGAACTCTTGAAGACATTGGTGTAGGAAAATATTTCATGAACAAAACTTCAGTTGCACGTGAATTAGCACAAAGAATCAACAAGTGAGATCTCTTCTTATTAAAAAGCTTCAACACAGCAAGAGAAACCACCAATAGCATGAAGAGACCACCCACAATGTGGGAAAAAACTTTTTATCAGACACAGGTCTCCTATCTAGAATATATAAAGAACTTAAAAAAAAATCAAACCTGCCAAATTTGAAGACCCAGTCCAAAACTGGGCATCTGAAATGAACAGACATTTCTCAGATAAAGAAGAAACATTAATAAACATAAGAAAAAATGTTCAACATCACTGCTCATGTAAGAGATGCAAATGAAAACAACATTGAGATTCCACATCACTCCAGAAAGAATGGCTGTTGTCAAGAAATCAACCAATAACAAAAGATGGCAGGGCTGTGGGGAAAAAGGAACCCATCTCCACTGTTGGTGGGAGTGTAGACTGGTGCAACCACTGTGGAAATCAACATGGAGATACCTCAAAAAACTAGAATTACAGGTCTAATGTGACCCAGCTATTCCCCTGGTGGCTTTCTTCACAAAAGAAGTAAAAGAATCATACCACAGCAATATATGTGCACCCATGTTTATAATGGCACAGTTTGTAATAGCTAAAACTTGGGACCAGCCCAATTGCTCATCAACTGGAGACTGGATGAAGAAAATGTGTTTTTTTTTCATAAATGGAGTACTACTCAGCCAGAAAGAATGAGAAACTAGAGACATTTAGAGCTAAATGGATACACATTGAGGCAACACTCTTAAGTGAAATAAATAGGACACACATGTGTAAATACTAAATAGTTTCTCTGGTGTGAGAAACTAAGAGTGTAAATAAGGATCAAAATGTATAACAGATAATGTGAAATAGGAAGAAAAGGTCCAAAGGGGAAGGAAAAGTGTGAGGGGTAGCAGCAGGGGAAAGGAAAGAAGGGACAGCAATAAATATGAGAAAAGGAAAAAATGGAAACAAAGTCTTTGTAAATAGGGAGGGGTGAAGGGGTTGAAGGGAGGGCAGGGGAATGGGGAAAAAATAAGAACTAAAATATATCATTTAAAGGTACAAATTCCCAATGATGAATGTCATTGTATTGTACACCCGAAATGTACTAATAAACTTAATGAATTTTTTTAAAAAAACAAAAAAACAAAAAAAACCAAATAGCTCACTGTGTCTCAATTTTCTCAAGTACTGACAGTGCCCAAACTTTACCAATTATCGGCAGAGGTTCCTGAGATTGTCATATCTATAAATAATTTAAAAATATAGAATATTTATTTATGAAAGCAATTATATTTAAATTTAAAACCCAAATTTTACTTTGTCAGGCTATATGAAAAATATAAAGCCATGCAGTATATATATATTAGTAGATCAAAATGGGATTCAGATCTCTCTCCTTCCTTTCTTCCTTCTTACTTTTCTTCCTTCTTTCCTTTCCTTCCTTCCTTCTTTCCTTTCCTTCCTCCTTCACTCCTTCCTTCCTCTCTTCTTCCCTTCTTCCTTCCCTCTCTCCCTTCTTTCCTTTGATTTTTTTGAGGTAAGATCTTGCTACGTAGTCTGGGCCTTGAACTTGATACACAGCTCAGTCTGGCCTTGAACTCTCAATTCTCTAGCATTTAGAGGTCCAGGGTTCCATCCCCAGCATCACAAAACCAAAAAAGAAAAGAAATGAAAAGCCCACAAGACCAACCAAAAAACCAATAATGGCAACAGAAGGAACTTAGAAGCCTACCAAACATTTCCATTGGGATGGTAGCAGGAAATTTTGCCGGAGGAATCCAGAACTGCCAGGATGGCAGGGTTAGTGGATGTATCTTCCTGGACTATACAAATGAAACCGTTCTTCTGGTTGGGCACTCGGATGATGGCTAGATTTCCAGATGGATAGCTTAGATCAGATAAGGTCATGTGAGTTGTTCTAATGGTCCTTGACTATTCTGAGAATAAATTTAATTCATGAGAGCTCACTTAAATTATAAAGAATTCTGAACATGGGGGTTACTGTTAATACAAAAGGACTCTAATTTTCATGTTACTCAACGTATATTTATGAGATGTAAAAATCCTCAGTAAGGTAATACCAAAATAATCTAGCAAGGGGCCGGGGATTTAGCTCAGTGGTTTTGCTGCCTGCTGTGCAAGCACAAGGACCTGAGTTCGATCCACGTGTACCAAAAAAAAAGCAATATATAAAAAGGATTACGGACTATGATAAAGTGGGTGGGGTTCATCCCAGGAATACAATGTTGGTTTAATATTGGAAAATTAATCCTTGTAGTCTACCACACTAATAGAATAAAGAGCAAAAAACCACGATTATCTCAATTAGCGTAAAGTATTTCACATATTTCAACACCTTTTCTTTTCTTTTTTTTTTTTTTTTTGGTACCAGGGATCAAACTCGGGTCCTTGTGCTTGTGCAGCAGGTGGTGAAACCAATGAGCTGAATCCCTGGCCCTCAACACCTTTTCATAGTAAGAAATCTTAACAGCTTTCAAACATAAGGGTAACGTGTTATTGATGTTATTTTATACTAAAATAGGAATTTAAATGTATTTTTAGAGATAATAGAAAGAACCTAGTAGTTCTAGTCATTGTAATTGTTATTCTAAAGTGCTATGTTTGCTCTTAATTTTTAATTTTTTTTTTTTTTTTTTTTGGTAATGGGGTTGGAACTTGGGACCTTGTGCTCTCGAGGCAGGCGCTGGAACCACTGAGCTAAATCCCCAGCCCTCTTAATTTTAAATTTTCCTTGTAAAACTTTTTACTATTGTCTGCTAGCATTCTGTGAAAGTGTGACTTCTAAAAGACAACCTGAGCAGTATGTTAAGGTGGTAGGCCAAGCCAGGCAGGCACCTGCCTATAATCCCAGCACTTGGGAGGCTGAGGTAGGAATTTTGCCATGAGTTTGAGGCCAGCCTGGACTACATAGCTAGATCCTGTCTCCAATAAATTGAAAAAAAAAGATGGTAGTCCATCATTTACAAGACATAAAATATAACACTGACTCCTAAACTAATGCTGACCAAGATAAAAGAGGTAGCTGTTTTCTAGACATGTTTTATAGTTCAAAGTGCCCTGTATTCAGATAAGATTATAATAGTTAAAGTCTGCTGTTCTCACATCAAGACTGGTACAACTGACCTTCTGGCTGTTCAACAACCAAGGCTTATGGACCAAAGGTAAGGAAAATAACTGGACTAAGAAAACAGCCAATATTTTGGACTTAGCCCTCCAAGATAAGCCAAGACTCAAGGCATGATAAGACCCCTCTAAAAGAATCCTACAACTTTGCTAAGCCACCCAACCTCCCAAGCAAGGAGATTGTTGGACAGCAGAGGACAATAGCCAACCAGTGTGCACTGTGCTAAAACGAAGGTTACAAAAGAGAGAAATGTCCCCCAAGTTTCCAAGGGAAATCATAGAAGACCCCATAGCATCTACAAGACCTCATAGCTAAAACTATACTTAATATTAGAATAATAAGTGCTTTCCCCCTAAGCTCAAACACTGAACAAAGATGTCTGCTCTCACTACTTCTATTCAATATTGTACTGAAAGTTCTGTCCGTGCAAAGTTGGTGAAAGAAAAGGAAATGAATGGTATCCAGATTGGAAAGGGAAGCAAAACTGTGTTTGCAGATGAAATGCTCTTGTATATGAAAAAGCAGCTTAAAGAATCTACAAAACAAAATGATTTAAACTGATAAATGAGTTCAGCAGGATTGTAGGCTATAAAAATCAATATAAAAATAAGTTTTATTTCTATGCAGTAGCAGTGAACATTCTGAAAATGAAATTAAGAAAGCCACTGCATTTACAGTAGCATTAAAAATATTCTGAGGGTAGTTCACTGTTATTACTGGATCCATATCTGGGGTGATCAGAAGTCCAGAGATAAAGTAAATGAAAGATTGACTCTGAATCATTTTGAAATTCAGCCACAGCCTTCAAGAGAGTTAAGAAGAATTAATGTCAGGGCATAAATTATAACTAATAATAAAATTTCAGTAAGTTGTTTAAAATTTATTGATCTAATTAAAACAAACTCTACATTTTTCCTCACAGAGCCACAGGAAGTAAAACTTGATTATGCTTCTTCTTGTTATGAAAGTCATTTTTCTGGCTTATTGAGGTTTGACTGAACATTTAAGAAACTATGATTATAAATGATTATTTTCTATAAAGGGAAGCTCTTAGTTCATAAAAAATCCCTCTTCAGGTTAAAAAAATATTTCTAGAGATATTATGTGGCCTTTATGTTGGAATATCAATTGTCTTGGCTATCAGGCAGAATTCCAAATGATCAATGACTTTGTGGTCCATTAAATGGATATTGAATTTTGCTATTAAAAATAACATGCTGCTCATTGGATGTGGAAACTGGTACATATTTTGGAGGGAAATCTATCAAAACATTAAAACATCCAAATTTCTTATCTCTAGGCATTTTGTTCAAGGAAATAAGCAATAAGTACACAACAGACTATGAACAAAGTTTTCTTAGCTGCTGTGTATAAAACCAAAAATTGTGATACCACCTTTGTTTAGTAATAGAAAGTAGGTTAAATAAATTATAGTATGTCCATACAATGAAATACTGTATGGCTATAGGACTGGCGCTTATATATTCATAACATTATTATTCTAGTTGCATTATATAAAAGCCAGTTATAAAATATAATGATTAAAGAATTGATTTTAAAGAACTATGTATATGCTTATAAGCAGAAAAAAGAAAGATTTATTTTAAAATATACCCAGTTTTTCTTTGAGTGGTAGAATTTTAGGGGTAATATTTGTCTCTATTTTTCTGTTTTTACTCTCATCTCTCTTTCTTTTTCTTTCTGAGCAAATAAAACCAATAAAAAGAGCTTGTTGAAAGAAAGGATACAATATTTGTGTTGTCCCATCTGGAAATGAAGTCAGAAACTTGATTCCATTTTTGTAATGCTTCTCAAAGAGCTCATTCCTCACAATCTATGTTCCAGAGAAAAGAACAGAACATTTAACATTATTTTTTTCAGACAAAAAATATTAACTATATTAGAAAAGCCAACAATGGACATCAATTGGCTGTGAGATAGTGACATGAAAATTTCCTTAGTCTAAATGTTTGGCCCTGCTTAAACAAGGGATGTTTTTAGTAATCATTTAGAGATTTTTCCTAACCCTTGCAGTATAACCTTTTTTTTCCTTTGGAGATAGGGTCTTGCAATTTGTTAAATTGGCCAAGCTGGGTTTAAACTTTGGATCTTCCCATGTCAGCCTGCCAGAGTGATGGAATTATTGGCATATACCACCATGACCAGCCTCAGTGATATAACTTGATAAAACTTTTCTGATGGAATTTTGACATTATATATCTATTGATGTTACATATCTGCTTGAAATTTTTATTTTTTACTTTATACATACATTACTATAAAAACAAAAAGACAAAAACTATTCCCAGTGCATTGGCAGCATTCTACATCCTGATTGTAGTGGTGATCACATTAACTCTGTCAAAATTCTTAGAACCAAACACTTAAAATGGTGAATGTTACTATATATAAATTTTACTTCAGTAAAGGGATGACTTTCAAAGAGAGAAAAATACTCCAGTATAAGCTACAGTAGCTAGTGTCTCTTCAAGATTCCTCTTGAAGTTCCTTTGAGCACAACACTAGTGGAGTGTGGGATGGTGAAGAAAGACATGCAGGAAGATGCTCCTTAATGTATCTCCAAATTCAACTATTTTATATGTTAAGTTCAATGTGGGATTGAATTTGTACCCTACAATATTTTGTCGTGAACTGAACATTCAATTTAATTCAATGAATTCCTAATCTTGAATTGTACTAAAGTGGATATAGAAATTCCTAGGGTTAAACAATAAAACAATCTAAGATTTCACATAAATATTGCCCTTTTTTGGAAATGTGTTGTCCCATAATTTAAAAATTATGAGATCTGGAATATGTCCATCAAGAGCTAAAGCATGCTGCTTCACTGATGAGTAATCATAAAGCAAACACCTACATAACTGGGTGGTGACATATGGAACAGTGGGGAGACATGGGGGAGATATGGAACAATGCTGATGCTCTTGAAGCCCTCACCCTAAATATCCATCCAATATCAATACTCTTCCTTTCAACTGCTAGTCTCATTTCATAGTAATTCCTTTGCTTTTGTTGATACTATTATCATTTCTTTTCTTTTTTGGGGGGGGGACTGGGAATCGAACTCAGGACCTTGTGCTTGTGAGGCAGGTGCACTACCACTGAGCTAAATCCCCAGCCCTATCATTTCTAAACAGTATAATTTTTGTCTTTTATAAATCTTACATAAGTAGGATCATACATTGTATATTTTTAATGTCTTACTTCTTTCTTCAATATTGCAAAATTTATACCCATCCCAGTTAGTATCTGATAGTATTAGTGTTTTCATGATATGTTTTTTATTTATTAATTTAAAATTTATACTTTTGCAGTATTTTTAATTTTTGTGTAATTATATCTATTATACATAGGACATAGTTGGATTTTTTTTCTTTTAAAAAATTCATTTCCATAGTCTTTGTCTATTAACTGCTCATTCATTTATTTTACTTTATATAATTACTGGAAATCCTTGATACTTTCTACTTGTCCCTTTATTATTTTTTCCTTCATGCTTTCTTGTCATTTGGATGTATTTTTAAAAAATTCTATTTTTTGGGAGGCCTGGGATTTAGCTCAGTGGTTCCACTGCCTGGCTCTCAAGCTAATCATTGGCAAGCTAATCAATGGCAAAAGAAACCACAAGAACTTTGTAAACAAATGGAAATTAAGTAACACCCTCCTGAATAACCAATGGGTCACAGATTAAAGAAGAAATTAGACAGTTTCTATAATTAAAAGATAATGCCAAAACAACACACCAGAATTTGTGGGACACAATGAAAGCAGTCCAATGAGGGAAATTTATAGTGGTTAAAAAACAGAAAAACAAAGTGAGCCCAAATAGACAAATGAACCAAGAGCTTCTGGAAAAAGAAGAGCAAGTCAAGCACAAAACCCATACAAGGGAGGAAATTATAAATATAACAGGAATTAATGCAATGGAGATTAAGAAAACAATACAAAGAATCAATGAATCCAAGAGTTGGTTCTTTGAAAGATTAAATAAAAATGAAAAACCCTTAGCAAACCTTATCAAAAAAAGGAAAGAAAACACTCAAATCCAGAGTGAAATCACAACAGATCTTGCAGAAATCCAGAAAATCATCGATACTTACTTTGAAAACCTATATTCTTTTTGGGGGCGGGTACCGGGGATCGAACTCAGATCCTTCTGCTTGACAGGCAGGCAGCGGAACCACTGAGCTAAATCCCCGGCCCCAAGAATGAAGACCTATATTCTAATAAAATGGAAAACACAGAAGAAATGGACAGATTCCTAGATACATATGAATTACCAAAGCTGAATCAAGAAGACATCAAAATCCTAAATAAACCAATATCAGTCAATGAAATTGAAGATGTAATTAAAAACGTACCAAAAAACTAAAAAGCTACTGTGATAAAAACAGCATGGCACTGGCAAAGAAACAGACTTGAGGACCAGTGGAACAGATTAGAAGATGCAGAAACAACACCAGACACACTCAGCCATCTCATCTTCGACAAAGGAGCCAAACACCCTCACTGGAGGAAAGATAGCCTCTTTAATAAATGGTGCTGGAAAAATTGGGCTTCAACTTGCCAAAGATTAAAACTAGACCTATATCTCTCACCATGCACTAAACTAAAATTAAAATGGATTAAAGATCTAAATATTAAAATAGAAACTCTGAACCAGTTGGAACAGAGGTTAGGTAGAACCCTTGAAGACATCGGTGTAGGAAAAGATTTTATGAACAAAACCTCAGTTGCCCGGGAACTAGCACAAACAATCAACAAATGGGATCTCTTCTTATTGAAAAGCTTCTGCACAGCAAGAGAAACCACCAGCAGTGTGAAGAGACAACCCACAATCTGGGAAAAAAATCTTCACCTGCTCTTCCTCAGACAAAGGTCTACTATCTCGAATCTATAAAGAACTTAAAAAGATCAGACCTCCCAAATTTAAAGACCCAATCCAAAAATGGGCATCTGAAATGAACAGACATTTCTCAGACAAAGAAGTAGAAATAGCAAATAAATACATGAAAAAATGTTCAACATCACTGGTCATTCGAGAGATGCAAATGAAAACAACGCTGAGATTCCACTTCACTCCAGAAAGAATGGCTGCTATCATGAAATCAACCAATAACCAATGCTGGCAGGGCTGTGGGGAAAGAGGAACCCTGGTCCACTGCTGGTGGGAGTGTAGACTGGTGCACGCACTGTGGAAATCAGTATGGAGATACCTCAAAGAACTAGGACTGGAAGTCCCATTTGACCTAGCTATTCCACTGCTGGGGATCTTCCCCAAAGAATTAAAAGAATCATACCACAGTGATATATGTGCACCCATGTTCATAGTAGTGCAGTTTGTAACAGCTAAAACTTGGAAACAGCCCAAATGCCCATCAACTGGAGACTGGATAAAGAAAATGTGTTTTTTTTTATAAAATGGAGTACTACTCAGCCATAAAAAATGAGAAATTAGAGACATTTAGAGCTAAGTGGATGCACATTGAAGCAATACTCTTAAGTGAAATAAATAGGACACATGTGTAAATACTGAATAGTTTCTCTGGTGTGAGAAACTGAAAGTGTAAATAAGGACTAAATGTATACTAGGTAATGTGAAATAGGAAGAAAAGGGGCAAAGGGGAAGGAAGTGGGAGGGCTAGGGGAAAGGATAGAAGGGAATGGGATTAATATGAGAAAATGGAAAAATAGGAACAAAATCTTTGTAAATAGGGAGGACTGGAGGGGTTGAAGGGAGGGCTGGGCAAGGGTGAAAAATAAGAACCAAGAGAGACTATGTAAAGGGGCAAATTTCCAATGATGAATGTCATTGTATTGTATACCTAAAATGTACCAATGATTAGAATGAATAATCGATAATGCAAAATAGGAAGAAAAGGTCCAAAGGGGTAGGGGTAGTGGGAGGGGCAGGGGAAAGGAAAGAAGGGAAAGGAAAAATGCTGAGAAATGGAAAAAATGGAAATAAAGTCTTTGTAAATAGGAAAGGGTGGAGGGGGTGAAGGGAGGGCTAGGAATGGGGAAAAAATAAGAACCAAGATGCATTATATAAAGGCACAATTCCCAATGAGAAATGTAATTGTGTTGTATACCTAGAATGTACCAATAAAAGAATTTAACACACGCACAAAAAAAGTACCAACAGGAAGTGGGGCGTGGTGGCACATGCCTGTAATCCCAGCACTTGGGAGACTGAGGCAGGAGGATCACTGTGAGTTGGAGACCAGCCTGGGCTACATAGAGAATTCAAGGCCAGTCTAAACTACATTAGTGAGACCCTGTTTCAAAAAAACCAACCAACCAAACAAAAAACCTACCAACAAAGAAAAGCCCTGGCCCTGACAGAGTCACTGCTGAATTCTACAAGAAATTTAGAGAACATATGCTGATACTTTTCAATGTATCAATTTCATGAAATTGTTGTTTTCAATGTTTCAATTTAAGGAAACTGAAAGGGAAGCAATATTCCCAAATTCATTCCTGAAAGCAAGCATTACCCTGATACTAAAACCAGAAAAGGATCCAACCAAAAAGGAGAATTACAGGCCAATCTCCCTAATGAGCATAGATGCAAAAATCCTCAAGAAATTACTGGCAAAGAGACTGCAGCAAATCATCAAGAAGATTATACATCATGACCAACTAAGACTCATCTCAGGGATGCATGGAAGATTCAACATATGTAAATCAATAAATGTAATACACCATATTAATAGAACCAAGGACAAAAACCACATGATCATCTCAATAGATGGACAAAAAGGCTTTGACAAAGTCCAACACTCATTCATGATAAAAACCCTACAGAAAACTGGAATAGACAGTATTTATCTCAATCTGATAAAAGCCATCTATGACAAACCAACAGCCAACATCATACTAAATTGTCAAAAACTGAAATCACTCTTATTCAATATAGTTCTTTCTATAAACATTACCCAGAGCAATTTGACAAGAGAAAGAAATAAAAGGAATAGAATAGGAAAGGAAGGAGTTAAATTATCATTATTTGCATATGACATAATACATAAGACCCCAAAAACTCCACCAAAAGACTTCTAGATTTAATAACCAAATTCAGCAGTGTAGCTGAATACAAAGTCAACACTCAAAAATGAATAGCATTCCTGTACACAAATAACAAACTCACTGAGAGAGAAATTAGGGAAACTGCACCTTTCACAATAGCATCCAAGGGGCCGGGGATTTAGCTCAGGGGTGCTGTGCCTGCCTCACAAGCATAAGGTCCTGAGCTCAATCCCTGGTACAGAAAAAAAAAAAGAAAAAGAAAAGAAAGGAATACCCAGGAATAGATCTAAAGAAGGAACTAAAAGACCTTTACATTGAAAACTATAGTACTTGAAAAAGGAGATCGAAGAGGATATCAGAAAATGGAAAGATATCCCTTGTTCTTGGGTAGGAAGAACCAATATAGTGAAAATGACCATACTTCCAAAATTTTTCTACAGATTTAATGCAATCCTAGCCAGGGATTTAGCTCAGTGGTTTTGCCGCCTGCCTCGAAAGTGCAAGGTCCTGAATTCAATCCCCGGTACCAAAAAAAAAAAAAAAAAAAAAAAAGATTTAATGCAATCCTGATCAAAATACCAACAGCATATCTCAGAATTAGAGAAAACAATCCTAAAATTCATTTGGAACAAGAAGAGATGTAGAATAGCAAAAGCAGTTCTGGGCAACAAAGGCAAGGCCAGAGGCATCATAATCCCTGGCTTGAAATTATACCACAAAGCTATTGTGATTAAAAAAACAAAAAACAAAACAAAAACAACAAAAAACAATTCAGCGTGGGACCAACAAAAAAACAGATCCAAGGATCAATGGAACAGATTAGAAAATGCAGAAAGAACTCCAACATACTCAGCTACCTCATCTTTGACAAAGGAGCCAAACACCTTCCCTGGAAGGAAGATAGCCTCTAATAAATGGTGCTGGAATAACTGGCTTCCCACATGCCAAAGTTTAAAACTAGACCCAAATCTTTCACCATTCACTAAACTAAAATCAAAATGGATCAAAGATCTAAATACTAAAAAAGAAACACATAATCTGCTGGAAGATAAAATATGTAGAACTCTTGAAGACATTGGTGTAGGCAAAGAATTTATGAACAAAGCCCCAATTGCACAGGAAATATCACAAAGAATCAACAACTAGGACCAATTATTAAAGATAAGTGCAGCAGAAAAAACCCCCCAAAAGTCCCCAAAACAAAACAAAAAAACCACCAACAGAGTGAAGAGGCAACCCATAGTGTAGGAAAAAAATTTTACCAGCTTTTCCTCAGACAAAGGATTAATATCTAGAATATATAAAGAACTAAAAAAACCCAAACAAACCCAGACCCCCCCCCAAATTTAAAGATACAATCCAAAAATGGGCATGTGAAATGAACAGATACTTCTCAGATGAAGTAGAAATGACAAATAAATATATGAAAAATGTTCAACATCACTGGTCATTTGAGAGATGCAAATTAAAACAACACTGAGATTCCATCTCACTCCAGAAAAAATGACAATTATCAAGAAAACAACTAATAGCAAATGCTGCTCCGGGGATTTAGCTCAGTGGTGCTGCCGCCTGCCTTCCAAGCCCAAGGTCCTGAGTTCGATCCCTGGTACAAAAACAAAAAAAACAAATGGTTGTGGGGTTGTGGCAAAAAAAGGAACCCTTCTCCACTCTTGGTGGGAGTGTAGACTAGTGCAACCACTGTGGAAATCAGTGTGGAGATTCCTCAAAACACTGAAACTAGAGGTTCCATTCAACTCAGCTATTCCCTGTCTTGCTATCTTCCTGAAAGGATTAACAGCATCATCCCACAGCGAAATATGCACACCCACATTTATAGTGGCACAGTTTGTAATAGCTAAATCTTAGAAACAGCACAAATGTCCATCAATCAATTAATGGATAAAGAAGATATGATTTTTTTTTATACAATGGAGTAATACAAAAGATAAGCTTGAGACACTTCTAACTAAATGGATGCACCTTGAGGCCATACTCAAGTGAAATAAACAGGACACACGTGTAAATATCGAATGATTTCTCTGGTGTGAGAAACTGAAAGTATAAATAAGGACCAAAATGCATAATAGACATTGGAAAAGTGGGAAGAAAATGTCCAAATGAGATGGGAACAAGGGCAGGAGAGGGGGAAAGGAAAGAAGGGACAAGAAAAAAAAAAAAGAAGAAGAAAGTGGAAACAAAGATTTTGTACAAAGAAGGGGTGGGGAAAAAAGAAGAAGCAAGATATATCATATACAGGTACAAATTCCCTATGTTGCATGTTATCACTATGCATATCTAAAATGTACCAATAAAATAAAAAGAGAGAGAGAGAAAAACTCAGGGCCTGTAGTGAGGCTAGCTCTCTACCCCTATACCATCATCCTCAATAATTCATTTTTGTAACTGGACTTCTTAAATATGTGGATTGATGGTCTCTTTTATCAGATCTGGAAAACTATCATCCAGCATTTCTTTAAATATTACCTCTGTCTCATCATCTTTCTGCACTTCTTTATGTATTCTGAATAAATATATTTTAGAGCTTTACATCATATACTCTCTTCTGTGTCCCTTACCTTTAAAAAAAGTTTTTAAAAACCTTTCTTTCAGGGTATTAGTTCTCTCTTCAGTTGAGTCTAACCTACTTTTATTATTATCTTTTAGGTTTTTATTTCAGTTCTAATTTTCATTTCTATAAGTTTATCTTTTTCATTTCAAATCTGATATATCAGTTTTTTCTATTTCCTCCATATATATATTATTTTTTTCTTTTTTGGTATGAATTATTTCGGAAAATTTTATTTTTTCTGCACATGTAATCCAAAGGCTTACAGCCCATCTTTCTTTTTAAAAAATTTCCTCCACATATTTTCAAGGTGATCTTTCATTGTCATAAACATGCTAGATTACTTCATTTTCAACGTTTTGTAGGTCTTTTCCTATTAGGCATTATTCCTCTAGGTTTTTGGTTATGGAATCAGGTTTCCTTGGGTTTTTGTTACTTTTCACTGTGTTCTGGTAATCAAACTTAAAAAATAATGTCCACGGGCTGAGTTGGTGGCACAGGCCTGTAATTTCAGCACTCTGGGAGGTGGAGGGAAGAGGATCCCAGGTTCAAGCCAAGAATGCTAAAAAAAAAAAAATATTAAAAATGGGCTGGGAATGTAGCTCAGTGATAAGGCCGAGTTAAATCCTCAGTTCAATCCTGGGGGGTGGGGGGTGCAAAGGGGGAAAAAAGAAAAGAAAAAAATGTGTTTGAGTAAGATTATTGCTATCCCTGAGATTCTGTATCACCCAAGAGAAACACAAACTGGTCTCAGTAATTTAATTGCTGGGAATTTGTTCTGAGAAACTATGCTTAGATACAGACATACACAAAGCTATTCAAAGCAATGTTATTTAGCATAGAAAAAATGTAATAGCATCTATGTCCAATAACAGAAATGGTTAAATACTTTATATGAAAAATCACACTGCTATTAAAATTAATGTAACATATAGTATAGAAAATACGATTTTATAATTAAGTTTAAAAAGAAAAATTGCATATATGCTACAATTATAAGCTTGTTAAAAATACAAATAAGCAAGGAAAAAAGTCTAGGACAGTGCGATCTAATAGAACATTTGAAGACAATAAGAATGTTCTGTATCTCTGCACTAGAGCATGGCAGCCATGAGTCACATATATCTATGCAGGACCCAAGATGTGTCTAATGTGACTGATGAATTATAGTTTACATTTTGTTTCATTTTAATTTAAATAGTTTAAATTTAAATAATCATATGGAATATTGCTACCATATTATTCAAGTGTAGAATATATTGCAATATTAATGTTTGAGGAAAGTGATTTGGATATTTGGTAATTATTTCCCCTTCTTTTTAATTTTCTAAGGATTCCAAACATTCTTTAATGTGTAACTATTATATTTGAAGATAAAAGACTTTATCAGAAACATCTAGAAGACATTATTTCAAGGCCTAATATGAACTGAAATGCCAACTAGTTAAAGGTGTCATGTAGACACATTTCATGAAAACTTTTTTTTTTGGTACTGGGGATAGAACTCAGGACCTTGGGCTTACAAGGCAGGCAGCAGCACAGTTGAGCTAAATCCCCAGCCCTCATGAAAGCTTTTTAAATTTCAGGTAAAACTGATTTTTGTAAAAGAGCAAATAAAAAATTACAAATGAGTTACCTTTCCGCATGCTTTCCTAGAATCACAACAAACAATGGATATGTTACTCTGTATTAGTTGGAAATAAAATGGTTCCTCATCAGTTGGCTTTTTTTCTGGAATATCCACAGAAAGTTGATAAGAAATAGTTCTGAAATTCTTTGAATCTAATAGGAAAAAGATGACAAAAATGTTTTAAATTTTTAAAAACCATTCTTCTAAAATAAAATTCAAACCCCATTGCAAATATGTTGATTTGTTAGACATTTTTTTAAAGAAAGAAAAATGAGAGCCTTCATTAAGTTAGCGAGGAACTACTTTAGTTAAAAAAATAAGAATATTCTTTTCTTTAAAAAGAAAAATGGCAATTTTTATTAAGTAGAATTTTCCAGCCCTTTGTTTTAGCCAGAAACAGTTGAATATCAAGAAATGTTACACAGCATTAAGGATTTAGTTATAAAAATGTCTTCCTCTAAATAGCTCTAAGTGGTAGAGAAAGAGCATCATGCTCAGAAAGACTAAGTAATTTATTCAGAATCAGAAACCTATAAGGAGGGAAGCAAGAATATAAATCCAGGACTTCTCATTCTAAAATCAAGGGTCATTCATCTACATCAACACTACAGCTCTGTTGGGCAGTGGGTAGACACAGCCAATATGTGAAGAAAGTAGTGTGATTTATTTTTGACAGATACTCCATACTCAAGCTTGAAAACAAAATGTAGTATGTACTTCATAAAACAAGAGACAGTAAATTTGAAAGTTCCTTGCTGCTGTCTGTAAGTGCTCTATAGATATTGCTCATTGACTTTAATGTAATAACAATGAGATGTAGACTAAGAACGCCGAAAGTCAGACGGCTGAAACACCAGATTTTATTTTGAGCCATTTTGATTGATACAGGTTTTATGTTACTTAAAAATAAAAGAATTTCAATATGACTTTCAAATACACTAATTTTATCTTTTGGTCAAATACCTGAGCTTTTTTACATTTTACAGCTGGTTTATAACGTTAGCGTCGATGAACTCACCTTCTACAGGTAAATTCATCTGTTCATTTCGCACCACAGTGAGATGTCTGGCAATTTGTCGCTCCTGTTTTCTACAAAATCAGAAATATCATGCAGAAATCTGAAATGTTGTTGAAGCTTGAATAGTATACTACAAATCTCAACTGCTCAAATGCTATTCTGTGTTATTTTTATCTGTTATTACTTATGAAACCAGGCTTTTAATCAGAGTATATGTGTGGGTATCTACGCTATTCAATGGATAAATTTCTCCAAAATAGGAATCCTGAATTGCCCCCAAAATTTGGGATTAGCAGATTCTACTTTAAATCAATGAATTTACTACATTTTCTAGGAACTTTTCAATCTGACACCCATCAGAAATTGTAATAGGCTTGCATGTTTGCTTTAGCTAATTTTCCTTTCTTTACAGGGAACACATCTTTCACAATTATCCATCTCAAGGGACATAAGGAGACCCTGTCTCAAACAACAACAACAATAACAAAAAGTTCCCCCGCCCAGTATTGAGGATTCAATCCAGGGCCTTCACACTGACCAATATCCCTCACCCTTTTTCAGTTTTAAAATTTTAAGACAGGGTCTCCCTAAATCACTAAGTTGCCCAGGCTGGGCTTGAACTGGTGGTTCTTCTGCCTCAGCCTCCCAGAGTGGTAGGATGACAGGCATGTGCTGCCACATCTGGCTAACAAAGTTCATTTTATGAAAAGCTTTCCAATTAAGTTGGCCTATCTGAGTTTCAATATCCAGGGCTCAAAGTTACCTCCGCAGGGCTTTTGCTTTTGCTTTCATTCTATCAACTTCAGCGCCATAGGCTTTGTGAGGTTTAATACTGATTAATTCAGGTTTAGAGCTTTTGATTTTTTGTTTTTCTTCATAGATACAGTCAATCAGATTTTGGAATTGAGGACAACAGGAAGTCTGAAAAAAACATAGAAGTCATTTTCATCTCATCAGCCCTAGATGAAGATGATTAGAGGGGACAAAACCAAAAAACCAGCTAATGGGGTTTATATGAAAGTCTACCGTAACTTTTATTTTTTTCTGTCTGCGGCTTTATTAAGTGGTAATTCACATACAATATGACTCACTCATTTCAAAAGTGTAACTCAAATTTTTTAAAATTGGTTTTTAGTATATCCAGAGTTATATAACTGTCACCACAATCAATTTTAGCTGTAACCCATTAGCAGTCACTTCCTCTCCATCTGGCTTCCAGAAACTGTTAGTCTACTTCTTGTTTCTCTCCATTTGCCTATTTTTTACAGTTCATATAAATGGAACCAGGAATGTCATACTTTATAATTGACTTCTTTCACTTAGCATCATGTTTTCAGGGCTCATCTATGTTGTAGCATGTTTCAGGACTTCTTTTCTGGCTGAATATATTTCACTGGATGGATATACCTCATTTTATTCATTTTTCAGCTGATGTACAATTGGGTTATTACCACTTCTGTCTATTAAGAATCATGCTGCTTTGAATGTTTGTGTACAAGTTTTTGCATGGACATATATTATCCATTTTCATAGGTATAAGCTTAGTAATGAAATCACTGGGTCATGTGGTAACTATATGTTTAACATTTCAAGGAACTGCCAGACTGTTTTCAAAAGCAGCTGCACCACTTTCTATTCCCTCTCAGCAGTGTATATTGGTTGTAATTTCTCTATATCTTTGCCAACACTTGCTATTATCAAGTTTTTAAAATTAGAACCATTCTAGGGAATGTGAACTGGTTTGCCATTGTGTTTGTCAGTTGCATTTCCCTGTTTCAAGAATGGCAGTTTAAGGGAAAAAAGCAGGGCGAGATACTACAAATGTTTAAAAATAACACTCTTTCCTCAGACAACCTGTTTTAGAACTTACACATGCTTTTGATTCAGAGTAAATGCAATCCACACTAGAAAGAAATGCCTGGAGATTGCTTCCGCAAAATTCACATGTGGGTGATAGCTCCTCCTCTTCATCCTTGAGAAAGAGAGAGATGAAGTGTGTACAGAGGACCAGCATCTCTGAGAACAGAAGGAACAAGGGCCCAGACAAAGCCAGTGAATGTCCACTGGGACAGCAGAGGTGAAGGGGATGGGCAATCTTTTCTGAGGACTCCAGAGAGACCTGAAGGGCTCCTAAAATACTTGGTGGAGAATTTTCAAGGTGCTGAGATCCTGTACCAGAGGGCATCTAGTCAGCAAGATCTGTCTGTTTTAGTATATGACATTGCTTCTAGTCAAGGGCTCATGAGGACCGGGATGCCTGGGGTGCATTTTGCCACCATTCAGTAGAGCACAACTGGGCCCCCTAAGAGCTGTGCAGAAATGACTGCTGACACTGTGAGGGAGGAGAATGTGACTACATGCAAGAGACCAGGCTAACATACTCAATTTTATGAAAAGGGTCTCAGGTGTTTGAATACCATTAACTCTTTCAATAAGTGCTAGGTTGGAAAAAGTCTTGACATTACTGTGTAGCCCACTACGAGCAACTGTCAACTTTCAAAAATGAATGAAACTCCCTTCTCAAAGGAAGCCCCATGTTGGAGCTCTGAATCCTATCTGTGCTATGAGGGTAATTCAGGAGCTGAGGCGAACCAAATAGGGAAGATAGAGTTACTGTATTTCCCCCCAAATAAGACTAGGTTTTATATCAATTTTTGCTTCAAAAGACACAACAGGACTTATTTTCGGGGGCTGTCTTATTTTTTTCATGTACAACAATGTACAAAAATTTACATTTATTCAAATACAGTCATGTCATCCTTTTCTGGAATATCATCATAACTCTCTAAATCCTGAAGGACAACTGTGCCCAGAGAATGAGAGAGAACACAGTGAAAACTGAAGTGGAGATTGGAGTTAAGCAGTTGTGAGCCAAAGAACTCCTGGACTGTCACCCACCACCAAAGCTGGCCAGAGACAAGGAAGGATTCTCCCCTATAATGTTGGCCCTGTCCATTCCTTGATCTCAGATTTCTACCCTCCAGAACTAAGAAGCAGTAAGTTTCTTTTGTTTTAAACCATTTGGCTTGTGATGCTTTATTAAACATCCCTAGGAAATAAACACAGCCATCCTAAAGCCTAGTCCAGGTTCCTGAGGACTTTGCCTTTTGATTTGAGACAGAGGCTTGCTATGCAATCCAGACCGGCCTTGAACTTACTATGTAGCCCAGGCTGGCCTCAAACTCAGCTATCTTCCTGCTTCAGCCTCCCAAATGCTGGGATTACAGGTGTGCTACATCACGCCTGACAACACTTTGTCTTTTTAAAAAATATGTTCACTTTAGCCTAGGATTTAGCTCAGTGGCACTGGGCCTGCCTTGCAAGCGCAAGGTCCTGAGTTCGATCCCCGGTACCATTTTCATTTTGTGGTATTTTATGTCATTTTACAATAACAACAAAAATATGAATTGAAATCACCCTGAAGTTAATGTCTAGGTTGGATCGCTCTTGTCTGTATGCCAGAATGGGTGGTGGCCCAATGCTGGGTAATGTTCTTAGGGAAGGCTCAAATAGTGTTATGAAGTCTTCTTTAAACTGAATTTTAAAAAAGCAAAAGAGAAAGAAAACAATTAAAGATTAAATAAGCCTTTTTTCCTCATGAGAACAATGTGCTAGTTTGGTATGATAAATATTTCTTACCTCCAACTCACATAAAATACTTAGTTTGGTCTCTTCTGGATTAACTACCCATTTTTCTGAAGAAAAAGGATACATTTAGAAGGAAAGTTAAAAATCTTTGTACAGTGTATTCCATTTTTCTTCTAGTTTGGAGACCCCCTCCCCATCTTCCTAGCCTATCTCTCTCTCTCTCTCTCTCTGTCGCGCACACACACACACACACACACACACACACACACCTAGATACACTCATATGCCCACAGTTTAAACACCCTGAGCCCCTTCATTTTCACCACCTTCCACTGTGCACGATAATTTTCTTCTGCCAGCAAAAGGACCTGACACCAAACATCCATTTACCTTTTAGCTTAGAAGCCAGGCATTTGGATTTAGCTTCCTTGACTGAAGAGAATATTGCCTTCCCTTTAAAGAAAGAGTTTACACTTATCATCAATCCTGACAAAGTAAAAATAAACTGAACATAAAATAAAGTTTGTCTCTTGAAAAAATAAGTACCCTTACTGTGTGTATCTTTTGAGTTTTTTTGTCTTTTTGCAAATAACATCGTGTGAACAATAAGTAACAAAGACCTATGTATCACATGTTTACCTATTCCTTTCTAGCCCTATAAGACTACAGGGATGAATATTTTATTTATAATCATGCTTGGCATGCCCTCTTGGTTCTGCTTCATTTAAATACCATCTGTCTACTTTGGGTCTGTTATCTATATGAAATTTTTCAGGTAGGAGAGTATTGGGCCATGAGGCTTCCAGTTAAAGACAGTTAAGTTCCCAAAGGACCCCCTTCCAAATAGCATCACATTTGTGATTAGATTTTTTAAATGAATTTTGGGGCAATGCAGTTAGACTATAGCATTCCTTCCATGGCCTCTTACTAGTCATATTCTTCTCACATGCAAAGTACGTTCATTCCATCCCAATACCTTAAGAGTCTTAATTCATTCCAGCATCAACTCTGAAGTTCAAGTTCAAAGTCTTATCTATATCATCTAAATAAGATATGGGTAAGGTTCAAGGTATAATTCATAATGAGACAAACTATTCTCCAGCTAGTCACTTGTGTAATCAAACATGTACCAAGTTTGACTGAAAAATATGGTGAGTATTTAGAGTTTTAAAAATTTATTACAGTAAAAGACACATTGCATTAGTCCCCCTCAAAATTCTTCCTCTCACTTTGAACACACTTATCCTGTCATTCTTTCCACTTTCTGACGCAGTTCTGAAAATCCTCTTTGGTGATTGTTTTAATTGTACTGTTGTGGCTGCTTCAGTGGCCTGAATAGATTTAAAATGTTTACCTTTCATGGTCATTTTGACTTTGGGAAGAGCCAGAAGTTGCACGGTGCCAGTGAATAAGGTAGATGAAGACACACCATAATATTTTTACAAGCCTGCCTTTTTGTTAGATGGCACTGGGCAGCAGTATTCACTATATTTTTTTTTATCACACCTCATAAAGACACTCATTAAAGAGGACTTCCAGAACAGCTTCATAAAGTGGCACTAACAATGGGATAAGTGTGTCTGAAGCAAGGGGGATTAACGGCAATATGTCTTTTACTGTCATAAATTTTAAAAAATTTAAACATTCATTGTGTATTTTGATCACATGGTGAGACAGATATACGAAAGGTATTTCATTCCACAGGGAGAAACAGAAGAGTGAGGTAACAGGTCCTAAGTAAGGCTGAGATCCATTAGGGTAAAGAACAGTCCTCTTTGTCTGCATGTTCTGCCTTCTAGGCCCACTGAGGAAGAGTTCTCACCTCTCAGGCTCACTGGAGTGGTGGCCTTTCCCCCAAGGCAGTTCTCCATTAGAATGATGAAGCTGAGGTTCTAGGTGGCTCCTGCCTTTGAGACTGAGGTGGAGGTAGGCCCAGCCCTCATTGCTTGTGTACTCTGCAAGCTGGTGGAGATAACACCACGAGGACAGCACTAAGGTTTGCCACTGCACTTTCCAGGGGACAGCCATCATGGCTGCACTCCACCTGGGCCTGCTGCAGCTTGACCCAGGAAGCCAAGGAACAAGGCAGCAGAATGTGGAGAGAAGAGTCTTGGAATTACTCTGCTCCCTCAGCCCTGTGCTCAGGGCCTGTATTGGGAGGTGCAGCCCTGATGATCTCTAAACTGCCTTTAGGGTTATTCTTCAATTGACTTGGACAGCAGGACTTGGTCTGTGTGGAGATAGCTAGTTAAGCTCCCCACTTATTGTTGAATAGACAGCTTGGTTGAGATGGCCCTTCCAAACTAATCTAGTCAAATTTAGCCACACCCTTCTTGTTCTTTCTTGAACAAACTTTCTCATTTTTTCCAGTATGGATAGAATGAGAATTTTCCAAAATTTTAAGTTTGCCTCCCCTTTACTTAACAATTCTATTTTAAGTCATTCCTCTCTTTTCACACTTTAGAATAAGCACTCAAAAGAAGCCAAACTACCTTCAACACTGTGTTTACAGATCTCTTTTTGTTTTGTTTTTGTTTTTTGAGAGAGGGTCTTGCTATGTCATTCAGGCTGGTCTTGAACTCACTATGTAGCCCAGGCTGGTCCCAATTTGTGATTTTCCTGCCCCAGCTCCTGAGTACTGGGATTACAGGCTGTTTATAGATTTCTTTCTTCTTTCTTTTTTGGTACTGGGGATCAAACTCAGGAACTTGTGATTGCGAGGCAGGCAAGGAACCAATGAGCTAAATCTCCAGCCCTGTTCATAGATTTCTTAGGCCCAATACCCAATTTCTTTTTTTTTCTTTTCTTTTTTTTTGTTAAATTCTTTTATTGGTACATTTTAGGTATACAACACAATTACATTTCTCATTGGGAATTGTACCCTTACACAATGCATCCTGGTTCTTATTTTTTCCCCATTCCTAGCCCTCCCTTCACCCCCTCCACCCTTCCCTCTTTACAAAGACATTATTTCCATTTTTTCCATTTCTCATCATTTTTCCTTTCCCTTCTTTCTTTTCCCCTGACCCTCCCACTACCCCTACCCCTTTGGACCTTTTCTTCCTATTTTGCATTATCGATTATTCATTCTATTCATTCATTCATTCTATTCATTCTATTCATTGGTACATTTTAGGTATACAATATAATGACATTCATCATCGGAAATTTGCACCTTTACATAATGTCTCTTCGTTCTTATTTTTCTTATTTTTTTAATTTTTTTTTTTATTAAATTCTTTTACTGGTACATTTTAGGTACACAACACAATTACATTTCTCATTGGGAATTGTACCTTTATATAATGCATCTTGGTTCTTATTTTTTCCCCATTCCTAGCCCTCCCTTCACCCCCTCCACCCTTTCCTATTTACAAAGACTTTATTTCCATTTTTTCCATTTCTCAGCATTTTTCCTTTCCCTTCTTTCCTTTCCCCTGCCCCTCCCGCTACCCCTTTGGACCTTTTCTTCCTATTTTACATTATCGATTATTCATTCTAATCATTGGTACATTTTCGGTATACAATACAATGACATTCATCATTGGAAATTTGCCCCTTTACATAGTCTCTCTTGGTTCTTATTTTTCACCCTTGCCCAGCCCTCCCTTCAACCCCTCCATTCCTCCCTATTTACAAAGATTTTGTTCCTATTTTTCCATTTTCTCATATTAATCCCATTCCCTTCTATCCTTTCCCCTAACCCTCCCACTTCCTTCCCCTTTACCCCTCTTCTTCCTATTTCACATTTCCTATTATACATTTTAGTCCTTATTTACACTTTCAGTTTCTCACACCAGAGAAACTATTCAGTATTTATACATGTGTGTCCTATTTATTTCACTTAAGAGTATCGCCTCAATGTGCATCCACTTAGCTATAAATGTCTCTAATTTCTCATTTTTTCCAATACCCAATTTCATCCTTCACAAGTTCTACTCTCCACAGAACACCAGAACACAAGCACAATTTAGCAAAGTTCTTTGCCACTTTATATCAAGGGGGCTTTTTCTCCATTGTCTAACAACACGTTCTTATTTTCATCTGAGACCTTTATCGTCTATATTTCTACCATTTTGATCATGACCAGTTAGATATCTCTAAAAAGATTGAAATTTTTTCTACAGTTCTTGTTTTATGAGTCCTAACCATAATAATTATATAAAATAATAAGATGCGGTAGAGTTTCTATCTCCCAGACTGTCAAAAATTTTAAAAAGTGACAATATCAAATACTGGGAAGGACAGGAAAAGAGTGGTCTCAACAACTCTTGGTGGAAGTATGCATTGGATTAACTTTTTAGGAAGGTAATGATCAAAATATATAACCTTTTACCCTATAATGACACTTTCTTGGTATCTATTTTAGAGAAATACTTGCATATGTACACAAAAAGGAAGAGATTTACTGAAACATTGTACAAGTAAATATCTGCAAATGACTTTACACATCAGTTAGAGAATCTTTAAATAAACAATTGCACATTTATACTACATACTATTACAAAACAATTAGTAAGAATGAGGAAATTCTGCATTCACTGACCTGGAAAATTTCTAAGGGATAGTATTAAGTGAAAAAGCAAGTGAAACAACATATTCAGTGTGACACCATTCATATAAACAAGAAGAAAAAAACTGAAAGGGCTAATCTGTCTGTACTTCTAAATGAACGTAAAAAATTAGAAAAATATTTGGAAGATATATAACAGAATCTTGATAACCTCTGAAATTGATGATAGTTGTCAAAACAAACTTGTTTTTTGACTTTGTAAAAATAAGACTATGTTTATATATTGATTATACCACTGAACGCTTAATAATGAATTGGGAATGTGGGGTATGATTCCATCTCTATTCTACACTTATTTTAATTCCTTTCTTTCAATCGCCCTGGAATCCTCACCAATCGGGTGTTCAGGCCCACAATTACGTGGAAGCAGGTCCTGTCAACACTACCAATGACCTGCAAATACTGCTGAAACAAGTTTTCAGTCCTCATCTTCCTGACCCTAAGTACCATTTGACCCAGTTATCATTCTTCTCCTTGAGACACTTTCTTGGCATCCAGGAGAGTTTACCAGATTTTCTTCTATATCAAGGATCCTTTTTATCACTCTCCATCTTGTGTGTGCAAGTTCACAAAAGAATGCCCTGGGCTCAAGGATTAATATGTTAGATGGTGTCACTCCTCTGCACAAATCCTCCAGGGACTTCCCACTTCTCTACCAGTGAAAGAGATTCAGTGCTCATTATCTCTTTGGCCTTATCCCCTAGGATTCTCCTCCTTGCTTACTCCACGGCAGCAATACAGGCCTCACTGATCCCTTTGTCTGACGCTCTTCCTTCACAGGTTGTCATGGCTCATTCTCTTTCCTTCAGCTTTTTGCTCAAATATCTCAGCTTCTCAGTAAAGACTTCTCTGAGGCATTCTGTGCAAGCTCCCAGCCCTCCCTCCATGATGCTTTCCATTTCCTCTATTTTTATCTTGAGTATTTACATCATCTACTGCATTACCTACTTGCATATTTATTTTGTGAATTATTCCTCTCACTGTCACCTCCAACTCCCACACTTTGATGCAAGATCAAGGAGAAAGGGGATTACATTGTTCTGTTTACGTTTAGTTCACTAGGACAGAGGTTAGATAGGTACTTTGGATGACAGGTGCCCAAAAGCATGTGATGAATAAATGATGTACTATACAACTTGAATATAAATGTTGAAAAGCAAAGCTATTTATAATGATTACTTCTGAGAAATATATGAGAATATGTTAAAATTTTAGGTTTTACATTTTTGTATTTACTAATGGTTTGATATTTTTAGAACCAGGTACATATGTCACTTCTATAATAAAAAAATATCAAAACCTAATGCACATTATTTCTTGGTGGACATAAAAGTTACCATTTATTGAATATTAGGAGTTTACTTAATCTCACTTTGATCATCATAGCAACCCAGTGAAAATTTTATTATTCCTAAGAGATGAACAGTCTGACTCAATGAGGTTGGGTAATTTACCCAATATCACAATGTTATTTTGTGTAGCAACTAAGATTCAAAGCTAACTCAACTGTTCCTCCATTCTTGGGATATTTCCAATATGTGCCCCCCCCCCCCCCCGCCGAAAAGCTAGGAAATCAAACTACTCACTTCGGCTCTTTTTATCAGACAATTCTTGAGGCCAACTTTCTTCTGTTTGTACTGACATTGGAATTCCTGGATACAAATTTTTATACATAGTTCTGAAATTTAAATAAAATGTTAGTTTTAATTATACTTACATGGTTGTTAGCAAGTCTACTAAATACAGTAATTTAATAATCAAATAACAAATACACATAGATGAACCTCATTCTATTTTTCTTGAAATGTTTTCTTCTAGTCCTAACTTTTCAATAAATTTAGACACAGGATGTATATCAAGTCTGTATTTTGGAAAGTCTTCCTTCCTAAATCCTAGAGGTTTCTAATATCATATTGTTTTCTCAGGGATTTCCTACCACTCTATCTATAATTGTTGGTGGTAGTGACGTGTTTACTTGAATTTAAATTGGCATGAATTGTTTGTTTCCTTTTTTTGTTGTTGTTGTTCATTTCCAATAGCTTCAAAACAATCCAACTCGTTTTAAAGGGCTGACAAATTAAATTCATAATATTTAAACAATTTGTATTCTTTTTTGAGTAGTTTAATCATTTATTTGTTATCACTGATATGATAGGAAGGCAGGAATTTGACTTTTACTAGTTTAAATATCTCTTATTGGAAATGAGTAAACAATATTGCTTTTCAATAATTGTATCTTTTAAATTTATCAAATAATATTTTTTCAAACAATTTAGTCACTTTTAGTATTGTCACTTTTTCACATTTGTCAGTTCTTTCATATCTCTATCTGCCTTCTTTTTTGGTGCTTTGTTGCATGGCACATTGCATCAGTGAAGTGTTTTGTTTTTCAATTCTGAAATGACTGTGTCCTGTAATAGGCAAAGGACTCTGCAGAAGCCACCTGTGCATCTCCCTGAGGAAGTCTTGTTTATCTAACCTCCCAGAGAAACAAGCTATAGGGACTCTGAGTAAAGCAACATTAAAGAGAATCCCCAGACAACATTTAATATGTGTTTTTTTCAGTTCAGTAGTTAAAAATTTAATACCTCATTCCTTATTCATTTTGCTTTCCTTAGCCTAACACCAAAGATTGTTTCTGGAATTCTATATAAAAATAGTAGACAGAGGGAGGATTATAACAAAATTAACATTGCTGAGAACGCATTACTCAGTAGTGGGGAGTTGCTTTTACTCACCATTGGTCCACTTATCTTTACAAAAGCCAAGCAAAGTGGGTATTCATGTTTTGTTTTTGCATGCAAAGAAACTGAGGCTCATGGAGATTAGGGAACTTCTAAATCATCACTAGAGTCTTCTCTCTGGCTCTAAAACCTGTATCTCCACTTTCATCTACCTTCTAAAATTTGTCCTATTTTCAACCAGAATAGTTGAATGAAGGTAATTAAATACAGAAATTGAACAAACACTGGTTGCATTTTTAGGACATGTTCCTTTAAAAAACATTCATAAGGTGTACTTTGAAATATCTAAATCTGTATCTATACAAATTAAGAATTTGATCTAGGAAAGAGAGATTTTCATGGACTGAAATTGTGTAATAGCAATTCCAGGTCAAGATTGCAGCTGTGTACACAATTCCCTCCCCTCGTCTCCCCTTTCTTCACCTTTCCTTTCCAAGATATTACTGAAGTAAGAGGCACTTTAAACAATCAGCACTGGAAAACAAGTTGGTGGACAAACACTACTGAAGAGGTCCTTAAAAGAAAGAACGTACATGGCTATAGGTTGAGGGAAAGCCAGAGCAGAGCACTACAACTCAAGGCAAGAGAAGGTGTTTTTGAAAAGGAATTTAGCTCCTGAGAAACTTCTTCAGTGGTGACAAACTGGTTGCACGGGTGCCACAACCAGCTGTTTGTTATCACTGAAAGCTCTAGAAGGTTTGCCATCATTGGTCTAGGTCAACTCAAGCAAACACAGAAAGGCAGGATCTGGCAACTGTCATCAGAGTAGTCCAAGGAGTGAACTTGGCACAGCTGGCCAGGCAGGTCCCTTCCTCTCCCTTTCTATGGGACAGACGGCAGCAGTTTTAATATCCAAAGGTCCAAAGAACAGCTAAAAACTGTGGGCAACCTGCTCAGAGATGTTTCAGTCCCGAGAGAGAAGCAGAGTGGGGAATGAGATTATTCTGGACTTGTCCAACAGGTTTTGGAGAAAAAGGAAGAAGAGATACTCCATTCACAGCAAAGTGTCCTGTTCCTAACTCCAGAAATAGTCCAGTTACCTAGCTTAACTGCTTCCTGCCCACAGGAGGTCAGCTCACTTATATCCACCCACAGTACAAGGTCCTGTGTAAACCTTGCAAATTCTTAAGCACTCAGCTGCAGGAGGGTTCTACTGTAGGTATCAGTCATTCATTTAGGCATATAAATGAGTAACTAAGGATTGCCAGGTGATTGAGGATAATCAGTAACACAAAAAAGAACAGAGCAAGATAAATGGAATAAACACTGGCCATAAGAAATAACAAGGAATACATATAACAAAGGAGAACTTTAATATAATAGTGTTATCAGCAAGATTAAAAAACAACAAACTGGGCCCAAGTTTTGGCTCAGTGGTACCACACCTGCCTCGCAAGCACAAGGCCCTGAATTCTATCCCTGGTACCACAAAAACAAAAAAGCACAAACAAAACCAATTTTATTTTATTTTTTTCCGTATGTAAAAAATTAACCTCAAACCTTTATTTCCATACATAAAAATAACCCAAAAAACTATTTTAAATAGAAACAATCATGGACCTACTGGTTATTTTGGTTTTTTAATCCCAAAATTAAAAAAAAAATTCAGTACAAGGACTGTATAATAATATGAACACATCAAAAATCTTGAAGACACTGAAAATATGAAGCAAACAAAAATGAAAGATGGAGAGTCTATTCCACAGGCCCAACAGTCTCTAGCAGGCATTTTGAAGGGAGGATGATAAAAAATGGGGGAGGGAATAATCAAGTAGCAGAAGGGTTTGAAAATCAGAATGATCAGCAATACTGGATACTAGCAGGCAATAAAGCACTGTTTTCAAAGCTCTGAGCGAAAATGGTTTTAAACTCATTCTTTTATGCTAGATTATCAATAATAAATAAAGTATAGAGGCAAAATGAAGAAATTTCCAGGCAGACAAGCAATCAGAAATTTGACTACCCACAAGAGAGATTTACATGAAAAAAAAAAATCACTTGAGGAATCTCTCCACCAAAGGGAAAAGGAATAAAAGAAAAGTGAGAATCAAGGAAACATGGCCTTTTAAGTCTAATTCAGAAAGAGCGAAGACAATGGAAAATAACTGAGTTGAAAATTTCACTTTTTAGGTGGTAACTTTTATAGACATG
Source organism: Heterocephalus glaber (assembly GCF_053883595.1). Classification (NCBI taxonomy): domain Eukaryota; kingdom Metazoa; phylum Chordata; class Mammalia; order Rodentia; family Bathyergidae; genus Heterocephalus; species Heterocephalus glaber. The sequence continues at coordinate 27,570,555 of NW_028258324.1, forward strand.
GAATTCTTTTCTTTTTTTTTTTCCTTTTTTTTTTTTTTGGTACTGGGGATCGAACTCAGGTCCTTGTGCTTGCACAGCAGGTGGTGAAACCACTGAGCTAAATCCCCGGCCCTGGAATTATTTTCTTATCCCTGGATCTAATCACAATGGGTTTTTTCACATAAAATTATACGTATTGTGTATTGGTTTTTAATTTTTTCAACTCAATGTGTACCTGAAGGAATAAAGGTTAATTATAATCAATAAAACAATAAAACTTTGCAAAGTACTATAATTTCATATGAATGTATATTTTAATATAACTTGTTCTATATAGTTTATTGTTAGAAAACAGGTTAGAGAAGTGGAAAGAAGTGCATTAATTTGTTAATGTTTTATAATAGAATCCAATGTATACTTTCTAAAATTGATAAATCAAGAAAAAAAAGGGTTTAAATACTTTTTTTTTCTTTTTTGGTACAGGGGATTGGACTCCCATCCTTGCACTTGCAGAGGAGATGGCGAAACTACTGAGCTAAATCCCCAGCCCAGGTTCAAATACTTTAAAGTCTGAAATGCTGGAAAAACTAAAAATAATATAACTACCCAAAACAGAGAGGTGAGAAGTCAATAGTTATGTCAGAAAAAGATAAATCAAGGAATGAAAATGTTATTTAAAATTAAATGGAAACAAAACTGAGACTGTTAACAGTGTATTAACTCTGGAAAAGAGAGTAAATTTCTCAATTGTATATCTTTGCATATTTTAAACATACATATATTATCTTTTACAAAATAGTTGAATTAAAAGTAAAAGGAAAAACATGTAAATGGCAGAGAACAACTTCCCTCATGGTCAAGAATATGCAAGTTGTGCAGCCAATATCATACTAAATGGTCAAAAACTGAAATCCTTCACACTAAAATCAGGAAAAAGACAAGGATGTCCACTATCACCACTCCTGTTCAATATAGTTGGAAACATTACCCATGGCAATTAGACAACAGAAAGAAATAAAAGGAATAAAGACAGGAAACGAAGAAGTCAAATTGTCATTATTTGCAGATGACATGATACTCTATATAGAAGACCCCAAGAACTCCACCAAAAGTCTTCAAGACTTAATAACCAAATTCAGTAGAGTAGCTGGATAGAAGTAGCTGGATACTCCACCAAAAATCTTCTAGACTTAATAACCAAATTCAATAAAGTAGCTGGATACAAGGTCAACACACAAAAATCAATAACTTTCCTCTACAGGAACAACAAACTCACTGAGAGAGAAACAGGGCAAACAATTCCTTTCACAATAGCATCCAAAAAACTGAAATACCTAGGAATCAACCTAACAAAATAAATCAAAGACCTCTTCTCTGAAAACTATGGCACTCTGAAAAGAGAGATTGAAGATGATATCAGAAAATGGAAAGACATCCCCTGCTCCTGGGTAGGAAGGATCAACATAGTGAAAATGGCCATACTTCCAAAACTGCTATATAGATTCAATGCAATCCCAGTTGAAATCCCAGCAGCATACTTCAAGGACCTTGAGAAAACAATCCAAAAATTCATTTGGAATAAGAAGAGACCCAGAATAGCAAAAGCATTTCTAGGTAACAGAGACATGGCAGGGGGTATTACAACACCCAACTTGAAACTCTACTACAAAGCTACTGTGATAAAAACAGCATGGTCCTGGCAAAGAAACAGACCTGAGGACCAGTGGAACAGATTAGAAGATCCAGAGACAACTCCAGAGATACTCAGCCACTTCATCTTTGACAAAGGAGCCAAACACCCTCACTGGAGGAAAGATAGCTTCTTTAATAAATGGTGCTGGAAAAATTGGGTTTCAACTTGTCAAAGATTGAAACTAGACCTGTATCTCTCACCATAAACTAAACTAAAATTGAAATGGATTAAAGATCTAAATATTAAAACTGAACCAGCTGGAACAGAGGTTAGGTTGAACTCTTGAAGACATCGGTGTAGGAAAACATTTTATGAACAAAACTTCAGTTGCTCGTGAACTAGCACAAACAATCAACAAGTGGGATCTCTTCTTATTAAAAGCCTTCTGCACAGCAAGAGAAACCACCAGCAGTGTGAAGAGACAACCCACAATGTGGGAAAAAATTTTCACCTGCTGTTCCTTAGACAAAGGTCTACTATCTAGAATCTATAAAGAACTTTAAAAAATCAGATCTCCCAAATTTAAAGACCCGGTCAAAAATGGGTATCTCAAATGAACAGACATTTCTTAGACAAAAAAGTAGTAATAGCAAATAAACATATGAAAAATGTTCAACATCACTGGTCATTTGAGAGATGCAAATGAAAACAACGCTGGGATTCCACCTCACCCCAGAAAGAATGGCTGCTATCATGAAATCAACCAATAACAAATGCTGGCAGGGCTGTGGGGAAAGAGGAACCCTGCTCCACTGCTGGTGGGAGTGTAGACTGGTGCAACCACTGTGGAAATCAAAATGGAGATAGAACTAGGACTGGAAGTCCCATTTGACCCAGCTATTCCCCTGATGGGTATCTTCCCAAAAGAATTAAAAGAATCATACCACAGTGATATATGTGCACTCATGTTCATAGAAGAACAATTTGTAATAGCTAAAACTTGGAAACGGCCCAATTGCCCATCAACTGGAGACTGGATGAAGTGTGTGGTTTTTTTAAAAAAATAAAATGGAGTACTACTCAGCCATAAAAAATGAGAAATTAGAGAGATTTATAGCTAAATGGATGCACATTGAGGCAATACTCTTAAGTGAAATAAATAGGACACACATGTGTAAATACTGAATAGTTTCACTAGTGTGGGAAACTGAAAGTGTAAATAAGGCCTAAAAGGTATAACAGATAATGTGAAATAGGAAGAAAAGGGGCAAAGGAGAAGGGGAAGTGGGAGGGGTAGGGGAAAGGAAAGAACGGAATGGAATTAATATGAGAAAATGAAAAAGTGGAAACAAAGTCTTTGTAATTAGGGAGGGATGGAGGGGTTGAAGGGAGGGTGGGGGGGGAGAAAATAAGAACCAAGAGAGATTATGTAAAGGTGCAAATTTCCAATGATGAATATCATTATATTGTATACCTAAAATGTACCAATAAAATAAAATTTTAAAAAAAGAATATACAAGTTGTGGACTTAGGCTTGGTGTGATTTTTCAGGGAAGTTTTATAAAGATGTTCCAAAGGTGTTTCTCTTATGTTTCTGTCTTAACTAAAGCATTTTAATAGCAATGAGAATGCCACAATTTCCACTTCCCTCCACCAAAGGTGTTTCTGGTCACTGTTGCATTTGGCTATGAGAGACTTACGTTCTTAATTCCATAGTACTTACTAGGGCACCCAGGCAATATTTATTTCAAGTTACACTGAGAAGAGGACATGCTCTATTTATACAGCTAGGTAATACATAAGCAGAAGATAGGGAGGGGCTTATCTTATCTCTTCCAAAGTGTCTACCAGTGGAGATTAAACAATTTTTTGAATAAATTGTAAATGTCCTGGTTTATCTGACTCTACTTCCTAACATGTATATCCTACAGCTAAATGTTACTTGCTTCAAAAAATATAGGAAAGTTGAGAATATTTTCTTACCTATCTAATTTCACTTCAGACATGTCTTTCCTAAATGTATGAAATATTTTAGGAAAACCTGTTAAATGAAACATTTAAAATTTTAGCCACTCCCTCTAAATCAGTAGTCCTCAAAAGGGCAATTTTGTCCCCTGGGGAACATGAGGCAATATCTGGAAACATTTTTGATCGTCGTCTGTGTGTGTGGCCAGGGATCCTACTGAAAAACCTACAGTGCACAGGACAGCTCACTCCCAGCCCAATCAAAGAATTATCCTGGTCTAAATGTCAACTTTGGGAGTTTCAGAAACCGACTCTAAATCACTGCTGTGCCTCTCTTTTATAAGGCAGTGGCTGAGTGATTCCACTACAGGAAATCAAAAACACAAAAGAAAGCTGGGCTTTATCTACAGGACAGTTCCAGTAGCACGGCACCCTCAAGCGCGGCTCCTCCAGGGATAACGAGCACCGCAAACAGCCCGCCTTAGTTTCACCTTTTACGAAGCGACTCATCTACATCCTAAATTATGAACCATGCCCACAGCCCAGCTCAAATGCCAGAGGAGACAGAGATGGACCGGGTGCGTGTGTAGTGCAGCTGGTAGCGAGGAGAACCCCAGGCAGAAGTGGGCCGGGGCGTGGGGAGCAGCCGAGCACGGCTGGCAGGGCGTACTCTGCTGGGAGGAGACGTGGGACGGCGGGGTCTCGGCGAGCGACGGGCTCCACTTGAGGCTTGAGGGCGCGGAGGGCGAGGAGGGCGGCGTCGGACTCAGGCTGGGGCTGACCACGCTGATCAAGTGGGGCCGGGGTTCCAGCGACTCCTCCCATTCATCGTCCCTGTCATGGGGGTCAAAGATCGTCCAGAGGTCTTCGTCGGGGAACCTCCCAGGGTCCTCCACTTCCGGCTCCTCCACCTTCGCTTTCTCCTCCGCCGCTGCCACCGCCTCCTCCACCTCCTCCACCTTTTCCTTCACCTCCTCTTCCACCTCGTCCTCCTCCTCTTCCTCTCCTAGCTCCTCCTCCTTCATGCCCTCCTCCTTTTCTTCGGGCTCTCGGAGGCTTCGTTGCGGGCGCTGGTAGGACACGCTGGGCGGGAAGCGGAGCTGCTGCTAGCACTGTCTGGTGCAGTCGCCGCCTAGGCCTGTCAAGTCCCCAGGCGCCTGGCTCAGCGAAGCGTCTGTCCATCTCCCTGGGCAACGCCTACCCCCTACCCCCGCGCCGAGCCTGCCGGATTTAAAGAGGCAGGACGCCTTTAGCCCCCAGGCGTAGGTGTCGAGAGACCGCGGGCTGGGCGACCCTCAAGTTCTTTTCCAGCCCTGCTCCAGCGGAGGGTGTGGGAGGGTGTCATCCAGACCCATCGCGGCCTGGGGCAAGTGATCAGCTTACTTGAATTTTTTAAAAAGTGGGCGCAGGAACCGGCTTGTACACCCTTAAAGCCATTGCTTATCGGAATGTTGTGGGGTTGAAGTAGACAGATGCCTGTTGGAACTTTCGGCCGAATTCTGTTTACAAAACCAGGCGTTAGCCTTTGAGTTTTAAAACTATGGCCTTCAGTATTACCTTGATTATGAGATTTTTGACATCCCTGTCCCTTTTATTTTGGAGCAGAGAAAATTTGCACCTTACTCTAGTCGGAGTCCTGCTAATTACTTGTTCATCCATCCATCCATCCTATAGGTGGAAAAGGCCACACAGGCACCCCTCCTCCTAGCTTTCTTTTTGTTTCACTCTACTTAAATTTTTGTAAGATATTTTATATACACAAAAAAGGTATACAGGCGATTGACCAACCTTTGCATCAGGTGACTGGGCTTGGGCCTAGAAGTCCCTTTGTATAATTTCAGCTAAACCACTTGACCTCTTTCAGCCTCAATGTTCTGGGGTGTAAACTGGGGACAAGGATATTTGCAGATATCAAAGATCGTTGAGTGGTTGCTTATAATTATAAATGTGTTTCATCCAAAGGCTACCTGGAACACAGATGTGGTGAAATAAGCATCGAGGCATCTCAGCAGGAGGATGTTAGAGCCTATTAGAGCATTTAGGCTTTGTTTAGGTGATGTAGGTAAAGATCTAAGGAGGTGAGTTTCTGTCAGAAAGCAGGGCAATTCTATGATGGAGTGATTTGCAATGGCACAGTGACCTTATTTTTATTTGTGTTTAGACACAACTATGAAGTGATTTTGTTGTGTTTCCTTTTATCATGGCATCAGAGTAATCTTGTCTGATGTTGTTATTTCCTTGAGAAGGTTTCTATACAACAGAAGAACCAAGTGGCCTGCCTGTGAGCATCAGACCAGCTTGTAATAGTATTTTTTTCTTTTTTTCCATTAAGTTTATTGGTACATTTTAGGTATAAAATACAGTTACATTCATCATTGGGATCTTGTACCATTACGTGAGTATCTTGGTTCTTATTTTTTTCCCCTTTCCCTGCCCTCCCTTCGCCCCCTCCACTCTGCCCTATTTACAAAGGTTTTGTTTCCATTTTTTTTCTTTTCTCATATTTTTTCTTTTCCCTTCTTTCCTTTCCCCTACCCCTCCCACTTCCCCTGTTCCTTTAGACCTTTACTTCCTGTTACACAATATCAATTATACATTTTTAAAATTACAATATCAAGATCTAGGAGACATTACCACAAATTTTACAGAATTTAAAAGGATATAGAAAGCGTATTTCAAAAATCTGTTTTGAAATAACTTTGACAACTTCTAAGAAGTACCTTGGAAGACAAATTAATGAAACTGACTCTGGAGGAAATATAAAATTTGAATAGCACCTATTAAAGAAAGTATATTCCTAGCTTGAAAACCTACCTATATGACAACAACAGGCTCATATACATTTTAACTGATAAATTATATCAAACATTTAAAGCAGAAAAAAGAAGGAACACTTCTCCCCTCATTTTAGGAAATCAACATTGTGCTAATACTAAAACTGGGTAAAGATAATAGGAGAAAGTATGAACATAGATAGAAATTTGTTTAACAAAACAAACTATTAGAAGTCAGATCTGGCAGTATGTAGAAAGTGGTTTTATTATAGGGATGGCAGTGTTGGTTCAGCACTGGAAGATCCACCCCCAAAAGTCATCATTTTAACAGAGGAAAGGAAAAAGCCATATGATCCTGTCACTAGTTGGAGAAAAAGTATTGGACTGAATTCTACAGCTGTTCATGGTAAAAGCTATCAGGAGACTAGAAGTAGAACAGAACCTTCTCAACAGATTAAAGACATGTACTCCATACTTCCAGCGAGAATGCCTTACATGAATGGAGAAGATACAATGCTTTCTCCTTAAGGTGGGGAACAAGGGCAGATATGCCCATTCTTCATCTGTTCATTAAACTTTGAAACATCAGTCCAAACCAAAGTAGTCTGGCAATAAAAAGACACAATTAGCATATTATTGGCAAGGTAGAAGTAAAATCTTTATATGTAGATGAAATGATCATCTACAGAGAAAATATTAAGAAATCTCTAGGAGCCCCTAGAACTTGTATTTGAATTTAGCAGGATTAGAAAACACGAGGTATATATAAAAATTCAGGTCTATGTATACTTGCTATAAATGAATTGGATATTGAAATTTAAAAGTTATGTAGGAGTGCAAAGGACCTAGAAAAGTAAAAAGAAAAACAAAAACAGTGTTGGAAGACCTTTAGTACCTAATTTTAAGACTTTTTCTAACAGCTTGTAATAGTATTGAGATTGGCTGTACCAAGTTGGTTCCAGGTGTCAGGGGCTTTTAGCCAGAGCCTTCCAGCTCAGGGGCCTTAACAGGGCTCTCAAGGGAACAAAAGTGAGAAGTCTGGTGTCTAGGTTCACTGGGAAGTGTTTTATGACTGTCAAATTGAAGATAGAGACATCGAACGCTACCATGATCCAGCTCTCTGTTGTGAGCTGGGCCATGGCGTGAACAGGACCACTATAGAGCTGCCTTCACTGACTAGCAAGAGCAGCTGAACATCTATCTGGTAGGACTCCAGCAAGTCATCAGGCACTAGGGCAGGACCAGGGAGCTTAGAGGAACAAAATTCCACCTGAACTCCAGGGGTAAAAGAGAATATTTTTCTTTTCTTTTCTTTTCTTTTTAAGACAGGGTCTCACTATGTAGTTCAGCCTGGCCTTGAACTCACTGTGTAGCCCATGGTGGCCTTGAACTCAAGTGATCCTCCTGCTTCAGCCTCCCGGGTGCTAGGACTACAGGAGTGTGCCACCATGCATAGCAAGAGAGAATATTTTTGAAAGAAGAAGCCTTGCAGCTACTGCAGAGGTTGGCAGAGGCTAGTGGAGAAATTGGAATTTGAGTTGCTTTGGAAAGAAGTATAAAATGTGAGTGGCTAGAGAGAAAGTGAAAGGCATTGCAGCAGTGTCCAGGGTAAGAAAGGAGGCAAGCACACGGGACTAGGTGCTGAACGGTGGAGGTACAAATAAGACACCAGGTGGCTCAGCCCAGGCCTTTCTCTGAATGACCAAAACAGGAGGGTGATGCCTCCTTATGGGGAAATAAGATACTGTTTTTTGCGGAGTAAGGGATCCAAGGAAAGGAGATTCCCTAAGACTTTTTTAAAGGGCTGAATAATATAGCTCTAAGCAAGGAATACTTTAAGAATGTAATTCTCCATGCCATTGAGGCAACCCATGGCAGTCACAGGAAGGAGGACTGTGGGAGGCAGGCAGCTTCCAGGAAGCACAGGAACTGTAGCCTTGCTCTCTGCCAGCCCTCAGTCTGATTTCCAGCCTGCTCTCTTTGGACCTTGGAAACAGAAACACGCTTGCCTTCTCTTAACAAGTCACAGAAAGAGCCAGTTCAATTTCATGACCTCTAGGATTACTTCCAGAATCAAAATGCTATTGCTAGGGGCTGAGGCTGTAGCTCAATGGCAGCGTGCAAGCTTAGTGTTCATCATGCCCTGGGTTTAATCGCCAGCACCCTTCCCCCAGTTCTAATACTGCTCAGAAAAGGACTGGGCTATTTCTTTTATTTGGGGAAAGAGAAGGAGGAGGGGGAGGGAGGGTGCAAGAGAGTGGATTTTTGTACAGTTCAAACTTATTTGCATGCAGCATATTCTAAAAGCTCCGTAGTACTTTCATGAAGAAAGCAGTGTTTCTTCACAATGCTTTTGTTAACCACTGCTCTGATTCATAGTGAAAGACTCATGATGGCTAATTAAGAATGTGCCTGCCTGCATTAGCTCTGAGAAGCGGCTTTCTAAATGTCATGTCCTCCCCTCCCTACAAGCTCCCTTCAGAAGGTGATTCACAAAGCCCATTGATGCCTTTTAATTAGCAGTGACATCCACTTTATATCTGTCCTTAGTATTTTATGTGAGTATGCCTTGGGAAGGATTGAAAAGGGTGAGGAGCAACGTACTAAACAGCCAGTCTGCTTTCACTTCCGAGTCCCTCAGTCTTCCTTCTGCATGTGCCCTGACTTCAAGTCCTCTCAATGTTTTGGGTTTTGTTTTTATTTAATTAATTAATTATTTTTGGGGGTACTGGGGATCGAACTCAGGACCTTGTGCTTGCGAGGCAGGCGTGGCACTACTGAACTACATCCCCAGACTTGTTTTGTTTTTTAAAGAAAGCACAGCTTCATCGTCCTTTTGGCCACCTCCCTTTTCATCTGTAAGCCTAACTCTATTTGTTGTTTCTGAACTGTCTTTGTGGTCACAACAAAATAGATGCCCTTTATCCTCCCTGAGACTAACAGCTCCAGATTCATCATCCCTTTCCTCTCCTGCCTCCTCCAGGACTTTGCATCATTCATTGAACCAATATACTGAGTAATTTGTTCATTTAAAAGAATAATTATTTAGAGCTGGGAGTGTAACTCACTGGTAGAGTGCTTGTCCAGCAATCAAGAGGGCCTAGGTTCAGTCCCCCTACTGGGAAAAAAATTGAGAGAGAACTGTACAGGAGAGACTGTTCTCAGCTCTGGGAACCAGCAATAGACAAGATTTCTGCTCTCACTCATGGTACTTTCACTGGGAAAGGACCACATGATAAATAATTACCATACCAGAAGTTCGTAAGTGCTATGGAGAAAAATAGAGTGTGTGGGGTTGGGGGCAGAGTTATGGGCAGGAATGTTGCTTTTCATAGAAGTGGCCATGAAGGAACTCTTTAGTAGGCTAGTATCTGAGCAGAGCCCTGAAGGAGACAAGGGAGCTGGCTGGGGCATCTTGGAGGAAGAGGTGCCAGAGAGGCTGGACTGGGGGAAGAAATGATCAGTTGAGTAGGGCTCTGGCTTCTTCTCTGGGATGGGGGCTACTGAGAAAGGTGTGATTTCTGTTTTAAGCTAAACTCTGCTATCTCAAATAGACTAGTCTATTCAACTAGACATGGAGATTTTGGGGAGCAAAGGCTTAGTGGGGAGACCTGGTAGAAAACTCTTGTACCACAGGGCAACTGTGCTTAAAGTGCAGGCACAAGGGAAAAAGACAAAATACTGTTGGGAATACAGAGATAAAGAAAGAAGTAAGGCTCCATTCCATGGGGAACAGAGTGGGAGGGAAGATGTGACCAATAACTGTATCCCAAGATGCCTTGGAGCTTTATGAGTTTGCTCTTACAGGGGAGTGAGGAGAGGAGAATCAGAAGACATGCAGGGAGGAGTTAGTCTTTACCCGATAGGATTATTTCCAACACAAAGCCAGACCATTATTGGCTGGGGTTTTAGCTCAGTGGTTCCAGCACCTGCTTCGCAAGTGCAAAGTCCCGAGTTCGATCCCCGGTACCAAAAAAAAAAAAGCCATACCATTATGAAGGTAATATGAGGTGTGATAGAAATATATGGTGAATGTTTAAAAAAGTTTATTACAGTAAAAGATATATTGCCATTAATCTCCTTCAAGATACCCCCTTGCTTTGGGTACACTCATCTCATTCTTGCCATTTTCTGAAGGAGTTCTGGAAGTCCTCTTTCATGATTTGTTGTTGTTGTTAGTAAAGTTACTCACAATGTTTTCTTTCTTTTTTTAAATTTTATTTTATTCCATTACCCCCTTCCCCTTCATGATTATTTTTATAAGATGTGATTAAAAACAAACAAACAAACAAACAAACAGTGAATGCTGCTGCCAAGTGCCATCCAACTGAAAGGGAGGCTTGTAAAAACACAAATGCATCCTCATCCACCTTATGCACTGAATCTGGCACCATGAAATTTCTGGTTCTTCCTCAAAGTCAAGATGACTGTGATAGGTAAACATTTTGAATCGACTGAGGACACCAAGGCAGCCAATTAAAGATATGCATGAAAGAGGACTTTCAGAACTGCTTCAGAAAGTGGCAAGAACAATGGGACAAGTGTGTTCAAAGCAAGGGGGAGTATTTTGAGGGTAATTAATGGCAATGTGTCTTTTACTGTGATATATATTTTTAATTTAAGCATTCACATATTTTTTATCACATACATGCACATTACCAAAAATTTGGAGATGTAGAAAATTTTAAAAAATAGAAAAACCCTATTTATAATATACCATCCTAAAGCAAACACTATCATATTTTAAGATATTTTCCTTTAGCCATCTTTTTCTATACATTTATATGTAATTTTATCTTGCTTTTTTTCTTCATATGACATAAATATGCTCGTGTTCTTTTGACATTTTTAAATTTTATTGGTACATTTTAGATAGACATAATGATAACATTCATCATAGGGAATTTTTACCTGTACATGATACATCTTGCTGCTTCTTCTTTTCCCCTTCCCCTCCTCTCTCTTCAACCCCTCATGTACTTTATCAACTTTTATGTCATAGTAAGTAAAGGTACCATGGCTTATTTAATTATTTTTGCATTCAACTACAGAATTATTCTATAAATAATTTGGTTGGATGCCTTAGGCTCTGAGGCTACAGCAGGGAATAAGACTGACAAGGCCTCTCCTTTCATGAAGTTTTTTTGTTTTGTTTTATTTTGTTTGGTACCGGGGATCGAACTCTGGACCTTGCACTTGCGTGGCAGGTGCTGGAACCAACTGAGCTAAATCCCCAGTCTTCTTCTTCATGAAGTTTATACAGTATTCTGGAAGGAGTAAAAGAAGAAAACAAATAATTGGTTCTATCCATCAGATAATAAATGTGTGTTGTGTCAAGCCACGGATTTTGCCATTAATATTTTTGTGTGTGTGGTAAATATGCTAAAAGTAACAACAGGAAACCAATGCACTAAGCTCATTTCCATTGTAGATGTCCTGCGCTGGCTCTTTCTCAGCGCTTTGCATGGCTGGTCCTTCCTCATTCCGACCCTATCTCAGACAGTACCTCCTCCTAGGCTTCCATCCAAACAGTTTCAAATTCTCCTCTAGAACCCCTTGAAGGAACCAGCTCTGTTAATATGACATGATGACCTTTGCCTCCTTAGACTCATTTCAGACTTCTGACCATAGGAAAGAAGAAAAAATGAACTCTCAAAGGAGTGGGGGCAGATTGAGCACCAAGTTGATCCACCATATCAGTCAGCTTTGACTGCTATAACCAAATACTCCAGACTGAGTGACTTAAAAAATTCATTTTATCACCATTTTGGAGGTTACAAGTCCATGAACAAGGGGCCAGTATGTCTGGTCTCAAGTGAGAGTCAATTTTACTAACTCAGGGCTCCAGGCTTATAATTTTATTTAACCATAATTACTTCCTAAGAAGTAATACAGCCATACTGAGGGTTAGGGCTTCAACACAGGAATTTTGGAGGGGGACAACAAACATTAAGACCATGACACTCACATTGAGAAAAATGAAGGAGCCAAGGTTTCAAGAGAGCCATGGCCTTGGATGTCAGTGACCAAGGCCTGAGAAAAGGACTACTGGATCTTGATGAGTAAGTTGTTGGCTTTTGCAAGAGCAGTTACAATGACAATGCAGAAGCCTGCTTATCCTGCAAGATCTTTGTGTTGCTTTGGGTCCTCCAGGAAATAGATGCCAAAATGAGAAACTGCCTGCAAGGGGAAAATGGGGGAAGGAGCTAAAAGATGCTGGGAGGGTTATTGATGGCAATGCAAGCCTGAGTCCTGTGCAAAAGACAGAAGGAAGGAAGGCTTGGTAAAAGAATGTTAGTCAATAGTGCAGGCCTCTGTTAAAGTGTGGCAGTGCTGTGGTGGAGGCCTTGAGACCATCTCCTGCCAGAGGGGTTCATGTTCTGCAGGAGTGGACCTGTCCTGGTGTCCCCGCTATGTCCAGTCATTGCCAGGAGCTGCCTATGGGAAGCATGACCTCATGGTGAATATGGTGAGCTGGAGCTACCAGTCCATTCAGCTCCCGTAACAAGTGACTGTAGCAGTATTTCTGTGGGCACCACAACCTGCTCAGGTCTGCTCTCTCCCTGACTCCTCTCCTGGGCCTAGGATTCTGTCCTCTAGATCTTCTCAGAGCACTTTTTATCACCCTATCAGAACACATAGCAGGTAGTATTGAGAAGGCATAGTTTTGAGGAACAAGACTACTGGAATTAAATCCTGGCTTCAGTATAGATTGATAAGCTGGGTGACCTAAACTTCCCAAGTCTCCACTTGGAAAGAGTAAGTGCCTCAGTCTCTACTTCTGTAAAATGGGAAAATTATTTAATCTACCATGAAATGGGCACTTATGTTCTTTGTAACTGTTTTATGGGCTGGTAATGAGGATTTAATGTAACAATTTAGAACAGCTGCTGATAGGTAGTAAAAATTGCATTATCAATTTACAGTTTTGATTGTCTTGCAGTTAGTTAGATTCCTACAAAAGTTTGTGGATCATCCATGTAAGTGTCTCTTTCAAAACTTGGTAGCAATAATAAAAATAGGTAACATGGTCAAGAAAAGAGATTTAATAGCTATAGGCATGAAATACCCACATGTATTTATAGCTGAGGGGGAAGTGGCAGCTCGATGGTATGATCCAAATGGGACTCTCCCACCTGTTAGCTTGCCAGTGTCCCTGCAGCTCTTAGCAGATGAGCAAGTTGAATATTATATGTGGGGGGGGGCGGTTTAAGAGAACAGCATCTATGAGTTGGGCAACATGGACAAATTTTGATTTTACTCCTTTCTGGAGTAAAATTTTTATTTTCATCCTTTTAATTAAAGTAATTTTAATTTTTATTCTTTGATCTAAGTGCTGTTAATGCATCAGGGCCTAGTGCCATGTGCATGCAGGGCACCCTTCACTCATGTTTCCGAGGTTACTGCTCTTAAGCTTTTCTGTTCCCATTGAACCTGCCTTAGCTGACCAGGTCAGGCCTGGCCAATATAGATCACTTCACAGTCCCAGAATCATTGCCATCTCTCCTCCCTGTAGATGGCACTTGAGGGAGGCAGCCTTTTGTTTTAAACACTCAACACTCAACAGGCCTGAAGAAGGGGAATGCCTTTTCCCTGGACATCGGAGCTACTGCCCTTCTGACCAGGTGACAGAGCTTCTAAGAGAGGCATCCCGAGGAATTCTCAGGTGCCCTACACATGCCCTCAGAGATTAAACAGTTGGTCACAAGCCCCTTCTCTCCCAGGTCCAACATTCATTTGCAATGGAACTTTGCAGCTTTTCAGTCAAAAGGTGGAGTACATTTCTCCACCTCCTGCAGCTGAGTTTGACCAGGTGGTTTGCTTCGGCCACAGGGGCATTAGCAAATGTGTAAGTGGAAGCAGGAAAGCACCTATGCCCGAGACTGGCCTGCTTTTGCTGCTGGGAGCCCTGATAACACCACGCAGTGGTGCTCAGGCTGGTCCCTGGTGGATGAGAGACCACGTGGAGTGGAGATGAGCTGGTACAGCTGAGAGCCTTTAAACCTCCCCCGGGTCTGCCAACCAGCTGCACCACCAACTGACCACAGGGACGGGCCAGCTGCACAGCCTAACTACAGAAATGTAAACTAAATCAAATGGTGTCTTATTTGGGTTTAAAAATCACATTTTGGGGAAGTTAATTATGTGGCAATAGGCCTTCAGTCTGTATCTGATAGCTCCAGTATTCAGAATCCTCTAGGTTTATTTCTGTAGTCTGTTTATCTGTTGTTACTGTTGTTGTTACTGCCTCCTTAAATACCTACTTATTTTTTTATTACTGTATATGCCAGATGTAATTTCAAAAAATTGCAGAAAACATTTGAGGCTGAAGCTTGCATATCGTCTTTCTCTGGAGAAGATTTCCAATTGCTTTTAGGAAGGCACATAGGAGTACTCGTAATCCTTTATGATCACCTTAGTTCCATTTCAGCGATTGCCAGGACGCAAAGCTAGACTGTGGCCTGCAAGGGGTAGTCTATTTCCATTTAACCCTCATGCATAGTTAAAAGGCAACCCTGTGTCCCAATCTCAAGTGGGAGATGAGTTATGAGCTCCTTTCTCCTATTACTTGTTGGCGCTCACTCTCATTTTTCTATTCTCTTAGCCCATTCAAGACTGAGAAATCTTGCTCAAATGTTGTTACCTCTTTTAGAACTCACAAATGGTCAGATAAAAAGCAACTCCAAAGGTACTTCATCATTATCATTGCCTAGTTATTTTAAAATGTCTTGTCAGCCCTTCCAATATATCTATCTCTCTCTCTATATATAGATATAGATATATAGATATATAGATATAGCTTTTTGTTTGTTTGGGTTTTTTTTCTGGCTATGTTGCTTATGTTAACCAGGCAGGCCTCAACTCATGATTCTTTTGCCTCAGCCTCCAGAGTAGCTGGGACTATAGGTGCATACCACAGTGGCCAGCAAGATACTTATTTTTAAGAATATGTGAAATTTTAATCCCTTCTTTATAGGTTACTAGATCATTTTTGGTAAAGAAAACTGTAGAAAGTAACTCCCACAAGTGAATGCCAGGCGGTAGCATGTGTCAGTTTTTCAGAGTCCTGCTCTGTAGGTTGTCTGAATGCGCTGCTGGGGTCCTCAGCTCACACTTGCTGGAATTGTTTGTGGCAGATTTTAGTCCACAGGTCACTTTCCCCATATTTCTTTGTAAACTCTTAGGCATTCATACAGAATTTTTTATGGTCCTTAGAGTATTGTTAACTAGGTCAGCCTGGAGAAGGTGCTTGGGCTGAAGGTTGTTCATTAGTGCTATGAGGGACTGCTTTACTTGGTTGGTCTTTGTTGCTGGCTTCCAGGTCTCAGCACTAATTACTGGCAGGCAAACCTGCACTTTTTCATCAGTGTTTGGGTGATAGATCTTTGTTTTAAATGTGATCTTTGGTGGTTTGAATTGGTACTCTGCTGGAAAGTTAATTTCGATTTTAAAGGCCCCTTTATCACAGGAGGGTTGTCAGGAACAATAAGCCCTTGCAAAGTCAATAAGTTAGCTTCATGAACCTGGATGTTACAGAAGTTTTTGTGGATCTCTTCAAGCTCCTTCATCAGCTTCCTGCTGGCTGCCATCTTGGTTCTGGTGCTGCTACTTTCCCAGAATGCTTCACCAAGATTTTTTTAAAAATATATTTGTCTGGTTTTGTAGCTCTCCTCAGTGGGAAACCTGGTCTGAATTACCTAGCCCCCATGATTATTGGAAATAGAAGTCCTTTATGTGAAATGGTGACTGTCTTAAAAAATACATATATATATATGTTTATTCACATAGATATATACACATACAGTTGACCCTGGGGCTGAGATCTGGATGTTTACCTGGGTACATGCTATAGATAACAAGAGGCAGATGAATCTTCTATTAACCTAGTTAACCCAAATTGTTTGTATGTTAGGCCAGTTGTAACTCAAGGGTCCACTGTTTATGAAAATTAGTCCTATTGTCTAAATGTGTCTCATCAAATTCACGTGTTGAAGTTTAATCACCAATGTGATAGTATGAGGTGAAACTTTTACAAGATTATTATTTCATGAGGGCTTTAGTGAATCTTATAAAACAGCTGGAATGTCCATTCCTTTTGCCCTTCTGCCTTTCAGATTATAAGGAGAGAGCACCTGGTCCCATTTCAAAATCGAGAAACATCATCAGCCACTGCTCTTGCTAGTGCCTTGATTGTGAACTTCCCAACCTTCAGGATTTTGAGAAATTTCTGATGTTTATAAATTACCTAGTGGCACTTTGTTATATTAGCACAAATAGATTAAGACAAGTGAATTTATGAGAATAGTGTGTGCAATCTCAGCCTGAGGAAGGGAAATAGGATTGAAGTTCTAGAAAGGAAGCTCTCCTTTCCAAATAAGGCATAGGCTGAGTAGTTGTAATAAAGAGAACATAGCAGTTCTAACAAAATTGCAGCGTATTTATTTATCTCACATAACAGTCCAGTTACAAGGAATTTAAGTCATTGGGGAAGCTCTGATTTATGAGTTGACAAGGACCCAGGTTCCTTTTGTCTTGTTGCTTCCTTGTCCCTTAGGCTATAGTCTTCATCCTCACACCACATCAGTATTTTAGGTGGGGATGAGGAGCAAAGAGGAAAAAGAGAATAACCAGAGATTTTTTGTTTTGGGGAGGATAATCTGGAAGTGGAATGCATTGCTTCCTCTCACGTACTCATGGCTGATACCACTTATCTGTGTAGCCATATCTAGAGATAATGCGGGATTAGATGTGTCATTTCTAACTGGAAGTGAGAAGAGTGTAGGGATATAGAGGTGGGATATAGAGATTGTTGTGGTGGGAAGGAGGTGGAATGATCTTGAGGAACGGTTCTCAGTCTCTTCATAGACCCTAGTTAAGAAAGGTTGAGAATACACCTTATGCCCAGGATGGGCTAATCGGGCAGAGGGGAGAGAGGCTAGTATGACCACGCATGAGTGGGTATATGATGTTTCTGTGTGTTGCAGAGGATGAATTTGAGTGGTGGGTCTGAAAGTACCAGGCATCAGAATTACCCAAAAGGCTTGTTAAAGCATGGCATAGGTATCATCCCCAAGATTTTTGAATCAGTAGGCCTGGGGTAGAATTTTAATTTCTACCAATCTTCCAGATGATGCCAAGATTAGTGGTCCAGGGATCAGACTTTGAGAACACTGTATGTTGTACTCAACTTGCTTGTACTGGCTCTGCTTCTGGAAGAGTTGGTGAAAAGTGATAGGTATAACACAGTAATATAATTGAGTGCAGCATTTTCAACTGCAGAACTCCAGAACCCTTCTCCATTGTGTTACGAGAGGATCATTGTAGTCTAGATCAGGTCAACTTCTTAATATAGGTGAGCATGATCACTTTACTTTTGATTTTCTAATGTCCAGTTTCTCTCTCCTTTGCTAATTCCAATAGATATTCTGGAAAGTCATTTGGCACTCTTTACTTGAAACATCTCTCATAAGTAGATTGCACTGTGTTTTTCTTTCACAAAGACATATACAGCATTTTATTCCTTTTTATTCATATTTTAATGAGAACTTTATGAATGTAGGTCTTTGTTCTTTTTTTTATTTTTAGACAGGGTCTTGCTATATAGTTTAGGGTATCCTTGAACTCACTATGTAGTCCAGGCTGGCCTCAAACTCACAGAGATCCTCCTGCCTCAGCCTCTAGAGTACTGGGATTACAGGTGTGCACCACCACACTCGGCTTAGGTCTTGGTTCTTCAGGATAAGATGAAACACAATTTATTTAATTGCTTCACTTTTTCTGATTTTAGCAAAGATATTGAATTTACTAAATTAGGTAACTGAATTCCCATATATTAGTTATAGAGAGGAATTTACAACAAGAGCAAATCAATTTTAAAATAATTGTTTCCTGAGGAGATTTCTAAAAAGTGAGCAGAATCTATTTATAGGCTGCATTTTTGATTATTAACTTCTGTAACTTAGCTAAGATCGAGTTATTTTATTTTCAATTGCAGGTTCCATTTAGCAAGCAGCAGGGAAGAATTTTAATACTCCCCAGTATTAAAGTGAACCCCACGTGGAATACCAGGGAACACACTTGGAACAACAGGAAGAAGCCTAACTATGAAGGAAACAAGAAATACAGAACAACTGGGACACAAGCAAGGGTCAGAGAGGTGGCCACTATCAGGGCAAGTCTTAAGCAGCACATGGCTTGTTCAGAGTCATTATTTTCTTAGTTACAGGGAACCTAATCTAGTGGAGAGAAACTGGAGGTGCAGTTTCAAGAGAAAGCTCTGGAAAGTGTCTTGAAATAAGGTTCAGAGCTAGGTCACTGATCATTCTGTCAGAGGTCAAGGGAAAGAACCTGGATAGAAAAATAAGCCAAGCGCCTCAGGCAGGAGGAGGTCCAGTAGGACTGTGGTCACCACTCAGTTTCCCTGAAGCATTCAGAGGAGAGAAACTGGCAGTCCAAACTCCATTTGTTTTCTGAGCAAGCATGTTATAGGAAGGACCAGGGTGGATTCTTGGTGGGAAGATGCTGTTTCAAACAGGTAGGTGCCACTGCCTGTGTTGACAAAGTAAGTCTCCTTGGGACTGAAGTCTTTGGAACACCTAGAACAAGTCTGAGTTTTGTCTATTTTTAGCCTTTATATAATAATTCAACACATACTTTTATTTATATCTGGAAGTCCCACCCTGGGTGTGGGTGGCACTGATCAATAGGCTTATTGCCTGTATGGAATATAAAGGGAAAAAGGGAAGGCAGATTTGCTTTGCTTCTTGCTGCTTGCTGCCTTCTACCTGCCACACCATGAACTGTTTCTCCTCTGTGATGTCCCTCTGTCATACCACCCTACCTTGGAGCCAGCTGACTATGGACTGAAACCAAACTGGGCTAAAATAAACCTTTCCTCCTTTAACTTGTGGGGGTTGAATATTTTGTCTCAGCAACCCAAAAGGTAACTAAGACAGAATGCTTATGAAAGTAAGAATACTTTATGCTAATTTGGCCTGTGTGGTTCTGTATTACTGATACAGGAGAAAATATAACTCCAAATCTGCTAGATGTCAGTTGTGCTGAGTCCCCTGAAATCAAAGAATGAATTCCAAATGACAAAGGAGGTTAAGAGTAGAAAAGGTTTATTGAGAGACAGCTCCTGAGAGACAGGAGGGGCCCCTGAAGTGGGTTGCCACCAAAGTCCTTTGTCAGGGGTACTTTATACAGCAGTCACAATATGGGTAGAATGTGGGTCAAACTATAATCAAACATATAAGATTATAAATATAGCTACTTAGCTAATATTGGTCCAATAGGGAAGCAGGTCACATAGCAAGGGTACGTGAAAAGAATAAAGGCATTTTGGGGGAGGGATGGGTCTGGATGATCTGGTCACCCACCTGGATGACTTGATGCCTACCTGGACTTCCTGGACCAGGTGGCACCAATTATAGTATAATTCAAAGTTACTGCTTATCCCTTAAAGAGGCATGCAGGCCTGGCCATTGCATCTCTATCTTGAGGTCTGATCTTCTTTAGATGTGACTCCAGTCAAAATTCTGATGTCTTTATTTTTTCTGCAGACTTCCTTGAGAGCCAAGTCTATCTGTCTTAGCTCCCTATAATATTACTAGTATCAAACAGAAGTGATTTTACACAAAAAGACTCAATGTCAGTAACCATTAGGGACATACAAAATGGAGCCACCATGAGATATTACTTCACACTCACTAAGATGGGTAGAGTGAAAAAGACAGACAATACCCAGTGTTGGCAAGAAAGTGGAGAAATTGCACCCTCACATTGCTGGAGGGAATGAAAATAGTGCCACTGTCTTGGGAAATGGTCCAGAAGTTCCTCAATACTTTAAAGATGGAGTTACCTTATAACCCAGCAATTCTGTTCCAATTTTATCCAACAGAGATAGCCTTTGTCCACACAAAAACTTGTATGTGGATTTTCGTATCAGCATCATTTGTAACTGTAAAAAAATATAAACACCCAGATGTTCATTAACTGATAAGTGGATAATTAGAATGTGGCATGTCAATACAATGGAATACTACTTGACAATAAGAAAATACTTATACAATATGAGTGAACCTTGAAAACATTGGGCTAAACTAAGCATGGTGATGCATGCCAGTAATCCCAGAAATTTATCAACTTGCAAGACCTTTTCTTAAAAAATTTTTTTAGAAAGGGCTGGGAATGCAGCTCAGTGTAAAGGCCTTGGGTTCCATCCCCAGTAGAACACACACACACACACACACACACACACACACACACACACAGATAGAGAGAGATAGGAGAGACAGAGAAACAGGCACAGAGATTGAAAAAGGAGAGGAGAAAGAAAACATTGTGCTAAGTGTAGATATGCAGTCACAAGGGACCACGTATTTTGTGATTCTATTTGAATAAAATTCAGTGTATAAATAGGTTAATCTAGTAAATGAAAACTTTAAACTCTTTAGACATAGAAACTCATTAGACAAGGAAAGCAGAGTAGTGGTTGTCTAGAATCAGCAGGTTTGGGTAATTCGGGAGTGACTACAAATGGGCATATCGTTTCTTTTAGGGATGATGAACATGATCTCAAATTGACTATGCTATTGCATATTCCTGTTAATATACTAAAGATTATTGAATTGTATGCTTAGAAAAATTGTTTGGTATGTAAATTATGTACATTTTTTTAAAGGAACATAGCGTACTTCTGAGGTCAAACTGAAAACACCCACCCAGGTGTTATTAACAACAACTAATGTAGAAACCACACAGCGCTGACCTCACCATCTACACATGGTGCTTCGTTCCAATGTGCTCCTCTCTGTGGATCGTGCTAGTCTTGATTCTTCTTTGCTCTGACATGACATTAAACACCCGCCTCCCCCCCTCAGCCCCCTGCATTGTGAGGCACTTACATAATAACCTCAAGAGCAACTAATACTTCTCTTCTAGAAATGTTGGAATTTAACACGTAACACACTTAACATTGTAACTGGCACGTGAAAAAAAGCATTGGCTACTATCCTGACCAAAAAACTAGCATAATTTTTATTGGTACAGGAAAAAATAGAGCCATGCCTCCCTCCACTCAACAATCTATTTCAATAAGATGTAATAATATAGACGAACATTAGGGGGCAGCATGCAGCTGCAATAAAGAAAAAGCATATTTGAAACAGAGCAATAGATATTTTAAAACGTCTAGTTGAAAGAAAAGTGAAATGTCTCCCTTTAATAGTGTCTTGTAGTATTCTTCCATAGGAGGGAGATGTTGAGAGATATTGCTTCTGGAGGGACTGTGCAGCATTCCTCAAATTCTCTCTCCATATGCCTGCCTTGAGGAGGGCTTGCCACCAGTTCCTCACATCGTCTTCATTCTAAGCACCTGTTCTCACAAAACACTTCCTTCTTCCGTAAGCGGGTTCTTCTGATGAGCAGCTCTGATGGGAGACATCTGATGGGAGCCTTCTTTTGTAAGTGTTGCCTTACACAAGTGCTTTACCACAGCATCTGGTCTCTGGGAGGTATAGCAGTGCTTCAAGCCCTGGGCTTCCCTGATGTGTACCTGCACTCGGGCAAGTCCCTTAGGGTGGGGACCATGTCCCATCCTCCTCTTTGTGTCCCAGCAGTTTGAAATGCCTGGTGTGTCCTAGTGAAACTAGATGGTGTCTGCTGGCCTCAACTGCTCCACGAGCTGCAAGGAAAAGAGGAAAATGATGACCCTTTTGGGCATAAACAATGGGACTCTACAACTAGGACCCCGCCAGTGAATTGTCTTTAGTTATTTTTTTATATGAGGGTAGTTCATGATCATAATGGATAAGGAAGCAAAAAGAATATTTAAAATATTCACAATCCTATCCACTCCATATTAACTGGGGGAATACCACAGATTCTTTCTACCTTATGTCTAATACATAAATATTAGAGTATAATACGTATATATATGTGTGCATATATACAGTGTTTACATGTATGGCAACATGAAACATAATATTTCACTATATGATGATACTATATTTAACTAATCCCTGTCTTTGGGGAATTTAGACTGTCTCTAAATTTTTGCTCTTTATCGAGCAATCTGGTGAATATCCTCAAAGCTAAGTCTTAGCCCACATTCTTTATGAGTGCCTTAGGATAAATTCCCAGAGGCAGAATTTCTGGGTGATGGGTAATTTACATTGTCACCAACAGTGACAGTGCCCTTGATCAGATGAAAAGTTTTAATTAAACATCACACCAGAACTCTAAAATTTTGTCTCAGTACTGTCACCCCTGCTCAAAACATTTGGTGAACTCTATGTTTGGTGATCCAGGCTGAGTCACACAAAAAAATGTCTTAATCTCTCATCTTGTCTTTGATCTCTGTTCAGGAAAATCTAATTTACCACAAAAAGATAAAGAAAGCAACCATGGAAGATATTCATAAATGTGCCACGAGTGTCAGGAGGTTAGATAGGCAAGCCCTGCAAGTCTGGCGTGGAGACACCTCAGAGAAGTGTTAGGTGTCCCAGAGCCCAGCTTCCATTGGATGTGTCCTGACAGAATTGTTAAAAAAAAAAAAGCACCCCACCCCGACCCTTGCTCCCCAGGTACATGGCTCTAGATTGCTTTACAATTTCAAGAGTTTTCTTTTGTCTATCATTTCTCTAAGCCTTTTTGGAAATTAGAATGGAACTTCCTCATCATTTGAGGGCACTTTGTGGGTGACAACAAAGATTATCCTCTTGACTGGTTTCTTTCTTGAAGGGTTTTAAACTTTCTTTTCTCTCTTTCTTTCTTTCTTTCTTTCTTTCTTTCTTTCTTTCTTTCTTTCTTTCTTTCTTTCCTTCTTTCTTTCTTCTGAAATAGAAACAAAGCACAATATGTGCATATCCAGAAATGTCATAGTGAAATTCATGCATTTGTATGATTATTGAGTTGATTTTTCCTTTGGGCACTGGGGATGGAACTCAGCACCTGTGCTTCCGAGGCAGGCACAGTGCCACTGAGCTAAATCCCCAGCTCTGGGGTTTTTTTTAATAATAAAAAAGAATTTAAAAATTTTTATAAGATGGTATTTTACTAATTATATTCCTTTCTTAAAACAGATTATATGAGCTCTTTAATAAACAGTTGAGAACCAAGAAGCTTTAAAAATATGTATTATTTTCCATGAAAATAAAAGGGACTAGTTCTGCCCAAGAGAGATGTTCCTAGTAAACTCTGTGTTTTTTGCTGCCTCATCTCTAAATAACAAATCCCATTTGGTAAAAGAAAAAATGATGCACTAGAACTGCTTTTCGAGAATAAGGTTCAATTCTGACCTGGAATTATGATTAAAATAATTATGAAAAATACTATCAATTCTTCCATAATGTGTAGGAATTATTCAGCTTTCTTCCTCTCTTCCTAAAAAACCAAGTGGCTAACAATAACTGGCTGAGCTGAGGAAGTAAAATCGAATTTCTTATTAACTTCTGGAGAAAAGCCCGCTTAGCTTGCATTTCAAGTGGTCTTCAGTAAAGCCTGTTTTTTTGTAGTGGTTGTGTTACTCTGATGTTTCTTCCCTAAGCTGAGTTCTCTGTAACAAAATCTGGGAAATCTACCATGGTATCTTGTTTCTTCCTGTGTTCCTTTGAGGGCACCTGGCCAATGGGAGCCTCGCAGGCACAGGCAGTTGGAGACCTGTGGGTGACAATGTTGTGGGTGAAGCAGTAGAGCTTAGCATTGCGCCCTGCCTCAGAATAGTCATTTCTGGTTCTTCCTGTTTCTTCCCGTGAGACTTGCCCTGGCTTTTCCCTTTCTCCCCTTTATTTGTTGCCAAGGCACCGGGGCCACATGGGACCAGGTGCTACCTGGTGCCACCTGCTCTGCAACATCTGTTGTACCTTGCTGACCATCACCTCCCCAGACTTCATTGTGGAAGAGTTAGAAACAGTAGCTCCCCACTGGAGCTTAGTATTTTTGTAGGGAGGGGCTTAGGAGTAGCTGCTGATGGCTGGAGGTAAGAGGAGAGGATGGCACTGGTTTTTGCTAAGATTATATTTATTTGGAGAGACCTGGGGGGAGGCAAACGCTATCTCAAGCCACCCCCTTGGTGCTCCCATATTAGGGCATTGCATATATATTCTCAGTGGCTCTTACTAGTTTACCAAATAAAGCTTTGGGCTGATAGTCAAGGTGCTCTACAGTATGACCTTGCCCCTACTATTCCAGCCTTAACATCTTTGGCTCATAACAGACCTGCAGGGATGCTACACATTCTTAGTCTAGCTGCTTCTATGCATGGGTATAGCCTGACAGCTCTGACCTTGGCTGCATTGAGAATTGCTCCCTTTCTTCCTGATGTCTTCTTGCCCTGCAGTGTGGAACACAGATATACTCCCCTCCTGGTGGCTTTCTGGACGTGTGAGGGACTCATCATGCTATGGGGTAACTTTTGAAGAGTTGGGGATGGGAACTGGATGGTATAGACCTTTTGTATCTCAGGGTGGCAATTCTGAGTCCTTCTGCACAACTCCCCTAAGTCCCTAGCAGGACGGAGTCCCGGCTCCCATGATAGGGACCAGTTGCTACCACTTCCTTGTGCTGGTTTTTTCTCTTTGCTTGTCTCCTGCCCTGGTCCCTCATTTTTGCTGCCTGGGGTTACTTTTCTAAAGAAATTTCATCTGCTTCCTCTGGGAAAACCACAGTCATTTATTTGCATTTTGTGTTTCTATTACAGAAGATCATAGGGTATTTTATAAAGAAAAGAAATGTATTTCTGACATTTATGGAAGTTGAAAGTCCAGTATGAAGGTGCCTGTGTCTGGGAAGCCTTCTGGTTGTGTCATTTGGAGGCAGGAAGGTGGAGTGTGGCAAAGCTGGTTGGGGGAGCAAGCGTGACCAGATTCCAAGGCACATGAGCCAAATAATTCTTAGGATCCCACATGAAGACTTCTTGTGAGAACCTGTGATGTGTAGAATGGATAAAAGAGACAAGACACTATTAAGCACTCGGTATCATGCCTCTTCACAGTAGCCTGCCATGTGCCCCCAGGGTGTAAATTCTTTTAGATTTTTATTTTTATTTTTCCTCTCTTACTGTGCCCAAGTTTGCTTTGCAGAACCAGTTTCTCCCTTACCCTTCACTTTTAATTTTTCCTACCTCAAATAAATGTAAAACTTTGCCACTGTTTTTGCTTGTTTCATTCAATTCATTGTTCAAGACAGAAAGAACCTGGAAACTACCTCCAGAAGGAGACCGTGGCACACCAACGCCTGGTATCATCCCATGGCAGAAGGCAGAAGAGCAAGAGGGCAATGGAGTAAATGGAGTTGGGGGAAGGGATAGGGGCTGAATTTACAGCTTTCTCAGGACCATACTCTGGCAATAATGGCATTAATACATATTCAACCCACTTCCACAACAGTGGCGTTAACTCATTTGCGAGTACAGAGCCCTCAGGGCCTAATCACCTCTTGAAGGCCCCGTCTCCCAACACTGCTGCATTGGGTTTAAGTTTCTATTGCAAGAACTCTGGGGGACACATTCATGCTACAGCACTGTTCATCTGTTTGCTTCTTTAATACTCACTTAGGGAACATCTAGTATGTTGCTAGTCTGTGGAAAGTTGCTAAAATATAAGAGGGTACTAGACATAGGCTTTGCTCTTGAAAAATGTGTGCTTTAAGAGAACAGACAGATAACCAAATGGCAGTATAAGGGGTGAATGCTGTTCCAGAGACCCAGGAAGGGGAGTGCAGGGGACAGCTCCAGTGATCTAGCTTGGGGTGTCTGGGAGGTTGTCTTAGGAGTGTCTTTTACAAGATGAGTAGGAAGTAGTCGGCAAGAGGAAGGGCAATGACGGGGGCTGAGAGGACAGGCTGGGCAGAGACTCAGTCATGACAATGCGTGTTTGAGAGCTGTGGGAAGCTCCAGGGGCTGGAATGGAGGGAGCCTGAGGGAGGTGCCTAGAGAGAAATCTGTCAAGACTTGGGTGCCTGTTGAAACCCTCTTTCCATGGCACTGGTCTTACATGGCCCTCTCATCTGGGCCATAGCTGCTAGCCAGGAGTGTACACCTCCAAGAGCAGAGTTGGGCCAGGCCTGAGGCTGCTGTGGGTACAGCTGGGAAGCTGGTGTAGCCTCTCCCAGCCTGTGGTAATATGCTGGGATTGTTTTCTGGAAGCTTCCTGCTTTTGGGGAGAGTTGGCATGCAGCCAGAGTTTCCAGAACAATCAGGAGAGGCCAGGGGGTTCATCCATCACCCTGCAGGAGATGCTGCCCTCTGCCTAGGAGCAGGCTGTGTCCTGCTGGTGTGTACTTCTGTTTTCTTTGCCACGAAACAACTCTCTAATGGGACTGTTGGTGTCTTCCATTGGCTCTCCTGTTAGGTAACCATGCAGCTTGGGGACAGGCCGGTGCCTTGACAATGGGGTCACTGCCCTGAGCAAGCAGCAGCTGGTGGAAGTTAAAAATTGGAGGACACACAGAGAAGGTTGGAGGCAGAAGGAGTGAAGATAAGCGGAGGGCAGAGAGAGGCAGGACACGCTGGCATCAGGAGAAGCAGAGAGGCTGAGCCACAGGGAGGCGGCAGCCCCGGGAGCGGGGAGATTGTGAGGCTTGGGGTCCTCAGTGGGGCCTGGAGGAGCTTTCCGTTTTGACTGCATTCCAGACGCCCCACACCTTCTGGTGTAGTTGCTTTCATGCTCCCAGAAAGCAAAAATAGGGACGCATTTGCCATTCCCACACAAATCCTAACTCAGGGCAGTGTCTAGAGATGTGCTACCTGTGTCTACCAGTACTGTGTGAACACGGGCAAGTAATTGGCCATGCCATGTCTCAGTTTCCTCATTTGTAAATCATGCTGATGCTGGTTTCTCCTTCATAGGGTTGTTGTGATGACTGAATTGAGATGATGGGTATAAATTGTAGAGAAGAGCACAGTACATTTTACCTACTCTATCAGCAGGTAGCACTCTGTGTCTGGACAGGACAAAAAATATAGCAGCTGAAGACAGCATGAGAGACACTTTGCAAAGCAGTGAGTCTGCTGAAGGGCACCACCAAAGGATGGTGGGCCCCCTGGGCTAGCATTCCCAGGCCTCATGGGGTGAGGGGGAAACAGTCACCAGACACCAGCAGCCTTGGGAAGAGGGGCAGGACAGGAACTATGGGGCTCTATCAAGTCTTTTTTTCTTTTTTCTTTCGTGTTTTGAGACAGGGTTTTGCTATGTAGTTCAGGCTGGCCTCTAACTGCCTCAGTCTCCTGAGTGCTGGGATTACAGGCGTACACCCCATGCCTGGCTGGGCCTCTGTCAATTGCAGCGGGTCAGGCTGGTGGAGTGCAGGGGATGTGTATCTGCAAGCCTTCTCTCCTCCCTTGCTCTGGTCTCCTCCCCTGACCCCAAAGGCTAGTCTACTTAGAGGCCAAATATTCAGAGGTCAAAGGGCAAGGCAGTTGGATAGTCATGAATGTAGAGAGCAGTCAAGGAAGCCTGTTCTGCACAAATGTTGCCATGGTGGTTGTTCCCATAACAATCTGAGTATTTGAGTCTCCATTCCTTCCAAAGAAAACATCAACAGCGCAGCAATTCGAGAAGTAGAAGACCAATGGGAGACCACGCAGGTGGGACCTGAGGGGCCAGGCGGATCTCAGGCAATCGTGACTGCTCTTTGCCAGCTTGTCTCCTGCACTAGTCAGGGAAAACACTTTCAGGCGGGGACAGAGACCTTTCCCCTTTGTGTCAGGAGCACCGGGCAGGAGGGCAGGACCGGGGACATAGCACTGCAGGAACCTCTGAGAGGCAGCAGAAACTTAAGAGAATGGCTATTCCAGTAGACAGGACCATGTGGAGGAGTACCTGCGACCCTGGGGAGGGTGTGGAGTCATGGAGAGGCACTGAGTGCTGCTACAGAAGGGAAACCTGAGCAGGCAGGGTTTTACCTTTCACACGTGTCAGCAAGAGAACATTGAAGGTGTGGACTGGTTTGGGTCAAGGAGGAGTCCAGGCCCCTCGTCAGAGTCCCCCTTTACCCACGCCTCATCTGTGTCAGGTCCTGGGTCTCCCTGGATCTCACTGACTCCTAACAGCAGCCTCATGGAGTAGGACTCTGTTTTATGGACAGGGACACTGAGGCTAAAACATTCGCAAAGAGAGTGTCATTGGGAGCGTCTGAATTTGAGCCCAGCTAGTAGTGTCTTCAAAGCCTGAGCTCTTCATCACCAAGTTAGTGTTTCCCAGTGTGGTCATTGTAGTCCACAATCAGAATTTTTGCCACTTCTGTTACTTCCTGTATTATTATTTACTTAATATTTTTCTTGATTTTTTTTCTATTTTAAATAATCTTGCTTGAAAAGGAACCTGTCACTGTTAAAAGTAGAGAACAAGAATCACCTACCACAAATGGAACGATAAAGAGCATATGCCTAGTCTGCAGTCTGGCTAACTCTAAATTCTAGAGCAGAATGATTTTGAAATAACTCCTTCTTTTAATTGTTTGGCTGCCCTGAGAGGGATCTGTCTGTCTCTCTGGGCTCTGAGGCTTGTACTATTGGATTTGGAAATGAACAGTAGCCACATGTATGTTAGTAAATATTTTAACAACAGGCTGTTAAAAAATGTATCTATCTATCTATCTATCTATCTATCTATCTATCTATGTATATTTCAGACAAATAACACTGATATAAAAGAACTATATCAAATAAGTTACAAGTTATAAGAACATACATGGTATTATTTATTGTGAATTTCATACAGTCAATTGGTTTCCTCAGAATGTTTTTATTGCTTTTTGCTGAACTGATACATCTGTAACCTACTTGTGGTTGAAATTGACAAATGAGTGTAGTTATGACATAATGTTAGTTGATACTAGTAAGATTAAAATGAAGCAACTTTAAATTTAGATATTTGTTAGAATTTCCCTAGTAGATGTTTGTTAGAATTTCCCTAGTTTATCAATGTCATCATCAATGATGTGAGTGGCTTTTTTTGCTGAATCAGGTAATAATTTTTGTCTACTGGAAAGATATTTCCTCAGTTATTTTTTGTTCTATTTGCAATGTATGATTCCAAGTCTGACAAACTTTAAAGTTGATGCTCTATTATTTATTTATTTATTTATTTATTTATTTATTTATTTATTTATTTTTTGGTACCAGGGGTCAAACTCAGGATCTTTTGTCTTTGAGGCAGGTGGCAGCACCACTGAGCTAAATCCCCAGCCCAGCGCTTTATTATTATTAACATTTTCTCCTTCATTTTTTGAAGTCTAGACAACATGACCAACAACAAAAAGTAAGACATCAAACCCCAATTTGTAGCATTTGCCATTTTCTATGCCTTAAACAGTACTCTTATGGTTTATATTTGGCCACCAATGTCACATCATTGAATACAGAGCTGAGAAGAGATGAACACAAACACATCTTCTACATTATTTTTAACATGCAGATATGATTGATGTAAATATTATAAGAGCCTAGATAATAGTAAAACAGAAACATAATTCAGATGGGGTGACTCTTTAATACCTTTGTTTTTGATGTAAATTTTCATCATTTAATTTTCAATAATAGCTGTATTTATCAAGTGGCTCTCAGTAGTCCTGTAAATCTGACTCTTGCTGGTATGTACCAGCTCTGGGACACCACTGATTATATCCCTTATCTTCAAACCACTCAAGCTATGTATGTGCTCCTCATAGAGCTGACATCCAGAATAATTTCTGCTTCTCTTAGATGTACACATCACTGTTCTGCTTCAATAAAGTTCAGTGTTTATATCTCCTCTTCTTTCTTTTCTAACACATCATTGCCTACTTTCCTTCTTATTGACTGTTCCTGGGGATTTCTTTCTTTTTTTTTTTTCCTTCATGTTCTTCCCTGAAGAATTCTGATAAGGGAGGTAGAAGATGTGATATTCTTTATAGGAAGTTTATCATTCTTCCTGGGGATTTCTTGAATATACCATAATGCTCACCTTGGGACATTTGCACTTGGCATTTCCCTGTCTAGAATGCCTTTCCCCCCAGATATCTTCATAACTCATTTTCTTACCTTCTTCATGTCTTTGTTCAAATGCCACCTTCTCAGTGAGACCTGTCCTGCCCACCTTATTTATAGCTGCAACCCTGTTTTCCTCTATCTCCCTACTGACCATCCTTCTTCCCTGTGTTATTTTTCTCCATAGCATTGATTACCTTGAATGTATTACATAGTGTAAAATCTTTCCGTATATGTTTTTCTTGCCTTTTTCTTTCCATGGGAATGTAAGCAACACAAAAGCTAGACTTTTTGGGTATATTTTGTTGGATCCTCTATGTATAGAATAATGCTCAGCATAGGTTATATTAAATACATACTCTAAATATATACTGAATAAACAGAAGAATAAATGAATGTTGCTTTAAGTCCTGAAGGCATCAGGTTACTAGTGTCACATTTATTTCCATATATTTAATAAAATATAACATACACCATGTGGTAACATATACCATACAATTCACTAATTTGAAGTGTACTATTCAATGGGTTTTAATGTATTCAGAGTTGTGCAATCATCACTAATATCAAATTTAGAACATTTTCTTTTTTTTTGCTTTCCATTTAATTCAAAAAACAAAATCAAACTTCTTACTATTGCTTTTAAAAAAACCATAGAACTGTTGTGTTCCAAATTTTTTCTTTTTTTAAAAACATTTTCATCATTCCAAAAAGAACCCTCTGCCCATTAGCTGTCACTCCCAGTACCTCCCAGCCCCTCCAGCCCAATCCTTCCAATGGCAACCATAGATTTTCTTCTTGTTTCCTGTAGATCTGCTTATTCTGTACAGTTCATCTAAATGCAATAATATGTGACATTTTGTACCTGGCTTCTTTCACTTGACAAAATATTTTCAAGCTTTGGCAGCATATATCAACACTCCATTTCTTTTTACTGATGAATAATGTTCTATTATACGGACACATCACCTTTTATTTATTCATTCCTTAGTTGAAAGAATTTTGAGTTGTTCTACTTTTTAGCTTGTATGAATAATGTTGATAAGATCTTTCATATACAAGTTTTTGCATGGCTATGTTTTTACCTCTTGGGTATATCTCTAGCAATAGAATTGCTGGGTAACAGGAAAACTATTTAACATTTTTGGGAGAGTGCTAGACCGAGCCTCACTTTCCTCAGTGTTAATGGGAATAAAAATATCTATGTTAAAGTGTTTTATGAGGATTAAGTTATAATTAGGTTGTAAAAGCCTAATACCAAGTACAGAGCAATTAAGTGATGTGTTTTGAATTGAAGGCAAACAAATTGGACAGATAAGGGAAAGAGAAGAGCACATCCAACAGTATCTCTTCTGGGACGGGAGAGAGAGTGAGCTGACCAGGGAAAGGCAGCATGTGAGACTCGCTATGGCTCAGAATCTCCTCTTCTGCCAGCAGGAGCCACTGTAATCCTAGGCCTCAGGTAGCCGTGCCCTGGTCCAGGGCGCCGGAAACTGCATTCTGAGCTGCAGCCTGGCCTTCACTTGATTTCACTGTGCCTGGACTGGAATCAGTAACTACTGCTGTGCTTGGAGATTGTCTCTCAGGCATTGGGCAGTCTTCAGGAATATTTCATTCCGGCTTTCCCAGAGCCTGGAATAATACCACAACCTACTGTGGAGTAAGCCTCTCTGGAATATTCTGGGCTGAGCTACATCCAGAGTCTTTCTCTTGTCCAGGAGGGTGTGCACAGACTCCATCACCAGGGCCGTCTCAACATCCTCTAATTCAACCCTTGCATGCAGGTTTATTTTAATTGTAGCTGTTTCCTGGCCATTTTAATTATACAAATAGGTCCTGAAAACTCTTCTCTTTATAAAAACTTTGCTTCCGTATTATGGCTTCTTTCTCCCATATTATCCATTTCGCTCTCTCTCTAGATCATGCACACTGCAATAATACCATGCTCCAGGGGCTTCAAATTTAAAAATAAAATTCTGCCGTTGACTCTACTGTTCCTTATAGCTACTGTGTCATTTCTCTGCTCCCTCTCAGCCTAACTTATGGAAAGTGTGGTCTGTAGCTCCTGCCTCCTCTGCCCTATCCCTTCTCTCCCTAACTTATATTCTAGGTTCGTCTCTTCCACTTCACTGTGACTGCTCCACAACTCACTGTGACCTTGATGGTCTTCACAGCACGTGCAGCAGCTGACTCCTGTTCTACTGGAACCACACCTTTTCCTGGGAGTCAGTGACATCACATTCTCTAGGATTTTGCCAACACTTAGAGCCACTCTTGCTTGTTTGTGTCTCTTCACATGACCTCTAAAAGGTCGGCCGTTGGAGGACCTGATTCCTACTGTCGTCTCTGTCCAGAGTATCCCCCTACCACTCCAGTCTTCTTATTCTAACTCACAGCTTGAAGACCACTTATACAATAGCGGCCCCACATTGATATCTCCACCCTGGGCTCTCCTTGGAACTCTTGTCTCATATAAACAAGCATCAGGTTGGTGCCTTCAACCTTGTATCTTTCTGCATTTCTTTCCTAAGCCAACTTCTCCTCCAGTCTCCTTCATCCAATAGTCACTCAAGGTAGAACCTATGATTGTGCCACCTTGATTCTTCTTTCTTGTTCCCTTTCTCACCATCCAGTCCTTCACCAACTTCTGTTACTTGTACCTTTAAAACATAGGCCAAGTCTGCTCATCTCTGTTTTTCTCTACCTCTGTGACCCTTGTTCACCTGGATAAATGCAATGGCTTTCTAAATGCTTTCATTCGTGCCCTCTGTAGTGATTTTTCTCCATTGAGCAGCTAGAGCTTAATTTTTAAAAGCTCATCAGGCCATATATTCTCCTCCTTAAAACTATTCCATGGCTTCTTACTTTACCTGGAGGGAAATCTAGAACCCCTAGCTTTGCTTCTCCAGCAAGGATCTAGCTCCTCAGTGACTCCAAACCATTTTCCCATTCCACCGTCTCTGGCCTCACTGGCTGCTTCTGCCTCAGCCTATTCTCTTCTCGCTGCAAAGCTTCACTCATGTGGGTTTCTTATCTCCTCTGGTCACTTGCACTCATCTCTAGCACCTCATTCCACTCATGCTCTCTGCACAGCATTTCCTGCTCTCAGATAATTTCTTGTTTTCTTGCTTGTCTATTGTTATCTCCTTTCCTTGAATGTACATTCCATGGAAACAGATGCTTGTTTTATGTACTACTTTATTCCTAAGGCTGACTATGTGGCTGAGCACATAGTCAGTTCTTTCAGGGTATTAGATTTGATTCTCCCTGACTTACAAGTAATAAATTAGTCTTATACTTTGGAAGCTGGTAGAACACTTGAGACTTCTGGATCAGAAACAAAGGACTTTATAATTCCAATACTCCAGGAGGTTGAGGCAGAAAGATTTCAAGTTCAAGGTGAGCCATGGCAATTTAGTGATTAGTGAGACCCTATTTCAAAATTTAAAAAAATTTTTTTGTACTAGGGATCAAACTCAGGACCTTGCACTTGAGAGGCAGGTGCAGTGCCATTGAGCTACATTCCTGGCTCAAAATAAAAAATTTAAAAAAGGGCTGTGGACTCTTACACAGCAAGCACCACAATCATCAGCACATTTACATCAGGTTTCCCTTGCGTATACCTCACACAAGGCAGGGAACACTGCACACATGGTGAATTTCTGTGCCAGGTGAAGGACACTGAGCTTGGAAAATCCAAAACTTTTACAGTAAGCAGTAAACCAACCTGCCCCATGCTCCCAAGGGAGACATTACCCCATCCCTCAAGTGCTTGCTGAAAACGAACTCTGAGCAGTGGACAGGGAAAAGAGTGGCTGGACCTATATCCTTGATATATCGAGTAAGGTAGAAGCAGGAGCGTCCCATGGAAAGTGTCTCTGCGAGAGGTGTGCAGTAAATGTGTGTTGGACGAATGAGTGAAAAAAATCACTGTCTAGAGGCCAGGTACCAGGTATTGATGCCTGTTGGAGTCCCTAGAAGTTAATGCCTACCTATAGCTCCAAGTGAGCTCAGTGGTAGGGTGCTTGCCTAGCATGCACAAGGACCTGGGCTAAATCTCCAGGCCTCAAAACAAATAAACAAACAAACAAACAAACAAATCAATCCCTGTCTACATGCCTATCTGTCACTCTTGGGTTCCAGACTCCTCATTACTGGCCGCACTAAAAGTCTATCTTCTCTTATAGAATAAGTTAGATACCGTTTTCTGCTGGCTGGCTGGAATCTACCCCCCGCCCCACTCCCACACTTTTGGCTATATCTGCCTCTTCAGACTCTGTCCCCTCCCATCACCACATTGTGCTGTCAAGTGGCCTATGATTGGTCCTGCCACAACACATTGCTCTCAGGTAGTTCCTTTAGAAGTGGCTCACCAATTAAAAGTATTCCAGGTCCTTCTTGCCTCAAACAAGGAATTGGACAAGACAAGCAAAAAACAGTGACACAAGTTTATTTGAAAAGTGAGGGGTAAAGGGGTAAGGGAAAAACTAGCTCCATAGAGTGAACTTGGGCTGAAGAAAGAGAGGAAAGGATAAAACAAAAAGCAAAAATGTACTCTGAGCCTAAAAGACTGGAGCCTCTAAAAGAAGCAGAGTGGGCTACCCTGAGGAGTAATGATATCAGGCTCTTCATGGTGTCTCTTCTATGCCATCCATGTCTTGTGGGAGCCTGTGAAAGTACTGCATGAAAGGTCCTGGGAATTATTTAGTGCTGTCCTGGGATTTTGGAACTGACAGGTCCTGCTTATTCTCCCAGTCAGCTTTTGCCACACCCTACATCCTGCATCAAAACCACCTGTGGATTGTTGACAGTGCCGTTTATTATGGCATTTTCTGGCATCTATTAGATGAGTCAACAAGGATGTGTGCTGCAGCCTTCTCAGTCTCTAGCCCAGAAAGTACTCCATAAAATGGCATTAAATTCACCTTTACCATACTTCAGAGCCCAGTCTTACAAGATTAGAAAGTATGATGACATAATTTAGTGACTTTCTGTCATGATAATGAAATACCTGAGGCAGCTAATTTATATAGAAAAGGTTTGTTTGGGATTCATGGTTCTGGAGGCTGTAGTCTATGGCTGAGTGGCCTTATTGTCTTGGGTTTCCGGTGAGGGCAACACATCATGGCATGAGTGTACAGAAGAGCAAACCACTCACCTCATGAACCAGGAAGCAAAAGAAAGGCAGGAAGAAGAAGAGACTGGGGTCTCATGGTCCCCTTCACTGAGGGGACTTCACTGAGGCATTCCCTCAGTGACTACAGACCTCTATCCAGGCTCTACCTCCTAAAGATCCTCAACACTTCCCAGTAACACTACTTTGGGGATCAAGCTTTTAACATATGGAACTTTGGGGGACACTTCACTCCCAAACTACAGCAAGCTCTCAGAGGATGAAGAACTATGTGAAGGCCAATGAATTTAATTAAACAGTAAGATACACTACTGCCAGATTGTTGGGCCATTTAAACTTGTCTATCTAGAACATGCTTCACCTGTAAGCAAACAATGTGGGAAGTCAAGTTGTACTTAGAAAGTTGTTTGGCAGGCACAGATTTAGACTCCTCAGTATAAGGATCTGATCAGATTGTAGGGAGGTTAAATAGCCTCACTGTTTGAAAGCTTGATGCATCTGTCTCTGTACTAGAAACAAACCTGGGAATTTTAGCCTTATTTTACCCTCAAGACTTTCTAATTATGGGAAGCTGATCTTTGCCTCTTGGATTCTCCTTTTTCAATATTTCCAGGGTGGACAATTCTCTCTTTTTGACCACTACATTTTTTCTTTTCCTGAATTTTACTTACAATTACTTCTATTCTTTCACTGTATAACTGAAGGAATTGAGAACATGCCACTCCCAAAATATGCAGAATTGGTATATTGGTTATTTTAAGCTAAAAACATTAGAGAAGTGGTAGTTGCAAGAAAGACTTTCTGATCTGCCTTTTCTTACCATTAGCAGGGAACAAAAATTCCTTAAGGAGGAGTGTCTTCCCTAAACCTGAACAAAAGAATACTCCTTATCACCAGAGCCTGGGACTTGGTGCAGGAATGGACCTGAATAAATAAACTGACTGAAGTAATTCTTATCTTCTACTGGTTTTATACCCCTAGTGACTCCCCCAGAATTTATTACCCCTAGCCTAGATCCCCTTGACCAATAATTTATTCAAAATTTATCATTCTTTGTCTAAGATTTAGAAAAGTTTTCTGCTTTGGCCATTTCTTTATATCTTCATTCCCTTATGAAGGGCCCATTTATCTTATTTCATTTTCTGTTGCTGTAACAAAATACTAGATTCTGAGTAAAGTTTAAAGAAAAGCAGCTTATTTAGCTCACAGTTCTGGAGATTCAAGAGCTTGATGACAGTATCTACCTAGTTTGGCTGCATCACAAAAAGCAGGGTGGCATTATGGTGGGAGCATGTGCAAGAGGGAGAGATCACATGGTGAGACAGGAAGTGAGAGTGAGTCAGAGGCCAGGCTTGCTCTGCAACTAACTGGGGTTTCATGAGAACCACATAAATCTTTTCTGAAGACAATGCCCTTCAATATCTAATCACTTTTTCTCTAGGTCCCACCTCCTAAAGGTGCCACAACCCCAACACCACCACACAGAGACCAAAGTTTTTGTACATAAACCTTTGGGGGTGGGGACACAATCTAACTGTATCCAAACCGCAGCACCATGTACATGTATTGTAAAATTAATAAAACATGTTAATCTGTCTTGTTTTAATTTGATTCTTCAGCTGAAGCTGTCATCTAAAAACTAAGAGGAGCAGAGATGATTATTAGTCTCCTCTCCACAATTAATATGTGAATATATTTTGTTGTAACAGATACAACCATGTGCCCATGTGACATAAACACATAGATGTTCTCTGTTCCTCTTCTCCAGTAACCCTTTCTGCCCTCTCCTATCTCATATGGGGGAACCATGAAGGCAAATGTATTGGTATATGGAAAGAATAGGACAAGATTTAAAAATGTACCAATGATTATTTCTTGGAGATAAGTTTGTGAGATTTGTTTACTTTTTATATTTTCTGTATTAATTATTTTTATAATAGCATATATATTAACTTTTGTGATGGTTAAGCTTAATTATCAATTTGATTGGTTTGGGAGACACCTGGGGATTAGTAAGGCACAGTTCTGGCTGTGTCCAGGTGGGTCATGGAGGTGTGACCTTGGGTTTGTATCTGGTCTCTGGCTTCTTTCTCTCTGGCATTCCTCTGCTATGTTTCTCTGCCACCATGAACTTAGTGAATTTGCTCCACCACACTATTCTGACATGCTATTCTTTTCTTGGAGCCAGCATATCATAGACCGTATCCTCAGAAACTGTGACCCAATTAATCCTCTTCTTTAATTTGAGGATATTTTGTCCAGAAATAGGAAAACTGACTGATATAGAAAATTGGTACCAGAGAAGTGGGCTCATTGATGTTACTACTTGTGACCATGTGGTTCAGGGACCTTTAGAACTGGTTTGGGGGAGGAGTTTGGAAATTTTTGGAGATTTGGGCTAGAAAAGCCCTGGAGTATTGAAAGCAAAGCTTGATGAGTAATTCTGGTTGGAGCTCAGAAGATCAGAATGCTAATAGTGTGGAAGTAAAGGCCAGGCTTATGAAGTTTCAGTTGGGAAAGAGGGCTCTACTGGAAATTGGACTAGAAACCATACTTATGATGCTCTGGTAAAAAAAAAAAAAGTCTACATTTTGCCCATGTCCTGAGACTTTGCAGGGGATTGAGATTAAAGTCAGTGGACTAAATGATCTGATGGAGAAAATTTCAAGGAAGCCCAGTGTTCAGGCTGTAGCCCATGTACTGTCGGTTGCTTTAGTTAAGTTTGTAGTGAGAATTTGTGTTTTTTTCATAGTTACTAAACTTAATTCAACTGTTATAACCAATTCTGCCTTGTAAAAATAAAAAAGGTTCCTATCAAAATTACATTGTGATGTGAGGATGGGTTTCTTGCTTTGATACAACTCTAGGAAAATGTTGGCACCAAATGCACTTAAAAGTTTTAAGGCTTAATAAAAATACAGAGATCAGTAATTTTTCAATGCATCTTGGAGACTGAGAACAGGATGCATCTTTGATGCAGAAAACATTTTCCTAATCCAAGTGACAACACACTGCTGGGCTTACCTGGGCAGGGCCACTTCTTCTTCTGGCATGGAGTGCACTGCCTGGGTCCTAAGCTTAGAAAGGGATAAGACAAGAAGGACACAGGAGCAAGGCAGGGTGCTCTGCTGCCCAGAGGCCACTGCTGTAAGTTGCATTTCCCCATTTCCACCCAGAAATCCCTGGCAGTGGGTGGAAATAGGAGCCTCCCTTGCACTGGGCTGATAACAGGGGCCAGTATACTAATGTCACAGTTCTTCTTGACAACCCAATTTGGAATTCACAGATCATTTTGTTGAGAAAATGCAGTCACAAATGGTGCTCATTTTTACTATTAGAATACTCCCTCATAAGTTAAACAAGTTAGTGTGTTCCCACTTAAAAAGCTAAGCATCATTTAGCACTCTTAAAAAAAAGGGAAAACACTAATGCCTTAATTTCAAATGACATTATCATAAATGGCTTTGAACCACACCCCATTTGAGTTCTTATGATATCACATGGAATTTGTGTCTCCTGGCTCTAAAATCTGCAAGGCAACTGAAGGGGGAAACTCTTTGGTTGACATGTATAGGCCCCTCAGCATGCCAGGAACAAAATGTAGAGCTTAGTATTTGGTACTACTCAGGCACTTGATCCTACTGCAGGCACTTAAAAACAGCTAGGCCAATGTAAGTGTAACTGCACAGAGCTGTTGCTTTTCCAAGTTTAATAATGATGAGGTTTCTAGTGCCTGGTGTGAGCTTTGTAGGCATTCAGAGCAGTAGCTACACCATCTGACCCTCTCCTGTCATCTTAAAATAAGCAGGGAACTGAGGCTGCAGCCCTTCCAGGATTAATACTGCCTGATAAATTAAGTAACATGACTCTTGCCAGCTCTGTATCTTCACAAGTAAATGACAGTTGTGACTCTGCTGCCAAACTAAACATCATGGTCTAAGGAGCAATGTTTGTGAATATGACCTGGATGTCTGCAAAGCTTTTAAAAAGTGGCTCAAGTAGCTCTTCTTCCTTTTTGGTGTGCCTAAGCAAGCGACTTTTTTTCTGGAAGTTGTCAGAAATGGAGTTCATAGGCATTTATGTGAAGCGGATTCTTTAAAAACAGCTTTTTAAAAAATATTATTAAAGAAATCAACCTAAGAATCCAAGGTT
This sequence comes from Heterocephalus glaber, assembly GCF_053883595.1. Taxonomy (NCBI): domain Eukaryota; kingdom Metazoa; phylum Chordata; class Mammalia; order Rodentia; family Bathyergidae; genus Heterocephalus; species Heterocephalus glaber. Next base: position 27,610,163 of record NW_028258324.1, read on the forward strand.
TTCAAGCATATCTTCTTCCCACCAAAAACAGAAACAAAGTGAGACACAGCAAAAGTCTGAATAAGCCCAGTGCTCAAATGTAACCAAGTAGATTTTAAGCCCTGCAGAGGCCAGTAGGCCTCACATGTAGGAAGAGCTGTGGCGTGGCAAGGGAACGGTACATCATCAATGAGGAATAAAAGCCTGGGCTTAAGGCTGATGAGAGGGAAAAAAAGAAAGAAAGAAACAACACAATCAAACCTGGCATGTCAAGGACCACAATTAAGTCCCTGTAGAGAAAGGCAGACAGCTGCATGACAGCTGGCCAGGGAACTAGATGCGGGAACTGGGAAATTCAGAGGATCAGGGCACAAAAACCTTCTGTAGAGCACCAGACTGAAGACAACTGCTCAGTTTTGTTGACTGCTGATGAGGAAGAGCAACCAAGACTGCAGGACAATGCAATGGGTATCAAATGAAAAGGAGACGTTGGGGTTCAACAGTAATCTCAGAAGTAAGAGCCATATTGGTGACAAGTAACTACCATTAGGATCTAAAGGGGGTGCACAGAGACTTCCACCACCTTCTTAGTGTTTCTCTTGTTTTTGGTATGGGGATTGAATTCTGGTCCTTGCACTTGCGAGGCAGGTAGCAGAACCACTGAGCTAAATCCCTGGCTCCTTCTTAGTGTTTCTGCCCATGCTTACTTCCTCTGTCACAAAGAAATAGACAGGTTGTCAGGTTTTCTTTCAAAAGCTTTTAAGATGCTCAGTCAGCAGAACACTGATGCAAGGACAGGGAAAACCTACCAAGCCTCCTGCTACCCTGGATCATCTCCCTGCCCTCATACATCTTAGAGTTCTGCTCCATCAACAACAACAAAGGGGTAGACCCCAAGAGAGTCCCACTGTTTCCCAACAGATGTGTCCCTCAACAGTCAGGAAGGCATGGACTTCCGTGCTGCTCTCAGGAGCACAGGAGAGCTCTGAGCAACCTGCCTCATACACACACAAACCCTCCACCCCATTCTTTTGGGCTAAAGATGTTAACATACGATACCCTATTTTGAGTTTCTGGTCTGGCTATAAGGAGCCTCTCAGTAGAAGGAGATGCTGGATTTGCCTCCAGGTGGGTTCAGGACCTTGTTATAGAGTGAGGCCAAGGCCCCAGTCTGGGCTTATGGTTGTCGACTGTGGGCATGGGCTCCAGCTCCTTGGTGTGGTCCACTTCTCTGGAGCTTCCCTTTGTTACCAGCTCTTCTTGTGATGAGGTGTTTGTTGCAGCTTCTAGGTCTGATTTTGGGTCTTCTCCTTCACGCATGAGTGTGACACTTGGGTTTGTTTGGGTGTGCCAAGGGTAAAGTTGCAGTGACTGAGGAACCAAAAATGTCACTAGTCTTCCCACCGGGTGGGTTCAGACGTTGTCGGGTCTGCACAGGAGTTGATTCATCAAAGATTCCATTTCCTTTCCCTCCTGGGGGATTTGTCCTTGTGGGTATGTTCTGAGGTTCTTTAGTTGGTCCAAAAATATTAGATGCCATCCTATTAGGTCTGTTTGAAGGAAGAGCTTCTTCCAGACTTCCAAAAAGATCGCTAGATTCTCCTCCTGGGGGTTTCATAGCCCTGGAACCTGCCCAGCTGGTCCCACCATCCACAGCCTGGAACATGACAGCCACTGCCCCATGCCACTTCAGCCACCTAGCCCTGTAGTGAGAATTTGGAGCAAAAGCAGAGCATAGGTATTGAAAAACTTAAATTTTGGCCAGAAAGAAACTACATGTAAAGTTAGGGCCAAAGGAGGTGCGATTGGTGAAGAGCTTAATGCCATCAAAAAGAAACCAAACGTAGTAATGCCTCAGTTCACACTGAACAATTCATGAACAATTAAGTCTGCAAACAGAAGCATTCAGCAAAATTTTGGTTCTATTTGTGAACTCCACATCGGGTGAAAAACACAACTGCAGCCAACTTCTCTACATGAACATGAATGTGGCCATCTTCCCCAGAATCATAGAACAAATTATGTTCATGAACCAAGATACCACTGTACTTGGAACTGGCAGAAGAAGAGCAGAATCTTGAGGGCATCTCAGAAATCAGCAAGGCTTCATCCATTGCAAGGTCAAGGGCACAAAAACCTTTCATTTGAGAAGAGAGCACTTGCTCAAGAAGGGCCGGGACCCTTGCTCAAGAAGGGCTGCATAGGGAATTGGTTCCCCAGGTATCATTTCACTATGCTCAGCCATCTAGGCACCCAGATGCTGCTACAGCCATGATCCAACAGGGCCTTGCTATTGTTTGTGTTGGTGATAGACCTTGGTGTCATTCACAAAATGATAGTTTTACTGGCACACAGAGTCCAAGAATTGTGGGATCAGGGAGGTGTCCATCCAGATTTCAAAGGAAGGCCTAGGAATGTGTCTCTGAGAGGAGGACGTGTGGAGCTGTGGGAACGAAGCTGAAGATTCAGTGAAGACCTCCAGAAAATCAGAGATGCCAGGAATATGGAATGTCTGACAAGTAACGCCATAGGCAGCAAATGGAGTCAGCCCAAGAGAGGCCATATGGACTGCAGCTCTAGGGTGAGTCTCTCCAAGGCATTTGGGACTCACATTTTACTACCCTGTGTCCTGTGTCTTGGGCACAAAGCTACAGAACTTAATGTTGGCTCCTTTGAGTTTCCAACCTGATTTTGTTTTACTCTTTTCTATCCTACATAATAGAAATGTTTATCCTATGCCATTATGCCTTGGGATTATGTAACTTGTTTTAGATTTTTTTTACAGGGGTTCACAGGAGTTTGAACCTTGAGTCAAATAAACCTCTCTTCCTTTAAATCTCAGGTATCTTGTCACACAATGGAAAAACTGATTAATACACTTCTATAATAAATTTTTTTCTAAAAATAAGAGCATGGCTTTTGGGATCCCTCCCATATATTGGTTTGTCTCCTTGACCTCAGTTTCCTTACCTATAAAAATGGATATAATGCTAGGATTGTTATGAATAAAGTATATGAAAGCACCTGACAGATGGTTTTCTCTCTAGAATACTCTCCTTCTAGTGAGAAGTAAATGGTTGTGTCCAGGACTTCTTTCTAGTTCATTACTAAATTTAAAGGAAAAACACCCAAGAAACATAAAATTATGAAGATATTACATATGCGAGAAGAAAAGGAAAGGAAGATATACAAGAAAAAAACTGGTAAAGAGATGTCCAATTCTGTGAATAATTAATACCACTGAACTGTACACTTAAAATAGTTAAGATGGTAAATTTCATATATATATATATATATATATATATTACCATAAAAATACTTTAAAACAAAACTGTGAAGAAGAGTGGAAGAATCTCTTTCCTTCCTCACATACTTGAGCTCAGGCCTTCCTCAACTAAGATGCAAAAGTTACATTTCACATTTCCTTACAGAACTCCAGCTTTTCTTCATGGGGTTATTTTTGCCTACATTAACTCTACTCTTGTAGTAAATACAAATCAAAATGCAGTAAAGAAAGTGCCTTTTGTATTTTAAAAAATTCTGACTTGATTTTGCACTTTGAGCCACTGGCATAGCTAGTGTTATGACAGGGCAGCAAACTGGAGAAGACTGGGAACACTGAGGAGGAACACATGGAAGAAGTAACTGTCTTAGAACCCCACCCCCCCAACCCCATGGGCCTTCAGGTCTCATTTTCAACTGCTTCTCCTGCATGTTTTCATCATGGGCTCAATAAAAGTTTTAATGGCCGATAATGTCCACACTTGTGATCCTCCTGCCTTTGCATTTGCTACTGCCTCAAGTAATCTGACTTTAGTAGTCAGTCATTTCTTTTCCTTTTTTTTTGAGACAGGATCTCACTATTTGCGGAGCCTGGTCTTAAACTTATAATCCTCCTGGCTTGGCGTCCTGAGTGGCTGGGATTATAGGTGTACACCATTGCTCCTGGTGAACAGTCAGAATAGATGACATTTATTCTTCCACATGCTCTTTTTGGTGCTCTGTATTTATGTTTTTCACAGTGGGCATCTGAGGTGGGTGTTATTATGTCTATCTAATAAATGTCCCAGTGAGGCAAGTGAGTTACCTCCAGCTTAAATAAATAAAGCTAATAAGTGGCAGAATCAGGATCCAAATTTGGATGTTTATCCCGAGTCCACACTCTTCATTACCTTTGGCAGGTTACTCCACTTGCTTTATCTGAAGTATAAAACAAGAGGAAAATGAGTCAGTAAGGCAGCAGGGTTGGACTAGGTCAGTGGTTTTCAACCCTGAGTGCATGTTGGCTTCTCCTGGGAAGCTTTAGAAAATGAACAGAAGCTCAGCCTTACTGTCAATGATTCTAACTGAGGTTCTGGCATCCTGTAAAACTTACTGGATGCTTCTGGAGGACACATGGGTGGAGAGCCCCTGGTCTAGACTAGAGCTTTGCAAACTTGAATGAGCACCCAAGTCACCTGGACATTGGGTTAAAGTGCAGATTTGATCTCGTCAGGTCTGGGTGGACCTGAGATGCTACATTTCCAACAGGGTCCCAGAGGGTGTTGATGCTGCTGGGTTCCAGGTTGCACTTGAGGTAGTAAGGGTATGAATGACCTCTAGGTTTCCATCCCTCATCTTTATCTGTTGCATATAAGCAGTATTTCTGTTGGTGGTGAAAATACATGAAACTGGACTGCAAATCATGATGGGTCATGTGATCGAGTGAAGGAGCATGGACTATGCAGCAGGTTCCTCTTCCAACTCTGCTGCACACTAGCTGTGCGAGGGCAGGTGAGTGTTTTAGTCCATTCAAGCCTTAACTTTCGCAGCTCAAAATGGGATAATAAGCTTTGCTTATCTTGTTGGAAGAATTAAATGCATTAATATAGGCAAAGTATTTTGCACACAGTAGGTGACCCAAAAATGGCAACTACTGTGATCTCAGTGGATTCTGAAAATGGATTTAATCTTTAATCCAATTCCCAGTGGTCAAAGGAACTTTGATTTTTGCACTTGGCAAGGATCATCAGACACAAAGCAGAGTCTGCTTTTGATCTGAATGTCAGGGGACGTGATGATGTTAGTAATTTCAAGGCCCGGAGCGTTCAGAGCAGCATTTCTGTCTTTGCCTAGAGAATGACAAGGGCAGAAAAACCCTTTGTTTCCTTCCTTCTCTCAACTGTTAGCTTACCTTCCCATCTCTGTTTCCTGCCTACCTGTGGGAATTTCCCCAGTGGCGTTTGGTGCCAAAACAGAGAACATTAACTCTTCAGGTGTTGATTTAAATGCTGCTATCAGAGAGCTGATTGGTGGTAATTTATTCAATCCAATATTAATTGAGTGCTTAGGTCCATGGATGCAGGGATGAATAAAAACGTCACAGATTCCTTTACCTAGAGTTTGTCGAAGGGAGGCAGCTGTTGAACAAATGAAATATACAATTGCAATTGTGTTATGTTATGAAGGAAAAGAACAGGGTGCTCTGAAAAGGCACATTAAATAGCTGTGACATCATTGATTGTCATTTAAAAAAAGATGCCTGCCTATGAAGAACATATTGGAGCAGGAAAGAGGAAGCCAAGTGAATTAGAGCTCTGACAATAGTCCAGCCCTAGTGATAGCAGTGGACAAGGGAAGTTGGTGGAGTCAGGATTAGGAGCAAATTCCCTTTGCCTTAATCATCATAAAATGTTGGCTTGTAGTTTTAATAGTTTTGATTTTTCCCTTTTACTCAATAAAGAAGACACTTTGACATCATAGAAAATTATAACCAGTTGTGTGGTTTGGGGCCAGTGGCTTCCCTTCCATAGGTCTTATTTATTTATTCTTAAAATGATAATGGTGGTGGGTATTGGTGTCAGGTAGAGTCTGAAGTTCTTTCATTTGGGTGTGATAAGATAAATTAATAGTATTTACAAAAAAAAGAAAATTTAAGCTTCAAATTACTAACAGAAGCAGAAGGTTTAATCATACAGAGAACTATATTTACCATTCTTTAAGCATTCTTGCCTCTCTTTCATAGGCCAGTGAAATTATAATCATACTTTTATGCAGAGGCGTCACGAATTAGGAGAGGCCAGGGCTACAAAGCAGAACAGGTCTCTGTGCCCAGGCACCAGCCCAGTTTGAAACTGTGGGAATCTGAGAGGTAGCTGAAGCATGACTCACCTGCCAAGGCTGACAGACACATGCTGTCACAGGCACCCCAGAGCCACCTCCAACACAGGCTGGCTGAAATGATGTACAAAATATTGTGCCTTGATTGTCTCACAGAACGTGGGACTAAGGTAAAAACACATAGGAAATAAACTTCATATTATATTGTAAGTTAGGAGAGTTGGGACCAGAGAGGTCAAGTGGCCAATCTGGGGTTTTGTTGCTGGCTACTTGGCAAGTTCACAGAACCTAAATGAAGTCAGTCCAGGAACAGTTCCTCCGAAGGTCACCTGGTGGCGGGGGGGCTTTGTAATGAAGTTGATGAGGTTCCGAGAACAGACACTCAGCCAACAGTTGGGGTCTGTTGGTAGAGTCTAAGGTTCTACTTAATAGAATTCCCAGGTGGCAGCGGCCTCTGTGGCGCTCTTCTGAAGTTTGCTTTAATTCCCTCTGGAGAGTTCACCATAGGGACTCCACCCTCTCAAAATGCATCTCTCTAAAATCTTCAAAATTAAGGGAGATCAAATCTTCACAGAGAGATTGGGAACCTCTGTTCTCAAAGTTGGCTGATTGGTTAGCTTTTAAAGAATTAGCGACTTTACATTTTCTTCCAGTGTACTAAGAGAACCCCTTTATCGTTAAAATAGCTCAGGCATCATAAGTCACAGGCTGAATCTACCATCTGGTTTGATCAACCAGATTTTTATCAAACTAGAATATTGAGCTAAGACAAGAAACAAAAAAACTTTTATTTTTTAAAATATGGTAGTGAATTGGATTGTGTGATGAGTTTTGACAAATGCTTGTCATGTTTAAAGTTGCATTTTCAGTTGGAACTACATAAAAGGGACCTCAATTTACATAATTTTATTGTTTTTTTCACTTCCTGTTAAAAAGGGAATAACCTGGGGATTTTTGTTTTCTGGCAGAAAATTTAGTTTTAAAGCAGTCAAAGAGCAAAGGCTAAGATTACTGATTTTCAGTGACAGAGATAAAAGAGATCTACATAACTAAAAAAGTTCAGAGCATTATTGTCTATGACAGTATTTTCATTTGCTTGAATGGGGAATCATGGAAGCCTGAATTGTAGGATCAATTCTGCCATTAATGCCTGGATGCTGGACCATCACTTTATCTTTTTGTACTGAAAATCTCACCTTTGGTGCTGTAGTTTATTTCTAGTGTCTTCTTCATGATCTCGTTTATGACTTCACCCTTTTGTGCAGTGTGGACCAATGTGTCCTGATTTCCTCCATCACATATAACAGGGAAGCTAAGAAGTAGACACAAAGTGGTGCCGACTAGCTGGGCTGGGAGACACACAGCTTGTTGCCTGGGTGCCATGCAGGCACAGGGTGCACTGTGGGAGCGGCTCCAGCCCTCAGGGTCAGAGTCCACCTGCTCCTAGATCCTAGTTTCACCTCTGAGATTCCCCTGCAGGCTGCTAATGTGACTTTCCTGGTGAGAGCAGTTAGTTTTCATTTATTCACCAAGTGTGTTGTTAAGCACCTACTTCGGAAGCCCTGTTTTTCACCTTTGTTTGCGTAGCCTAGAAGTTACCTTATGTTGTGGCTTGTGTCTAGAGGGCCCCTCCCCCAACCCTCATGTGGTCATAAGGTGGAGCTTTTTCAGAGGTGGATGAATCCAGAGTGTGTGACTGATTCAGGGCACTAGGACGATCCCCTAAGGGCTGATAGCCTGGATACAATATAAGGGACAGAAAGAGGCTTGTTGCTAGTTACTTGTAGTTTGTCGCTTGCTTGCTTTTGCTGCAGTCTGCCTGCCATGAACTGTTTCTCCTCTGCGATACCAACCTGCCTTGGAGCCAGCCAACTATGGACTGAAACCTCTACAAAATATGAGCTAAATCAACCTTGCCTCTTTTAACTTGGGTGCTGGGTATTTTGTCTCAGCAGTAAGAAAAGTAACTAAGACACCTAAGCAATTCCTTACCTGACCAGAACTTCATGCTGACTAAAAACTCAACACTCTCACTTAAAAACAAAATCACTTCTACAGCCATCACTTCCATCTGGTGCTATGCTAATAGAATCAGGTCACTGGGATAAGGAGTCTTAAATACTTGCTCAGCACTCAGAGCTAATCTGAATTCGAGTTATGCTTGGGATGCTGGATCAACCTTGGTACCCGGAGCATCAGCACTAGCCAAGCCACTTCCCTTTTATTCTGGAAAGTGGGAGCAGGGTTCTTCTTGCACAGGAGCTCGCAATCAGAAAGCACAGTCCTAGGAGAAGACTGCAACACCAGTGACAGCCCATAATTCAGGGACATGGACTTGGACTCTAGTGTTGCCATAGACCTGCACCATGACCTTGGACAAATGACTGCTTCCTCAAGTGGAAAAACAGTGGTAGCTCCACCCCAGAGACAGCAGTAAAACATTTTTTTTTTTTTTTTTGTACTGGGGATTGAAACCATGTTTTGCCCTGAGCTACATTCCTAGTTGTTTTTTTTGGTACCGGGTATCGAACTCGGGTCCTTGTGCTTGCAAGGTAGGTGGCAGCAGAACCACTGAGCTAAATCCCTGGCTTTTTTTTTTTAAACAAGGTCTCACTAAATAAGTTATTCAGGCAGGGCTCAAACTTGACATCCTTCTGCCTCAGCCTTGCAAAGTGCTGAGATTACAGGTATGCACCACAATGCTCAGTTGTAGGGAACCTTTACTATACCTACGCACAGTATATGTTCAATAAATACATATTACTCAGGTAAGAAAATGAAGCATGACATTAATTTTTGGAAAGAATTTATTAAAAAACTAAAGTGAATGTGGCAAAAAAACCCAACACATACCTTTAAATAGCAAGCATATGACACTGGTTATAAAGCTTTTCCAACTACCGATCCAGTCTTTCACTCCATCTACAGTCAAGGAAGGCTTCTGAGGGAAGCCAAAGTAAACAGGTCATCTGTCCTAGTGGTGAGCAAAAACTATGTGAGAACTTTCAGTGGCCACATGACTTGTTTTCCTAGGTGACTCACCCAAAACACACCAGTGGCCATGTCTCAGGAGCGTGTTCATATGGACCTAAAGTTCTAGTTCTAATGTGAGGTGGGGTGCAGGGAGGGGATGGGAGGGTGTGAAACAGTAGAAAGACAAAACAGTATCAGTAGAGGGCAATCTTAAAGCACCTTTAAAATCTGGACCCTTTCCCACAACTTAAGTCAGTAACTCTCAAACTTCATTGTTGAAAAGAATCATTTGACTGTTAAAACTCATGGACTCCCCGAAGATCTTTAACATGTGCACTCCAGGTGACTCTATGTATTCAGGCCAGCTATCCAGTTTGAGAAACACTGTAGAAAATGCATTGAAATAATTTCTGCCCCCTAAAAACAAAAGGAACCTTCTGACAGTCACTGTACTTTTGCCAACATTGAGGGACCAATATTGGCAAGCAGGCAGGAAGGGGCCTCCAATTTCTAATGTACTGGTCTATGGACTCCTGAGCTACCTGCCAAGTGTTGCTCAGGAAGTTAAATACAATTTAATGATAGAGTTGGTTTTACATCACAGAACAGCCTCCAAATTACTAACAAGCCAACTCCATTCATCCCAGTTTAATGAACTTTGTGGTCAAATGCCAGATAGGAAGTTGCCGCTCAAACAAAACATGGAGCAATTGTGGGTCCTGACCTGTGAAGACATTGAATAAAACATCTATAAAACCTTTATGAAACATAGAGTACTATGCCCAAATAATTTCAATGGTTTATGAAAGCCTTGAGGTGCTTCATGGACAACATGTAGAAATAGTTACATTGATTCCAAGGTTCCCATTATCTGCAAAAAGATGTGCTATGGCTGTGTCAAAAACAAGGCAGTCGCTGTTCATGATGGCTGCGGCCACACCGTCATGAATGGACCGTGGCGTGGCCTCCCAGGTCAGTCTCCGCCGGTTTCCATTCAGTTCCAGTCTGTAGGCAAAGTTCTCAGCTTGCTTGCGGGTGCCAATAAGCAAGACAATGGCAAAGAACTGCTGGTGACCCTCATATTTCTCTTGCTTCTCCAGTACCAGCATGAAGTGGTGACCAAAACATGACTGCATCATCACCCAGTCTACAGCCCCTGGCAGGTTAATGTCTGTAGCTAGGAAAACGATGTCTTCTCCCTGGAGGGTGGTAATGCTCTTGTGGGCGTGCATTAGGTGGGACATCACAGCTTCCAAGGACCCTTGCCACTTGCAGGAAGCACCTGGACAGGGGCAGGAGTAGGGACGGTATTCACAGATGTCTTCGTGTTCTGGCTTCTCTGTGTGGTGCAGCGTCAGGGAACAGCCTGTGGTGGCATACTGCACAGACAAGAGAAACACAGTGTGTCAGCAGGCTGCCCCACAGCTCCCACCAGCGCAAACCTCTGTGAGATCCTACCCACTAAGCTTCCTGGGCTTATACTGTATCCTTTTTCTTCTGCTTTTGGTCAGTACTAGGGACTGAACCCAGGGTCTTTACACTGAGCTACATCCCTAGCCCCTTAAAAAATTTTACACGAATTTCAATACAGGGTCTTGCTAAGTCATTAAGTTGGCCAGGCTGAGCTAGAACTTGTGATTCTTTAGCCCCAGCCTCCTAGAGTACTGTGATGACAGGGTGTACCATCACACCCAGCATAACCCTGTATTATCTCAACTACCTCTGTTCAAGATGAGTGAAGGAAGGATTTATCACTGTAAGTCTCAGTGCCCAGTCATCATCAGTACTGTACTATCTTGCACACAATTAGGGGCACTTCCAGAACTAGTACTGCTTTCCATGCCCCTCTTTTCAATACTTTTAACAGATGAAAATTCAAGTTCTTTCACTACAAATCTCTTAAACAAAAATGTTGAGCCAACCTGCCTCTGTCCTTAGTTTCTGTGAACTTTTCTACAAAAGAATTTAATTGCATGGGGTGGGGTTGGGCAAGGAATATTAGATATTTCCAGACTTGTTTTTTTTTTTGTTAAATTCTTTTATTGGTACATTTTAGGTACACAACACATTTACATTTCTCATTGGGAACTTGTACCTTTACGTGATGCATCTTGGTTCTTATTTTTTCCCCATTCCTAGCCCTCCCTTCACGCCCTCCACCCTTCCCTATTTACAAAGACTTTATTTCCATTTTTTCCATTTCTCATCATTTTTTCCTTTCCCTTCTTTCCTTTTCCCTGCCCCTCCCACTACCCCTACCCCTTTGGAACTTTTCTTCCTATTTTGCATTATCGATTATTCATTCTAATCAATGATACATTTTAGGTATGCAATATAATGACATTCATCATTGGAAATTTGCACCTTTACACAGTCTCTCTTGGTTCTTATTTTTCACCCTTGCCCAGCCCTCCCTTCAACCCCTCCATTCCTCCTTACTTACAAAGATTTTGTTCCTATTTTTCCATTTTCTCATATTAATCCCATTCCCTTCTATCCTTTCCCCTAGCCCTCCCACTTCCTTCCCCTTTGCCCCTTTTCTTCCTATTTCACATTACCTATTATATATTTAGTCCTTATTTACACTTTCAATTTCTCACTCCAGACTTGTTTTGCATAAAGGCAATTTTGAAAATAATATCAGACCTTTTGTTGGTCCCTTCTATTCCTTCTTGACTCAGATTAGTGGCTGGCAGGTAGGCCACAGGGAAGGCTGCCTTTAGGTCCCTGGCCAGAGTGCTGGTGAGACCAGGTGAGAGCAGAGGAAGGCTGGAGGCTGCTTCACACTGCAAGAATACATCTTCTCCTTTCGAAACTTTCCCCCCAGGCACTGTGGCCTTACTTTCTGGGTGGAAGGAAATCACATCCAAGAGCTACTCAACTAACTCAGAAGGCTGCTTCTCAGCTCGTTGCAAGCTGGTGGGGGTTAAAGTGGGCCTAACCCTCTTCTCAAAGCCCACTGAGCTCTCCCCTGACTACCTGCTCAGGCTCAAGTAAGCATGCACCTGTTCATAAAGAGCACATCAGGCTTGCACAACAGGACAGAGGGCCAGGAATGAGATGAGCTTTTTGATCGGCATGCCCCACCGACGCTGCCAGTTAGTTTAGATCTAAAATGTCCCCTAAAATTCTCACATGCATGGAAGGTGATTGTCTCATGGGATGCTATATTCATCAGTGGATTTATTCATTGATGAATTTAGTACACAAATGTACTGTTAGGAGGTGGGGCCCGGTTGGAGATGGGTTACAGGGGAGGGTATGAACTGGAAGGGTGTATTTGTGTCCCTGGCTCTTCCTTTCTCTCTCTGCTTCCTGGCTGCCATGGGTTGAGCACCTTTTCCTTCACTATGGCTCTCTGCCATCCTGTTTCTGCCTTGGAGCCAGTCGACTGTGCACTGAAATCTTGAGCCAAAGTAAACCTCTCTTCCTTTAAGTTCTTTTTGGTGTTAGGAATTTCATCCCAGCAATGAGAAACTGATTAAGACACTGCCTTGTCCCCAGGATTACAACCCCAACAGACACACTTCACCTATCATGGCAAAAGACCACACTGAAAGGACTTGGACTTCTGCTCCCAACTGGCACAAAGCTGACAATACCTAGATACCAGACAAAGAATTAGCTCATGAGCAAACACTCGCCCAGAGTGCTGTGCTATTGTGCTATAGTGAATTCAGGAACCTGTCATATAATGAATTAAGAATTTTATCACCTCCTGGGACAAATTATGAGTCAATCTTATATCCTTAGAGCACAAAATGGAAGGTAAATTGGCTTACTGTACTTGGTTTCCCCCCACTCCACGGAGAAAGGAAGGCTCCAAATAAAGGCAGAACCATGTCTTTTTTCTAAGATATTGTGTCTAAATGCTGAAAAACCAAACCAAACAAACAAAAATACCAAGTCAGATAAGGCGGCACAATCCTGTAATACCAGCACTCAGGAGGCTGAGGCAGGAGAACTGCCTTGAGCTTAAGATCAGCCTGGGCTACACAGTGAGTTCAAGGCCAGCCTGAACTACATAGTGAGACCCTGTCTCAAAAAACAAAACAAAACCAACTAACCAAACAAACAAACACCCACAGCTGTTTTATTGCTTCTCCCTAAAATGCCTTATGAAACTTCATCCTTATAAATTTTTAGGTCAAATTCTAATCTTTAAAGTGAATTTATCACTAGCAACAAGGAGTTACTGAATATCCCCATACAAGATGCTAAGCTATAGTCACTGAGAAGATACAGAAGCAAAGACGACAGCAGCTTCCACCATTAGGAAGATTAATTTCTAATTAAGAAAGAGGCTTAGAGAAAAAAATGCAGCTCATCCTCCCCATCTCCTCTGTACCTAAAGCAGATTATAATCTTCAATAGAAACTAGCAGGTATATTTCATTGTTAGGTGATTTACTGGTAGGAATTGCTGTTTATCATTTTGAGCCATGGAATAATTTTTAAAGACTGAATATAAAAGTTCAATCTGAAGGAGAAACAAATATACCCATGTATATTTACACTCTATATGCTCAACTTTGTAGAGCCTAAAAAAACAAGTCCCTATGCACTGTGTTTTAAATCTGGGGTGTGAATAGGAATATAGAGCCTCCTGATGTTCTTCTGTAAATGGTGGTGAGGTATTTCTGTCCAGAGTTTAGAAAAAACAACACACACACACACACACACACACACAATAAAAATAGCAAGAACTGCCCACAGCCTGGCAGATTCTCTGGGTGAAACAAGTCCTCGATATTTGGATCTGAAGACATCTCAGAATAGGATGTTTACCACAGCTGCCCAAGAATAAGCCCAGGAATGAGATGAACTCTGGCAAAGACATCCAGAAAAGTACCACCTGCTCCTCTTCCCAAAGCTCCACACCACTTTGTGTCCATGGACCCAACACTTACAACAAATATTTGTCATCCAGGATTGTTTTAGAACGTTTCCCACTCAAGTATGAATATTTATATTCTGAATTATTTGGTTTGCCTTACAAGTCTAACATTCAACTCTTCCTTCAACCCAAATATAGAGAAGAGGGCACCTCCCCAAAATACACAAATAGAAAAGACATTACTTTGCATTTGTGTGCACAACAATCATACTAAAGATCTTGCTATAGCTTCTATTAACTAAGATAAATATATTTTTAAACCCTTTGGTGCTTACTCTCCTTTTTTTAAAAAAATAAGTTGACCTTTAATGTCAATCTGTTCCTTCTCTTACTATCATGGTTAAGGGTGTGTATTCAGGACTACTGCAGCCACTTTTATGGCAACTGGATTAGAGATGATCAAAAAAAAACATCTAAACTTGAAACACAAGCACACAGTTTCATACTGTATCACATCTCACACTGGTAACAGTATTGGCATTGTCCTAGAAGAACATTCCAAACATAATGGGTGTTCTTCTCACCTCCATTAAGGGTTCCCAGACAGGAATTAGAGAGAGGGCTTTAGGAGTGCTTGAATTCCCTAAGACTGTATGTAAAATGGTCTAGGTGCCTTTGAGCAACAAATTCAAATCTCACTGGTCCCTGGCCTCAGGCTTGTGTTTCCATGGAAAGCTCTGGGGCTTCTGGGGGTTGCCAGGCTGTGAACCTTGGCCCTGGAGCACACAATGAAAACCAGCCACAGCTCCTGCACTTGCAGCAGTGTTTTCAGTGGAGAGGCCTACACTACAACCATACTGCAAATATGGCTGTCTCCCTTTATCCACAGTTTGGCTCTCCTTGGCTTCAGTCACCTGGTGTAGACCATAGTCTGAAATATGAGATGGGAAACTTCTGACATAAATTTTAAATTGTGCACTGTTCTGAGCAATATGATGAAATCTTATATGAATCATCCCACTGTCGGTATATCCACACTGTATACACTGCCTACCCAACACTGTCTTGGCTTGATGATTCCAGGATCACTTGAAGCAGATCATCCTCTTCCTGACATATTTTCAGAAAGTCAAAAGCAGCCTAAGATAAACTTACAACATCTATGTCATTCACCTCACTCCATCTCATCATTAGACATTGTACATCTGACATCACAAGGAGGAGGGTGAGTAGAACACAGCATTTGGAGAAAATGAGGCCATATTCATATAACTCTTTTATAGTAATGCTGTTATAAATGTTCTACTCGATAGTTGTTTTTAATTCTCTTGCTGTGCCTAATTGATAAATTAAACTTTATCATAGGTATGAATATATAGAAAAAAATAGTTTATACAGGGTGTGATACTATTCATAGTACTATCTCCCAGGCATCCAAAATATAACCCCCTAGGCAAAGGGGAGATGAATGTACATCATAAATATAGGCAAATGTGGAGGAGAAGAACAAGAGAGTGATAAGTGATTTCAAGTTGGGACAGGGTAAGGAGGAAGGGATTAGAAAGCATTACTATAGATGGAGTGGGTTGTGGGTGAACTAGTTTCATCTGGTTTTAGCTCAGGGTGAGTGGAGGAAATAATGGAAACAAAACTAATGAAGGTAGCTCAGGGACTTTACCGACCATTTATTTATTTTGAGGATTTCTCTATAGTGGCACTACTGACATTATTTGCTGTGGGGGCTGTGCTGTGCTTTATAGAATATTTAGTAGCATCCTTGGCCTCTGTTCATTAGATGCTGTTAGTGACTGACCTCTGTCCTCAGTTGTGGCAACCTGAAATGTCTCCAGGCATGGCCAGATGTCTCCTAGCAGGCAAAACCATCCCCGCTGTGAACCACTGATTTCAATGAGAATGACTGATCTGACTCTCAGAATTGACAAAACTGGGTTTCTGGGCAGCCACCTTTGTGGCTGCAGGAGGAGTCCATGCAAGCAACAGGTCTAGCTGGTCACTGCCCGAGCCTCTGGGAATGCCAGCCCTGACACACACCAGCAGTGGATTGCTTGCACAGCATAGGGATGGACTGGGACCTGGTTCTGTCCGTTTTCCAGACTAGAAACTGGAGACTCCTTAAGTGTGGTCATCGGTGGCCACACCAGGGGCACAGCTAGCCTTCTCACACTGTTCCTCCACAGGACAAGCATCAAAGAATCAACAACGTGGTGAGAAAAAGGAACAGAAATAATTTACATATAAATTCACTCCCAGCCCCTCACCCAACACACACCAAACCCTGTTTTGGAAGTAGGCTGTAACATAAGCTCCTTTAGTCTGCAAGGAGAAGGTCACTCTGGAGGAATCACTCCCCATGGAGTAAGGCGGCAGCCTCTCACAGCAGGACCCATCTGTCTCTGACATCTGGCAGGAAGGTCTGAGGCTTCACTTTGCACACGCTGGCCATGGCTAGCCCCACCCAATGTGAAGGGTCAAAGAGCTTCTGTAGTTGGGCTGGGAGGGCTTTCTTTCAGGGGCCTGCTTCTGAGCCATGCCCTCTTGGGACCTACAGAAAGGCCCTGGGTGGGTTCACAGAGAGCTGGCTGTCTTTCCTGGGACACATTCAGTCCTATAAATGAGCTTTCTCTCTGGGGGAATGATGTGCTCATTTTCCCTGGAGGAGAATTAGTTTTAAGTAAAACTCTCCAAAGAAACACACATACACACCAAACCAGAGGGTTGGGGAAGTGGGGAGAGAAACTCAAAGCTAATAAGAATGTGGGGAAAATAACATTTCTGACTTGTCTTCAGAAACTTTTCAGGTTTCAATGGATCAAAGGTCTTGTGCAAACATGTTCTGTCATTGACAAGCAATATGTAACATAGTGCCTCATTTCTATGTCTTTGCAGAAAGTGGTAAATAGTGCCCATTCTTTTTCTGGTTGTGTTTAAGCTGGAATTTAGGCAGGATTTTTCCCTTTTAAGCACAGAAATCCTTTCATATATAAATACACACAATGAGATACGTCAGAACATAGTCAAATACTGGACACCTGTTGTTTACCTTATAGACAGTCCCATTATATTTGTTTTGAAATGAGTACATAAGCAAACTAATCTTTCTTAGCCAAAATGCTAGTGAAGAACATGGGTGCTGTGACAAGTTTAGTACAAGTCATTTTTTTTTCTATTTCACTGAATTTTATTCCATGAAATTCAAGAATGAGTGAGCTCCAACAATCAACAATCTGCTACAGCGGAGGGGCCATGAGCTCCAAGGCAGAAGCCTGTCCCTCCGGGGGACTGCAGGGTCAGCATCCTGCCTCAACTTGCTTACCTCCTAGGAAGCAGCTGGAATTTATTAGCAAAGTAGCTGCCAGTGCTTCAAATGAGAATGTTTTTCTTAAATGATAAAAACAAAGCACAATCAATATTTTGTCTTTCATGCTCATGAACTTTTGAATTTAAATCCAGGAAACTATTTTGGACTAAGTAAAAACAGTGCCTTCCCCCCAAAATAAAGAAGCTGTAATGACTGCAAAATGCATGCTGATAGCTAAATGCGATGGGTGACCCTGGACTGTAAAACCAAGATCCCTGCAAAGGGTGTTACCCAGGCAACAGCTGAAATTTGAATATGGACTGTAGATTAGATAATAGTATCTACTCTGTGTCAAATTTCCTGGTTTTGATAACTACTATAATTATATGAGAAATGTCCTTGTTTAAAAGAGAAACACAGTGAAGGATTTAGGAGAAAGGTGGCAGGATGCCTACAATTTACATTCAAACAGTTAAAAAATATATGTATGAGTGAGTGGAGAGTGCACAAATGATGAGGCAAATAGAGCAAAAAGGAAATAACTGGGGAATCTGGATAAAGGCTATTTGGGAAGTTTTTGTACTATTACTGCAACTCTTGATAAGTCTGAAATCGTATCAAGATAAAATGTATTAAAGAATCCAGGGACCAACCCTATTTACAATATGAGGAATTGGTTGAATGAATTAAATTTTATCTTGTGTGTTTTTTTAAAAGAACATATACTTTTAAGTACATACCTATCAGTAAGTGCAAATAAAGTCAATAGTGAAAAAAGCATTCTGCACTGTCCTCAGAGCCTTCCCAAGGCTGCAGGCACCAGGCGAGTCTGTGGCCCTGGCATGCAGTTTCTGGCCACTGCAGTGACATTATCTGCCACTCCACTGGTCCAAGGCAAACTCCCCCTTGATTCCCCATCTGAAAAGGGAGCTCTGGGAGTGAAATTTACAACCCCCTTTTTCTTAAATGTTTTTCTTTTAGTACTGTACTAGGGAGGTGAACCCAGATGGAATTTGCTATGTATGATCAGCAGATCTTCAGGAAATTACTAGTTAAAATCTCTATTTTCTCACTTTTGCAAGAGGGAACAGGACCAAGAGATGGAAGGGGGAAGAAAAGGAGAAGACAGGGATAATAAAAAGAATTGAGATGTGTTCTGTACTTGTACTAATTCTCCACAATGATTATAATCATTATGTACTGCAAACATGAAGTAACTAAAAAAGTATCTTCTTAACATTTTTTCTGGGAGTTGAGGCAGGAGGATCTCAAATTCAATCCTAGCCTGGGCAACCTAGTAACTCAGTGATAGCCTGTCTCTAAATTTAAAAAAAATTTTTTTTTAAAAAAGGGCTGAAGATATAGTTCAGTGAGAAGACCCAAAAGAAAATTTTACCTGCTCCCAAAATGACACTGAGTGATCATTGGTTATTTTCCAGTTTATTTTTGGGTCTATTAATTTTGTTTACATTTTGATTGATTTACTGATTGATTGCCTGCTTCTTGCCCACCCAGTATCTGTTGATAAGTGAATAAATACCAGATTTTAACTATAGATGCTAAAATGTTCTCCATCATGTAAATTTTCCTTTAGTCAGATGTCTTACTGTAGAACTTGGCATTAAAAAAATTTCAACAGACCTTCTATCATGTGAGAAAAAAGTGTTTATTTTTATTTTAGATTTCAGATACTATAGCTTTGTTTTGTTATTTTTGATAAAGGTATTTCACATATTTTATTTATCTAAAACTACTGGATTGTGGTGTTGACAGCTCTTCTGAAATCTTACATACACCAGAAACAACAGTGCTACTGTCCTTGAGATGGTCTCTTAAAATGTGTTTACAACCACCGGTACAGCAGCTATGATTAGAACTCAAGTACCACTGTCCTCCTGTATGACCTTGAACCCACCAAGTCACACCTGAAAGGCTTCATGAAACTTTATGATTCATCCCTTGGCTATAATTTGCAGTGGAAGAGTTGTGGACTCAAGTTAATCATGTTCACTCAGGCAACAGGTGAAAGTTAAATCTTTTCTTAGGACTGACTTACTCAACTTGCATTTGTTTAGCTTCCTTCCTCTAAGTACTGTAACATATTTTCACTGAACTCAAATGGTAAATTCCACACCTCCACTGTGAAGCAGTGCACTGTGAATCAGGGCAGAGAGATAATTATCAACTGGTTGTGCAACAACAGTTTTGCTGATAATAATATGACAGGACAATATTACTCAGCACCAGAACTGTCAGTGCCACCAAACAGTGGTGAGAATAAGAAGATACTGTTAACTTTGCACACTTTTCTTCTGAGGAAGGTAATCTAATTAAAATCTTGGGTTCAAAATTCAGACTTTGTGTAAGAGAAAGTCAATAGATCACATGTTGCAGACAGCTTTCTTACGAAAGTGTACACTGGACTTGGGAGTACTTATTATCAGAGAAATCTGAGAACATGATGCTCTAGGGGGAGGGTGTGTGGCCTTACAAAGACTCTCTGGGCTGGCAGAAGTTTATTTTTAATCCTAGTGACTTTAAACAAAAGTTGACTTTTGACCATGTATGTTTCTCATCTTCCCATAGCCAGAGTTAGCAGGCAACATGTGGTCTTGGGGAACCAGTTTTGTGCGGTCGCTTCTGATGTTCAAGCAAACAAAAGCCTTTAAAGGGCAGACCAGGGTCAAAGGCTTTCTGCCATGTTACTGGTACCTTGCCCTCCTTTTCAGTTATGCCCTCAGGTTCTCAACTGCACAAGCACTTTAACTGCCCTGACCATCTTAAACAATGCTACTTCCCTCTTTATTTCTTTACTACAGCAATCAAATTCACCAGAAGATTTAAGTGGTAGGGTTATCTGACTGGCCAATAAAAACACAAGATGCCCAGAATCTCCCAGGCTATATTTGAAATACACTGTAGTTATACCCTCCTTCTCAACTTATTTATTGTTTACTTGAAATTCAAATTAACAGGGTATTCTATATTTTACCTGGCAACTCTACTAAGAGGGTTCCTCTGATGCCTTCCTCCAAAAGGCATTACTTGAGTCTACAATGGGAAGGGGGGCAGCTGCTCCTCAGCAGGGCAGAATAGGCAGCAGAAACAGGAACAAGTTGTAGTAGAAAAACACTGTATGCATAATTACATGGCCCAGAGTGGAGTTTCTGTTTGACTTAAAAACTTTATGACCCTGGGCAAACACTGTAGGGAGCACACTAACCACATCCTACCTCCTTTACAAAGTAATTAGGAGAATAACATGAGATCACACGCCTCTTTCGGGCTGTGGATAGCAAGGAAACCAATTCACTACCAGCAACTCTATGGGCCTTTCCACAGAAGACCACTTGCTCTTCCTCTTCTCCTTCATGGGCAAAGTGCTACTCATTCTTCAAATTCAGATGACACCACTGCAGTGTGGACCACAGGTTCCTCTCTGCTCTCCACTTCAGAAGGGCTTTGTTGTCCTCTCCACCTTGAGACATGAAGTTTCAGAAGGACAAGACCAGCGAGAGAAGCAATGGCTAGCCAGGCAGATGGGCTGCAGAAAGAGTCAAACCTGGTGTTTCAGGAGGTTCCCAAGTGAGATTCGGTTGGACTAAAAGCTAGTAGGTAATCAGCAGTACCCAACTCTGGTCTGGGTTACATCATGCAGCAGCATGAAGAAAACCAACAGGACCCCACTCAGTGGTGGGATGCTGGGAAGAAATGGGCAAAGGATTCCAACTGCAAAGGATTCCAAGGTATAATGCAATTTGGCTTTACTATCGAAAGCTTGGATTCTGCATATACCCTTCGGCTGGACCATCCAAGTCCTAGGACTTTATCCTTAAGAAATGATTACTTTCTTATGTACAAAGATTCAGTTATAGCAGTACTTAAAAAAAAAAAAGAAAAACACAGTAAAAAGACAAAACAACTTAAATGATCACAAACAAGATCATGATTAAATATTTCTGTTGCTGTTCCTCAATTGCAAAATCAGTAGCCATTAAAAGAGGCCCTAAGTTGGGGCCAGGGATTTAGTTCAGTGGCGCTGCACCTGCCTCACAAGCACAAGGTCCTGAGTTTGATTTCCTGTTCCAAGGGAAAAAAAAAAAGTAGCCATAAGTTGGGTATCGTGGTGCATGTCTATAATCCCAGCACTGTGGGAGGATGAGGCAGGAGGATCACAAGTTCCAGCATAGCTTGGGCAACTTAGTGACTTAGTAAGATCCTGTCTCAAAGTAAAATATAAAAGCAAAATTGAGGATGTAGCTCAGTGTAAAGGCCTCAGTGTAAAGGCCTTAGCACAATAAACAAACAAGCATGGCCTTAAAGAATATTTAACAATGCAATGTAGAAAAGCAGTCATGATGTGTAAGATTTAAAAAAAAAAACAGGTTATGAAAAAGCATGTTAAACAGGATTTCTCACTTTACCTGCAATTTTTCTTTTTTTTTTTTTTGATAAGGGCCTCCACTGATTTACAGGTAATTTTACAAGGATACGTGCAAAATGCTAAGTGGTTATTTCTAGGTGGGGGGATCTAGAGGATTTTAATTTTATACAGCTTTCTATACATTCTACATTTAAAAACAACTTTAGACAGCATATAAGTACAGTGTGTAAAATAAGATACATAGAATATTATATATATATACACACACACACATGCATACATATATATTTTTTTAAATGCAGCTTAATCAAACCAGGCCTTCTCTTTTAAAAGCATTAGAAAAATGAAAAAGACAAAAGTCCCATCACTGCAAAACTAATTCCAGGGCCAACTCTCCCAGCTCTATGAAAACCGTACAAGATTAGGAATAGGGAAGGGAAGCCTAGTGGGAGAATCTGTGGGAAGAAATAAGAAGATTCCTGGCCAGGGATTTAGCTCAGTGGTTCCGCCGCCTGCCTCGCAAGCGCAAGGACCCGAGTTTGATCCCCGGTACCAAAAAAAAAAAAAAAAAGAAGATCCCCTTTTCAAAATTATGCCTGGACCTGACCTCACACTTTGACCATTCACTTTCAGTCAGCTTCTAACTGTGCACACATGCTCAGTGCCAGGGCTGTGCTTGGTGCTTTGCATGAATTGTCACCGTGGTTGAACTTCATAATAACCCTATCATCACCCCACTTTACTGATGAGCCACTCAGGCTTGGCGAGATTGCCAGCCAGTCAGAGTGGGGGCGAAGTGGGGCTGTGGACCAGGAGGCACGACCACAGCCTGCCCTCAGGGCTAACAGAGTGAGAGGGAGCCTGGGGGAGGGTGACCAAAGATCCTACCTTTGCTGATTCACACCTTTAAAGGGGGATATTTGGGGATAACCTTTCATCACACAGATGTCAGGTAGTCTAAAAAAGAATCGTTACACAATATTTGTACCAAATTGGAAATGAGGAAAATGACAGTTTCTCAATTTTCAAAGAAAATTCAAAGAGAAGGATATGGACATCTGAGGCAAAATGAAATTCTGCTAGAGATTTTTCAGTACCTCTTATAAGCTTTGGGAAGCACACCCTAAACAGAAAGACCTTTGATGAGGAAAACACTCTCATTTTCCTTTCCAGGCATCCAGGGAACCACATCCTAATGCTACAAGTATGATCAGGTCCTACACAATTCACCAGCAACACAGTGGTTCTGAAGGCTGGCATTCAGTTTAGTCAGCACATATGCTATATTCTTTCAAGGGGTTTGAGCAAGAATGCCACTTCTTGCAAATTTTGTCAGAAGTACAAGTCTGGACCTTAAGATATTTTTCATCGAGGTCTTACTATACTCACATGTGTACAGCATGTTCTATGGGATTTTTAAAGGTCTCTAATGCAGAATGGGAGAATCTAATCTAATCCCAGGCTGGTACTTTAGAGGTCAGGCCTGCTGCACTTCTTAATAAACCTCCACTCTGGCTGTTTACTGATCAGCTTTAATAATACTCTATGCCAGTTCCAGATCACAGTAACCTGTGAAGAATCTTTGCCCAATCACATGTAGAATCAGCATTAAACTTCAGTATAGCTATATAATATATTAGTGATTCTACTCTTAATTTTATGTTCGAAATCTGTATTGTCAATTTTGTTCTTTAAAATCTTGAGCCTCAGTGTTAATGTGGACTGTAGCCCTTGACAACTCTTTCTAGGGCCAACCTTGCTAATGTCGGGCAGTGGTGAGGACTGCAAGGTCAATTTCCAAAGCAAGTGACCGTGTCCTGGAGGAATTTTTGAGTGTAAAAAGGGATCTTTGAAGCCACTTTTCCTAATCAGCTTATGCCCTCAGATTTCTAGGTGATCAGCCTCCAGCTTACCAGCACCCTGACACCACCATCCTCATGTGAAATGGTGAAGCAAAACCCTCTATAGCACTTTTTTTTTTCTCTCAGTACCAGGGATCAAACTCAGGACCTTGTGCTTGAGAGGCAGGCATGGCACCACTGAGCTAAATCCCTGGCCCCTCTATAGCACTTTTGATCTGATCTCAGCACCCACCAGCTAAGTGTCATCTCTGTTCTTCCTAATGGAGGAACAAACAGGTTCAGAGACATCATGACTAGACCAAAGTCATAAAAAGCCAGGACTTTTGAGAAGCCAGTTCTTCTGCCTCATGTCTAGTGCTTTTCCCCCCGGACCACTTATTAGATTCTAGAAAGAACCTTGGTATAATCATTTAGGCCAAGACCTTCTCTTAAGGACCCTCAGATGCAAAAAAATAAACTGACTTGTACAAAGTCACATACCTAGTCACGAGGACAACAGTTAAGGTCCCCAGATGGCTAGGATGAGTATTCTCTTGGTAAAATAAAGCTGTAAAGAAAACAAGCTACAAAATCCCGGTTGGACCTATCAGAGTTCCAAAGTTAATGGATGACAATAGTTAAGTTAGAACTTCTGGGCTTGATGAATGCTTTCTGTAAGACAGCCAAACCAGAGGGTGTACTCAAGCAGTTGGAATTTGGTCTCCAAATGTTGTCTGTACATTTGAATTTGGCCCATGGTAGAAAAAATTGAGATATTTAACATAAAAGTCCAGATTTGTGGCAAACAAAACAAAATAAAACAAAGATCTGGTATGGCTGTATCTGCAACCTCCCTTCCATCAATCCACCAGAGCTGAGTGAGTGTTGCTCTCTGTCTGGTGTTCGCTTGGTTTTGTTCTTTTGAGCCAGCTATGCTTGCTTCCCCACTGTCTCCACTGTTTCTGGAGGCCTTGTGGCCCCTGAGGCCACGTGTCAGACACTTCTCTCCCTTACATTACTTGGACCCCACTGGTATTTAGAGTTTGTCTCTACCTACTGGGCTAGATGAGGTCACATTGAAAGAGCTTTTGAACATTCAATTAGGTTGTCTGATTGTTTTTAAAAGACAAAACAAAATTTAACCAAAACAATTTAACCATGGGAAAGACTTCTCTGGCAGAGGCTTTCAAATTCAATAGTTAAGCCAGGTGTGGCAGTGCACACCTGTAAGCACTGTGGGAGACTGAGGCAAGAGAATCACAAGTTTCAGCCCAATATGGGTAACTTAGCAACTCAGTAAAACCCTGACTCAAAATAAGAATAAAAAAGGCCTGGGGATATAGCCTTAGCACAAAGGCCCTGGGTTCAATTCCCCAGTTACCGCCCCCCCCCCCCCAGTTTAAAAACTGTAAAAGTCAATAATTATTTGGAGATATGCTACTAGAAACCTTTTTTCTTTTAAAGAGGACGAAGAAAAAGTGGAAAAGAAAGTGTGTCATAATGTGAGTGGGCTGGTGTGGTAGCATTTCCACGGTGTGGAGAGAAATACTCGACTGATATAAAAACACACTGTCGAGTGGTGAAATACACACAGTTGTTGACACAAATCCGTCAACCATACCTCCCCCCCCACACACTGAGGTAATGAGTTCAAGATATGGGAACAGGATGTCAAAGTTATCAACCATAGAACGGAGTATAAATACCGTAAGTGGAAGAGAGCTATACGCTGATGCGATCTTTTTTGCATGTGGTGGCCTGAATCAAAGGTGTGGCAACACTCTAGTCTTTAATTAAGTGCCCCCATACCTTCAAAAGGCAACTATTTGGCAACACTTCCCATTTTTACCTAAATGAAGCATGACCAGTCCAGGTTTATGTTTGATTAGTCCCATCAGAGGCCCATCTGATGAAGTCATTCATACAGATGGTTTTGTTACTGCCATCAACCTTGAGTTATGACGTGGAATCCTGGAGTATAAATGCAATCTCAAAATCCCTATGTAATACAGGGTAGTATCAAGCATGCAAGCATGCTGTGTTTGGGATGCAGGTTCTTAGACTGGCCCAGTAACTAAATGTGTGATCTAACAAGTCAGTTAATACTGAGCCACTTTATAGGCATGAGTTTCCTCATCTGGCAAAGAGGTGAATTAATAAACACTGACCTATGCAACAGTTGGCAAAAATTCCAGATAGCCTCCTTTCTTTCAAGGGGTGCTAGAAGGTCCTCAGAAGATTGAGTCCTCATTTATATGTGTGGAAATCAAGGCCCCTAGAGGTAGTCTCTTGGGAAACATGGTCAGAGCCAAGCCAAGCAGCTCTTGAGATGTGGGCTTTAGTACTTCACATAACACTGATTGTCCTGACTAAACCATCTCATAAGAGATTTCAAATGGAGACAGAGACAAGGCAGTCCCTAGGATTTCCAGAAGCCTCAAACTACAAGTTAGAGTTAGGTTTTCAATTTGACACAGCTCTTATTCCTTTTCATTTCTCATCCTCTTCAATTAACATATCTTGGTTGGTCACTGGCCCTATGCATACATTCAAATTTGGTTTATCCATACTAATTGGCTGAATTGTTCTATAAATAGTGTGGATTACTGATCAAACAAAGGAGAGGCATGCACACACCAGCTTTGTGGAGTCTCACACATCAGTACACCCATTAGTAACCCAAAGGCCCATTCCACGCTCCGTTCCTGGCCTGCAGAAGAATTGGGTGATCCTTTTCAATTTCAGCTTGCAGAGTGATGGCTCTGCACAACTGTTTTCTTTAAAGACTTGGAAAATCAGTGACATGCACAGTAAGGTTCAGTACTTGATCCCTGAGAGAATTTTTCAAGAATGACTTCATGAGGCTGTTTACACATAAGCAAAGAACACATGCTTCACCAGGAACCAGAATTCTAGATCCTGAAAGTGAAACTCCATATTCTCTACAGCCTGTTTCCTTCCCTCTTATGAGATTGTTTTAAAAAAATACTCATTTGTGAACTGTAAAAAGTCAGTTCTACCAGCCACTGAAGGTTTACTGAAAAGTGAAAGAAGATGGCTCTCCAGAAAGCCCCTAAGGCATCTCTCAAAGCCCCACAGTATCTCTCAAATATCAAATATCCACACTGTATCAACTATCATCAACTTTTTCTGCTCACTAGGCTGCCACCTCCTTCATGACTCTAAGAAAACTATGGAAATATTTTAACCAAATTTTATGAGAAATAATGCCTGAGCTGAGTGAATTAGTAAGCATTATATGAGGAGGAGTTCAAAGCAAAGTAATTTATTAAGATTACCTCAAACCCCACGGTGCAAATACTGACTTAAACCCTTATTTGAATGTGCTATTTTAAACTTGATTTGTGGCAGGGCAGAGAACCAAATTAAATCTCTCATTTTACTGACCTCAGTCTCAAGTGTGAATCCTCCCGTGAATTACTTTTAGCTTAAAAATTAGCTCTTGCCCTATAAAATAAGCAGCACTGAGGTAAAATGCAAGATAGCCTAAATGGCCTAAGAAACAGAACAG
Organism: Heterocephalus glaber; assembly: GCF_053883595.1. Classification (NCBI taxonomy): domain Eukaryota; kingdom Metazoa; phylum Chordata; class Mammalia; order Rodentia; family Bathyergidae; genus Heterocephalus; species Heterocephalus glaber. The sequence continues at coordinate 27,637,126 of NW_028258324.1, forward strand.
CTACTTTTATTTTTTAAAAAAACCTCAGAATTATTAATAACATTATTTCCACTTCTAAGATCAGAAAAAGAACTCTACAGTATAGCTCCAGGTTATAATGAGGTGTAGAAAAGTATTGTGTAGGTCTATGCAGCTGTTTCTGAGAATTTTAAAGTTTCAGATGTAAGTAAACAAATGTTATAAATGATCACCCAATGCAGTACTATGCAGCCATTTAAAATACAATGTCAAGCTAGGTTTCAGACGTAAAAAAAGATGTGACAGTATGAGTTTAAAAAACAAGCTGCAGGAGGCATTTTTTGGAGAAAAACTTAGATCTATGTATGGGTACAGAAAAACCTTTAGACACACAATAACATCGTGGTTCTGTATTTAGCTATGAGGGTGTACATATATAAGGTTTTAAAAGTTTTATAGAGATCCATACTAAATCTACAAATGGTGGTAGGGAAAAGGGAGATACTGTTCTTTCATTTTTTTTGCCTTTGTGGTTATATTTTTGGCAAAAGCATTGGTAACTTTTTAAATTAAATGAAGACTAAAGTGATGGGCATTAAAGACTGTAACAATAGCTCCTGTGTGCCCTTGTAAAATTCCTGACTGATTCTTGTGTTCATGCCACTTAGTACAAAAACGCAGCCACAACTCCTCAGTCCTTCCCAGTCCTTGGAAGGCTAGAAGAGGAAAAGGCGTGGCCTGCAGGGTTTTCACCGAGGAAAACAGGGTGTAGGCACCCCCCCACACACACACACTCCAGAGAGCTCTCCCACGTGTCAGGGGTGTGCAGACTGTTAGTTCGGAGTCCAGGAGGAATCTAGCATCAATCCTGCGAGGACTGGTAAAGGCTGAGATGAACTCGCCCATTTCCTCCCTCCTCAATCCCCATAGTCCGCTTCCAGTCCAAGTTTACTTGCTTGGCCCAACCCTAGCGAACACACCCGAGTACACGTCTGCAAAGGACGCAGGCTGGGAGAGCAGTGATGTGTTCAGTGCCAATGTTTCTCGGGTCAGTGTTCAGACAAATGTCAACCTACAGCTACTCCCAAAGCAGCCAGGTGGACACGGGGAGAGTGGACAAGTGTAATTCCCTTTTGAAACGAGAGACGCCCTCTGCTTCGTAGGGCCTGCGAGTGGGCTGGAGGGCACGGGAGTTCCGGAAGGGCGCCTGGCAGCAGTGCGAGAGTCGTCCCCGGGCTTACCTTACAGGGGAACAGGACTGCCGAGGCCACCTTCTCCATAGCCAGGTTCCTGATGCTGGGCGTCAGTGCGCCCCTGCACGTCGGGCAGCAGCTCAACTTCTGGCGGCATTGGTTACACACCAGGTGCCCGGCCTGGCACTGCAGGATGGGAGGCAGGACATAGTCAAAGCAGACCGGGCACTCGAAGAGCGAGGTCAGCTCGTGGTTCTGCGGGGACACTGGGCCGGCCCCGCCGCCGCCGCCCCCAGGGCCCGAGATCACCGCTGCCGCGGCGGGCACCGCGGACGAGCCGGGGCCCGCAGCCGAGATGGTGGCGGCGGCTGGGGGCGCAGCCTGGGACGGAGCGTGCTGGGTCTGCGGCGGCGGCGGCTGCTTGCTGCAGGGCTTGTTAGCGCTGGGGCCGGTGGAGGACGGGCGGCTCATCGCGCTCTGAACCAACCATGGACCCGCGGGAGCCTGCCTGCCGCGGGGCCGCCCAGATCAACGCGGTGCGCGCCCCGCGGACGGCGGGCTCCGGGGCAACGCCACGGCGCCCAGTGCACGGCCGGCGCGGAGACGTTAGGCGCGGGGCAGGTGTGCGGGGCAGCCGGGCCGCGCCGACCCTCTTGGCGGCGCCCTGCGTTCCGAACCCCGCGAGGCGCCTCCTCCCGGCGTCGTCCCGGACGCCACCCGAGCGGCGCACAGAGCCCGGCCCACAGCTGGTGGAGCGGCCGCTGACGCAAGCCCCGGGGGCGCGCGCGGACGTGACGCCTGGACACGTGTGCTGCCGCCCAGAGCGCGTGGACAGGCAGAGTCACCCTCGGCCGGTGCGGGCTCCGCCCGGATCCAGCTGGCAGGGCAGCGGCCGCCCCGCGCGGTCGCCTCACGTTCGCTCCGCCGGCCCAGCCGCGCCCTGCACGCCGCCGCCGCACGCCACGCGCCGCGCGGGGTCACCTTTTCCGGGGGGGTGGCGGCCGCCCTCTGCAAGGCGTCGCGCAGTCATCGGTCACACCCCGCGTAGCCTCGCCAACGCGAACCCTGGCCTCAAACCAGAAGGACAACTTAGAGCCGAGCGGGGGCGAGGACGGTGGGCGGGACGGGACGGGACGCGAGCGCCCCTGACAGGTCGGAAAGCCCAGAGGTTGCTTTTTTCGAGGTTGAGTCACCAGTACGCGGGGGAGTCACCAGTGCGCGGGGGAAGCGTGCGACTTGGCAGCTGGGCCTTAGCCGGGGGCGTAGGCTTAGGACGAGGACCTTTGGACGCGAGCAGAGCGAGGGGTCGAGCTGGGTCTGCAGTGGGCACGGAACGTGGCCCGGGGCTAAGGGGTGTGACGTTGGGCCACTCCTTGGTCCTGCCCCGCGGGGTGGGTAGGAGGCAGCGAACAACTCTATTCCTGCTACAGTGGGCCACACCTCTGACTTGCGTAAGGGGCAGCGAGGGAGTTCGTGGACGGAGTCGGTAAGGAAAGCGCGAGATCACCCAAGGACTGTCAGAAAAGAGGGCTCTATTGAGGCCGAGGAAGACACGGGAGACTGTCCTTTGGAAAACGGGGCGCCCTCGCTGAGTGACCAGGCCCAAGTCCTGGCCTTAGTGCGAGGTGCAGGACACGCCTCACAAACTCTGAAGAGGCCACCACAGACTAATACGTGTACAGTGCTCCGAGTTAAATGGCTTGTCTAGGAACTTATACTTGAGCTTGGACTTGGGGAAGAGGCTACTTAACTGGGAATAGCTACTCTTTGTAGGTGAGACAAGGATAAAGAACAACTTATAGGACCATCTGAAAAATGGTTCCCTCCCACTTGCCATATATATGACTTTGGACAAATTCTTTAACTTCTCTGGACATCAGTTTCCTCATCTGTAAAAGTGAATAAAATACTTGTCTTATGGATTGGTTACCGAGGATTAGAGTTTGATATACGCCAAGTTCTTAGAATCTTGCTCTTAGAACTATGCTACTTAATCAATACCTGTTTTTTTTAAAGTTATTATTAGTGAATATCAGTGAATCGAGTCTGTCCAAAAGACATTCTGTTAGAGCCCAGAAGAAATAAAGTTCAATCCTGTAAAAGATCTAGAGACTTCATGCATGGATTTGGTGGAATTCGATTTAAAGCTTTAAAAAAATACCAGTAGGAATAGATGTCATTCAGCTACCCAGTAAATGTTTCCTGATCATTTATGTATTATGCGCCAGCTATTGTTCAGGTCTGAGAACTTCTCATTCACAGTCTTAGTAGGGGAGCAAAGCCAACAACCACTCAAGGGAGAGGATTTCCTGTGCATAGGGAAGAGAGGAGGAGGGGAGATGATGTAGCAAGGCCAAAGCACACCGTGAGCGGATGCATTGAAGAAATACTGGGACCTGGAGGGGTGTAATGAGAGTGTAGGGTTGTGGGGCTACCATATGGGTAACCCCACCTGGCTGAATAAGGTTATTTACCATAGTGACACGAGGAGAAACCATTGTAGATTTTTTGTAAAACTCTGTAACTGGGGAGAACATAAAGTAACAATAACTACTATTTATTGATTGCCCACTGTGGGCACCTGATGATTTTGAGTATTTTGTAACCATCTTACACGATGGATACTATTGTTATAGCTCCTTTCCAGTTGAAGAAACAGACACAGGGAGGTTAGTTTGCTCAGGCTTACACATCTGAGGTGGGAACCTGCCCCAGAGCCATGCAGTTTAACTGCTAAACTATCACCCTCTTAATTTTGCCTGACTTCTACTTTCAGACTGGGCAAAGCATTAAGATTATCACACTCAACCATTAGGTGCATAGCCTGTAGTGAAGCAGTGCATTTTTTGGGCAAACTTTATGTAAATTCTTTCTTTAGCTGGTCTTGAGAGGAAAAAGTAAATCAGATTCTATTCCATTTTAACTTCTTTATTGCAAAAGAACATAATAGCAATGAAAAAAAAATTACAGTTTCACTGTTATTGGAAAAAAATGTGATATTTTCCACTCAATTTCAAACTCAAGCAATTGGAATTTGACTGAAATGTGTTTTCTTTCCCTTCACCTTTGGCCTCCCCATACAGGTGCTCCCCATTCCCAGGGCTTGCTATTCTCATTGGAGAAGTGGGGTCCTATCTTCATCCTTGTCCACATGAGCTTTCCATGATTAACTAGATAGGCCCTGGTCATTCAGAAAGCAATTTGGTTTTAGGGGAGGGTATGTTTAAACAAAGTACAGGAAAAGCAATTCTCTGCAGAAAGAATTTGGTTTATTTTTTTCTAAAAATACAACTAATTCATCCACTCTTAGTATATGCCTTCTTGGTATAGAAAAATTTCTTCTTCCTTTGTCATTGATATCATTACACTCCTGATTAAGTAGACCAGGATAATTAAAAAACAAAACAAAATAAAAAACTCTGGGCAGTTGCTGACAGTAGGCAAGAGAGTGGAAGGCCTGCTGTTGGAGCCAAACTAGTGACCTTTCCAGACTGACAAGCTGGTCTTTCCAGTTTTTCTTCCTCTTTCCCAGGGGGCAAAGGGGAATCAGAGAAAGATGGCCTTTGCTCCATGAGCATTGTTAGCTAAGGCTCTTCTACAGGAGAGCAGCCAGCTCAGAGCCTCTACTTAGTGGGAATTCACGACGTGCACTGAATTAAGTTGTTTCAAGGTTTATTTGCCCTTGGGAGTGTAGCTGTTTCTCTATTTAATGGGTGACTTTGTAGGCTGGGGGAACAGGGTTTACTCTTTCGTAATTTCCAGATTCATGACTCATTTACCACATCTGCTTGCTTCCAGGTTAGCCCCCTTCTCTCACCCACTGAGTCCCAGATTGCAAACGTCAAGCAGGTCTCTCCATAAGCCATCCTGTTCTGTGCTAACTTTTACAATTTGAGGTGTGCTGAGCAGTTTTTCTTTCCATAAAATATCAGGGTGATTTTTAAAAAAACAGCTCACCGGCGAGGGCCTAATCTCACCTCCACTGCTGAGCCCAGTAAGAAATGTTCTAGCTAGGCAGACAAGATTTTGCCCTTCTTTCTGTAATTTACAAATTGTGTGGTTTTGCAGATTGGGTAACTTTTGCAATTAGGCAAATGGTTTGCATTTTCAGAGCAAAATGTGATTGGCTTTTAAAAAAATGACTCCGGTGTGTATTGGAGCTTGGAAATTTCTGATACAGGGAAAGTTTAAGGGAAATTTGACGGTGACTGCGGCCCCCTGGTAATACACTAATTTTATAAAGTACTTCTGTTTCTGAGGTAATTTCCACATGTTCAAACTTCCTTTGAATATTTGTGAGTCATTTAATTCATTCTTGAACAGTCACTGTGGAAACTGTACTGCACAGAGTAGGTCTACATATTTTTGCATTACTTTCATATCTGTACTTAGCTAGTGTTTCTCTAGTGGTCACATTTTGCTAGGTACAGTTCCAAGTAGTTTGCATATTTTACTTCTTTTAATCCTCATGCTGTCTTTTCTTATTTATTTATTTATTTTTACTGTTTTACTTCTCAGAGACAGCTTTATTTTTATTTATTTTTTTCATATCCTTTTATTGGTACATTCTAGGTGTACAACATAATGACATTCATCATTGGAGATATGCATCTTTACATAATCTCTCTTGGTTCTTATTTTTCCCCCTTCCCCTACCCTCCCTTCAACCCCTCCAGCCCTCCCTATTTACAAAGACTTTGTTTCCATTTTTTCATTTTCTCATATTAATTCCATTCCCCTCTTTCCTTTCCCCTACCCCTCCCACTTCCCCCCTCCCCTTTGCCCCTTTTCTTCCTACTTCACATTATCTATTATACCTTTTAGTCCTTATTTATACTTTCATTTTCTCACACTAGAGAAACTATTCGGTATTTACACATGTGTGTCCTATTTATTTCACTTAAGAGTATCATCTCAATGTGTGTCCATTTAGCTATAAATGTCTCCAATTTCTCATTTTTTATGGCTGAGTAGTACTCCATTTTATAAAAAAACCCCACATTTTCTTGATCCAGTCTTCAGTTGATGGGCATTTCGGCTGTTTCCAAGTTTTAGCTATTACAAACTGTCATGCTGTCTTTTATAAGGCAGATGTTTACAGATGACAAAACTGAAGTACAGAAAGGCCAAGTCACTTGTAAATTTTTTTTTGAGACAGGAGTCTTGCTATGTAGTTCAGACTGGCCTTAAACTCACTGTGTATTGAAAACTGGCCTAAAACTTGCAGTGATTCTCCTGCTTCAGCCTCCTGAATCCTGGGATTACAGGGGTGTGCCACCATGCCTGCTACTTGTAACTTTTAAGAGGGCTCCCAATTATGCCTGTGTAATTCCTCCCTTTAGTGAGGGCCCATCTTGCTTTAAGTGAACAAAATACAGCCAAAGTGATAGAATATCATTTCTGAGATTAGGTTATGATTTCTCTCTTGTTCTCTGTCTCTTTCTCACTGTCTTATCCAGCATGAGCTTTTGTAATACCATAAATTGGGTGACATAAACATTTATTTCTCACAGTTGTGGAAGACTGGGAAATCCAAGATCGAGGTGCCACATATTCAACATCTAGTTAGTGTCTGGTTCATAGATGACAATTTTTTGCTGTGTCCTCACATAGTGAGATGCTCTCTTGGGATTCTTATAAAGTCATTAATCCTATTCATAAAGATTCTATCCTGATAACCTTGTCTAATCCTAATTATCTCCCCCCAAATCTCACTCGTAATACTACCACATTAGGAAGTAAAGTTTAAATACTGTACATGAATTTTGGGGGTAGATGAACATTAGGCATGTAATACTCTCTGAGCCTTCCTTGTGGGTAAAGTCAGTTACCATGTGGGGAGTAGCCCTATGGAAAGGCCCTTATGACAAACACTGCTGTCTGGCCATCAGCCAGTGAGGAACCCAGGTCTGGCCACAGTAAGTTTGGAAGTGGGTTCTCCTCCAGCTGAGCCTTGGAATCAGTGTAGACCTGGCTGACGATTGTACTTGGGAGGCCCTGGGCCTGAAGACTAAACTGAGTGGACACCCCAAAACTGAAATAATGACGGAAATAGGTTTGGAGATTTTTTTACACAACAATATATAACTAATATACCTGTCAAGGTCCCAGAGCTTGGGAAATTTCCGAGAGATGGGAAATACGGGCCCTCTGGTTTCTTTCTCTTAAATGATTTTTATTATAATGCTATTTACATATATAGAAATAAATTTAAGAATACAATTTTTGTGGGCCAGGGATTTAGCTCAATGGTTCCACCGCCTTCCTTGAAAGCTCAAGGTCCTGAGTTCGATCCCTGGTACCCCCCAAAAATGCAATTTTTGTGGTTATTGTATGTTAGGTTACAAAACAAAAACATGAACACCAACAACATCAATTCATTTCTTATTTTGATTAAAATTCATATTTTAAAAATGGTAATTTAATGTGATGGAGGATAAAGTGAAATTTTTGTTTATTTTGGAAACAGCTTCAATGTCCATCAACAGGAAAAGGAACTATGTAAAGACATCCTTAAAAATCTTCTGTAATTTGGAAAAGGCCCCTAAGACAAATTGTTATATAAAAACGACAAGCTAAAGCCAACAAACTCAAAGTGATCCCAATTATGAAAAGAACCATGCAAACTAAAGTGACTGCATCTTTATCTGTGTTCTTAAAGGGGCATAGAAAGGTCTGGGAGACAGTGATTGCCTCCAGGCAGGGGAATGTGAAAAGATAGGGAGTTTTTACTTTTCATTTTCTACATTCTAGAAGGTTTTTTCTTCTCTTGTTTGCTTGAGTTTTTTTTTTCTCTTTTATGCCATGAGAATTTATTCATGTGCATCTTATATTATTAAAAAATAGTGTTGTCCTTGACTTTTGGTGTTATTTTAGAGTAAGATTTGCATCTTTAGCTGTGGGGTTGGTGCTAAAAATGAGTGATACATAAGAGATCAGCCTGCCAGTTGGAAGAGGCGGCCCTTACACTGTCATGGAAAAGACGCAAAGTTTCAGCCAGGTCTTTGAGTCTGAGAAATGATTTGCTGAAATTGGTATTTTAATAAGAGTAATTCAAAGGCAGTGTGTGGATAGTACTTGGAAACCCCCAGTGAAGGAAACAGGCCAGAGAGTCTGGAGCCCTAAAGAAGGCTTCCTGAGTCAAGCCGAGATTGAGTCTTGGGGCAAGGGTGAGGGGAGAACAGTGCATCAAGTTGTGGACGTCAGTCAGCTGACCAAGTCCAAAAATATATTCAGTCAATAGTGTCACACTTTGAGGTCAGGGATAAAATCAAACCCAGAAGGGCAACATCCTTAATGATGGCCAACTCCTACACAGTGTGTACTATACATCAGACATCCTGCTTAGCACATTACATTTGCTGCTGACAAGAACCCTAGGAGGTATATGCTATTATCCATTGTATACATGAACAAAATAAGGATCTTGGAGGTCATACAGCTGGTAAGGGGCAGAACCACAACCCGAATGTAGGCTGTGCTCTCAGCCACTCGGCTGTCCTGCCACCATCCCTTGAAATCTAATATAGTATAATAAATCCATCATAAAGTTGGGAAAAGAGAATAGGGTGAAATTTAACACTTCCTGGACAAGTCTGAAGAAGATAGCAAGAGTAGGTCTTGAAGCATGAGTGGGAATGTAACAAAAGAAGGAAGTAGAAACCGTAGTCTAGAGAAAGAGGATGGTATAGCTGAAGAAGGGAGCTGCTAAAACTGATCTACCATGGGGCTCTTACGTCCTCTTTCCTTATGTACCACCCCAAATTGGATCCCATTGTCTTCCCCTTGCTGAACTTGCTCTTGAGTAGGGTGGCATGTCAAGCACCTCTCTCAGGACTATTCTTTGATCTCTATCCCCCAGTGAGATAAGCAGCACTTGGGGTTTAATAAGAAGTGAAGAAAGGTAAAAGGAAAGAGTCCTCAATAGATCCCTGTGCTCCAGCCATGTCAGCCAGATCCAAAACAGAATATGGATCACTGGGAACCAGCAAAATTGCTATAACCTTAAAGTGTCAAATAATACAATTTTCTCTTTCCACATCAGTTTTGGTAGGTTAAAAAAAAATAACAGGTGATAATTTAGTCTGAGAGATAAGATGGTAGTACTGTAAAAGGGAGACTCTGACTCCATAATGGAAAGCAGGTGATTTTTAAAACTGGTCCCTCCAGCTGTCTGTGGTAGAGTTTGTAAAGAGTTAGAAACACCTGTGCATATACCTTTCTCTCACTTCTCCCCATTTCCCCTCAGACATCCTTCTTCTTTTTCTCCAGGACTTGGTGAAAGGCCCCCTTATTGCTTCTGTTTTCCTTCTGGGATTTTCTGCTGCCCTTGTCTTTACCATGGCAGTACACGTTATCTGGTGCTCTGCTTCCTGCCACCATCACTAGCCTCTCAGTTGCCTGAGAGGCTAATAGCTAGATACCATGTGCTATGGCTTGAATATGGTCCGTCCCATCTGAAACCTGATCACCACTGTGACAGTGTTAGGAAATGGGGCCTGTAAGTGGCAATTGGGTCATTAAGAGAGATTAGTGCCCTTCTCCTGGGAGGTGGCACTAGTTGTTATGAAGTAGGTCTGCCTCTTTTTAAGAAATGTGCATTTCCTCTTCCACACATGCCCACTTTCCCTTCTACTTTTCTATGCATGAGGCCCTTGCCAGAAACTGAGCAGCTGCTGATGCCAGACTCTTGGAGTTTCCAATCTCCAGAATTGTGAGCCCAAATCTCTAATCTTTACAAATCACCCATTCTCAGGTACTGTTGGGGATTGGTCCTTAGATCCCACCTCACCTAAAGATATCAGAATCTATGAATGCTCACATCCCTTACATAAAATGGCATAGTGTTTGCATAGAACTTATGTGCATCCTTGTACCTAACAATGTAAGTGCTATGTAAATAGTTGTTACGTTCTATTGTTTGGATAATAACAATTGTTTAGAGAATGTCAAGAAAAAAATCTGTACAGTTCAGTACAGATGCAGCTTTTCCCCCTAAATATTTCTATCAGTGATTGATTGACTCCAGGGATCCAAAACTTGTGGATATGAGGGCCACTGTATTCTTACAGCAACTGTGTACTGAATGCTACAGTTTTGGAAAGCATGGTTATTTCACATGAGAACAGAACATTCATAGGTTCCTAAAAGGAGTGAGTGAGGGCACTTAGTTACTTTTCTCATTGCTGAGTCAAAATACCCAATTCCAAAAGTTAAAGGAGGAATGGTTCATTTTGGTTTTGTATAGGTTTGCAGAAGTTTCAGTTCATGGTTGGCTGGCTCCAAGCAGGGTGGCATGCTGAGGGACATCACAGAGGAGAAACAGTTCATGGTGGGCAGAAGGCAGCAAGCAGCAAAATAGTGAAGAAGTGGCAAGCAGCAAGCAACAGTAGCCCTCTTTTTGTCGCTTATATTCTATCCAGGATACCCACCCTTAGGGCAGGTAGCACTCACACCCAGGATGAGGCACCCTTAATCCTAGCTTCACACCAAAAATCAATCCCAGCATCACATCCTTAATTCCACATCACACCCTCTAGGTCCAGCCACCTCCAGAAAGCCCCCATCTATGACCATATGAGGCTTTGGGACATCTAGATACAATGACATAACATTAGTAAAGACAGTTTACTTTGAGCAATGAGGGTTGAGGTTAGATGGTAAAGTATGAACCTTCTTTTAAAAGGAATTGAACACTAAATAAACAATAAGTTTCCAACTATTTACCATATAAGGGCATTCTTCAGGTGTAAAAGAAAATATTTACTGTGTTCCCAACCTTGGGTTAGGTCTGCTGTATGTCCTTTTGATTGCAGAAGATAGAACTTATTTCAAACTAACTCAGGATGCCTCATGTGGAAAAAAGGTAGGACAGTGCCAGCAGAACCAAAAACCTAGAATCAGGAGCTGGAAAGCTCCAATAAGCAGGCAGTTTGTGCTTTCTAATTCTTACTCATGAAGATTCTAGTCATACCTCTTTCTGAAAACTGGCTCTCCCTGATTTCCAGAACACAGGGTCATAAGCAAGCAGCCTGCAGATTTTGAGGTATTGGTCCCTATTCTAGCTCCCTCTCCTGAGGGACGAGGCACTGCTAGGTCTTAGATTCAAGCCTGGGTCTCATGAGAGAGAATCTGATTAGCCAGTTTAGGTCAGGTGACCATTCCCAGTCACTGGCCAGGCAGAGAAGCCCACTTAGGGAAAACATGGCTGCCAGTTGCACACACTTGTGGGAGGGTAAAAAGAATTCTAAGAAGAGGAGTTTAGAGCTGGCTGAATCCTCAAAGTTGGCTATTTTGTGTTGTATAGAAAGGCTTCTCAGCACTTATCCGCCATTGGGGAAACTGAATAGTGCATTGGGGTTACCTTAAACAAAAGTGGAGTGTTTGATTTTTTGGAAAGAATTTTGAGTTTATGATGGAAGAATTGATCTTGACTTTAAAGGAGCATATGGCTTTGGGTCTTTGAGGGCATGGTTATTTCAAATGAGAATAGAAGATTCATAGGTTCCTAAAAGGAGTGAATGAAAGCCATAAAGACATTTGACTTGAGAGTGAGGGTTGCGATTGGATGGTAAAGTATGAACCTTCTTTCGAAAGGAATTGTACACTAAATAAACAAATTTAGACTTGACATTAAGGAAATTAAAATTATTAAAATGGAAACTGGACGTGTTCTTGAGCCATATAGACTTGGGGTTGCAACTTTCCTTTCTTGTAGGTTATGACTTGGGCAAGTTCTTTAATTTCAGAATCTTAGTGTCCTCATTTAGAAAATAACAGTATTTGTACAAGCATGTAGTGGGCATGTGTCCTTTTTGTCTGTACAGTGTTCATTCTCTTTATTGATAAATGCTCCTCAGTGATACTTCAGGGAATCACTGTATGTAGTTTGGGTTAGACTGACTTCCCTTTGCAGCTCAAGGTTGAGCACATAACCTGGCCAGGGCTGCCATAGTAACTCCCTCAAGAGAGCTGCTGGAAATTGTTGTAGTTTGTATATGGTGTGAATGGGGCTTTGTTACATGTGGATCTTTGTGTACCACACAAAATTGTCCAGCTGTACAAAGCTGCTCTGACTTTGGCTAACTAGAGCATTCTACCCTCTGGCCACAGATCAGAGAAGGGAAAGGGACTCATCTAGGCCAATGGGAAGTAACCACATCACACAAGATTCTGTCTAAGAGTGATATTAATACAGGAAAAAGAGATGAGAGAAGAGAGGCATAAATTCATCACATGAGGTCCTTGATCTAACCATACCTGAAGCTGTAATATATCAAATATGTTATCTAATAATTGTCGAGAGAGATAGTACTCTGTGGATTCCTTTTGCCCTGTATATGTTGCTGAATATGCAAGGCCCTGATCAGTTTGCAGCAATCATCTGTGAGAGATGCATTGAATTTTCCCTGTTGGACAAAAAGCGAAATTTCTTATTGCTTGGTAGAAAAATGATGATTTTCACAAACTTAATGTTCCTCAGCTGCAGTGCTGACCTACTGTGTTCAAAACATCCATCTGTGTTACCCTTAAAGGACTCAGGATCAAGGAAGCTGATGGAAGTGTGTTGATGCTCATACTACTTATTGCACCATGAGTAATAAAGTCCTTGATCTCTGATCCAGAAGTTTTGTGTCTTCTGCCACTATCCATAAAGTAGTATCAGATTAGGTTATTAGCTTATGAGTAGGGTAAAATTAAGTGCCTGATCTGACAAGAATTATTTACCCATTTTGTTTCTTAGACTGGAAATATTTGAAGTTCTTTCATTTATGATGGAAAGTTCTAACCAATTGTTTCCCTTACCTGTGATCATTTCTTATTTATTCTGAGTTTTCAAGTATATGTGGTCTCATAATAGATTATTTTATTAAATGACTATTGAATTTTAATTAACATACAATAAGCTACTCATTTAAAATATATAATTAGGTACTTTTTGAAACTTCACCACAATTAAGATAATAAACAGATTACTTTTGCATTTCTCACTCATATTTAAGCTTTTTACTATGGAAATACTTAAGCAAGCATAGTAGTAGAGAAAGCAGTAAGCATCCATGACCCATCATTTATCAAAAATGCTGCCATTTTTTTTCAGTCAGCAATGGCTTTTATTAGATATCTTAGATATATACATTTCATACATGCTTTTAAAGCTTCAATTGACAATTCAAAACAAAATTCAAATATAAATCTATATATGCAGCAGTGGTTCTCAGGCACAGAATTTAGGAGGTGTTTGGAGCAAGTCTTTTCCCTGGCACACAGTGGACATTTTGAATGATGACAGTGGAACTGTCCTAGTGACCTAGTAGCCTTGACTGAATTTCATTATTGTATACAGCTTTAATGAGTGTGATACTGATAACTGGAAACAAGATTTAAAATAAACTTTATAACCTGTATTTTTTTGAAGTTTTTAAGACCTAAGTGATTACTTTTTTCCTAATCTAAGAGCTCCAAGATCATCCAATGAAAATAATACCATCCATAAACTACCTGGGACATCTATCTGCCTAAGAACCACTGCCCAAGCTTATTCAGTGTCTTCAATCCTCACCAGATGGGGTAACAGGATGATGGATTTCTTCTCCATGTCCCTGGAAAGTGATTTCCTCATATTGTAGGCATCCTTGTCTGGCTCCCCACTGGTGGCTGAGTAGTACTCTATGACCGTCCAGTGCACACTGTAGCCCAGCTGCTTGTACATGTTGACTGCAAACTGATTAGACACTCTGACGAAGAGATCAATGAAAAATCTACCTTTTCTCTCTGAAATCTCCACCAGTGACTCCATTAGCTTAGCAGCCAAACCAAGGTGCTGAAATTCAGGAGCGACAGACAGTGCTGTAACATGGCCATGCCACTCCTCACTTGTAACAGAGCCTTCTGCTTTGCCCATGATGTAACCGATTAATTTTCTGCCAGGGGCCTCCGGAAGAATGAAATACTCTGGCCAGTGGGTGAGGTACTGTAAGTAAAAAGGAATCCCATAAGTTTCTGTAAGTGGAGAATCTGGGGGAATGAGTGGCCCTGCAGGGAATTCTGAGCTGCACTGCCTGGCTGCCCTTGTGCTACTTTTATTTTTTTCTTTTTCGAGGAAGGTTGTGTCTAGGGGCTGGGAACAGGATCCAGGAGGCATGGGTAAGGGAGGTTCCCAAGACCCAGTACTTAGGAGCAGAGCCACCACCAGTGCCAAGGAGGTGAGCTGCGTGGGCACCAGCAGCACACACCCTCTCCCCTGCACTCCCCCCTTGAAGTAAGAAGACATGTAAACAAGTCTGAAAACCAGACTTCCAGATCACCTAAAGCAACCCCAAAGGGAAATGAGATGGAACAATCTGATACTCAATCACCTGGACTCTCTGAACTGGCAACAAAAGAGGATCTGGGAAAAATGAAATCAGAAATAATTACTCAGATAACAGCAAAGATTTTGCTCATGGTGCAAGACATAATTAATAAATCTAGAGAGGACACAGATAAAAAAATAGAGGATCTGAGGAATATGATGGAATCCCAAAGGAGGAAAGAAATGGAATCCATAAAACAGATGCAAACAGATTTCCAGGACATGAAAAACTCCACTGAAAGTCTGTGCAGCAGAATGAACCAATGTGAGGATAGAATTTCAGATATAGAAGAAAAGATTGCAATTAATGACCAGGAAAAGAAAAATTGCTTCAAAATTATAAGGGAGCATGAGAAATCAATCCAGCAGCTGCTAGATGATGCAAAGAAGAATAACATAAGACTGATTGGAGTCAATGAAGAAAGAGGAGAGAGTGCAGATGACATAAAAAAACTGTTCACAGAAGTGGTGGCAGAAAACTTCCCAAGGAGGGGAAAAGAACTTGACATAGAGATAAGTGAGGCATATAGGACTCCAGCTAGCCTTGATCAAAAAAAATCTACACATAGGCATATAATAGTTAGGATTCCAGAAATCCAACAGAGGAATAAAATTCTACAAGCAGTGAGAGAAAAGAAACAAATCACATACAAAGGAAAGCCCATCAGAATCACAGCAGACTTCTCAATGCAAACCCTCAAGGCAAGAAGAGCTTGGAGTGATGTATTTCAAGCCCTAAAGGAAAACAGCCTCCAAACCAGATTGATGGACCCTGCAAAACTCTCTTTCAAAATGGATGGAGAAATAAGATACTTTCATGAAAAAGAGAACCTCAAGAACTTCATAAATATCAAACCAGCACTCCAAAAAATTTTAGACAATACCCTAGGAAAAGACAATGAGGATCACAACCCCAGGAAACCCAGCAGAATGAATCCACTGGGCGTGACAAATTAAACGCAAAGGGGGAGAATCCAACAAAAAGAAAAAGTCATGACAAGGCTTTTAAAGCTTTTAACTTCATCTCCCTAATGAGTGTATAATTCAATCTTGTTATTGTACTGGTTAGTATTTTTCTGATTTTAGAGATGCACATATTTCCTTGTGCTGTACTGGCTATTTATCATCTTCTTATGTCTACTTTTTAATTGGGTTGTCTATTGACGAGCTGTAAGAGTTCTTTATATATTCTGGTCATAGGTTATATGCATTGCAAATATGGTCTGTTTAAGGACTACTTTTCATTTTAATAATGTCATTTAAAATTCTAAATTTTGATAGAATCTCATTTATCAATTTTTTTCTTTTATACGTCATGTCTTTTTGTATACTAGGTAGTTCTTGCCTACCCTGAATTCATAAACATTTTCCCTTATAATTTCTTCTTGAAGTTTTATACTTTTAGGCTTGCATATTTAGGTTCATAGATCCCTTCAAGTTATTTTCATGTATGGAAAAAAAGGGTTGAGGCTAATTTTTTATATACGGATACCAGGTGTTCTAGTGTCATTTGCTGAAAACACTACCTCTTCCTCGGCTCTTGAATTGAGTTTATATTCTATGAAATGCTAATGTTAAATAATCTTTCAAAACTCAGTGGATCATATATTTGTGGTTCTATTTCTAGATTCTCTGTTTTATTCCAATGATCTATATGTCTTTCCTTACACCAACACTGCCTTCATTACTGTGGCTTTAGAAGAAGTCTTAAAATTAGGTATTAAACGTCTTCCAACACTGTTTTTGTTTTTTTTAAAAGTTTCCTAGGTCCTTTGTACTCCTACATAACTTTTAAATTTCAATATCCAATTCTTCATTTATAGCAAGTATACACAGACCTGAATTTTTATATATACCTTGTGTTTTCTAATCCTGCTAAATTCAAATACAAGTTCTAGGGGCTCCTAGAGATTTCTTAGTATTTTCTCTGTAGATGATCATTTCATCTACATATAAAGATTTTGCTTCTACCTTGCCAATCCTATCCTAATTGTGTCATTTTATTGCCAGACTATTTTGGTGGGGCCTAGGTTTCAAAGTTTAATGGACAGATAAAGAGTAAAGCCTATCTGCCCTTGTTCCCCATCTTAAGGAGAAAGCATTGTATCGTCTCCATTCATAGAAGGCATTCTCGCTGGAAGTGTGGAGTACATGTCTTTGATCTGTTGAGAAGGTTCTGTTCTACTTCTAATCTCCTGATAGCTTTTACCATGAACAGCTGTGGAATTTAGTCCAATACTTTTTCTCCAACTAGTGACAGGATCATATAGCTTTTTCCTTTCCTCTGTTAAAATGATAACTTTTGGGGGTGGATCTTCCAATGCTGAACCAACACTGCCATCCCTATAATAAAACCACTTTCCATATACTGCCAAATCTGACTTCTAATAGTTTGTTTTGTTAAACAAATTTCTATCTATGTTCATACTTTTTTCTTCTATTATCTTTATCCAGTTTTAGGATTAGCACAATGTTGAGTTCCTAAAATGAGGGGAGAAGTGTTCCTTCTTTCTTCTGCTTTAATTATTTGATATAATTTATCAGTTAAAATGTATATGAGCCTGTTGTTGTCATATAGGTAGGTTTTCAAGCTAGGAATATACTTTCCTTAATAGGTGCTATTCAAATTTTATATTTCCTCCAGAGTCAGTTTCATTAATTTGTCTTCCAAGGTACTTTTTTTTTTTTTTTTTTTTTTCTTTGGACTGGGGATTGAACTCGGGACCTTGCACTTGTGAGGCAGGCACTGGAACCACTGAGCTAAATCCCTGGCCTCCAAGGTACTTCTTAGAAGTTATCAAATTTATTTCAAAACAGATTTTTGAAATACACTTTCTATATCCTTTTAAATTCCGTAAAATCTGTGGTAATATCTCCTAGATCTTGATATTGTAATTTTAAAAATGTATAATTGGTATTATGTAACAGAAAGTAAAGGTCTAAAGGAACAGGGGAAGTGGGAGGGGTAGGGGAAAGGAAAAAAGAGAAAAGAAAAAATATGAGAAAAGGAAAAAAATGGAAACAAAGTCTTTGCAAATAGGGAAGGGTGGAGGGGGTGAAGGGAGGGCAAGGGAAGGGGAAAAAAAAAGAACCAAGAGGCTCATGTAATGGTACAAGATCCCAATGATGAATGTAACTGTATTTTATACTGAAAATGTATCAATAAACTTAATGGGAAAAAAAATTTTAAAAATCATGTCTAAAGCAAAAAAAAAAAAAAAAAAAAAAAAAGAAGAAGAAGCTACATGCCAGTAAGATGGAAAACAGAAGAAATGGACAGATTCCTAGATACATATGAATTACCAAGGTTGAACAAAGAAGACCTAAAAATTCTGAACAACCCAATATCAACCAATGAAATTGAAAATGTAATTAAAAACTTACCAACTAAGAGAAGCCTGGGTCCTGATGGCTTCACTGCTGAATTCTACAAGATATTTTGAGAGGAACTACTGCCATACTGTTTAAACTCTTCAATGAAATTGAAAGGGAAGCAATACTCCCAGATTCATTCCTGGAAGCAAGCATCACCTTGATCCCCAAAGCACAGAAAGATCCAACCGAAAAAGAGAACTATAGGCCAGTCTCACTAATGAACATAGATGCAAAAACCCTTAATAAGATACTGGCAAATAAAATGCAGAAGATCATCAAGAAGATCACACACCCTGACCAAGTGGGATTCATCTCAGGGATGCAGGTATGGTTCAACATATGCAAATCAATGTAATACACTATATCAATAGAGCCAAGGACAAAAACTATATGACCATCTCAATAGATGCAGAAAAAGCACTTGAAAAAATCCAATACGTATTTATGATGAAAACCCTACAAAAAATTGGAATAGACAGCCTCTACCTTAATGTGATGAAAGCCATCTATGTAAAACCACCAGCCAATATTATACTAAATGGTCAAAAACTGAAATCCTTCACACTAAAATCAGGAACAAGACAAGGATGTCCACTATCACCACTCCTGTTCAATATAGTTTTGGAAACATTAGCCACAGCAATTAGACAAGAGAAAGAAATAAGAAGAATAAAGTCAGGAAATGAAGAATTCAAATTGTCATTATTTGCAGATGACTTGATCCTCTATATAGAAGACCCCAAGAACTCCACCAAAAGTCTTCTAGACTTAATAACCAAATTCAGTCAAGTAGCTGGATACAAGGTCAACACACAAAAATCAATAGTGTTCCTCTACAAGGAAAAACAGACTCACTGAGAGAGAAATAGGGCAAACAATTCCTTTCACAATAGCATCCAAAAAACTGAAGTACCTAGGAATTAACCTAACAAATGAAATCAAAGACCTTTTCTCTGAAAACTATAGCACTCTGAAAAGAGAGATTGAAGACGATATCAGAAAATGGAAAGACATCCCTTGCTCCCGGGTAGGAAGAATCAACATAGTGAAAATGGCCATACTTTCAACACTGCTATATAGATTCAATGCAATCCCAATTGAAATTCCAGCAGCATACTTCATGGACCTTGAGAAAATTTGTTTGGAATAAGTTGAGACCTAGAATAATAAAAGCAATTCTAGGCAACAGAGACATGGCAGGGGGTATCACAACCCCCAACTTGAAACTATACTGCAAAGCTACAGTGATAAAAACAGCATGGTACTGGCAAAGAAACAGACCAGAGGACCACTGGAACAGATTAGAAGATGCAGAAACAACTCCAGACACATTCAGCCACCTCATCTTCAATAAAGGACCCAAACACCCTCACTGGAGGAAATATAGCCTCTTTAATAAATGGTGCTGTGAAAATTGAGTTTCAGCTTGCCAAAGATTAAAACTTGACCTATATCTTTCACCATGCACTAAACTAAAATCAAAATGGATTAATGATCTAAATATTAAAATAGAAACGCTGAACCAGCTGGAACAGAAGTTAGGTAGAATTCTTGAATATATTGGTGTAGCAAAATATTTTATGAACAAAACCTCAGTTGCCTGTGAACTAGCACAAATAATCAACAAGTGGGATCTCTTCTTACTAAAAGGCTTCTGCACAGCAAGAGAAACCACCAGCAGTGTGAAGAGACAACCCACAATGTGGGAGAAAATGTTCACCTACTGTTCCTCAGACAAAGGTCTACTATCTCGAATCAATAAAGAACTTAAAAAAAAAAAATCAGACCTCCCAAATTTAAAGACCCAGTGCAAAAATGGGCATCTGAAATGAACGGTCATTTCTCAGACAAAGTAGTAGAAATAGCAAATAAACATATGAAAAAATGTTCAACATCACCGGTCATTCAAGAGATACAAATGAAAACAACGCTGAGATTCCATGTCACCCCGGAAAGAATGGCTGCTGCCATGAAATCAACCAATAACAAATGCTGGCGGGGCTGTGGGGAAAGAGAAACACTGCTCCACTGCTGGTGGGAATTTAGACTGGTACAACCACTGTGGAAATCAGTATGGAGACACCTCAAAATACTAAGACTAGAAGTCTCATTTGACCCAGCTATACCCCTGCTGGGGATCTTCCCCAAAGAATTAAAAGAATCATATCACAGTGATACATGTGCACCCATGTTCATAGCAGCCCAATTTGTAATAGCTAAAATTTGGAAGCAGCCCAATTGCCCATCAAATGGAGACTGGATAAAGAAAATGTGGGTTTTTTTTTTTTTTTTTACAAAATGGAGTACTACTCAGCCATAAAAAATGAGAAATTAGAGACATTTATAGCTAAATGGATTCATATTGAGGCGATACTCTTTTTTTTTTTGGTACCGCGGATCAAACTCCGGACCTTGTGCTTGCAAGGCAGGCTCCAGAACCACTGAGCTAAATCCCCGGCCCGAGGTGATACTCTCAAGTGAAATAAACAGGACACATTTGTAAAGACCAAACAGTTTCTCTCATATGAGAAACTGAAAGTGTAAATAAGGCCTAAAATGTATAATAGATAATGTGAAATAAGAAAAGGGGCAAAGGGGAAGAGAAAATGGGAGGGGTAGGGGAAAGGAAAGAAGGGAATGGAATTAATATGAGAAAATGAAAAAATGGCATCAAAGTCTTTGTAAATAGGGAGGGATGGAGGGGTTGAAGGGAGGGCAGGGGAAGGGGGAAAAAATAAGAACCAAGAGAGATTATGTAAAGGTGCAAATTTACAATGATGAATGTGATTATAGTGTATACCTAAAATGTACCAATAAAATTAATTTTAAAAAAATGAAATTAATGTAAAAAAATTTCTGTAAGTGGATCCAAGTTGATGTTGAAGCAGAAGAGGTCATCACAGGTGAACGCCTGCAGCGTGGTCATTGTGCAGCTCTGCCAGCAGTGAAGCAGGTTAGCCACCCCATTTTTCTTTTATCTACTTCCCTCCTATTTTTTTTTGCTAGAATTAAAAAAATTTCAGATATATTATTTTACATATATTTTATCCTATGTATTTAACAAATAAGGACTTTTTGCTATAATGTAACCACAATAATAGCATAGCTAACAAAAGCAACAATAATTTATTAATATCATCTAAAAAACTATCTCTGATATTTATTTGCCCGGTTGACTACAAGAATGTCTTTAGTTTGTTTTTTCAAATCGAGGTTCAATCAGGAGCTGAGTGTGGTGGCATATGTATATTATCCAGCACTCTGGGAGACAGGGGGGAGGATTGCAAGTTCAAGGCCAGGCCGAATTGAAAAAGAGATTCAAGCAGAGACCACAGATTACATTTGATTAACATGTACCTACGGAATCTTTCAATCTATAAAAATTATCCCACTTTTTTATTCTCCTTTGCCATTTATTTATTGAAGAAAGTAAGCTTTTTGTGTTTGTGTTTTGATTTTACAAAATCAATTTTAGGCAAATTGTGTCCTTTGATGGAGCCAGGCTTACTCTATTTCTCATACTCCTAGTAAACTGGGACTTGTGTCTGGAATTGTGGTGACCCTAGGTGGCCATCAGCCACCTGTGGTGATTGAGCATTTTAAATGTGGTTGATCTGAATCAAGATGTGCAGTGAGTATAAAATATACACACGATTCCAAAGACAATTATGAAAAAAGACTGTACAATGTTATATTACCTTGTAGTATTGATCATTCATTCAATTATATTTAGGACATATTAAAATATATTTAAAATTAATTTTAATTTTACTTTCAGTTTTGCTTTTTTGATGTGACTATTGGAAAGTTGCAAATGATACCTGTAGTTTGTCTTTCTATTAGATAGTGCTGGTGCTGAGGCCTCATTAGGTTCAGGTTCAGTGTTTTTCTGTTTTGGCATGAGTACTATAGAGGTGAGGTGGTATGCTTCTTGCCTCACATTAGTAAGTGTAACATTCAGTGAGGGTTAATTGCCCTACTGAGAGTGCTGTTAAGCTTGCTCACTGGTGAGAAAGGGAAATTCAGGACCTGCTTGGGACTATCCTGGCACTCACAACCCGAATTTTGTTGTTCTATTGAGCCCCAACATCTTCAAAGAACACCAACCTCATGCCAGAGAGCCTTGTGACAGTCATACAGGAAGATAAAAACAAATGACTCCATAATTATATCTGAGTGCACACATAAAGAACACCATCCAAACCACAAATCATTGCCCTGTCAGGGCTTTTGTGAATGACTATTGCTTCTTTACCAGTTACAGCTTTAGCTTCACTTTGTTCCTCTGCATTTTAAATGGGAATTAAAATTTCCAGTAATAGAATCACCCATTTCCTGACAGAATCTAATTAAGAGCACATCTCTGTTTCCTTTAACTTTCCCCCAAATAGGTCCAAGCCTGAATCTTATAAGTACTTTCTAACATCCTCCTATGAAGACCTCCGTAGTTCCCTTTGGTGTATACTGGCTCTCGTGTTGCAATGACACAATGGACACATTTTAATTCCAGGTTTTTTTCAAGAGTATTGACAGTGGTCTCAGGTTGTGTTGGAGCCTCATCTTTCCATCACAATGTTTATTGGATAGATTTTTAAGTAGGGATACAAAAGTGTAGCTTAGCAGCTATTTATGACCCTTATGAAATTGGGCCCATGAGTCTGAACAATTATTGAAGATTTTTGCAAATAGACCTAAATCCATTTGATCATTGTATTAGTTTGGTAGGGATGCCATAAAAAGATAACACAAACTAGTGTCTTAAACAATAGTCTAGAGGTGGATGTAGTGTCACATGCCTGTATTCCCCAGCTACTCAGGAGGCTGAGGTAGAAGGATCACAAGATCATGGCCAGTTGGGCAACCTACTGAGAACCTGTCTCCAAAGTAAAAAGGGCTAGGGATGTAGCTCAGTGGCCCTGGGTTCACTCCCCAACCTCTTTCTCTCTCTCTCTCTCTCTCTCTCTCTCTCTCTCTCTCTCTCACACACACACACACACACACACACACACACACTAACAATAATTTCACTATTGTCTCATAGTTTTTGATGCTAGAAGTCCAAGATCAAGGTGTTGACAAGGGCTAGTTTCTTCTGAGCCCCATGAGGCAGAATCTAACCCTAGCTTCTGGTGGTTTGCTAGCAATATTTGTGTTTCTTGCTTTGTAATCACATCACTCTGATCTCTGCCTTATGTTCACATGGTGTTCTCCCTATGCCTGTCTCCAAATTTCCCATTATACCCGGTGGAGGATCCCATTCATATTGGAGAGAGCCTACTCTAATGACCTCATTTTAACTTGATCACCTCTGCAAAGCTTCTGTTTCCATACAGAGTCACATTGTGAGGCACTTAGGTGTTAGGATTTTGACATACGGATTTGGGGGGGGGCACAATTCAATTCATAACAGTCATTCACTACTATTAGAATATTTTTGATAAATGTCAGTAGCCATCAATTTTACAGGTAAGTAATTGTGGATGCTTCCTGACAATCTCACTGTAACTAGTTTATATTCAAAGCAAGTCTTCACCCAAATTCTATACACATATGAACATTTATTAAATAAGCAGCTATTAATTAGTTGTTTCAAGAACAGTTCATAAAACCTGATCTGTAAATCTTAGGAAGTCTCAGACTTCTTTTCTGTAAGGGTTTTAACCACACTTTGTATAAAGAATTCATCTGGGGCTGGGGATTTAGCTCAGTGCCACCACCCCTGCCTTGCAAGCACAAGGTCTTGAATTCGATTCCTGGTACCCCCCCAAAAAAAGAATTCATCTGATTTAGTTAATCCTATAATGGTAACTGCCAGCCAGAATCCTCTGAAATCAGAACTGGATTTAGGCCTGGGTGCTATCTTTATGAGCACAGTGAAGGTTTCAGCCTGGTGAAAAGGTGTGGAATATCTCTAACTCATTTTACACTGAATAGTATGGTGATATTCTGCCAATGGGAGTCCATTTACAGTATTCATTATGTTAATTACCCAGTCATTAATCTTACCAGTGAAAGTCTATTAATAACATTTATTATAATTAGCAGTGCTTCTTGTGTTGATTGAAGGTAGGACTTGTGACAATCCTCTCTGGTGTGTGGCATTTTGATTAAATGTTAGCTATGAAGTCTTGATTAGGGCAACCAACTATTCCTAGGGTATAGATTAAAACTAATAAGCACATACTTACATCATACCATCAGAGCTCAAATATTTAAAAGTAAATTACAGACATCATAACCAAGCCACACCATTTTTAGAGAGTGCTTGGGAGAATGTATAATAAATAGATGCACACTGGATTCCAAAGACCATGGTATGGGGGTCAAATGTACCATTTACCAGCTATCTTTGTGATTTGGGGCAAATCATTTACATTTTCTCGGTTTCAATTTTTTTATCTATTAAAGGCCTGGATTAAATAATCCTTTAAGTTCCTTCCAACATTTATTCTATAATTCTAAGAGTTAATATATCCACACATATAAAATAATATAATGCAGACTGAATACATGACTGCTCAAGGGGAAGTGGCATGAAAGAAAGAATTTGGAGGAAGTGAGGCAAAACTAGTCATCAGTATGTGTATGTACATGTGTATGCTTCTCTTTTTGCCTATAAGCTCTTATATAGATAAAAATGATGCTTGGTACTTTCAGACTCAATTTGGGGATATTAGATATTATTGAAGGTGACTTTTTTTAGCTTTTAGAATTTGCAACTGGTGAGGAAGCACAGTATTGATTTTGCTTGCTTGAAGTCGACAGGTGTTGCAGTGGTAGGTCTGTGTGTTGACTTCAAGTTCAAAGCAGTCATGTGTCCTACCAATACACTTCTGTGCCTCTTCAGTGAGACCTCTGTGAAAACGGCTATTTGCAAGAGTAAAATCTGAATGAAGATGGCATGTTCTTCTGTTCAGAAATAGAAAGGAAAAACATACTGACTTTGAATACCTTGATTAAAGTAGTATTCAAATCCTAAACATTGCCCCAGGCACATAATTCAAATGAACCCTACAGGCAAATTTTCTGTGCTTCATTTGCCAGTAGTTTGTAGACTTCCTGCTCAGGGAAGCTAAAAGAGAATGTAACAGCTTCCCTTTGTCTGGGATGGAAAAAACAGGCTGGACCAAAGGGCATGTGGGACAAACTGGAATAGCCACGAGGGCCAGGTGAAAAAAGTCAGTGAATGAAGCCAGCTGAGATGAATCAGTAGGATGTGATAAGGGAAGCTGGGCCCCAGGAGAGGGGGAAAGCCACCAACTAGCCCCAGGGACAGTGCCAACGGGAGCTGTTTGTCCAAGATTGCTAGCTATTCTAGGATTGCCAGAATTGCCCCTGAACCCAATATTTTGTTTGCCTCTAAAGTGGGATCCCGGTTTTTAATTATTGATTATTAAATGTTTGTAATAAATTAAAGCTTTTTATAAAGGTTTGAGGGCCAAACAAAATATCTACCTGTACAATGTAGAAATTTCACCGTTGGGTTATCATGAAAAAATAAGGGCTTTAGACATACCTGGGAACAAAGGCCGGCAAAACTATTTGTTGGCTGTGTAACATGAGATAGGTACTTAAAATGTTTGATCTTTTTTTATAAGTGAACAATGATGATATTTTCACTCAGTTGGTAAGATTACTGTGAATATTGAATGAGAGAGTGTTTGACAAAGTGCACAACTACACCTGGCATTTAAATGTAGCTCTCGTGAGTGTTCTTTAAAGATACCTTTTAGGCCAATTATAATAAACTGATTGCCCACAGTTCAAATCCAGCTCCCAAATCCATTTTTCTTGGCAGCCTTCAAATGTCCGGAGTGGAGGGTCAGCATCATCTCTTGAAATGAGGCATGAGCTCTTCAGTTTGTCACTGTCCCACCAGCCTGCTATTTTCCATCTGAGTTTATGATCCCTATGTATGGGACATTTGCTTGACCCTGAGGGCTAGTGTGTGTGTTTCCAGTTCTACTGCATCTAACTGTGTCTAGTGACAAGAAGCTTGATGGTGCTAACTGTGGAGAGTTGGTAGAGACATCAGCAAGTACACAGTCTGGCCAGTGCTATCAAGATAATAGTAATCTCAGCAGGAGTTCAACAGGAGTGTCTCCAGCTTCTCTGAATGGTGCTTTCCATGATACTTAAATAACCTAATGGGTTGATCTGGGCTTAGTCTTCCATGGGATCAATGCATAAATTCTCATTTTCTCAGCGTACTATCCAGCAAACAGTGTTGCCTTATCAATAATAATTTGAAAAGGTTATGTCATGTGGCTTGGAAATATCATGAGTTCCCCAAGAAATGACTGTAGAAAGACTTATTATGGTCTGTGGCTTGGAAATATCATGACTTCCCCAAGAAATGACTGTGGTAAGACTTTTTATGGTCTATCAGTATTCCGTATGGAAATGAATGCAGCAGCCATGAAAATATGCACAAGTCCCTGATCTTGGTTCTCTAAGAAGCATAATAGGTGCCTGGCTGATCTTAGCATTTTCAAGCCTAAAAAATTGTCATTTGGGGAGTTGTAGGCAGTTTATGCTTTCTAGGTTAGAGCATGCAAATTGTCTTTGGGGAAATATCAATTAGATTCATTTGGTGCAAGCAACAGAAATAGATGTTGGCTGATTTCAGCAAAGGGATTTTATTTGAAGGATATGGAGTAATTCAATAAAAGTGGATGAATATGATCTTGAACAGAACTAGAGATCAGGTGGCAAGAACTACCAGATAGTCTCTTTGGAGCAGCTTTTAGGGTGGATGATAATTCATTTTCAGACTCATAGCCACTTAGCTCAAGGCTTGGATTCCAGGGAATAATACCTGATTTTTCAGCTTGGGAAGAAGTGTGCTTTGATTGACAGTTCCAACTTAACTGCCTGGCATGGGGCTGGGGAGTCAAAATAAAATTCTGATGCTGGATTCTAGAAGATGGAGGCACATTGTCAAGGAGGCATCTGTCCCATGGTAGACTTTTTCTTTGCTCCAGAAGAAGCTACTTCCCCACACTTATTGGTTAAATGGCTCTAAGGCAAGTATCTGCTGTTTGGAGTACAGGATTCGATTAGACCTATGTTGGACTCCTAGGGAAAAGCATTTGATTACCTAAGATTGGATCAGGTATCCCTTCTTGGTCCAGACAATAAGTTTCTTTTTATCTAAACAGTTTAAGCAGGTTGTTATCTAATAGGTAAACTGAGCAATTTAAAAAGCTACAAGCAAAGTTTTATGCATAGTAATACACTGAGTAAATTTTTAATACTGGCAGGAACCCAAATTTACTCTTCTAAAAGGGAGGAAAAAATTAACTCTGATTGTTGAGATTAAAAAAGAGAGCTGGATATGCATTGTTCAGCCTCTTTTTCCACTTTGGGAGCCAGTTGATAGGCAGGAAGCTGAAGTTTATCTGGTGGGGAAGGTTCTTAAAGATAAGTCCCTAGACCACTGGAGGTTCCCCAGACTCTTTCAGGGGTCAGCTAGATCAAAGGAATTTTCATAGCAATACTAAGATGCCACTTGCCTTTTTCATTGTGCTAACATTTGCATTGATGGTGCAAAAACAAAGATGAGTGAGACTGCTTGTGCTTTGGTGTGAAGGACGGCAGAGACATCAGACTGTATGAGTATTATAGTGTTCTTTATTGCCACACAGGAAAAAAGCAAAACAGTTTTATTTAAGAATATTTTTGATAAACACACTTATTTTATTCTACCCACAGTTGTGTGCACTTCAGAGGCATCCTGAAGTACAGTGATTGTTCAGAGGATAAGGACTTGTCTATTGTTTGAGCCTTGAGCTGAATTTGATCTTTCCCTCCAGAACACTATTTTATATAAAAGAATGATTGGTAAATGATGGTTATTCAGACATTTGCATTTGGTGGATGTTTTCTCCAGTTAAGTGATTGTTACTTCAAGGTAACCAACTGATAATATTTTCTACCAATGATAAAATTTATGCCTACATGCAAAAATTAGAATTTTCCAAAACTTGTATCTGCTACCACCACAGGGTTGATATTTTTCTAATACTTAACAACTTTTCAATGGTATTTGTGGTTATGTTAATGAATGTAGGTTTTGAATACTATATAACGAAATATACTGACATTTGGAAGACCTGCTTAACTTTGTTTGGTTTGAGCCAAAACTTTGCAAATATTTAATGCATAATGTTACAAAGATCCATTTAAACTGCAAGATAAGAGAATTTTACTATATCCGAGTTTGAAAAGTTCATTGATATGGTTTCATATTCCATACTGCAAGTAACCTGCATCCATGACTGACCCTTATGGGGAATTGAAAGCTAGAACCTCTTACCTTAGCACAGACTGGGTCTGTGGTGGGATCAGGCTGACATAAGGTTTCAGCTGGACCTACATCTTTGTCTAGCTTCTTTCCTCTGCCTACCTTGTTTCGTTTATTCTCTTACAAGTTTCACTGAAAACAATCCATCAATTGGGCTCTAGAGAACCCAGCCTAAGTTAGACATAGGTAGAAGGCAATGAGGGTTCCTTTCTGCTAAGGCATTTGTTTTCTTGATAAAAATGAAGAGGGAAACATCCTCCCTCCATCCTTGCCTTGAACATGCCTGTAACGTTTGGAGCTAGAAGTCCTATCTTGTGACCAAGAGACAATTTGAATAAGGGAATGAACAAGAGAGTCCTAGATTCAGTGCCAGTAGCTCCTATCTGCAGACATTATTTTTAATATGTAAGAAAATAAATTCCATTTGGTAAGTCACTTTAAGTCAGTGTTTCTGTTATCTGTGAACAGACACTATCTGATGTAATGAGATAGATAAGATAATAAAAGGTCTAGCACATAGCAGGTACTCAAAAATTGATAATTTCTTTCCCCCCATCTCTTCCCAATTTTATTTTCCTGGCTGGAGTTTATAAGACCAAATGAGATTACACAAATATACCTATTTCTGGCTGTTTATATTGAAACAATGCACTGATTACAAGAGGAATAACTGAGGGGAAGGATCAGTGGCTTTTATTGCTCCCTCCTTGCAACTTGACACTGGATGATGTTGTGTACTAGGAGGATTGGCCCAGATCATGGCTTTAATTCAGTATCTCTTAACAACTCAAGAAAAATACCTTTACCTTTACATTATAGTAAGTGTGTCATTATTTTAGGCTCATTTTGGCTAACCTCTTAGGTTTATTATAAGGGCACCAATATCATCCCCAAATAAGAGAGGATGGGTGAGTGGTCGGATATCAAAACAGTGGAGCCTTTGTCTGGACTGTGATCTTGTATATGTAGTGAAGCATCCCTTTTTTTCCAGGAGGGAATCATCATTTTTGATCTTTGATTTGCATAATATTTATGGAAATAAGCTTGTCTTTGGAGTAGTGAAACTCCTGGTAATGGGGACCTATTGTTTGAAATGTGTTGAATGCATCAGGTTTATGTGCCCTTAAATAGTGCAATTGAACTGTATTTAGCAAATGGTTATTGAACACCCACTGTGTATTAGGCAGGGTAAATTCTAGGCCTCCTTTTAAAGGCCCAGGTCTGTGGGGTGGCAGATGTATCCACAGATCACTTTGTTATGGAGTGGATGCTAAGTAAATTCTATAAGACTTCTGTGGAGAGGAGAGGAGAATTAATTTTACCTTGGGGGCTCTCATAAGGGCTTCTAGATGGCAAAGAGAAGAAGAAATGGTCTCTGTTTATATTTTTTATTTTCTTTCACCTAATTATGCTTTGTGATTATTGAAGATTAAAATCCTTTCTTATAGACTAACTTAAATGAATTCTTACATCACCATGGCATGTCATATAAGTTTGTACATAAAGAAGTAACCTGAGATTCAGCAAGTTTTAAGCACTCATGTGGTGTTAAAGGATGAAGAACACAGGTTTTCTCATTCCAGATTCAATTCTTTCTCTGTGGGCAAGTGATTTTTACAGTCTTTGTTGTGAAGAAGGGAATGGAATTAATAAGAGAAAAAGAAAAAATGGAAACAAAGTTTTTGTAAATAGGGAGGGGTGGAGGGGTTGAAGAGAGGGCAGGGGAAAGGGGAAAAATAAAAACCAAGAGAGATTGTGTAAAGGTGAAAATTTCCAATGATGAATGTCATTATATTGTATACCTTAAATGTTCCAATATAATTAATTTTAAAAAATTTAAAAAATAAGGCTGTGCATTAGAATCTCTTCAAGTTTTTAAAAATCCCCATGTGCAGGCTATACTCTGACCATTTAAATCAGAATTTCTGGGAGGAGGGCCTAGGTATCAGTGTTTTGCTTTTTGAAACTATTTATTTATAAATTGTAAAAAATACATAACATAAACTTTACCATCTTAACCAATTTTTTTTTTTTTTTGGTACTGGGGATCGAACTCGGGTCCTTGTGTTTGCACAGCAGGTGGGGAAACCATTGAGCTAAATCCCTGGCCATCTTAACCATTTTTAAGTACATATGCATACACAGTTCAGTGGCCTTAAGAAACTGAGTCTGTTGTGTTACCATTGCCACTCTCTCATCTCCACAATTACTCATCTTACAGAATCTAAACTCTATCCATTAAACAATAACTCTCAATTTCCCCCTCATTCCTGGTAGCCACTACTTTCTGTGTCTGTGAATTTGACTATTTTAGATACCTCATATAAGATGAATCATACAGTATTAGTTTTTTTGTGATTGGCTAATTTCATTTAGGATACTATCCCCATGGTTCCTTCATATTGTGGAATGTATGATAACTCCTTTCCTTTTTAATGTATAATATTCCATTGCATGTGTATAACAGACTGTTTATCCATTCATCCATCAACAGACACTTAGGTTGTGTCTATCTTTTGGCTATTGTGAATAATGCTAGGAATATGAGTGTACAAGTATCTCTTCAAGACCTTGCTTTTATTACTTTTGGGTATATATCCAGAAGTGGAATTGCTAGATCATGTGGTGTTTCTATTTTTAAATTTTTTTGAGAAACCACCATAGTGTTTTACATAGTGGTTGTGTCATTTCATATTCCTACCAATAGCACATGAGTGTTTTGATTTTTTTTGTAAAGCTCCCAAATGATTCCAGTGAACAACCCAGGTTGGCAACCCTTGCAACAGACTGATCTCCTTAAGGACAAGACTGTTTTGTTCACTTTGTGTCCACCACACTCAGTGCCAACCAAGCCAGCCATCCCATGGGACTGACACTGAACCTAACTCCACTATGGTGTCTCCATTTTCTTTCTGGATAACTTCTGCAGAGCTGTAGCTAAACCAGGAGAATGCGCTGACAGACCTCTGAAGTTTTCCTCACCTATGAACAATACTTCTGCTCTAGTCTTATTTATTCTTTGATACTTTGCAGAGCAAGCATAGAAAATAAGTAGTTTCTTCTTCTAAAGCCAATGGAAGAGGAGAAATGAAGACAGCAAGGAGAAAGGCAGACTTCCAGGTTTTCTTCAGGTGTGTAGCACATGCCTCCTATTTTCCATGATTGACAAGGAACTAGTTATAACTTCTTAATTAAATTTCATCATCTGCCTCTCCCTCATCCTGGTTCTTCAAGTTAAAGAAGAGATTTTAGTCCTTAAAACCAAATGTGGTTTTCTTTTTGGAAATAAACAACAATCTTCCCAACCAACCAAGAGGAAATCTGAGGACTTGATCCGTAATCCTCTTAAGCTAAACTATTCCTACCCCACCCCAACTTTCTCTGGGGGAATCTCTGAGTTTGGAGAATGAAGGCAGTGACAGAAGAAGGGTAAAAACACAGTGTCAGGGGAGGCTAAAAGTCGTTGCATTTGGTGTTGGTTTTCCATTGGGGTTGTTTTCAAGAATGATTTATTTAATAATCTTGATTTAGAAGACTTTTAGTGTCAGCAAGCAGTCTTCTTTATTACTTTGGTTTCCTGATGGCCTTCACGGGGCCTCTTATATTTCTATCAAGCTATTGACATTCTGTCTGAATCAATAGCCAGCAAAGCTCTCTTCCTTGGATATGCTGGCAGAGTATGTTTTAACTGGGATCAGAGATGAAGAGTTATAGTCCTTTAGAATCAAGATAGACTGTGAGAGATAAGCTCCCAGCCCAATCTTATTTTCACCTTGGCTTCCTGACACTGTGTCACTTGGCTTCCTGGTTGTGTCAGTTGAGAGGAAAACCCAGGTCTTCTCTCACTGTGTACATTATTTTTTGCCATACAAGGGTTGATAAGAAGTACAATGTGCCAGGCATGGTGGTGCACACTTGTAATCCCAGCAGTCAGAGGGTTGAGGCAGAAAGATCACTGCGAGTTTGGGACTGGCCTGGGCTACATAGTGAGTTCAAGGCCAGCCTAAACTATATAGTGAAGTCTTGGTCTCAAAAAACAAACAAACACCCAAAAAACAAAACAAAAAAACCCAACAAAGTATGATGTGTGTTAAGAAATTCATTACAATAAATATTCTCCTTCATTTCAAAGAGTTATCCCATCATTCTTGCCACTTTCTGAAGCAGTTCTGGAAGTCCTCCTTCATGAGTATCTTTATAAGGTCTGATTTAAAAAGTACAGTGAATACTGCTGCTGGATGCTGTACCATGGAAATGCAGACTTATAAAAACATTATGGTATGCCATCAGCCACCTTGTGACTTCTGGCTTTTCTCCAGAATCAAAATGATGATGAAAGGTAAATGTTTTGAATCTATTCAAGCCATGAAGGCAGCCATGGTAGTGTAACTAAAGACACTCATGAAAAAGGACTTCCAGAACTGCTTTAGAAAGTGGCAAAAATGATGGAAAAATTGTGTTAGAAGGGAGGAGTATTTTTAGGGGAATTAATGGCAATATGTCTTTTACTATAATAAATTTAAAAAATTTTTTTCAGTACTCACCATACTTTTTGGTCATGCCTCGTATGTTGTACTTGCATCACTCACTCTTTCATCCAGTGTTTATAGAGTCTTATATTTGAGACACATTTCTAGGCATTGGGAAAGAGCAACACAGACACATTTCTTGTTCTTATGATATAGAATGGAGGAGACACCTAATTAAACATCAATTCATTATAAGGAACCCAATCCTCTTGGCAGGGAGAATAGAAAGTAAGAGTTAGCTTGCAGAAAGGTGAAGGGTGAAGAGGAGGAAAAGATCACACACAAAGGCCCCAGACAGATATGAGTGGTGCATTTAAAGAACTGAAAGAAACTCAGGGTGGAGGAGGTAAGAGATACTCAGTAGGCAGTTCCATGGAAGCCTTGCTAAGGAGTGTGGACTTCATCCTGAGGACAGTGGGGAGCTGTGGAAAGGGTTAGGTAGGATTCTCCATGCTCAGAAGTACATTTCAGAGGGCTTCCTTTGATTGTTACATGGAGAATGGGCAGGAGATAGACTTTACCCAGGAAGAGAGACCAGTTAGGAGGCCATTGAGGCAATCCAGATGAGAGAGGATGGTGGCTTGGACCAAGTTTTTTGCAGAGGGGATGGAGAGAAGTGATCAGATTTCAGAGGTATGTTGGACTGGCCTTGGGAAGTGGCAAACTTCTTGGATGCAGACCCTGGCAAGGGCCTGGAGGCAGAAGATGAGATCTGAGAATGGAGATGGAGATGATTTTGGACACATTGATACTGAAGTACCTTTGAAATGTGAACACACATCTTAAGTTTCTATGCTAAGTTGATGCCTGTTAGGAGTTGAATTGTACCTTCTCCCCCATTCATATGTTGTATTCCCAGTACCTCAGAAAGTGACTGCATGTGGAGGTAGGGCTTTTAAAGAGGTGATTAAGATAAAATAAGGCTTTTAGGGTAGCCTCTGATCCAATTGATTGTTGTCCTTATAAGATGAGGACATTTGGGCACAAAGAGAGACATCAGCAGTTTATACACACAGAAGAAATACCACTGAGGACATAGCGAGGAGGTAGTCTCTCAGGGTGAGAGGCCTCAGAAGAAACAAACCTGCAAATACCTTGATCTTCGATTTACTGCTTCCAGACTATGAGAAAATAAATTTCTGTTATGTAAGCTGCACAGTCTCTGGTATTTTGTTTTAAAAGCTCTAGCAAGCCAATACAATCCCTTTCTCCTTTTCTCATTCATTCTCTTTACATAAAGGTGATATCTATGGTCAGTCAGATGTAGGGGTCTGCAGAGAGGGTGTGAATTTAGAGTTTTGATGTCTTCAGTGCAGAGATGTAATTAATACTCAGAGAGGAAGCAGTCACCTACAGTGCCTAGCTAGAAAAGAGGAGAGCCTAGGCCAGAATATGAGAGAGGCCATTATTTCAAGGCCAGAGAAGTAGGGGAAGTCTAGAGCTCTGTGTCATGGGAGCCCAGAGAAGGGATTAGCCAAGGGTATCAGAAGCTGAGAGGGCAGGTAAGGTGAGGGCAGTGCTATGGACTGAATGTTTGTATCTCCCCACACCCAGTTCATATGTTGAACCCCTAACTTCCAATGTGATGGGGCCTTTGGGAAGTAATGAGGTTTAGATGAGATCATGAAGATGGGTTCCTCATGATGTGGTTAGTCATAACAAGAAGAGGAAGAGGGCTGGAATTTAGCTCAGTGGTGCCACCATCTGCCTCACAAGTGCCAAGTCCTGAGTTTGATTCCAGGTCCAAAAAAAAAAAAAAGACGCCAGAGCTCACTTTGCCATAAGAGAAAGTGGCAGTCTGTGAGCCTGGAAGAGAACCCTTGCCACACTCTGAAAAGGAGATGTCTTGATCTTGGACTTCTAGTCTCTAGCACTGTGAGAAATCTGCCTGTTGTTTAAGACACCTAGTCTCTGGTATTTTATTATAGCAGCCCAAAGTGACTAAGACAGCACTCACATTGGAGAGTACTTCCAGGGGACCCATGTGATGGGAGCCAGACTCCAGGGACAAGGGGTGGGAGGTGAGGATCTGGGGATGATGGGATAGACATGGCTTATGAGGAGTACAGCTGCGTAGGAAGACTGACATTCAGAAAATAATCTGGAGTGAGGATGAGAAAGAAAACCTTTTAAAACAAGATTCCCTTGAACAAGCTTAAAAAGCCTTTATAGATAAGAGGCAGGATCTCTGCTCTAGTGAGAGGATGATCGGCAGTGTCCAGACCCCGAGGAAGTCAAAGGTGAGTGTCCCACAGCATTGGTCACGAGTGGATCTTGTCTTGGAGGAGATCAGCTAGACAAGGTGCAGGTGGAGGGAGGCCAGATGTTGGGATGGTGGGAACTACAGGAGCTGCCTTCTAGCTGCTTCCCTTTGGAGAGCAAGGAGAGGTGGTCCTCGGAGAGCAGAAGGGTGCTGTGTGGGGAGACATCCTTTCACAGACTGAAGGCATGAGCAGTCCATCTCCTTAAGTGATGCAAGCTACAGAGAGAGTGCAGCATTTACTATATGTCAGAACATTGCACAACTGAAAAGAAATTGGCAGTTAAAATTACTTTATTTTTACAGATGAGCAATCTAGGGCCCCAGAGATCAAGATTCTATCCAAAGTTACATAATTTAAAAATGCCCCAGGCAAGATTTAAGCCCAGAATCTTTAAAACCTTGGCCCTTTGCCCTCAACATAGTGCCCTCCTGGCCTGGACTGGATCAAGCTAGTGGATGCCTTAGGCAGGCTGATAAATTGTCTATCTATAGGTGTTTACAGTTTATTTGGGGTTTGTTTGAAGGAGTTGAATTCTGTGTGCAGTCAGACCTTGTAGTCCCAAAATCATCTCAATACCTGGACTCAGTACCTGGGCCAAAGGCCCAGGGTTAACTTGACCCACCTTCTTAAGAATGAAGGTCACACAAGCACCTCTGAAATTTGCAGCCTTGTGAAAGATAGGAAGGGGATATCTCCATACCCTTTGAATCTGGTAGTTTATCACATCGAAGATGAGTCCTTATTTATAAATGGTGAATTTGAAAGGCAGTTCCAAATCCATTTGTGTATAAGTCCAGCTAGACGTTCATTAGACAAGTCACTGTCACACCATCAAGGGATGATTTTCCTCTGAAGTGTAGCTTTGTTTCTGTATAGAAGGATGTAGAGATGACTAGCATTTTTATTATTTCCAGCCATGTACAGTCACCTCTCGGGGAGGAGTTCTGGAATGTTTCCATTTTTTTCCTGTCTTGTTTCCATTGACATTTTAGTGCCTCTGTGATAGGTTAGCATTATAGATCTGGGCCACTGTCCAGCTGAGCCGCCCTCAGTCAGTTCCGGTTAGAGTGAGCCTCAGTTTCCCACAAGATTGTCAAAAAATAAGCATCACTTGTTTTGTGGATGCAGGTGATTCATTGCTGAAATCATGTAACTCTTCATGCTGTAGGGACCCATCAGAGCTGTCATAATCATGTTTCTATGATTTACTCATAATTTGCTGAGCCATGGAACTCTGATCATGGGAAATGTTGAAGTGCTATCATGATGACTTATGTCTAAGAAAGTTTTCTTTTCTTATCATAGATGTTTCCGTCAAAGTAAAATCTCTACTGTTTGTGCCTTGCTGTTTTCAGCTCAGTTGTGGGAAGGCGCAAATACTCTAGGCTTAAAATAAGAGGCAGTGAATCACTAAAAACCTCAGCAAGGGCAAGTCAGGTAGTTTACCAATACACTCTTAGTGCCTAGAGAAAATCTACAGTGGTAGAGAGGGTAGAGAACAGAGAGAACTACCCTCCTCTTCCCTAACTGAGGTTTTTTTTGTGTTGCCACTCTTGGTGCTAAAACTCAGAATGTCCTGGGCAAACCAGGAAGAGTTACTCATCATACTTAAAAAAAATAACATTTTTATTATAGAATGGCTTTGAATTTACAGAAAAATGGCAAAAATAGAATAAGAGAATTCCTACATAACCCTATTCAAATCTTATTAGTATCTTACTTCAGTATGGTACATTTGTCACAATGAATAGAATATCAACATATTATTATTAAACTGAAGTCCATATTTTGTTCAGATTTCCTTAATTTTTGTCTATAATCTGTTTTCTGTTCTAGGATTCCATCTAAGATATTACATTACAAAGAATTGTTATGTCTCTGTAGGTTCTTGGTTGTAATACTTTCTTAGTCTTCCCTTGTTTTTGATGACCTTGAGTTTTCAGAAGTACTATTTAGGCATTTTGTAGAATATCCCTCCACTGGAGTTTGTCTGGTGTTCTCCCCCATGATGATATTAGGGTTGTGGGTTTGGGAGAGGAAGACCACAGAGGAAGACTGTCATTCTCACCACACAATAGCAAGCGTACACACACCACCATGACTTGTCATCTGGCCACCTGGTGGGGTAGTGTTTGCCAGGTGTTTCTATTATAGAGCTGCACTCTCCCTTTCCACATTGAGTTCTTGGGAAGGAAGTCACATGTGCAGCCCATACTTAAGGAGTATGCTCTATTTTCTTTTTTTCCATTAAGTTTATTGGTATATTTTAGGTATAAAATACAGTTACATTCATCATTGGGATCTTGTACCTACATGATGTATCTTGGTTCTTATTTTTTTTCCCTTTCCCCTGCCCTCCCTGCACCTCCTCCACCCTTCCCTATTTGCAAAGACTTTGATTCCATTTTTTTTCTCATACTTTTTCTTTTCCCTTCTTTCTTTTCCCCTACCCCTCCCACGTCCCCTACTCCTTTAGACCTTTTCTTCCTATTACACAATATCAAATATATATTTGTAAAATTACAATATCAAAATTTAGAGGACATTACCACATGTTTTAAAGAATTTAAAAGGATATAGAAAGCATATTTCAAAATCTTTTTTAAAATAAAATTGACAACTTCTAAGAAGTACCTTGGAAGACAAATTAATGAAACTAACTCTGGAGGAAATATAAAATTTGAATAGCACCTATTAAAGAAAGTATATTCCTAGCTTGAAACCCTACCTATATGACAACAACAGGCTCATATACATTTTAACTGATAAATTATATCAAACATTTAAAGCAGAAGAAAGAAGGAACACTTCTCCCCTCATTTTAGGAACTCAACATTGTGCTAATCCTAAAACTGGATAAAGATAATAGAAGACAAAAGTATGAACATAGATAGAAATTTGTTCAACAAAACAAACTATTAGAAGTCAGATCTGGCAGTATGTAGAAAGTGGTTTTATTATAGGGATGGCAGTGTTGGTTCAGCACTGGAAGATCCACCCCTCTAAGTAACATTTTAACAGAGGAAAGTAAAAAGCCATATGATCCTGTCAGTAGTTGCAGAAAAAGTATTGGACTAAATTCCACAGCTGTTCATGGTAAAAGCTATCAGGAGATTAGAAGTAGAACAGAACCTTCTCAACAGATAAGCCGTGTACTCCATACTCCCAGCAAAAATGCCTTGTATGAATGGAAAAGATACAATGCTTTCCCCCTAAGGTGGGGAACAAGGGCAGATATGCCTACACTTCA
Organism: Heterocephalus glaber; assembly: GCF_053883595.1. Taxonomy (NCBI): domain Eukaryota; kingdom Metazoa; phylum Chordata; class Mammalia; order Rodentia; family Bathyergidae; genus Heterocephalus; species Heterocephalus glaber. The sequence continues at coordinate 27,675,355 of NW_028258324.1, forward strand.
TCTGTCCATTAAACTTTGAAACATCAGCCCAAATCAAAATAGTCTGACAATAAAAAGACACAATTAGCATAGGATTGGCAATGTAGAAGTAAAATCTTTATATGTAGATGAAATGATCATCTACAGAGAAAATACTAAGAAATCTCTAGGAGCCCCTAGAACTTGTATTTGAATTTAGCAGGGTTAGAAAACACAAGATATATATAAAAATTCAGGTCTGTGTATACTTGCTATAAATGGGGAATTGGATATTGAAAAATTTTTTTTTTTTGAAAATTTTGCATTTATTTTTCTTAAACCAAACGCTGGGGTAGCATAAAGACTAACCAACAGCTCAGACATTCTTTGGATTTAATGCATAATTACAATAGTCACATGCACATCCTAAAATTAAAAAGTAAAAAGTTATTCCTAAAATCATGTGTCAGTAAAACTTGCCTGGAACTGGTTATACAATACACACGACATGTATACTATTTTGTAGCACAAAATTTCTCAGAACACACATGAAAAATAGAATAATTTATATTTATAAAAAAGTACTATTTTATGAACAAAACAACTGAAACTCAGGAAAAAGTGATCAAAATATTATAGGACAACTAATGCCCTCTTTCTCAAAATCCTTTACAAAAGGAGGTAGATTCATAAATTAACAGTTCAAGGTCTGGTATTTTAATGTTACTTTTTTTTCTTCTTTTGCTTTTCGTCTGCTTCCAGTTTAAGCTTAACTTCTTCAGCTGTAAGGGCTTCAAGTTTCTTATTCTTTGCTTTCTTAACCTTTTCCTTGATGGTAGCCACATCAATTTTAGTTTCAGTAGAAGCTTCCTTAGATTTTGCAACTGGCTTTTCTTTAGGTGGAATAAACGCTTTATTTCTTTCCTCTTGTCTCTTACTGAGAGCTTCTGCTTGTTTAGCCTTTATTGCTTCCATTTTCTGTCGCTTCTTCTGATTTGCCTTCAAAAAGTATTCACCACTAGCCAATTCTTTGTCAACCTGACTTTCTGGCTGTGGTGGTGGGAATGGTGTATACTCTTTCTTTACAGTTTTCTTCTTTGGTTCTTTGCGTTTATTCACATTTTTGTGTTTGAACTGTGACAAAAATCTTTCCCAACTTTGTGATCGTAATTCAGAATCTTTTGCCAACTCTCGTTTAATCATTAAGGTTTTGATATAATAAATTGGATGAATATTCTTCATGGTATCTAAAACTACTTTTCGAACCTCTTTTAAGCCACTGAAAGGTCCAATGGCTGAAACTGTGTTTCCCTGAATCATAATGTAACAGTTTGTTAAGAGTTCCAATGCCTTCAGAGTAGATCCTTTGGGACCAGTAAGTCGTTGTCTTTTTTTTACAAATCTTTCTTTATTTCTTACTAGAGAACCTATTTTAATGATGTCACACGCAACATCATCCTGAAGAATTCATACTGCCTGTTCAAATGAAACACTTCTTGCTAACAGTTTTATCAGATCTCTGACCCTGATGATGATGTATGGATCAAAAGTCTTCTTTGAAGTACAAACAGTCATGCTGCCCTCAATCAGGTCCAGGGTTGCATTAATGTGCTCCGTTCTCTTGCTTCGGTTTCTGGCTGTGAAATTCATTTCTCTCAGGTACTGTAGACGTCCCGTTCTTCGAGGAGGACGCCATTTTCAAACTGCTCCTGGATATTGAAATTTAAAAGTTATGTAGGAGTACAAAGGACCTAAAAAAGTAAAAAAAAAAAAAAAAAAAAAGAAAGGTGTTGGAAGACATTTAGTACCTAATTTTAAGACTTCCTCTAAAACTACAGTAATCAAGGCAGTGTTGGCATAAGGAAAGAGATGTAGATCAATGGAATAAAACAGAGAATGTAGAAACAGAACCACACATATATGGTCCACTGAGTTTTGAAAGATTATTTAACATTAACATTTTATAGAACACAAACTCAATTCAAGAGCAGAGGAAAAGACAGTGTTTTCAGCAAATGGTACTAGAACACCTGGTATCCGTATGTAAAAAATTAACCTCAACCCTTTATTTCCATACATAAAAATAACTTGAAAGGATCTATGAACCTAAATATGAAAGACTAAAACTATAAAACTTTAAGAAGAAATTATAAGGGAAAACGGTCATGAATTTAAGGTGGGAAGAATTTCCTAGGATACACAAAACATGATGTATAAAAGAAAGAAATTGATAAACGAGATTCCATCAAAATTTAGAACTTTAAATGACATTGTTAAGAAAATGAAAAGTAGTCCTTATACAGACCATATTTATAATACATATAACTAAGACCAGAATACATATATATAACTCTTACAGCTCATTAATAGACTGCCCAATTAAAAAGTAGACATAAGGAGATGATAAATAGCCAGTATAGATACGTATTGACTTATCATTGTCATGACTTTTTCGTTTTGTTGGATTCTCCCCCTTTGTGTTTAATTTCTTGTCGCACCCAACAGATTAATTCTGCTGGGCTTCCTGGGGTTGTGATCCTCATTGTCTTTTCCTAGGATATTGTCTAAAATTTTGTGGTTTTTTTCATTTTTTTCAGTTTCTTCTCTTTTTTTTTTGGTATTAAATTCTTTTATTGGTACATTGTAGGTATACAACACAATTACATTTCTCATTGGGAATTGTACCTTTACATAATGCATCTTGGTTCTTATTCTTTCCCCATTCCTACCCCTCCCTTCACGCCCTCCACCCTTCCCTATTTACAAAGACTTTATTTCCATTTTTTCCATTTCTCAGCATTTTTCCTTTCCCTTCATTCCTTTCCCCTGCCCCTCCCACTACCCCTACCCCTTTGGATCTTTTCTTCCTACTTTACATTATCGATTATTCATTCTAATCATTGGTACATTTTAGGTATACAATATAATGACATTCATCATTGGAAATTTGCACCTTTACATAGTCTCTCTTGGTTCTTATTTTTCACCCTTGCCCAGCCCTCCCTTCAACCCCTCCAGTCCTCCCTATTTACAAAGATTTTGTTCCTCTTTTTCCATTTTCTCATATTAATCCCATTCCCTTCTATCCTTTCCCCTAGCCCTCCCACTTCCTTCCCCTTTGCCCCTTTTCTTCCTATTTCACATTACCTATTATACATTTTAGTCCTTCTTTACACTTTCAGTTTCTCACACCAGAGAAACTATTCAGTATTTACACATCTGTGTCCTATTTATTTCACTTAAGAGTATTGCCTCAATGTGCATCCACTTAGCTATAAATGTCTCTAATTTCTCATTTTTTATGGCTGAGTAGTACCCCATTTTGTAAAAAAACCACATTTTCTTTATCCAGTCTCCAGTTGATGGGCATTTGGGCTGTTTCCAAGTTTTAGCTATTACAAACTGCACTGCTATGAACATGGGTGCACATATATCACCCTGATATGATTCTTTTAATTCTTTGGGGAAGATCCCCAGCAGTGGAATAGTGGGTCAAATGGGACTTCCAGTCCTAGTTTTTTGAGGCATCTCCATACTGATTTTCACAGTGCTTGCACCAGTCTACATTCCCACCAGCAGTGGAGCAGGGTTCCTCTTTCCCCACAGCCCTCCCACCATTTGTTATTGGTTGATTTCATGATAGCAGCCATTCTTTCTGGAGTGAGGTGGAATCTCAGCATTGTTTTCATTTACATCTCTCCAATGACCAGTGATGTTGAACATTTTTTCATGTATTTATTTGCTATTTCTACTTCTTTGTCTGAGAAATGTCTGTTCATTTCAGATGCCCATTTTTGGATTGGGTCTTTAAATTTGAGAGGTCTGATCTTTTAAAGTTCTTAATAGATTCGAGATGGTAGACCTTTGTCTGAGGAAGAGCAAGTGAAGATTTTTTCCCACATTGTGGGTTGTCTCTTCACGCTGCTGGTGGTGTCTCTTGCTGTGCAGAAGCTTTTTAATAAGAAGAGATCCCATTTGTTGATTGTTTGTTCTAGTTCCCGGGCAACTGAGGTTTTGTTCATAAAATCTTTTCCTACACTGATGTCTTCGAGGGTTCTACCTAACCTCTGTTCCAACTGGTTCAGAGTTTCTATTTTAATATTTAGATCTTTAATCCATTTTGATTTTAGTTTAGTGCATGGTGAGAGATATAGGTCTAGTTTTAATCTTTGACAAGTTGAAGCCCAATTTTTCCAGTACCATTTATTAAAGAGGCTATCTTTCCTCCAGTGAGGGTGTTTGGCTCCTTTGTCGAAGATGAGATGGCTGAGTGTGTCTGGCGTTGTTTCTGCATCTTCTAATCTGTTCCACTGGTCCTCAAGTCTGTTTCTTTGCCAGTACCATGCTGTTTTTATCACAGTAGCTTTGTAGTAGAGTTGCAGGTTGGGGATTGTGATACCCCCTGCCATGTTTCTGTTACCTAGAATTGCTTTTGCTATTCTGGGTCTCTTCTTGCTCCAAATGAATTTTTGGATTGTTTTCTCGAGGTCTATGAAGTATGCTGCTGGGATCTCAATTGGAATTGCATTAAATCTATATAGCAGTTTTGGAAGTATGGCCATTTTCACTCTATTAATCCTTCCTACCCAGGAGCAGGGGATGTCTGTCCATTTTCTGATATCATCTTCAATCTCTCTTTTCAGAGTGCCATAGCTTTCAGAGAAGAGGTCTTTGATTTCTTTCGTTAGGATGATTCCTAGGTATTTCAGTTTTTTGGATGCTATTATGAAAGGAATTATTTGCCCTATTTCTCTCTCAGTGAGTCTGTCATTTGCGTAGAGGAAAGCTATTGATTTTTGTGTGTTGACCTTGTAACCAGCTACTTGACTGAATTTGGTTATTAAGTCTAGAAGACTTTTGGTGGAGTTCTTGGAGTCTTCTATATAGAGGATGAAGTCATCTGCAAATAATGACAATTTGAATTCTTCATTTCCTGACTTTATTCCTTTTATTTCTTTCTCTTGTCTAATTGTTGTGGCTAATGTTTCCAGAACTATATTGAAGAAGAGTGGTGATAGTGGACATCCTTGTCTTTTTCCTGATTTGAGTGTGAAGGATTTCAGTTTTTGACCATTTAGTATGATATTGGCTGTTGGTTTTTCATAGATGGCTTCTATCAGTTTGAGGTAGAGACCATCTATTCCAATTTTTTGTAGGGTTTTTATCATAAATGCATGTTGGATTTTGTCAAATGCTTTTTCTGTGTCTATGGAGATAATCATATGGTTTTTGTCCTTGGCTCTATTGATATAGTGTATTACATTAATTGATTTTCATATATTGAACCATCCCTGCATCCCTGGGATGAATCCCACTTGATCAGGGTGTATCATCTTCTTGATGATCTTCTGCATTCTGTTTGCCAGTATCTTATTAAGGATTTTTGCATCTATGTTCATTAGTGAGATTGGCCTATAGTTCTCTTTTTCAGTTGGATCTTTCTCTGCTTTGGGGATCAAGGTGATGCTTGCTTCCAGGAATGAATTTGGGAGTATTGCTTCTCTTTCAATTTCATTGAAGAGTTTCAACAGTAGTGGCAGCAGTTCCTCTTTAATGTCCTGTAGAATTCAGCAGTGAAGCCATCAGGGCCCGGGCTTTTCTTAGTTGATAAGTTTTTAATTACATTTTCAATTTCATTGGTTGATATTGGGTTGTTCAGAACTTTTAGGTCTTCTTTGTTCAACTTTGGTAATTCATATGTATCTAGGAATCTGTCCATTTCTTCTGTGTTGTCCATCTTCTTGGTGTATAGGTTCTGGAAGTAGGTATTGATGATCCTCTGGATTTCTGCTGGGTCTGTTCTAATTTCACCCTTTTCATTCCTAATTGCATGGATTTGGGCCTTTTCTTTCCTTTTTCTGATAAGGTTGGGTAAGGGTTTGTCAATTTTGTTGATTCTTTTGAAGAACCAACTCTTGGCTTCATTGATTTTTTGTATTGTTCTCTTAGTCTCCATTGCATTGATTTCTGCTCTGATCTTTATAATTTCCTCCCTTGTATGAGATTTGGGGTTGTCCTGTTCTTCTTTTTCTAGAAGCTTGAGGTTCAGCATCAGGTAGTTTAATTGGGATCGTTCTGTTTTCCTAATATGTGTATTCACTGCTATGCATTTCCCTCATAAGACTGCTTTCATTGTGTCCCATAGATTCTGATATGTTGTATTGTCATTGTCATTTAATTGAAGGAACTGTCTGATTTCTTCTTTAATTTCCTCTGTGACCCATTGGTTATTCAGAAGTGTGTTGTTCAATTTTCAAGTGTTTATGAAATTTTTTGAGTTTCTTTTGCTATGGATCTCCAATTTCATTGCACTGTGGTCTGATAATGTACAGGGGATAACTTCAATTCCTTTGCACTTACTTAAACATGTTTTGTGTGTGAGTATGTGGTCTATTTTGGAGAATGACCCATGTGCAGCTGAGAAGAATGTGTATTCTGATTTTGTGGGGTGGAACACTCTGTAAACACCTGTTAAGTTCATTTGTTCGAGAGTTCGATTGAGTTCTAGTATTTCATTACTTATTTTTAGTCTAGTTGATCTATCTTTTTGTGAGAGTGCAGTGTTGAGGTCCCCCACTACAATTGTATTCATGCATGTATGACTTTTCATGTCCGTTAGTATTTGTTTTATATAGTTGGGTGCACTAGTGTTTGGTGCATAGATATTTATGATATTTGCATAGATATTTATTATCTCTTCCTCTTGGATTCTTCCCTTTACAAGGATATAGTGTCCTTCTTCATCTCTCTTAACCAGTGTTGGCTTGAAATCTATTGATCTGCCAAGAGGATAGCTACTCCTGCTTTTTTTCGGGTTCCTGTCACATGCAGTATTGTTTTCCACCCTTTAACTTTCAGTCTATGAGTTTCCTTTTGAATTAAGTGTGTTTCTTGTATGTAGCATATTATTGGATTTTGCTTCTTGACCCATTCTGCCAGTCTATTTCTTTTGATTGGTGAATTGAGACCATTAACATTGATGGTTATAACTGAAACATATTGACGTGTCATTGCCATGACTTTTCCTTTTTGTTGGGTTCTCCCCCTTTACATTTAATTTCTTGTCATGGCAGATGGGTTCATTCTGCTTTGCTTCCTGGGGTTGTGATCCTCAATGTCTGTCCCTAGGATATTGTGTAAAATTCTTTGGAGTGCTGGTTTGGTATTCACGAAGTTCCTAAGGTGCTCTTTGTCATGAAAGTATCTTATTTCTCCATCCATTTTTGTTTTGCAGGGTCCATCAATCTGTGTTGGAGGCTGTTTTCTTTTAGGGCTTGGAATATGTCACTCCAAGCTCTTCTTGCCTTGATGGTTTGTGTTGAGAAGTCTGCTGTGATTCTGATGGGCTTTCCTTTGTATGTGATTTGTTTCTTTTCTCTGACTGCTTGGAGAACTTTGTTCTTCTGTTACGTTTCTGGAATCTTAACAATTATATGCCTATGTGTAGATTTTTTTTTGATCAAGGCTATTTGGAGTCCTATATGTCTCACTTATCTGTATGTCAAGCTCTTTTCCCCTCCTTGGGAAGTTTTCTGCCATCACTTCTGTGAACAGTTTTTTTATGTCATCTGCACTCTTCCTCTTTCTTCATTGACTCCAATCAGTCTTATGTTATTCTTCTTTGCATTGTCTAGCAGCTGCTGGATTGATTTCTCATGGTCCTTTACTATTTTAAAGCAATATTTCTTTTCCTGGTAACTAATTGCAATCTTATCATCTATATCTGAAATTCTGTCCTCACATTGGCTCATTTTGCTGTGTAAGCTTTCAATGGAGTTTTTAATCTCCTGGAAATCTGTTTGTATCTGTTTTATGGATTCCATTTGTTTCCTATGTTGAGATTCCATCATGTTCCTCAGATCCTCTATTTTTTATCTGTGCCCTCTCTAGATTTATTAATCATGCCTTGCACTATGGGCACAATCTCTGCTGTTATCTGAGAAATTACTTCTGATTTTATTTTTTCCAGATCCTCTTTTGTTGCCAGTTCAGGGAGTCCAGGTGGTTGCATATCAGAGTGTTCCATCTCATTTCCCTTTGGAGTTGCTTTAAGTGATCTGGAAGTCTGGTTTTGAGACTTGTTTACATGTCTCCTCATTTTGAAGGGGGAGGAGTGTTGCTGGCATCCGCAAGGCTCACCTCCTGTGCACTGGGGGAGGGGGTGGTACTTCAGCCCAGAAGCCTCCTTCTGGATCCTGGGAGCGGCTCACCTCCTGTCTCTATTTTCTTACTAGCAGCACTTATACAATTATTTGCAATTCTGCATGGAACATTTCTCTGTTCTTCCTGATTTGTTTATTTAATCATTTATTTATATCAACATGCCCTTATTTATATTTACTTTATTCTTGGAGTTATAATCTCACATCATTTTGTTGTGTTGCAATTCCCTAATGACAAATGATCTGGAATATCTTTTCATATACTTATTTGCTGTGAGTGTGTGTGTGTGTGTGTGTGTGTGGTGAAACTAGCAAACTCACTGGACTTTGATTCCTTCAGCTGTGGCTCCAGAAACCTCTCTTTGGAGGCTCAGTCCATGCGGATCCTGAGTCAGCTTTGACCAGGGGAGGGTGGATGTAGAGGCAGACTCAGGAGTAGACCTAGGTGTGGCTTAGTCAAAACATTTACTCCAGTTTTCAACTTCTTTCCATCCCTTGTCTAGTTCATTACATAGACTAGGAACTAAAGTATTTAAACCACCACCCACCTGTATTGCCCTGTAATGCCATTTAGAATTAATTTAGGTGGCATCAGTCACAAGGCATATAAACTTCACAGACCTGTGAACACTGGTTTTCAGGCTTTCCTATTTCTCAAAGCCATGAGCAAGGTGATCTGGGGCAATGTGTGGATGTGCAGAAACTTCTTTATCTTGGATGAAGTGATTTACTTCTTTTTAAACACAGAGCTCAAGGCTTTGGAACCTGAATTTACAATCACAGAAGAAAATCATTTCAGGAAAAACACCATGCCGTGCTGTCACAAGACAAAGGATTACCTGTATTCTTTTGGGTTTGGTCTTCTCTGTTAATTTCCCTGAAATTTACTCTTTTTGAAGATGCTCTAAGAGAACTTTTTTTCTACTGTGATATGTCAAATGTCAATTTTTAAAGGAAATGCTGCTCACCTGTTTGCAAATTAGCATTTTGATAAGCCCTAGGATAAAGGAAGCTCTTCTGGTGCTGCCAAAGGCAGTGCCACCACTAGGGGTCAGGCGATGTCCTGACAAAGGAAGCACAGTCACTGGGGAGTGGGGTGGGTGGAGAGGTCCCTGGCCAATTCACATTTTCAGGTGTTCTAAGTTGTGACAAGAGGTTTTTGTTTTTTGCTACTTTTTTGGGCGTTTTTTTCTACCTTTAATGCTAATTCTGTGACAAGAACCAGAAATTGGCGGGGGTGGGGGCATGTCTGTCATTATGCTTACAATTTCTCTTCTCTGCAGATTTTGAAACATCACCTTCTCCCTCACCAGCCCTCTCTGGCCATTAGGAATAGATTTAGGTGTAGAAAATCTCTGTATTTTCTCTATTCCCCCAACGTTTTTATTCAGCTAAATCCTGGATAATGTGAAACAGGGTCACAGAAGAGGAGGGCTGAGGAAGAAGAGGAAGGTTACTCAGGTCCTGTGTAGTCTCAGCGAGAAGGGGAGAAGAGGAGGTGGGTGAGGAGAGGGACATCTTTCCTCCTACCCAAATCAAAGAAGCCTGGCATCTTTGGGCCCTGGGTGCCCATCTCTTCTCCTTTCAGTTTGGACAATATCAGAGTTCTCAGCTGGGATTTGCTCCTCTATGTTCTTGTGTCCATCTCTCTTTTCTCCTGAGCTCTGATCAAGAGTGTGTCTCATCCCTGTGCTCCAGTAAATACTACCAGCTTCGACATCACTCCACATTGGCAATGTCGAAGTCAAATTAGGCTGTGCTGAACTTGGCATTCATCTTTCCTGCCTCTGTGGTGGTACACATTGTTTGCAATTTAGACATTTCCAGAAGTCTTTTTGAGGGTCTTCCTTAAAATGTAGCTGAAGTGTTATTATCACACAGTGACCAAACCATGAACTACTTTCAGGCACTGATTAATTTCTGGCTAAATGGTATTTTAAGTAACAGGTGCAGATAATTTTGCTAGAGTCAGCTTAGGCCTTTCATTTTACTTATAAGCATTGTGTCTATACAGTTTCTAACCTACCAGTAACCTTTACTGATGAGTGAGATCAGGGCCTGGGATCTAGCTCAGTGGTTCCACCACCTGCTTTGCAAGCTCAAGGTCCCAAGTTCAATCCCTGGTACCAAAAAAAAAAAAAAAGAAGACAAGACTAATGAGTGAGATGGACTACTTTTCTAGCACTCAGAAATGCAAATTAGATAGCAGGAGATACTATGCTCACCTCAAGTGGCAAAGGTTAAAATAACAAATACCATACAGTGCTAGTGGGGTGTGGTAAAACATCCCATATAGATAGTAGCCAAGATTGAATTATTATTGTCTTTGGGAAGTTGTTTAGCAATATCTGTTAAAATAAAGTACAGGGTTGGGGATTTAGCTCAGTGGCACCGCACCTGCCTTGCAAGTGCAAAGTCCTCAGTTCAATCCCTGGTTCCAAAATAAAAAGGTACATATTTTTGCCCCAAATCCTATTCTGAGGAGTATATTCTTCAGATATGAAAGCTGTAGAACATAAAAATACATAATCAAATGTGCTTGCTGTACATTTTTAGTGGCAAAGCAAAATTCAGACACAGCTTAAATGACTCAGTAGGATGTCTTTCGGTATAAATATAATTTGGTATAATTATAAATTTGTTTCAATGTAAATGAATATATGTATGAGTTCATTAGATCTATAGGGATTATTTTAGAAAATATCCATGGTCAGTTTCATGGGATGAAAAAAGTAAATTGTAGAATATTGAACGTAGTATGATTCAGCTTTCATAAGAACACAATATTCAGGCTCTCTAGGAATATATTCTGGTACACTGTCATGGTGAAGAGGACAGGAGAGACACTCGCTGGCCTTTCAACCTTGGAGTGTCATAAGGCAAGTGGTTTTTTTTTTTCATTAAGTTTATTGGTACATTTTAGGTATACAATACTGTTACATTCATCGTTGGGATCTTGTACCTTTACATGATGTATCTTGGTTTTTATTTTTTCCCCATTCCCCTGCCTTCCCTTTAACCTCTCCTCCCTTCCCATTTACAAAGACTTTGTTTCCATTTTTTTCCTTTTCTTGTATTTTTTCTTTTCCCTTCTTTTCTTTCCCCCACCCCTCCCACTTCCCCTACTCCTTTAAACCTTTTCTTCCTATTTCACAATATCAATTATACATTTTGATCTTTATTTACACTTTTAGTTTTTTACACCAGATAAACTATTCTGTATTTACACATGTGTCCTATTTATTTCACTTAAGAGTATGGCCTCAATGTGCATCCACTTAGCTATAAATGGCTCTAGTTTCTCATTCTTTATGGCTGAGTAGTACTCCATTTTATAGAAAAACCACATCTTTATCCAATCTCCAGTTGATGGGCATTTGGGCTGTTTCCAAGTTTTAGCTATTACAAACTGTGCCACTATAAACATGGGTGAGCATATATCACTGTAGTATGATTCTTTTAATACTTTTGGGAAGATCCCCAGCAGAGGAATAGCTGGGTCAAATGGGACTTCTAATTCTAGTTCTTTGAGGTATCTCCATACTGATTTCCACAGTGGTTGCACCAGCCTTCACTCCTACCAACAATGGAGAAGGGTTTCTTTCTCCCCACACTCCCACCAGCATTTGTTATTGGTTGATTTTTTTTTCCCCCCATTAACTTTATTGGTACATTTTAGGTATAAAATACAGTTACATTCATCATTGGGATCTTGTACCATTACATGAGTCTCTTGGTTCCGATTTTTTTCCCCCTTCCCTTGCCCTCCCTTCACCCCCTTCACCCTTCCCTATTTGCAAAGATCTTGTTTCCATTTTTTTCCTCTTCTCATATTTTTTCCTTTCGCTTTTTTCCCTTCCCCTACCCCTCCCAATTCCCCTGCTCTTTTAGACCTTTTCTTCCTGTTACACAATATCAGTTATACATTTTTTAAATTACAATATTAAGATCTAGGAGACATTACCACAGATTTTACAGAATTTAAAAGGATATAGAAAGCATATTACAAAAATCTGTTTTTAAATAAATTTGACAACTTCTAAGAAGTAACTTAGAAGACAAATTAATGAAACTAACTCTGGAGGAAATATAAAATTTGAATAGCACCTATTAAAGAAAGTATATTCATAGCTTGAAAACCTACCTATATGACAACAACAGGCTCATAAACATTTTAACTGATAAATTATATCAAACATTTAAAGCAGAAAAAAGAAGGAACACTTCTCCCCTCATTTTAGGAAATCAACATTGTGCTAATCCTAAAACTGGATAAAGACAATAGAAGACAAAAGTATGAACATAGATAGAAATTTGTTTAACAAAACAAACTCTTAGAAATCAGATCTGGCAGTATGTAGAAAGTGGTTTTATTACAGGGATGGCAGTGTTGGTTCAGCATTGGAAGATCCACCCCCAAAAGTCATCATTTTAACAGAGGAAAGGAAAAAGCCATATGATCCTGTCACTAGTTGGAGAAAGAGTATTGGACTAAATTCCACAGCTGTTCATGGTAAAAGCTATCAGGAGACAAGAAGTAGAACAGAACCTTCTCAACAGATCAAAGACATGAACTCCATACTTCCAACAGAAACTCCTTCTATGAATAGAGACGATACAATGCTTTCTCCCTAAAGTGGGGAACAAGGGCATATATGCCTACTCTTCATCTGTCCATTAGACTTTGAAACATAGGTCTAAACCAAAATAGTCTGCCAATAAAATGACACAATTAGGATAGGATCGGCAAGGTAGAAGCAAAATCTTTCTATGTAGATGAAATGATCATCTACAGAGAAAATACTAAGAAATCTGTAGGAGTCCCTAGAACTTGTATTTGAATTTAGCAGGATTAGAAAACACAAGATATATATAAAAATTCAGGTCTGTGTATACTTGCTATAAATGAAGAATTGGATATTGAAATTTAAAAGTTATGTAGGAGTACAAAGGTCCCAGAAAAGCCAAAAACAAAAACAAAAACAAAAACAGTGTTGGAAGACATTTAGCACCCAATTTTAAGACTTCTTCTAAAGCTACAGTAATCAAGGCAGTGTTGGTGTAAGGAAAGACATATAGATCATTGGAATAAAACAGAGAATCTAGAAATAGAACCACACATATATGGTCCATGAGTTTTGAAGGATTATTTAACATAAGCATTTTATAGAATATAAACTAGATTCAAGCGCCGAGGAAGAGATATGTCTTCAGCAAATGGCACTAGAGCACCTGGTATCCATATATAAAAAATTAATCTCAATCCTTTTTTTCCATACATGAAAATAACTTGAAGGGATCTATGAACCTAAATAAGAAAGCCTAGAAGTATAAAACTTTAAGAAAAAATTATAAGGGAAAATATTTATAAATTCAGGGTAGGCAAGAACTACCTAGGATACAAAAACATGATATATAAAAGAAAAATAATGGATAAATGAGATTCCATCAAAATTTAGAACTTTAAATGACATCATTAAAATGAAAAGTAGTCCTTAAACAGACCATATTTATAATGCATATAACCTATGAGCAGAATATATAAAGAATTCTTTGAGCTCATTAATAGACAACCCAATTAAAATGAAGACATAAGATGATAAATAGCCAGTATAGCACAAGGAAAGGTGTTCAACTCTAGAATCAGAAAAATACTAATCAGTACAATAATAAGATTGAATTATACACTCATTAGGGAGATGAAGTCAAAAGTTTTAAAAGCCTTGTCATAACTTTTTCTTTTTGTTGGATTCTCCCCCTTTGCGTTTAATTTGTCACACCCAATGGATTTGTTCTGCTGGTTTTCCTGGGATTGTGATCCTCATTGTCTTTTCCTAGGGTATTGTCTAAAATTTTTTGGAGTGCTGGTTTGGTATTCATGAAGTTCCTAAGGTGCTCTTTATCATGAAAGCATCTTATTTCTCCATCAATTTTGAAAGATAGTTTTGCAGGGTCCATCAATCTGGGTTGGAGGCTGTTTTCCTTTAGGTCTTGAAATAGGTCACTCCAAGCTCTTCTTGCCTTGAGTGTTTGCATTGAGAAATCTGCTGTGATTCTGGTGGGCTTTCCTTTGTTTGTGATTTGTTTCTTTTCTCTCACTGCTTGTAGAATTTTGTTCTTCTGTTGGATTTCTGGAATCCTAACTATTATATGCCTATGTGTAGATTTTTTTTGATCAAGGCTAGCTGGAGTCCTATATGCCTCACCTATCTGTATGTCAAGTTCTTTTCCCCTCCTTGGGAAGTTTTCTGCCATCACTTCTGTGAAGAGGTTTTTTATGTCATTTGCACTCTCTCCTCTTTCCTCACTGACTCCAATCAGTCTTATGATATTCTTCTTTGCATCGACTAGCAGCTGCTGGATTGATTTCTCATGTTCCCTCACAATTTTAAAGCAATTTTTCTTTTCCTGGTCACTAATTGCAATCTCATCTTCTATATGTGACATTCTATCCTCACATTGGTTCATTCTGCTGTGCAGACTTTCAATGGAGTTTTTAATCTCTTGGAAATCTGTTTGTATCTGTTTTATGGATTCCATTTGTTTCCTATGTTGAGATTCCATCATGTTCCTCAGATCCTCTATTTTTTAATCTGTGTCCTCTCTAGATTTATTAATCATGTCTTGCACCATGAGCAAAATCTTTGCTGTTATCTGAGTAATTATTTCTGATTTCATTTTTCCCAGATCCTCTTTTGTTGCCAGTTCAGAGAGTCCAGGTGATTGAGTATCAGATTGTTCCATCTCGTTTCCCTTTGAGGTTGCTGTAGGTGATCTGGAAGTCTCTTTTTGAGGCTTGTTTATGTGTCTTCTCATTTCCACGGGGGTGGGGTGGGGTGTGCTTCTGGCACCCACGTGGCTCACCTTCTCTGCCCTAGGAGCCTGGGATGGAGGTGAGGAGCTTCCTTCTGGGTGCTAGGACTGGCTGAGCTTCACTGCCCTAGGAGCCTGGGATGGAGGTGGGGGAGCTTCCTTCTGGGTGCTCAGGAAAATGTTGTGTGTGTTTGCATAGGGCAAGAGTATTGTGAGTTTTTCCTTCATGCATTTCAAACATAAAATGCATGTTGCTGTTTTTAGAATTTAAAAAAGATGAAGAAACATGGTCCCCCAAAACTTAAACCTTTGACAAAGGTCTTAACAGCTGGTTACTATCCCAGCAGGAGCTGCCACCCAGGACTGCTGAGCCCTGATTTCTGGTATTCATTCTCCTGCACCCCTTGCTATTTTTTAAAAATCTAGCTGACAAAACTCATTACTGCTTCTTCTATTTGATGTTTCCACCCCCATCACCCCTTCCTTTCCCTCTCTATTGCATAGCCAAGCTAAGCGAGCAAGAGCTTTTAATTGTAGCCGGATCCTCTGTTGATCCACAGGCAGGCACTTTCCTTTTGACTGGGTAAGTTAATTTCCATGACTGAGTTAGCTATTGAATGTCAATCCCCAGAGTTAAAAGGACAGAGGAGGTGACTGAAGAGTTATATATTTCCTCATTGTCCAGTCAAGGCACTCTCCTTGATCTGACAATTTTTCAGAAGACAGCATTTTATTTCATTTCCAGCTTGACATAAAAGTTATTGTGTCCTTGGGGTTATAAGAAATATAATCTCACCTGCGCCCTTTCCTTTCATGCCGCAAGCTCTCCAAAGACTGCATGGAACCTACACAGTTCAATTTGGGCTTTGCTCAGCCTTCTATGGGCTAAAGTTAACCTGTGGACCCTGTTGAATAGTTTATCATTTAATCTGAGGAGAGATTGTTACCCATCAAATGGAACCATTGCTGATTCCACTTAGCTTTTTCTTTTTATTCCCTGGAACTACCTTTCCCCTGACTTTCTTGACTCCTGTCAACAGTTTGGAAATACAGAACCACAGTGTGGGTCTGGGTCTGAAGAAACTGTGTGGTGCTATGGGAGGCAGATTAGGACCTCCCTAGAGCTATCCAAGGCAAATCCCTGAAACCTATGAATACCTTATTTTACTTGGCAAAAGCAGCTCTGCAGATGTGATTGTTAAGGGGTTGGGTTAGGGAGATATCCACTATTAGAGTGGGCCCAATCTTATTTCACAAGTCATTATTAGAAAAGACCCTTTCCTGATCATAGTCAGGAAATATGACTGTGAAAGAATGGCCAGAGAAGGGACATTGGTAGTTTCACTGGAGGATGAAGCGTCCTTGAGCTAAGGATTGCAGGGCCCTTTAGAAGTTGGAAAAGTAAGGGAAACCGATTTTCCCTTCTTGCTTCTAAAGCACAGTGCTGCCTGCATCTTGATTGTAGTTCAGTGAGACTTGGAGAGACTGTGACCCACACATGCTGCAAAGGGGTTTAACTCTACTTCCTACCCTTGGCTTGTCCTCTTCCCTGTGGAAGCATCTTCAATTGATTTTCCTTGAGGTTGTAAGATGGTAATAAGCTGTGTCTGAGGCAATAAGCTTCCTCATTCACATCCACAGGAAGGGAAAGAAAATCTTTAACCATGAGAAGAGGCATTCTTTGAAGTCTGATCAGGCTGAGTTGGATCATGTGCCGTTTCCAGCCCTGGAAATAGCAGCAAATGCTATAGTTCCACCTAAGTCAGATATTAGCAGAGGCAAAGATGCCTGGATGGGCCATCTACCAGGAGGAGGGAAATCCAAACAAAAGAGGGAGAACTAGAGCTAGAACCTTCACTATTGCACATCTGGTTCACCTTACCTCTCAAAGACTCATTAGGTGAAGTAATGCATTTCCTTATTATTGAAGCCACTCGAATTGAATTTTTCTATTACTTGCTGCCAAAAATATTCTATTACTCATGTGCTCTCCATGCACAGGGCACAGGCCCCTCCTGCTTGCTTTGTTTCCTCAAGAGCCATTCTTGACTTCTACAGGACTTTCAGCTTACAGCTTTCTGAACCTGACTGTACCAGGAAAACACAGCTTTCTCTTGGAAGCTACCTCCCAACCCAGGGCTGGAAACACCCTACACACCAGTCCCTCCCTACTCCAGCATGGGTAATTTGTCCTGGCCCTCCTGGCTGAGTCCACTTGTGACTTTGCAATGCTCAGCCTCATTCTCCTAGCAGCCACGAACATGGGGTGGAAGTGGCACAGGCAATGAACCCTATTTGCTGTATCACATAACCAGACATTGTCTTTTCCCCCTTTTAAAGTAAGTTGCTTTGTCTTGTCAGTTCATCTTGAGATTAAAAACTAATTACAATCTCAGGCCTCTTGCACTTGGCTCTCTCCATATTTCCTGAAGTCTGAGCTTGGCATGGTTTGTAGGTAGCTAGCCAGAGGGGCCAGGACCTAGACTGCTAGTGTTAAACGTTGAACCTCCACTATTGTGCTATTTTTCTTTAAAATAGTCCTTGGACCTGAGTGTGGTGATGCATGCCTATAATTTCAGCACTTGGAAGGCTGAGGTAGGAGGATGGCCACAAGTTCGAGGTCGCCCTCAGCTACATAGTGAGTTCAAGGCCACCCTGGACTACATAGAAATACCCTGTCTCAAAACAAAACAAACAAAAATATTCAGGGGAGATGTGTCTACTCCTAGCCTCTTAAATACCTTGTGTGTGTGTGAGTGTATGTGTGCCATCGTTTACGTTATAAAGAGAATTTAATTCACTAGAATTCCAGATTGAAAAGCTATCGCTTCCTTAGAGAAAATTCATAAGAACAAAAAACCTGTAACATGTCCCAGAGTCAGGACCATCATTCTTGAGGCCGTCTGGCTTTCGGAAGGAGGCAGGGTCAGAGCAGTGCCCCTGAGAGGAGGAGGCAGCAGGGATGGGAAGGTGTGGAGTTTCTGCAGCAGCTCAGAGGATGACCTGGGAGGACACTCACTGAGATGGCTTTTAGGGAGTAGTGCTGCTGTGCTCTGCTGCAGGATCCCCTTATCTTGCATCCTCACACTTACCACTGAGGGTTCTGTTCCTTTCTTCACCTATCTAGAGGCAAACTTGGGCTTCTTCTCAATGCAACTCCATGCTGTGACCATAATGTGGCAACATGAGGACCAGTTTTATTCAGGTTATGGTTTATGGCCCTTTAATATTCAGAACCTCTTGTCCTATCTGTTTGTATGTATCTTCATAGATAAGGCTTGCTTTTCTTCCTTTATGCTGTCTTCCTTTTAGCTCACAGTGATATTTTTTCTTAGTTGTCTTAATTTGTTTCTGCTGCTATTCCAAAATACCATAGTCTAGGACAAGTAACAGAAATGCATCTCAGGCAGTTCTGGAGGTTGGGCAGTTGAAGATCAGAGTACCAGCAGACTCTGTGTGTGAGGACCCACTTCCTGTTTCATGGATGATGCCTCTCACTGTGTCCTCCAGTGGCAGAAGGGCAAGGCAGATCTCTGGAGCCTCTTTTATAAGGCACTAATCCCATTCATGCAGGCTCTTGCCTTATGATCATTTACCTCTCAAAAATCTACTAGATTCTACTATTATCTAATAGATTGTACTATTAATAGATCTAGTAGATTCTACCATTATCATATTGAGGATCAGCTATTTAACATAGGAATTTTAGGAGGACACACTCAGTCCTGAGCATTAGCCGATATTTATTTCATCTCATTTTATGTCGCAGCTTTTATTTTTTGTTCCCTATCCCATTTCCCTATGTGTTTTTTGTTTCTCATTTTTAATCACATTTAAAATGTCTCTTTTCTTTTTTATTGTTGAGTTTCAACTCTCTTTGCTTACTCAGTGGCAAGCAGGATGAAGGGGAATAAAGATTTTGTGCATGTGTGTGTGTGTGTGTGTGTGTGTGTGCTACAGATCAAACCCAGGGGGCTCTACCACTTAGCTACATTCTCAGCCTTTTTGATTTTTTACTTTCACAAAAGGTCTCACTAAATTGTCCACACTGGCCTTGAACTTGGGATCCTCCTGCCTTAGCTTCCCAAATAGGATTATAGGTGTGTAACACTCCTGGCACACTAAAGCATCTTGATCCTGAAGAATACTTGAATTCTTGGCAGTCATAACACTTTCTTCCTCAGCCTCTGCTATGGTCTGAATTTTTGTGTCTTCTCCAAAATTTATGTTGAAACTTAATCCTCCTCGTGATAATAACAATAGGAGGAGATGCCTATAGTTAGTGATTGAGTCAGGAAGATGTAACCCTCATGAATGGAATTAGTGGCCTTATAAAGAAAGGCTTGAGAGAACTAGATAGGCTCTCTTTCTGCTTTTTTGCCTTCTGCCATGAAGACCCAGCGTCGGTTTGTTCTCGGAATGCAACAGTGAGGTACACTGAGGAGAAGAGACTGGGTCCTCACCTGATTCCAAACCTACCAGTGCTTTGACTTTGAACTTTTCAACTTCTAGAAATGTAAAAAATAAATTTCGATTCTTTGCAAGGTATCCAGTCTTAGATATTTTGTTAATAGGAGAAATGGATTAAGATAGCTCCATTAAAATTTTGATCTGAGAATTCAGGAAGCTTAACCCTTTCCTAATCCTAATCATGAAGATTGTTATAAATGTATGTCAAGTTCTGAAGCCTTTGTCTCAGATCAAGTACTTTACTCTTGCTTTATGTAGCATTAAGGAACTGTGGTATTTGGAGGGAAGTTGCTGTTACAGGGTGTGCTCAAGTGACAGGGAAACTAAAGGCAGAAGCCGGGCAGTGCAGCTGGCCAGCTCACTAGGCAAAGCAGCAGCTGGGAGGTTGCACTTGGACACATCTGGATGGTAGGATGCTAACTTCGTGCCCCTGTGTCCAACTCCAGGCCCCACATAACAATGTATGTGTACCTGCTGGCTGCTTCCTGCTCAGACAAGGATTAGCTGGGGCTCTGGCTTTTGATTAACCTGTGGGTTTAGCCGCCCATGGAGGGAGCCTTATCACCTGCCCAGAGAAAGCCACATTTCCTGGGGGATTCTATTCTGCCCTGTTTGCCTTGTCATGGGCAGTGGCTTCTCAGTCAGTGCATGACAAATAGAAGATGTGGCTACTTGCCAGTTAGATTTTTGTAAATAGGAGAAATGCCTATATTTTGAAGCTAATCAAGTTTTATTTAAAACTATGTGATAAATATTAAATGTAAAACCTTACTATGTTTCTTTGCCTCCTCCATATTTGCCTCCATAAGGATTGCTAAATTTAAGTTCCTTTGTGCTTGGAGCCCCTAACCATGGAACTTGCAGGTATTCCCTTTGTGGTTAAGAGATCTGCAGTATTTTGTGAATACCTTGCTGGCTGTTTCACACTGCAATCAGATTTCAATCTTCAGGATCACCCAAGCCTCCCCCTACTGTCATTGCTATCAGGTTTGTGACACTAGGAAGAGGTGTTTGAGGCAGTGCCTCCTGATCACTTAGGGAGTAATGCACTTTTGAAGGATTTGATGAAAGCTAGCTTTCCCTCAGGAAATCTGCAAGAGGCACAAACATTTCCAGTTTAAGGATTCTTTTAACCCTTGAAGCTCATTCCAATACCCCAGATTAGCAATTATCAGTGAAGGAATACTGTTAACTCTCTTAGGTATTGTACCAGCCAGGCTTTAATCAGAGAAATAGAACAAGTAGGATCGATGTATGTATTAAAAAGTATACATGCAAGGACTTCATTTATGTGGCCATGGGGGCTAGTCTAAAATTGCAGCACAAACTCTCAGGAAGGGTAGGCTAGAACTGTTGGGCAGAGTTGAAGCTGATGCCTATGGGTGGAATTTATTTCGCAGGGAATCCTCAGCTCTGTTCTCAAGGCCTTTCAATTGATTGAATCATGCTCACCCAGATTATGAAGGGCAAATAATCTTCCTTAAAATCAACTGTGTTGGTTATCTTTCCATCACTATGACAAAATATCTGAGATAATCATCTTAAAAGGAGGAAGTCTATGGTCATTTGGCCCTGCTACGTTGGGCCTGGGGTAGAAGCGTAGATCACTATGGGAGTGTGAGGTTTGTTCACTTCATTGCTTCCAGGAAGAGAGAGGCAGGCCAGGGTCCCAGTACCTTCTTCAGGGGTATATCCCCAGTGACCTAACTCCTTTCCACTTGGTGCCACCTGCTAAGCATTCTAACACTTCCAATTATTAACACAAGCTGGTGACCAAGCCTTTAATACATGTTCCTTTGAGGGACACTTCAGATCTAAATTATACCATCAGCTGACTGGTGAGTTTAATCACATCTATAATAGGGAAACCTAGATTAGAGTTTGAATAAGGGGGCTGTAGCTAAGGCAAGCTGACACGTAAAACTGACATTCATAGGGCAACCCACTTTCCAGTCCCTCTTCCGTCTCTCTTAGACAGAAGCTATCTTTTTCTCGATAAATTTTCCTACTCTTAACCTCCGTTGTTCTAGAATTCATTCTTCAATTTTAGAGAACACAAACTCGCATTTTAGATATCTAGCAGATTTGGGAGTTGCATCTATTTTCCCTATATCATTTTGGAGGTTTCCCACTGAGATTACTGGTCGGAGACTCAAAGCTATACACCTACCCAAGATGACAATGCCTGGTGCCTATCCAGGGCCTTAAAATAGACCCTCTGTAGAGTAACTCTGACTGCTGATCACAACTATGACCCTCTTCAGCTGGAAGTAGCCAGACTGGCCTTCACCCTTTGCCCCCTCCCAGTAGTTTAGGGGTGCTTCTTCAGAGGGGGGAATACTGTAGATAGGTAAGTTAATTAGATATCTTATAGGCAGTTAGACAGGGCCAGCCACAAGGAGCCAACATGGAGGACAATCCTGAGACACATTCACTGAAAGCCAGCATTGTAAAAGAAGGGAAACTACACACCCACGTGCTTTCCACTAAGGATGAATAGCAGTGATTGATATTCTAAATAGGTATCAATCACCTGGGTGGGGGACCAAGATCATTCAAAAAGATCCCTGACCCACCCCTTACCACCAAAAATCCTTGCTCATTCCTTATACGCTTGCTGCATGACTTGTTTCCCTATTGGATTCCTATTTAATCAATATTACCTAAGTGACTATACTTGTCATAATCTTATTATTTGTTCATAGTTTTGTCCACCTGTGATTTCTCATTGGATCAGTGTTACCCAAGCAACTGTACTTGCAATCTTACTAGTTGACTATACTTTTGTCCTACCGTGAACCTGCCTCACCTGGCTTTGTCCCATAAAACACCTTTGAGAGGCGGAGTGAGTGGGCAACCCACTTTCTGGTCCCTCTTCTGTCTCTCTTAGACAGAAGCTATCTTTCTCTCAATAAATTTTCCTACTCTAACAACAACAACAAAAATCCAAAAAAACCTGATATTCATAAGCATGATGGTATTACAGTTATGTAGAAAAACATGTTTGTTCTTAGAAGATATGTGTTGAAATATTTAAGGTGAAATGTTACAATGTTTGCAACTTAGGCTCAGTTTACACACATACACATAGTGAGAGCAAATATGGCAAAAGGTTAATCATTGTGCAAAGAGGATGGAGGATATTTGAGGGTTTATTATACTATTTTTTTTACAATTTCCTTGTATGCTTGAAAGTTTTCATAGTAAAATTGGTGAACTGAAGTAGCCACAATCTCTAGTGTTATCTCATAGCATACCCTCAATAAGTGTTACATGAATTAAGTTGAATAATTTTAGTCACAACCAAAGAGGAGAGCAAGATGATATCATCAGGGTATTTGCCACCTTGGCCAGAAAAAAATAAATAAGGCCTTAGCAAATTTAGTTTGGAAAAACAAAACCTCTGAATTAAAATTAGTTGATTGCATGGACCTAAAAGGTATCAGAGTATTGAACTGTTTTAGGTTATGTTTATTTGTTTTGTTTTGTGTTGTGTTGTTTTTGCTTCCTGCTGTCACTATGTTCACAACCACACTTCTGGAGAGTCCTAGACTCTCTTGTGGAGGCGACAGCCTGCAAATAAGCAGGTGGTGGCTCACCTTGGGCGAGCTGTGCAGCAGCAAGTTTCCCTCAATAAACTTCCTAGCAATTTCTCTCAGTGTTTAACCAGACTGGAGGCCTGTAGTTTCCAGGAACCGGGTCGGTAAGCATGTTGTCCTTTATTTTTGTTGACCTGCAGTGTGAGGATTTAATTTGCATGATCCTCCCTGCAGAGAGAAGTGTGAATCCTGCCAGCGCTGCAGCCTGCATTATGTCCTCCAACCCAGACAGCACAGATCAAATCCTGCCACAAATGTCCCAGCCTTTCCCTCTGAACCAATGGCTTTTACAGTTTGGGGAGCAAGGAGGGAAGGAAAAACATTAGCAGGAGAGCAGAGCTTGGAGAAGGTGGTCCCAGGGCAGCTGTGAAGAACCACCAATGGAGTTTTCTGTTCTTTGCAAAAATCTGGAAATGTCAGTGAGACTCCTGAAGATAAGATTTAGGACACCAATTTGTCTTCCTCCCTTCCTCCCTCCTTTCCTTCCTTCCTCCCTTCCTTCCTCCCTTGCTCCCTTCTATCCTTCCTTATTTCCTCCCTCCTCCCTCATTTTCTTTCTCCCTCCTCTCTCTTTCTCCCTCTCTGAATTGAACCCAGGGCCTTTACACTGACTTACCCACTCTTCCCTTTCTTTATTCTTTATTTTGAGACAGGGTTTGGCTAAGTGGCTAACCTGCCTGGACTGGACTCAAACTTGTGACCCTCTTCCCTCAGCCTCCGAGAATGCTGATTTTGTTTTTTCTATTAGTCTTTCCCTGGTCCTCTCTGCCACTTGGCTTTCTGCTTCCCTGCTCTCTCCTCTACTTTCCTATCTCCTCTCTCCCCATTCAGCAATTGAATACTGATATTTATGTTATTTATAGTTATATCATTTATAGTTTATTATTTATTTGTTGCCCTTCTAATGCTAAAGATTTGTGGACTTTTCATTTTGAAATAGTTTCAACTATAAAATATTGCACAAAATTAGCACAAAGATGTTCTATATGTACTTTACACAGATTCTCTAAATAGTAACATCTTTTACATAACAAAAAAATTTTCAAATGCTAATGCATTCACCCCGTTCAAAATGAAAACAAAGTAAGATTGGACATTGAGAAGTTTCATTTTTATCCTTACCCTCATTCATCCTATCTTCATTGTCACACTTGCCTTTTATAAGCAACTGTAAAGCTTCTTAGTTACCCTTTTGCTGTTTTATAGCTAAGTATTAGCAAATACAAACAGCCTTCTGCATTATCAGGTTTCACATTCATGGATTCAACCAACTGTGCATTGAAAAAAAAATGTTTTAAAGTATGGAATATGAGTGATAAAAACAGCATGGTACTGGCACAAAAACAGACATGTGGATCAATAGAACAGAGTAGAGGAAGCAGAAACAACCCCAGGCACATTCAGCATCTGATCCTTGACAAAGGGGCCAAAAACATATCCTGGAGAAAAAGATTGTCTCTTTTAAAAATGGTGTGAAAACTGGCTATCCACATGCAGGAGATTAAATCCAGACTCATATCTCTTACCATGTACTAAAGTAAAATCAAAATGGATCAAAGACCTAAATCTTAAAACAGAAACACTTAACCCGCTGGAAGATAAATTAGATAAAACTCTTGAAGACATAGGGATTGGCAAAGACTTTCTGAACATAACCTCAATTGCATAGGAAATAACATCAAGAATCAACACATGTGACACAGTAAATTAAAAAGCTTCTTCTGTACAGCCAAGGAAACAACCAACAGAGTGAAGAGACAATCTACAGAATGGGAAAAAATTTTGCCAGTTATACTTCTGAGGACTAATATCTAGAACACAGAAGAACTCAAAAAAAAAAATTAGACCACCCAAAATAAAAGATCCAACCAAAAATGGGCAACAAAGGAATAGACATGTCTCAGAAGTGCACATGGTGAATAAATATATGATAAAATGTTCAACATGAAAGTCCATCTTACTCCAGGAAGATTAGCTATCATCAAGAAATCAAATAATAAAAATGCTCTTGAGGCTGCAAGGAAAAAAGAACCTTTTTACATTGTTCTAGGAATGTAAACTATGACAACTACTATAAGAATGAATATGGAGATTCCTCAAAAAATTAATAATAGAAATTACATTTGACCCAACAATTCCCCTTCTAATTATTTTCCCCAAAGAGTTGAAGACATCATATTACAGTGATACATGCATGCCCATATTTATAGAAGTATAATAGATGAATCTTGGAAGTGGCCTACAAGTTCAATAAATGAATGGATAATGAAAATGTGGCATTTATACACAATGAAGTACTACTCTGCTATAAAGAAGGATATATTTGAGTCATTTGTAGGAAAATGGATACACTATAATCCCATAATGTTAAGTGAAATAAATCAGACATACAAACTTAAATGTCATTTAAATGATTTATTTTGTATGAGAAATGCAAAGCATAAATACTTAAAAGATAGATAATAGGAAACAGAGAGATAGATCTTTTGCAAATGGGAAGGGAACCAAGACATCAAGGGAGGGAGGAAGGAAGAATGGGCAACAAGAACAAAAAATTTAAGATGTCCTATGTACCTGTACTAACTCCCCACAATGAATGTAATCATCATGTTCTGCAAACATGTACTAATAAAAATAAAAATTTGAAAGATGTACAGATATTTCTCTTGTCATTTTTCACTAAATCCTACAGTATAGCAATTATTTACATAGCACTTACTGTGAATTAGGTATTATAAGTAATCTAGAGATGATTTAAAACATATGGGAGGATGTGTGTAGATTACATGCAAACATTGCCACTTTATACAAGAGTCTTGAGCATCCTGAAATTTTGGTATATTTTGATATCTGTGGTAGGACATGAAATCCATCTTTCCTGAATGTTGAGGGACAACATACTTCTCCCGTGTTACAGAAATGCAACATTATATACATTGTTCCATGGCTTACTTTTCTCACCTAATCTTATGCCTTAGAGACGTTTCTGTATTTGTATGCAACATCCTTTTATCTGCATACATCTCCATTATGTGGTTATATCTCTGCTTATTTAGCCAGTTCCCTGTTGGTGGAGGCCACTGTTTGGCACATTTTGTTTTGTTTTCAAATTACCTGCAGTTAAATGAATACATCGTAGGCAACACACTGGTCAGCACAGAGTGAGTGGGAAGCCCTTCCTTCTCATAGGGACCTCTTAAGGTAATAGAATGAAGTCCTTAAGGCATATGCAGTGTGATGCTTTGGGTGATTTGGTTCTAATTGCTGGACTGAATGGTCTTAGGCTAGGAGTGAGTTGGAGGCACAAAAGGATAAAGGGTAGGCCTTCTTGTTGACCCCTCAGAGTCTGATTACAAAGGGATGTGTTACTATTTTCTCATAATGAAGAGCCTTAAATTTGCATAAATGGTACCTAGATACAGAACAGGAGGTTGGGATTAATCCCACAGAATAACAGATTTCCCAGAGCAAAGCACTGCAGCCCCTGATGCTTCTGGATCAGACCCTAAGGGAACAGGATACTGAGTGAGACTTTTTCTTGGCCTGAGCATGGATGGCCAGGGCCCCAAACTGATAACAAGAGTTTTATATTCTTAACGTTCTGCAGAGAAAGAAGAGGAGACATCTTCAAAAGTGAGGGTTGATCTCCTTCTTCAGGGCTTAGTAAGAGGTACCAGAAAGGATCTGCCAATCTCAGTCATCACCATGGTGTCCCTTCCCTCCTTCGTACACCAAAGAGAGCTTTTCAGGTGGGGAGATAGGGTTGGGAGTGGGAGTGGAGGTCAGCAGAGAAAGTGCAGAGTTGGGGTTCTGAGCCATCAGCTTAAGGGGGGTGCAAGTGTTGCGATTATTTCTACACAACTCTAATGTCCACTGACGAGAACCCAAGGGTTCACATGGCCTTCCGACTTTGACCCTCCTTCCTCCCTCTCCTCAGGACCCTTGTGATTACATTGGGCTGACCTGGTTAATCAGGAACAATCTCTATTTTAAGGTTCTTCATTTGAGTACATCTACAAAGTCTTTTACCTCATAAAGTAACATATTCATAAATTTTGTGTTCTAATGGGCATGGATCTCTTGGGGGCCACTGTTTAGCCCATGATAGTCATAGTTCCCTGATTAAACCGTAGTTTGAACAGTGCCCTCCTGCTACCTGAGCAGGCAAATGAGAAGCAGAGAGATATCAAGCTGAAGGAATAGCCATGGGACAGTTGCCACTGACTATGACATAAGGATGTGAGAGTTCTCGGGGGCCTAGAGGTGAAGGGAACCCTAAAAGCAAAAGGATTTGGACAGGAACTGAGGAGGTGGGTGAGGAAGGCTAGAAACCAGATCTCCCAGGCCACGGAACTGTGGGAGTAGCAGAGTGAGTAGATCCCTACTTCTCCCTACTGCAAACCCTGCAGTGATAGCCTGGTGGATTTGCAAAGGAAAAGGCTTTGCATGAAACATAGGCAGGGGTTATGGAGTTGTTTTTTTCTTTTTTGGTACGAGGGATCAAACTCAGGACCTGGTGCTTTCGAGGCAGGCAGTGGCACTACTGAGCTAAATCCCCAGCCCGGGGTTATGGACTTTTAAATTAACTTCTGCTAGATCTGTCCAAGATGTCATGTAGCCTAGGGAGGCAATGGGGGGGGTAGTCAATGGGGGGTAGGGACCCCCTTTGACAGTTGGGGTCCATGATGAAAACATAACACTAAACTACTTCAGGTGTGTAGAACTAAGAGCAGACTCCTCAATAAATTGACTAGAGTTCTTCATGTCAAGGCTTGGTCTCCAATGAGCAAGAGAATGAAGAATCTTAGAAAGACTGAGTCACAGCAGCTATATCACTTGATTGCTGTTTGCAACACCTCTGGAATGACCATCTACCTTCTTGGGCCACGATTCCCACAGTTAAGTGTGGTTTGTATAAGTATGTGAATGGTATATAGGTCTGTTTCTGGCTGGGTTAGAGAAAAGGCTTTCTAGAGTTTTAGTAGTGCTTGGTTAACACTACTTGAATGTTTGCTTTTCTGGAGGAAAGCTTAACTGAGTGTTACAACTTACTGGAAGGCAGCATTTGAAGATTGTCACTCAGCTTGCTTCCTGGCCATTCATTCCACTCCTGCAACCCTGAATTATTGCCTCCAAGAGTTTCATGGAAGGCTATGAAATGTGACACTGAGAAGGGCAGGGTTTAGACTGGATTCCAGTCCCAGCTTTATCACTACTAAGTGTGTTGCCTTCAGTAGGTTTCTTTTGTGCCAACATACCTAAGCCACCTTGGCAAAGTGCAAGCTGCTTGTGGCAGATACTGAGCACACTTTGATAACTGGGCTAGTGGGGAGTATGCTGTGTAAATTGCGGTATGACTTCACCACTGAATTTCAAGGACAAGAGTCTCAGGCTGAATTCTGCTGTGCATAGACATTTACTGGCAAGTAGGTACAAAATGTGCATACTTCCTGCTCAGTAAGCTTTCTGGGGTCCCAGCTCTTTCTTCCCCATAGTGCTCCTCACATAAAAGTTGCACCAGAGACAAAGGCAATTCTATTCTAGAGCCAGGATTCTGTGAACCATTTGGTTGGAGTCAGGCAACCAAAAATCTTCTAGAATCAGCTGGTGGGTATAAAACCTTTTACAAATCAAGCTGGAGGTCACTGATAAGAGCTAAGTTTCTTATATTTCATGCATGCACATTGGTTCTTGAAATTATCTTGGTCATCTACATGTGTTGGGCAAATTATTAATTTTATCAATGTAAACTCATTTGAACATCCATTATGCTACTGGAAAAACTTCAAGTGGTAGCTGGAGATAAAAATAGCTGAAGAGCTTATAGTAGCCCCCTCTGGAGTGGAGCCTTTTTAGTAAAGGGCAGCAAATCACCCTGGAGAATGAAGTTCATGATTAGGGCAATGACTGTCACAAAGGTGCAGACTAAACTAACACACACACACACACACACACACACACACACACATACATATAACACTGTGTATGCTCAAATGTCTGAAAATAAATTGCGTTTGATAGGATACTTCTTTGCCTGTTTTCCTCTTCCCTAAAGTGAGGACAATGGTAACTAATGCATAGTTGTTACCAAAATGTCAAATTATGAGACAAGCATAACACAGTGGTAAATAGTAAGGGATCAGAAAATGTTAGCTGATGTATCAGTCACTGTTTACTAGAGAAACATATAATACAAGATATACAAATATACATAAGAATTTACAAGATTGGCTTACAGTGGCCACCCACAGAGTCAGATGTGTAAGAGTCCAAAGGGTCTGTCTGCAAACTGGAGACCGAAGGATCCAATAGAAGGTCTGGAGCTCACTGCAGTGTCCCATGTGAGTCCGTATCAGGAAGCTGAAGGATCTTCGATGAAGACTTATGGGTCTATGCTGGAAGCCAGGAGACGATGTCCAAGGTGAAGGTGAAGACTGGAGCTCCTCCAAAGAAACACAAGTAGATCCATCCTTCTTCATTTCCCCTTTGTACCATCCAGGTGACAAGCTGCCCTAGGGTGGGTCTTCTACACCCTAAGGTGTGGAACTGCTGAACCAATTTATTTGAGCTTCTCTCACTCAGGTTGATACAGTCCATCAACCATCAGAGCTGACATTGTTTTGCTTGAATGTATCTAAGCAACCTTTTGGGGAAACTTTATATCCATTGAACACCTTCCAGCTGATATCTAAACTTTTTCACCACAGATTTCTATAATAGCAAAGGATATAATTTTTGCTATGTAACATTTTAAATTAAAACTGATATATTGTTGAAAATATACCCAATGACAACGAAATACTACAATGATTTCACATCTGCTATCCTTATTTTCAAAACACATGAACAAATTTTTCTTTAATATATGTGTTTTATGATATTTAAAGTAGAACTTTTTAAAAACTTTTTTCTTTGAACATGCATTTCCATTCTACTACCCTACAAAATTTTATTCTAATATATTTATCCTTGAAAGTCTTTCTTTGATTTCTCCATACTATTTTTGCACTTTTGTAACATATACATATATATATGTTTTATAATTGGTTTTATTTCTGTTGACTTTAAGGATTAAATTACTAAAAATATTATTTAAGTTGTTGAAATTATAGTTTTTTCTCTTGAGATAGGGTCTCCCTATGTCTCCCTATGTAATTCAGGCTGGCCTTGAACACACTGTGCAGCTCAAGCTGACCTCTAACTCATAGTGATCCTCCTGCCTCAGTTTCCCAAGTGCTAGGATTACTGGTGTGTGCCACCACACTGGGCTTGTCATTATAGTCCGTGGGTGCATGTGTATGTGTGTAAAGTTGGTCAAAATAACATATACAAAAGTTAAACTTGTATTGGAAATAAACTTTTTTTTGAGACAGTGTCTCACTGTGTAGTTCAGGCTGGATCTCAACTCACTATGTAGCCCTGACTGACCTCAAACTCGCTGCCTCAGCCTCCCAAGTGCTGGATTATACACATGCACCACTATGCTGGGTTGGAAATAAACTTTTAATATAAAATTCTAACTCACTTATGTATCTGGACATATATCATTTATTTATGGAAAGAAACATTTAGCATCAATCCACAAGTAGATGGGAGTGGAAGGAATTTTGCCATCATGATGATTGGCATTCAACTTGAACGCTGCCCGTTTCAAAGGACATTACAATAACCACTGAGAAGTAACTTGTGAGCTAGACCATGAAAGTGGTGATTATTATTTAAACACCTGGACCCAATAGAATTGATTTACCCACTGCACCTGGCAAAGACTACGATGTGCTGAGGGGCTTGCTAACAAGAGGGGCATAGGAAAAGTAAGAGCCATAAGCATGTGGGGAGGTACAAACAGGTAACACTGAGCATGTCTTCTCATTTTGATACACGGAAAATATCTTTGGCTTTTTCTTCCTTGTTCTTTTATTATCTAACCTCAAACATGTTAAAAGTATTTAACTCTCAGTATTTAAATTACAAATAGCAAAAGCGGAATATGAAGCAGCTGGGGACGTGAACATCACACAGACAACAAAGAGACTTTGCATCCACCCCTCAGGAGCGGAGTGGTGAATGTTTGGTTGTGTGTAGGATACATGTTTCCTGCTGGGCAAGAGTATGACTTTTCTTTTGTCTCTATTTGGCTTTGTATGGTTTAAGCATGCATGTGTGAGTGACACACTGACAAGAGGTAGACCGACTGTTGGGGCTTTGAAATGGGTCGAATTGGCTGGGCTGAAATCCACTACCCAGATTCCCCTTTCCTACATTTCTGGTTAGGGTACATGGCAAGGAAAGTCTTGGGGGATTTAGAGACTGGGGTGAAGCGGCTGCCCTTTTATAGTACACATATCATAGTTTGCTGCATTTACCCGCTGGCTCACTTCATGGGCAAGAGTAGTGCTGGATCCTGAATTACTGCACCTTCTGCTGCATTCTCCTCTAGCTTTTTTGTCTCCGGAGAGTGTGTGCAGGTTGAGCTACTTGACAAAAGGCCCTGGCAATGATTTTTTATTTTTGTTTAAAGTCTTTTATTGGTACATTTTAGGTATACAATATAATGACATTCAGCATTGGAAATTTACACCTTTACATAATCTCTCTTGGTTCTTATTTTTCCCACTTCTCCTGCCCTCCCTTCAACCCCTCCAGCCCTCCCTATTTAGAAAGACTTTGTTTCCATTTTTTCATTTTCTCATAGTAATTCCATTCCCTTCTTTATTTTTCCCTACCCCTCCCACTTCCCCTTCCCCTTTGCCCCTTTTCCTCCTATTTCACATTATCTATTATACCTTTTAGTACTTATTTGCACTTGCAGTTTCTCACACTAGAGAAACTGTTTGGTATTTACACGTGTGTACTATTTATTTCACTTAAGAGTATCGCCTCAATGTGCATCCACTTAGCTATAAATGTCTCTAATTTCTCATTTTTTATGGCTGAGTAGTATTCCATTATATTTTTAAAAAACACATTTTCTTTATCCAGTCTCCAGTTGATGGGCATTTGGGCTGTTTCCAAGTTTTAGCTATTACAAATTGTGCTGCTATAAACATGGGTGCACATATATCACTGTGGTATGATTCTTTTAATTCTTTTGGAAAGATCCCCAGCAGTGGAATAGCTGGGTCATGGGACTTCCAGTCCTAGTTCTTTGAGGTATCTCCATACTGATTTCCACAGTGCTTGCACCAGTCTACACTCCCACCAGCAGTGGACCAGGGTTCCTCTTTCCCCACAGCCCCACCAGCATTGGTTATTGGTTGATTTCATGATAGCAGCCATTCTTTCTGGAGTGAGGTGGAATCTCAGCATTGTTTTCATTTGCATCTCTCGAATGACCAGTGATGTTGAACATTTTTTCATATGTTTATTTGCTCTTTCTACTTCTTTGTCTGAGAAATGTCTGTTCGTTTCAGATGCCCATTTTCGGATTGGGTCTTTAAATTTGGGAGGTCTGATATTTTTAAGTTCTTTATAGATTCAAGACAGTAGACCTTTGTCTGAGGAAGAGCAGGTGAAGATTTTTTCCCACATTGTGGGTTGTCTCTTCACACTGCTGGTGGTTTCTCTTGCTGTGCAGAAGGCTTTTAATAAGAAGAGATCCCACTTGTTGATTGTTTGTGCTAGGTCATGGGCAACTGAGGTGTTGTTCATAAAATCTTTTCCTACACCGATGTCTTCAAGAGTTCTACCTAACCTCTGTTCCAGTCAAGCACCGTTTCTATTGTAATATTTAGATCTTTAATCCATTTCAATTTTAGTTTAGTGCATGGTGAGATATATAGGTCTAGTTTTAATCTTTGATAAGTTGAAACCCAATTTTTCCAGCACCATTTATTAAAGAGGCTATACTTCCTCCAGTGAGGGTGTTTGGGTCCTTTATTGAAGAAGAGATGGCTGAGTGTGTCTGGAGTTGTTTCTGCATCTTCTAATCTGTTCCACTGGTCCGCCAGTCTGTTTCTTTGGCAGTATCATGCTGTTTTTATCACAGTAGCTTTGTAGTATAGTTTCAAGTTGGGGATTGTGATACCCCCCTGCCATGTCTCTGTTACTTAGAAATGTTTTTTGCTATTCTGGGTCTCTTCTTGTTCCAAATGAATTTTTGGATTGTTTTCTCAAGGTCCGTGAAGTATGCTGCTGGGATTTCAATTGGGATTGCATTGAATCTAAATAGCAGTTTTGGAAGTATGGCCATTTTCACTATATTGATCCTTCCTACCCAGGAGCAGGGGATGTTTGTCCATTTTCTGATATCATCTTCAATCTCTCTTTTCAGAGTGCCATAGTTTTCAGAGAAGAGGTCTTTGATTTCTTTCGTTAGGATGATTCCTAGGTATTTCAGTTTTTTGGATGCTATTATGAAAGGAATTATTTGCCCTATTTCTCTCTCAGTGAGTCTGTCATTTGTGTAGAGGAAAGCTATGGATTTTGTGTCTTGACCTTGTATCCAGCTACTTTACTGAATTTGACTATTAAGGCCAGAAGACTTTTGGTGGCATTCTTGGGGTCTTCTATATAGAGTATCATGTCATCTGCAAAGAATGACAATTTGACTTCTTGATTTCTTATCTTTATT
Source organism: Heterocephalus glaber (assembly GCF_053883595.1). Taxonomy (NCBI): domain Eukaryota; kingdom Metazoa; phylum Chordata; class Mammalia; order Rodentia; family Bathyergidae; genus Heterocephalus; species Heterocephalus glaber. Next base: position 27,708,930 of record NW_028258324.1, read on the forward strand.
CCTTTTATTTCTTTCTCTTGTCTAATTGCCATGGCTAATGTTTCCAAAACTATATTGAACAAGAGTGGTGATAGTGGACATCCTTGTCTTGTTCCTGATTTTAATATGAAGGATTTGAGTTTTTGACCATTTAGTATGATGTTGGCTGTTGGTTTTTCATAGATGGCTTTTATCAGATTGAGGTAGAGACCGTCTATTCAAATTTTTTGCAGGGTTTTTAATCATAAATGCATGTTGGATTTTCTCAAGTGCTTTTTCTGCATCTATGAAGATAATCATATAGTTTTTGTCCTTGGCTTTATTGATATAATGTATTACATTGATAGATTTGCATATGTTGAACCATCCCTGCATCCCTGAGATGAATCCCACTTGGTCAGGGTCTATGATTTTCTTGATGATCTTCTGCACTCTATTTGTCAATATCTTATTAAGGATTTTTGCATTTATGTTCATTAGTGAGATTGGCCTATAGTTCTCTTTTTCAGTTGGGTCTTTCTCTGCTTTGAGGATCAAGGTAATGCTTTCTTCCAGGAATGAATTCAGAAGTATTGCTTCCCTTTCCACTTCATTGAAGAGTTTAAACAGTAGTAGCAGTAGGTCCTCTCTAAATGTCTTGTGAAATTCAACAGTGAAGCCATCAGGACCTGGGCCTTTCTTAGTTGGTAAGTTTTAAATTATATTTTCAATTTCATTGATTGATATTGGGTTGTTCAGAATTTTTAGGTCTTCTTTGTTCAACTTTGGTAATTCATATGTATCTAGGAATCTGTCTATTTCTTCTGTGCTTTCCATTTTTTTGGCATATAGCTTCTTGAAGTAGGTGTTGATCCTCTGGATTTCTGCTGGGTCTGTTGTCATTTCACCCTTTTCATTCCTAATTGCATGGATTTGGGCCTTTTCTTTCCTTTTTCTGACAAGGTTGGCTAAAGGTTTGTCAATTTGGTTTATTCTTTCAAAGAACCAACTCTTGGCTTCATTAATATTTTTATATCATTCTCTTAGTCTCCATTGCATTGATTTCTCCTCTGATCTTTATAATTTCCTCCCTTGTATGAGCTTTTGATTTGTCCTGCTCTTCTTTTTCTAGAAGCTTCAGGTTCAGCATCCAGTTGTTTAATTGGGCTCATTCTGTTTTCCTAATATGTGTATCCAGTGTTATGAATTTCCCTCATAAGACTGCTTTCATTGCGTCCCATAGATTCTGACATGTTGTTTTGGCGTTGTCATTTAATTGAAGGAACTGTCTGATTTCTTCTTTAATTTCCTCTGTGACCCATTGGTTATTCAGAAGTGTGTTGTTCAATTTCCATGTGTTTATGAAGTTTTTGTGGTTTCTTTTGCTATTGATCTCCAATTTCATCACACTATGGTCTGATAATATACAGGGGATAATTTCAATTCCTTTGCACTTACTTAAACATGTTCTATGAGAGAGTATGTGGTCTATTTTGGAGAACGACCCATGTGCAGCTGAAAAGAATGTGTATTCTGATTTTGGGGGGTGGAAGACTCTGTAAACATCTGTTAAGTTCATTTGTTCAAGAGTTTGATTGAGGTCTAGTATTTTGTTGCTTATTTTTTGCCTAGGTGATCTATCTATTTGTGACAGTGGGGTATTGAGGTCCCCCACTACTATTGTATTAGTGCTTATTTGATTTTACATGTCTGTTAGTATTTGTTTTATGTAGCTGCGTGCATTAGTGTTTGGTGCATATATATTTATGAGTGTCATGTCTTCTTGGATTGTTCCCTTTATAAGGATGAAGTGTCCTTCTTTTTGTCTCTTAATCAGTGTTGGTTTGAAATCTACTTGATCTGCAGAGGATAGCTACTCCTGCTTTTTGAGGGGTTCCCATCACATGGAGTACTGTTTTCCACCCTTTAACTTTCAGTCCATGAGTTTGTTTTTGAATTAAGTGTGTTTCTTGTATGTAGCATATTGTTGGATTTTGCTTCTTGACCCATTCTTCCAGTCTATTTCTTTTGATTGGTGAATTGAGACCATTAACATTAATGGGTATAACTGATAGGTATTGACTTATCCTTGTCATGACTTTTTCTTTTTATTGGATTTTCTCCCTTTACATTTAATTTCTTGTCACGCCTGATGCATTCATCCTGCTGTGCTTCCTGGGGTTGTGATCCTCAATGTCTGTTCCTAGGATATTGTCTAAAATTTTTTGGAGTTCTGGTTTGTTGTTCATGAAGTTCCTAAGGTACTCTTTGTCTTGAAAATATCTTATTTCTCCATCAATTTTGAAAGATGGTTTTGCAGGGTACATCAATGTGGGTTGGAGGCTGTTTTCTTTTAGGGCTTGGAATATGTCACTCCAAGCTCTTCTTGCCTTGAGGGTTTGCATTGAGAAGTCAGCTGTGATTCTGATGGGCTTTCCCTTGTATGTGATCTGTTTCTTTTCTCTAACTGCTTATAGAACTTTGTTCTTCTGTTGTGTTTCTGGAATCTTAACAATTATATGCCTATGTGTAGATTTTTTTTTTATCAAGGCTAGATGTAGTCCTATATGCCTCACTTATTTGTATGTCAAATTCTTTTCCCCTGCTTGGGAAATTTTCTGCCATTACTTCTGTGAACATTTTTTTATGTCATCTGCACTCTCTCCTGTTTCTTCTTTGACTCCAATCAGTCTTATGATATTCTTCTTTGCATCATCTAGCAGCTGATGTACTGATTTCTCATGTTCCCTTAAAATTGGGAAGCAATTTTTCTTTTCCTGGTCACTAATTGTAATCTTATCTTCTGTCCTCACATTGACTCATTCTGCTGTGTAGACTTGCAATGGAGTTTTTGATCTCCTGGAAATCTGTTTGCATGTGTTTTATGGATTCCATTTGTTTCCTATGTTGGGATTCTATCATGTTCCTCAGCTCCTCTCTAGATTTATTAATCATGTCTTGCACTATGAGCACAATTTCTGCTGTTATCTGAGAAATTATTTCTGATTTCATTTTTTCCAGATCCTCTTTTGTTGCCAGTTTAGGGAGTCCAGGTGGTTAAGTATCAGAGTGCTCCATCTCATTTCCTTTTGGGGTTGCCTTAGATGATCTGGAAGTCTGGTTTTGAGACTTGTTTACATGTCTTCTCATTTTGACCAGGGCGAGGGTGTGGTGCTGTTGGTGCCCACATGGCTCACCTCCTCTGAGCTGGGAGTGGGATAATGGCTCAGAAGCCCCTTCCTCTGGGCTGGGAGTGGCAGGATGGATGGCCTTATTAAGTAATTTTAATTTTTGACATAATCAAAGTCTTTCAATTTATTTAATAAAAGAGAAAGGTAAACATGGATCAAAATTAATTGGTCTAATAGCTAACATATAATTTTGTATTTATTAATAGCAGATAAAATATTTTATAGATGAAAAGATATTTTGCTCTAGTTAAATGTTCTGTGATATAAAATAAAATATGTTGGGCCAGGGATTTAGCTCAGTGGTTCTTCTGCCTGCCCTGCAAGCGCAAGGACCTGAGTTCAATCCTTGGTACCAAAAAAACCCAAAAAACAAATAAAATAAAATAAAATATGTTTTAAGTAGACTATTAATCTACACCAAATCTGAGAAGATGTTATCTGTAGGTTAATTCCAATGTGTCTTGAAAATCTGATTGACTGATCTGGAAAATATTGTTTTAAAAGAATCAGTGTTATTCACCTCTACTGCTTTGGCTGTTCTTTCTAGCTAATGACAAGTTCTAGGCATGAGCATTGAGAAAATTAGAAAATATTTGTTGGTGTTTAAAGACATGAAAAAAGTTACTTTTAGCATTCAGAATTTCAAATTGATGTTCTCTTTTATGAAATTCTAGTTCAGATGATTCATCCTTTGAAAATAAACTAGCAGATAAAAAATAGGCAAGAGAAAAGAATAGGCAAAAGGTAGGCAAAAAGAATTCACAAAAACTTTCAAATAGTTTATACTCATAAAGAAATTGTTTAGTTTAATTCAAAATAGTAAAAAAAATGTGAGGAAATGGTACACTTTGTCTTAGTTACTTTTTTAATTGCTGAGACACAATACCCAACACCCAAGGTGAAAGGAAGAAAGGTTTATTTGGCTCACAGTTTGTAGAGGTTTCATTTCACAGCTGACTGGTTCCAAGGCAGGGTAGCATGGCAGAGGCGCGTTGCAGAGGAGAAACAGTTCGTGGCAGGCAGAAGACAGCAAATGCAAGCAAGCGACCAGGGACAATAGCAGCTTCTTTCTACTCCTTTTATATTCTATCTAGACTACCCAGCTTAGGGTGGGTGCCAAACCAATCAGTGGACTGATTTAGTAATCACACACTTGCAATCCCAGCATCACACACTCTAGATCCAGCCACCTCTGAAAAAGCCCCACCTATGACTGCATGAGGCTTTGGGGGGACATCTGGACACAAACCATAACACACTTTGAGATGAAGAAGTGAGAGAGGGGACCCCAGCTTTGCAATGAATCTGGAGGTGGTGGAGACTGATAACTTACTAAGAGGACCCAGAGCAGGGGATTCAGGGCCAGGATTCAGGGAAGAGTAGGGACAATGACCTTAAAGTGGCAATGATGAATGGAGAACATTTACAATAGTGTTAGAAATTTGAGAGAAAAAAAATCCAGCCACCCTCTGCAGATGGCTAAAAAAGGCACAAAAACAAGGACAAATAGTAATAATTTTAACCACTATGCTGAGATGTAACACTGCCAATAGTTCAAAAGTTTGGGAACTCTTGACAAGACTATGTGAAACTAAGGCCTCTTATACTGTTGGTGGGAATGCAAAATGGTACAACTACTATGAAGGAGCTGACAAAGTTAGCCATATTACACCTGCATTACCTGTTCAGTGGCCAGGCCACAGCATTGGATGGCAGTCTGTGCCCTGTACAAACGTGCCAGAGTGCTCAAGGGGAGAGGAAATCCTGTCCCATCCTGGAAAAGGAAGGACTTTGTATAACTCATTTGCTATAGGCTGAAGTTTCTGTATTTGCAGAGGTGCCATGGGTACTAGTGGAGGTCCTTGTGATCAAGGCTTTTGGCCTCTGCTGATAGGAATGCAAAGTCACCTAAAAGTCTAGGGGCCCTCTGAAAATTATGGAAATGGAAATTCTTTCTCATATAGTCTACTTAGTCATTCTTAGAAGGTAGCAAATCCTGGAGTCTCAGGGAAACCAGAATGTAATATAATCTTTATTCTATTCTCTCCTTTCTTTTTTGAAATATTAACCTCTCATTGGCAAACTTAGATGCTTCCAGCATCTTTGAAATTCTGCATGATTACTTTTAACATTTTAGATAGAAAACCTTGTCACAGCAATATTTTTAGAAATATTTTCCTATAATAAGCAAATGAAAAACTTTCAAATTTTGTGACTAAAGACAAAATAATTCTAACACTCAGAATAAGAAAACACTTTAGGGTTTTCTACCTATCCCTATTTACACATAGATGTGTATGTTGGTCAGCTGGAACCACATACCCAACACTCACAATTTGTGTGTGAGGGATTTAATTTGCCTCACAGTTTCAGAGGGTCCAGTCCATGGTTGGCTGGCTCCCAGGCACAAACACTAGAGGATGGGCATGGTGGAACAAAAGTGCTTACTTCATCTTCACCAGAAGGCAGAGCACAGGGAAAGAACAAGATAAATTCTCCAAAGACAAGACTCCAATGACCTGCATCCTCCAACTGGACCCTACCTCCTGACAGCACATTCAGCTATGTACCTCCATGATACAGTCACCTCTTCAGAAGTCTCCTACTCCAGTCAAGCGGACAATTCAGCTTAACTGTCACAATACCTGTGCAACTATATTTGACAATATTGGATACAATATGTACTGACAGTTTGATATTTTGCCTTTGTCACTAAATCTTTGATTTAATACATTTTTGCATTTGTTTTTAATAGTTGAAGTGTCATTCAATTAAAGTTATTAAATAATAGGAAAAACATTGTGCTGATGTTTGGGCAATCAGATGTGTGTATTGGGGGATTTGTAGATGCATGATTATATCTTCCAGCTTGTTATGAAAAGTAAAGAGGCTATAGATATTGTCTGTCATCTCAGACTTTCTAATCTAATGGGAGAAATAATATGTATACATAATTACCTTCAAAATGGCAGCAGTGCATTGTAAGTCATGAATTCTTCAGAGACAACTTGGTGACTGCTGAATCTGCATATGCATATTCTGGGGATTTTCCTCTGCTAGTAGCTGACACTGAAGAACCACAACAATAATCTGGAAGCTTCCTCTCATCTGCCAAGGAACAATTTTTGCTTTTCAAATGCACAAATCACTGAAAGGTTTGGTAAACTCATGACAAAGGGATGTTGAAATCAACTGAATTTGTCTCATTTTTATCCTTCCCACCTCTGAAAGGTCATGCTGCCAGCTCTCTGTTTTGTCAGAGGCAATTAGAGTCCTGGGTAGCTAAGCTACCTGTCTCTGGAATATTTTGAGGATGAGCAGGAAATGGGATGTTCAAAGAAAAAAGAGCTTTCCTCCTCCCTCCTTGGTGTGCCATGGAAAAACACTAATTTAGAATAATTAGAGCTAAATAATGGAGAGGTCTGTAATGGGACTTTAGCCGTGCATATGACACAACAGGAGACTGCCCCTGCTAATGAGAGACAGGACCCAGTTTCCAGTAATTCAGATACTTTACTGAATTTTTTTCTTTTGGTACTGGGGATCAAACTGAGGACCTTGCTCTTGTGAGGCAGGCACAGTGCCACTGAGTTAAATCCCCAGCCCCACTTAACTGTATTCTATATGAGGTTAGACTTTCAGACCAGAGAAGACTCAGAGTTTGGAAGTGAAGATATAACAGTTGATAATGCCCACTTCACAGGCAAGGAATTTCCAGGTTAGATGTGTTCTGGTATGTTTTATGTCATTTTCTACTTTAGTGCCTAGTCATCATTATTTTTAAAATGTATATGCCAAGGAAGTTTTGAGACAAATAGGTACATTGTAATTGAATTCCTCAATAATGAGAATGTTCATCATTCAGTATCGTGGCAGTTATGATTCCATTTTTCAAAGGATAATGTTGTCTCTCTGCTACACTGAGTTTTAAGGTCTGTTTCCATTAGCATCCTGCATAAGGATTTAGATTATCAGTAGGTGAGACCTCTGCTTCCACTTCTTCAGCTGAAGATGGCAGACACAAAGATTTGCAAGCCCCAGCCTGCCATGGAGCAAGTGAAAAACACTGCTTAGGGCTGGGGCTTCTAAACACAAGCCAGGGCTTTCATTTGAGCTCCTTTTTACTTACCAAGAATATGCCATTAGACACCATTGGGTAAGGGTTTGAGCCTCTGTTAATGACCTCCAAATCCCCAATCATATGTTCATCTTTCTTGGTATTCAGCATCACATCATAATGTAGTATTTCCAGGGTATATTCTTGGATGTTTGAATCCATTCCTTTCTCTATGCTCAGCTCTCTTCACCCCCATTTCTTCTTCCTGGATCCTTGTGTGCTTCAGACAGCTTTGCTGTACTTCCTGGTTATTTTCTCCTCTGCTCAGACATGCCCTCCTGCTGTGTAGGTCCTGTGTCTTGCCTTCTGTATGAGGGCCCTTCAGCGTGACCCTGGGTGTTTACTATCTGGTCACAGAACTCTCTCAGGAGCTGGGGACCTCAGGAGAGTGTCCCGAGACAGCCTTGTCTCAGCCCCAGAACAGCTGGAGGGGCTTTTCCCTACACGTTCTCAGCCCACCATGGGCTATAGCTACTTACAATCTGCCATTTAATCAAAATGGAACATATATTTTGGACACCAGGAGACAGAAATAGGACTAAGGGTTTCACATAGCAAGTGGTAATGTCTCAAGAATACTCAGATACTACCTGTTCCATTTTCAATCCCTGCTTAAAAAGAAGACTCCCCTATCATGGGATAGAGGAGGTGAGGTTTTGAAGACTAAACTTGCTCCCTTGGTGACTGGGCAGATGATGACCAAGGGGTGAGTGGGCTCTGCAGATCTGACTGGTTATAATTCCAGAAAAGGGAGGTGGCATTCTTGTACTGTTTGTCTTTCCTGGGGTGCTTTCACAAATCTGATGAATTTGCTTACTCCTTTCCTATGGAGAAATCTCATCAAATCTTGGTTTGTGGTGATTTTATTTTACTTTATTTGTGAAAGAAAGCTCTGTCCCCATGTTCTAGCAAGGTTTTGCTTATGTTATTTATTCTCCCTCAGATGTGAAGATATTTAACAGAAAAGTATGCAGGCTTTTTTGGAAAGAGAATCACAATTGTATAGGTACTACCTGTTTCTGAAAGAAAAAAGAAATCATGATATGGCTGGGGCGAGGTTGTCCAGATCTAGGTGAGGATTTTCCAGAGAATCCCCATTGCAGCACTGCTCCCAGGAATCAGTTCAGCACAGGGTCTTCTGATGGATGTCAACAAATGAGTAGCACTGAGGATTTTCCTGATAGGCTTCCGTGAGAAAAGCAGGATGAAAGGTAGGTCAGGTTTCATCTAGAGAAGAGCTTCAGAGAATTTATGCTGCCTCTATGGGACCCTTCTGTAGTAGCTTAACCCCAGGTGGAAAATAATATTTTGTGTCACATGACCAAAGAATTTTTTCCTAGCAAGACATGAAGTGGAAATGTGGCCTGTTGTAAAATAATAATGGCAGAAGCAAAAGTAGTTTTCCTGTCTTCTCAGAGGCACAGCAGTGTGTCCCCTTCAGACAGCTGTGAATTGTCGTTAACAGGTAGTAATCTGTTTATATGACTTTCAGCGTCTAGAATTCACACAAAATATTTGCCTGAGGGACATGATGTGTGGGATGTTTTTTCTTTTCTTTTCTTTCCTTTCTGCCTTTTTTTGTTTGTTTTGTTTTGTGACAGGGTCTTACTGTGTAGTTCAGACTGGCCTTAACTTACTTTATAGCCCAAGGAGAACTTGAACTTTCAAACCCCCTGTCTCTGCCCCCCAGGTGCTAGGATTACAGGTCTGTGCCACCACGCCCAGTTTGGAGTGCTTTTTTGTTTTTTGTGGGGGTTTTTTGTGCAAAGCGAATGAGATTTATCTGAAAAAAAGGATTGACCCCTCTGATCTATGTATCACTGAGCTGCCAGATTGAGTGGGAATCTATGTCAATTTCCTGTTTAAAATTCCTTCAGGATGACATATAAACTCTTTGGTCTGGTTACAAACCATCCCTTCCAGCTTCATCTTTGATAATGCTTCACTTTGCCCTCTAGGTTCTGGTCATGCATAACTACTTTCTTAAAGCTAACACTTATTGGGTATGTTCCGTACCACTTGTAAAACACTGTGCTAAGGTCTTTCCATAGGCTATTTCATTTAGTCCTGATGACAATGCTAGGAGGTGGACATAGAGATTAAGTAACTCACCTAAGGTTGTGTAACTAGTAGTGGTAAACTTATTAACTAGGATTTGAATCCACAGACCCCTCTCCCCCACTACTGGCCTCAGAGCACCAATTCTCTCTCGCCTCATTGTTTTTGTATAGTTGTTTCCTATTGCTCTTCATCCCTCATTACCTCCTTTTCCTTGTTCAGAATCAATGCTAACATTCCCTTTTCCTGGAACCCTCACTGAACTCCCCAGTGACTCCCATAGCACTTGTACTTAATTATGTCATAGGACTTGTCACTAGTGTGGGTATAATTACTAGATGGATTATAATCAAGATGGATGATTGTGTGTGTGTGTGTGTGTGTGTGTTCATTTTGCCCTAGGTAATTAATGAGACTGATTTGAGGCTAAATTGGTGTTTTCATGTGGGAATGGGATGTGAATCTTTAACTTGTCATGAATTTATTTTTGTATACTTTTCCCTAAAGCCCTGAACCATGTGGTTTGCAATTAAATGCCAACTCCCTGGACATTGCTTCCCACAGTGCATCCTAATGTGTTGTACATTACCATGGGTCAGACATAGCTTTCTTAATAATTACTGAGAATTCACTCATTACCAATCCTCACTCCATGTCTACTAATCTCATCTGCCACTTCCGTTGTTCTGTGACATTTTTCACAGGTTCCTCCAGCAGATACCTTCTATTCCCTGCGTTAGCTCCTGTCTCCAGGTCTAGTATTGCAGTGGTGACCAGTTATGAATGGGCCACACCAACCTCAGGCCTCTGTCTCAGACCTCACCTTCCCTGTAGGTGTCGAGAAGTTTCCCTCTCTCTGTCTCTGATAGTTTGGCATAGGATTTTTCACTTTATGGTGGTGACAAAGCAATACTTATCCAGTAAAAACTGTACTTCTTGATCTAGATCTTTACCTGGGCTACTGGTATGTGGGCTACTTTCTATAGGGGCCCAGCAGCAACCTTGAGCCACAGCACTACCCATCCAGTCATGCAGATTCTCCACAGTTGACTGTGTTGCTAAGCTATGATGTTCCATAGTAGTTAGATGTACTCAGTGCATTTGTGACTTACAACTTCAACTTAAGGTGGGTTTATTGGTATAAAAGTCCAGGTGCATTTATATAAGCCTTCATCTCTTAGTTTCCACTCTCTGAAGAATATTCCATTTCCTCAAATCCTATTTCCATTCTGTCAGCAACAGGAATCTATTCTACCCTCTTATATCTGTGATGAAGGCGAGGTGGGCGATAGTCATCCACATGAGTACCTTTTTATTTCTTTCCCTGAAGGACTTTTAACTACTGTGAAGACTTAGAGGAGGCTCAGGGCATTTTCAGAAAGCCATTCAACCACATATTGCAATTTAGATCTCATTGATTCCATGTTAACATATAGGGAGAGAGTTATTAAAGCCTGTGGTTGAGTGTTTCTTACCCTTCCCTCTGTCTGTCACAGAGAATGTTGTCACTGTCATGGGGAAGCAGGACAATAAGGTGGAACCACAGGCACCAGCTTTCCCCAGTATCTTTCAGGAGTGAATAAACAAATCTCTCTGTGTTACATTAAAGGTAAGAGAGAAGTGGTTCCCCTCAGTCTCCACGAAAATTTCTCTTTCACAGACTCAACAAAGAAAATGGACACAAAAGTCATCGCAACTATAGATTCGTTCTTTAAATAACACTCAGAGGAAATCTCATCTATTACCTATTGACTGATGCTGAGCTTGCTTTTTACTTTCTTAGTGATAAAAACACAATGTAAAATATATTAATAAAAAGGTAAAATACCAGCTCCTGTCACACTCTCCTAATACAGTTGCAGGGACTTGCAAGGGATAGCTGGGGTAGGTGACCTCACGGTGCTGCTGAGCCGAGGGGTCTGGGGATCTTGTCTGTGGCTGTGCTGCTCTTCCCTGTCCTGATGAAGCTGGTAACATTCAGCCACCAGCTTCCTAAGCCCTGGGGTCTGTGTGCAGCTGAACCTTATTGCTTCTATCCACCAAGGGTCTTTGAGGGAGACAGACCCTACAGCACAGGCTGGTGAATATTTGACTTGGAGGATGCAGTCCATTAACCTTAAAGGAAAAATCCCCTGGGCTGGGAGTCACTGCTGTCATTAGGAGGAAAATGAATGCTTTTGATGTTATAGCAACACATGTGGGCTTAGACCTCATTTTTCTTAAAGAACTGCAGAAGATAATACATAAAAGGAAATCATCCACAATACTACCATCTAGCGATAGTGACACAGGGATGATATAGGAGATGAAATAGGACCTCCAAATAATATAAGGGAAATATTATAATTCCCGACCTGTTAGATATCCGATTCATAGAGTTCATGTTCTCTAAAATCAAAGACTGAATTCTAGGAACAACGGAAGTTAAGAGTAGGAAATGCTTATTGAGAGTACAGCTCCTGAGAGGCAGGAGGAGTCCCAAATGGGTAGATGAGGACCCCCCCCTTTTCAGGAGTTTTATAGAGCAAAATCCATGTGGGTACAATATATGTTAAAGCTATGAACAATCAATAAGGTTACAAGTAGTTGCGTAGGTAACAGTGATCCAGTGGGGGAACAAGTCATGTAACAAGTGCACATGGAAAGAACAAAGACTTCTAGGAAATGATGAGTCCAGAGGTCTTGGTCACCCACCAGAGTGACTGATGTCTACCTAGACTTCTTTAGGCCAGGTGTTACCGCTTATCTTGTCTTTTGGGGAAGTATGCAGGCCTGGTCACTTCACCTTTATTTTGAGGCCTGGTCTCCAACAGATGCATCTCTGGCCACAGTTATAATGTGTTTTCATCTTTTGATGAAAACTGACTGTCAAGGGCCAGGCCTATCTGACCGCCTATAATATTTCTACCTAACTTAGCTGTCTATAATAATCATCATTCTTTTTTTTTTTGTATTAAATTCTTTTATTGGTACATTGTAGGTATACAACACAATTACATTTCTCATTGGGAATTGTACCTTTACATAATGCATCTTGGTTCTTATTTTTTCCCCATTCCTAGCCCTCCCTTCACCCCCTCCACCCTTCCCTATTTACAAAGACTTTATTTCCATTTTCTCCATTTCTCATCATTTTTTCCTTTCCCTTCTTTCCTTTCCCCTGCCCCTCCCACTAACCCTACCCCTTTGGACCTTTTCTTCCTATTTTACATTATCGATTATTCATTCTAATCATTGGTACATTTTCGGTATACAGTATAATGACATTCATCATTGGAAATTTGCACCTTTACATAGTCTCTCTTGGTTCTTATTTTTCACTCTTCCCCTGCCCTTCCTTCAACCCGTCCATCCCTCCCTATTTACAAAGACTTTGTTCCTATTTTTCCATTTTCTCATATTAATCCCATTCCCTTCTATCCTTTCCCCTAGCCCTCCCACTTCCTTCCCCTTTGCCCCTTTTCTTCCCATTTCACATTACCTATTATACATTTAGTCCTTCTTTACACTTGCAGTTTCTCACACCAGAGAAACTACTCGGTATTTACACATGTGTGTCCTATTTATTTCACTTAAGAGTATTGCCTCAGTGTGCATCCACTTAGCTATAAATGTCTCTAATTTCTCGTTTTTTATGGCAGAGTAGTACTCCATTTTATAAAAAAAAAAACACATTTTCTTTATCCAGTCTCCAGTTGATGGGCATTTGGGCTGTTTCCAAGTTTTAGCTATTACAAACTGTGCTGCTATGAACATGGGTGCACATATATCACTGTGGTATGATTCTTTTAATTCTTTGGGGAAGATCCCCAGCAGTGGAATACCTAGGTCAAATGGGACTTCCAGTCCTAGTTCTTTGAGGTATCTCCATACTGATTTCCACAGTGCTTGCACCAGTCTACACTCCCACCAGCAGTGGACCAGGGTTCCTCTTTCCCCACAGCCCTGCCAGCATTGGTTATTGGTTGATTTCATGATAGCAGCCATTCTTTCTGGAGTGAGGTGGAATCTCAGCATTGTTTTCATTTGCATCTCTCGAATGACCAGTGATGTTGAACATTTTTTCATGTATTTATTAGCTATTTTTACTTCTTTGTCTGAGAAATGTCTGTTCATTTCAGATGCCCATTTTTCAATTGGGTCTTTAAATTTGGGAGGTCTGATCTTTTTAAATTCTTTATAGATTTGAGACAGTAGACCTTTGTCTGAGGAAGAGCAGGTGAAGATTTTTTCCCACATTGTGGGTTGTCTCTTCACACTATTGGTGGTGTCTCTTGCTGTGCAGAAGCTTTTTAATAAGAAGAGATCCCATTTGTTGATTGTTTGTGCTAGTTCCCGGGCAACTGAGGTTTTGTTCATAAAATCTTTTCCTACACCGATGTCTTCAAGGGTTCTACCTAACCTCTGTTCCAACTGGTTCAGAGTTTCTATTTTAATATTTAGATCTTTAATCTATTTTGATTTTAGTTTAGTGCATGGTGAGAGATATAGGTCTAGTTTTAATCTTTGGCAAGTTGAAGCCCAATTTTTCCAGTACCATTTATTAAAGAGGCTATCTTCCCTCCAGTGAGGGTGTTTGGCTCCTTTATCGAAAATGAGATGGCTGAGTGTGTCTGGTGTTGTTTCTGCATCTTCTAATCTGTTCCACTGGTCCTCAAGTCTGTTTCTTTGCCAGTACCATGCTGTTTTTATCACAGTAGCTTTGTAGTAGAGTTGCAGGTTGGGGATTGGGATACCCCCTGCCATGTCTCTGTTACCTAGAATTGCTTTTGCTATTCTGGGTCTCTTCTTGCTCCAAATGAATTTTTGGATTGTTTTCTCAAGGTTTATGAAGTATGCTGCTGGGATCTCAATTGGAATTGCATTAAATCTATATAGCAGTTTTGGAAGTATGGCCATTTTCACTCTATTAATCCTTCCTACCCAGGAGCAGGGGATGTCTGTCCATTTTCTGATATCATCTTCAATCTCTCTTTTCAGAGTGCCATAGTTTTCAGAGAAGAGGTCTTTGATTTCTTTCGTTAGGATGATTCCTAGGTATTTCAGTTTTTTGGATGCTATTATGAAAGGAATTATTTGCCCTATTTCTCTCTCAGTGAGTCTGTCATTGATGTAGAGGAAAGCTATTGATTTTTGTGTGTTGACCTTGTAACCAGCTACTTGACTGAATTTGGTTATTAAGTCTAGAAGACTTTTGGTGGAGTTCTTGGGGTCTTCTATATAGAGTATCATGCCATCTGCAAATAATGACAATTTGACTTCTTCATTTCCTATCTTTATTCCTTTTATTTCTTTCTCTTGTTTAATTGCCATGGCTAATGTTTCCAGAACTATATTGAAGAAGAGTGGTGATAGTGGACATCCTTGTCTTGTTCCTGATTTTAGTGTGAAGGATTTCAGTTTTTGACCATTTAGTATGATATTGGCTATTGGTTTTTCATAGATGGCTTTTCTCAGTTTGATGTAGAGACCATCTATTCCAATTTTTTGGAGGGTTTTTATCATAAATGCATGTTGGATTTTGTCAAATGCTTTTTCTGTGTCTATGGAGATAATCATATGGTTTTTGTCCTTGGCTCTATTGACATAGTATATTACATTAATTGATTTTTGTATATTGAACCATCCCTGCATTCCTGGGATGAATCCCACTTGATCAGGGTGTATGATCTTCTTGATGATCTTCTGCATTCTGTTTGCCAGTATCTTATTAAGGATTTTTGCATCTATGTTCATTAGTGAGATTGGCCTATAGTTCTCTTTTTCAGTTGGGTCTTTCTCTGCTTTGGGCATCAAGGTGATGCTTGCTTCCAGGAATGAATTTGGGAGTATTGCTTCCCTTTCAATTTCATTGAAGAGTTTAAACAGTAGTGGCAGCAGTTCCTCTCTAAATGTCTTGTAGAATTCAGTAGTGAAGCCATCAGGGCCCAGGCTTTTCTTAGTTGATAAGTTTTTAATTACATTTTCAATTTCATTGGTTGATATTGGGTTGTTCAGAATTTTTAGGTCTTCTTCGTTCAACTTCGGTAATTCATATGTATCTAGGAATCTGTCCATTTCTTCTGTGTTGTCCATTTTATTGGCGTATAGGTTCTGGAAGTAGGTATTGATGATCTTCTGGATTTCTGCTGGGTCTGTTGTAATTTCACCCTTTTCATTCCTAATTGCATGGATTTGGGCCTTTTCTTTCCTTTTTCTGACAAGGTTGGCTAAAGGTTTGTCAATTTTGTTGATTCTTTCAAAGAACCAACTCTTGGCTTCATTGATTTTTTGTATCATTCTCTTAGTCTCCATTGCATTGATTTCTGCTCTGATCTTTATAATTTCCTCCCTTGTATGAGTTTTGGGGTTGTCCTGCTCTTCTTTTTCTAGAAGCTTGAGGTTCAGCATCAGGTTGTTTAATTGGGCTCATTCTGTTTTCCTAATATGCGTATTCACTGCTATGAATTTCCCTCATAAGACTGCTTTCATTGTGTCCCATAGATTCTGATATGTTGTATGGTCATTGTCATTTAATTGAAGGAACTGTCTGATTTCTTCTTTAATTTCCTCTGTGACCCATTGGTTATTCAGAAGTGTGTTGTTCAATTTCCACATGTTTATGAAATGTTTTGTGTTTCTTTTGCTATTGATCTCCAATTTCATCTCACTGTGATCTGATAATATACAAAGGATAACTTCAATTCCTTTGCACTTACTTAAACATGTTCTATGTGTGAGTATGTGGTCTATTTTGGAGAATGACCCATGTGCAGCTGAGAAGAATGTGTATTCTGATTTTGTGGGGTGGAAGACTCTGTAAACATCTGTTAAGTTCATTTGTTCGAGAGTTTGATTGAGTTCTAGTATTTCATTACTTATTTTTAGTCTAGCTGATCTATCTATTTGTGACAGTGGGGTGTTGAGGTCCCCCACTGCAATTGTATTTGTGCATATATGACTTTTCATGTCTGTTAGTATTTGTTTTATATAGTTGGGTGCACTAGTGTTTGGTGCATAGATATTTATGATTGTCATCTCTTCCTCTTGGATTCTTCCCTTTACAAGGATGTAGTGTCCTTCTTTGTCTCTCTTAATCAGTGTTGGTTTCGAAATCTACTTGATCTGCAAAGAGGATAGCTACTCCTGCTTTTTTTCAGGTTCCTGTCACATGCAGTATTGTTTTCCACCCTTTAACTTTCAGTCTCTGAGTTTCCTTTTGAATTAAGTGTGTTTCTTGTATGCAGCATATTGTTGGATTTTAATAATCATCATTCTTAACACTTGAATATTTTTTTCTGTATTTACATATAAAATGTTCTCTGTATTTCATACAAGTGCTGGAGCAGCCATCTATCTCCTTTTTAGCAAGAAGCCCAGTGTCTCCCTCTTGGAATCTGTTCTGTGAGATGTCCCCTACCTGCCTTATTTGTTGAAAAGAGTACAAAAGTACACTTGATCTATACTGATTTAGCCCTGCTTTCAAGTGCTAGGCAGGAGCAACACAAGAAATCGATAGATTCTTCACTCCTTGTTACATCATAATGTTACTTCAAAGACCACTTCTTTTCTGTCCTCTGAAGTACAATGCTGTATACAGAGTTGCTTCACACTTCCAATTCATAGTCATGGATTCCCAAAGCACAACATGACTGAGGCATGGCACAGCTCACAAGTCGATTCTTAAGGACTAAGGACTTAGTGTTGAGCTTAGGCTGGATGTACACTTCAGAGTAATTTTATATCATGACCTTGTTACTCTCTTGCTTGGGATCAAACTATGACTTCTTAATAAATAACTTGAATTTCAGTAAGTAGGAGAAAGGCACTGAATACCTTCAATCTAGAATGAGCTTGGGCACTTTATGCTAATTGATCTCCTTGTTCCCACATTCTTCCTGTCCTCCTTACCAGGGAAAGAGGGAGCTTTTCCTAAAGTCCCCACACATAGAGAATATTACACCATTTCCTACGAGGGTATTGTTACATCCAGGGGTGGACAGCTTACCTTGCCATGTCACATCACACCACTACTCTGTTGAAAACACAGCTCCCAGGGATCCTAAACTCAGTGCCAGTAAAGAACTCAAAAAAGCAAAGTTTAGTATAACAAAAGACTGATTGTTTGGGGGGAAAAGATGGAAAAGAAAGAAGATAGACATCTACTGTGAGGTAGTAGGGGGCTTCAGAGCTGAAAGCCCACAAGCTCTTATCCCCAGCTCCTTTTACTGGGGATGAGTGTCTTTCCCATCCCCCAGATGGGCACTTGTTGATATTTGAGCTGTTGCCCTGACTGTCTGATCCTAACCTAGGCCTTCTGGCCATTTGGTTTCTTCCTGTTCCTTTGTAATGAATAAGTAAAGGGGGGAGGGCCTATTAGGAAGGCGGCTTACTTAATGATTGAGTAGAGGGGCCATGTGTCCATGTGTGTATCTGGTGCAATATTAGACTGATGTTAAATGAGAACATACATACATGTGTATATGTGTAGGTGTGTGTGTGTCTTACATATTAAATAAAAGTCCTTACATGGCTGTCTCTTATTGCCCTTGCATTCTGTCAGGTGGGTGAGCGGACCTGACTTTCCTGATCTTTTATTTCCAGCTTCTTCAGTGTTTAATTCTTCTTGATAAATTCTTATGGTAATTGTGTTTCCTGCCAGTCTCTCTGAAGTCTAGCCTCTCTCCCTTCTTTATCTTTTTAATTGCCCTAACTACAGTCTACCTGTGAAGACAGCAACTGCTTTTAGTAAGTTTCCCTACTGATCTTAATAAAGCTCAATGAGGCCTTTACCCTATTTTTTCCCTACCTACAGTGCCACCTGTCCCTACTGTATGGATGGCTATCACTCTACATTTTTATTATTCAAGAGACTCCTTAAACAATGAAGCCCTATAAAAGTCATGTTTAACAATTAGCTCTCTGAAAATAAAAAGCCCTGATCTACCATGTTTGCCAGTTTCTGTGATGTGAGTACTCATCATGGCTATTTTTAAGCTATTAAGGTGATGCCAGTGAATTTGGAGTCTGGAAGAGATTCGCACAGTGGGGGCACTCTGCTCTTGTGAGTCAAGCCAGCTCCCAGACACCATCACTTCAGGTGACCAGGCACGATCTGCTCTAGGGCATGAAAATTGACCTTTTGTCCTTGTCTATGAGGGAACTGTTAGAAGCATTTTCTAAGTAATCAAATAAGCACACCACACTGTATGCTTAAAAACTGCTCATACTGAACAGTATATTCCCTAAACATTACTGAAATGAAAGTCTCATATCTAGTCTTTTTTTGCATTATCAAACATCTTAGAGAACTGAGTTGTTTTGTTTGTTTAATTATTAGGTTAAAAAACTGTGCTTTTTCTCTTAAAATACCACTTTCTCAACCAACTCCATTATCTCTGCCTGTCCATTTTTCTTTCCTCTCTTCTTTGCTTCTTTTCTTCCCTCCCTCCCTCCTTCCTTCTTTCCTTTGTAACTACTGGGGAAATTGAGACACTGAGAAACCAAGTCCAGCATGCAGGTAACCTTGGACTCCATTCTCAGACTCCCAAGAATTAGATTTTATTTGTTGTTTAAAGCTGTGCAGTATTTCAGTGGGGAGCCTCTTGCTATTTACAAAACATTTAAACCAGTGGTTGTAATCAATATCTGGTAGCATCCGTTTCCTTTAAGGATCTCAGTTGGAAGTTATGATACGCATTTGCTTTAATATCACAATTGACAGTTTCATCTCTAAGGACAATCTAAGGATTTTTTAAAAAACAATGAAATACTAAATTGTACTATGATCAATCCCTTCCCTTTTTTGGTGGCTGGTTTGAAAGATGATTGTTGTCATTAAGCTACTGCTCTTCCAAAGCTCAGTAGGGCCCCTAGCATGGACATATCCCCTTCTGGCCATTCCTGCCACCACCAAGATTTCTTTGTCTGCTGGGTAATTTGCCCATGGCCTTGTCAATACATGAAATGACCTAGTGATGAGATATAATTTAGTCAAAATAGGAGAAGTTTATAGGATCTGTGTGTTTGTTCAACACATTTTTATACAGTGCTTATGATGTGCCCAATAAGGTATTAAGTACTGAGATTTATGTGTAAAAAAAGGGACAAAATTCCTGCCTGGACAGATGATGAGGGAGTGAGTGTGATGCTAACAAGGACAACTGCATGCTGGGCCAGCAAGATGTTTTTGCTTAAGGAAATAAAATAGCCCTGGAGTCTTTTAGGTTCCAAAACTCTGTTATTCAGCCATAGACTCTTGAAGGGTGCTGTTTAGGGTCAGAGTGATGGCAGAATGGTGCTCAGCTTTGAAGTTGCCTTCCTATCACCCTCAAGGCTGACTGGACTGTTTGGAAACACTGTCAGGTACCCTTGGCCTCAGGGCCTCCAGACAAGGTGGGCTGGTCTCCCCTCCCCCTGCTCCTCTCATTCCCTGCTTTCCCTGTGAGTCATGTGCTCTGCACTAGGGAGAGGAGAAAGCAGCCATGGGCAGAACCAGAATGCCCAGCTCCATTCCCGGCTTTGTGATTTACTGATAGTTTAAGATTTCAGGCAGCTTGTTTGCCCTCCTTAAAGCTATTCTCTTATCTAGAAAATAGGTGACCACATCTACCTGTAATACCTCTGTCAAACTTATAACAGCGAATACATAGAAAAGCATGTTGCAAATCTAAAAGACCACTTAAATGCTATTTATTTCATATTATCTTGATTATGAGCTAAAAATAGAGTGACATAGGTGAGTCAGTTTGGAAATTTTCACTTGCTGTTTTTAGGATTCATTTTCTTTCTGGCTACATAAAGAGTATTTCCATTATAATGTTGGATACTGTTATTTTCAGAAAGGGTATTTAAATCAACCATTAAGAAGCATGTAGTGTATTGGGTGGGAGTGTGGGACTTTGGTTTAGGTTTTGGAATTTGACCTAAGGCTAATGTGACCATGGATGGGTCCCTGTTCCTGGTTACTGGAAGAAAGGGATGAGAAGCTCCTGGGGGGTCCTGGGCTTGGGTTGAGTCAGGACAAACAGATGACAGAGGGTTCAGGTACAGGTTGTGGTCAGTGGCCTTTTGATGACTGACCCTTTCTTCCATCCTGCATTAAATTGGATTTCATGGCATTTGATAGAAAGGCCGCTCCCTGCAGTCCTGAATTGCACGCACAAGGGTAGACTTTGTTGCAAATTAATAGCAAACTTAAATTTGGGTGATTATTTGCCTGGTAACACAATTCTGTCATTTTCATAGGCCTTGCAGCCAGAATATTTATTAAAGCTCTGTAAACACCAAATTTATGGCAAGAGATTTGCATGTATGAAATCATCATTTCTGAAATTTGGTGATTAAAAACCTTAGTAGCTGGAAGGGTGGGAGTGAGGAGGATAGAGGTAGCAAATGGAAAGCAGGGTGCTAAACATCAATGAAACAGAAAATTGGCCTTTTCTGTTCTATGCTGCCTCTTTCAAGTGTGCATAAGGCATATACCAAACTTATTATTTGATGCGGGTTTTGTCTTCATTTAAATTAAATTTATTTCTCTAAATTGTAACTAATTAAAGTTTGAATCAGTTTTTATTTCCTTGATGATTATCTTGCGATTGTCTGAAAGACCCTAAACTACTTGAAATATTGCTATATTCATAAGAGTTTTTGGAAATGAATAGGGGGCAGTAGTTATTTTAAAATGAGAAGAGTGAAGAGCAGGAAGGAAACATTTTTTTATACAAGCCAGTTTTTCTCATTAGATGAGCATCTGTTATGGTTTCCTAGAAAACATGTACAATTACCAGGCTGTAGTTGTTTTTGTTCTTCTCAGTCCAGCACTCTGGACATCTGGCCCCACATCAGTATGTTTTGAGATGCTCTGGGATCTCTCTCCCTCTCTCTCTCCCTCCCCCCCCATACCCATCACTCTCTTATACAAATATTCATCAGCTTGGCTTCTGCTTTATTCTTTTCATCAAAAAAGGCAACTGTTTGATTAGATCATCAAATGATATCTTCTATCATCATGAAGAAATTGATTAAATTTGTTCCTTAGACCAAAGGATGACTCACAAAGCAGTTTATGAAAAGGAGATAAAAATGGAAAGAACTGGAGAGTTTTATGAGTTATTTATGAAGTAACAGACTCCCTGCAAACAAAACTACCAAAAGCTGTCTTAGGATTTTGAGGTAAAAGATCTGGGAAACAAAACAAAACAAAAACAAAACAAAACACCCCAGCCTAGATGACTGTTGTTCACACAAATTTTTTTGGTTGTTTCTGGAAAGAAGTATCACACTAAGGGCTAAACAGAGAGATTCCCTCATACCTTGTGTTATAATATGATACATATTTTGGTTTCAGTGCACAGTTTCTGGCTCAAACCTCCCTCCCTAAGACAGGCAATAGAAACTAGAATTTCTCTTCCCCGAGGTGGGTCATAGACACTCTAATGCCTCATCCCTGTTCTACCTGCCTTTCTGGCTTGGAGTTTGCCATAAAGAAACTCTCTGACTTACCTTGGCTGATAGCAGATCACACGATTACCCTCATTCCAGAGGGGTACTGTTCCATACCCTAGATGGAAGAAATGCTGCACAGAGAGGCCCAGAAGAATCTAAAAAGGTGGGCCCTGATGGATTTCTCCTCCTAGTCTATTACTAACTCCACTTTGCAATGAAGTCTCCACAAAACCCCAGAAAGACAAGGTTTGGTGAACTTTGGGACAGCTGAATATATGGAATTTGCTGGAGGGTGGTACACCCAGAAAGGCATGGAAATCCCACACTCCTTTTCCCATACCTTGCCCTATGCAACTTTGCATCTGTTATTCTGTGTAATGGTCTTTATAATAAACCAGTAAATGGAAGTAAGTGTTCCTGTGAGTTCTGTGGGCTGCTCAAGCAAATTAAACCCAAGAAGAAGGTTCTGGGGACCCCAATTTATAGCCTGTTGGTCAGAAGCACAAATAGAACAACCTGGGGCTGAAGACTGGTATCTAAAGCAAGGTGCGAGGCAGCACTGGAGACTGCTTCCCTAACCCATGGGATCTGACACTTCAGAACTAACATGATTGGAGAACACCCAGCTGGTGGTGTCTGCTGCTCCAGAAGTGATTGCTTGCTCCTGGGGAGAAATCAACATATACTTGGTGTCAGAAGTCTTCTATGACGGTGGCATGAAAGTAGAAGAAAAACAAGACACCTTTTCCTGAGACACATCTCATTTCCATGGATATATTAAATTCTAAGATAAATATTTTGTCCTTTCTCTTGTGCTAGCAATGTTAACCTGAGTATGCAGGACAAAGTGACCCAGGTCATTTCAAGGAGTGAAGTATTTTCCATGGTGTCCTAGTAATGGAATATCTTACTCTGTGGAAGAGATTTCAAATTAACTTTTAATTATATATGCTAATAGCAAGGACATCTACAAACAACTTTAAGCAGGGATTACAGTAATGTGCACATAACAATTGTCTTTTTTATTACTCTGAGATTCAGGATCTAGAGTATAGGACATGGGATGTTAGTCTGAACTGAATTCTGAATTTGGAGATGGCTGATCACGTGTAGACTTGCGCACACCACACCTGACCTAGCACTGCTTGCATTCTGAGACTGTCCTGTGAACCACCCAATGGAAAGGGCTATTTTCTTTTCTACGGTGACAGCTGAGTTCACTTAGCCAGCTCATTTGCACATCTCTTCCCCCTCCCTGTGGTTTTAAATTGCTTAGTTAGTGAATCTGTCTTGCTTTTAAGTAGTAGTCAAGCGGGTTGTTCACCTGCCACTTTTGTTTTGCCCATCAGGACTCCCCTATCTTTCTGCCTGGTCAAGTCTGATTAGTTCTTGAACAATGCTGGCATCTCGGGCTGCTGCTGAGCAGTAACCTGTATGCTCCCTGCAGTATATCTCGTGCACATAATGGTCAGCCATTCCATGCTCTAACGGGAGAAAGGGGAGTGAGTACAGTAAACTCGGATGTCTCTGGGAGAAGGCGCCAGCTGAATCCTTCCTGCGGTATTCCAACCTCCTGCACAACAAAAACTAATTAAAGGTCAAGGGATTTGGTCAAGAGGTGAAGGGTTTGATTTTAGGTTATGAAATGGGCCAGCCAAGTAACAGTTTCTTTCTAGGGCACTGTGTTGGTTATGTTGGTTAGAGCGAATGATGGTGAAACTTTCACTAACTCTTCTTCCACTACAGCAGTTTCCCATCTCAACACATGCTGATTAGAAGAGATTTTTTTTTAATCTCTGCAAATCTGTCAAATCCTTATTATTTATAGCCTCTTTCAAATGAGTGTTATTAGTACCCTTTATAAATAGCGTATTTTTAAAAACAGCTTTATTGAGATATAATTTATATTCCACAAAGTTCATCTGTTTAAAAAGTACAATTTAATATTTTTAGTGTATTTATGAAGTGTGCAACCATCAGCATACTCTAATTTTAGAACATTGATATATTCCGCAAAAGAAATCCTTTCCCCAGTAGTAGCCATTCCCACCTTGCACTCCTCATCTACTCTCTCTGTCTACCAGCTCCAGCCAACCTCTCATCTACTTTCTACGTCTATACATTTGCCTATTCTGTTTTTTTGTTTGTTTGTTTTTGGTACCAGGGATCGAACTCCGGACCTTGTGCTTGCGAGGCAGGTGGTGGAACCACTGAGCTACATCCCCGGCCCTATTCTGGTATTTTTTTAAATAAATGGGACTGTACAGTATCCTTTTTTTCACAGCATAATTTTTTGAAGTTTGTGTTGTAGTTAACTATGATGTGGTCATCTAAGTATGCTATTTCTTATTATTGTTCAATAACATTTCACTGTACAGATATATCACATTTTGTTTATCGATTGATGGACAATTGGGTTATTTCTATGTTTTTGTCATTATTAATACTGTTATCAACATTTATATGCAAATTTGGGGGTAGAGATATGTTTTTATTTCTCCTGGAAACAAATCTAGCAGTATGATTTCTGGGTCATATGGTAGCTTTATCTTAACATTTTGAGGAACCACCAAACTGTCTTCTAAAGCTTGTATCTGTGTTTCCTCTAGTGTATGAGGATTTCTATTTCTCTATATCTTTACCAACACTGTCTTTTTTATTATAACCATCCTGGTGGGTATGAAGTGGTATCTCATGTGGTTTTGATTTACAGTTCCCTAATGCATGGTCCCCAGATAGCCATGATCAACCCAGTACTCACACCCCTATCTTATAGCTTGTAATTCTTAGGATAACTGTAGAATGTTGAATATGTTGGGATAGGGAACAACTGCCTAAAATAGCCTGGACTTTCTTCTGTACCTCCCAGGAAATATAGTATCTTGGGATAGGGAGGAATACCCTGGGCTCAGTTCTCTCTCCTAGACACAGGATGTCCTTAAAAGCTTTCAGCCAGTGAGTCATATCCCCTTAGGCATATAAGCCAAGCAGCCTGCCTTTTGGGATCTCTCAGCTGCAGTGCACATGCGGCATGAACAATCGAGACTTCATCTATGCCAGACTGCTTTTCTGAGCCTGGGGGCACCAGCTCTCAATGCATGCCAGGCTTCTTTGTCTCTGGCTGCCTATCCGCAGATAATAAATCTGCTTCATGCAACTTGTTGCATGTGACTGTGCTCTGACTTACCAGATTTGGGCAGATAGTAAAACTGCAGCCCAGGACACAGTGGGCGGAAGGGTTTGAACTCCTGTTTTTGGTAGCTGGCATAGTGCTGATCTTTGCTATCCTCTATGCAGGGAGTTATCCTTCAGGATCAGTAATTAGTGAACTTGTTTCTCAGCTAATGCTGTTGAAATCTTTTCATGTGCTTATTTAGGCATTCACACATCTTCTTTGGAGAAATGTCTTTTCAAATCATTTGCATATTTTAAAATTGGATTGTCTTTATTGAGTTGTAAGTTCACATATATATTCTGAGTATATATGAATTTTTTTATCAGATACATAATTTGTAAATATTTTCTGAGTCACTGTTATCTTTTTTTGATAGCATTCTTTTTTTTTTTTGGTACCAGGGATCGAACTTGGGTCCTTGCGCTTGAGAGGCAGGCAGTGTTTGATAGCATTCTTTAAAGCACAAAACATTTTAATTTTGATGAAGCCCAATTTATCAGTCTTCTTTTTTTAAATCACTTGTACTTTTGTAATTGTATCTAAGATATCATTACCTAACCCCAAATAACAAGGTGCTCTGGATATCCAGTTTTCCTATCATCATTTGTTAGAAAGACTATACTTTCACCCATTAAATTATCTTGGGCCATTTGTCAAAAATCATTTAACCATACATTTTCAGGACCCACAGGAAAAAATGGATCCATATATTATCTATCCTCAAATGCTCTATTCAGCCTGCTGCCTGCCTCGCAAGCAGAAGGACCAGAGTTCGATCCCTGGTACCAAAAAAAAAAAAAAAACCTCTATTCAGAAAATCTTTTTAATTTATTACAGTATACATATAAAAAAGAACATAGGCAGAGGATTTAGCTCCGTGGTTCCACTGCCTGCCTCGCAAGTGCAAGGTCCTGAGTTCAATCTCTGGTACAAAAAAAAAAACCCAAAAAACATAAATTTTAAATATTTTGATAATTTTTTTTTGCAAAATGAACATAACTGTGTAGCCAGCTCTCAGAAACATAACATTATTAGCAGTCCACAACCTCCTTGTATACTTCCTAGTCACTGCGAGAGTAACCACTCTCTTGGCCTTTATCAGCATAGATTAGTTTTGCCTTTTTCTTTTGAACTGTATATAAACTGAACCGTACACCATGTACTATTTCCTGTCTGGCTTCTTTCTCTCAACACTTTACTTGTGAAATCTATCTGTCTTGTTGCATGTAGCAATAGTTCATTCATTCTCGTTGAAGTATAGTGTTCTACTTACATGGAACTCTAGTTCCTGCTTATTTATTCTACTGTTGATGGGTATTTGGGTTGTTTCCAGTTTTTTGGCTTTTGAAAGTAGTGCTGCCATACTCCTACTTGAACTTGTCTTTTAGTGAGCATAAGTATGCATTTCACCCAGGTCTATGTACCTAAGAGTAGAATTGCTGGGCCACAGAGCATTTATACGTTCAGCTTTAGTAGATGTTATCCAGAGTTTTTCAAAGTGGTTGTAAAAATTTACATTGAAATTAGAACATCTTTTGTCAAAAGTTGACATTAGCAGAATGAAAAGTCCACAGAGTAGAAGGTCTTTGTAATACATGTATTTAAATTAGAAGAAGCATAGAATTCTTACAAATCAACAACAAAATTCAAGACACCTCCTAAATAACCCCCCTCCCCAATAACAGGCATGTGGTCTAGGCAGACGCTGCCACAAAAAAAGAACAAAATAGCCAATATAAAAAAATATGAAAAGGAGTTCAACTTTATCAGTCACCAGAGAGATGCAAGTTAAAGCCACACAGTGTGATATAATATACCCACCAGAACGACAAAGATGTTGAAGAGAATGTGGGGTAATTGGAAACTTTCATGCACTTCTTTCAGGTAATGTAGATAGGGACAAATAGCTTTGTAAGGTTTGCTAATTTATCAGCACGAGATTATTTTCTCTCTTCACTATCACAAGATTGTGCAAACCTCCCATGTGCACCCCACATCAAGTGTTTAAGACAAATATCAGTGTTAAGTTGTACTGAGATCTAAAATTGCATTAGTGCAAAAAAATTTTTTTTTGTTAAATTCTTTTATTGGTACATTTTAGGTATACAACACAATTACATTTCTCATTGGGAATTGTACCTTTACATAATGCATCTTGGTTCTTATTTTTGCCCCATTCCTAGCCCCTCCCTTCATGCCCTCCACCCTTCCCTATTTACAAAGACTTTATTTCCATTTTTTCCATTTCTCAGCATTTTTCCTTTTCCTTCTTTCCTTTCCCCTGCCCCTCCCACTACCCCTACCCCTTTGGACCTTTTCTTCCTATTTTGCATTATCGATTATTCATTCTAACCATTGGTGCATTTTAGGTATACAATATAATGACATTCACCATGGAAATTTGCACCTTTACATAATCTCTCTTGATTATTTTTTATCCTTGCCCAGCCCTCCCTTCAACCCCTCCAGTCCTCCCTATTTACAAAGATTTTGTTCCTCTTTTTCCATTTTCTCATATTAATCCCATTCCCTTCTATCCTTTCCCCTAGCCCTCCCACTTCCCCTTCCCCTTTGCCCCTTTTCTTCCTGTTTCACATTACCTATTATACATTTTAGTCCTTATTTACACTTTCAGTTTCTCACACCAGAGAAACTATTCAGTATTTATACATGTGTGTCCTATTTACTTCACTTAAGAGTATCGCCTCAATGTGCATCCACTTAGCTATAAATGTCTCTAATTTCTCATTTTTTATGGCTGAGTAGTACTCCATTTTATAAAAAAACCACATTTTCTTGATCCAGTCTCCAGTTGATGGGCATTTGGGCTGTTTCCAAGTTTTAGCTATTACAAACTGTGCTGCTATGAACATGGGTGCACATATGTCACTGTGGTATGATTCTTTTAATTCTTTGGGGAAGATACCCAGCAGGGGAATAGCGGGGTCAAATGGGACTTCCAGTCCTAGTTCTTTGAGGTATCTCCATACTGATTTCCACAGTGCTTGCACCAGTCTACACTCCCACCAGCAGTGGACCAGGGTTCCTCTTTCCCCACAGCCCCGCCAGCATTTGTTATTGGTTGATTTCATGATAGCAGCCATTCTTTCTGGAGTGAAGTGGAATCTCAGTGTTGTTTTCATTTGCATCTCTCAAATGACCAGTGATGTTGAACATTTTTTCATGTATTTATTTGCTATTTCTACATCTTTATCTGAGAAATGTCTGTTCATTTCAGATGCCCATTTTTGGGTTGGGTCTTTAAATTTGGGAGGTCTGATCTTTTTAAGTTCTTTATAGATTTGAGATAGTAGACCTTTGTCTGAGGAAGAGCAGGTGAAGATTTTTTCCCAGATTGTGGGTTGTCTCTTCACACTGCTGGTGGTTTCTCTTGCTGTACAGAAGCTTTTTAATAAGAAGAGATCCCATTTGTTGATTGTTTGTGCTAGTTCACGAGCAACTGAGGTTTTGTTCATAAAATCTTTTCCTACACCGAATGTCTTCAAGGGTTCTACCTAACCTCTGTTCCAACTGGTTCAGAGTTTCTATTTTAATATTTAGATCTTTAATCCATTTCAATTTTAGTTTAGTGCATGGTGAGATATATACATCTAGTTTTAATCTTTTGCAAGTTGAAACCCAATTTTTCCAGTACCATTTATTAAAGAGGCTATCTTTCCTCCAGTGAGGGTGTTTGGCTCCTTTATCAAAGATGAGATTGCTGAGTGTGTCTGGCATTGTTTCTGCATCTTCTAATCTGTTCCACTGGTCCTCAGGTCTGTTTCTTTGCCAGTATCATGCTGTTTTTATCACAGTAGCTTTGTAGTGGAGTTGCAGGTTGGGGATTGTGATACCCCCTGCCATGTCTCTGTTACCTAGAATTGCTTTTGCTATTCTGGGTCTCTTCTTGTTCCAAATGAATTTTTGGATTGTTTTCTTGAGGTCTATGAAGTATGCTGCTGGGATCTCAATTGGAATTGCATTAAATCTATATAGCAGTTTTGGAAGTATGGCCATTTTCACTCTATTAATCCTTCCTACCCAGGAGCAGGGGATGTCTGTCCATTTTCTGATATCATCTTCAATCTCTCTTTTCAGAATGCTATAGTTTTCAGAGAAGAGGTCTTTGATTTCTTTTGTTAGATTGATTCCTAGGTATATCAGTTTTTTGGATGCTATTGTGAAAGGAACTGTTTGTCCTATTTCTGTCTCAGTGAGTCTGTCGTTCGTATAGAGGAAAGCTATTGATTTTTATGTGTTGACCATGTAACCAGCTACTTGACTGAATTTGGTTATTAAGTCTAGAAGTCTTTTGGTGGAGTTCTTGGGGTCCTCTCATGTCATCTGCAAATAATGACAATTTGACTTCTTCATTTCTTATCTTTATTCCTTTTCTTTCTCTTGCCTAATTTCCATGGCTAATGTTTCCAGAACTATATTGAACAAGAGTGGTGATAATGGACATCCTTGTCTTGTTCCTGATTTTAGTGTGAAGGATTTCAGTTTTTGACCATTTAATATGATATTGGCTGTTGGTTTTTCATAGATGGCTTTTACCAGTTTGAGGTAGAGACCATCTATTCTGATTTTTGTATGGTTTACATGCATGTTGGATTTTGTCAAATGCTTTTTCTGTGCCTATGGAGATAATCATATGGTTTTTGTCCTTGGCTCTATTGATATAATGTATTACATTGATTGATTTGCATATCTTGAATCATCCCTGCATCCCTGGGATGAATCCCACTTGATCAGGGTGTATGATCTTCTTGATGATCTTCTGAATTCTATTTGCCAGTAACTTATTGTTTTTTATTATTATTTTTTTTTGCTTAAATTCTTTTATTGGTACATTTTAGGTGTACAATACATTTACATTTATAATTGGGTGCTTGTAACTGTACATGATGTATCTTGGTTCTTATTTTTTCCCCATTACTTGTGCGCCCACACCCCCTCCACCCTTTCCTATTTACATAGAGTTCATTTCCATTTTCTTTCTTTTCTCATAATTTTTCCTTTCCCTTCTTTCCTTTCCCCTTCCCCTCCCACCACCCCTACCCCTTTGAACCTTTTCTTCCTATTTCAAATTATCAATTATTCATTTTAATCATTTTAAACCTTATTTACACTTTCAGTTTCTCACACTAGAGAAAGTATTTGGTATTTACACTTGTGTCCTATTTATTTCACATAAGAGTATGGCCTCAATATGCATCCATTTATCTATGTCTCTAGTTTCTCATTCTTTATGGCTGAGTAGTACTTCATTTCATAAAAAAAATAACATCTTCTTTATCCAGTTTCCAGTTGATGGGCACTTAGGCTGTTTCCAATCTATTACAAACTGTGCCACTGTAAACATGAGTGCACATATATCGCTGTGGTATGATTCTTTTAATTCTTTTGGAAAGATACCCAGCAGGAGAATTGCTGGGTCAAATGGGACCTGTAGTCCTAGTTCTTTGAGGTATCTCCATACTGATTTCCACAGTGGTTGCACCAGTCTGCACTCTCACCAACAATGGTGAAGGGTTCCTTTCTCCCTACACCCTTGCCAGCATTTATTATTGCTTGATTTCTTGATAGCAGCCGTTCTTTCTGGAGTGAGGTGAAATCTCAGTGTTGTTTTCATCTGCATCGCTCTAATGACCAGTGATGTTGAACATTTTTTCATATGTTTATTTGCTGCTTTTACTTCTTTGAGAAATGTCTGTTCATTTCAGATGCCCATTTTTAAATTGGGTCTTTAATTTTGGGGGGGGGTGATTTTTTTCAGTTGTTCATATATTCTAGATAGTACTCCTTTGTCTGAGGTACAGCTGCTAAAAAATTTTTCCCACATAATAGGCTGTCTCTTAGTTCTGTTGGTGGTTTATCTTGCAGTGCAGAAGTTTTTTTAATAAGATGAGGTCGCAGATGTTGATTCTTTGTGCTAGTTCCTGTGCTACTGAGGTTTTGCTCATAAAGTCTTTTCATATGCCAATGTCTTCAAGAGTTCTAGCCAACTTATCTTCTTGCAAGTTTAGTGTTTCTGTTTTAATATTTAGATCTTTAATCCACTTTGATCTTAGTTTAGTGCATGGTGAATATGGGTCTAACTTTAATCTTTGACAGGTTGAAATCGTTTTTCCAGCACCATTTATTAAATAGGCTATCTTTCCTCCAGTGAGGGTGGTTGGCTCCTTTGTCAAAGATGAGGTGGCTGAGTATGTCTGGAGTTGTTTCTGCATCTTCTAATCCATTCCACTGATCCTCAGGTCTGTTTCTTTGCCAGTACCATGCTGTTTTTACCACAGTAGGTTTGTAGTATAGTTCCAAGTTGGGGATTGAGATACCCCCTGCCATGTCTTTGTTGCCTAGAATTGCTTTTGCAATTCTAGGTCTCTTATGGTTCCAAATGAATTTTTGGATTGTTTTCT
Organism: Heterocephalus glaber; assembly: GCF_053883595.1. Classification (NCBI taxonomy): domain Eukaryota; kingdom Metazoa; phylum Chordata; class Mammalia; order Rodentia; family Bathyergidae; genus Heterocephalus; species Heterocephalus glaber. The sequence continues at coordinate 27,740,277 of NW_028258324.1, forward strand.
CTAGTTCTGTGAAATATATTGTTTGGAATTTCAATCAGCATTGCATTATATCTATATAACAATTTTGGAAGTATAGCCATTTTCACTATATTGGTTCTTCCTACCCAGGAACAAGAGATGTCTTTCCATTTTCTTATATCCTCTTTGATCTCTTTTTTCAGAGTGCTGTAGTTTTCGGTGTAGAGGTCTTTTGCTTCCTTTGTTACATTGATTCCTAGATATTTAACTTTTTTGATGTTATAAAAGGAATTGTTTCCCTAATTTCTATCTCAGTGAGTCTGTTATTTGTGTACAAGAAGGCTATTGTTTTTTCAGTGTTGACCTTGTACCCAGCTACTCTACTGAATCTGTCAATTAAATCTAGAAGCCTTTTGGTGGAGTTTTTTGGGTCTTCTATATAAAGTATCACATCATCAGCAAATAATGACAGTTTGACTTCTTCCTTTCCTATCTTTATTCTTTTCATTTCTTTCTCTTTTCTAGTTGCTGTGGCTAATGTTTCCAGAACTATATGGAATAGGAGTGGTGATAGTGAACATCCTTGTCTTGTTCCTAATTTTAGCGTGAAAGTTTTCAGTTTTTGACTATTTAGTATGATGTTGACTGTTGGTTTTTCATGATCAGGTTGAGATAAAGACTTTCTATTCCAACTTTCTGTAGGGTTTTTATCATGAAAGGGTGTTGGATTTTGTCAAATACTTTTTGTGCATCTATTGAGATTGATCATATGGTTTTTGTCCTTGGTTCTGTTAATATAGTGTGGTACATTTATTGATTTACTTATGTTGAATCATCCTTGCATCCCTGAGATAAATCTGACTTGGTCATGATGTATGATTTTCTTGATGACCCTCTGTATCCTGTTTGCCAGTATCTTGTTGAGGATTTTTGCGTTTCTGTTCATTAGGGAGATTGGCCTGTAGTTCTCTTTTTTTGGTTGAGTTTTTTCCTGGTTTTGGAATCAAAGTAGCACTTGTTTGCAGGAATGAATTTGGAAGTATTGCTTCCCTTTCAATTTCCTTGATGAGTTTAAAGAGTAATGGCAATAGTTCTTCTTTAAATGTCTTGAGGATTCAGCAGTGAAGCCATCAGGACCTGGGCTTTTCTCTGTTGGTAAATTTTTAATTATGTATTCAATTTCATTCATTGTAATTGGGGTGTTTAGAATTTCTGTATCCTTCATTTAACTCTGGCAATTCATATGTATTTTCTCATCATCTTCAGTAAATGGAGCACCTTCAGAAATCTTATTTATTGCTTGTGCCACACCAATAATCTCACCATCACTGCTTCGGATAGGCATGCACAACAGTGATTTTGTCTTGTATCCTGTCAGCTTGTCAATTTCATCATTGAATCTTCGGTCCGGTTCCAGCTTCACTCCTGGCTCCCGCTCCGCTGGTTGGGGTCCTGCCAGCTTCTGGCTCAGGTGTCGGTGGGGAGGCTGTGATGTGTGGGGAGGCTGGCGTGGCTCCTCTGCTCTCAGCTCCTCAGGCCCCTCTCCAGGTACCAGCTCCCCAGGCATGGAGGTTTAAACACTCTGGGGTCGCCTGTCTGTCTTGGGGTGGAGGGGGGTTGGCTGGGGGGCTGATGGGAGGGGATGCTGGGGGTCTGGCCCCTGAGCCCGTCCTCTTCTCTCTTGCCAGTATCTTATTAAGGATTTTTGCATCTATGTTCATTAGTGAGATTGGCCTATAGTTCTCTTTTTCAGTTGGGTCTTTCTCTGCTTTGGGGATCAAGGTGATGCTTGCTTCCAGGAATGAATCTGGGAGTATTGCTTCCCTTTCAATTTCATTGAAAAGTTTAAACAGTAGTGGCAGCAGTTCCTCTCTAAATGTCCTGTAGAATTCAGAAGAGAAGCCATCAGGGCCTGGGCTTTTCTTAGTTGTTAAGTTTTTAATTACATTTTCAATTTCATTGATTGATATTGGGCTGTTTAGAATTTTTAGGTCTTTGTTCAACTTTGGTAATTCATGTGTATCTAGGAATTTGTCCATTTCTTCTTTGTTTTCCATCTTATGGGCGTATAGGTTCTTGAAGTAGGTATTGATGATCCTGTGGATTTTTGCTAGGTCCGTTGTAATTTCACCCTTTTCATTCCTAATTGCATGGATTTGGGCCTTTTCTTTCCTTTTTCTGATAAGGTTGGCTAAGGGTTTATCAATTTTGTTGATTCTTTCAAAGAACCAACTCTTGACTTCATTGATTTTTTTGTATCATTCTCTTAGTCTCCATTGCATTGATTTCTACTCTGATCTTTATAATTTCCTCCCTTGTATGAGCTTTCAGGTTGCCCTGCTCTTCTTTTTCTAGAAGCTTGAGGTTCAGCATCCAGTTGTTTAATTGGGCTCATTCTGTTTTCCTAATATGCATATTCACTGCTATGAATTTCCCTCATAAGACTGCTTTCATTGTGTCCCATAGATTCCGAATATGTTGTATGGTCATTGTCATTTAATTGAAGGAACTGTCTGATTTCTTCTTTAATTTCCTCTGTGACCCATTGGTTATTCAGAAGTGTGTTGTTCAATTTCCTTGTGTTTATGAAACTTTTCCAGTTTCTTTTGCTGTGGATCTCCAATTTCATCACACTATGGTCTGATAATATACAGGGGATAACTTCAATTCCTTTGGACTTACTTAAACATGTTCTATGAGAGAGTATGTGGTCTATTTTGGAGAGCGACCCATGTGCAGCTGAAAAGAATGTTTATTCTGATTTTGGGGGGTGGAAGACTCTGTAAACATCTGTTAAGTTCATTTGTTCAGGAGTTCGATTGAGTTCTAGTATTTCATTACCTATTTTTTGTCTAGTTGATCTATCTGTGACAGTGCGGTGTTGAGGTCCCCCACTACAACTGTATTAGTGTCATATATGACTTTTCATGTCTGTTAGTATTTGTTTTATATAGTTGGGTGCACTAGTGTTTGGTGCATAGATATTTATGATTGTCATCTCTTCCTCTTGGATTCTTCCCTTTACAAGGATGTAGTGTCCTTCTTCATCTCTCTTAATCAGTGTTGGTTTGAAATCTACTTGATCTGCCAAGAGGATAGCTACTCCTGCTTTTTTTCGGGTTCCTGTCTCATGGAGTATTGTTTTCCACCCTTTAACTTTCAGTCTATGAGTTTCCTTTTGAATTAAGTGTGTTTCTTGTATGCAGCATATTGTTGGATCTTGCTTCTTGACCCATTCTGCCAGTCTATTTCTTTTGATTGGTGAATTGAGACCATTAATGTTGATGGTTATAACTGAAACGTATTGACTTATCATTGCCATGACTTTTTCTTTTTGTTGGGTTCTCCCCCTTTGCATTTAATTTCTTGTTATGCCAGATGGGTTCATTCTGCTTTGCTTCCTGCGGTTGTGATCCTCAATGTCTGTTCCTAGGATATTGTGTAAAATTCTTTGGAGTGCTGGTTTTGTATTCATGAAGTTCCTAAGGTGCTCTTTGTCGTGAAAGTATCTTATTTCTCCATCCATTTTGAAAGATAGTTTTGCAGGGTCCATCAATCTGTGTTGGAGGCTGTTTTCTTTTAGGGCTTGGAATATGTCACTCCAAGCTCTTCTTGCCTTGATGGTTTGTGTTGAGAAGTCTGCTGTGATTCTGATGGGCTTTCCTTTGTTTGTGATTTGTTTCTTTTCTCTAATTGCTTGGAGAACTTTGTTCCTCTGTTGATTTTCTGGAATCTTAACAATTATATGCCTATGTGTAGATTTTTTTTTGATCAAAGGTATTTGGAGTTCTATATGCCTCACTTATCTGTATGTCAGGTTCTTTTCCTCTGCTTGGGAAGTTTTCTGCTATTACTGCTGTGAAGAGTTTTTTTTATGTCATCTGCACTCTCTCCTGTTTCTTCATTGACTCCAATCAGTCTTATGTTATTCTTCTTTGCATCATCTAGCAGCTGCTGGATTGATTTCTCATGCTCCCTTATAATTTTGAAGCAATTTTTCTTTTCCTGGTCATTAATTGCAATCTTGTCTTCTATATCTGAAATTCTGTCCTTACATTGGCTCATTCTGCTGTGTAGACTTTCAATGGAGTTTTTCATCTCCTGGAAATCTATTTGCATCTATTTTATGGATTCCATTTGTTTCCTATATTGGGATTCCATCATGTTCCTGAGCTCCTCTCTAGATTTATTAATCATGTCTTGCACTAGGGGCACAATTTCTCCTGTTATCTGAGAAATTATTTCTGATTTCATTTTTTCCAGCTCTCCTTTCGTTAGCAGTTCAGTGGGTCCAGGTGGTTGAGTATCAGAGTGTTCCATCTCATTTCCCTTTGGGGTTGCTGTAGGTGATCTGGAAGTCTGGTTTTGAGATTTATTTATGTGTTTTCTCATTTCAATGGAGGGAGCAGGGGGAGTGTTGTTGGCGCCCACATGGCTTACCTCCCCTGAGATGGGAAAGGTGGCCCAGGGGCCAGGAGCAGCAGTAGGGAAGGTGGCCCAAAATCTCCTTCCTCTGGGCCAGGAGTGGTGGGATGTTTGGTGGCCCAGAAGTCCCTTCCTCTGGACCAGGAGCAGTGGGATGGTGGCTCAGAAGCCCCTACCTCTGGGCCAGGAGCGGCAGGCTAGTGTGTAAAATTTTGATGAAAAAAGAAGGGGGGTTGGCGGGGGATAGATGGTGTGATCACCAAGCCACTGTCTGGTAAGAATTCTCCCTTTTTATTCTGCAATGTGTTTCTTAGAAGATGGTAAAGTCTGATTTTAAGTCCTCAGTTTGTGGTCTTACTTTTCACAGGCGAGGCAAGCAACCTTACAGCACGAGGGTCGGCAAAGCTGGCTGGGTTACACTATGAACCCATACTATGTGTGTGGCATCAGACATCCCCATGGCTTCCACCTGGCTCATTTCCTAGCTCTCCATGCCCTGTTTGACTCTGGCAGGCTGATCTTGGTTTGGGACTCAGGTCTTGACTCCTGTAAGCCAGCTGTCACTGTCACTGCCTGTTCTAGGTTCTGCCTTAGCCTCAGTCAGATCATCATGTGTGGTGCCACCAAAGTACTACACTTAGGAAATAGGCTGGGACCAGGAGTGCTCATGGTGAGGTGTGAGTCAGTGTCTGGTGGGGTGGGATAGCAGGAGGAGTTTCAGAGACAGAGGTCAAAATAGGTGAAGTAAACACTTTTGCCAGCCCAGTAGTCAGTAAGTCAGCCTTCTTGTAACAGTGTATTGATTGTGCTTGAGGAACTGTTCATTCTGTTCTTTCAGCCAATATTATTTGGATCGAGCTAAAGCCACTCTCAGTTCCAGGGTGCTGAGGTGACCAGATTCTGGCTAAAGAGAGCATTGTGTCTCCATGGCCACAGAGATTGGTTCAGGCATGGGCGTGTGACCCAGAGCTTTTGTGAAATAGTTGGAGGAGAACTGCTTTCTCTGGGGAAGAAGCTGAAAAAGAGAACAAAAGGCTCAGGGTTTCAGTGGCCATATTGCTAGTAGGAGGGGATACTTACCTTAGAAAGGAGAAAAATTGAAGAGCACAGAGACAAAAGAGAGAACGAGTCCCAGTGAGAATGTTGGAATTCCTTGGTCCATCTGTGCTGAAGGCCAGGACTACTCTTAGATTTATCAAATATGTGAGTGAACAAATTTCTTTATAAAAACCCACTTTCAGTTGGGTTTCTGCCACCAAAATAAATCTAACCAATTCCATGTTCAGAGACTAAGTTGTGTGCATAGCTATTAATGGGGCGTTAAGATTAAAGGAAGGAACCTGGGACCATGCCATGGGTGGGAAAGGAGATAAAATGGGCAGAGCTACAGGCCCCAATTCTGCTTCAAGCAGATCAGCTCTGTTTGTATATTTTGCATGTTGGGATTCTACATAAATTTTCATGTGAAATCTAGATTTTGCTCCTGAAAATTTACACACCATTGGATGAGATAATTGAGGAAAAATAAGAGTAAACACTAGAATGTGATTCTTTTTCTAGACTGGAGCCTACGTGTTTAATTTACCTGTCCTGTACTATATTTTAATGATAGCTTACTACCACTTGGAGACTTTCTTGATAAGATTGGTAGTAGTAAACTAATGTGATTTTTTTGATACTATAGTGTAAATTATAACAATATTCTTTATAACTGAATGGGTCAATATTTTCCAGATGACCAATGCATGGGAAAGATCAAAGTACAAGATACATCAATAGATTTTAATGTAACAGATTTTAAAAGTTCATTGATATGATTTTAATTTCCATATTGCAACTAGCCCTTAAGAAATTACAACTTGTAGAGTTATATTAGTGTAGCATCAAAGAAGAATGCCATAAAGGTATTCAATTCCTCCTTCCTTTTCCAACTAAATATAAGAGGCCAATTTTTCTTCATGTGTTTCAACCTAAACAACATATCACAGTAGATGGAAAGAAGAGATAGAAATGAGAATATAGTACATCATTTTATTTGAGGTGTAAAATAATTCCACTCCTCACTAATTTTTTCTTCAGACAATATAATCATTTACACAAAACATTTTAAAAGGTTAATATGAAATAGGTTTTGTTATCATTTTAAATGAGTAAATAGATAACAAGTTTTCAGTTTTAATTTCTAATAGGATAAATATTAGTAGATATAACCCAGATAAATAAAAGGTCTTTGGAGTCTTTGATAATTTTTAAGTACATAAAGGGGTCTTGCTACTAACGTATTTGAGAACTACTGGTCTAGCAGGTACGCAGATATTTAACATGGGGATGTACCTGTTAAACTTGGAATGTGTAAAGGAAAAGAGCAAGGTGTTAAGAGACACGAACAGGAGGCCTGATTTAAATGGGAGATGGAGACAAAGCTGGCCCTTTTGAAGAAGTGGTTTTAGGCTGATGTCTGAAGAAAGAGAAGGGATGATGGTCACCGTGGAGTGCAGGAATAGCAGCAGTGAGGCCCCTTACATGGGGACAAGTGTGGCTTAAGTGGACCATGGTGATGGGAGGACTGACTTGAAGTGTCTGCCATGAGGTGGGGGTTAAACCCTGCAGGCTCTTGCAAAGATTTTGGTAATTTTATCCTACAGGAATAGAAATAACTGTAATATTATTCATGCTAATATCGTCAGACTTGAATTTTTAAATGATAATTGATCACTCTGTGGAAAAGGAGAGAAGGTGGGAGAAGTCATTGATTGGCTATTGTAATAACCCAGATAAGAAACTATGGTACTTCCATAGGGAGGGGGCAATGCAATCAGCTCTTAGAACTACCATTTGCCTTTCCTGCCTGCTGGTTGGAGGTGAAAGTAAGGAATGATTCCCAGATTAGAGCAATCCTCCCGTCATGCTTAGTGACATCAATCTTTACTATCACAAGATTAATTATCTACTGCAGTTTTATACTTATTTTATGTTTCTGTATTTCTGTGTGTGTGTATGTGGGTGAGATTAAATTGTCCACATTTACTTGGATAATTATTCATTAATGAGACTGAAACAGTCACTCTCATAGCACCACCTTGTGGAGAGTAGCGAAAAGGGTTTTTGATTGGGTTCAATTACTAACGGTTAAAACAAAACAAAACAAAACAAAACAAAACAAAACAAAAAAACACGAGACGTTCTCCAGAAGGTTTACCAGCTACCAGCCGTCCCAGGCCCTTCTTGGAAAGAGATGGGATGTAACTACGTCAAAAAAAGTTAAAGTTAACCTGGATATACTGAAAAATAACTGGTGGAATTAATTCAAACAATTTTCTCTGATTTTTATTATAAGAAACAAAGACATGATAGCACAAAACTTTCTTTCCAATGAACGAGGAGAAATTAGTAGTATAAATGAAACAAATTAGCATATCATCTGTCTTGTGTTCTCTGGAACTACATTAAAGACAATGATATACTGTGTATTAGCTATTGTTATTCTTATTATTTCGATATGAAATTTTGTCTTATTTTTTCAGAAAATAAAAAATACCTTTTAGATAGCTCCTGATAATTTTTGTTTTTTATGCCAAAATATGTTTCTTCAATCCATTTGACATTTATTTCCACGAGACCAGGGTAAATATTTTTATATAGATATCCAGCTTGGTGGAAATGGATTTAATTCCTCAGGCTTACCTAGAACCATACTCCCCGGGACTGGGCTTTTCTGCCCTCATCTGAGTCTGGTTTCTTTTCTCCATTTGCACTTCCTTTTGTGCAGGTGTCATCTGTGTTCCTCACGTGTCCTTTAGCTGGTCATTCTTGTTCTGTTGCTCGGGACATCTCAGGAGGCCTCTTTCCATTGCAAGACCAGTGTTTCCAGTGATTGGGAAGTTTCTCCTGTGTGAAATAGATCCCTAAGACACAGAGAACATTAGGCTGGAATGTTTAACGTCATCATTTGAGCACAATACAATCACAGTGTAAGAAACTCCAAAATGCCGGATTTCTGCTGTTCATATCCCTCCTGTGAGAGGCCCCTCTGCCCTCTTTGTCAGCTTGTGGTTGTTGACACACTTGGCTGTGCCCTCAGTGTTGGTTCAGGCCCCTTCATGGACTTCAGCCCTGACAGGTGAGATTGAGGTAGACAGAGATTTTCCTACTTCTGCCCAGCCTACCCTCTTCTTCCCAGGATAACTGACAGGAAATCCTGCCCTCTGTGTAGGATATGGTTCTCACACACCACTCAGTTCTGCTTTTCCTTCTGTGTGTCTGGCTGCTCCTTCTTTGCCTTCTTTCCAGGCTCAAAGGACTCCACTTGACCCCAGTAGTGGAATTCCTTGGGTCAGTCTCAGGCCCAGCTCTTTTCTTGCTTCTTATTTTCTGTGGGTGGCTTTATCCCAGGCCATCCTGTGACTTACCACCTGTGATTCCTACGTACTGTATGCCTCTCTTTTGATTTCCAGATCCTTATTTTCATCCACTCTTCTATCTCTTCATTGAAGTATTTCATATTCAGGATTTGAACTTGTGATTTCTGTGCTTCTAAATGTGGCATTCCTTTCAGTATTCCCATAGTCAGTGTGGCACAACTTTCTGCCAGTTATCAAAGAAGAACCTGGCAATCATTTTTTAGTTTTGCTTAAATTCTTTTATTCGTACATTTTAGGTATACAATATAATGACATTCATCATCGGAAATTTACGCTTTTACATAATCTCTCTTGGTTCTTATTTTTCCCCCTTCCCCTGCCCTCCCTTCAACCCCTCCACCCCTCCCTATTTAGAAAGACTTTGTTTCCATTTTTTCATTTTCTCATATTAATTCCATTCCCTTCTTTCCTTTTCCCTACCCCTCCCACTTCCCCTTCCCCTTTGCCCCTTTTCTTCCTATTACACATTATCTATTACACCTTTTAGTCCTTATTTACACTTTCAGTTTCTCACACTAGAGAAACTATTTGGTATTTACACATGTGTGTTATATTTATTTAACTTAAGAGTATCACCTCAATGTGCATCCATTTAGCAATAAATGTCCCTAATTTCTCATTTTTTATGGCTGAGTAGTACTCCATTTTATAAAAAAACCACATTTTCTTTATCCAGTCTCCAGTTGATGGGCATTTCGGTTGTTTCCAAGTTTTAGCTATTACAAATTGTGCTGCTATAAACATGGGTGCACATATATCACTGTGGTATGATCCTTTTAATTCTTTTGGGAAGATACCCAGCAGGGGAATAGCTGGATCAAATGGGACTTCCAGTCCTAGTTCTTTGAGGTATCTCCATGCTGATTTCCACAGTGCTTGCACCAGTCTACACTCCCACCAGCAGTGGACCAGGGTTCCTCTTTCCCCACAGCCCCGCCAGCATTGGTTATTGGTTGATTTCATGATAGCAGCCATTCTTTCTTGAGTGAGGTGGAATCTCAGAACTGTTTTCATTTGCATCTCTCAAATGACCAGTGATGTTGAACATTTTTCCATATGTTTATTTGCTCTTTCTACTTCTTTGTCTGAGAAATGCCTGTTCATGTCAGATGCCCATTTTCGGATTGGATCTTTAAATTTGGGAGTTTTTTTTTTTTTTTTTTAAGTTCTTTATAGATTCTAGATAGTAGACCTTTATCTGAGGAAGAACAGGTGAAGATTTTTTCCCACATTGTGGGTTGTCTCTGCACACTGTTGGTGGGTTCTCTTGCTGTGCAGAAGCTTTTTAATAAGGAGAGATCCTACTTCTTGATTGTTTGTGCTAGTTCATGGGGAACTGAGGTTTTGTTCATAAAATGTTTTCCTACACCAATGTCTTCAAGCGTTCTACCCTCTGTTCCAGCTGATTCAATGCTTCTATTTTAATATTTAGATCTTTAATCCATTTTACTTTGACTTTAGTGCATGGTGAGAGATACAGGCCTAGTTTTAATCTTTGATAAGTTGAAACCCAATTTTTCCAGCACCATTTATTAAAGAGGCTATCTTTCCTCCAGTGAGGGTGTTTGGCTCCTTTATCAAAGATGAGATGGCTGAGTGTGTCTGGTGTTGTTTCCACATCTTCTAATCCATTCCACTGGTCCTCAAGTCTGTTTCTTTGGCAGTACCATGCTGTTTTTATCACAGTAGCTTTGTAGTATAGTTTCAAGTTGGGGATTGTGATACCCCCTGCCATGTCTCTGTTACCTAGAATTGCTTTTGCTATTCTGGGTCTCTTCTTGTTCCAAATGAATTTTTGGATTGTTTTCTCAAGATCCATGAAGTATGCTCCTGAAATTTCAGTTGGGATTGCATTGAATCTATATAGCAATGCTGAAAGTATGGCCATTTTCACTATGTTGATCCTTCCTACCCAGGAGCAAGGGATGTCTGTCCATTTTCTGATATCGTCTTCAATCTCTCTTTTCAGAGTGCTATAGTTTTCAGAGAAGAGGTCTTTGATTACTTTTGTTAGGTTGATTCCTAGGAATTTCAGTTTTTTGGATGCTATTGTGAAAGGAATTGTTTGCCCTGTTTCTCTTTCAGTGAGTCTGCTTTTCGTGTAAAGAAAAGCTATTGTTTTTTTGTGTTGACCTTGTATCCAGCTACTTTAATGAATTTGGTTATTAAGTCTAAAAGACTTTTGGTGGAGTTCTTGGAGTCTTCTATATAGAGTATCATGTCATCTGCAAATAATGACAATTTGACTTCCTCATTTCTTATCTTTATTCCTTTTTATTACTTTCTCTTGTCTAATTGCCATGGCTAATATTTTCAAAACTATATTGAACAGGAGTGGTGATAGTGGACATCTTTGTCTTGTTCCTGATTTCAGTGTGAAGAATTTCATGTTTTGACCATTTAGTATGATATTGGCTGTTGGTTTTTCATAGATGTCTTTTGTCAGATTGAGGTAGAGACCGTCTATTCAAATTTTTTGTAGGGTTTTTATCATAAGTGCATATTGGATTTTGTCAAATGCTTTTTCTGCATCTATTGAGATGATCACATGGTTTTTGCCCTTGGCTCTATTGATAAAGTGTATAACATTGATTGATTTGCATATGTTGAAACATCCCTGCATCCTTGGGATGAATCCCACTTGGTAAGACTATATGATCTTCTTGACGAGCTTCTGCATTCTCTTTGCCAGTATCTTATTAAGGATTTTTGCATTTATGTTCATTAGTGAGATTGGCCTATAGTTCTCTTTTTGGTTGGGTCTTTCTCTGCTTTGGGGATCAAGGTGATGCTTGCTTCCAGGAATGAATCTGGGAGTATTGCTTCCCTTTCAATTTCATTGAAGAGTTTAAACAGTAGTGGCAGTAGTTCCTCTCTAAATGTCTTGTAGAATTCAGCAGTGAAGCCATCAGGACCTGGGCCTTTCCTAGTTGGTAAGTTTTAAATTATATTTTCAATTTCATTGGTTGATACTGGGTTGTTCAGAATTTTTAGGTCTTCTTTGTTCAACTTCGGTAATTCATATGTATCTAGGAATCTGTCCATTTCTTCTGTGTTGTCCATCTTATTGGCATATAGGTTATGGAAGTAGGTATTGATGATCATCTGGATTTCTGCTGGGTCCATTGTAATTTCACCCTTTTCATTCCTAATTGCATGGATTTGGGCCTTTTCTTTCCTTTTTCTGATAAGGTTGGCTAAGGGTTTGTCAATTTTGTTGATTCTTTCAAAGAACCAACTCTTGGCTTCATTGATTTTTTGTATCATTCTCTTAGTCTCCATTGCATTGATTTCTCCTCTGATCTTCATAATTTCCTCCCTTGTATGAGATTTGGGGTTGTCCTGCTCTTCTTTTTCTAGAAGCTTGAGGTTCATCATCAGGTTGTTTAATTGGCCTTGTTCTGTTTTCCTAGTATGCATATTCACTGCTATGAATTTCCCTCATAAGACTGCTTTCATTGTGTCCCATAGATTCTGATATGTTGTATGGTCATTGTCATTTAATTGAAGGAACTGTCTGATTTCTTCTTTAATTTTCTCTGTGACCCATTGGTTATTCAGAAGTGTGTTGTTCAATTTCCATGTGTTTAGGAAATGTTTTGTGTTTCTTTTGCTATTGATCTCCAATTTCATCACACTATGGTCTGATAATACACAGGAGATAACTTCAATTCCTTTGCACTTACTTAAACATGTTCTATGAGTGAGTATGTGGTCTATTTTGGAGAATGACCTATGTGTAGCTGAAAAGAATGTTTATTCTGATTTTGTGGGGTTGAACACTCTGTAAACATCTGTTAAGTTCATTTGTTCAGGAGTTCGATTGAGTTCTAGTATTTCATTACTTATGTTTTTTCTAGTTGATCTATCTATTTGTGACAGTGGGGTATTGAGGTCTTCCACTACTATTGTATTAGTGCATATATGATTTTTCACGTCCATTAGTATTTGTTTTATATAGTTGGGTGCACTAGTGTTTGGTGCATAGATATTTATGATTGTCATCTCTTCCTCTTGGATTCTTCCCTTTACAAGGATGTAGTGTCCTTCTTTGTCTCTCTTAATCAGTGTTGGTTTGAAATCGACTTGATCTGCAAAGAGGATAGCTACTCCTGCTTTTTTGGCGGTTCCTGATGCATGGAGTATTGTTTTCCACCCTTTAACTTTCAGTCTATTAGTTTCTATTTTAAGTGTAATTTCATATGCAGCATATTGTTGGATCTTGCTTCTTGTCCCTTTCTGCCTGTCTATTTCTTTTGATTGGTGAATTGAGACCATTAACATTGATGGTTACAACTGATAGGTATGACTTTTTCTTTTTGTTGAATTCTCCCCCCTTGCATTTAATTTCTTGTTGTGCCCAGTGAATTCATTGTGCTTTGCTTCCTGGGGTTGTGATCCTCACTGTCTTTTCCTAGGATTTTGTCTAAAATTTTTTGTAGTGCTGGTTTGATATTCATGAAGTTCGTAAATGGCTCTTTGTCATGAAAGTATCTTATTTCTCCATCAATTTTGAAAGATAGTTTTCAGGGTACATCAATTTGGGTTGGAGGCTGTTTTCCTTTAGGCCTTGCAATACTTCACTCCAAGATCTTCTAGCCTTGAGGGTTTGCATTGAGAAGTCTACTGCGATTCTTATGGGCTTTCCTTTGTATGTAATTTGTTTCTTTTCTCTAACTGCCTATAGAACATTGTTCTTCTGTTGGGTTTCTGGAATCTTAACAATTATATGCCTATGTGTAAATTATTTTATCAAGGCTAGTTGGAGTCTTATATGCCTCACTTATCTGTATGTCAAGTTCTTTTCCTCTGCTTGGAAAGTTTTCTGCCATCATTTCTGTGAACAGTTTTTTATGTAGTCTGCACTCTCTCCTGCTTATTTGATGACTCCAATCAGTCTTATGTTATTCTTCTTTGCATCATCTAGCCGCCACTGCTGGATTGATTTCTCATGGTCCCTTAATATTTTAAAGCAAATTTTCTTTTCCTGGTCACTAATTGCAATTTTATCTTCTATATCTGAAATTCTGTCCTCACATTGGCTTATTCTGCTGTGTAGACTTTCAATGCAGTTTTAATCTCCTGGAAATCTGTTTGCATCTGTTTTATGGATTCCATTTGTTTCCTATGTTGGGATTCCATCATTTTCCTGAGCTCCTCTTTTTTTTTTTAATCTGTGTCTGCTCTAGATTTATTAGTCATGTGTTGCACTATGAGCACAATCTCTGCTGTTATCTGAGAAATTATTTCTCATTTCATTTTTTCCAGATCCTCTTTTGTTGCCAATTCAGGGAGTCTAGGATGTTGAGTATCAGAGTGTTCCATCTCATTTCCCTTTGGGGTTGCTGTAGGTGGTCTGGAAGTCTGATTTTGAGGCTTGTTTACATGTCTTCTCATTTTGATTGGGTCTGGGGGCATGTGGGGTGCTGTTGGCACCTGCATGACTCACCTCCTCTGCACTGGGAGTGGTGGAATGGCAGCCCAGAAGCCCCTTCCTCTGCACTGGGAACAGTGGAACACAATCTTCTCATCCTCAGTCAACGCTCTCTTCAATATGAGGCCTTGAGATTTTGGAAATCTTTTAGTTACTGAAGGTCTTCCATACTGTCCACTCTGAAGCCCAACAATGAAGACATCTTCAGTCCTAGGGTCACATGGCTGGTAACAGACACACCACTGTCTAGCTACAGAGATCCTATCCTTTGAAGAGTGACAAAACCAGGATGTGGGACTCAGCATGAGCCTGACTCAACTACATTTACATTTATCATTGGATGCTTGTACCTGTACATGATGTATCTAGGTTCTTATTTTTTCCCCATTACCTTTGCACACTTTACCCCCTCCACCTTTCCCTATTTACATAGATTTTGTTTCCATTTTTTCTTTTCTCATAATTTTTCCCTTCTCTTCTTTCCTTTCCCCTTTCCCTCCCACTACCCCCATCCCTTTGGACCTTTTCTTCCTATTTCAAATTATCAATTATTCATTTTAATCATTTTAATCCTTATTTACATTTCAGTTTCTCACACTAAAGAAACTATTCTGTATTTACACATGTGTGTCCTATTTATTTCAGTTAAGAGTATGGCCTCACTATGCATCCATTTAGCTATAAACATCTCTAGTTTCTCATTCTTTATGGCTGAGTAGTACTCCATTATATAAAAATACCACATCTTCTTTATCCAATTTCCAGTTGATGGGCACTTGGGCTGTTTCCAAGCCTTAGCTATTATGAACGGTGCCATTCTAAACATGGGTGCACATACATCACTGTGGTGTGATTCTTGTTATTCTTTTGGGAAGATACCCAGCAGGGGAATAGCTGGGTCAAATGAGACCTCTAGTCCTAGTTCTTTGAGGTATCGCCATACTGATTTCCACAGTGGTTGCACCAGTCTACACTCCCACCAGCAGTGGAGCAGGGTTTCTCTCTCTCCACAGCCCCGTCAGCATTTGTTATTGGTTGATTTCTTGATAGTACCCATTCTTTCTGGGGTGAAGTGGAGTCTCATTGTTGTCTTCACCTGCATCTCTAGAATGACCAGTGATGTTGAACATTTTTTCATATGTTTATTTGCCATTTCTACTTCTTTGTCTGAGAAATGTCTGTTCATTTCAGATGGCTATTTTTGAATTGGGTCTTTGAAATTGGGGGGGGTCTGATTTTTTTCATTTCTTTGTATATTTTAGATAATAGTCCTTTGTCTGAGGTACTGCTCCTAAAAAATTTTTCCCACATTGTAGGTTGTCTCTTAGCTCTGCTGGTGGTTTCTCTTGCTGTGCAGAAGGTTTTTAATAAGATGAGATCCCAGTTGTTGATTCTTTGTGCTAGTTCCTGTGCTACTGATGTTTTGTTCATAAAGTTTTTTTCTATGCCTATGTCTTCAAGAGTTCTACCTAACTTATCTTCCAGCAAATTTAGTGTTTCTGTTTTAATATTTAGTTCTTTAATCCACTTTGATCTTAGTTTAGTGCATGGTGATAGATATGGGTCTAGTTTTGATATTTGACAGGTTGAAATCCAGTTTTTCCACCATTTATTAAAGAGGCTATCTTTCCTCCAATGAGAGTGGTTGTTTCTTTGTCAAAGATGACGTGGCTGAGTATGTCTGGAGTTGTTTCTGCATCTTCTAATCTATTCCACTGATCCTCGGGTCTGTTTCTTTGTCAGTAGCATGCTGTTTTTATCACAGTAGATTTGTAGTATAGTTTCAAGTTGGGGATTGTGATACCCCCTGCCATGTCTCTGTTGCATAGAATTGCTTTTGCTATTCTAGGTCTCTTCTTGTTCCAAATGAATTTTTGGATTGTTTTCTCTAGTTCTGTGAAGTATATTTTTGGAATTTCAATCAGCATTGCATTAAATCTATATAGTAGTTTTGGTAGTATGGCCATTTTCACGATATTGATTCTTCCTACCCAGGAGCAAGGGATGTCTTTCCATTTTCTTATATCCTCTTCGATCTCTTTTTTTCAGACTGCTGCAGTTTTCAGTCTAGAGGTCTTTTCTTCCTGTGTTAGATTGTGCCAATCATTCTTGACCCTCATCTCCCTCTCCTGAAATCTGTCTCAGCCTTCTGTGTTTTACCCACTGAGTAGTGTCTGTGAGCAGCCCACTTCAGTCTACCATAACTGCCACTGTTCGGCTCTGACCATCCCTTCCTTGCAGGTAGCCTGTGAGGGTCACCCCGCTGGTCTCTGTATTGGCTTTGTTTTCCACACTGGGTTTGTTTGGTTTTTTAAAAAAATTCATATCATACTAGGCCTTATAAAATCTTTCCAAGTTTCTCATCCTCACTGTCCAAAGGGCTTGGGGAAGGGTGTTGCCTGCCCCTCTAGTGGCTTCTCAGCCATTCTTCATCTGTTCTCAGCACTCTGGGCCACTGGCTTCTCTGTGTCTCCAATACATGTGCCACAGTTTTCCACACCTGCTCATCCCTCTTCCACTCAGCTGGCTCTCTACTACTTCACCTTAGCTGGCTCTTTCTCAGAGATGCCTTCTCCTGACCTTCCAGTGCCTATTATAAGATTGACACATCAAAAATTTTTTTTATGAACACTTATCTCACTTGTCACATTTGTATTCATTACAGTGTTTTTGTTTTTTTTAATCCTTCTCCTCAGAAAAATCTTCATTCCATGAAAGAACAGAAGGATGTGTGTGGTTTTGCTCACTATTTTCCTCCAGCACTCAGCAGAGTGCTGTGTACATAGAGGATGCTAATAAACATTGAATGAATGAATGAATAATGACCACTTTCCTAAGACCCTGGCATGGCAATTGCAGCGGTTTAACAGTATATGTCCATAGTTTATTACTCATGTGAGGGTAAATTAAGGTGCAGGTGTGAGTGAAGTTGCACATGATCCAGACATTGCAGCATGCCAATCCCCCAGCCAATGGCTCTTGAAGTTATTTCTGTAACCTTCCCCCAGCCCCATCCTACCTGTCCTGTGACATTGGTGAGAATATACTTTATTTTTTAATTTTTTTTAGTTCTTTTATTGGTACATTTTAGGTATACAATTCATTTACATTTATCATTGGGTGTTTGTACCTGTACATGATATATCTTGGTTCTTATTTTTTTCCTCATTACCTGTGGGCTCTTCCCTATTTACATAGGTTTCATTTCCATTTTTTTTTCTTTTCTCATAGTTCTTCCTTTACCTCTTTTCCTTTCCCCTTCCTCTCCGTTCACTCCTTCATCTTTGGACCTTTTTTCCTATTTCAAATTATCAATTATTCATTTTAATCATTTTAACCCTTGTTTACACTATCAGTTTCTCACACTAGAGAAACTATTTGGTATTTACACATGGGTGTCCTATTTACTTCACTTAAGAGTATGGCCTTGATATGCATCCATTTAGCTATAAATGACTCTAATTTTTCATTCTTTATGGCTGAGTAGTACTCCATTTTATAAAAAAACAACATTTTTTTAATCCAGTTTCCAATTGATGGGCATTTGGGCTGCTTCCAAGCTTTAGCTGTTACAAACTGTGCCGCTATGAACATGGATGCACATATATCACTGTGGTATGATTCTTTTAATTCTTTTGGGAAGATATCCAGCAGGGAAATAGCTGGGTCAAATGGGACCTCTAGTCCTAGTTCTTTGAGGTATCTCCATACTGGCTTCCACAGTGGTTGCACCAGTCTGCACTCCCACCAACAATGGAGAAGGGTTCCTTTCTCCCCACAACCCCCCCAGCATTTGTTATTTGTTGATTTCTTGATAGCAGCCATTCTTTCTGAGGTGAGGTGGAATCTCAGTGTTGTTTTCATCTGCATCTCTCGAATGACAAGTGATGTTGAACATTTTTTCATATATTTGTTTGCTGCTTTTACTTCCTTGTCTGAGAAATGTCTGTTCATTTCAGATGCCCATTTTTGAATTGGGTCTTTGAATTTGGGGAGTCTGATTTTTTTCAATTCTTTATATATTCTGGATAGTAGTCCTTTGTCTGAGGTACAGCTGCTAAAAATTTTTTCCCATATTGTAGATTGTCTGTTAGCTCTCTTGGTGGTTTCTTTTGCAGTGCAGAAGCTTTTTAATAAGATGAGATCCCAGTTGTTGATTCTTTGTGCTAGTTCCCATGCTGCTGAGGTTTTATTCAGGGAGTCTTTTCCTATGCCAATGTCTTCAAGAGTTCTACCTAACTTATCTTCCAGCAAATTTAGTGTTTCTGTCTTAATATTTAGATCTTTAATCCACTTTGATATTAGTTTAGTGCATGGTGATAGGTATGGGTCTAGTTTTAATCTTTGGCAGGTTGAAATCCAGTTTTTCCAACACCATTTATTAAGTAGGCTATCTTTCCTCCAATGATGGTGGCTGGCTCCTTTGTCAAAGAAGAGGTGGCTGAGTATGTCTGTAGTTGTTTCTGCATCTTCTAATCTATTCCATTGATCCTAAGGTCTGTTCCTTTACCAGTACCATGCTGATTTTATCACAGTAGCTTTGTTGTATAGTTTCAAGTTGGAGATTGTGATATCCCCAGCCATGTCTGTGTTGCTTAGAATTACTTTAGCTATTCTAGGTCTCTTATGGTTCCAAATGAATTTTTGGATTGTTTTCTCTAGTTCTGTGAAGTATATTGTTGGAATTTCAATTGGCATTGCCTTGAATCTATATAGTAGTTTTGGTAGTATGGCCATTTTCACTATACTGGTTCTTTCTACCCAGGAGCAAGGGATGTCTTTCCACTTTCTTGTATCCTCTTCGATCTCTTTTTTCAGAATGCTATAGTTTTCAGTGTAGAGGTCTTTTGCTTCCTTTGTTAGATTGATTCCTAGATATTTCATTTTTTTGCTGCTATTGTAAAAGGAATTGTTTCCCTAATTTCTCTCTCAGTGAGTCTGTTATTTGTGTACAAGAAGGCTATTGTTTTTTGAGTGCTGACCTTGTATCCAGCTACTCTACTGAATCTGTCAATTAAGTCTAGAAGTCTTCTGGCAGAGGTTTTTGGGTCTTCTATGTAAAGTATCATATCATCAGCAAATAATGACAGTTTAACTTCTTCTTTTCCTATCTTTATTCCTTTTATTTCTTTCTCTTGTCTAATTGCTATGGCTAATGTTTCCAGAACTATATTGAGCAGGAGTGGTGATAGTGGGCATCCTTGTCTTGTTCCTGATTTTAGCATGAAATTTTTCAGTTTTTTACCATTTAGTATGATGTTGGCTATTGGTTTTTCATAGGTAGCCTTAATCAAGTTAAGATAAAGACCGTCTATTCCAATTTTCTGTAGGGTTTTTTTTTTTTATCATGAATGGGTGTTGGATTTTTGTTGAATGCTTTTTCTGCATCTATTGAGATGATCATATGGTTTTTGTCCTTGACTCTGTTAATATGGTGTATTACATTTATTGATTTACAAATGTTGAACCATCCTTCCATCCCTGGGATAAATCTGACTTGGTCAGGGTGTATGATCTTCTTGATGACCCTCTGTATTCTGTTTGCCAGTATCTTGTTGAGGATTTTTGCATCTATGTTCATTAGGGAGATTGTCCTGTAGTTCTCTTTTTGGGTTGAGTCTTTCCCTGGTTTTGGAATAAAAGTGACACTTGCTTCCAGGAATGAATTTGGAAGTATTGCTTCCCTTTCAATTTCCTTGATGAATTTAAAGAGTAATGGTGATAGTTCTTCTTTAAATGTCTTGTAAAATTCAGCAGTGAAGCCATCCAGACCTTGGCTTTTCTTTGTTGGTAAATATTTTATTACATTTTCAATTTCACTCATTGTAATTGGGGTGTTTAGAATTTCTATATCTTCTTCATTTAACTTTGGCAATTCATATGTATCTAGGAATCTGCCCATTTCTTCTGTGTTTTCCATTTTATTGGAGTAGAGATTCTTGAAGTAGGTATTGATGATCCTCTGGATTTCTGTTGGATCTGTTACGACTTCACTTTTTTCATTCTTAATTGCATGTATTTGTCCCTTTTCTTTCCTTTTTTTGATAAGGTTGGCTAAAGGTTTATCGATTTTATTTATTGTTTCAAAAACCCAACTCTTTGATTCACTGATTTTTTGTATTGTTCTCTTAGTCTCCATTGCATTGATTTCTGCTCTGATCTTTATAATTTCCTCTCTTGTATGAGCTTTGGATTTGTTATGCTCTTCTTTTTCTAGGAGCTTGAGGTTCTGCATTAGGTTGTTTATCTGAGTTTTCTCTGTTTTCCTAATATGGGCACTCACTGCTATGAATTTCCTGCATTGAACTGCTTTCATTGTGTCCCATAGATTCCTGTATGTTGTACTGGCATTTTCATTTACTTGTAGAAACTGTTTAATTTCTTTTTTAATTACTTTTGTGACCCATTGGTTGTTCAAGTGGGTGTTATTCAATTTCCATGTGTTTGTTGGGGTTTTGCGGTTTCTTATGTTATTGATCTCCAATTTTATTGCACTATGGTCTGGTAATATACAGGGGGTAACTTCAATTCTTTTGCATTTACTTAGACATGTCCTATGAGCTAGCATGTGGTCTATTTTGGAGAATGATCCGTGTGCAGCCAAAAAGAAGGTGTATTCTGATTTTGTGGGGTGGAACACTCTGTAAACATCTATTATGTCCATTTGTTCAATAGTTTGGTTCAGTTCTAGAATTTCCTTGTTAACTTTTTGTCTAGATGTTCTGTCTATTTGTGATAGTGGGGTATTGAGGTCCCCCACTACAATTGTGTTAGTTTTTATTTGGTTTTTCATGTCTATTAATATTTGTTTTGTATAGTTGGGGGCATTCGTATTTGGTGCATATATATTTAGGATTGTCATCTCTTCCTCTTGGATTCTTCCCTTCACAAGGATGTAGTGACCATCTTTGTCTCTTTTAATTAGTTTTGGTTTGAAATCTACTTTGTCTGCAAATAAGATTGCTATCCCTGCTTTCTTCTGGGTTCCTGTGGCATGGAGAACTGCTTTCCATCCTTTTACTTTCAGTCTATGAGTTTCTTTTTGAGTTAGGTGTGTTTCTTGTATACAGCATATTATTGCATTTTCCTTTTTAATCCATTCTGCCAGTCTATTTCTTTTGATTGGTGAATTGAGGCCATTAACATTGAGGGTTATAATTGATAGATATTGATTTATCCTTGTCATGAGGTTTTACTTTTGTTGGCTCTTTTATTTCTTATTTTTTCCCCCTTTCCCTTTAGTGTCTTACCTTGCCTGGTGGCTTCCCTCTGTTGAGCCTCATGGAGTTGTGACCTTCATTGCTCTTTTCTAGGATATTGTTTAGAATTGCTTGTAGTGCTGGTTTGGTGTTCATGAAATTTCTCAGGTGTTCTTTGTCATGGAAGTATCTAATTTCCCCATCGATTTTGAAAGATAATTTTTCAGGATACAACAGTCTAGGTTGGAAGTTATTTTCTTTTAGGGCTTGAAATACTTCACTCCAGGCTCTCCTTGAGTTGAGGGTTTGTGTTGAGAAGTCTGCTGTGATTCTGATGGGCTTTCCTTTGTAGGTGATTTGTTTCTTTTCTCTAACTGCTTGTAGGATTTTGTTTTTCTGTTGGGTTTCTGGGATCTTGACTATTATATGTCTAGATGTAGATTTTTTTTATCGTGTCTAGTTGGAGTTCTATATGACTCACTTATCTGTATGTCCAATTCTCTACCTCTGTCTGGGAAGTTTTCCACTATTACTTCTGTGAACAGTTTTTTAATGTCAATTGTGCTTTTCCTGTTTTTTCATGGACTCCTATCAGTCTTATGTTATTCTTCTTTGCAACGTCTAGCAGTTGTTGGATTGATTTCTTGTGGTCCCTTACTATTTTTAAGAAATCTCTATTTTCATGGTCTCTAACCGCGATCCTGTCTTCTATATCTGATCTTCTATCTTCAGATTCCCTTAATCTGCTGTGGATACTTTCAATGGAGTTTTTGATCTCCTGAATATCTGTTTGAATCTGTTTCATGGATTCCATTTCTTTCTTATGTTGGGCGATCATGGTTTCCATTTCTTTCTTATGCTGGGTATTCATGGCTTCCAGCATGTTTCTGAGCTCATCTATTTTTTTATCTGTTTCTGTTCTAGATTCTCTAATCATGTCTTTCACTCTGCTCACCATCTCTGTAGATATCTGGGAGATTATTTCTGCTTTGAATTTTTCTACAGCCTCCTTCATCTGTTTTGTTACTTCCTGTGCTATCAGTTCAGGGTATCCAGGTGGTTGGTTATGGTCATTTCCCCCAGGATTTACCCTTGGTGGGGTGGAAGTCTGAGTTTGTGCCTTGCTTAAATGTCTTCTCATTTTTGTTTTTGGTACTGTCCTTGGTTTAACTCCTGGGTTGATAGTTTGAAATTGCTTATTGTAGGTATCTTTGTTGCTTGTAATTAGAACCCTTATGGAATGATTGCTTCTCAGAGGTGTCTTCCAGATACAGCTGGTCTTTCAGTTTTGAGTCTCTAATGGCTCTAAGGCTATCTCATTTTCCTTATACTAGGAAGGTTCATTGACTAGATCGATAACAACACCTTAGCCCAAGTGATACAATCAGCAACCCCATTGCATCAAGTACATCTTTGAAAATGACATTTTGTGGTAGTTATTAATCTATCACCTTTAGCTGTGTGAATTAAATCAAGATCGAGGACCAACCCAACATATAGTGAATAAACTCTTCAATATAAGAACTTTACCCTTTGGGATGGGGAGTTAGAAGGGGTTGGGGAGGGAGGGGCAAATGGGAAGAAGGATAGGGGAAGGTTAGCAGTGTGGCCAGAGGACACAGGTGAGAATGAAAAAGAGAATAATAGGAAAATAAAGAAGAACTCCAAATGAGGACCAAAACAGGGACAAAAAAGGAAGATGAACAATGTGGGAGAGCAAGAGAGTGAATGTAAGAGAGAGAGAAAGGAAAGAGAAGAGAAAGAAGAAAAGAAAAGAAAAAAAAAGGAGAGAAAAACAAATATTTGCAAAGAGTAGAAAAAAATTAAAGATAAGAGGAGCAAAAGAAAAGAGAAAAAAACAAACTAATAATACTAATTTTGGGAATAAAAAATAACAATGAAGATGAAGGACCTCTTTCAGGATATGTCTCTGCTGTCAGAATAGACATTGTGGGTAGCAGTATGCAGATATAAGTCAATGAGTCTCAGCAAGCTAGTTGCAGACCCGTGAGATTCAGGCAGATTTCTGGCTGCAAGTCCCAAGTTGAGCTCCCTGTCTTCCTGTAGGGTTGAACTCTGCAGATTTGTATTGCAGGTTCCAGCTGCCCTTCCCCTGAAGATAGTCCCGGTCCTGATGGGAGGTGAAGATGACTCCAACTTACCCAGTACAGTGGTCTGGTGGTCCAGTGTCCTCTGCGTCTTTGTAGTGTGGAACCAGGTGGCTGTACATAGAAGAGGCCAGAGAAGAGGGGGGTGGGGGTGGGGGTGTCCAGTGGATTGCTTCCCGGGGCGCGGGCTGATTCGGCATGTTCGGCGCTACTCACTACCTTGGTACGGCATTGGTAGACCTGCCTGTCTGCAGTGGGCTGATTCAGCGTGTTCGAGAATATACTTTAAAAGGCCTGCAATCCTTTTGAGTGGTGCCATCCACAGCAGAGTAGGACTTCCATTATCCACACCCAGATCTGTGCTAGACCAATTTAGTTATCACGCACTTTTAATCCCAGTATCACATCCTAGATCCAGCTACCTCCAAAAAGTTCCACCTATGGGGGCATGAGGCTTCTTGGGGACATCTAGACACAAGCCATAATATATACTTAATTTGATTTCTCATTTATCTCCAGGCTTTCCAGCAGTCAATTCCAAAAGAAGAATTTAGGAAGAAATAACTCTATGTACATAAAACAAAGATGGGTCTGCCCCTTAGGAAAAGCACAATATGTCAAAGACAAAGACCAAATAAAGGTTGGCAGAGATTCACTAATTTGATATAAAATCCCAACTGAAAACACCAATAATAGATACTATAATCAATAGTCAAAGCCAAACTGACTTCCTCTTCTGGCATAATTTATTATTCACCTTTAAGTTTTATTTTCTACATGTTCCTTAAGTTAAAACATTATTCTTAAGCCAAATGGAAATGTATTGGATAATACAGACAATAAGTACAGAAACTGACCTTTGGTTTTCAAATTTTAAACCCCTAAATATGTGAGTTGGCTGATCAGTGAGGGGTGGGGGAGACTGGCAGCAAAAATGTCTAGATGGTTCCCATGTATGCCTTTTAGAAAGAATATATGTGTATTCTTTGTATTTCTTCAGATATATGTAGGTATTTAATAGAACTGGGAAGATCACATTCTTAAAGAATTATTTTCCCTTTTGAACAATGACATAAGAGATTTATTTTTATATGGAATCTTTTTTTATGCCAGAATCAGACTTCTGCCTCAGCTTGTATTTGTTGATATTATTTATATTTAGTTTATGAAAAGAAAAAAAGAAATACAGCACTGAGCGGAAGAGTGTTTCCTTCTGCCTGCTCACCTTGACTACCACCATGCCAACTGCTCTAGCTGCTGGCTCCTCAAGATTAGTCTCTGCTTCAAGCCCCAGGAAGCCCGTTTACTATGTTAATGGCAAGAACTTGCTAATGTGGGCGTGTGAAATGCATCCTTGGAAAGGAATGCTACCCATCCCAGGAAGTCTTCAAGAAGGCTTGAGTTCTTGCCATAACTAAAATCTGATGATGTTTTATGGATAACTTTATTTCCACATGCCACATGGAAGCTAGCTGCCTGTTTCCATAATCTTCATGGAGAATCAAACCAAGAAAAGACTAATTTGGAAATAATATGCAGAAGAGAAACTTCATTTTCTCTTTTGAATAAAATGAAGGAACCAGTTTAGGTGACTACAGAACAAAAATCAAGTGAACCCTGGCAAGGGCCTAGGGTTCTCCCACAACACTAACAGCAACTGCAGAATGCTTGACAGGAAGGAAAAATGAAAAAGTTGCTAACAGTGGGTTTTGCTGGGGCTCATTAAAGAGGAATGTAGAGATTAAATATACTCCTCCTGCACAAGACTCCTGCAGCTGAACAGTCCTAATACTTGAAACCTTATTGTGAGTCCTAGTTTTCTCCTTAGAAAAAGGGAAATGTCCCATTCCAGTTGATAGTAGCCTCCTTCCACTTGGTTCTGATGGCCATTTCCGCTGGGGAACAGCGTCTGCCTGTTCTGTGTTTATCTTCGTGTTGATCCCTTTCCCAGTGATGGGCATGCGTATCTGAGGAAGGAACATGGCACATTTACACCCAAGCCTGTCACACCATTCCTGAGGAAGCCACTACAGAAAGAGGAAAGTGAAGGTGGGCAGGAGTTGAGCTCAGCAAACTGTAATCCTAGAACTGGTTAAGAAGAGGGAGATCCCAGCAGATGCTAAGTGGAAGTTCCCCAAGTAAAAGAAGTCAATGACAACCTGGCTTGCTTGTACTCAGATGTAAATTTTGTGTGTGTGTGTGTAGGGGGGGTCCAACTCAGCACCTTGTGCTTGGGAGGCATGTGCAGTGTCACTGAGCTAAATCTCTGGCATCAGATGTGAATATTGATAAATCATTGAATGCACCTTATAGTACCATGATGTTACATGGAAGACCAGGTGTTGTCATGAAATGTCAGGAAAAACAGGGGAAGGGAAAGCTCCCACTTCTCAAGGCTTCTAAGAGTGCATTTGCATTTTTGAGTACAGTATGAGGCATTCTAGTGAGATAATTGAGCACAGGGCTGGAGGCTCAAGTTTGTCTCATGTGAGCCAGGTGGCATTTGAGAAGGTACTTGCTCCTACCATTAAGTCTGATTTATTCAGTTGGTAACTATTTATTGGGAGCCTCAGTTTCCACTGTGTAAAAATAGATACCATAGTACCCACTTCATATGATAATTGGGAATTTTTTGTGTTAATGGACATAAGGCTTTCCTCTGCAGTGCCCAGAACAGAACATGTGGGAGGCTTGTGATCAAATAAAAAAGGATGCCTTCCTCAAAGAACAAAGTTGAAGTAGAAATGGTAATATACTTTAAAGAATATTTTTCCAATGTCACAATAAATTAAATGGGCTAATATGTATTTCTTATGATTAAAAAAATATTTAGGGGCTGCATAGATAAAATAGTCACTAAGATACTTTTCCAACTGCAGTGACAATAGCAGACGTGATGTAACACCAGGCTTGTGATGCTAAATGCAAATGTTAGACAGTAACCAGGCTCCTTTATGGAAGGAACCAAAACCAGCAGGTACAAACTACCATTTGTACAAACCTATCCACTTTTAATACCTTGCCAAAGGGACCAGTGTTTAAAGACATCTTAAAGTTGGTTTTTATTTCCCCTCATGAGTTTTTAAAACTGTAATTTTAACTGAAATGAAATGAACTGTTGGCTGTCTGCCTCTGTCATTGGCCTGGGACCTCCTAAAGATTTGCTTGGACTGTGCCTTATTCAGTGTGGCTTCTCCAGGGTGTTAGTCCATAGTGGACAATTTAAAAACTGTTCTTTATATGAACTAGAGCAGAAATGGGTACTTTTATCATGGGACAATAGTCTGGTATTTTGTTGTGTGGTAGAATTGGCTCATTGGTATTCCACACTCCCCTTTGTCTTTGCACACCTTTCCCCAGGCATTAAATACCTCCTGCTCAAACATAAAAGGCCTCCCGAGAAGGCTTTCTGGAAATTTGACTCTTCACCCTTTGTTTTTCTCTTACCTAAAGGTTGTTTGTTTTTCTGTTATTTCTAACCCCTAGCCTGCTTCTTTTAAAAGCAGGTTTAGGATTCCCACATTACAATGGCTGGGTTTAAAGCCATGGGATTTAGGCATGGGCTTCACTTCAGAAACCAAGCCCAAACATTTTCCTGCAGAGCTGGCAGCTGGTAACAGCAGCGGCGAGTCTCTGAGCACATTAAGACACGCACTCTTGGAGTCTGAAATGCTCACCTATTGTAAGATGCGCTGGCTTTCCCTGTGAGGGCTGGCCACTGTAAAAGTACAGATCAAAGAGATGCTCCATTTTCCAGTCAGATAAGAGCTCTCTGTTTGTGCAAAAAAGGATGCTGTAATTTCCATTGATGTTGCACAGCCAAATAGGAAATTTAGGAGTCTTCAGCATGCTGCCAACCTGCAAAGGGAGAAGGGAATCAGAGAAATATATAGATTTTGCTGCCTTGCAACAGAGGTTGATATAACATCGTGATAAAAAGCAGCTCTGAGGCTTCCTGTTGCCTGAGTAGCTAGCTGTGCAGTGCATTGGACTAAGGGTAAGATTTGAAACAAAGGCCTCATCATAAGTGAATTTGCATTTATGAATTGTGTGGTATAATGGTGATGATATGTTTTTTCTCCTAATGGATTATATATATATGTGTGTGTGTGTGTGTGTATGTATGTATATATGTGTATATATATGTATATGTATATATATGTGTATATATATGTATATTTATATATATGTGTATATATATGTATATTTATATATATGTGTATATATATGTATATGTATATATATGTGTATATATATGTATATGTATATATATGTGTATATATATATATATATATTTTTTTTTTCTTTTTGGTACTGGGGATTGAACTTGGGACCTTGAGCTTGCAAGGCAGGTGGCAGAACCACTGAGTTAAATCCCTGGCCCAGATTATATTTTTAAAAAATATTTGATGGCCTCATGGAGGGGATAGAGAATTCTTTTTGGTTTTAAATTGAAGTAAATAAGTACACTGAAAGTGTAGGAATGAAATAATCCCCCTTTGCCATTGACTAGTGTATTTGATCCTATTCCCAAGGTAGAGAAATATTTCATTTAGCAAATGGTCAAAGTGGCAACATTAACTGTTTAAACTATAGAAAAAAAGATGTTTAGAATTTAGGAAAAAGTTTCTGGGAAATGAAGGAAATAAACATATGTACACATATCTACAAGTTAACAGACCAGTTGTGAAGATGTACTTGAAACATACTGGCTTAATATTACATACAATATTAAGTTTAGTATTTTAATCAACTTGTTGTCTATTTTTCCTGGCAATTGTCACTTCATCCTTGAATTCTCATACCTAGTAAATCAGATTCACAAAACTACTACTCTGGAGGGCCAGGGAGTAGAAGGGCAGTGGTACTGAATCAGTAGCCCTTGGAGGTATCATGATATTATAGTACACATCTTCCTTTCTATTTTAATGCTTTTTGAGATGAGATCTCCCTATGTTGCTCAGATTCACGATCCTCCTGTCTCAGTCTCCCTACGAGCAAGTGTACATGACCATGCCTGGCATTATAATGCATTTCTATAAATGGTATCTATCATTTTGTTGAAAGAGGAAGGAAAATACATCTTTAAAAGAACATTTCACAATTCATTAAAACATTTTTTTCCTACTCAAAGAGATAAACATAAAGTATATGGAAAATCCCATGCACCATGCCAAGAACTGCTACTGGACCCTTTGGCTTGGTTTCTTCCTATCATGGAATAATCCAACATTATTATGTTGTTTCTTGTCTTCTTAGTCCTTAGAGCTATACTGTTTGTTCAGGAACAAATTCTGTTTCATGGAAAACCCAGTTTTGAAAAATTATCACATGCTTTGTGAACCCAAGTGTTAAAGGCTAATAACTTGACATTTTGTTTTCTCAATTTCCATTCAAGTCTTTTCTTTTTTCTTCAATTTAGATTCTTCAGTTATGGGTGAATGGGTAAATCAGAGGTGCTTCTGTCTTTAGCTCCATAGACAAATTATGTTACAGTGCTTGAAAGAAATGACTTAGCCTTAGCAGGTAGTATATAAAAAGGTGCAAGGCCAGCACCCCAGTCAGGACTTGATCCTAGTGAATACGCATCTAGAACCCTAGAAGTAGTCCTTCTTGGCTGAATATCTCATATATGAAACATGGGTCAAGTCTGCCTACTAGCTGTGAATGAAGTGAAACAGGATGTCCCATTGAAGCATCCTCTGTGTTTGAGCTCCAAACATCCACCTCCAAGTTCCAAACAACATTGTAACCATCCATTAGCACAAGCCCATTCTTAGGCCTTCTTCTAATGGAGCCCCCTCTACTAAGATTATATGTAATAGATATATAATATGCCAGACATGGAATTATTAAGGTTGGAAAATTTGGACAAGCTAAGTATGAGGTTGATGGCTGTTTTTAACAAGATGTGATTCCATTTGAACTGCAGGTGGATCTTCTGGTCAATTTAAAATCAATGAAAGTTCCGATAAATTAAATCTGGATGGAGGAAATAGAATGTACACATATAAAATATTGTTTCACAGAATATTTGTAAAGTAGGCAAAATTCAACTGACACTCAGATTCACACGATCTCCTAGGTGCTGACACCACATTGTTGTCACTTTATGCAACGATGCAACGATTGTCTTTCCTGAACTCAAAGTAAGCAGGAGGAAGATGAAGCATTCAAAATACAGCCACCTCCAACCCCCAGCAGTGACCAGACAGATATCACGCTGAATTAGTGGAGTGTTGTCTTCCTTGAGAGACTGTAGTGAAAAGGGAAATGTCGTGCATGGCTGTAATGACACTTTGGGTATTAACTTGAGGAGATAAGCTTTGAGATTATGGCTGAGAACACATCTGGTTTGAAGTGAGTCCTACAAAAACAAAGCAAAGCACCTTCTGACTGAATTTAGTCTGCTGTCACACTCCCCACTTTTCTTGGCACACCACATAAGCAATTTGACTGGAATATTTTGTTTTAAGAATTTGTATTACTTTTGGATAGACACAGTTTACCAGCTATCCTCCAAAAGCAGGATTCTAAATACGTTTATTGGTGAGATTCCACCAATTTTGAATTTGTGCATGTTGCCATGGTAAAAAGGAAATTAAATTGTGATACAGTGGTGCTATAAATAAAATATCTCTCTCTTTGGGTTCACTCATTGTGTAATAAGCCCAGTAGTTTCAGTATTGCATCCAGCAAGCAAGTCTTTCATAACATCTATCCTTTAAGTCAATGTAAAATTTGAAGGATTGGAAGAATGGACAAATTCTACACACTAGAGGGCAGGAACTAAGTCCATGTTATTCTTTTTTTTTAATGCTGTCCAGAACAATGGCACTTAGAACGTGCCTTTGCATAATGAGCTTGATATTGCAAATCTCAAGGCCCCAAGCTGTTAATTTGAATGAGAGAAAGGTGTTGGAAACATGTACTTTTCTTCCCCATGTCCTGGTGACAATTACCACGCATAAATGTTAATGGTCTGGCTCTTGTCTCCACCACCTGGAACAGAGAGTTGATGCAACTTCTCTCACCAAGTTTGCAGGTATGTTGTAAAGTCAAAATAGATCATGCTTGCAGGGTGCAATCTCAGTGAGTTTGTGGCAGAGTGCAGTAAGTGAAGCTTCATTTGGTACTTTTAAGGTTCCTATCAGGCTCTCCAAAGGGGAAATGTAAAAAGGGAAGAAGGCACCATGGGGATGGTGGTACATGCTGCCAGAGCTGCCGTGGGAGTGATTCTGGTGAGACCTAAATGGCTTTAGTCCCTTCTAAAAATCAGAGTTGATTTCTCTTCTCAGTGGCAGGTGTGAAGATAATGTGAACCTCCTAAGGCTTTCCAGATGGTGTTAGACTCAAACTGCTTTATGTTCTCACTTAGGTATTGGAACCTCACACTCAAACCTGTACCTTCAAATAGAAAAGTAACACGGAGGCTTCAAAACAGTGCCGTGTCTTGCAGGTAGCTGGCTGTGTTCTGCAGGAAGTGTCAGTCTAGTGGGCTCTGGGGGGCTTGCTTATGTCATCTAATGAGAACTCCATTTTCTTTTTCTTTTGAATCTCGCCCACAGGGCTGTGACCCTGGGACTGAAAGAAGTGTGTTTTTGCAGCCTCGGCAATTTTATCACAGAGTAAAAAGAGATTGACTTAGGAAAGACAAAAGCAGCCTTACAGGATAGGTTTCACCTCAACAACACAATCTAGCTGTCAGGCAGTGCGTACCACAGGTTTTCTTTAGAATTCAGAAATCTTTCTTATATTAGATTGTTATTATCAGTGCATACATATACTATTCAGGTTTATCATACACACCCTAGACAGGAGCTACTAAATACCCATAAGCGCCTACCTACAGTTGCCTATCTACAGGTCCTGTACAGGGTCACTTTGCCTTGGAACAGAAAGTAAGGGTAGTGGCTGCACAAGGTCTTCAGTCCAGCCATATGGAGAATACTGTTTTGGAACCACATCGTGGTTATTCTCGAGCAAACTTCTGACCTGTAAGGTGTTTCAGTTTTATGCTAGGATTGTGGAATATTAGACTTCTGGGTCAACTGCAGACCAATCAGGTAGTTCTGCTTAGCACATCTCTAAGCCCCACTGAGTCAAAAGTTTCACACACCTGACAGATGTCACCTGCCAAACCAGGAGCCAAGGGGAGGCAAATGTTTTAGAGAGTGTGTGCCCTAAGTACCCACAGTTCACAATCAGCGTAAACTCACAACTGCTTTAACCTACAATTCAATGGACAAAGTCCTAGTTTCTTAAGCACAACTATCATGCATTCTAAAATGTAGTCATGATTTGCCACCATCTAAATGCTGAGGCTCAACATCAGTATACCTACAACAGATTATACAATATAAATCTACATCTATAGTAGATTATTAAAGAGCTGATGATAGAGTATAATTCCAAGAACTGGCATTTATATATTTATAATTTATCAGAAAGTGAGCAAAGATATGATCAGAAGCATAGCGCAGTGCACAGTGTGTGAATTTTGAGTGTGGAGAGAACGGGGTTCATAACCCCAGCTCCAACACTTACCTAGATGGTGGCTTTGGGCAGGTTCCTACACCTGCTTTGGTCTTTTTATCTTTAAAATCAATGACCATGAAACAGATCGGATTTAAAGTAACACTGCTTATAACTTTGAGTAGAGTTGAGAATTAAATATGGTATCATTGCAAGTAACTAGCAGAAAGCCCTGGCCCATGGTAGGTGCTTTGTTCACAGGCATATTAGTGCTACAATGAATGAACACCCTTCACATTTATACTTCCATTAGTTACCATCCATTAGAGATGGTGAGAGACAGTACATATGTGTATATGTGTAAAATTAGATTCCTTTTATCCCTTGAGATGGGGATAGGGATTAGGGATTGCTTTTATCCCAAAATAATGAGGTGATATGGAAAGAATAAAAAAGTGTCTTCAGGTAAAATCAACTTTGTATGAATGTGTTTAACATATTCATATGTCTCAAGAGTTCAAGTAGGAAAATTAACCATCAGGCAGTAGTTGCTCTTCAGTATTTTTTTTTCTGAAACCAAAATCCAAATGCACGATAGAGACAACACAATAAATATCCTCAGGGTTTCAAGCCATTAGTGTACTATTTCAGGCAATTTTCACTGAGGGCAGGATTCATAGGTATCTCCCTGGGGAGAGAGCACTGTGTCCAAGAAAGGAGGATGAAAAGCCACATTAGTTACTTTCTGAAAAGCTGGAGGCAATGTAGATTTTATTTCTATGTAGATTTTAAAGCCTTCCTGGGCAGTTTCCATCTTCTGTCCTACTTCTACTTGGTGAGCAAGCCTTTGGATGGTGGTCCTGGGAGCTGATACAGATTGTTCTTCCTAGCGGGAAGTTCTTATTTTTTTACCTTGTATGGTGACCTCTTGACTAACTCTAAGGTTCTGGCAAAGATCCTCTTTATTATTACAGGATATGTTAGACTCTGCAGGTAATTTTCTGTAGAACATAATTTAGCAGTTTGTTGGTCTGAGCTGATTTTGTAGCAAAAAATGTGATCCAGGGCAGAATAGTTGGGCTGGATCCCTTGACTCTGGTCTCTCTTGGCACTCTCTCTCTTTGGTGACTTGGTCTCTGTTATAGCCCCTTACTCAGAGCAACTTAGTAGCTATTTCACAACCCCCTGCTCAATTTTAGCTTAAGATAAAGCCTGAAACTTGTCCCCAAAGTCTTGCAAATATTAAAAAGCTGTCAGCCTTTTCTGATACTGATTGAAAGAAGGCAAACTCTTAGCATTCAGTTGAGAGATGGTTCTCCAGTTGTGCACATCATGGATTTAATCACCTCAGCCTATAGATTTAATTTCCTTCTTTCTTTAGAACAGTGATTCTCAATCACATAGTAAATAATTTTTAACAATGTGGAACTCTGTGCGATGGCATGTCCCACACTCACGAAGCTGGCACATAATATTCAAAGTTCTCCAGGTAAGTTCAGTGCACAGCCAGGTAGACATCACTGCTTTCCAGCATGTGTCACCTACATCCTTTTACGGCAAACAATGTATGTTCATGTCTGGCCCAGGTATGGGTCCTCTGTATTTGGACACACAGACTCCCAATTAGTAGGTGCGGGTGAACATAGCTGAATAATGCACTGGAATATTATTCCTTGTTACCATCTATCACAAAGCCTTTTATATGCATAGAATATTTTGGCTGTTCAAAGGGCTCCAGCATTCATGATTTTGTTTGCTCTTCACCTCAGTCCTATGGTTGTAGGGCAGGTGCACACAGATGAGGAAACAGGCCCAGAGAGGGAGAGTGATCCACTCCTGGAGTGGCAGGGCAAGTCCTCCAACCAAATCTGCTGATTTCCAAGCCAGGGTTATTTCCCACAGGCTGAAAGAACCTCCTTCCCTGCACACCACATTCCCAAATGTGGGATGTGTGCCTACTGGTGGCACAGGGAATAAACTTTAAAAAGCAATGTTTATTCACTTCCTGTGTATTATAAAAAAAAAAGCAGCACAGCAAGCACATGGCTTATATTACTACTGCTTTAGAAAAGGTTAGGTCCAAATTTTAAACATGAATTGATTTTTTAAAAATAGCAAGCAAATGATAGCAGAGGTGGTGCAGAGACATGACAAAGCCTGTGAAGTATTTAATAATGTTGTGAAAGAGCTTTGGGGCAATAGACAAAGCACTAAAACTATTGACATTTTGTGCCCCCATCCCTTGAAACTTGGCTCAGTGTGTCCCTCCATGTGTCTCCAAACTCAATGTTGCCACATTGCTGGGCTCTGACAAATACAGAATGCTAGACCATGTATAGTTGAAAGAAAAGAAAAATCTGTAAAATAAAATCTATAAATCTCCTATTTCTGGCTTCATTTTCTTCTTTATTATATTTATGAAATTCTAAGATGATTTCCCAAATTTTCTGCAAAAAGGTGATTAGGGAGTTTTTAACAATAACAAATCCATTTTCTCTCCAGGATGTATTCAGAGCACAGACATTCACATTTGTAGGATGGAACTCTTTGCATCCATTAAATAACAGCAGAGGTCAGGTACTCATTGACATATAAAGATATTTGTGTTGAATGTGAAAAGCAGGCTTCAATAGAGTGAATAGGAACTTTATATAAAGAAGAAAAGAAGGCATTTCTGAAAAGATTGACTGCTGGGTGATGTGATTGGATTAATTTCTTTCAGTTTATCTGTCACTTCTCATTTTTTTTTGTATGATGAACATAGATTACAAACTCAAGAAACAATAAGGAAACATTTATGTATTTATTTTTTTGCAGTACTGAGGATTAAGCCCAGGACCTCCAGCATGCTAGGCTAGCTCTCTATCACTGAGCTATATCCCCATTCCTCTTTACTTTTTTCATTTTCAAGACAGGATGTTTTTGCAAATGGGAAGGGGACCAAGAGATACAGGAAGGGAGAGGTAACAGAGGAGAAGGGGAAGTAAAAAATATTAAGATGTGTTATATACATCCATCAACTCCTCACAACAAATGTAATCATTATATACTGCAAATGTGTACTGATAAAAGTAAAAAATATTTTAAAAAGACAGGTTCTTGCTGTCTTTTTAAAGTTTCTCAAGTTGTGACTGTTCTGATGATCCTCCTACCTCATCCTCCCTGGTATCTGGAATTATAGGAATGTGCTTCTATGCCCAGCTAATAAGGAAACATTTAAAACACTGTACACAAAATACATCAATTCTGCCAGAGTGGGCACTATTATCTCAGTAACATTAGGCATACATATGAGATGCTGATTTTGTGAAAAACACATAGTAACTGGACATTAGAGTAGGAGAAAAGACAGCTACAGTTGTGGATATGAAGGTGCTTTGTGAACAGTGAAGCCCTATACACCCACAGGATATTTTGAGGTGGAACCAGGAGAGCTAAAGGATCCATAGGTGCTGAACAGTCACCCTTTTTTTTTTTGCTGGTGGTGGTTGGAGATTGGGCAGAGGAGGCATCATCTCATCTAGTGAATTCAGTCTCAGCTGGTTTTAAAGCCACTCCCGAGAAGTATGGCTTTCCACAGAATCGGCCTTGACTACCCTGGGTTTCGGGATGAAAACTTTTGTGAAAGTATCACAGAAGCAGCTTTGCTTTGTGGTGTGGGGTGAGTACATTTGCTTTCTTACTCACCCTCCTGTTTGTTTTTGCAGGATCACATCTTACTTAGTTCTCTGGCTGTGATTTTCAACAGCACATTTTACTTTCTGGTTGTCAGAGGTTATAAACCTCCTGAGAGGAAAATATGTTTGACAGAAGTTTCCTAAGTGAGGCCCTCTTTTTTCATTATTCTTTTAAAAAGCTCTCAGTGCTATGTAGAATATATGCATTAATTTGCATAAATAAAGAATTGGGAGGCCACCTATCAGCTGACTATATTTATTTCTGAGAAGGGAATCTGCAGTTGCTTGGGGATGAAAGGGGACTTTCCTTTTATCTGTGTATTTCAGATATGGTTTTTTGTTTTTTGGGTTTTTTTTTTGCGGTACCAGGGATTGAACTCAGGACCTTGTGCTTCGGAGGCAGGTGCAGTGCCACTGAGCTAAATCCCTGGCCTCAGATACTGTTTTTAAAAATGTTTTTACATATTATTTGTATTACCTATACTCTATATACATTAAAATATGTTAAATTAAATATGAAGCAAATAGACTTGGACATTTCTGTTCAGGCCCTGAATGTGGATGTGGGGACCCTGGAACTCCCCCGCTGATCTTATTGCCCTTCCACCCTTAACATTTCTTTTCAACACTGGTTTCCATTGTTGTGATTTAAGCAAAGAGCTAAGATACTGCTATAGCACTTCTCTTTCTGTTATTAGTTTCCTGGTGAGTTGTGGGGGGGGGAGTGGGGGTGTAATGGATTAGAGGTATTCAGAAAGGCAGTAAATAAACTAGGAGGCTCAGATTTAGACTGCCTTAATATAGCCTTTAAAAATGTCAAAAATATTGACATTCTGGTTGAATAGTTGAGAACCAGAGCACACTCACCTGTGAGAATCTGTCGTCCCCAGAGTTGTCCTGACCCCACTGCAAATAGCCAACATCACTGCGGGTCAGGATTCCATGTAAGCTCTCTAGAGACTTTCCCTTCTCAAAGCCATTGAAGACATTTGGACCTTCTCTTCCAGTTAAAATCATGTTCAGAACTGCCTAGAAGACATATTTTAGAAATATTCACCTTTTAGGTAGCAGTGAACAAGAACTTGTTTTCTTTTGAAAATTATTAAAATGATCATTTTTTTACTGAAAAGAATGAAATCATGCAATACATAATTCTGGGAAAACATATGTCTAAAGCACTTGATAGAGTTAAAACAATAGTTTACTGACTTCTTGTGTTTTTTTTTTAACTTACCCTGGAACTCCCCCTCTGATCTTATTGTCCTTCCTTAACATTTCTTTTCAACACTGGTTTCCATTGTGATTTAAGCAAAGAGCTAAGATACTGCTTTAGCACTTCTCTTTCTGCTATTAGAGTTTCCTGGTGAGTTTTGTCAGGATATGTCCTAATGTTTTTATACTATCAAGAATATGGGACTCTCAGAAGTAAATTAGAGAAGATTATAATGAAAATTTGGAGGTAGATTCTAATAACCCAAAGTAGCATCTTCTTAATCTTTCAAAGATAACTTGACACTCTGTGCTGAAGGAGTGAATGTACTTACTTAGAAAACAATCCTAATTCAGATTCTACTATAGAAAGGCAGAGTCTTCCCACTCACCTGCCTGCAGAGGAAGCCTCCAGCATGTGGCTGTAACAGATGAGTGGTGGTGACATCCAGATCCTTTTGAAGCCTGCAGAATGGGAGAAGCTATCAGCATCCATTCAGAGAAACAGGAATGTGGGCTCATGGAGTCACTGTTCCTCACACATGCCTTGTACATTTCCACAAGGACTCAGGCTGCAGAAGTAATGGGGAAACTATGGATGCCCATGGGGGAACATTGATAAATGGTAAGAGAAAAGATGCAAACATCTCACACTCTAGAATCCCTGTGTATGAGCTCAGGTGAGACCCTAAGCTCTCTAGGAGTTTTTGGCTCTGTGTGGCAGGGATCCTGGGCTCAGGGTGGTAACATATGACCACATAGAGAATGCTAGCCCAGGGCAGAGCTGAACAGACTGTTCACATGGAAAACACCAGAGTGGCTGTTGAGCCCATTTCTTGACTGCAGAGGGCAGGGGCTAGGGGCTGGAGTCCTATCCTCGAATATACAAGGTCCAGGTGGAATGTGCTTCTTGTTGCATGCAGAAGGAGCTGCCAAGTACTGATATGGAAGCTGTATATTTTTTTTTATCAGTTTATGTTTTTGATACATAATAATTACATTCATCTTAGAGAACTGGCACATATACATATCACATCTTAATCACTTTTATTTGTCCTTCCCCTCTCCACCCTCTCTTTTCCCATCCCCCAATTCCCTTCCTATCTCCTGTATATGTTCTTGACTGAATCTATTCATCAGACTGGAGGTCACGTTTTTCTGTGAATAACACCTAAGAACTTGGATCAGGATTGGTACATGCCTTGATGTTATGCAGTATAACTCAGGGCAGTGTTGCCCAAAGTATGGCATGATTTTAGATGGCATAGATATGATCATTTACAAATTTTAATAGTGACATTTTTATTTTAGATGCATTTGATCTTTTATTTATTAATGCTCAGGAAGACATTCACGTATAGAATGTTGTTTGGAACAGGTTGATATTTAAATGTATGTTGATTTAAAAAAATTGTTGAGCAAATAATAACATAGGCCATAAAAATATGATAGTGGCATGTATAAGACAAGTATCAGGAACACTGTTTTGGGGCTTATAATTCTTTTCTGGGGAGCCTTCTATCTATTCTCTGATTCTCAAAGGGTAGCCTTTCTTTCAGGGCCCAGAAGAAAGTTCACTTCATTCAGGAAGCCTTCCTTGAATACTTTATCTGCTAAGAACCATCTATCCACCCAGCACCCAGAAGGAAGCTCCCCCGCTGCCATCCCAAGCTCCTAGGGCAGAGAAGCTGAGACACATGGGTGCCAGAAGCACCCACCCTCCCCGTGGAAATGAGAAGACACATAAACAAGCCTCAAAAACAGATCACCTACAGCAAGCCCAAAGGGAAACGAGATGGAACAATCTGATACTCAACCACCTGGACTCTCTCAACTGCCAACAAATGAAGATCTGGGAAAAATGAAATCAGAAATAATTACTCAGATAACAGCAAAGATTGTGCTCATGGTGCAAGACATGATTAATAAATCTAGAGAGGACACAGATTAAAAAAATAGAGGATCTGAGGAACATGATGGAATCTCAACATAGGAAACAAATGGAATCCATAAAACAGATACAAACAGATTTCCAAGAGATTAAAAACTCCATCGAAAGTCTACACAGCAGAATGAACCAATGTGAGGATAGAATTTCACATATAGAAGATAAGATTGCAATTAGTGAGGAGGAAAAGAAAAATTGCTTTAAAATTGTAAGGGAACATGAGAAATCAATCCAGCAGCTGCTAGACGATGCAAAGAAGAATAGCATAAGACTGATCGGAGTCAATGAAGAAAGAGGAGAGAGTGCAGATGACATAAAAAAAACTGTTCACAGAAGTAATGGCAAAAAACTTCCCAAGGAGGGGAAAAGAACTTGACATACAGATAAGTGAGGCATATAGGACTCCAGCTAGGCTTAATCAAAAAAAATCTACACATAGGCATATAATAGTTAGGATTCCAGAAATCCAACAGAAGAACAAAATTCTACAAGCAGTGAGAGAAAAGAAACAAATCACAAACAAAGGAAAGCCCACCAGAATCACAGCAGATTTCTCAATGCAAACACTCAAGGCAAGAAGAGCTTGGAGTGATGGATTTTAAGCCCTAAAGGGAAACAGCCTCCAATCCAGATTGATGCACCCTGCAAAACTATCTTTCAAAATTGATGGAGAAATAAGATGCTTTCATGATAAAGAGCACCTCAGGAACTTCATGAATACCAAACCAGCACTCCAAAAAATTTTAGATAGTATCCTAGGAAAAGACAATGAGGATCACAACCCCAGGAAACCCAGCAGAATGAATCCACTGGGCATGAAAAGTTAAACACAAAGGGGGAGAATCCAACAAAAAGAAAAAGTCATGACAAGGCTTTTAAAACTTTTAACTTCATCTCCCTAATGAGTGTATAATTCAATCTTGTTATTGTACTGATTAGTATTTTTCTGATTCTAGAGTTGCACACCATTCCTTGTGCTATACTGGCTATTTATCATCTTCTTATGTCTACTTTTTAATTGGGTTGTCTATTAATGAGCTCTGGGAATTTTTTGTATATTCTGGTCATAGGTTATATGTATTGTACATATGGTCTGTTTAAGGACTACTTTTCATTTTAATGATGTCATTTAAAGTTCTAAATTTTGATGGAATCTCATTTATCAATTTTTTTCTTTTATACATCATGTTTTTTGTATACTAGGTAGTTCTTGCCTACCCTGAATTCATAAATATTTTCCCTTATAATTTCTTCTTAAAGTTTTATAGTTTTAGGCTTTCTTATTTAGGTTCATAGATCCCTTCAAGTTATTTTCATGTATGGAAAAAAGGGTTGAGGTTAATTTTTTATATACGGATACCAGGTGTTCTAGTGCCATTTGCCGAAAACACTATCTCTTCCTTAGCTCTTGAATTGAGTTTATATTCTATAAAATGCTTATGTTAAATAATCCTTCAAAACTCCATGGACCATATATGTGTGGTTCTATTTCTAGATTCTCTGTTTTATTCCAATGATCTCTATGTCTTTCCTTACTCCAACACTGCCTTGATTACTGTAGCTTTAGAAGAAGTCTTAAAATTATGTACTAAACGTCTTCCAACAGTTTTTGTTTTTGTTTTTAACTTTTCTAGGTCCTTTGTACTCCTACATAACTTTTAAATTTCAATATCCAATTCTTCATTTATAGCAAGTATGCACAGACCTGAATTTTTAATATAACTTGTGTTTTCTAATCCTGCTAAATTCAAGTACAATGTCTAGGGGCCCCTAGAGATTTCTTAGTATTTTCTCTGTAGATGATCATTTCATCTACATATAAAGATTTTGCTTCTGCTGTGCTAATCCTATCCTAGTTGTGTCATTTTATTGCCAGACTATATTGATGGGGCCTAGGTTTCAAAGTTTAATGGACAGATAAAGAGTAAAGCACATCTGCCCTTGTCCCCCACCTTAAGGAGAAAGCATTGTATCTTCTCCATTCATATAAGGCATTCTCGCTAGAAGTATGGAGTACATGTCTTTAATCTGTTGAGAAGTTTCTGTTCTACTTCTAGTCTCCTGATAGCTTTTACCATGAACAGCTGTAGAATTTAGTCCAATACTTTTTCTCCAACTAGTGACAGGATCATATGGCTTTTTCCTTTCCTCTGTTAAAATGATGACTTTTGGGGGTGGATCTTCCAATGCTGAACCAACACTGCCATCCCTATAACAAAACCACTTTCTACATCCTGCCAGATCTGACTTCTAATAGTTTGTTTTGTTAAGCAAATTTCTATCTATGTTCATACTTTTGTCTTCTATTATCTTTATCCAGTTTTAGGATTAGCACAATGTTGAGTTCCTAAAATGAGGGGAGAAGTGTTCTTTCTTTTTTCTGTTTTAATTATTTGATATAATTTATCAGTTAAAATGTTTATGAGCCTGCTGTTGTCATATAGGTAGGTTTTCAAGCTATGAATATACTTTCTTTAATAGGTGCTATTCAAATTTTATATTTCCTCCAGAGTTAGTTTCATTAATTTGTCTTCTAAGTTACTTCTTAGAAGTTGTCAAATTTATTTCAAAACAGATTTTTGTAATATGCTTTCTATATCCTTTTAAATTCTGTAAAATCTGTGGTAATGTCTCCTAGATCTTAATATTGTAATTTTAAAAATGTATAACTGATATTGTGTAACAGGAAGAAAAGGTCTAAAAGAGCAGGGAATTGGGAGGGGTAGGGGAAGGGAAAAAAGGGAAAGGAAAAAATATGAGAAGAGGAAAAAAATGGAAACAAGGTCTTTTCAAATAGGGAAGGGTGGAGGGGATGAAGGGAGGGCAAGGGAAGGGGAAAAAAATAAGAACCAAGAGACTCATGTAATGATACAAGATCCCAATGATGAATGTAACTGTATTTTATACCTAAAATGTGCCAATAAAGTTAATGGGGGGGAAAAAAAAAAAGAACCATCTATCCTCTGGAATCCACTAAGATTCATTGTCTTTCCGTCTCATTTGGGAGGGCAGGCACCACCTAGGACTTGTCCAGTCTCTTTAAGTACACATTTTGTTTTTCCCAACCTGGAAAGTATGTGGGGCCAGTGATCAGAGTCATATCTTCTCTTATTTTTACTTCCTAGAGTGCTAGGAACATTGCTTTCCACATAATAGAGACAAAATAAATATTTGAGGATATATTTTATTATGGATCTAAATAACAAAATTTATTTATTTGACTATTGATATCTGCTTGCCTATCCATATGGTCAAACCACCTACAGAATAAGACATGTTAACAGAAGAGCATCCACTAAAAAAAAATAACCCTGGGAGATGAGAATATTTTTTAACCCAAGAGTACATCATTCATGTGATCCCAATCCTGTAGGAAAGACATGCACAAACATTGTAAAATTTACCTCTCAAATGTTCTGGAGAAGATCAGGCTATAAAGAAACAGGATGACACCATGGCTTCCTTCCCCTTTAAACTGTTTGGGAA
Organism: Heterocephalus glaber; assembly: GCF_053883595.1. Lineage (NCBI taxonomy): Eukaryota > Metazoa > Chordata > Mammalia > Rodentia > Bathyergidae > Heterocephalus > Heterocephalus glaber. The sequence goes on from NW_028258324.1 coordinate 27,782,617, forward strand.
ACAAAAGAAAAGCACTTTTGTTTAAGAGCAATGTATGTGTGTATATTGTTGAGCATGAATTCCCAAGGTTCACAGTCTGGAGAAGTCCTCACCCCACCCACTTGTTGAGAGGACAAGTCTCTCCCTACCTCCTTACATCATCTTTTTCACTCTCTAGTGTACTCTCCTTCCTTGCATCATGCTTACCAATCATCCTCTTAGTCTTAACTTCTATTCTAAGGGTGGGTAGCTTCAGTAGACTATAAAGGACAGAAAGAGGTTGCTGCTTCCTACCTGCTTTGCTGCCTTCCTGCCTTCTGCCTGCCATGAAATGTTTCGCCTCTCTGATGCCCCTCTGCCATGCCAGCCTGATTTGGAGCCAGCCTATTATGGGCTGAAATGTCTACAAATTGTGAACCAAAATGAACCATTCCTCCTTTGACTTTGGGAATCAGGTAGTTTGTCTCAGCAACAAGGAAAGGTAATTAAGACAAGGAGTTTCTAGGGGATATTAGTTTCTGGGCCTTTTCCAGTTTCTAGATCATCCTTATCCTTTGGGTCATAGTTCCCCATAATCTAGCCTTTTCTTCCTCTGCCTTTCTCATCACATCTCCTTCTCTATTTTTCTTGCTACCTTCTTTCTCTTGTAAGGATTCCTATGATTAATTAGGCCCATCCTTATAATCCAGAGTAATCTCCCCATTTCAAGATCCCATACACAAAATTCCTCTTCCCAGGTGGGTTTCATATCCACAGGCTTCTGTGGTTAGGATGTGAATCACTTGGGCTACACAATTTATCTGATGGGTATAGCTGCCTTCTGCCTATCAGCTAATTGAGGATATGGGAGAATATAGGCCCAAGGTGGCAAGATGGAAAAAGCCCCAAATCCAATTTTTTATGTGGAATTTTCTAACATCCACTAATTCAAATATTAGGAAACACAACCCTGTGTGAACTAATGCTATAAATAATATATAGTACTGTATATATATTAGTGTCTTAGGGCTGTGATAACAATTACCAGAAATCCAAATGATTTTAAACAATCAGAATTTATTCTCTTAAGTGGTGGAGGCTAGAAGTCTGGAATCCAGGTTTCAGAGTGGGGCTATGCTCCCTCTGCAAGCTCTGAGGAAGACTCTTTATGCATATTCCCAGATTCTGCTGGTTGCAGACAATCCTTGGCATTCCTTGGCTTGTAGATGCATCATTCCAATGTCTGCCTTGGTTTTCCCATGCTATTCTTCCTGTCTCTCTCTATCCAAATTTTTCCTCTTATAAAGACACCAGCTGTTGGATTAGCCCATTCTAACTCAGTTTGACTTCATCTTAACTTGATTACATTTGTAAAAATCCTATTTTCAGATAAGATCACATTCCCAGGTACTTCAGGTTAGGACTTCAGCATATATTTTTGAGGGGACACAATTCAACAATTCAGCTGATTACATTAGGTCTCCTGCTCACAAGCAGCCCTCAGACCTAGCTTGAGATCTCTGCCTAAATAGGATGGGACACATGACAGATGCATTTTGATAGTGAATGGGGTTTGGTTAAGGGATATTGATCACAACATGCACCCTCAGCTAGGGGTGATGCTCCTGAGAGGAATATATATGCCACTAAGTTACCCCTTACTCACCAAATGGAGCTAAACTTTCCCTGGTGAGACTAACGTGGCAGGCAGCTTGGGTTGGCTTGAAACAGATGGCTCTTATGCCAGCCTACCTGCAATTCAGAGTGCACTTCTGCTTGGGAACTTTATTATTTATCCCAGCTCTACTCAATCTTTGGATTAGCCTATGTGTAGCTCCAGCTCCCATCTCAACTATAGCTACACTTAAGAATCTCTTGCAGGTCTGGTTATTCTTCCTACTGAATCAGACACTCCCAGGTTTCAGTGGAAGAGATGGAAGACAAAGAGGGAGAGGCTTATCTTTTTTTGCCAAAAGGGCCTTCTCCTAAATGGATCCTTTATATATGCATAATTTCATTAAATGTCCTGTACTCACAACAAAGAATCCTTAAGCAGGTTCCTATCTTAACATTTCACGTCAAGGATATAAAATCTTTCATACAAGGTTCATTAGTTTCATATTGTTACTAAGACAAATTACCATAAATTTAATTGCTTAAATTGAGGCTGGAGGTGTAGGTCAGTAATAGATCAATAGATCATGTATAATACTTAGTATATGTGAGCCATGAGGTTCTGGATTCAATTTCTAGCCCAAAAAGGAAACCCAGAAAAAAGACATTTCAAAAAGCTTCAATAATATACATAGTATTGTCTTTTAGTTCTAGAGGTTAAAAGCCCAAAATAGGTCATATTGAGCTAAAATCAAGATGTCAGCCAGACAGTATTCTTTCTAGAGACTATAGGAAAGAATGTGTTTCCATGTTCTTTCTGCACAAGTAAGAAAGGCCCTCCCTCCATTCCCTGGTTTATGGCCCCCTCTTCCATATTCAAAGCCAGCAACAGCAAGTGATATTCTTCTTATCGCACATCCCTCTGACTTTCTCTGCTGCCTTTGCCTTCCACAATTTAGGGCCCTTCAGATTATATTGAGACCATCTGGATAATTCAGGCTCATCCCCTTATTTTAAAGTCGTCTGATTAGCAATCTATTTCTCCTTTGCCATGTAATGTAGCATATTCACAGTTCTTAAGGGAGAGTATGGACATCTTTGGGAATATCATTCTTCTGCCTGTCACACAAGTTAACAACAAATCCAAGAGAAGGTGGGGAGGTATGCCTGGGAAAAATTTGTTTAACCAAGATCATATAGCTGGTGTGTGGCTGAGAACTCATGCCCAGGTTTTCTGCTTCTGTAGCCTTTGAAAGCAATGAACTAGTGAGTTCCACTGATCATACTCCCCATCTCCATATACTCTAAAGTTGTATTGCTTCATGATTATCCTGCTAATTATCCTTTACTTTCACAGGTAGATTTCTGATTATTTAGAAAATCAGCTTTCATTTCTTTCTCTGCAGATGAGCCTTTTAAAAGCACCTTCCATTTTCTACCATTACTGCCTACTACTTTGTCCTCTCCCCAGTCTAGAGTGGGAAAGAATCAGTGCAGGAGTAGACATCGTATGGAAAATGCTATTAGAAGAGGTGAAACAGGGCCAGATCTTTTCAGGCCAGAAGTCATTCACTTGAAGTTAGTGTGAATGGTTGTTCTGGCAGCTTAGACAAGGGCTTCAGCTTTCTACAATTTTTGTTTTTTATCCATTAGATGAGGCAAGACTCATTTAAGATCTTCAGTTCCCACAAAAGAAATCCTGGTATGTGCCCTCTAAAGTATTCTCTGGGGTTGATTAGCCAAGGAAAAAGAGGCATTTGTAACTGGGTCTCTGTGTGATCTGGCCTCTTTCTATGTTGTAGGGGGAGAGAGGCAGACTTCTTTCTCTTGTTCCACCCTTGCTTAGCCCTCAAAATGACCTGGTTTTCTTAACAAGCATCATTAGAAATACAGTTCATAAAAGAAAGAACATTCCTGTAAGATCAGTTCAACATAAAGGAATTATATCAACATTTAAACACTTACACATTGTAAATGATCATAGATGAATTTCTCAGTGGCCTCTCTCTCTGAAAATTCAAACAGCTGGAGCTATAAATCAGGAATAGAGATAAAAATCAAAAAGAAGATGAAAGGTACCTTTAAGAGATGTCAACTCACTGTTATTACCTCAAGGGAGTTTTTTGTTTCATTATAAAGTCACATTGCTAAGAACTGACATATTATCTTACACAAAGCCATGTAAAACATTCATGGTAAAATTGGGTGGCTACCAGCATCACTTTTATTTTCTTCAGTTTTTAAGTCACTGTGATATCTTAAGCCATGAAACCATAAACAGATTTTTTTCCCTGATAGGTACAGTTTAGCTGTCTTTAAGACAGTTGATATGGAAATGTAGTATGTGATGATTTCAGATATAGGATATTCTTTTTTTGGTATCAGGGATCGAATTTGGGTCCTTGCGCTTGTGGAGCAGGCGGTGGCACCACCGAGCCACACGCCCAGCCCTAATAGTTTACTGTTTTTGTTTTTGGTTTTTTGATACCAGGGATGGAACTCAGGACCTTGCACTTGCTTGGCATGGTGCCACTGAGCTAAATCCCTGGCAATAGTTTACTTTTCCTTTTTTTTTTTTGGTACCAGGGATCGAACTCGGGACCTTCCGCTTGCGAGGCAGGCAGCGGCATGACTGAGCTAAATCCCAGGCCAGAGATATAGGATATTCTTAATCATGGTGAATTCTGGAAGGAGAAATTCACATCAGAACTCTCTATTTTGGCTGCATGGATCACTGAAAGCCCCTGGTACTTGCCTGTTTGGAAGAGCTCTCTGACCACAGCAGATACTTCCAGGAGCGTCGATGTGGCTCTACCTCCATTTCCACCTACACAATCAGGCTTCATTTGCTCTTCATCTTCAGGGTAGGAGTGCACTTACTTGTTCAGTGAAATCATCCCTGGAGTAATCAGGAGTTGAGGTAATGTAAGTGTCCTCAGTGACAAGACAGATGGTGGCCTTCTGAGCTGCTCCTGTGTTCCATAGGATGCCAGCCAGTGCCAAAGCCAGGGCTTGCTCCTGCTCAGGCTTGCTCAGCTCACATAAACTGCAATGCAGGAGGCAGGGAAGGAAACCAGTGGAATGAACAGCCAGGTTCTGGGACCTCTATTTTTAAGTTTACTTCTGAACACAGTGGGTGTCTATTTGGTTCCTTCATCAACCTGCAACATGGGAGTGTCATCAGAGGGTTTGGTCCCCTTTGCTGTGACTGCAACTCTAGTCCTCATGGCAGGGAATACTTTGTCTTAGCAAACTTGGCCAGTCCCATCCTGTGCCATCTCACCCTAGCTAGTGCTGACGCTGTTCTCTGAAATGTACTCCAGCAGGGATCAGCTCAAGCTCTGTAGCACACTAACATGCCTTTTCCAAGCTCAACCCTAAATTATCCTGGCAGTTTAATCTCTCAGATATCCATCTTTCAAACCTTCTTCCCAGAAGGATCCCAGAACATTCTCTCTATGTTCTACCTCCATGCTTCTTCTCATTCACTTGTGCCCTTAGTGTTCATATCTGTCCTTTTCACTTAATCACAGCCTACACCTCACATAAGGTCTACTTTAAGTCACACTCACCTACACTCACCCAGCACTCACTGCATTCACTACTAAATATTCACTATATCACCTTGCTTAATTGCCACAATAATCCTCTAAAGTATTACTGTTATTACTTCCATTTTAAAGGCGAAGTAAGTAAGACACAGAGAGGTGAAGTAGTTTACCCTTGGTCATTCATCTTTAAAGTGAGAGAGCAGCAACTTGAGCTCAGACCTTCTGGGTCCTGTGTCTGAGCTATTACTCTGTGCTTAGTGCTCTGAGTCTCTCCAACCTTCATGGGAAACATGAGCCAGCCTTTACACAGTAGACCCTCGCTCTGATTTGTTTCTAAATATTTACACTGACAGCTGTGGTCTTTATAAAGAAATGTATGTTAGAGGTTATGAATGAACTCAGCAGTGAGCTCAATCATTCCTGCTCTGTGGTACAGGTAGAATGAGATTGAGATGGAGGGCTCAGAGAATAACTGCAAAGGGAGGAGAGGGGGTGCATGGTGAGCGGGTTCAGCAAGGCTGTATGGAACATTGCTTGCTCGGAGAGCAGTGACATTACATTTATTCAATATCTGCCACAGCACATATGCTGTGCTAAGTGCTGTGCATTGATGTAGCCAATATGTGTACCTGTGTGTTCCTTTTGAATTTCTTAGGATCCCTTTTACTCAGATGGTGGACGTGTCCCCTGCCTGCTTTGGGTCCTACTGCTAGTCACTTTCAACATTCTCCAGAGAATTGGAGCCACTTTCCTTGCCCAGAAGTGACTAGGAGTGATGCTCCCTTCTCTATTGGATGGCCCATTGCCGACAGCTGGCTGGCCTGGGAGGTGCCAAAGCCCTGCTCCCTTCTCTAAGGTAGGGCACAGGGTGCCTTGCAGTTTCTCCAGCTCCACCTGGGATCAGGCTGACATCACTGGGAACCATTTCCTTCCTTTGCTATTTCTCCTTCCCTGTCCTGCTTCCCTCACTGCTATAGTTTAGATCTAAATGTCCCCAAAAGGTCTCATACGTTTGTAAGGCGGCTAGATCATGGGGGGCACCATACACACCCGTGGATTTATTTATTGATGAGTTCAATAAATAATTTACTGTTAGGAAGTGGAGCCTGGTTGGAGGTGAGTCACTGGGTATGTGACTGGAATGTTGTGTTCTTGTCCCAGGCTCCTGCCTTCTCACGATGCTTCCTGGCTGCCATGGGAAGAGTAGCTGTGCTCATCCAGGCCTTTCCACTATGCTGTGTGTGCCTTGGAGCCAGCCAACTTTGGACTGAACCCACTGGAATCTGTAAGCCAAATAAACCTTTCCTCTTTTAAGTTGCGGATGTTGGGTATTTTGTTCCAGGGAAGGAAAAATGACTAAAATACTCACTCTCTCACAGGTTTCTCCTAAGGGCACTTCTGTAATAAATCACCGACATAAAGAAGTCCCACTGCTTCCACCGAACCTGGCAATTCATGATCTTAGAATATATTACACATTTAGTTCTGGTTTTGGGTGATAACTTATCTTGCCTGAGGGCAGATGTATTTATATTTCCTTTAATATCTAGCACAGGGCTCTGCTCATGATAGAGGTTGTTAATATCTAATAATAAGATAAATTTGAATAAGTTTCAATTGATTTTTAAAAAATAAAGCAACTATCAGACATTGTCCCTTGGCCTGGTTAAATAGGAGGACAGAGTCCTCATTCTTGGGTTTCTTTTCACTCCTTTGGCTCCCCCCTACAATTAATGAGGTTAAAGCTCTGATCAGATATGGACAAATAAGCCCACCTGAGACCTACTGCTTAATTTTGGTCTGCTGTAGAGCATAAAACCTGTCAACCCTATTCCTGTAGCTGAACATTCAGAGTGACCCCAGGAGAGCCCACAGCAGTGACACAGTGCAGCTCCTTGCACGGAAAAAGCCCTTTCTGTCTTAGGAGGCAGATTTCCTTCCCAACACAATCTGAAATTTTCAGTTGTGATTATTTAGAACATAAAGATTCCTGTGAAAGAGGCCACTCCTTTAAGTACCTCTTACCTTCGAAAGTTACAGTCTTTCCCTTTCCTGATAAATAACAAATATTTGATGATGAATCCTTGTACAGCCATCTGAATACTCCAGGCACCGTCCTGAAATAGAGAAGAGGAAGCAAAGCAAAGCATAAAGGCTGGGGGCTAGATCTATAACTGTAGTGGAGCTACTGGGGACAACATGGACAAAGAGATCTCTTGAAAATGGATATCATTACCTATTCTCCTCTGCAGGCTTTTTTCTCCCACCATCCCCCAGAGCTGGCAGCTGTGGCTGGGCACCATTGCCAGGCTCAAAAGTGGAATGATAGCCTCTTTGTGGAGCCTTCAGACCAGTGCTCGGGGATTTATGTCCTCCTCCGTTCTTTCATGACTATGCCCCTGCTTCATATCAGACTTTTGGATTTGTAGGAGATAAGGAACTAGTTAGCTAGCCCTTGGAATTTAAGTGTGACTAATGACTGATGATATGAATTATTGATATTTCAAATAAGCCAGAAATAAGTTTATAGATTTCCTTTTGCCTTCTGAATCTTCAGGATGCTTAGGAGTTGGAAAGAAGATGTAGGAAAAGTAGAATTTGGAAGTGAATGGGGAGAACAAGGAGAAATTTGTTATAACCCAGACAATGTGCCATAATTTTGGTCTTTTATCATTTAAAATTAGTTTATTATACATGTATTTCTACATACATTTTATAATGAAAATATGTAGTCATGTGGATGTAGACGAGAAGGAGATACAGAAAAGGAAGATGATATTAGGAATTTTAAAAGATTATGATCTGGCTTTACCTTTTCTACTTCCAAAGTAAAAGCTAGGTCAGAAAAAGGATCATGGAACTTGAAATGAGCCTTTTTCCAGTCATAGCCGAAGACATGGGTAGTATTTCCAAAGAGGCTCTGTCGAAGCTTCTGAAAAGAAGGGAAATGCATGATTCAACCAAAGATAATCCTTCCAAGATGTAGGATCATAGAGGTGGGCTTTTTTCCCTTCTATATTCAGAATTATATATTACCGTAGTACCCAGTTTTAACTGTATAAAGTCCTGGGCAAAATATTCACATCATGTTCACCTCAGATCATTGTGTCTGATTTTGTCCCCTGAGTCCCACCTTCCACTGCTGACCATGTGCCTTGAGGTCCACCACGTGCTGTTGCTCTGTTCCTATGCCACTTGTCTTCATACCCATGACTCTATAAGCTCCAGTTTTTGTTTTTTTTCTCTTGATCCAGAAAAAAAAAGTGGCAGGACCTCGTGTTTCTAGCCCAACTACAATACTGATTTCAGTGATACTAAACACATATTCTTGTCCCAGGATCTCTGAAGTTTTCCTGAATACTCTATAGCACACTGAGATCTGAGAGGATTTTTTTGGAACCTCCAAGAAAAATAAGAACAAGTCTTTATAAATCAGACTCAGGAAGAAAAATGGAGTCCATTTATAATTTAAGATTTAGCAATCATTTAGCATGTGCTAGGCCCTGTGTGAAATATAGATCTGTTAAAAGTCTAACACCCTGAAACTACACACAGGACAGAATGTGTGAAGTTCCACAATATAATAAAAGCACCATGAGAAAGAGGGAGGGAGACAACTTCAGGTTGATTTACTCAGGAGGTCTTTGAGGAAGAGGCAGCATTTGAACTAAACTGGTAAGTGGCTTCCAGCACATATTGAACATTTTCTATGTACTAGGCACTACATTAACTTAATTCTATGAAATAGGTGCTATTGCTGTCTTCCTTTTATCCAGATAACGGAATTGAACCCAGAAAAGATAAAGTATTTCCCTTAGATCACACAGCTTGTAGAAATAGCTGGGATTTACGCCCATTCTCCTGAAACTTCCCTACTTTAGTCCTATAGGTATCATCTTTATGTTTTCTATCATTTTTGTGTGTCAGTCACCACTTGATATTTTTTATTAGGTCGGGCTACTTTTTGTAATTTAAAAGGAATATTTTATAGTACTTCCATAAATGAAGATCAAAATCACTTTTCATGGATGATTTTAAATATACAGTAAAAATCAAACAATGTTATAAATTATAGCTGGAGACTGTAGTTGTCTGTGACAGTCCTGACTGGGCCCTTCCCTATTTATGATTTAAATAGGGCAAGGAATGTAAGAAGTATTAAAGAGACGTGACTGTGCACTGCCCCTTACTGAGTCTTTCTGGCTTGCCACAGTAGAGAAAGGGATAACTTTCTCTCTGGGTGACGCAATGATCTGTAATCTGTTGCTTAATGTCACATCCCTAAAAGCATACTCTGCCAGCAGGGACACACACTCTGAGAAAGATCACATCACAGCTTACTGCTCATAACAGTGTCAGGACAGAGAGGACAGTGAGGACAGAGAGGACAGGTGGGATAGGGCCTGGACAGAGAAGAAGCTCTGCGCGTGTGTGTCGGGAGCAATGCTACACCATTTTAGGGAAAAATCATTTGGTTAGCCTAGTTTTCTTGCCTATAGCCCAGCTATGGAATTCCAAGACATAATTCCATTTTGGCCTCCTATCACAACTGAGACCTCAATGATCTGGTGATGGTGTCATTCTCCAGGACAAGAAACATCCTGGGAGCTGAAAACATCCTGGGAGGAACAAACATCTACTCAGTTCCTCATTGTTCTTGGACTCTTACATCTTATTTATGCAGGATGTACTGAACTCTCTGCAAGTCATTTGTTACATTTGTTTCTCCTGATGTACTGAGTAAAAGGTGCAATATGCTGGGGGTTTTCATCTTTGCTGCCCAGAGCAGCACTATTCAGGCCCAAAGCTCAGCTTCTCAGTCTCATTTTTCTACTTTTCCTGTAATTCGCCTTGTGCTGCCCTGGCTCTCAGGAGACTAGGACTTACTGCAGAAGTTCTAGTAACATCCCCTTTCCCTGTTTCCTACACATGTGCATATACATGTCAGTGTCCAGGGGTCCTGGGAGGAGGTGCCTGTAGTCTAGTGTGACTTGAGCTGTGTGTGTGTGTCTAAGGGGCAGCAAGCAGGGTGGAACTGAGGATGCAATGTATCTGTGGCCTGATCCAAGAGGCCAGCTCATTGCTTATTGACCATAAGAACCTGGACAAATTGTTGGACCTTTCTTATGTATTTATTCAGGTACGGCAGTAACTCTTTTTGGTCCACATCATGACTATTATTGAAAGAAGAGTATGGAAAAGGGCTTTGGGAACCACACGTGCTTTGTTGTGTAACAATCTTTGTAAAAACATAGCCTATCTACATGGGAATATCATATGATGTATGGAAGGAAGTCCCAACACAGGGGGGAAAGAACCAGAGCCTTGCAGAAATAAGGGAGGAAGCCCATGTGTAAACACAAAAGATCAAGGCTATTGAGTCTAAGAAGTCTTAGGATTCAAATCATAAGTAAAAATTTCTGCAAGTCAAACTGGACTCCTGTTTCTGTGGCCAGACAGAAGCTGTTGCAGCCTGCCAGGCAGCTTCACCTTCCAGCTGCACCTATGGGAGGTTCACAAGGGTCCGAGGCCTCTGTAGCCAGCCCCCCTGGCCAGAGTGACAAAGATGACCCATCTTACCTATATGACACTTCGCGACATATAAAATGTAATTCATAATAAGATTAGCTGACACATTTAACGATATATGTGTGCTGTTGAGCTGCCTGAGAACTAGCCACAAGTAATTGGTCTTAAAAAAAAAATAAGTGTAATGATTATTATTACTTAACACAATCAAGCATGGTTTATAGTTTTTTTTCTTTTCGCTTTGCTAGTTTTCTAGTATTTGTAATGCATTCCTCTCTCTCTCTCTCTCTCTCTCTCTCTCTCTCTCTCTCTCATGACACCTGTGTTCCATTTGGTTGTTTTGATGATCATGATAAAGATAGTTATCATCATGCAGACATATGCACATACATATACTTTCAAACACAAGTCCTGAATCACTCTTCCCAACAGGTTTAATTTTCTTAACCAGACTGCTTTCTTCCTTGTCCCTGGGCTTACAGTTTCCCTGGGACCATTTATCCCAGCCTAGTCTTCTCCCTTACTCAACCCTAACTTGAGGTAGAATAATCCCCCTTGAATCTCCTTCCTTGAATATATTTTTGCTTTATAAATTACTGGGCCATCATGGAATCAGAGATTTTAGAATTACTGAGTCCTAAGAAATTTATATCCTGGACCACCTAAGAGCATGGTAGACTTGGTTCTATCATGTTCAGCCATGGAGTCCCTAGCATCTAGTGTAATGCCTGGAATATAGAAGGGTCACAGTAAGTATTTGTTGAATTAGAAAAAAAATGTAACTTACCCTTTCATGTTACAGTTAAAAGGCATGAGTCACAGAGCAGTTAAATGGCATGCCTAAGGTCACATACACAGTAAACAGCAGTGCAGAACCCAAATGCAAGCCTTTCAACTTACACCAGCCAGGTTCCCAGCAGGAAGCAGATGACACTGTCAGGTCAGGATAGTCAATTGGAGAAACATTTAGTAGAGGACTATTTACAAAGATGTAGGCTGAGAAGGGGGCACCACAGAGGTTAATGCAGTGTTCCACCCTGGCAACAGTAGGAGTCATGATGAACTCTAGATCTAAAGGAGTGGGGACTTGACCCAGAAAGGAGAGCATCCTGGGGAGAAGACTGTTCTCCTGCCAGTCTCCTTTTTGGGATTCCCCATTGCTCAACAGGAAGCTGGAGGAGGAGAGTGCCTGTGGAGGGGGACCCTACAACTCAGCCTCCTGAGCAGAGGGCAGGGTAGAAATTGCAGAGAAGATACCCACTACCTGTTCCTCCAATGCCCCCAGGGGCGTGTGCAGAGGCAATGAATTAATTAGTTTATCCTTATGGAGGGACTGGGTTGTAGTTCAGTGGTAAAGCACATGCCTACCATGCATGAGGCTCTCGGTTTGATGCCTAGCACCACAAAAGAAAAAACAAACACCAGACAACTATTGAAATCCACCTATAGGCTAGACCTTATTCTTGAGGGACCAGGCTCTGCCTCCTTCTCCCCCAAAAACCATCCTTGCCTGTTAGTCCTCTTTTAGAGCTTCATTCATTTGGGTCTCCCCAGAATGTCTTTGTCTCTGTCATTGCATTCTTACTATACTGCTGGGTGGTATTGCTGCTGCACTGGGGGTGTGTTCACAGGTTGCTAATAAGAGGCCAAAAGAATGCATTCCAGGCTAATTCTAGGAGAAGGGCCTGGGGGTGGAAAAGGATAAGGAACCAAGGAGAGCCATGGGTGGGGGCCTGCTGGAAGAGCCAGGTGATGTACCTATTCCCAGTCTCCCAGCTCACCCTCCCACACATGCTGTGAGGTGTCAAGTTGAGAAGAAGAAAGTTCTTGTGCCAGAAAGAAAGAAACAAAGGGTGAGAACCAGGAGAAGCAAGGAAAGCGTAGATGTGGAAGCTGTTTTACCCAACCTTCACGTCCTGAGTGGATTCCCAGCAAAGAGACAGTGGGGACCAATGTCAGGAAACCCCATGCATCCCAACTCCAAACAGAGGAGAAAAAGAGAACAGTAGATCCATAACAAAAGGCATTCTCCAGTAAGTATTAGGATTCAATAGGTCTGATAATTTGCCAGGTGGTCACACTGCTGCACTGTCGATTAGAATGGGTCAAACTTCCCAGCCTCCTCCCTGGAACTAACATCTTCAGGATCCCAGAGCTCATCATCTTGAAATCCCAGGGCTTGTTTAATTAATGCTGCTGCTATTTAAAGGACAACTATTATCTGGCCCACATAATGGGAATAAATCCAAATTCATTTTTAAAAAAAGAACAATCAATTATTCTCTACTTCAAGGACTTCCTTAATACTTCATCAACTTGGTTTCAGGCTGCAGTGGTCTGAAGCTTTTGTCCCCCAGCCTTTGCCACAGGGGCAGAATTACTTTTAAAGAGTCACCAAGGAGGTCTCCCATTGCAGCTGCTCCTGTTTGCTGATAAGTGGGAGCATTCAGACCCAGACTGTCCTGCCTCCCCAGTATAGAGAAAGGGTTGGTAAACATCTATGAGTGCTTTTTCTATTTTAAAACTTTGTGTGTTTTTTTAAAAAATAGATAGCACACTTGCACTGTTCAAAATCCAGAGTAAACATAAATGCTGCAAAAAGATTCCTTCGCATCCATGTTTCCCCTGTGCCTCCCCCACCCTCACCCCATTGTGTCTTATGAAGCCTTCTGGAATTCGTTTCTTTATTTACAGGCAAATACCACTATAGAATCATAGTTCTCTCTCTCTTATATAAGGTAGCCTATTTTTCAGACATGTATAAATTTTAAAATGACACTTTCCATAGAAATTTGTTTCTGAATTCAAGAATACATCTTAATAAAAGATTTTTCATTAAAAACAAAAATCTTGTCAAGCAAAATGCATATACAAGTTGAGTATGGCTCACTTCAAGTGCTTAGGATCAGAAGTGTTTCAAATTTGGCATTTTTCACATTTTGGAGCATATTATTTGTATATACATAATAAGATATACTGGGGACGTGGTCCAAGTCTAAACATAAAATTCATTTGTGTTTCATATATTAGATGCCTTATATCCATAATCCTAGGTAATTTTATATAATATTTTTACTGTGCCTGTGTTTAGTTCACATGAGGTCAGGTATGAAATTTTCCACTTGTCATATTGACGCTCAAAAAGGTTTGGATTTTATAGCATTTTGGATTTTTGGATTAGAGATACTCAACCTGTACTTATTCTAACAGTAATGAAGGCAGCATAATCACTTAGACCCAGCAGAACCAAAAGGATTACGTATTACTTGTCTTCGTGTTTGAAAGGAGAGCAGCTAATGAGGTATATAAGACAAAAGTTAAAGCACTATTTTAGGGCATCAAGGCTGATGAGCAAAGCACAGCATCTTATAAGAGCTCTGCCACCTGCCTGTCTTCCTGTGACATCAGGTATTTGAGCCAAAGAGAGAAGGAAGGTGAATTAAAGCAGATAGATTTTTGTCAATGGAAAAGAGCAAACAAGGCCTCCAAGTACATCAATACTGCAAACATGACAGTGGAGAGAGTTGTTTGGTGAAGCCTGTAGGGTTATATATGACAAAAAAGACTTTGGAGGGCTGTAGTACCATATCTGGTCTGGGGAGCTTAAGGAAAGGTTAAATTAAAAGTTGAAAATATTGCAGTCAGAGTCATCCAGCCTTCATGCTCAAAAAGCAAATGGAGACTCTGTATTACTACTTTGGGTGTTTTCTACATAGGAGCTTTTAGTCCCCACTCATTCCTCTCAGCTGGGACCTTGGGTGGAGTGCACAAACTGTGCAGCTTTGTGTACATGACAGCCCGGCCACAGGGCAAATGCTGCTGATCTTTACCCAGATCCCTCAGCTGGTCCTGGGCTGTTTCTGCAAACATGGTGTATGGTAGCCTCTTCTGACTCTTGTTCTTAAGGCCCCAAGGAAAGGCCTCTGCCTGAGGTTCTAGAGCAGTGATGGAGAACCTTTTAGAGCTTTCAATTGATACAAACAGCCCGCTGTGGCATGTGTGCTATAGGTTTGCCACCACTGTTCTAGCGTGTGCTAAAGAGGTTTGAGGAAAGGGGCAGAGGTGGGCCAGTTGTCTTAGGAAGCTCTGAGTTTCATTATGATAGAGGGCAACCCAGTTGGAGGAATCTCTCACCCTAGCTGTTACTTTTGCCCTGGGCTGACTCCTTCCTTACTTCCCCAGTTTCCAATTATGTCTTTCTTGAACATGACAGCGGCTTCTCTGGACATCTGCCAAGGCATTGTCTCCAGCCTTGGTCCATCTGACCCAAGGAGATGTTGTCAGCATTGCCTTCTGGCTGGGTCTCTACCAGAAACCCTATCTTCGCCCTGCTTAAGTCTTGACTTAAACAAAGAGTCCCTGGAACCAATAGCTTCTATGGCTGCTTAGATCCTAAAATATCAGATTCTTTTAAAACCTATGTATTAATTGGCAGCCCCAGAAAATGTTTCCTACCTGAAACTAGCTC
Organism: Heterocephalus glaber; assembly: GCF_053883595.1. Taxonomy (NCBI): domain Eukaryota; kingdom Metazoa; phylum Chordata; class Mammalia; order Rodentia; family Bathyergidae; genus Heterocephalus; species Heterocephalus glaber. Next base: position 27,797,737 of record NW_028258324.1, read on the forward strand.
CCTATCCAGGACTTGGCCTGGCAAGTTCCCCTACTCTGCTCCCTTCTGCCCACACACAAGGAGGATCCTTTCTTAAATGTCTACAGTGTTTTATGGATTTGCAGCACTCCATGGTCTTCCACTTTGAGGGACTGTCCTATTCTGCCTTAAATAGTGATCTATTTGAATGTAACTCCTTTCCACCTTCAAACTGAACTGTCACATTGAGAAAGTGAGTAGAGTTTGAGAGGAAAAGGCTACCATCAGTATTGTCTTTGAAAAAATACCACAAATAAGTCATTTTAATTATATACTCCTTTTACCAATAACAGCCTTCTATAGTCTTATCTTCACTAATACTCTCACATGACAACAGATAAGATTTCCCAGACTTGTTGTTTTAGGAAGATTACATTTCATTTCATGTTTAATTGACAAGCTATACTTACCATGGCCATTGCTAGGGAGATAGGAGAGCAGTCCAATTTTGAAGAGATGATGGAGGGTTTGGGAATAGAACAAAGGCTACTGGATGGCAGATGTCCTTGTCCTTTTGGTTGAGGTCTTCCTGTTCTGCCTTCAGTTTCATTAGCAGATACATGGTTGCCTTCATGACTCTACAAAATGCGAGCCCCCCCCCCAAAACACAAAACAAACAGAGCTGGTGATAACCTTGTTTTAAATCTTCTCTTTCTCTGAAATACCACTGCTCATAAAATGTAGCACTTTTAAAGATGTCTGAAAATTGTGATAAATAGCAATAAAAGAGGTGAAAATATTCCAGTATCTGTGTCAGAAGGGTTTTTATTAAGTTTTATGAGACTTGGAGAGGTGAAATGTAACTATGGAAACATAATTAATGCTATCAAGACCTTGACTTGAAATTATGTTTAGAGAAGAATGCAAATGTCACTGTCTCTTGTTTTGAAAAGACATTTTATAAATGTTGAATGATTCTTTCCAGTCTATACAAGATATTCTTCATTATATTATAAACCAGTCAGTAAATTAATCCAGTTACCACTTTTTAATTCTTTTAGATTCCTGTGAGTATAGTAAGTTTCTTCTCTAAATAATCTACCCCACCTTTTAAAAAAATCTACTTTTACTTCTCTTAACTTATTCTCTTATGGCATTTCAGTATAAGTTAGTATCAACTCTTCTTCTGATTTATTTAACTTCTGTCCTAATGTCATGAAACAAACTTTCCTCCTGGTAGCTGGAACGTGAAGGACACTGCCTTCTTAGTTTTTCTGTATTTCTAGAGGCAAAGATGCTGTCTTATCTCAGAAACACAGCATCCAAATTGCAGATGATTGATGGGATAAGATGCATTTTATAAGTCAAATGGAAAATCTTTACATTTGTGCCAATGGGCTTCCCCTACCTTGTGTAAAGCTTAACCTGATATTTATTTACTTTTTTGGGAGAAAGATTGTTTTATCTTCTGAATATTTTATCCTTCTAATAATAGTTATCTCCATTTAATATTTCCAGGACTAAAATAAAAGCTTTATCTCCCTGATTCTAATTTATAGTATGATTAAGGGGGCTTTAGCACAAATAAGGCTTTTGATCACAAACTTGAAGCATGTTGCTTTAGCATTATAAAGTATTAATAATTCAATTTCTTGATCATATAGACTAGTGCCAAGAAAGTCATTTAAATATTTTGTACTATGTTGGATCAGAGACTGAAATACAAGGTCCCATTACCTCCTAACCTGAAAGGTTACATGAGCTACAAACATCTTTCATCTTATATTGTACAAGTTATTTTCAAATACCTTTTAAAAACTGAAATTCAAACGTCTTTTCCTTCTTTGAAAATGAGAAGCAAAATAATTTTTCAGAAGCCAAATAAAGATAATTTTTTTTGGTACCAGGGATTGAACTCGGGGCCTTGCACTTGCAAGGCAGGTGCCGGAACCACTGAGCTAAATCCCAGGCCTGATAACTAATTTTTTTAAAACTACTTTTCTTCAGGGATACTAAGGTGCTTAGTTGTCAGAATCTAGTATTATTTCATGAGTGTAGGAACTTTAGATTCTAATACTACTTTTCTTCTAAAAGAATAACCATATGGTGCTTTTAATGATGAAAAGTAGCTCTTAACAGTAGGAAGACAAATTTATGAATAAAGAAGGCATAAAAAATCTTACACTGGCTTTCTAGTTTTGTGTTTTCACCCATTAAATGCCAGAGCCTGAGTGACATTATGTGCATTGAACAAATGCAGATTATACTGTTAATGTGATTTAAGAACCAACTAGAGGACAATACATTGGCTTGGAGAAAGTAATTACCTCAGGAGTTGTATTATTGGTTCCCAACCTATAAATGAAAAAGAGAACATCAAGTAAATTACTCCATTCAAGTTTCACATCCACACACCTTCCTAAACCCCAATCTTGCTAAGAAGTCTCTGTTGACCAATAGTTGCAGGGAGAACATTTTAAATGTAACCATATAATGGAAACTTCTCAGGTAGCAAGCATAAAAGTTGATTTGTTAAACACCTAAAATCACTGTGCTACTGGAGAAATGAGAAAATGAGAACATCTTACCTGAGATAACTAAAGATTCCCCTCCATTTGTCAAGAAATAAAATTTTCCTAGTTATGTCTTCTAAGTCCAACTCTTGAGGGCTTTGCTCCTGGCTGGAGACCTCCATATCATTTTGGGCAATGTAAGGAACTGGAAGAAGGAAATTGTGAAGGTGGGAGAATAAAGTCTGGTGGTGAAGAGGTGAGATGACTGGAGCAGATGAAAGTCTGATCCCCACTTCTGACTAGCACAGTGATCTGGCCACACAGTTGCTGCTCTGGGCTCCTTCTAAGCCCCTGATATCAAATCGCGATTAAACTTTTATTGGAGGTGGAGCCTTTTGTGTATTTTTGTTCACTGTATAGGTGACATGAATATTTAATCCAACACACAGATTTATAAACAAAGAGATTTCAATTACTTCTCTGCATCAAAGCAACTGAGATGATCTGCTGATGAGAGATACCATGCTGGTGGAATGTGATAGCTCTTTATTCTGGGACATCTCCTTGGAAGTATTTGTGGAACAGAAACATGTTACCAAAGGGAGTAAAAACATTCTGTTCATACCAAAAAGCTTCATTAACTTCTGTTTGGATAACACATAAGGAAGGCACTGGCCATCAGGCATTTGATGTAGAGTGTAATGTACAGAGATCTCATACAATTGAAGCAGGGCTGGTCTGATGGATTTCAGGAAGAAATCTAAAACTTACCTCTCTTGTTGGCTGAATGAAGTATAGCTGCAATTGTGGGCATAGTAAGGAATACTGATGGCTGTGCTGGTTGATTTTACATGTCAGTGTGGCTAGGCTATGGTACTCATATGGTCTCCATCTAAGTACTAATCTAGATATTGTTATGAAGGTGTTTATTTTTTAAATGTGATAAGATTTAAATCACTAGTCTTTGAGTAAAGTAGATTACCCTCCATAATCTAGGTGGGCCTCATCTAATCAATTGAAGGCCTTAAGAGTGAGATGCGCTGACAGAGAAGGAATTTTGCCTTCAGGCTGCCTTTCGACTCAAATTTTCAACATCAGCTCTTCCCTAGGGCTCTCGCTTGCTGGTCTGTCCTATGTTTTCAACACCTCCACCCTTACATACTTTGAACTTGTGTGTGTGTGTGTGTGTGTGTGTGTGTGTGTCCTATTTGTTGTGTTTCTCTGGAGGATCCTGACTTACATAATGCTGTTTATCAAAAACAAATACTGGTTACCAGCAAAAGTCTTCTTGCCTCTTCTGACTTTATTCAATATCAAAATAAACCCTCTCTGGTGGGAAGTCACTTTCTCTACAAACATTTTTTGAGCATGAGTTGCATAAGATTCTGGAATGCTAAGAGGTCAAGGCAAAAAGGCCAATTGGCTTTATTGTGACCTGAGTAGTCAGGGCTGGTTGTTTATAAAATTGCAAAGACTTTAAAACAGCAAGGCACTAAATAAATCAGAGGTAGGTTTAGGTGTCAACAATTTGGCTTGGGTGTGCTCTACCACTATTTTCTTAAACTAGTTTTTGGTGGTAGTTTAACCATTTCATATTCATAGGTCCCACAGCTGCCTACCAGCCTTAGTATTTTTGTTGTAAACGTAAGAAACATGAATAAATTCTTTCTTATTTCTCCTTTTCTTACCATAAATTTTCCTTATTTTAAAAAATAAAAAGCAATACTATTTTCTTCTTTATAATTTTATAGTTTTAATGATGGTATCAGTATTTAATATTTATTAGGCCCCCCTAGTGTAGAAAAAGAAATAAGAAATTACATGAACCTTGCTCTCAAATAACATAATGATGAAAAATGTTCAAGAATTTCCTATTTAGAAAGTCATATTAGAAAATAAATTCTAGATCTGCCATTTAAATTATTTAACAACTCAAAATCAGGAAAAGAGAGCAGCTAAGAAAACTATTTTTCTTAAGAATCATTATTAAATCTGTGTATTTTTGGCTATGTTTGTTCCCTAATTTACATAGAGTTCTGTAAAGGTAGAAGCATAAATCTCAATGATTAGTCAAGTTACCAATAAACCATTCTGTTGGGTTCAATAAACATATTTTGAGTGTTTGTTATATGCCAGGCACCTGGAAATGCCAAAGTAAATAAAATGTGGCTCCTGATTTCTTTGGAGGCAGAAACACACAGGAAAATGCTGTGAAAACGTGTTGTGGGGCTAAAAGAACACAGAGGACAGACAAGAAAGCAGCGTGGTTCTAAATCACAGTTTCGCTTTGGGTTTTTTTTTTTTTTTCTGGTAATGCTGGAGATTGAACACAAAGCTGTCACAATGAGCTACATCCCCAACCATTTTCTTTTTTTTTATTTTCAGGCATGGTCTCACTAATTTGCTAAATTCCCCAGGCTAAGCTTGACATTTGTGATCCTTCTGCTTCAGCCCCCCAAACTGGGGTTATATGCCAGCACCACCATGCCTGGATTCAGTTTCACCTGCAACTGACTCTATAGCCTCGGATAGGTTATTTAATCTCTCTGTGCATCATTTTATTCATCTGTAAATGGAAATAATCTGAGATCTTTCTATATTGAAACTTTCAATATTTGAACACGGTATATCATGTTGTTTACACATTATCTCCTGTTGTTTGTTTAGACTTAATTCTCAGAGGTGGACTAGCTAAATCAAATGATAATAGTCACTTTAAAGACTGTAATATGGGACTAGGGGGGCAGGTAGCTCAGTGGTGGAGAACTTGCCTAGCTCTGAGTTTTATTGTCAGTACCACACACACACACACACACACAAAGCAAGAACTATAATACATATTGCTACGTTTCACCATTGTTTGTGATCATCCCTTACCCAGTCTTTCTTATTACTTTTATCCCCAGGTTGGAACTCATGGTCTTCTCTTTTCCCAACATGTCTTTCGCTTTCAGATTAGATGCTGACAAAGATTCTACAGATGGAAAAGGGCTGGTTTCTGGAACTCACCAAAAATGAAGACTGTCATTCCTCCACAGCAGAGGAAGCCACCACTTTGCTGGGCTTTGTCAAAAGACTGAGAGCATGAGACCTGTGTGTACAAAGTAGAGTAGAAAGAAAATATGTGACTAGGGGATTCTGGGCCAGATCTGGAAGGTTGGGGCAGAGGAGAGCACAGAAATATGTAGTCTGGGACTGCCCTCTTCTATGTCTTAATGGTCTTCTCCCACACTTATTACCTACCATGTAGGAAGTCATCCAAAGCTCCTGTCTCAGGACTTTCCCTGATTCAGCAAAGAATTGGGACTGAATATGGGATCTCAAGCAGCCATAGATCTGTTACCACAAAAGGAAAGAGCAGGTACCAAACAGAGGCTTAACAGAGGGAGGGGAGTTTCTGCAACCATAAAGTGGGGCAGTGAGGGATAGGGGAGGATCTGAAACCATTCTTCTGGAAAGGCAAGGGACTGTGTAAATGCAGATATCTGCACCAAAGGCTATTAGTTTTTTTGTTGATAATTTTAAAAATATTAATGACACCATGAGAAAAAGTTATGTGTACTTCAAATCTGGAAATTTGGTATGTAACAATTTAATTAGACTGTAAAAAATTAAAGTTATAAACATTTGTTATAGTCTCCCAAAAATCTATGACTGATTGCCACAATCATTTACTCTGTTCAGCCTTACAGTGAAAACCTTGGGCTTGCAGGTATTTAACCAGCTTGTAAAATTACCCCTAATCTTTCTTCTTGCTGTTTTCATGTGATACTTCACAAACAGAATTTTAGAGGCTTTTGATTTTTTTTTTTTTTTACAAAAAATCTCGTTAGTATTTAATTAGCCTTACCCGTGGAAAGCTCTTCCTTAGGATTAAGTTAAATCCTTTATGCTTTAATTATCATTTATTTTCTTTAGTTCTACTTTCTGTGGAGAAGGAAATTTCCTAATCATATTCCTTCCTAAAAGAATTCTACAAATCCACTGGAAAATAGAAGATGGCTGTTATGTTCTCCTTTTGTTCTTGGGTGGTGTGGTGAGGAGGAGAAAGTAAGGGTCAGGCTCAGGGTCAAATTTCAGCCAGCCACTCCCCTGTAACTGCATTACCTTGGGGAACTTATTTAGTCTCTGAACAGAATTAATCTCTCTAATGGTAGAACATGTTTCTTCAGGACCAACAGGAAGAAAGGGTTCTCTGCTGCTTGCAGTCTCTGGTTACAGGGAAATCCTATGTGTGCATAAATAACTCATTTGAGTTCTTTGAGTTCACAGCCAGGAGAACCTCACTTTTGATGAACTCAAAGTTGAACTGATTAAGTATCTTAATTTTATTTGCATGATTTCTCCTTTGCCACATGGGTAACACATGATGGGTGACATCACATCACCTTTACCATTTTCTTTTCTTTTTTTTTCAGTACCAGGGATCCAACTCAGAACCTTGTGTTTGCCAGGCAGGTGCAGTGTCACTGAGCTACATTCTTGGCCCTGCCATATTCTTTTGTAAGGAGCGAGACACATGTCATGTCCACACTCAAGGAGAGAACATTCCACAGAACTGTAGCCTGTTGTGTGGGGTTTGTCCACCATGTCTACTTACTGGCAGTGATCTTTGGCCAATTCTTTTACCTCTGTACCTCTGTTTCTACTCTTGTAAAATGGGGATAATAATAACTACATCATTGGTTTGTTATCTGAATTCATTAGGACAAACTTAAATATTTACAACAGTATCACAAAGCAAGTATTCAATAACTTTTAGCTGTTTCACTTAAAAATGGGTACAATTCCTACCCAGAAGACCTCTTAGAGTTGTTATGAAACAGGGTGGTGGAAGGTTTCTTCTCACTGAAAAGCCCATGCAAACAGTGTGGATTATTGTTTTAGGGCTTGTCTTCCTGGTTTAACCTGAAGTCTTGGCTGTAAGAAACAAGAATTCAGTTTGAACTGATTTAAGTAGAAGAATTAAGTGAACAGAATTCAGTATCTTTCTTCATTTCAAGGGAGAATTCTGTTCTGGTAAGATTGAATACATATGTTCAGATAACTCTGAGAATTTGTCTCTCCCTCCTCACGGGCTCATTTTCCTCTGGGTGGGCTTTATTTTTAGGAAGACTCTCCTGTGGTTAGAAAGGCGGCAGCTCTGTGCTTTTACTAGCTAAGCCATTTCAGCAAGAATACCTCTATTCCCATTGGTTCCAGCAAAATTCCTAAGTTGATTCTCATTGGATCATTGTCAAGGGTCTGCAGCCAGGGCAATGGGAAGCACAGATTGGCCAGGCTAGAAGATGATGTTAGAGCCCGAACCACGTGGAATGAGGGTAAGGAAGGCTGGATCACTGACGGAAAATGGAAACTAATACCGGAATGTGGAAAAAGGCCCAGTGTGCTCTTATAAAGTCTAGAAACCAAGGCCCGCTCTCCAACAAAGAATAAACATAATGTAAAAACTATTTCTGAAAATACCAGTGGTCTTATGTTGAATCAAAAACTGTCCCTGCTTCATTGGCCCCAGAAGCCATCTAGTCAACCTCTCTGTCCCATATCCCCCGACAGATGGCAGCCAGGCACCCATTTTCCTCTGAGGAGGTAGTCCTGCACTTGTGAGTCAGTACAGTGTTCGCCCAGTGTTCCACCAGCCCTTGCTGCCCAGCTGTCACCTGCCTCTCATGCCAGCAGAGTATGTGGGGCAGGAGGGGGGAAGAGCACTTGATGGAGAACTGGAAGGCAGTGGCACTCCTAGTTTGTGCTGCTCTGGGTTGTCCTTTAATGCAAGGGTCAAGATGCATATGAAAATCTCTCAATACAATTCCTGTGTAAGCAGTCTTGCGGCTAGAGACGCTGCTGCGCTCAGACGCACATAGGAAACCTTAGCTTAACATCAAATATAGTTCAAAAGAACTATAAATTATTGCCACATAATTTTCCTTTTGCCCAATAATGCCAGCCAAAATATGTGCTGCCTGGGGTGGACCATCCCCGTGCCCCCAGCTACACTATGAGGGAGGCATTCAATTTGCTCCTAAATTAATAATGGGTTATATGTTCATCAATATGTAGCTGTTCACTTAAAAATGTATGCATATGTGCACATATAATAAAAACACAGCTCAAAACGTATTAATTTTTGTTGCTTCAAATCTTACAGCATTCCTAAGTTGTTTCTTTTGTCCAAAGAACAGTCATGTATATTGAGCCACTCACCTAAGGATCATATTCTACAAGTGACAAGTTTGAAATTCACCCATTGTATGCCTCCAATGACCTGTACCCCACCTTCTGTCTCTTTTTGTTTCTGCTTTAACAAATGCTGTATTTTCTCCTATTTTCCTGTATTGTACAATGATATGCAACTGTCTATTTCCATTTGTGGACAGAAGAAGTGATTCCTTTTGTTGGTGTTTCCTCTCTTTCCATCTACTGCTCCAGATATATCTTGCCCCATTTTAGGGGCTGATCAGGCATCAGAAAGGTCCTGAGGGCTGGGGATTTAACTCAGCAGTGTCATACGTGCCTGGCAAGCACAAGGTCCTGAGTTAGATCCCTGGTACTAAAAAAAAAAGAAAAGAAAAGAAAGGTCCTGAGGCAGTGAATGACAAACCTGGTTCATTGACTCTGCTGTGTGATAAGTATATATGTCACTTTCCTCTCTGGGTCTGAAGAGGTAGATAAAATACCGGGTTGGACAATGCTACATAATCTCTGGGTAATCTTACATGGTTTATGGGTTCTGATTTTCACCTAATTTGTTGATTCTGTCTAAGTACACCTGAAATCTTTGGACTAGGGCCTATGAAATCTCTTCTGTCTATAGGCTACTTGTGGTTTTATAAGGCTTACCATTCTCTCCTTAGACTTCAAATTATTCAGCTTCCCATAGAACCAAGAAAGCCCCTCAAGAAGCAATGGAATTCATTCTCAGGAACATAATTCCAGGAGCCAGAAGCAAACTAATGCTAACAAAGTGGGAAAGGCAGCATGACCAGCAGCCACTAGCATAATGAACAAGGTGCCAAAAGGTTTCACGCTGTCCCTGTCCCTGTGGAGTGTAAATAGAATCCCCCTCTCTTCCTTGTCTCCCCTCACCTCACCTGTCACATGAGCCAGGCATTCAATAATCGCTCTATGTGACCCCTGTTGTTAGTAACAGGGACAACACTGTGTATTGCAGGTTTCTTTGCTTTCTCCCAACTCCTAGCAGCTGTGGCTGTAAAATTTGTGTCTGTCCTAAGACGGTAGATCAGGATTTCCCTGGCTCTTGGAACTAAATATAATCAAATCACTTACCTTCTCTATTGGGAAATAAGTTATAAATAACAAGTCAGCAATCCTTCATCAGAGAAGATGTGGTTACTAGGAAACAAGCACTACTGTCAGGCTCTCTGTTACTATGTATCCATATGGTGGAGTGTAAGCTCTGGTTCAGTCTTTGGCCTATAAAATGGTCCTTGGATATTCTATTCTTGCACATTAAAAAATTTGTTTGTGTATTTTAGGGGTTGACGACTTGAGATTTAATTTGACCGTTGTTGCTGATTTGCTGTGTGGCTTTGGGTGAATTAATTCACCTCTCTGGTCTTCAGTTTAATTCTCAGGAAAAGAGATGAGAAGGATGGGCTAGATCAGTCACCAACAAACAACAACCCACAGGCCACATTTCTTTGCCATCTGTTTGAATATGATCTGCAAGTTAAGAATGATTTTTGTATTTTTTAATGGTTGAAATCAAAAGAAGAATATTTTATGACACAAAATATTACTTATACAATAACGTATATATGCTAACATATAATTATGATAATATATAAAGTATACCATATGCTCTTTTATGAAATCCAAATTTGTGTGAATAGATGTGTTTTTATTAGTACATGTTTGCAGTACATAATGTTTATATTCCTTGTGTATAGTTGTACATGTACATAAGACATTTAAATTTCTTTTTTAGTCCCCTTTCCCTCCCCTCCCTTGATCTCTTGATCCCCTTCCCATTTGAGAAAGACCTATCTCCCTACTTCCTATTAGTTATCTTTTACTTTGCTCTTTATTTATAATTTGAGTTTCTCATATAAGAGAAACCATGCAATATTTAAGATTATGTGTCTGATTTATTTCACTTAACATTATGGTCTCAAGGTGCATCCATTTTCCTACAAATGATCCAATTTATCTTTCTGTGTGGCAGAGTAGTTTTCATATTTTGTGTAAACACCACATTTTCTTTATCCATTCATCTGTTGATGGACATATAGGCCACTTCCAGCGTTTAGCTACTATGAATTGTGCTGCTATAAGCCTGAATGTGCATACATCACTGTAATATGATATCTTTAACTTGGGAAAATACTTAGAAGGAGAATAGCTAGGTCAAATAGAATTTCCCTTTGGTTCGAATGTTGTCTATGATTGCTTTTCACTCAACAGTAGAGTATTATAGTAGTTACAGAGACCGTATGGCCTATATACATCATAAAGTATTTACTCTATGGCCCTTTACAGAAACACTTTGCATATGCCCAAGCTAGTTGGTTTAGCAGTTGCCTGCAACTCTATTTACAAATTGCTTACTTCTCAGAATAGATCCTCCTCAATCTGGGAAAGAAATCCTGGGCCACTGGTGGCCAACCTTTCAGAGCTTTCAATGATACAAATAGCCCACTGTGACAAGTGTGCCATAGGTTTGCCACAACAGTCTAGGCTTTGATGCATTCCCAGGCTACCCATTGAGAGAGTGTGGCGCTTTCGCCAAATCCTGAAAAGGACTGAGAAATGTCTTAGCTAGAGAAACAGCTTCGCACTGAATCCTTGCCCTACTCTGAGTCAGGCCAGACCTAGGAGCCAGGGTGTGAGCCTCAAGCTTGCACTGAGAACCAGAGCTATAGTGGTCCTAGGCCTAGGACATCAGTGCTGTGGTAGAGAGATCCCAAGATAGCAATTCCTCAAATCAGGAGATCATTGATCTCTCCCATAAAATCCTAGGCACCCATACATTAAAAGAGACAAATCAACTGACTGCAATGTATGGAATTTATTGGGACTCTGCAAAAAATAAATAAAGGAAAGGTAATGGGAAAATTAAACCCTGCCTGTTTGACAGTAATAAAGAATTATTGATGTTTTGTGTAATAATGTTATGATCATGTTTTTAAAAAAGAACACTGAAATACATATGGCAATATTAATGGATGAAATGATATGATGTATAGGATTTGCTTTAAGATAGATCCAGATGGGGCCTGGAGATTTAGCTCAGTGGTGCTGCCGCCTGCCTCACAAGCACAAGGTCCAAAGTCCGATCCCCAGCACCCCCCCCCCCGCCCCCCGCCGCAAAATAATAATCCAGATGGGAAGGCTTGGAAGTGGGTAAGGCCATACAGGAGTTTGTTGTTGAAAATTTGTAATGGGTACCTAGGAATTCATTATACTACTTTCTCCAATTATGTGTGTTATGGTTTGTATCAAAAAAGTCCCCCGAAAGGCTTATGTGTTCAGAGCTGAGGATTTTGGAAAGTGATGGAATCATAAGGATGCTAACCTCATCAATGGATTAATTCATTAATCATTGGAAGAAGTAGTAGGTCACTGGGGGCATAACCTGGAAGGATATATCTTGTCCCTTGTTCATTTCTGTTTCTCTCTGCTTCCTGGCCACCTTGAGGTGAACAGGCTTCCTCAGCCTTCTGCCATGATGTTTCTGCTTTACCACAGGCCTAAAAGCAATGGAGCCAGCCAATCATTAACCGTGGACTAAAACCTCTGAAACCATGAGCCAACAAAACCTTTCCTCCTTTAAGTTGTCTATCACAAGTGTTTTATAACAGCAACAAAAATTTCTGAGTAACACAATGTACAGGTATATACTTAAAATTTCCCATAATAAAAAGTTAAAAATAATTACTGCTTATAATCAGTGATTAAAAATTTTTACTTTAAAGACTTTAGTCCAAGAAAAAGCTCACACTTACAGTCATAGTAGCTATGTTTATAATAGAAAACTTGGAAACACATTTCTATATAAAAACAAAATTCCTTGAAGAAAAAAGTTTTTGTCAAGTGTTCTAAACATTTAAAAATTTGATTGACTGAATATACTTTATTAATAATTTTGTTATTGATACAAAGCCAATTTTTTTTTGGTACCAGGAATTGAACTCAGGGCCTTGTGATTGCCAGGCAGGTGCTGTGCCACTAAGCTACATCCCTGGTCCTTGTCACTTAAAATTTTTTTTTTTTTGGACCGGGGATCAAACTCAGAAACTTTCACTTGCAAGACAGGCATGGTGGCACTCAGCTAAATCCCCAGCCCAACTTAAAATTTTGAAGGTTAAATGTTGCATGGTTTCTGTTATCTGAGAAACCTAAAATATAAATAATTTAAAGAGCAAACTAAAAGATAAATGATAGGAAACAGGAACATATAAACCTTTTGAAGATGGGAAAGGGATCTAGGGATGGAGGGTAAGGGGAAGAAGGAAAGGGGAAGAGGAAGTAAAAGAATTAAGATGTACATGATATGTATAGATACCAACTTCCCATGATGAATGTATTCATTATGTATCACAAACATATACTAACTTTTAAGACAAGGTTTCACATTTGTGTAAACCTAAAAAATATGTAAACTTGTTTAAATTTTTTAAGTAAATAGGAACAGAGAAATTACTATTATGTACTTCCCTGGTCAAATATATCTACTTTTTCTTCTGTACTTTCAGCCTATCTCAATCTTGAAAACATTTAGCACTTGCAGGGTGCTTATGCATGACACATAGCATTTTATTATTCATTTGATGTGGCTCTACTCCCCAGGCTCTGTGCTTCCTCTGTGGGCTGAGCCTCCCTGGGGGCACTGAGCACATCTCCTCAGTCAGGCAGGTGGACTGCAGCACTCCACATGCCTTCCTCCTGCTCCATCAACTTGCTAAATCCACACAGTCCTCCCTCTTTTAACCAGTGTCAGGATAAGACCACAGCTGAAGGCAGTGATTAACTTGCCTTGGAATCTGGAGTGTTGCAACTCATGAGGTGCTGAGGATAGAGCTTTGAAATTCCTAAGCAGGGAGCAGATTAGGAAAGCCCTCCAGGTGTCCGACAGAAACCTCCAGTTCCAGAGTGGCCATTTAAAAAATGTGGTATAGGTCGGGGATTTCGCTCAGTGGTTTCGCCACCTGCTGCGCAAGTGCAAGGACCCGAGTTCGATCCCTGGTACCAAAAAAAAAAAAGTGATATACACCTTTCACTGATGAAAGAGAAATGAAGGGTAGCACTAATATAAAAGAAGGAAAAAGGGAAGAAAAAAAGCTTAGAATTAAGGAATAGTAAGGCTTACAATTCTGACTTCCTAACTTCCTGTGTCTTCATTGGCTTGGGGACGATGTGCAGAATAGACACATGAATTCCCCTAATGTGAGCCAGCCAGGTTAGGCCAGGCCCTGGTCCCTTCTGCTCTCTACTGTGAGATGGAAACTAATGTTCCCCTTGACACGATCACTACCTGGCAGTGTAGTGCTCTCAAGGAGACACTAGGGTCCTTCCAGCTATGGGCCTTTTTACCTGTGAGGGCGGATCACCCACTCTATACTGGATAAACCAGGTGTGGACTGAATTCTTTTTTTTTGGTACCAGGGATAGAACTCAGGTCCTTCCATTTGCGAGGCAGGTGTTGGAACCACTGAGCTAAATCCCCGGCCCGATGTGGTCTAAATTGTGACTGTACAGAACACAGGCAAGGAAATCTTCTAGATGCATCGATCAGAAATTGATGAGAATTGGTAAATGTGAGGCTTCCCCTTTTTGATCAGAGTAAAGAATTTAGCAGTAAGAGGCCTGGAAAGGAGAAAATAGGGACTTGTGACAAAAGAAAGCAGGTATGTGGCATCCTGTCACAAACAAAGTGTGACTTGTTGCAAACAAGTCTAGTGAGCGGCATAGAAGACAAAGAGTGCATCATCTCTGGGAGGGGCTCTTCTCCCTGCTCCATCTCTGTCATAGATCTCAGAGCATTCTAGAACCCTGGGTTGAACAGCATTCCTCAGGAACAGTTCCTTTGTTTCCACCAAGCAGTTTTCCCATGGGGGCCTCAGAACCAGGTCAGTTGTGAGCTGCCTTCATTTGGAAACCGAAAGGACAAGTATTTCTGAGGAAACAGGAGGACATAAAAACTTCCAGAGGAAATGAGAGGGACCAGAGGGAGACAGCAAGGGTGGAGAGCAATGCCTGGCTTTCTATTTGGAGAGGCTATTAAGAGCCATCATAATTTGGGAACTAAGGCTAGTGTGATTGTTGTTTATTTACTGGAGATGCCCAGAGACACTTGGATTAGTTTCAGATAAGTAAACAGAGGTGAGGGAGGCAGATGATGCCACAGTATCACATACCTAGTGAGAGGAAGAGTTTGGGCTTAAACCTGGTCTCTTCTTACTTTATCAAGCAGGTTCAACTTGAATTTGCTCCTTGAGAAAACTAACTGCATTTTACTGGCAACATAGTTTTTGTGATTTTTGGAAACTGATATTTGAAAGGCTGTGACTCTGAATTCATAGGCCACCTGTTTATCTCTTTGCTGCAGGGCTCATAGTTGAAGTTCAGTCAATATATTATGAGCCATTTGATTCATTCATTAGAACCAGAATCAGCATCTTCCCTCCAGTGTTATAGCAAATAACTGGCAAAGGATTGGGAAGATATGGCAGAACTAGGATCTGATATCTCAAAATAATCCCCTCCTTCACAATGAAGGGTTGAAGACTTTAATTAAATGGAAATTGACGAAGATGTAAGTACAACCCTAACCCTAATGGTAATCCTGGCCAGGCCCTGTCCTGCCCCTCCTTCCCTGCCCTGAGGTAGAAAGGTGGCAGTGTTTAGGGACTTTAGCTACAGTTAGAGGCAGTCAGGTCTCAACCGAAAGGACTGAAAGTGGCCTGTAGTCACTCAAGAAAGAGTTATCAAGTGCTTCACATGTCAAGCAATATTCCAGGATTCAGCTGTGGGAAAATCAGAATTGACTTACAGTGAAAGTGTTTTGAGACTCCAGTTATGTTTTATGTATATTTCTTCTTAGTCCTGTGTAACCCTGGTATGATGCTAAGACTTGGATTTGTACAGTGTATATCTTACCTTGTTCTAAAAATATGTGACTGACAAAGGTATATGTGATTCACGAAAGATTATAAATCAGAAGTAGAAGAGAGAGATGAATAAGTTACTACATAAAGAAATATCAGAACTCAAAACTGAGACAGGAATGAGATTAGCTCCTACTACACAAAATGTAGCCTTGAAATTCCAGATACTACAATAAGTGAGCCACAGATGTGGCTTTAGGCTTTCAGTGACTAAACTATAGCAGTAGTAACACCACCCATTGGAGCATAACAGCAACAGAAAAACCAAAAATAAAAACAAGTGTTTGGAAGAACAATTAATCTGGAGACCAGAAGGAAATGTCTTCAAGAATTCTACAAAAATAGGATACTTTGTGAATGTGCTATAGAACTGCATCCTGAACAAAACACCTCTCAATTGAGGCTGGAAGAGCTGTGACCTTGAATTAATTGGCTGAGTCTTTGTGAGTGGATAGGGCATCTCCAGGCAGGGATGCCCATGATAACTGAGCCTCTGTGGCTTGAGGTGGCAAAGACATTAAATACAAGGGAAAGGTGTGGTTATTGATCCTGCATGTGTCTACCAAGATAAAGAACTTTAAGGTGATTGATGGAATTGCTAGAGGCAAGGCAGAAGGGAGATAAGAAGGCTTGATGTTGTGGCTTACAGAGGAATGTATGTTTCCAAACTTGATCAGGACAATCTCAGCTCAGGTCAGTCTATACGTGTGATGGCTATAGCTATGCTGTGAAGCCCAGAGAAAAGATGGGAACATTCTGTGATTTTAGAATAGAAGGAAATGTCTAGAAATAAAACTGCTTTGCCTCCTCAGAGAAATCATCAACAGGCCCCTCCCCTCAAGGAAGTACCATTGCTACCTTGAATATTTGTGAATGAGATACACGGTTAGGCTGTTTGGAAAATGACAGTATCTTTCTGATTTTGGGAAATAATAACATGAGTTAGAAATTGTGATAACAATATGGTCAGTCACTGTAAGGCAAGAAACTGGACAAAATAGTCTCTATAATGACTATTAATATATGAGATGCAGGACCACGCATGATTAGCCAACTTTGCCTGCCAAATTCATTCTCTGCTCTGAGCCCACCCAACCCAGTCACCCTTGGTACCCACCCCCTGCATCCCTGATTTCATCCCTCCCTCAATTTAGTTATGTGGAACATGGGTGGGGAACTAATCCAGAGGTTGGGCTGCCCTATTCTGATTCTCCTTCTCTACCACTGGAAATGGGCAATAGAGAGATAGAGGCACTGGTAGCTGGTGCAGAGTCTAGGAGATGATATTGGGCCCAAGCTGGAGAGATTTTCCTTCTCATGCTTTGGAAAAGCAAAGAACTCTGGATTTCAGAGAGAGGTAAATTTGATTCAAAGACATAGAGGTAAGCAGAGGCCAGAGGCATATTGCCTTAGACACACACACATACATACATACATACGTACATACATACACACACAGACATCAGGCCTGCAGGTACACACACATACACACATGCATGCCACAGCATGCCAAGGGAGAGGATAGGAAAAGAAAATGATGGGAAGGGAAGAGATGGGAAAGGAAGGAAAAGCCTTGTTCTTACTGGCTTCTCAAGTCCTGGAGCTACTGCTTCATAAGAAATGAAGGCACTACTACCCTAGTATCCTAGCATCACATGAGATGCCACTGTAGCTTTTTGTTTAAAATAGTTTGAGTGGGTTTTTGTTTCTCATTTTAAATGCCCCTGACAAAACACTGAAGAGGAAACCTTTCCTTCCCTCTTTCTTTCCTTCTTTTTTCTTTTCTTTCTTTCTTTCTTTCTTTCTTTCTCTTTTGAGGTAAAGGATAGAGAGGTATTTAATATAACATGCATGCATTTCATATCTTGTGCACTTAAAAGGAAATATGTATATTTAGGGGAGGACAGTCAGGAAGTTTGTTTTAAAAATCTGAAGTAAAGATTTTTCATTTAGTATTAGTATTTCATTAATTCTTTTTTATTTGATTTTCCATTCCCTAATGCTTGTTTCACTTCACTTATACTCTAGAAACCTCTGTGTAGCCCAGGTAGCTATATATAAACTTTGAGGAAAAGGGAATGAATGTGGATTCAGAGAGCAAAAGTGATTTTTAAGTCTAATCATGTATGTCAGCTTTCTATTACTATAACAAAATAGTTATAATGAAGCAATTAATGTATATGGAAAAAAGATTTACTTTAGCTCATGGTTCTGGAGATTTTAGCCTAAGTTCCGGTGGCCCTGTTGCTCTGGGCCTGTAATGAGAGTGGCATATCATGGTGAGAGTGTATAGTGGAGTAAAATCACTTACATCATGAAGCAGGGGATCCCACAGTCCCTTAAAGGGCAGCCCCTAGAGATCCCAGGACTTCCCACAAGGAATCCACATCCCAGTAGTGTCGGGAGCAATTCTATATAATTTTGGGCACTCTGGGGACAAAATCTTTAACCTAGGGATCTTTGGGGTGCACTCATACACATTATAGCAAATAGTCCCAGGTATAGTGTAAAACAGAGTCCCTTACATTCTTGAAGAATGAGTTTGGTTTTGTTTTCAAACAACCTAGAAAATTCCAAGGGCTAAGGTTGAGCAAGCAGGAAAGGGTAAACCTAGACTCTTCTGGAGCAAGGATCATCTTTTTCCAGCCCTAGAGAGCACAGGAGGTACTGAGTCAAGGCTCAGTACCTCAGTGCTGTTCTCTGGCTGATGGCAAGGAGCCTTCCAGACACCTGCCAGCAGAAAGGGCCCTCCCCTGGGCCCTGAGAAGTGGTCTGATCCAGATCTGTGAGAAATCCTTCATCTAAATGCTGACCTTTGGTGGGGCTTGGAGTAGGCCTACATCATAGAGAGAACCAAGTGCAATCCCCAAATCTGTATAGTGATGGCGGGCTCCTGCCTCCCAGACAGCTCTTTTAGATACATTTTCAGACTCCCTAGTATTATTCAATTAAGTAGAAGTTCTAAGGGAAATTGAAACTCTACAATAACTTCTGTTTGTTTTTTTATGGTTTATGTAGTTGAAGAATTGCATTCATTTTTCCCCCTGGAAAACAATTAAAGCTATTTAATAATAAATTGAAGTTTTAAAGAGAAAGTAGAGGGAGTCTTGAAGGGTATTTTCATCTACTTTCAACCAAAAATAAAGAAAAACTTTTTCTGACTGTTACACTAGCTTTCCATAATCCTCAGTGCTGTACAGTTATATTAGTAGTAGATGCAAGATGAATCTTTTTTGAATAATGAAAAAATATGTATTAATGCACATTTGGGAATAATCCCAAGGAATACCAGCAGCACATGCAAAAGCATTTATTTACTCTTTGGATATTTTTGCAGAAAATCTATTGTTTGGCCTTCATTTCAGTAGCTGATGGGTAATACGGCCAGAGGGCCACATGTTACTGTGGCACTGACTCCCTTAAGTGGGAGGTGGTGGAAGTTGCACCAGGCCTCGGGGTTGCACCTTGAGGGACCTGGAAGCAGGAAGAAGTGCTTTCCCAGAGAGTCGAGCTGGTTGACTGGGTTGAGGTAAGCTAAGCTGCAGTAATTAGTAACCATCAAAAATCAGTGGCTTGCCAGAAAAAGTTTATTCCCTGCTCTTACCACACTCCAGTGCAGGTCAGGAAGCCTGCCTCTGTCCTGCAGTGTCCTGCATGGATCTCACACCTTCCAAGTCTGCAGCCTAGGGCAAGAGAGCTGGAGGGTTTCATGGGGTATTTTTCAGAGCCAGGCCTGAAACTGGCCTATGTCCCATTGATCCACCCTCTCTCACATGGACCCAAAACTGAAGTATGCTGGGAAATGAAGTTTAGCTGTGTGCAAAAACAGGAAGCTTAGTGAACCTGTAGCACTGTGTCTGCCATAGGATGGGAGGGGAAAGTGGAACAGCAAAGGAGCAGGGCACAGGGTGAAGCTATGTATCAGCAAATGAAGGGATACATACCAGCTTCCCCTGGGGCTTGGGTTCTGGAACATGTGAGAGTGGCCATCTTCTCCCACGTTAAGGCACACCACGTGTTATACTTAGCTAAATGGAAAGGTTCCGCTAAGTGCAACCTAGTCAGCTGTGGCATCCTGGGATCCATGCCCCTGAGTTAGGTACATCACACTTTTTTCCATAGGTGAGGCCCAGGGTATAATGGGACCCAGGAGATCATAGCAACAGGGTGAGTAGCTTGTGGGCTCTGGAAACCATGTTTCTGGAAGGGCACCAGCCTGAGTTCCTTGAGGGGCCACACTTCCTCCTCCACACATCCACTAAAAACCAAACCAGAGGAGAACTGTAACAGAGTGTCTCACTCTCTCATGATCTAAAACAGGAAGGGGAGATTTTTACAGCTCATTCTATCTACCACTTTCGGAGTGGGTTGATATTTGTCAGACCAGGGTCTTAGCAGAGAAACACAATCCCGTAATGCACTCGGCTTTTCATGGCCCTTTGGCTGTCACACCCCACCCCACTCTGGCCTAGATTTTACAGTTGTCTGAGACGCTCCAATAACAGTGGTAGGGGTGACCCAGAAGATTTCTGATGTAGGTCTTCAGACTTTCCAGATAGCCCAGTGAGCACCAGCTCCAGGTATGATACCTGCAAGTGTGCTGGTTATCTTTTTTTTTTTTTAATTTTGTTAAATTCTTTTATTGGTACATTGTAGGTATACACCACAATTACATTTCTCATTGGGAATTGTACCTTTACATCATGCATCTTGGTTCTTATTTTTTCCCCATTCCTAGCCCTCCCTTCAAGCCCTCCACCCTTCCCTATTTACAAAGACTTTATTTCCATTTTTTCCATTTCTCAGCATTTTTCCTTTTCTTTCTTTCCTTTCCCATGCCCCTCCCACTACCCCTACCCCTTGGACCTTTTCTTCCTATTTTGCATTATCAATTATTCATTCTAATCATTGGTACATTTTAGGTATACAATATAATGACATTCATCATTGGAAATTTGCCCCTTTACATAGTCTCTCATGGTTCTTATTTTTCACCCTTGCCCAGCCCTCCCTTCAACCCCTTCATTCCTCCCTATTTACAAAGATTTTGTTCCTATTTTTCCATTTTCTCATATTAATCCCATTCCCTTCTATCCTTTCCCCTAGCCCTCCCACTTCCTTCCCCTTTGCCCCCTTTTTTCCTGTTTCACATTACCTATTATACATTTTAGTATAATTATTTACACTTTTTTACACTTTCAGTTTCTCACACCAGAGAAACTATTCAGTATTTATACATGTGTGTCCTATTTATTTCACTTAAGAGTATTGCCTCAATGTGCATCCACTTAGCTATAAATGTCTCTAATTTCTCATTTTTTATAGCTGAGTAGTACTCCATTTTATTAAAAAAAAACACATTTTCTTGATCCAGTCTCCAGTTGATGGGCATTTGGGCTGTTTCCAAGTTTTAGCTATTACAAACTGCGCTGCTATGAACATGGGTGTACATATATCACTGTGGTATGATTCTTTTAATTCTTTGGGGAAGATCCCCAGCAGGGGAATAGCAGGGTCAAATGGGACTTCCAGTCCTAGTTCTTTGAGGTATCTCCATACTGACTTCCACAGTGGTTGCACCAGTCTACATTCCCACCAGCGGTGGAACAGGGTACCTCTTTCCCCACAGCCCCACCAGCATTTGTTATTGGTTGAGTTCATGATAGCAGCCGTTCTTTCTGGAGTGAGGTGGAATCTCAGCATTGTTTTCATTTGCATCTCTTGAATGACCAGTGATGTTGAACATTTTTTCATGTATTTATTTGCTATTTCTACTTCTTTGTCTGAGAAATGTCTGTTCATTTCAGATGCCCATTTTTCAATTGGGTCTTTAAATTTGGGAGGTCTGATCTTTTTAAGTTCTTTATAGATTCAAGATGTAGATCTTTGTCTGAGGAAGAGCAGGTGAAGATGTTTTCCCACATTGTGGGTTGTCTCTTCACACTGCTGGTGGTTTCTCTTGCTGTGCAGAAGCCTTTTAATAAGAAGAGATCCCATTTGTTGATTGTTTGTGCTAGTTCATGGGCAACTGAGGTTTTGTTCATAAAATTTTCCCTACACCAATGTCTTCAAGGGTTCTACCTAACCTCTGTTCCAACTGGTTCAGAGTTTCTATTTGAATATTTAGATCTTTAATCCATTTTGATTTTAGTTTAGTGCATGGTGAGAGATATAGGTCTAGTTTTAATCTTTGGCAAGTTGAAGCCCAATTTTTCCAGTACCATTTATTAAAGAGGCTATCTTTCCTCCAGTGAGGGTGTTTGGCTCCTTTATCGAAGATGAGATGGCTGAGTGTGTCTGGCATTGTTTCTGCATCTTCTAATCTGTTCCACTGGTCCTCAAGTCTGTTTCTTTGCCAGTACCATGCTGTTTTTATCACAGTAGCTTTGTAGTAGAGTTGCAGGTTGGGGATTGTGATACCCGCTGCCATGTCTCTGTTACCTAGAATTGCTTTTGCTATTCTGGGTCTCTTCTTGTTCCAAATGAATTTTTGGATTGTTTTCTCAAGGTCCATGAAGTATGCTGCTGGGATCTCAATTGGAATTGCATTGAATCTATATAGCAGTTTTGGAAGTATGGCCATTTTCACTATATTAATCCTTCCTACCCAGGAGGAGGGGATGTCTGTCCACTTTCTGATATCATCTTCAACCTCTCTTTTCAGAGTGCCATAGTTTTCAGAGCAGAGGTCTTTGATTTCTTTCGTTAGGATGATTCCTAGGTATTTCAGTTTTTTGGATGGTATTATGAAAGGAATTATTTGCCCTATTTCTCTTTCAGTGAGTCTGTCATTCGTGTACAGGAAAGCTATTCATTTTTGTGTGTTGACCTTGTAACCAGCTACTTGACTGAATTTGGTTATTAAGTCTAGAAGACTTTTGGTGGAGTTCTTGGGGTCTTCTATATAGAGTATCATGTCATCTGCAAATAATGACAATTTGACTTCATTTCCTATCTTTTTTCCTTTTATTTCTTTCTGTTGTCCAATTGCCATCGCTAATGTTTCCAGGACTATATTGAACAAGAATGGTGATAGTGGACATCCTTGTCTTGTTCCTGATTTTAGTGTGAAGGATTTCAGTTTTTGACCATTTAGTATGATATTGGCTATTGGTTTTTCATAGATGGCTTTTCTCAGTTTGAGGTAGAGACCATCTATTCTGATTTTTTTTTCTGGTTTTTATCATAAATGCATGTTGGATTTTGTCAAAGGCTTTTTCTGCATATATGGAGATAATCGTATGGTTTTTGTCCTTGGCTCTATTGATACAGTGTATTACATTGATTGATTTGCGTATATTGAACCATCCCTGCATCCCTGGGATGAATCCCACTTGATTAGGGTGTATGATCTTCTTGATGATCTTCTGCATTCTGTTTGCCATTATCTTATTAAGGATTTTTGCATCTATGTTCGTTAGTGAGATTGGCCTATAGTTCTCCTTTTCAGTTGGGTCTTTCTCTGCTTTGGGGATCAAGGTGATGCTTGCTTCCAGGAATGAATTTGGGAGTATTGCTTCCCTTTCAATTTCATTGAAGAGTTTAAACAGTAGTGGCAGCAGTTCCTCTCTAAATGTCTTGTAGAATTCAGCAGTGAAGCCATCAGGGCCTGGGCTTTTCTTAGTTGATAAGTTTTTAATTATGTTTTTAATTTCATTGGTTGATATTGGGTTGTTCAGAATTTTTAGGTCTTCTTTGTTCAACTTTGGTAATTCATATGTATCTAGGAATCTGTCCATTTCTTCCGTGTTGTCCATCTTCTTGGTGTATAGGTTCTGGAAGTAGGTATTGATGATCCTCTGGATTTCTGCTGGGTCTGTTGTAATTTCACCCTTTTCATTCCTAATTGCATGGATTTGGGCCTTTTCTTTCCTTTTTCTGATAAGGTTTGCCAAGGGTTTGTCAATTTTGTTGATTCTTTCAAAGAACCAACTCTTGGCTTCATTGATTTTTTGTATCATTCTCTTAGTCCCCATTGCATTGATTTCTCCTCTGATCTTTATAATTTCCTCCCTTGTATGAGCTTTGGGTTTGTCCTGCTCTTCTTTTTCTAGAAGCTTGAGGTGTAGCATCAGGTTGTTTAATTGGGCTCTTTCTGTTTTCCTAATATGCATATTCACTGCTATGAATTTCCCTCATAAGACTGCTTTCATTGTGTCCCATAGATTCCGTTATGTTGTATTGTCATTGTCATTTAATTGAAGGAACTGTCTGATTTCTTCTTTAATTTCCTCCGTGACCCATTGGTTATTCAGAAGTGTGTTGTTCAATTTCCCATGTCTATGAAATTTTTTGAGTTTCTTTTGCTATGGATCTCCAATTTCATCACACTATGGTCTGATAATATACAGGGGATAACTTCAATTCCTTTGCACTTACTTAAACATGTTCTATGTGTGAGTGTGTGGTCTATTTTGGAGAATGACCCATGTGCAGCTGAGAAGAATGTGTATTCTGATTTTGTGGGGTGGAAGACTCTGTAAACATCTGTTAAGTTCATTTGTTCAAGAGTTCGATTGAGTTCTAGTATTTCATTACTTATTTTTTGTCTAGTTGATCTATCTATTTGTGCCAGTGGGATGTTGAGATCCCCCACTACAATTGTATTAGTGCATGTATGACTTTTCATGTCCGCTAGTATTTGTTTTATATAGTTGGGTGCACTAGTGTTTGGTGCATAGATATTTATGATTGTCATCTCTTCTTCTTCTTGGATTGTTCCCTTCACAAGGATGTAGTGTCCTTCTTTGTCTCTCTTAATCAGTGTTGGCTTGAAATCTACTTGATCTGTAAAGAGGATAGCTACTCCTGCTTTTTTTGGAGGGGTTCCTGTTGCATGGAGTATTGTTTTCCACCCTTTAACTTTCAGTCTATGAGTTTCCTTTTGAATTAAGTGTGTTTCTTGTATGTAGCATATTGTTGAATTTTGCTTCTTGACCCATTCTGCCAGTCTATTTCTTTTGATTGGTGAATTGAGACCATTAACATTGATGGTTATAACTGAAATGTATTGACTTGTCATTGCCATGACTTTTTCTTTTTGTTGGGTTCTCCCCCTTTCCATTTAATTTCTTGTCATGCCAGATGGGTTCATTCTGCTTTGCTTCCTGCAGTTGGGATCCTCAATGTCTGTTCCTAGGATATTGTGTAAAATTCTTTGGAGTGCTGGTTTGGTATTCATGAAGTTCCTAAGGTGCTCTTTGTCATGAAAGTATCTTATTTCTCCATCCATTTTGAAAGATAGTTTTGCAGGGTACATTAATGTGGGTTGGAGGCTCTTTTCTTTTAGGGCTTGAAATACATTACTCCAAGCTCTTCTTGCCTTGATGGTTTGTGTTGAGAAGTCTGCTGTGATTCTGATGGGCTTTCCTTTGTATGTGATTTGTTTCTTTTCTCTAACTGCTTGGAGAACTTTGTTCTTCTGTTGAGTTTCTGGAATCTTAACAATTATATGCCTATGTGTAGATTTTTTTTGACCAAGGCTATTTGGAGTCCTATATGCCTCACTTAACTGTATGTCAAGCTCTTTTCTCCTGCTTGGGAAGTTTTCTGCCATTATTTCTGTGAAGAGGTTTTTTATGTCATCTGCACTCTCTCCTCTTTCTTCATTGACTCCAATCAATCTTATGTTATTCTTCTTTGCATCATCTAGCAGCTGCTGGATTGATTTCTCATGTTCCCTTATAATTTTGAGGTAATTTTTCTTTTCCTGGTCATTAATTGCAATCTTATCTTGTATATCTGAAATTCTGTCCTCACATAGGCTCATTCTGCTGTGTAGACTTTCATTGGAGTTTTTCATGTCCTGGAAATCTATTTGCATCTGTTTTATGGATTCCATTTGTTTCCTATGTTGGGATTCCATCATGTTCCTCAGCTCCTCTCTAGATTTATTAATCATGTCTTGCACTAGGAGCACAATTTCCCCTGTTTTCTGAGAAATTATTTTTGATTTCATTTTTTCCAGATTCCCTTTTGTTGCCAATTCAGTGGGTCCAGGTGGTTGAGTATCAGAGTGTTCCATCTCATTTCCCTTTGGGGTTGCTGTAGTTGATCTGGAAGTCTGGTTTTGAGACTTATTTACATGTTTTCTCATTTCGACTGGGGCGGGGGCTGCTGTTGGCGTCTGCATGGATTACCTCCTCTGAGCTGGGAGAGGTGGGACAGAGGCTGGGAGCAGCGGTAGGAACGGTGGCCCAAAAGCCCCTTTCTCTGGACCAGGAGCAGTGGGATGGCAGCTCAGAAGCCCCTACCTCTGGGCCGGGAGTGGCGGGACTCAGTACCGTGGTCTGGTGGTCAGGTGTCCTCTGCGTCTTTGTAGTGTGGTACCAGGTGGCTGTACAGAGGAGGGGTGGCGGTCCAGTGGATTGTTGCCGGGGCTCAGGCTGATTCGGCGTGTTCTGGGCGATTCGCAACCTCGGTAGGGTGTGCGCAGACCCCGCCTGTGTGCAGCGGGCTGATTCGGCGTGTTCGGCATGACTAGTGTGCTGGTTATCTAAGAGGGGAATACCAACAAAGTCTGTACATCAAAATTTTATTTAATTCATTTTACATCCATGTTTTCATGAACAAGAGGACTTTTCCTAAGGGAGAATCTCAGCCCAGAACACAAGGCTCACATCCTGCAGTTTTTCTCTCTGCCATTTAGCATTAAGGAATGGGTACCCTATTCTCTCAACTGACTAGCATTGCTCTGTCCCTTGTCACTTGGGGGAGGTGGCACATCAGCCATCAGCCTTGAATCTCGACCAATTGTCATGTTGAAGAGGAATGAGAACAGAGGCATCACTAGGTCAAACACTGACCACCGGAATAGTACAGAAAATGTCTGCTGGAATCCTCCTCTGAATTTACTCAGATACATTTTTGTGCATGGGTAAAAGTATCAAAAGAAAAGGACGGGGTGGCAGGCAGTTAGCAAAATGGGTCAAGGATTGGGATGGGTCTTGAGGCAGCATTTCTATAACAGCTGAATTTGTTTTTTAGCTATACTGTCTCTCACTGAGGAAAATAGGTCAAACCCAGCACCTCTCTACTACTTTCTATCTTCCAGGCCTCCCTTCCCCATTGGTTCCAGCTCAGTTTTCTCCAGGTAAATGGTGGGATTACCGTCCTATGCCTACCTTGGAGCTGGGGTACCCTTATGTTCCAGTGCATACCCCTCCTTCCTCACTGGAGTTGGGAGAGGCTGTCTCTTTCCCCTCCCTTTCTGCCTCACCCTGCCTTGGTCACTGTAGAATTGTGTAAATGTATGGGTCAGCAGCCAAAGTGATCACTTCTGAACACCTGCCAGGTGAGGGTCAAGCTACTTCCCTGAAGAGCAGATGGGACCAGATCACAAGACTGCTGAGAACTCAAGGTACCCAAAAGGTGGGGTGCTGCTCACCCTGACCCTAAGGCACATTGTCTGCACTTGTACCTTCTTAGTTCTTCACCTTCCTCCTGACCCCAGGAACATAGGTTGCCATGGCAAGGTCCTCCTGCAAGAACTGAGCAGCATTCAGACTCTTCTTTCACATAGCATCACAAGCACTGCTATTTGGGTGTCTCAAGACAATGAAATGGGGGCCCTACCATAGCATGATGCTTGCCCGCCCTAGAACCAGCAGGGGGCCCTGTGTCCATGTGAGAATGCTGCTGCCACCAGGGAGAGATGCTGATCAGCACAAAATGAATGCTATTTCTGGGCTTCTGATCCCCCTGAGAGAGCCATGGAGCAGACCCTGACCAGATCTCTGCTCCAATGGCCCCAGAGCATTTCATCTGTGAGAAGAGGGCAGGAACCATTGTGGTTTTGTATTCAGCACAATCTTCAGGGCCATTGGGATATCAGTGACAGCCTCAACTCTACTTGCATGGCGGGAATATTATTAGTCTGCCTCTAGGTCAAATTAGATTTTCAGCAACTGCTCCAAGTTCTCTTTCTCTTTGTACAGAACAGAGCACAGTCAGAAACTTGTTTTCCACAGAGGAAAGTTGCTGTTCGAAGTTTTCCAAGCCTCTGAGGAAAAAAGAGAGGTCACAGGAGAGCTAGGGTGAGGAGAGAAACTGGCCTTTGACCCAAGGATCCTTGCCTTGCTGCTGGGTGACCTGCTGCCTCCTACCCACACCAATCACCAGAGCTTGGAGGTCCACCATTTCAGCTCGAGGCTTGTGGACCTGGATACCATGTCAGGCTGATGCCTGTCATCAAAACAAACATCTCCCACCATGGCCAGACTGACTTGTAGGCTTCTAGACAGTCACAGGTGTCCTGCATAAGGTGTAGGGAAGCGCCCTCGGAGACATCAGTGTGTTTTGATGGCTGCCCATGAACCGCAATCTGCTGCCACAGCTAGTCACTCAGCAGGTCTACAATCAGTTGTTTTCTTCCTTCCAAATTGTTCCAAAGGAAAAAGGTATTTTGTTTTAATGAGCACCTCCAAACCCCTTCTATGAGGGTCTTTAAGTAGCCAGCACTTTTGGCCAAGAGCACCAGTGTGTTCCCTGTGCTGGGCATTAGGGCTAGGACCTGGCAGTTCTCCATACACAGCACCTGTGGCTGGGCCTGGTGAATGGTGTGTTCTCCTTTTCTGCTTTTTCCTGAGTGCTCTCTTGAGGGCAGACTGAGAATGAGGAAGGGTCAGTGCCAGACTAGGTTGTGGCCTTTGTCCAACTGCAAATCAAATTCAAGATAATTCAGGGAAAAAAATGCCTTAGGTGGTGCTTTGTGACTGTCCACCCAAGATGACACGAAGATATCATTAAAATCTGGGATAAATATACTTTTTATAATTGAGAGTTAGTTCTCATGACACTTCAGCTAGAAGCACTGCCCCAATGAGTCTTTTTATATTACATTTACCATAGGGATCATCCATCGTAATTCCAACAATTACTTCCATTGAAAAGTACCATTGTGAATGTAGTTAGGACTCAAATACAGGAGAGAAAATATCTTTCACTTTGTTACTTGCTTTCAGAGTTTTGCAAATTTTGACCAAAGGATAGTTGATAAGACTATGCTTTAAACAAACATTAAAAAAAAGTAAATTAATATATTTTACAATTCATCTAATGTACCAACATTTTAGAAAAGCAGTTCCAAGTCTGTTTTATGATATCTGTGGCAACAAATACATGGATATAGAGTATTTATCTCTATTAGCATATATTGTGCCTACCAATGGGTGATGGAGCAGGTATCTTGGTGGGGTTTTTTGTTGTTGTTTTTTGAGACAGAATCTTGCCGTGTAGTTCAGGCTGGTCTTGAA
Organism: Heterocephalus glaber; assembly: GCF_053883595.1. NCBI lineage: Eukaryota > Metazoa > Chordata > Mammalia > Rodentia > Bathyergidae > Heterocephalus > Heterocephalus glaber. The sequence goes on from NW_028258324.1 coordinate 27,826,588, forward strand.
TTGCTAAGTAGCTCAGGCTGGTCTTGAACTTGCAATCCACCTGCCTCTGTTTCCCAAGTGTTGGGATTACAGGTGTGCACCACCATACCTGGCTGGCATCTTGTACTTTGATATCTATATGGAATAATGGTTTGTCCATTCTAGGCAACTGTTTTGACTACCTGGGTTAAGCACCTTCCCACCAGGAAAAACAACTTTCCAAAGGCTTCCTTCTGCTTCTCTTACTTGCCAGCCTATATCCTTAGTTCATACTTTGTAAACATTGTCATGGAGGGTTTGGGTGATTTATGCAATCTAAAAGGATGGGTAAAATTACCTATAGTAGAGTGACCAAAGCAAGTCCACTTCCTTACTTGGAATATGACAGGATGATTGCTCTTCAATACATTAAATCTGGGCTGGGGATTTAGCTCAGTGGTTTTGCTGCCTCCTGTGCAAGCGCAAGGACCCAAGTTTGATCCCTGGTACCAAAAGAAAAAAAGGGAAAAACTCAATACATTAAATCTTCAGCTACATTTGTTGTCTCTGTATCTTTAGATTTTACAAAAGGGAACTGAAATCCAGCAAGTCGTATTAGAAGCCCATTCAGAAAATGAACAAAAAAGCAAATGAAAACAACCCAGAAGGAGGTGGTGTATTTTTCATTTTGTGTTTTGTATGCATAAGTCCCTTCTTTATAATTCGCAATTTTTTCTGAGAGGTGGTGGATTTTCACTTCAGAGGCAAACAAAATCATGACAAGACAGCCGCAGGAGCCTGCAACAGAAGGAACAAACAATATGTTGGGACAAATATTTCTTGATTGTAGGGGACAGGAAGGAGGGTCAATGAACAAACCAAAGAAAATCGTTTACCATAACTCTCATTTGCTTGCTTCTGCAAAAATATATTATTGTAAATGTGCCATCATGAGCCTGATTTCTATGAGTGCTAGTGCTTGGGTTATGGCTCTGAATGAGGAAGATTGGGTGGGAGGTGAGTAGGGTGACTAGAATCAAGTTGATCTTACAAAAACTGAAGTTTAAATTGCTGGGCTCCTTAAAAATACAACAGCAGAAGCAGGCTGTTAAGCACCCACTGCTGTGACGTGGCTTCAAGAGAACAAATTTCTCTGTACTTCACAGGTGATGCAGGATAAATGCCAGCCATATAGTCCCTGATTAGAGGCTTGGGCCTTTCTTTTTCTTTCTTTCTTTCTTTCTTTCTTTCTTTCTTTCTTTCTTTCTTTCTTTCTTTCTTATTTCTTTCTTTTTTCCTTTTTTTTCTGGTAGCAGGGATTGAACTCAGGACCTTGAACTTGCAAGGCAGGCATGGTGCCACTGAACTAAATCCCTGGCCCAATTGGGCCTTTCTTTATAAGGATGACCACAGCCCCTCCAGCTCCCAACTGGCCACAGACACCCTGGACTAAGGTAGCCACAGATAAGGTATTGAGGCAGAGTATAACTGTTTTCCTTGTTGTTACTGAATTCAGATTTTTAGCTGGGCATGTGGCTCCCTTGAATAAAGACATTATTCAGCTAGGATTTCAACCAGGTGGTCTTAGACACAGAAGCCATGTACTGTGGAAAAACAAGAAAGAAAAATCTGGATCCCAGAAACCCAGAGCCACCAGACTAGCTTTGAACTCTAACTCTAGATTTCCAAGTGTGAGAAGAACAAACATTTATTTTGTTTAACCCACTATTATTGTTTTTCTCCATCGTTTATCACTCATTACTAGCCTGATCTAATCGTAACAATGTAGCTATGGTCTTGGTGAGATCTCTCCAGGACTGGGGTGCTCCATACCACATGGAACCTGAAAACTATGATGGGTCATCTCCCTTTAGGATGAAGGACAGGAGGCCCCTAATGGGTGGAGGCTGCTGGACAAGAAGCAGGTGGCAAGAGGGACCAGATCAGGGATACAATGAATGGCCTCAGCTCCACAGGCTTTCTGCCTCTACTATTGTATCCTAGGCTGCCTCAATGGACTTCCAGTTAATAGGAGACTGGCTGAAATAGTTTTCTGATTTTGGTCAAACAAATCTGGGTTCAAATCCTAATACTTTCCCTAACTATGTGAATTAGGCTGTTTGAATACCCAAGTTTTGATTTCCTAATCTAAAAAGATGATTAATGGTAATAATGCCTGATTAGCATTTGACATTGGAACTAACACATATAAATACGAACAGGTAGCTACTGCTGTGGTTTATATGTATTCCTTTTTTTCTGGTAAGTCTTTATCATAATTCATTACCACACCCTAGGAAAACCTGACTACATTAGTGTAGGCAACCACCAAAAATGTATTATAGTGCTTATTCTTCCGAATAGTCTCCCATTAAGTTTATAACTCCTATAGGAGGGATAAATGCTTTTTATTCTTAAACTACAGTTAATTCAAATATCCTGGGAGTAGCAACATAGTGGCTTCAGTTCCCATTCATTAATCCACTCATTCATTTTTTCAATTAGACATGTTATGTGCCAAGCACAGGGATCATGGTAGAGAAGGAAACATTAAAGAAAATATACATGGTTTCTGCTCTCACTGAGTATAGTCCAGCAGAAATGTAAAAACAATTATAAACCAGTAACAGTGAGTATAATAGTGGGATGCTATTACTGAAAGGGTGGGCAGCATGTGGAAGGTTTCTAGGAAATAGCTGGAAGGAACTCTAGGAAATTGAGCAAAGAGGCTGGACCTTGTGGAAGGACATTCCAGGCATGCGGAGCTACCGTACAAGTTGCAATGGCCCCTATACCTTTCCCAAAGGTCAGGTTTGACCATAAAGAGAGGGAGAGGCAGATATGGGCAGAAAAGGTGACCTCTCATTTCTTCTGCTTTAGAGTTTCACATAGGACTCACCTACCAGCCTGATCAGCATCATGAAATCTCCAAATAATCAAATGATATAATTTTCTTGGGACTTCACTTCCTGCTGGCCTCAGTGGTAGTTGAGAAAATTCCTTTGTAAGATTTGTCAGCCTATTTTTGTATTCTAACCATAGCTCTCCCCTTGCAAAACCATATTATTCCTTTATTGTTAGGACCTAACAAAAAGGCTGCAATGCTGTTTTCTCTTTATCTTTTATTTGAAAATTGTGGAGAAAATGCCATTGCTTTTACCATAAGAGCTTTCTTTGTCTGTGGAGATGGTGAATTTCAGACAGAAGTGAAACACTATTTCCTTAGTGCCTGAAAGGAAAATTCAAGCTCGGTTTCCTTTTCAAGTTGTTAAATATTTTAAAGGTACTACTTTGTTAAGAAGACAGTGTGGTTGTGAGCCTGCATTTCAAATTCTTAAAGTAAAAGTCCTTGGGATGTCTTGAAATTCAAAGCCTTTGCCCTGCCTAATATATCAAGTACCCAAGATAGCTTGTGGTCTAGTCAGAGAGAGGACAGTCTGAGAATGTGCTCTGGATTCTGGGGTTGACCTTGAGCCCAACTCAGTCACCTCGGAGTCAGAGTATTGAAACCTAAGTCTCTGACATTTCCATGGCTGATAAAATATGTGAAGGGCAACAACTCAGTGTGAATTTGGGATATTTTTGCTTCTCTCTGTCTGTGGTCCTAAAAGAGATGTCGGATCAAGGATAACTATCTGTGATTTACAGACTGAAAGATGCACATGAGGACCTCTGTCATCTGGCTGCTGGGATACAGAGGAGGGATGGGAGGGAGGTGAGTGATGGTGAGAACAGGGCTCTGTACATTTCCACTGGGACCCTCAGACTCCACCATGAGGGGATTCTCTATAGGGGCTCCACTTAGAGGGCCTACTCTTTTCCTCTTAAAAGGGGTCCCCCCTGACCAATGTGAGGAATCCTTGAGGTCACCATACTCCTAGGGTTCTGGAGTTCTCTCCCCAATCAGCACTGAGCTCATTTCCAGGGCTTGCATGGGTGGCTTCTCTGGGTCACCCACCCAAGGGCAGATTCAGTGGCTGGTGCTGTACATCCCAGAGAACAGAAGGTGGTCAAGAAACTGTCATTTCAAGAGCCATGGTCAGGCTCGGGCACGTGGTGCAATGTTCACATACACAGCTCGAGGCCCTGTACTGAGAGCACCATGCAGCCACGCAGGAGAAGAGAAGGAGACAGATCGGGGGCCAGCTATGCTCCTGTCACCATATTCAGGGGCGGAATTCCCACCAGTGCTAAATTCTGCATTTGAATCTGGCCTTCCAGGTCTTCTCAAAGTAGAAGGATAGAAGATATTCCATTTAAGTTTTACTAGCTTAGAACTTTTAAATGTTTAGACACATTTCATGGGAGTTTTCATTCATACTCTTGCTCACAGTGTCTCAAATGTCGGGTCAGATTGGCATAGGAAAAGACTTTATGAACAAAACCTCAGTAGCACAGGAACTAGCAGAAAGAGTCAACAACTAGGATCTCATCTTATTAAAAAGCTTCTGCACTGCAAGAGAAACCACCAACAGAGCTAAGAGATGACCGACAATGTGGGAAAAAATTTTTAGCAGCAGAACCTCAGACAAAGGACTACTATCTAGAATATACAAAGAATTTAAAAAAATCAGACCCCCTAAATTTAAAGACCCAATTCAAAAATGGTCATCTGAAATGAACAACAACTTCTTAGACAAAGAAGTAAAAGCAGCAAATAAACATATGAAAAAATGTTCAACATCACTGGTCATTCGAGAGATGCAAATGAAAACAACAGTGAGATTCTACCTCACCCCAGAAAGAATGGCTGCTATCAAGAAATCAACCAATAACAAATGCTGGTGGGGGTGTGAGGAGAAAGGAACCCTATTCCATTGTTGGTGGGGGTGCAGACTCGTGCACCCACTGTGGAAATCAGTATGGAGATACCTCAAAGAACTAGGACTAGAAGTCCCATTTGACCCAGCTATTCTCCTGCTGGGTATCTTCCCAAAAGAATTAAAAGAATCATACCACAGAGATATATGTGTACCGAAGTTTATAGTGGCACAGTTTGTAATACCTAAAGCTTGGAAACAGCCCACATGCCCATCAACTAGAAACTGGATAAAGAAGATGTGGTTTTTTAAAATAAAATGGAGTACTACTCAGCCATAAAGAAAGAGAAACTAGAGACATTTACAGCTAAATGGATGCATATTGAGGCCATACTCTTAGCAGGAGATGAAACTACTGAGCTAAATCCCTGGCCCTTGAGGTGATATTCTTTAAGTGAAATAAGTAGGACACACATGTGTAAATACCAAATAGTTTCTCTACTGTGAGAAACTGAAAGTGTAAATAATGATTAAAATCAATAATTGATAGTGGGAAATAAGAAGAAAAGGTCCAAAGGGGTAGAGACAGTGGGAGAGGAAGGGGAAAGGAAAGGAGGGAAAGGAAAACGTATGAGAAAAGAAAAACATGGAAACAAAGTCTGTAAATAGGGAAGGGTGGAGGGGGTGAAGGGAGGACAGGAAATGGGGAAAAAATAAGAACCAAGATACATCATGTACAGGTACAAGCACCCAATGATAAATGTAAATGTATTGTATACCTAAAAAGTACCAATAAAAGAATCTAAGGAAAAAAAAACATTCGGGTCAGGCCTCCATGCCTCTCTCTTCTTTTCCTGTGTACATCAAAGAGCCCAAGCTGAGCAAGGGCCATCGGAACCAGTTCTCACATGTCTGTGCATCTGACCAATGCTACAAGGCTCACAGAAAAGTTAGAATAAGCTAGGACTTTGGAAAGCCTACAGAGCCTTGCTCAAGCTAGAATTTGAAATATAACCAGGCACAAGTCCACATTTTGCTGCCCAGAGTCATACTCAATGACCTGCAGCCGTTTTCCTTTCATCTGTCCGATTCCCCTGCCATCTGGCTGGTGCTATAGTTGTTTCTCTCCATCAACCCCCCTATAATGACTTTGATTACTGAGTTAATTTCTGACTGAATAGGATAGCTGAGTTATGGGGTTGTCACACCATGAATGATCGGTCAATTAACAAACATTTGTAATGTGCTAGACACTGCACACAACTCTCCTCTGGCAGCTGCCTGGGACTGCAGAATGAGTGCCTGTCTCCTCCAGTTCTTACAACAGGGGACATAGGTCACAGCCAACGAGAGAGTTGTCTCTTCATCCCTGCTTGGCTCTGAGTGTAACTATGTTTTTTGTTTTTGTTTTTGTTTTCATTTTTAGTACTACGGATTGAACCCAGGGAATGCGAAACCCGTCCCTTTTTAATTATCTTTTATTTTGAGACAGGGTCTGACTCAAAGTTGCTTAGGCTAGATTCCAACTTGAGATCTCCAGGCCTCAGCCTCCTGAGAAGCTGAAATTACAGACATGTACCACTGTGCCTGGTGATAACTGTGTTTTTATGGGTGGGAACACCCTGCCAGGAGTCCAGGTGAACTGTGGGTTTAGGGTCTCACAGGAGAAGAAATCTCTGAAATGTTATCCTGCTGTCACTAAGCTAATATTTTGGGAAATAATAAATTAGAATTTCAATATCTTTTAAAGTAATGACTAATATTTCCAGAATGAGAACACATCATCTTTCAAGTCTCTTATAGGTGACAAATATTAGAGGCCTTCCATTTCTGATATAGGATGACAAATTGATTATTTCCTTCTTTAAGGAGTCTTGAGAGATGATAAATAAGGGTGGGGAAGCTAAACTTTGCAGGTGTAGGTCCTAATTTTTTATGAAATTACTAGAAAGTAACTTCACTAGAAAGTAATAGAGAAAGTAATTAGAGATGAGGTTGCCAGCAATGATTTCTTTCCCAAATAGAAACTGTCTCAACTACTTCAGAGAACTGTGGTTACCATCCAGGAAGGAAGCAGAGAGACTGCTAAGGCAAGTTAATACCTAAGAGCTGACGTTAAGGTCGTGATGGCAAGCAATTTGGTCATGTGTTTCCACAGAACAGAGGTAGAAATAATACCAGCTTTCTTCCTTCCTCTCCTGTAATGGACAGTTGAAGAGCCCACATCTAACCTAAGTTTTCCAAATGCAATGTTAATGACAAGGATGATTTGTGCACAGAAATAACGGTCTAAAATATTGATCTAATTTGTTTATCTAACTGGAATAGGTCTTTAGAAAAGAAGAAAGTCATTTGTTACCAGAAAACATGCAGAGCTGCTTCTGTTTTATTCATTTGTTTAACAAATATTCAATAGGTACTCACTGCACTGCCTGGGCTCTGAGAATACATTACTGAACAAAACAAACAAGCTGGGCATAGTGACATACATCTGTAGTCCCGGCTACTTGAGAGGCTGAGGCAGGACTGGTTGAGCCCAGGAGTTCAAGGGCAGCCTGGGAAACAGCAAGACACCTGCCTCAAAGTAATAGTAATGATAATAATAAATTTTTAAAAACAGACATAAACCCCTTTCTTGAGAGAGACGGAGACAGACATACAGACACGGAGAGAGGCAATAACAAGTAAGTGCATTCTATTGTTTATTATGGTATGATATGCACTAAGAAGAATAAAATAGAGCAGGAAGGGGGACTGGAAGGCTGGGGAGGGGTGGCCAGGGAGATCTCATAAAGAAGATAGTCTTTCAGTGCATCTTGAAGGAAGTGAGGAAGTGAGAGAGTGGGTATTTGGGGAAGGGATTATTTCAGGGTAAGGGAAACAGTGAGTGCAAAGGAGCCAGGTGTTTTGAGCAGAGAGAGGAAGAGAGAAAGGCAAAGAGCAGTTAGAGGTGAACTGTCTGCATGTGCTTCTGAGCCATCTGTGTGTATTTCTGCAGTGGACACATCAAACGAGGCCCTGAAGGCTGCAGCAGACTTGGTCTCTGACTCTCAATGAAACAGAAGTGAAGACACACTTTCTGAATAGGGCAAGAGTCCCTATCCAATTATAGCAGAAAAATATTGAGCATTGCTTTGCACCTGGTCATGGCTGGGTCCTGCACGAAGCAGGTTAAACATAGTCCTCCTACCCCATTCTTGATATGAGTGACCTGGACAGCACTTCTCCTACAGCCCTCTGCCCCTTCACTGCCATCCTGCATAGGAAAATGAAGTCCCTTGCCCACTGTCTAACCACTTCTCATTTCCTTTTGTGATCTCTTCGCTAATGTCTATCCTGAGAGGGGCAGAATATTTTCATTACTGGCTTTTTCACAGCTGGATATCCTGAACCTCTTTCTCAGACTCCTGAACAACAGCTCCTCCATAAGGTCTGAAGTGGAAACAAGAGGCAGTTTGTTTTTGTAAACTACCAATTATAGAGTAATATGCTCTAGATATAGTGTACATATTACAGAGACTGGGGTATTATTAAAACTGAAACTGATATGTAATGTAAGCATTCTTCTATATTTGTGCTGTTCTTCATTTTCCTGTCTTTGTGTTTCACATATGACTATGCTTATTTATGTTTCATGTCATAGTTATAATTATTGTAATTCATTAGGCCCAACGTAGGAGCATCATCTTTTTAAAGAAAGGCAGCAATTTTATTTGTTTGCCTTGCTTGGTATAACTCAAACCATGATGCCATCTGTAGGAGAAGACATAAATACAATTGGCAGTTAAGTCCAGATTATGGTTGGTTTCATCCCCAAAAGGCCTGGAGCAATATTCACTGAACTACTAAGATTTTCTATCATTGCTCCATGGAGTCTTCCACATGCAAGTCTGGGTAGCGTCAAGTGGGAAACTCTGAGAATAGAGTACCTATGGGCAGACACTCAAACATCTGTGCTTCAGTTCAAAACTGTAAGTCCACTTATTCTATGCTCAGCTCCCTCTTTTTTGGTTCCCTCTCTTTCTTCACCTCCTTAATTTGTGAACATGTCTCTGTATGTCCCACTGGATTATGAATCTTTCCCCATTCTGCTTTCCCTGCCACTTCCCTTGAATTTATTCTCATAGTGATCACCTTTTTTAACAAAGCTTACCCAGTGACTGGTACTCTTGAAACATTATCCTCTTGTAGCCTCTGGAACATCACACTCTCCCAGTTTCCCTCCTCTCTAGATGCTCCTGCTTAATGACCTTTGCTGGCTCCTCCTCCTCAACCCAAATCTGATGGTGTTCTTCAGAGGTTGGGCATAGGCCAGTTTTTTTCTATGTACATTCACTCCCTAGGTGATATCATCTGTTTTCATTGCTTTATGTAATATCTATATTCTGATAACACTTCAATTTATATCATTTTCTCTTACCTGAACTCATATATTCAACCCTTTCCTTGACATCTTCACCTGGACAATTGCACAGCATCTCAGATTCGACATGTGCCAAATAGAACATTTCATTTCTAGTGCTAATCTCCTCTCTCTACATCATTCTTCTCCTAAATTGTAAGTATTTTCCTCCCTTTGTCTAATCTATCTTGGTTAATGACACTACAATCTATTAATCATATAAGCAAAATGTTTTGGATCTACTTTCAGAATGCTTTTAGAATCCATTCATCTCTTTCCATCTCCATCCAGTGCGATGGGATTGTCTTTCACCAATCATTTCTTAAAGAGGTAAGTCTTTTATCAGATATTCAAAAATCTTCCAAAAGCTTCCATTACAATTAGAAGCAATTAAAAATCTTACTATCACCTTTACAGTCCAAAGTTAACTGACATCAACTGATCTCTCCAGGCTCATTTATTTCATTTTACTTACTCATGTAGCCATTTCCCCCCTCACTGCCTATCCCCTAGCCACATCAGCCTTTTTGTAGTTTATACTGTAAGCTGGCCCCTTTCTCTAGAGTTCACATGTGTATTTTCTCCTTTACTTGGGAAGTTCCCTGAGGGTTTTGAGCTCCTTTTTATCTGCAGAACTCAGCTACTTGGAGTTATCTTCCCTGATCACATAACCAAGCCTGATCCCTGCTATCATTTTCTGTTGCAATCCATAATGACTTAATTATTTATACACACTTTTGTTTGACTCTCCCACTTGAGTGCAGGCTCTACGATAACCAAACTGTGAACCTGACTCAATGCAATGTCACCAGTGCCCATTGTACTGTCTGGCACATTGTGGGCCCTCAGGGTTTGCCAAATAAATGAAATGTATACACTTACATCAGTGGTCCTTGACACTGGATACAAACTAGAATTACCCAAAAGAGCTTTAAGAAAGAAAAAACCAAAAACAGTGCCCAAACCCCACCCCTACAGACTCCAACTTAATTGTTTTGGTGTGGAACCTGGCATCAGTAATTTTAGAATGTTCCTCAGGTGATCCTAGCATCACTGCCCACAATGAACCATGGGGAGCCATTAAGGTGTTAGCTAAATCCTACATTCTCAGAACTAGTTTATAAATGACAAGATGAGAAAGCACATTAACTGATTTGCATGGGTTCCATATAGCAATGATAGGGTCAGAAATGTTACATAGAACCACATAAAAGACCCAATCAAGAAATAGACTAGAGGAATGAACAGACACTTCACAGAAGAAGAAATACAAGTGGCCAACAAATATACGAAAAAGTGTTCAACATCTCTGGCCATTAGAGAAATGCAAATTAACAGCAAGACTCCATCTTATTCCTGAAAGAATGGCAATCATAAGGAAATCAAACAATAACAAATGCTGGCATGGCTGTGGTAAAAAAGGAACTTTTCTATATTTTTTGCTAGGAATGCAAACTAGTACAACCATTATGGAATTCAGTATGGTGATTTCTCAAAGAATTGAAATTAGAAACTCCTTACAACCCAGCTATCCTCCTGTTAGGTATCTTCCCCAAAAAGCTTAAGTCACCATACTACAGCATTACTTGTATACCAATGTTTATAGCAGCACAATTTGTAACAGCTAAATCCTGGAAGCAGTCTGTATACCCAATCAACAGATGATTGGATAAAGAAAATGTGGTATCTATATATAATGGAATACTACTTGGCTATAAAGAATGACAAATATGAGGCATTTGTAGGAAAATAGATGCACCTGGAAAACATAATGTTGAGTGAAATAAATCAGACAAACCAGCACGTATACCATATGGTATCCCTCTTTTGAGTGAGGCAAAGTACAAACAAAGAAAATGATAAAAGATGGGCAGAAAGGGACAAAGGGACAGATCTCGTCCAATAGGGAAATGGACCAAGGGAACAAGGAGAGAGGAAAGGGGGAAGGGAAAGGGAAATGAGAAGAATAAAGATATGCCATGTACAGGAGCCTAAAAAGCCTAATCAATGTAAACATTATAAGATGTAATATATGCTAAGACAAATAGTATACACAGGTATGAAAAAGGTGATTGGGGAACCAGGGATGGGGGGAGAAAAGGGGATTTAAAAATACTGTAACATGTACATGTAACCACTCCCCAAGATGACTGTAAACAGCGTGAATTACAAACCTGTACTAATAAATAAAATGAAAAAATATTACATGGAGAAAGCTGAGGAATATGAGCCCAACTGAGTGACTTAAGAAGAAGTAGGAGTGTCTGATTCTGGAGGGGAACAGGATATTATGATATTAGGATATGAGTAAGCAGTAGTGACTGAGCCCATTGCTAGCCTGATCCAATGGGTTGTACTTTTTCCTTGCTTACCTCAGGATCTGTCACATACAAATTGGGAGATGTGAGGAGATGCTCATAGCATTGTTACTCTTGAAAGTATAGAAGTTTCCAGACAGAAAAATGAGAAGACCTCTTTTTCCTTTTGTATTTTCCCCTTTATTGTTCAGAATGCCAAGATATGGATTCCTCACACAGCTAGGAAATAAATAGTTGAAAAAGGAGCCCTAGGATCACTTCAGCACAAGGAAAGGGGGAAGGTTGGGGAACAGGTAGGTGAGTAGGGTGAAGAAAAAGAGAAAGGGGGTCCAAGAAGGAAGAAAGATCAGCAGAGAAAAACTGTTAGTGTGGCCACCTGGCAGTGCACACTGGTGAGAGAAACAGGGGAGGAAACCTCATGGAAGAGAGCTGCCCCTGGGTTCCCCTGAGAAAAAGGACCCATGACAGCCTCGGGCCTCCAATATGTGCTGCATCGGCTCACATTTAGAGAGTTAGTGATAAGCACCGTGAAATCCTACCTTATGCAATCAGGGTTTAGGGCTGGGGTCTGTATGAATATTACAGCATTAGAGAAACTTTCTTAAATGCCAGGGGCTCCTGAGTACCATGGGTGGATTCAAGGGGTTTGAGGTGGTCTGTGTTTCGTGGGAGATCTGTTTATGCTCAGAAGTCACAAACTGTCAGTCCGCCTGACCCTCAAACATGTATTTTTGTCCTACACAATTTTTTTAAATTATTGAAAATTTTGGTACTTAAAGGTCAAAGGCTTAGAAACAAACACCGAATGATCTGCAAACACCAGGCTTGTATCCTCTGGGAGACAGATCTGGAGCTGGCCCCTTCCTTTCCTCTCTCCCTTTCTCTCCCTTCACCAATTCACAATCGTTTATCAAGGACTTGGTTTTACTTTCTTAAGTCCAAGATGAGTAACTTAATTGTTCCCTTATATATTTGTGTGCCCAGGTTCTCCTTGCATTAGATTTCCCCAAAGGCTGAGAAAAGATCTGAGTCTTGGATTAAATGTAACACTTTCTTGACTCATTTTGCTTTTTGAATACCATTAGTTTGGTTGTCCTTCAGAGCTATCAAATAATTTGTCTCCAAATGAGCTGGTCTGAATTTCATTCATAAGCTGGAGCTCTAGGTGACTATGCTGATTAATAAGCCATGGTGTCTCGGCTCAAATCAGCTTTTCTTTTCTCTGCACTGAGATGCTGGGTCAAGACTCATCAAACTAGTCTGCCTTGTCAGCTGCTTCCTATTAGGCTCTGCCTAAAGTGAGGACCAGGGAGTGAGGGGAGACAGGACAGCAGAAGAGGTCCTACTCCTTCCACTTTGTCATGGTTTCTGCAAGCATTGCCCCAGCAGAAATAACCCTCTCCCCAGAAGCAGAATTGAGGGTTTCCAAAACCTTTCCCACAGTCATAGAAACCTCTGATGGTGTCCTCAGGAGTATTGTGCCAGCTCCTCAAGTCTGAGATCCAGTGCTCTGGAGCCTCTTCTCAAGATCCTAGGTTCTGGTAAACCCAACTCTTTGTTCCCCAGACCCCAGGGAAGGTAGCCGCCTTCCAAAGTTACCATCGTTGAGGTAAGTCTTTAATCCTCAGACTCTGTTTAGTCATTTCCTGGTAACTCAAACTTGAGCTTGAGCTAGAATTCCAGAAGGGTGTGTTAAAATACACTTGACTAGCCTGCACCCAGAGTTTCTTATTCAGACACTCTAGGCTATAACCTCAGAGTTTGTTCTGCTACCAGATTCCCAGATGCTCCAAACACTGCTCATCCAAGGACCCCCACCAGGAGAGCCACTACCTTATGGTATATTCCTCTATTGAAATAGAATACAGTTTTCTAGCTAGACCCTAGTTGACACAATGCTCATCACTACAACAGCACACCTCCTGGATCCACCACTTAGGTTTTAGATATTTGGTGGGAGGAAGTAATCCCAACACTCTCTAACATGGGCCTCCACACAATGTTGAGTTGCTATCTTGATCTGTCAGTCCATAGCCTGTACCTCTTCTGCCCTGGCAAAGCTCTGGGGCTTCGTTTCCAATATTCCATCCTATTCCTCTCCAACTCATGGCCTACTGCCTGTATGGGATGGCTCTGCTAATTTCATCCTATTTGAATTCTGACTTCTCTAACCTGTACTGTATAGGTGACCAAGGTAACATCTTTTTTCTGGGCTTCTCCAAATCAAATACCTATTGAATTGTTTACTGTGTGCAGAGTTTCAGTATCTTTGGCCAGATATACAAAGAGGAGAAAGCCTTAGACTGTCCTCATAGAGCAGTAATCATTATTTGCATAGTTTAAAGCTATATTACATGCTTGTGAAAGATATGGAAAAAAATATCAGAATCCCTACTGAAGAGGGATCATTTTGGTTGGGTAAATAATTGTGTTAGCAAGATGTGGATGAGGTAAGACCCTAAGAAGTGCATGCAAGTAACAAGTAGAGGGTATGCAGTTAGCCCTTGTTAATCACAGGGTTTCATTTTCCAGAGAGCGATTTATGCAAGTTTGTGGCTGGAGTTGTATTGTATGGGAGGAGCCAGTAGTGCCAAGAGAAAGAAGCAGCTTCATGCCTGGTTCTGGATGGCAGGTAGTCCAAGGGCAATCTCAAGGCAGAAAGAAACATTGAACAGGAATTTTCATTAGAATATTTGCTGGTGTGAGATGTAATCTCCATTACTCCATGAAATCATCAATAAAGTTACTTGTTCCTTAAGGGTATGACAAAGTATTGAATCATTTTGCAAGTTTGGAATCAGAGACCTCCCACAGGCTAGATATACATAAATCATATATATTTTTTCATTTTTGAAAAATCTTTCTCCTTCTCTCTCTTGCAAATACACTGTAAGCATCCTGTAGCACTGACTGGATTTTAAATTCTCTCCCATCAGCCCTGGTTATTGAGTAGCACATCAATGAAGTAATTTCTGGATTTAGAGTTTATTCTTGCCTGATTCACCTAACATTATGCTACACCAAGTAGCCACAGGCCTGAATATGGCAAGTCATGTGGGTGACCCTTTACACTTTTTTTGAGCCCATGAACAAATAAAATAATGAATAAATAAAAGCACATGATTGAACATTTGGAAATATTGCTAACTATGAGCAAAAATAAAAATTACTTGTGGTTTCACTGGGCAGAGATAATCACAGCCAACAAATTCTCTCTCTCTCTCCATATATATTTATAGATAGAAAAAGACTATATATATGTAAAATATGCTCATCATATGTTATATTTTCTTTATTTTTATATAGTCAAATTGGGTTCATAATGTTCACAAAAATCTTACTGCTTCTCCATCTGCCTCACAAGCACAAGGTCGCGAGTTCGATGCCTGGTACCAAAAAAAAAAAATTTACTGCTTCTTTGATGTTTTGATACAAGCACTTATCCTTCTTGATCATATCTTTAAAACTAATATTTCCTCATTCTTTTCTACCACAAATAATGATACAGTTAACATCCATGTATATGTATTATGGGTTTATATTAGGCAGACTTTCATTTGACACATCGAAAAGCACACTTGTATTCAGAGGTAGAATTTTGTACTTACCTGAAATGAAACTCAAAAGATACAAGCCTAGAGGACCATGTAGTGTTTCAAAGGGTTTGCCAAAAGCATTGTACATGAAGAAGGCTGTTCCCACCATGGTTAGAACAACAAGGATCGTGGAGAAGAGAATGACATTGACGTGGATGCTCACTGGAATTGCTTGCAGCAAATCTGGGAAAACTGAAGATAAACCAAGGATTAGAAGAATTTCATTATCAGTAGTCTGCAAGTATAATTTAAAAAATTAAATCCCTCTTCTTTTTTTGTTTCAAAAAATCACTAAAATCCTTTTGATGAATACATTCTCACTTACTAATTTACGAGGGGCTTGCAAAAAGATTTAAAACATAAGATCATTTTATGGAATCACCATTATAAACTGGCAGAGAGGAGATTTGAGAGAATTTTTTTCTTTCCTTAATCATATGTAATTGCTTAAATAAATAAGTGCTTGCTTTATAACTCAAAACTGTATATTTTAATGCATACTTTTAGTGACATTTCTCACCAATCATCTTTTTAAAGTCTACCTTATGTTTGGGGATATCTAGGGGAATTCAAACAGAATGGTTTTATATTTCCTGTGTTAAAAACATGGTTTCTAACTCATAGAAAGATTAAAGAATGGGGCATTTTCAGTTAACTTCAATATTTTGACGTAGCATAAAGCTATGGGAAAATAATTTCTGGTGCTACAAGAAATATTTTCCATTTAGAAAACATGCCAAATCTATTTCTAGATTTTGTGTTCAGGGCAAGTTTTTCTTGTCTGCAGAGGAAATGAAATACTTTATAAATGCAGGGCTTCTCTTATCTGGTGAGGCATCAGCATGCTTGCTGTCAGCAAAATAGGCAGGGCCAATCTCTGGAAATTTAGTTCAGTCCATTTTAGTTTTACTCACATTTATCAAGTGCTGAATTTATTTATTGAGCACCTACTAGGCACTAGGCATTGTTCTAGTTGATAGACATAGGTCTAATACAAGATAGGAAAGACCCCTGTCCTCTCAAAGAAATTATAATCTAATGAGTATAGACAGTTGGCAAGTAAACAAATAAATATGATTGCTTATCTCTGAAGATGGTCATTATCAATGCCTTTCTCACTTTTACATATGTCACTTCCCCTTTACGAGGTAGAATTTTTTTCCTCAATCCCTCTCAAGAGTCACTAGGTCTTTTAACTCCTGACATTTATTGTGCACTCCATTTTCTACATCTTCTCATAATAGGAGAAATGTACTGCTGAGAAATGCACATTAAAAGTATGAAATATCACTTTCCACAAACTATGCTTAAAAAGATCAAACCAAATATCCAGCGTTAGCTGGGGAAAGAAACCCCAGTAACTTTTTCTTGGGAATAGAAACTGGTACAACTGCTTTCAGGTAGCTGAGCATTATCTATAAAGCAGTAAAATGTACATACTCTTTAGCTCAGCTATTTTGCTTCAAGGAGTCTATCCTATGGATATTTTTGGATATGAATTCAGTAAAGTGCTACAAAGATACTCATCTTAGCATTTTTGGTAATAATAAAAGTTTGAAAATCTATATGTCTAGCAATAGTAAATCTATACAGTGGAATTTTAGTCAATGACTACAAAGAATGAAACAAATCTATAAGAATAAATGTGGAATGATCATCAGGATGTGATGTGAGGTTAAATGAATAAAAGAAGCCAGATAAATAAAGAGAAATGTGTATTATTCTGCAATTTGGAGAAAAGCCAAAGGAATTATTAACAAATAATTATTTCAGCACTCTGTTTGATTTAATTCTCTCAATGCCAATCAGATAGGGGCTGTTATTAAAACTGAAGCACAGAGACTACCTACTATGCCCGAGATATACACTAAGTAAGTGGCAGAATAGAGATTTGAACTCATCCTCACTCTCACCCACCATGTAATATGGCTCCTGAGGAAAGAGACTGAGGGGCATTTCACTGTGTACCTTTTTTATGCTGTTTAGAGAATAAAAAGTTCTACCTTGCTACAAACACAATTGTTTTTGAATAATTAAAGGATAAATGAAGATATAATAAATCCCTGCAACTGTTACCGATTAAAAGAAACTTGAGGGACATATTAACAAGTACATTGTGTGAGTATTGTTTGTGGCTATGGTTTGTGACTTGAACAAATTATATATATATATATGGACAATTTTGAGAAAAACCAGGGAGCACTGAACATGACCTGGATATTAGATGATATTTTGTAATTGTTGATTATATTAATGGTATGGTGGTCATGCTTTTAAAGTTCTTATCTGTTGGGATGAAGATACAGTAAGAAAGCTCCTCAGCCCTGGACAGATGGGGTAGGGCAATGTATAAGCTAAAGTTCACAGACAATGAGCAACTGTTGCCCCGTTGGCAGGGATTGCAATGGTCCATTCTGCCCTGTCTTCCTGAGGTACAACAGTCTTGTACTTCTGGACAGATAGCTGGTCTTATGCTACGATAACCTGCTTTCTGGAATTTCCAGCTTCTGAGAAAGTTCAACCACCTCAGACTGCTTTTCTCACACTTGGTCCTCACATTTGGCTGGTGGGTTGCTTTTTACCAGCAGTTACAGAAATCCTGCTTGTATCCATAGCCTCACTGTAAAAAATGGCCTTCCCTGCCAGGGAAGCTAGTTTAAACCCTTCTACAAATTGAAGATTGTTACTGAATTGAAACAAATGCAGACAGAAGTCTCACTGATTAGCCTCCTGGAAAGAAAAGCCAGAAGCAAAAACAAATTGCTATGTGGAGTATTTTAATTCTTATGAAACCTTTTAAAATTCACACTCTTGTGAGAAAGTCCCCCATAAGGGCACTAATCCCTGAATGTTATATTTTGTCAGGGCTTTTCTTTTTTAATCAAAAATCAGAGTCTGTAATGATCATCCAGAAGCTGACAAAAATCCTCAGCCTCCTGACCAACACTAATAGAACTTGTACCTGGTTGGAGTAGAGGGCAGAACATTCAAATAAATATTGGGAAGTGACCCTTTAATGATCCTGGACATTGTGTGCCCAGGAGATAGATTTGTTTTTGTCTTTCTGTTCTTTTAGGTGTTGGTGTTACAACACAGAGAAACGATCTGAACATTTTGATCTGTGGAGGAGCTGTCATTAATCTAGCAAGTCCCTTCTGGCCTCCAGAAATCACTTGATTAGCTGTTGACAAGTGAAAGAGAGTTATTTATTTAAACAGGCATCTGATGCCACCTTAGTGTCATAGCATTAGTCTGTGTGTTCACAATTACTGTACTCTCCCTCTTTCACTTTCTTATCACTGATTTCCTCCTCTCTATGAGTCAATATATTGAGATCTCATTATGAAATCTCCTCAAGCCTCTAGTTGCCTCTCCTCTCTCCTTTATCATCAAACATCTATATATAAGTAAAAAGAATAGATCAACAATCAATAATTACATAGTATTTGCTATGTTCAAGGTAGTTTACATATATTGCATGAATGAACAGAATGCATTCAATTCTTACTACAACATGAGGAAAGGTATTATTTTATCTTTAATGTATAGAGTTTTGAAAAACCAAGGGATAGAGAAGTTAAGTAGCTTGCCTAAAGTCACACAATGGTATTGATGGCTTTGTTTTTACTCCTACCCCCTTATTTTTCGGATTAAAGTAAAATTAATACAGCAAGATAGTCTCTCCTTTTGGTTCTGCAAGATTTGATAAACAGTAAATGGATACAGTTGTGTAACCATTACCGTAGTCAAGATATAAAACAATTGCATCACTCCACCCCACCCCCCACGTAGCCCACCTCTGACCCCACCTCCTGTGTTTGTACCTTTATAAGAGTATGCCAAGCGCTTTCCACAGTGGATGAACCACTGCACCTTCCCTCCAGCAATGTAAGTGAGTCCCAGTTGTCCCATATTCCTGTCAGCACTTGGCAGGTTTTTTAAAATTGTAACCATTTAACAGGCATGTACCTTATTTCATTGTAGTTTTAATTTTCATCTCTTAAATGACTAATGAGGTCAAGCTTCTTTTTGTGAATTTATTTGCATTACATATATCATTTTTGGTAATGTTTGTTCTTATCTTTTGTGAAATTTTATTGAGCTGTTTATTGAGTTTTGAGAAATCTTTATGCATGCTAGATACAAGTCTTTTATCAGATAACAGATTCACAGATATTTTCTCCAAGTCTGTGACATGTCTTTCCATTCTCTTATCAGTGTCTTTCGAAAAGCAGTTATTATTTTTATGAAGTCTAATCTATCATTTTTTCTCTTTTATATTATGTTTTAGATGTAAAATCTAAGACGTCTTTGACTAGTGCAAGGTCACAAGTATCTTCTGTGTTTCTCCTCTTGAAGTTTTCAGTTCTAGGTATACATTTAAGTCTGTGATCTATTTTGAGTTAGTTTTGTATGTAGTACAATTTGCAGGCAAGGTCAATTTTTTTCTTTTTGCATGTGAATATCCAATTTTTCCAGATCTTAGAAATCTGAACACAGACATAGCATATAAACCAGAAATTCTAATCCTAGGATTTTACCTAAGAGAATTGAAAAGCATATGTCTACACTCAAATCTGTATGCAAGTATTTATGGTGGCTTTATTCATATTTATCAAAAAACTAGAAACAATTTAATTTCCATCAATAGGTGAATGGATAAATAAGCTGTGGTGAATTCATATAATAAAATACTACTCAACTATAAAAAGAAAGGGACTACTACTGCACACAGCGACACAGGCATTATGCTAACAAAGAAACTGGACTCAAGAGGCTCCACGCTGTATGACTGCATATACACAATATTCTAGAAAAAACAAAATGATAAGGATAGCAAATAAATCAGTGGTGACCCAGGGCTTGGAGTAGGAGAGGGTATTGGCCATAAAGGGGCACCAGGGAAATTTTCATGTTGAAAGTGGTCTGTATTTTGATTGTGCTACTTAATACATGCAGATATGAATTAGTCAAAACTCATAGATTTAAATTTTTAAAGTGGTGAGTTTTATTGTTCATAAATTGTACCTTAATATACCTTACTAAGCCAAAAACACTGGGTAGAACAAGTCCTAGAATGGGTAGGGTCTTCTAGATGTGAGAAACAGCTTCAGCAAAAGTGACCATTTGACACAGAAGGATGGGCTTAGTGAAAGAAAGGGAACCCTGAGGTAAGAGTTCCAGCACCCCCAAGTTCTGGTTCACTGAGACTTTGAGCATAGAATGAGCCCCTATTGCCCTGTCTGTAAAATTAGGGTGTTCAGTGGGGCAGCCTGGGAAAAGGCCAGGTTTTGAAAATAGACAGTTTACATTCCAATGCCTTTCCTGTCAACTCCTGAAACCTTTATTCCCTTATCTGAAAATAGGTTTGATTTCACTTTTCTTTCAGATCAGGAGGACTCACTGGCACCAATGAATGAAGTACCCAGAACATAGAAGGTACTTAGCACAGGTTCATTATTTTTAAACAATTAATTTTATTGGTACACTTTTGATATACATAATGACCACATCTATCATAGGAAATTTGTACCTGTACATGATAGATCTTGATTCCTCTTCTTTTCCCATTCCCCTCTGCTCCCTTCAACCCTTCTTCCCTTCCTTATTTACAAAAGCTTTGCTTCCATTTTTTCCCTTCTATTCTCTTTTTTTCTTTTCCCTTCCTTCCCTTCCCTCTCCTTCTTCCCGTTACCCTTCCTATTTGAACATTTTCTTCCTACTTTTCAATATCTATGATCCATTTTGGTCCTTATTTGTGCTTTCAGTTGCTCAAAAAAGAGAAACAATGTGATATTTAAACATGTGTTCATTACGGCGTGTCCGCTTCTAAGGCCATTTCCACCACTCTTCCTGATTCATCCTTCTTACATCCTTGAAGACACTGCTGAGTATTCTCTTGTCTTCTCTGCCACATCATTGAATTCCCCTTCCCCTACAGACCAGTCCCATGAGTACACAAGCACACAGTCTTTTTCTCATCCTAAAAAGACCTCCCTGAAGTTTCCTGCCAGCTCTTGCCTCTTTCTTCACTTCCCTTTCCACAGAGTCCCTCAAGGAGTTGTCGGCACTCTCCATTCTCCCTCCCCACCCCCCTCTCTCTCTTGAACCCACTCAAGTAATACTATCATTCCCAAGGAACCAATGAACTCAAAGTGGCCAAACTCCATGGTGAATCTTCATCCTCACCTGCCTGGCCTGTGTTTGATGCAGCAGCACATTCCAGGAAGGGCTGTCTTTCCCTGACTTCCAGATATCCTACTCTCCTGATTTTGCTCCTATTTCACTGACTGGGTCTGCTTTGTTGGTTCACTCTCATTTTCTGAGTTACTTGGGGGGAGGAGGGTGGCCCATTTCTTGTGCCTTTCCCCTAACCGTCTTCACTCACTCCCTTGGTGCCCTGTCCAATATTCTAGCTCTTGGTAGAAGCACCCTCAAATGAATATTTTCAGCCTCCAATGTGCTCACTGAATTCCACACCTGCATGTCATCATTTTAATTGGGATGTTGATTGGGCATCTCAGTGTGTCCCAAACAGAATCTTCATTCTCTTCTTCCTTGCATGAGTTTCCTTTAGCCTTCTTCATCTCAGTTGCTGACCACTGTTCCACCCTACCTTGACATCCATCATCCTTGACTTTTCTCTGTCTGTCACTTTTCAGAAAACCTTGTGGTCCTACCTTCAAAATCTGACTGCTTCTCACCATTTCACTTGTCTACTCTGGCCCAAGCCACCACCATCTCTTGCTTGGATGACTTCCAGGGCTTCCTAGTTGGTCACCCTGCCTCCACCCTTACTTTCTACAATATACTTTTAACCCAGAAGCCAGAGGAATCTTTGAAAAATAGATTGGTTTTTATCAATCCCCCCTGGTCCAACCCCTCTGTGTACTCTTGTATTATCTAGGGTATCATTACAAGGCCTGCAAGACCTTGCATGACTAGATCCCCTACCAAACTCTGACTTTGCCTTCTCTCCAGCTCCTGGCTCACTATGCTCTATCCCTTACCCCTTGCTGTACTTCAAATTTATCAGGCACACTCCTACCTCAGGGCCACTGTACATACTTGTTCCTTTGCCTGATATTCTCCTAGACTGTCTTTACTTCTTGGTTCCTTGATGTCTTGCTTCTTGATGTCTTTATTTCCATGTCACTTTCCTGGGGAGACTTTCTTTAACTGCCATATTTAAAGTTGTATCCCTTGCCTGGATATCCCGCCTTCTCAGCTCCTTTTCTTGCTTTTATTTTTCTCCATAGCAATTACCATCAGAAAAACTGCATAGTTTTACTTATTTGTTTATAGTTTGTTTCTTCCACGACACGAGGGCAGGAGTAGCTGTAGTCCTAACCCCCTAGAACAGTTTAGCGTGATGTAGACCAATAGTCTGCCCACTTTAATTTCATGTTTTAAGGGGATCCAATCGATGTTAGCTGACTCCAAGTGGAAACATCATGGTGGAATGGCATGGTGAAGCAGAGCTGCTTAGTTCATGGTGGTAGGGAAGTAGAGCAGGGGAACCTCCAGGAATCTTTATTTTAGACATTTTTCCTAATCAACCTCTGTCATGACTTGGATCTTGAATGCCTTCCAAAGGCCATGTGCTGAAGGCTTGACTGCCAACTTGTGGTGCTATTGGATGGTGGCACAGTCTTTAGGAGGTGAGGCCTAGTAGAAGGAAGTAGGGTTCCTGGAAGTGTGCCATTGATGGCAAGATTGGGACTTTCCCCCTCTGCTTCTTTCTCTTTTCTTTCTAGCCAACAGGAAGTGAGCATCTCTGCTCAACCACAAGCTCTCCACCATGATATTCTGCCTCACCACAGGCCCAAAGCCATGGGATCAAAGCAATCCTGGACCAAAATTTCTGAAGGCATGAGCCAAAATAAATCTTCCTCTTTATAAGGTGATTCTCTCAGGTGTTTTTTCACAGCCACAGAAAACCAAATAACCTACCCTCTTACGAAATTTTTAATATCACAGATATAATTATATATTGCCTTCTGTTTATATGTGTATCTGTGTTTATACATATACATCCTTTATAAAGACTAAGGATTTTTTCTCCAAAACCAATTTTCACCCCTTTAAGAGGCTTATGCTTCTACTGAACATGCACAATGCAGCTCTTAGATACATAAATTACATATGAATATGTCCTGCTTGGAGTAGGACACTGGGGTAGAATTGGCTGTGCTTAGCAGGTCTGGTGTTTCTTCATGGAAACCAGTGGCTCAGATTGAAAGGGATTAATGTTGCATCAGTGAGGAGGAAAGGCTATGAGAAGCAGTAAGAGGCAGTCCTATTGTAGCCCCTGGCCAGAGAAATAGAGGGGCTGGCAGTGTCAGTAGTGATGGGAGTTTCTGGTTAAAAACAAGAATTTGTCCATTAGAAAAAACAGTCACTGTAGACCTTAGTGTGAGCTAGTTCTGAGGGACAGTGGTGACAAGATGGATGGAAGAGGCTTGGGAAGAACCCATGGAAATAGAGAGAAGATAGAGTAGTAGCCAGAGGGACTGATAGGGCCCAGTGTGTTTTTTCATTTTCTTTTATTTTGGTTTTAGAAGTTCAAAGACTTTAGTTGGCAACTGGAATAGAATTTCAAATCCCTTTATTAAAAGGAAAATTTTAATCCAGCATGCTTTGGGGATTGTTAACATATGACATGGAAACTTGCTGTTTAATAATAGGTTTAAAGTTTGGGATTTGGAAAAAAGAGCTCATCACAAACCTGAATGTGACAAAGCTGTTTCTGTTAGCGGAGCAGGAGGATTGAAGGAAGGTAATCTTTGTGCTGTTTCTGTTATTTTGTCCAAAGGTCCAACTGTCTGGGGAGGTTCTTTTTATTTATTTATATTTTTTGATAAACAACATTAAAAAAACAAAATTATAATTACAATGAAATAACTCTATAAACGTAAAAGGAAGATTTTCCTTTTTTTTTTGTTCCTTTCAAGTCTTTGTACATCTTCATATATATCTCCGGAATTCCTATAATCATCATGCAGTTTTGAGAATCATATGCTGCTCTTTCCCCTTAGAATATAAGCATTTACTACATTATACATGTTGTCTTTATAGGTAATGTTGTCATTTAGGTAATAGCGTGGATTTTTCAGCACAATGACACCCCCCTGCCCGTTAGGACCTTTCACTCTTTCAGGATTATGGCCCATGCTTCAGAACATCTTCAAGAACATTCTCTTTTCTCTCATCATGGGTGTGGGAGAATCTGTGAGAATAATCCGACTAGATGAGTTCCCAGGGAAGGGATTACTTGGGTCAAAGCACTTTCTAAAAGACTGTTAGGTATGATGCAGCCTCAAGATAACCTAAAGAACACGAGCTGAGCTGTGTTTTGTAACATACACATTAAATTCTACCTTTTCAACCCCAATTCAAAGCTCCATTTCCTCTCCCTAAAGTCTGGAAAGCAGATCCTGAGAAGAAACAGAGAGGTGGAAGAAACAAGTCACTGAGCTCACTTTCTTAGTAGCAGAATGGAAGAAACCTAAGTCACAGGAGAGAGTGGGTAGAAAAGGAGCCCATACTGCATGCCTTGGTGTGGAGAGAAAGCTGTTTCACCATTAGTACTCAAGTCTGCTGTCCTGAAACAGAGCTAAGTCACCATGAAACTCTGGCAGTAGGGATGCTTGCTGCAGGAAATCTGCCCTCCTGCACTCCTCAGTAGGGTGTGCATTCTTTCGGATCTGTCCCTCTCCTACCCACCTGGTGACCTCTTCTGCCCAGCCTGTAATGCGTGCCCTTGCCCCACCCCCAGCCTTTCTCTTTTCTTCCTTGGCAGACACTGGATTCCAGACCTCCCCTGCTCCTAAGACCCTGTCATACCTCTCCATTTCTCCTAGTTGTGCCTGGCTTAAAAAGGACTCTTCAGGGTTTTGTGAACTGAATCTCAATTTCACAGAAAATATGGAGGCTATCAGGAGATTCTCTCAACTTTTAGGTAGCAATGGCCACCCTCACCTTCTCTGTGGTACATGCCCAGCCTCCCCTTTATTCTTAGTGAAAGAAATGTTTTATTATCCTGTCCAAGGCATGGCATTTTCCCATGTTCTCAGATCCATGCTTTTTCACCTTTGCTGGGGTCTTTATAATCCGTTATGCAACCACCTCTCCCATTTCTCTTCAGCCCTTCCCTCCCTCCAGCTGTATCTTCTCAGTAAGGAAGATCTTCCCTTTGTGAACACACACACACACACACACACACACACACACACACACTCTAGCCTTAGGCAGACTTTAATTATTTCCTGACTTCAGTCTTTTCCCTCATACCTCTGGACCTTTTCTCTGGGTCTTCACTTCTCATTGCTTCCTTGCTCCTGCAAGGACTTCCTCTTCCCATCATTCCATCAAAGCTGCTTTGGAAAAAGTCCCTTGTGTCTTTCTGGAAGTAACATTCTAAGTACTATTTTCACTGTCTCTCATTAGACATCTTCATAGTGTTTAAGCCTGCTAACTATTACTTCCATGGTGAAGCTCTCTCCTCCTTTGGCTTCCCCTAGCTGGTTGCCTTCCATCTCACTGACCCTCCCTCCATCTCCTTTGCTAGGCCCCCACCTCCACAGATATATTAATGTTTTCTAGGACACGTCTTTGTCTACCTTCTCATTCAGTTACCATCCCTGGGAAAGCTTACCTCCAGTTATGGTTCCAAGTCCTGCCCTTGATGTGCCCCAGCAGATCCACCCTAGGTTTTTCTCTTAACTTCCAAGTTTGTACATGATTGAAGTATACAGTGAGTGTTTAAATTTAAAAATGTATTACAGTAGCAGACACATTGCCATTAATCCCCCTCAAAAGACTCCCTTTTGCTTCTAACACATTCTGTCATTCTTACTACTTTCTACAGTAGTTCTAAAAGTCCTCCTTCAGTTTTACAAGTGTGGAAAAAAATTAGAGTGAATGCTGCTGCTGAGTACCATCCAATGAAAAGAAAGTTTTGTTAAAAACATTATGGTGTGTCCTCTTCCACCTTGTACACTGAATCTACCTCTTCTCCAAAGTCAAAATGACCATGAAAAATAAACATTTCAAATGGATTTAGAATACTGAAGCAGCCACTACAGTGCAAGACACAAAAAGGACTTCCACAACTGCTTCAGAAAATGGCAAGAATGATAGAATAAATGTGTTCAAAGCTAGGCGGAGTATTCTGAGGAGGATTAATGGTGATGTGTCTTTTACTGTAATAATTTTTTTAAAAATGTAAACATTCACGATATTTTTGCTCATACCTCATATAACTAATAGGCATCTCTTGTTGATGTTTCACAGGTATAAACATATATCCAGCATGACCAAAACCAATTCCATCTTTCTTTAAAATTCTTCCATTTGTGTTTACAATCTTAGTGAATTGTAACAAATATCCCTCCAGCAGAAATCTGGAGTTTATCCTGTCTCCAAGTTCTGTTGAATATTTTGGAAATAGTTCTCACCCTTTCCATTCCTCTGTCAGTGCATTGATTTGAACCTCCAGATATTGCTGTCCTCTCAGACTATTCTTCTACCTATCATTTGCTCTTCTTCTCATCCATCTTCTATCCTACCACATACTTTAACTTCCTCAAATGGCTTCACACTGCCTGCAAGATAAAATTAACTGCCTTGGTAGAGCAAACAAGGACTTTCACCTCTTGGTCACTGCTTTCCTTTCCTGTCTCCTAAGGTGCCTTCCAGGATTATCTTCCTCCTCCTCATTCTCACACATACTCCATACTCTAGCTTCAGTCAGCTCTTCACATCTTTACTTGGAAAGCTTCTGCAATGCAATCTGGTGACACCTAGTGTTATGGTTTAGATCTAAAATGTGTGCCCTCTTCCAAAGTCTTACATATTCAGAGGCTGGGCATTTGGAAAGTGATTGGATCATGAATACTCTTAATTTTGTCAGTGATAATCTGAAGGCATTATTGGAAAGTGGTAGAAACTTTGAAGGTAGTGGGTCATGGTGGATGTCACCTTGATAACTATATCTGGTCACCGGCCTCTTCCCCTTGGGCTCTTTCTTTCTCCCTCTGCTTCTTAGCTGCCAAGAGGTGAGCAGTTTTTCTCCACCATGCCCTTCTATCATGATATTTCTGTCTTGCCACAGATCTTAAAGCAATGGAGCCAGCTGACCATGGACTGAAACCTCTGAAACTATAAGCCCAAATAAATCTTTCCTCTTTTAAGTTGTTTTTCTCAAGTATTTTGTCACAGTGATGAAAATCTAACACAAGTAGCTGATTATCTGAGCTTTCTTGTGATTTCCCTTGCACTCATAAAAAGTAACTTTCTTGGAGCTTTCTGAAAAAATACAATAATTGAGACAGTAATCAATGCTATTCAACCATTAATAGCTTTGGTTCTTCCTCATTCTGTGCTCATAGTAGAATTGTACATCTTGGCCCCTCAGAAGTTAGGTGAGGCTATGTAACATGCCCTGGCTGAGAAAATATAAGTGGAAACAGCATGTGTGAGTTCCAGGTCAGAGAATTTAATTGACAGTGTGATGGCCTCCACAATTCTTTCTCTCTATTACAACAGTCAACATTCCAGACGGTGGCTGTGTCCTAGATTAGACCTACACTGGGTCTCTGAAAAAATATAGATACTGTGAACAAGAAACACATCTTTTTTATTTAAATCTATAAAGTTTGGGCTTACTTGTTTTTAAAACACAACCTAGCCCCTCCTGATTGCTTATACAGTTCTGCCAAGCGATTGGTTACTTTAGAACACTTCTGCTAGATTTGCAATTGTTGAACAAGCATCTTTTAAAATTTATCACATTTGCATGTAGCACAATACAAAGGCACATAATAGGCACTCAGTAATCATTTGAGGAGAGAAGTGGGAGGGCATGTGTACACTTTAATTTGCCAATAATTTGTGTCTTACATGTAAAATCATGCTGGTTTCAATAGATCATTGGAGGGTAATAAGAACATGTTTTTTCTGAGTACTAAATATGATCCTTTATTGCTCACCTTTTTATTTATGTCTTATTTGATATCTCTAAATGTTTGGCTTTCATGTCAGTGGTCTTAAAATTTATTTCATTTCTATCCACTGGATTATTTTATTGTTTTATCTATTACCGATTCCAGCTGAACAGCCATATCTTTTAACCTGAGAATTTTAAAACAGGGACTAGCAACTTGAATGTAAATCTATATTTAATGGCATTAAATAGAATAACAGATGATTGAAATACAACGTATCACCATAACAGGAAGGGTGGAGTTGCTGGAGGAAGGGAAAACAAATGACCAAACTTAGCTGAGAGGCAACACCACAGGTTGGACAGAGCATAGCTTTTGTAGTTAGGAAAGTTTGGGTTTAATCTGGTTTTGCTATTTACTATGCATGTCGGTCTCCATATATCTGAGATCCCTTATCTGTAAACGTGACTGGTAAAATAGCTGATCTCATAGAAATAGAGAGTAGAATAATGGTTATCAGAGCCTGGGGGTAGTGGGCAACACTGGTCAACAGGTACAAAGTTATACTTAGATAAGAGGAATATGTTCCATGTTCTGTTGTACAATAAGGTGATTATAGCTAACAATACTATATTGTATGCTTAAAAATATCTGGAAGAAAAGACTTTACACATTTTACCACAAAGTCATGATAACTGTGTGAGGTGCTATATATACTAATTACTGATTTGATCATCATAAAACATACATGTATTAAAACAGCACATTGTAGCTCATGAATATGTACAATTATTATATGTCAATTAAAAGTAAAATTTAAAAAAAAGAAATGTCAGAGAAATACCAAGGAGATCATTTATCTGGAAGCTCTCTGTAAATTTGAAGTAATTGCCTAAACATTCTTTTAACCTGATGAGAACAGCAGGAGGGCTGTACTTCTGAGAAGAGTGAAGAATGTGGGAACTCTGTGCAGTGCATCTCCAAGTCTGAGGCTCAATCACTGGGGGCAGGTGAGAGAGCTATTTGGCCCACAGGTGGTCAGAGAACATATGTGCATTGGGACCAAAGAGAGCCCTGCCTCCCCAGGAGTCCTTGCATGGAATTCAAGCAAACGTCTGTCTTGTAGCTGAGATGTTTTACTTTTTTCCCCTGACCAGGTAGGTGACTATTGCTATAAATAATCCTGGAACTTTTGATTTATAGTTAATTACTTATTTGATACCTGTCACATGCTTTCCTCACTGTCTGATATATTGTTCCCATTCTTGTTTCTATTTCCCTTGTGCAATTTCTTGGATATTCTCTGTAATGGTTTGTCTAAAATGATGTTTGGACTGATACTACACCTCTAAAGGGGACCCCTGGGAGTCTCTTTGGAAGGAGCAGAGCCTTTCCATAGGAGACAGGCAGAAGGAGGTCAAGACATTAGCTTTGTTTCTAATAAAGTGATTAGAGAATGTGGCTTAGACACTCCCCAAAATAAGCAGCTTCACCCATGCAGACAGGCAAGCCTGGGTAGTAGGAAGCAGGCCTGCCAAGGACAGAGCTGACTCCTTTTGCTCAGCCAATCATTGAACAGGTTTCTGTAACTGGTGAGCAGAATCGCAAACAGGGAAGATTTTGGGGGTTGAGAGCCAATTATGCTCAGTTTCTTACTCATTCCCTCTGAGGCCAGGTGGATGTAGATGAAGCATAGGATCCTTCACAGAATTATGAAGCTAAAGGAATGGAAGCCATGATCTTGGCTTGAGTTTGACCAGACAACCTCCAAGTGTGGAGAGGGAATGCTAAATACTCCTCATGCCTGCTTTCCTTCTAGTAGCTTCCCTCATCCCTAACAATGAGCCCTCTCTACCTCTTGGCCTCCATTGCTTCCACCTCTCTTGCCCACCACCAATCACCTTGGCCATTCTCAGCCATGGCTGCATGCTCAAATCAGCTGGGGAGCTTTTACACATTCCAGTGCTCAGGCCCAATGCCCAGAGATCCAGATTCAATTGGTTGGGGATGGAGCCTGGCATTAGCAGTTTTAAAAGCT
Organism: Heterocephalus glaber; assembly: GCF_053883595.1. Lineage (NCBI taxonomy): Eukaryota > Metazoa > Chordata > Mammalia > Rodentia > Bathyergidae > Heterocephalus > Heterocephalus glaber. The sequence continues at coordinate 27,856,607 of NW_028258324.1, forward strand.
CCCCAGGTGATTTTAAATCATAGCCAAGGTCATGGACCACTGATCTAACAATTTCGGTCTCATCAACCCTTCTTGTCTTCATCTGGCCAGATGTGCAATGCAGATAATGCCATCTGTTAAGCCCTCAGAACTCAGGCAGCCTCTGATAGTGATGTCAGCAATGGCGCTGCAACTTCTTCCCAGATTAAAGCCACAAAGGTAGCTTCAGAGGTCCTGTTTTTCTTCTCAACTTGTCGTCCACATGAAAGAATGTGCTTTTTTAAAAAAGTATTTGGCCCCTTGGTGCTCAGCTATTCATTTTCTTGAAATAGAGTGAGAGATGATTTCTTTCTTTTTACAGAAATGCTCTTGATCTGACTTTCCCCTTCAGCTCGTCTGCAGCCAGTCATTACGGAGAGCCAGTAAAAGACATCCCCTGACATAAGCTCGATTCATTCATCTCCCTTAATATCACCCAGAATCTCATGCCCAGGTATTGAGCCAGGCTTCTGATGGCCACGTGGTCAGGCAAAATGAAATCCATGACCCCAGCACTTAAAAGGAGGGGACCTGATGATATGATAGAACCGTTTAAAATACAATTTTCTCAGCACTTCACCTGAATTTCTCTCAGCTGAAGTGTATCCACCTGACTCAGGCCCATTCAGATGCAGCCATCAGTGAGTCTTAATCACCATGGTGGCTTAGGGATGGCAGCTGCTCTGGCACATATGTGTCTCTGATAACAGAACCTATTTAACTGCTCCTAATCCACAGGGGTATGATTATGTTGGGGTAATAACTCCTGAGAATGCCTTTGCCACCGCTACAACATGCTGAGAAGGAGCAAAATATGAACTCTGCATAAATTAATCTGCCAGGTACAAAATTTGCTATTAACCAATTCTATTACACCTGTAATAAAAGTGTATCATGCCACACCCTGTCCGGGTATCTAAATGCATGACTAAAAGGGAAGCAAATTTGTCATTCTTTAACGTGTATGAAATTTGTTAAAAAATATGCCTATAGCTTTATAAAACCCTTAACATATCTCAGAGATAAAAATGAGCTGTTATTTTTTATTTTTTAAAAACAAGACTTTAATTCATGTTCTGATTCTATTCCATTGGTAAGACACCAGTTCTTAAAATGAATAAAGTGCTTGTACCTGTTTTCTCTTTTGGTCCCTGGCTCAGCTTTGAAACAGTTTATGTCACCTCAGGAAAGTCTGCTATTTTGTTAATTGCTGTGGTGAAATCATTGCTGTAGTCAAAGTAACTGACTTTGAAGATTGTACCATAAAGACTTTAGTTGGTAGTAATCTTCAGTCAGGTAACCACAAGTGCAATCACATATCTCTGCCTTAAACCCAGTCAGTCTCAAGACAATATCATTTATATAACTCAAAAGTTGGAACGAAGCATGTGACCTGCTCAACCTAGATCATTAAACAGGCTTGACTTGACTTTTTTGTCTTCCAAAGATCAATAACTGGAGTTTTTATATCATGACATTAAAATGTGAAATTTAAAAAACAATGAATGAATTCAAGTCACATGGACACATAAAAACAAGTTATCGTGAAGTATTGTCATTTTTCAGATAGATGATGAGGGCTGAGGATGTTGCTCCGTAGTGCAGTGTGTGTGCACTTGAGGCAATGGGTTCTATACCCTAGCACCCCCCTACCCCCCCCAACCGCCACTCCCACAGATGGTGAAATTGAAGGCTAATCTTGTATGGTCTTCATCTTTTGGAAGCCTGTTTTTTGTTTTTTGTTTGGTTTTTTTGGTACCGGGGATCTAACTCGGGATCTGGCGCTTGCAAGCCAGGCGGCAGAACTACTGAGCTAAATCCTTGGCCCTTGGAAGCCTTTTCGTATATTCTAAGTAGGCAAGATTTGGCAAAGGAAAGAGTGTAATCTAATGTATGCCTTTGAATTTGAATCCAGGTCTGCTACCAATTGAATTTGTGACTTCAGGAACATATCGTGACCTGTGTTTCCAGTTTCCATACTTGTCCAAGAGTTACTTGTCATAACACTGTTCACGTAGGGATTGGAGAGAATATATGTAAAATGCTTGGCATCTATGCAGTACTCAATAGATGGGCAGTTGAAATAAGCATTTGTTTTTCTTCTGAAATGTCTGAAAGTCCATGGAATGAATGAATTCCCCTCAGAAATTAGAAGAGAAAGCAGAAAGTATGAGAACAATCTTGGAGTCATAACCCAATAGGTAAAACTATACTACAGGGTTGAGTTCCAGAGCTCTTAGAACCATCATTATGTTAAGTGAAATAAGCCAGGCACAAAAAACCAGAACCTCATGATCTCCCTCATATGCAAGTTTTAAAAGTTGACCTCATGGAAGTTGTGAGTAGTATTGCGGTTCCCAGAGGCTGGGTAGAACAGAGGAGACATGGGGATGGGGAAAGGTTGATCAGTGGGTACTAAGTTACAGTGACATGGAAGCAAAAAGTTCTGGTGGGCTGTTGCTTAGTAGGATAACTATACATCCAAGTAATGTACTGTGTATCTTAAAAAGCTGGAGAAAGGATTCTGAACGTTTTCACCATAAAGAAATGATAAATGTTTGAGGAGATAGATAAATTTATTCGGATTTAAACATTAAACAATGTATACTTGTGTCAAAGCATCACATCCCATAAATATGTGCATTTTTATGTATCAGTTAAAATATGTTTAAATACAAAAAAAGGAGAGAAACATCCCTGTTAGCCCTTTACATTAGCTCCCAGGTGTGAAGGGCAATGATCAATGATTTTACTTGCTTAGAATGTGGGATAATTTAAAAGGAAGAAAGGCGTATGAGTGTGTGCATGTGTGTGTGCACATGAGCACACATTTCCAAAATCATAATTTTTAAACAAGGCTGATTCTGCAAGGTTTTGTTTTGTTTTGATTAAGATACTGGAGGGTAGTTATTAGTGAAAGGGAGAGATAAAAATCCTTTCTCTGGACTAAAAAAGGAGAACAAGAAGTTTCTTTCCTCAAAAGCATTTCCCCCACATATCTCACAGCTCAGAGGATAATTTTTATGAAGTGCCTCTTCTGGGTAAAGAATACCCTTGGAGTGTTAGACACACTGATCATTTCTAACTTCTTACATTTATCAGCTTAAGAAATTAGACTTGGGGAAGAAGAAGTATTTAGTAAGGATGAACGAAGAGTTTAGGAAAACTTGAGAAGAGTACAAGATTAGCGTCCCTGCTTTTTGACCCTTCCTTTTTGACTTTCGCAACAGCTCCACCTCAGTTGTTTGGGTATTTATGGTGGCTCCTATCCAGGAGCCCAAAGCCTCATGGGGCTTTTGAATGGTGACAGGGTTATATGGGTTTTATAGTAGACTTATTGTTAGGAGGTGAGGCCTGGTCAGAGGAGGTATGTCACCGAGGGGCGTGGCCTGGAAGAGTTTATCTCTCTCCCTGACTCCTCTCTTGTCTCTCACTGTTTCCTGGGTGCTGTGGCATGAGCAGCAGCTATTGCTGTGCCACACTCCTGTGCCATTCTGTTCTGCTTTGGAGCCAGCAGGTTATGGACAGAAACCTCTAAAAACTGTGAGCCAAATAAACCTCCCTCCTTTAATTTGTAGATGTTGGATATTTTGTCCCAGTGACAGAAAAGTGATTAAGACACCATTTCTCTCAGGAATCCACTAACCTATCTCCCCAGAATTCCAAAGCAGCCCATTCTTCATTAGCTCCTTCTTCACTGTGATTTTTCCACACAAAAAGTAAGAGATTGTGACAGGGAAGAAAAAAAGTACTCACTTTGATAATGAAATTTGTCTGGGTCCTGATAAATAGCAGGTATTTTGGAATACTTTAAAAATCATGAGCTTTGAGGAACAGAGTAAAAGCACTCATAACTCACCACTTCTAATAATGGTGGCTGAAATCTGTCAGTGGAGGGAGACTTCAAGTGACTGAGACTAGAAGGGTCATATAATTTTAAAGCTAGAAGGGCTTTTTCAAGAATAGCCAGTCACACATTTTAAAGATCACAGAGTATTTGAACTGGAAAAGATGTTAAGAAATTACCTATTTTCAGATCCTTTTTATGGAAGCAAGACCTAAAAAGCAATCAAGTGATGAGGTTTGCTCAGGTCTAATCCCCATTAAGTGGCCAACTCACCTGAAATCTAGGTTGTTTAATCACAATAGTGTCATCTAACTAAACATTTGTTAGAACTTCTTTGTATCATGACTGTTTTAGGCCCTGGTTTGAGGGAGTACCAGGACAAATAATATCTATCCCCTGCTTTCTTGAGGATTAGGATGTTCTTGCAGAGAAGAAATACACATTCTCAAATACTTAGAAGTGTTTTGAAATAATGGAGAGGACTTCAAGATCTAGGAAGGACAGACTCATACTTGGCTGAGTGAATTTGAAGGTTATTCCTTCTCACACATTACTATCTTCCATTCCATTAATTGCATTTGTTGCAATGAGGAATGATAGACTATATGATAGACTTTTTTCATAGGTGAAGAGACTAACAATAGGGCCCCTAAGTGAAAAGGTAGAAGGCATACTCTGGCTAGATAAAAGTGGCTTCCTTCTCTTTTCTCCTATCAGATAGACTTCCAAGGTCAACTCCGTAGCCTCCCTACAACTTTCTCCCCCACCATGCCTGCTTCCACATAGGCCCTATGTTATGGTTTGGGTCTAGATGTCCTTTTGAAGCCTCGTGCAGTCAGAGGTGGTCCAGAGTGTGTGGTGCTAGTGATTGGTTTGGCACTGCCCTGATCCCAGTAGTCTGAATAAGATAAAAGGAGCAGAACGACACTGTTAAGGTCCCTTGTTGGTTTGGCTATCGTGTGGGTGCTATGAACTGTTTCTCCTCTGTGATGCCTCTCTGCCACTCTACCTTGAAGCCAGCCAATTATGAAATGAAACCTCTACAAACTGTAAGCCAAATAAACCCTTTCCTCTCTAATTTGGGGTGTCGGGTATTTTCTCTCAGCAATGAGAGAAAAGTAACTAACACACTCTACTTTAAGGAAGGGTAGGGACAGCAAAGCCCTTTGCTGCTCTACCATGGGCCAGGCCGTAGCAGAAATGCAGGATGTGCAGGATGGTGATAAGTGGGTCCCCTGGGGCATATCAGGTCAGCGGGGGACAAGAGGTAGAGTTGAAAGAGACCATGAAGATGGAGGGTGCCAAGTCACAGTGACCCTGGGTCACAGAGATCCTGGGTCCAACTGCAGTGCTCTATTCCAAATATGTTCAAGAAGGCACCTTCTTGTTCACAGAAGTAGTTTCATCATCCTCTCTGCAATCTAGGTCATACGCCTCATTTGGTAAAGAAACTCTACTTTTCTAAAATATGAAGTGAGCTAAATCTCTGTTAAGCTTTTTACAAATTTTCAATGGTAAGGTCCAAATGCAAATGCTTTACAAAGTATGACTAAAGTTACAAGCTGTGATACACGACTATTTAAAATTTATTTTTTCACATTTAAAAAAAAAGGATTCCATGTGTTTTACCAGTTCATTGAACTGCCTTGGCAATGACTATATCAGTATATCTAGGAATGATTGATACCATATGATTCTTGGTAACATATTTTGATATGTTCTGAAATGTTTCAAACCACCAAAACAGAAATCCACCCACATGCTCTGAGCTCAGAACTAGCAGTTTTTGTCTTATTGACTACATTTAGAGTTTAAACATCATCATTAAAATCTTACAGGTGATATATCAGGAAAAATTAAGCCCACCAGTTGTGTTGCCTTGAAAGGAAAATCTTTCTTCATTATAATGAATGAAATTGTGTGCTAGGTACGAATGCTGTGACCTCTAGAAAATGAACCACTGACCCATAACTGCATGAGAATCCACAAGAGTAAATGAGGCAGAAGTTTTCCCAGCATAACTGTGCATGCTAGCAGAGCAGATTCTTGTTATAATTAAAAGATATGGAGTGATCAATTGGGAACATTTAATAGGAACAAACATGACTACATTGTCAAACTTTTCTTCTGGTGCAGTCCTCATTCTCAGGTTGTGCCATATATCTAGGTTTTAAAAGTGACACGAACATTGCACATAAAAATAACACACATAGACTTGTAAAGCAGAGCCACTAAAAAGTCATTTAGAATATGGACACCATCAATGGCCAATTTATTCAGAGTGAATCTCCCTCTAAATCTGTACTGTCTAATCCAGTAGCCATTAAAATGGGCACCTGAAATATGGCTACCCTGCATTAAGCATGCTATAAGTATAAAACAACACAATTTCAAAGCACTAAGTAAAACAAGAGAATTTGAAATATCTCAATAACTTTTATATTGATTACATGTTAAAAATGATAATATTCTGGGTTTCAGGTTAAAGAAAATATATCATTAATTTAACCTGTTTATTTTTGCTTTTTTTTAAATGTGGTTACTAGAACATTTTAAATTGCATAAGTGCTTTGCATTCATGGCTTGAATTGTATTTCTTTTTTTCGAGACAGGGTCTCGCTATGTAGTCCAGGCTAGCCTCGAACCCATGGCAATCCTCCTGCCTCAGTCTCCTGAGTGTTGGGATTAATGGCGTGTGCCAATACACCTGGCTTTGCATTGTATTTCTGTTGTCCAGTCCCGGCCTAAATGAAAAGTTTGGATAAGCAAAATAGAATTTAGTAATGCAACAGAATTGAAATTCATATTAATTGATGATAATAACACACACACACACACACACACACAGCCATAAAGCAATTGGTATTTTGATGTTACCTTTTCCATTCCTCCCACACCGGAAAGTTTCTGCAAATCCAAATATTTGCTTAATAACTTTGGAGAGGAACAATGAAAAAGGGGATGGTTCTGGGAAATGAGTTGTGCTCTAATCATAAGTTGGTCTCTGGAAGAAAGGGAAAGGAATCATCTGCCTGTGTTCTCTGGAGGCTCTTAAAGAGCTTTCTCAAAGAAAGCTATTACTGAGAAGGCAGTTAAGCCTCTTATTCTTTTATATTAAAAGGATTTATACTCTTTTATCCGGAAGAATATCAGAGGACTCCTACTTCAATGATACATTGATGAAACATCATTAATAGCATCACGGTATTTGGAATGAGAAAATGTGAACCCCAAACATACATTGCAATGGGACTATAAACTTCAAGAGTGCCATATATCCCAATGGCATGTTGACTAGGAAGTTTTAATATTGAGAGGGATATTTATTTAGATGAACCTTATGCTCTTTGGGGAGTCCATTAGATCTGTTTATTCTCGAGTTTCTCCAGCATTTTATGTCTCATTGAAAGAGATACTTCTATGCTTAGGCAGAAAAAAAAGTTATATTATTAGTACACTTCTCTGGATCTCACCAAAGTGAATGAGATTTTAATATGAATACTTACATGTAGTATATAGAGAATACTTAGTATGTGTAGTCTGTGGTACATATAGATAGATGCTTATCACCATAGAACAAACAAGTGAATTAAGTTTTCTTCACGAGGTTGGGGAGAAGTGTTTGGGGTATTATGGAGGCTAATTAATTCTAGGAGGTAGGTGAGCATGTTGTTTTAGCCCCACCAACTCTGCTAGTCCTCACAGAAAGCAAGAGGGGCACTTGATTGGAAGGACTTCTTCAAAGATAGACCCAGCACAGGAGGAAACAGGCACAAAAATTATTCACTGAACTGCAAGAGGAAAGAATGTGGCCCCATGAAGACTGAATAAAATGAAGTACATAAAGTGCCTAGTGTGTAGTAAGTGTTCAGAAACATCTTGTTACTGTTTTGAAACATGTTCTATGACATGAGTTAAGTTTATCTCCATTTCACTGTGGTAAATACACAGGCTTCTGAGTATTCACTGTATACTTACACTTTTGTTTAAATTCATCTCTGAGAAGCTTTACTCATGCTGTCATGATTAAATCATTTCACTCATCCTTATTTTTCCTTTTTCTATTTTTCACTACACTTGCAGACCACATAACATTCTGTTTTGTTCTCCTGCCTCCACTAAGGAAAGCTGAGCAGCTCTAACAGCCCCCAACATCTTAATGAACTACACGCATTCAGTGAAAAGAGTTGGTATCCACTTCATGAAATCTACTTGATGATAATTCCTTGAAAAGCTGAAGACTAATTCTTGGGGATTCTCTAGAACCCTATGAAAATTCATATTAATTTACAACATCTGTGAATTGAAGGTTGGTGCCCAGTGACTACTAAGAAGATATAAGGAATGTTGCAGAAATACAAATAGACCAGCACTGAAATTTAATTAGATGCTGCATATGTTAATAATAAATTCAATTAATTTCACCTTCTACCTATACTAGAGGAGAAAAGAAACTCAGGCAAAATAATAATTCATTTTAAATGCCTCAATTGGTAACCTCCTTTCCTGAAGAGTGATTTATGCAGTAATTTACTGACTGTGTCTTCATAAGATTGTTCCAAACCAGCCCTTCTGAAATAATAATAACTTCTGAATGTGTGTTATGAGAGATATAACAAATGACTTCTTATTAATTTTCATTTAATGAGTTTCCTATTCACATGGTAATTTTTAAAAAATTCTCTTCTTAAGATAAACAGGTTATAAATACTGTGGATAACACTTCTATTTCACAAAAATCATGACAGGAAAATCTGTCTCAGTCTCTACATGATTTGAAGGTCAATCAGTTGCAGATTTTCTATACTAAATATGCATCTAATTCTTTCCCCATTATCCCAAAACATTTAAAATTTCTATAGTCAAGTTACTTTAAATTGGTTAAAAATGAAAACAGATTATCAGCACCAAAGGTCCTGGCAGGGATAAAGAGGGTGAAGGACAAGAAACATGGGCCATGGGTGAGGAAGAAAAGCAGGTAGCATTAGCTAAGAATTAGCTCATGACACCGGTCCTTTATTAAAGAACAAAAGGCACAAAGAGCATTTCTTACAGCTTTCATATTTCCCTAAGTTCCCTTAAAAAAAAAAAGACTCCATAATTTCCTACATGAAGAGTGACATTTGAGGTTCTTAATTGCTTATGTTTTCAAAATCTTTAGTTAAATAACAACCAATGAACTATGTGTTGTTGTAATACAAATAGCAAGAATGAAAAATTAATAAAATAAAAATAAAACAATAAAAACTAGAAAGAAGAAATTACTCTGGGTCTTAGGTATTTCAAATGGTTCACACCAGTTTAAAAAGTCCTGCAATAAACAGGTAGACCCTCAACATAATTCCTTGCAACAGTTGGACGAGTGTTCCAAAGTATTCAATAATTCAATACAATTGTTACTTACATGAGAACCGAAAGGGCCTTGCTCCTAACCCGCACTGCCTTACACCCTCTCCGTGGAAAAGCCCATACTGCATCTCTCCCATGAACTTGTCCAGCTCCTGTCCTGAGGCATTGACAAGCAGAGCCCCTGTTTTGCAGAGGATGGTGGCTTTAATCCACAATGGTGTCCCCAGAGCTGTCACAACTCCGAGAGCACACACAAAGCTTAACACCCCAGCCATGCAAAAAATGATTTTCTTCTGTTGGTTTGGCATGTTAAGAAACAGCTGTTATGAGGGTGCAGTTCAAAAGCAAGACCTTTGTGCACATCAAGAAGAAACTGCCTCTTTGACTACATTTATTATAAAGCGAAGAGACAGATGCCAGCTGAAAAGGCAACTTCACCATAGATGGTGGTTCTCGCTGGGTTGAATGTCAGTCTATGAAGTTTTCTTCATCACTCATATTTGGCTTCTCTCCTCTTGTCCTGCTTCTTCTCTCTAAATTGAAATCTTTGAACTAAGAATCTGTAAAATAAAACTCAAACTACCTTAGAGTATGTCCTCTTGTGTCACTTTGTAACAAAGGTCTAGGATAACAGATGGAGTCCTCCGTGTAACTTGATAAATGTCTCCCTTCCTCAGCCTGTTGTCTGATTGGGTAAGTTGAAACTTTCAGAAACAGGCTTGACTCTTACGATAAATTTTAAGCAACTCGAGAAGCTCATCTCTTGATGTGTTTTTAGTTTGTTTTTGTTTCTGGAGGGGGAAAAAGAGGAGCTTTGGCAGAGGTAGAAAGAAGTTGCAAAATATTAATTAATTGAGTTTGCAATTTTTTAATTATAGCAGGATAAAAATATTTCACTGCATTGGGTCCTGCATGGATATGAAGCATCCCAGAGTAACACAGGGACTTGTCCTCCTACCTCCATCTCTCAGATCCACGGCTCAGAAGTGATGTGGATGTGAGGATGTGATTCAAATTCTTCTTGGCAGAATTTGAAAATACGGAGATGCAGGTGCAAATATATGGATTTCTAAGTGCTTTCCTTGAAAGCATTAGGCTGCTTCAGTATGACAGAAAGAGAATGTGGCTCTGGGTCTAATAAGTACCAGAATCTATAAAGACAAGGGCATTTTAATGGAAAGGGATTGTGGTCAGAAAGAATTCAGCATAGAAGGGCAAGGAAGATTAGCTTTTAGGGAGACAAAAGACAAAGTCATGGGCAAAATTATGTAACAAAATGGGTTTGTTTAAATTGTAAAGACCTGAAAGCTAAAGCTCAGAATTCAGTGACAGCTTCTTTATTTTGCATGTCCCATGAAATTCCTCCTTCTGTAAATAGAAGTGTGTATGTGATTATTCACTGAACAGCTACTGAATGCCATGGTATTGTGCTGAGCTCTGACCTACAAAGTTAATTTTTAGTAAGTATTTAATATGTCTGGGTCTTTGCTAAGTATTTCACTTGAATTATGTTATTTAATTCTTATAATTATATGAAGTGATGTTACAAGATGATTATATTCTCATTTTATAGATATGGAAACTGAGACCAGAAAGATCAGGCAACTTGCTGAAAAGGAGAGGGCACTGGGAGTCAAATAAAGGTCTTGGAAATCTGAGGTTTATGTGCTACTCTAAGCAAAACCCCTAACCTTGAAAAGACAGCAAGCATTTCAGTTTTAGTTGAGTTGGACTGGGAGTAGTAGTAAGGACCGAGTAGCTGATATTAGTTATATATCCTGGGTTTCTGTAGAACGCAGACATCTGCAAATAGAACTTTCCCAGTTGGCCCAAAGCACATATTTATTCTAGCTACTATTCTCCTGATCTACCCCTAAGCATATTGGCTTAGAAGAAATTAATAAATGAAGATTTATTTCACACCATTGTCAAGTATAAGTGAGCCTCTATCTCATACACATGTGGAAGGAAACTTTGAGGTAGTATTGGAGTAAAGGTGAGTAACTCTTTTAGTAGTTTGTAATGCCTGACTTGTTAAGAATAGACAGCTAATTGAGAACTGATTCAAGAATGCCAATACCAATGTACCTTAAGGTGAGGAGAAAAGCAACATAAACCATGGTCACCGAAGAAATGGGCAGATAGATTCCAAAGAGGCACTCAAAATAAGCTTTAAAGTACGTCTTTTTATTTCAAGACTAATTTTCTCTGTAACTCGACACACATAAAAACAACACAACTCAGATTATTTGGCAATCCTGTGATTTCTCCCTTGGATTTAGAGTAATAGTCATCATAATAAAACAAGATGGCACCAGTACCCCCAATACTTACTTATCTAGGTATATACATGTCCCACCCACTTTAGAAACCTTAGTTCAAGATGTCTGAGAAGAGTTAAATGTATTAAATCAACATATTTGGTAATTGGAAAAGACAGAACATTTCTAAAGTCAAGGAACAAAAATTACAACTTTATAGTGTTAATACCTCTACAGAAAGGCTATGGCAAGAGAGGAGTAGTTAGCACAGGACAGTAGTTTAATTAACTAAAGCTCAGTCAAGTGTGTCTAAAGCTGTCCAAGGAGGAAAGCTTTGACTATGAATGTAGAAAGCAATTTGATCACATCAATTCTTAGGTTTGCATTAATCTGTAGTGAAGTGATCACTGGTCTATAGAGACATAAGAAAAATAAATACAACATAGTCTTGTGTCTTGGAGTTATGTCCTTTCTAATGCTTGTTAAAATTTCCTTTCTTTAATGAAATAATGGTAGCTGAATCTTTAATGTCCTTACTTGGCAACTTGAAAACTTGTCTAAGCCTTGCCTTTTGCTCTAACCCAGTGGTTCTTAGCTTTGGCTGCTCATTGGAATCACTTGAGATTTAAAAAATACTGATGTTTGCATCCTCATCCCTGAGAGTCAGATACATTTGAGTTTAGAGTGTGGCTTTAGCATTGAAGCACCCCCGATGATTGCAGTGTGCAGCAAAGTTGAAAACCACTGCTCTTACACAGTCCTCATGTAGCTGTCTGCTGATTACTATCTAGGCTTTGCAGGTATTTCATTGCTGGGATGCATTCAGTACAAATATCTCAGTCACCAGAGAGGAGTATTCTCATAGCATGAGCATTAATAGCTCAAACTTCCTTGAAGTTGTTCAGCACTAAGAGCATGATCTCCTCTAAATGTCCTCCTGGGTCAGGTTTCAGCATATCCAAGATTGAAGACCAGCCCTTGGCTCACAGATTTGCCCCCAAATTACCATGCGAATGTCAGCAGTGATGTGTCCCGATCATGTGAGGCAGCCCCGCTTGGGTCCTACGCCTACATCACCTCTTCTCTGTGCAGCTTCCTTTCAAAATCCAACGTCAGCCGCCCACAGGCCGCATAGTAGTGTGTGATCCACCCTCTGAGGCTGATATAATAGAACCTGGCAGTCATTATGCCTGACAAACTTCTTTTGAAATTTCATCTTAAAAGGCTTGAATGACAGTGATGACACCATTTTCCTTGCAGTCTCTCTGAGAATTTGAGTCATTAATGTCAGCAAGTTTTCACCAAGTATCCTACTGAAATCTTTACTTCTTTCAATCTTAATAGGAATACATTTGGTGACATAAGAAAATGGAACTAGGCCTCCCCCTCTCCCCTGTAACCCGTCTCAGGTACTAGATAATGATATAATTTTCCAGAGTGACTAGAGAGACTACAGAGAAAGGAGCACAATTGCAGACTCTGTTTTTGTTTCTAATGTAGCATTCTAGCCTCTTCTCGTGCTAATTTGGCTGATTTTTTTTTCCCTTATGGCCATTTGAAAACAAAAGCCAAAAAAAAAAAGGCTCAAATTAAAGGCAGCTGAATTCTCACCTGACATTGCTTCCCAAGTGTAATAGCATGGTATGGCATGGGGTGGAAAAGATGAGATACAGGGTCTGTTTTGGGGTCTGCCACTCAATCAAAAATTCTTCCATTTTTCTGGCATTCATTTTATGCATTTATGAAAATAGTGGTCTGTGCCACATAAGTGATTCTCAAATAATTTTAAAGCAAAAGAAACCCCACTTCCTCAACAGAAGCTTAGGTGAAATAAGAGACAAAAATTGAGCTGCTGTACTGGAATGGGTAGATGGTCTCTCGCTGGGTCCTGTACTCCTTGCTCCCTGTTTCAAACTCTAAGATAAGCTCTCAGAAGCAGTGTTTGGATCCCGTAGTGCCCTCTAACTAAATATCAGGGGGCATATTTTATGTGTGTGTGCGTGTGTGTGTACACTAATACCCCCAAACCAATGTAAATAGTATGTATTGCAAACATATACCAAAAAATTAAAGTATATACAAATTGTAAATTATGAAACTAAACTTTGTCCATTTGCCAGATTATTTGTCTCTTTTCTTTGTTATAGTAACCTATTAGCTATTACAGATTATATTGCCTAGGGATACTGCATGGTTGATTATTCTAATTATTAATTTTCAGGTTATTTAATAAGAGGTTCTACATTTTGTCTGATTTGTCACTGGTAGTACTGATTTTGATTTTCCTCCAAATGGATCATATATTCCAAGGCCTCTCTAACAGAGATTCAATAGGGATCTATCAAGCTTCCTATTCTAAGGCAAGAGGGCTTCGTAAATCCGTCCCATTTTTCTCATCTTTGAAGCAAAATCTGGCAAATTTGATTGACGTTCCTTAACTAATTCAAGTTGCTGGTGATCCTCAAGTAGCATTGTAATTCTCTAATGACTGTAAGGGGGAGAAACACTCCATGGAAAGAATTGATTGATTTATTAGAGGGAAAATTACCACATGTGCTAGACCTTGATTGCAGCTAATATTTGTAGAGTTAATTGCTTGAACTACAGGATTAAAAGGATTGAGAGAAGGGAAGAAAAAGAAAACAAAGTTCTTTTGGAATACAGATGAGCCCACAGTGGATTTGGACTGAGAGGGAGAATTCAGGGCAGGGATTTTCAGAGCTGCTGCTGACTGTGGGGGACATTTCAAGAAAGTGGAAGTGTTAGGTCTCATAGAGCAGTCACAGAGGCAGCGAGCATGGAGGAAAGTTGCCGCTGATGTGATCTATTAAATAAGATGTGATGTAATGCCTTTAGATTGTCTAAGTTTTGTCTTAGTATCTCACACCAAGCCTATGCTGGTATTTAAGAACTTAACCCGGTAGAGTGTCTGAGCTATTACAGGAAGCAAGGAATGGTTAGTTAACCCAAAGAGTCATTGCTTGAGACACTTCCTTTAACAATAATAGATGAAACAGATTCCTAGTACAGGGAAATAGGTAACAATTTTTCTGGTTGATATAACCTGGGGTAGATGTGTTAATGTTATGGCTTATATCTAGATGTCCCCCCTAAAGCCTCATGCAATCATAGTTGGGCTTTTTGGAGGTGGCTGGATGTAGGGTGTTTGATCCTAGGAACAAGTTGGATGTGATACTGGGATTGATTCATGGTGCAATGCTAGGACTGATTCATGGTGCGATGCTAGGATTAAGGCTGCCCCACCCTGGATGAGGCTGCCCGCCCTAAGGGTGGGTATCCTAGGTGGAATATAAGGGACAGAAAAAGAGTTGCTGCTTATCACTTGCTGCTTGCTGTTTTTACCTGCCATGAACAGTTTCTCCTCTATGATGCCCCTCTGCCATGCCACCTTGCCGTGCAGCCAGTTGATGATGAACTGAAACGTGTACAAACTGTAAGCCAAAATAAACTTTTCCTACTTTAGCTTTGAGTGTCAGGTATTTTCAGCAACAAGAAAAGTAACTAAGAGAGTTTAGATAATGAATTTTGGAGTAGATTGATTCTGTCACTGAAAATATTATTAGTGTATAAGTGTTTTCCTTTGTGTTAGTGTGTAATAATTCAAGTACTGACAATTTCCTTGATGACTTATTCCAAAATAACAGAACAATATCACCAAAATTTTATACATGTGGTAGCTGTTTGTCAGTTCTATTTTAAGTGCTTTATACATATTAACTCATTTCTTGCCAGACACCTTGGGAAATATTGGATTTCCTACCCCCTCCTTTGAGATGTTTTAGTTAATATGATAGTGTAATCTTCAGTCAGTTTACAAAGTTCCCTAAAATATTCTTGGGGTAAAGAACTGGATAATAGTATAATTAGATTTACATCTTGTCAAATCTCCAGAAATAAGGAGTGTTGACTTATGGAACAATACCAGCTAGAGGCATATTTAGACTAATTCATCTATACATTTTTATCAGTGACTTGCATAAAAATATAAACTATATCCCATTCAAAATTTTAGCTACATACCAAACCTTTGTAAGAGCACAATAATCAGTCAGCTAAAAATAATGACCAAATGGAGATTTGATATTGTCTTAATAGTTACAAGAATGGGAGAGAAGAAACAAGATACATTCAGATTCTAAAAATATAATTTTCTTTTTTTATTAATTTTATTGGTACATTTTAGTTATACAATATAATAACTTTCATTATTGGAAATTTGCACCTTTATATACTCTCTCTTGGTTCTTAAATTCTTAATTTTTCCCCATTCTCCTGCCCTCCCTTCAACCCCTTCATCCCTCCCTATTTGTTGAGGATTTTTGCATCAATATTCATTAGGGAGATTGGCCTGTAGTTCTCTTTTTGGGTTGAGTCTTTGCCTGGTTTTGGAATCAAAGTAATACTTGCTTTCAGGAATGAATTTGGAAGCTTTGCTTCCCTTTCAGTTTCCTTGATGAGTTTAAAGAGTTCTTCCTTAAATGTCTTGTAGAATTCAGCAGTGAAGCCATCAGGACCTGGGCTTTTCTTTGTTGGTAAATTTTTTATTACATTTTCATTTTCACTCATTTTAATTGGGGTGTTTAGAATTTCTATATCTTCTTCATTTAACTTAGGTAATTCGTATGTATCTAGGAATCTGTCCATTTCTTCTGTGTTTTCCAATTTATTAGAGTACAGGTTCTCAAAGTAGGTATTGATGATGCTTTGGATTTCTGCTGGATCTGTTGTGACTTCACCTTTTTCATTCTTGATTGCATGGATGTGAGCCTTTTCTTTCCTTTTTTTTTTTGATAAGGTTAGCTAAAGGTTTATTGATTTTATTTATTCTTTCAAAAAACCAACTCTTTGATTCATTGACTTTTTTGTATTGTTCTCTTAATCTCCATTGCATTGATTTCTGCTCTGATCTTTATAATTTCCTGTCTTGTATGAGCTTTGGGTTTGTTATGCTCTTCTTTTTCTAGGAGCTTGAGGTTCTGCATTAGGTTATTTATCTGAGTTTTCTCTGTTTTCCTAATATGGGCATTCACTGCTATGAATTTCCCGCATAGAACTGCTTTCATTGTGTCCCATAGACTCCTGTATGTTGTATTGGCATTATCATTAACTTGTAGAAACTGTTTAATTTCTTCTTTAATTTCCTCTGTGACCCATTGGTTGTTCAGGAGGGTGTTATTCAGTTTCCATGTGTTTGTTGGGGTTTTGCGGTTTCTTATGTTATTGATCTCCAGTTTTATTGCACTATGGTCTGATAATATACAGGGGGTAACTTCAATTGTTTTACATTTATTTAGACTTGTCCTATGAGCTAGCATGTGATCTATTTTGTAGAATGACCTGCGTGCAGCCGAAAAGAATGTGTATTCTGATTTTGTGGGGTGGAATACTCTCTAGACATCTATTAAGTCCATTTGTTCAAAAGCTTGGTTCAGTTCTAGTATTTTGTTGTTGATTTTTTGTCTAGATGACTTGTCTAATTGTGATAATGGGCTATTGAGATCCCCCACTACAATTGTATTAGAGCTTATTTTTCATGTCTATTTTAATATTTGTTTTGTATAGTTGGGGGCATTCATATTTGGTGCATATATATTTATGATTGTCATCTCTTCCTCTTGGACTATTCCCTTCACAAGGATATAGTGACCATCTTTGTTTCTCTTAATTAGTTTTTGCTTGAAATCTACTTTGTCTACAAATAAAACTGCTACCCCTGCTTTTTTCTTGGTTCCTGTGGCATGGAGAACTGTTTTCCATGCTTTTACTTTCAGTCTATGTATTTCTTTTTGAGTTAGGTGTGTTTCTTGTATACAGCATATTGTTGGATTTTGCTTCTTAATCCATTCTGTCAGTCTATTTCTTTTGATTGGTGAATTGAGACCATTAACATTGATAGTTATAATTGATAAATATTGACTCATCCTTGTCATGATGTTTTACTATTGTTGGCTCTTTTATTTCTTGGTTTTTGGGGGTTTTTTTTCCCCTTTCCTTTTAGTTTCTTGCCTTGCCTGGTGGCTTCCCTCTGTTGGGCCTCATGGAGTTGTGATCTTCAATGTCATTTTCTAAGATATTGCTTAGGATTGTTTGGAGTACTGGTTTGGAGTACTGATTTGGTGTTCATGAAATTTCTCAGGTGTTCTTTATCATGAAAGTATCTAATTTCCCTATCAATTTTGAAGGATAATTAATTTTGCAGGATACAACAGTCTAAGCTGGAAGTTATTTTCTTTTAGGGCTTAAAATGCTTGACTCCAGGCTCTCCTTGATTTGAGGGTTTGTGTTGAAAACTCTGCCGTGATTTTGATGGGCTTTCCTTTGTAGGTGATTTGTTTCTTTTCTCTAACTGCCTGTAGGATTTTGTTCTTCTGTTGGGTTTCTGGGATCTTGATTATTATGTGTCTAGGCATAGATATTTTTTGATCATGACTAATTGGAGTTCTATATACCTCACTTATCTGTATGTCCAATTCTCCACCTCTCTCTGGGAAGTTTTCTACTACTACTTCTGTGAAAACTTTTTTTATGTCAATTGTATTTTCTCCTGTTTTTTTGTGGACTCCTATCAGTCTTACGTTAATCTTCTTTGCATCATCTAGCAGCTGCTGGATTGATTTCTCATGGTCCCTTACTATTTTGTTGTTGTTGTTAAATTCTTTTATTGGTACATTTTAGGTATGCAATACAATTACATTTCTCATTGGGAATTGTACCTTTACATAATGCATCTTGGTTCTTCTTTTTTCCCCATTTCTAGCCCTCCCTTCACCCCCTCCACCTTTCCCTATTTACAAAGACTTTATTTCCATTTTTTCCATTTCTCATCATTTTTCCTTTCCATTCTTTCCTTTCCCCTGCCCCTCCCACTACCGCTACCCTTTTGGGCCTTTTCTTCCTATTTTGCATTATCGATTATTCATTCTAAGCATTGGTACATTTTAGGTATACGATATAATGACATTCATCATTGGAAATCTGCACCTTTACATAATCTCTCTTGGTTCTTATTTTTCACCCTTGCCCAGCCCTCCCTTCAACCCCTCCAGTCCTCCCTATTTACAAAGATTTTGTTCCTAGTTTTCCATTTTCATATATTAATCCCATTCCCTTCTATCCTTTTCCCTACCCCTCCCACTTCCTTCCCCTTTGCCCCTTTTCTTCCTGTTTCACATTACCTATTATACATTTTAGTCCTTCTTTACACTTTCAGTTTCTCACACCAGAGAAACTATTTGGTATTTATACATATGTGTCCTATTTATTTCACTTAAGAGTATTGCCTCAATGTGCATCCACTTAGCTATAAATGTCTCTAATTTCTCATTTTTTATGGCTGAGTAGTACTCCATTTTATTAAAAAACCACATTTTCTTTATCCAGTCTCCAGTTGGTGGGCATTTGGGCTGTTTCCAAGTTTTAACTATCACAAACTGTGCTGCTATGAACATGGGGCACATATATCACTGTGGTATGATTCTTTTAATTCTTTGGGGAAGATACCCAGCAGGGGAATAGCTGGGTCAAATGGGACTTCCAGTCCTAGTTCTTTGAGGTATCTCCATACTGATTTCCACAGTGCTTGCACCAGTCTACACTCCCACCAGCAGTGGAGCAAGGTTGCTCTTTCCCCACAGCCCCGCCTCCATTTGTTATTGGTTGATTTCATGATAGCAGCCATTCTTTCTGGAGTGAGGTGGAATCTCGGCATTGTTTTCATTTGCATCTCTTGAATGACCAGTGATGTTGAACATTTTTTCATGTATTTATTTGCTATTTCTACTTCTTTGTCTGAGAAATGTCTATTCATTTCAGATGCCCATTTTCAGATTGGATCTTTAAATTTGGGAGGTCTGATCTTTTTAAGTTCTTTATAGATTCAAGATAGTAGACCTTTGTCTGAGGAAGAGCAAGTGAAGATTCTTTCCCACATTGTGGGTTGTCTCTTCACACTGCTGGTGGTTTCTCTTGCTGTACAGAAGCTTTTTAATAAGAAGAGATCCCATTTGTTGATTGTTTGTGCTAGTTCATGGGCAACTGAGGTTTTGTTCATAAAATCTTTCCCTACACCAATGTCTTCAAGGGTTCTACCTAACCTCTGTTCCAATCGGTTCAGAGTTTCTATGTTAATATTTAGATCTTTAATCCATTTTGATTTTAGTTTAGTGCATGGTGAGAGATATAGGTCTAGTTTTAATCTTTGGCAAGTTGAAGCCCAATTTTTCCAGCACCATTTATTAAAGAGGCTATCTTTCTTCCAGTGAGGGTGTTTGGCTCCTTTATCGAAGATGAGATGGCTGAGTGTGTCTGGTGTTGTTTCTGCATCTTCTAATCTGTTCCACTGGTCGTCAGGTCTGTTTCTTTGCCAGTACCATGCTGTTTTTATCACAGTAGCTTTGTAGTAGAGTTGCAGGTTGGGGATTGTGATACCCCCTGCCATGTCTCTGTTACCTAGAATTGCTTTTGCTATTCTGGGTCTCTTCTTATTCCAAATGAATTTTTGGATTGTTTTCTCAAGATCCATGAAGTATGCTGCTGGGATCTCAATTGGAATTGCATTAAATCTATATAGCAGTTTTGGAAGTATGGCCATTTTCACTATATTAATCCTTCCTAAGTCCCTTACTATTTTTAAGAAATCTCTGTTTTCATGGTCCTTAACGACAATCCTGTCTTCTATATCTGATATGCTATCTTCAGATTCCCTTAATCGGCTATGCATGCTTTCAGTGGAGTTTTTAATCTCCTGAATATCTGTTTGAATCTGTTTCATGGATTCCATTTCTTTCTTTCTTATGTTGGGCCATCATGGTTTCCATTTCTTTCTTATGCTGGGCATTCATGGCTTCAAGCATGTTTCTGAAGTCATCTATTTTTCTGTTTCTGTTCTAGAGCCTCTAACTATGTCTTTTACTCTGCTCACCATCTCTGTAGTTATCTGGGAGATTATTTCTGCTTTAACTTTTTCTAGAGCCTCATTCATCTGTTTTGTTACTTCCTGTGCTATCAGTTCAGGGTGTCCAGGTAGTTGATTATTAGACTTTTCCACCTCGTTTTCCCCAGAAATTGCCTTTTCTGGGGTGGAAGTCTGAGTTTGTGACTTGCTTAAATGTCTTCTCATTTTTGGTTTTGGCACTGTCAGTTATAAGTCAATGAGTCTCAGTAAGCCAGTCGCAGACCCATGAGATTCAGGCAGATTTCTGGCTGCAAGTCCCAAATTGAGCTCCCTGTCCTACTGCAGGGTTGAACTCTGCAAGGTTCTATTACAGGTTCCAGCTGTCTTTCCCCTGAAAATACTCCAGGTTCAAGTGGGAGGTGATGATCCCTCCAATTTACCAAGTATGGTGGTCCTGGGCAAGCTGAACGGAGCAGGGCGCAGCCACCCACGTCTGACCACAAGGAGAAACTGCCATCCCTCCCTATTTACAAAGACTTTGGTTCCATTTTTTCATTTTCTCATATTCATTCCATTCCCTTCTTTTCTTTTCCTCTACCCCTCCCACTTTGCTTTCACCTTAGCCCCTTTTCTTCCTATTTCACATTATGTATTATACCTTTTAGGCCTTATTTACACTTTCAGTTTCTCAAACTAGAGAAACTATTCAGTTTTTTTTTTAATCTTTGCCATTCTTTTTTTAAAAATTTATTTTATTGGTACATTTTGGGGATACAATATAATGACATTCATCATTGGAAATCTGCACCTTTACATAATCTCTCTTGGTTCTTATTTTTCCCCCTTCCCCTGCCCTCTGTTCAACCCCTCCATCCCTCCCTATTTACAAAAGCTTTGTTTCCATTTTTTCATTTTCTCATATTAATGACATTCCCTTCTTTCCTTTCTCCTACCCCTCCCACTTCCCCTTCCTCTTTGCCCCTTTTCTTCCTATTTCACATTATCTATTATACATTTTGGTCCTTATTTACACTTTAAGTTTCTCACACTAGAGACATTATTTTGTATTTACAGATGTGTGTTGTATTTATTTCACTTAAGAGTATCACCTCAATGTGCATCCATTTAGCAATAAATGTCTCTAATTTCTCATTTTTTATGGCTGAGTAGTACTCCATTTTATTAAAAAGCCACATTTTCTTTATCTAGTCTCTAGTTGATGGGCATTTGGGCTGCTTCCAAGTTTTAGCTATTACAAACTGTGCTGCTATGAATATGGGTGCACATATATCACTGTGGTATGATTCTTTTAATTCTTTTGGGACGATACCCAGCAGAGGAATAGCAGGGTCAAATGGGACTTCCAGTCCTAGTTCTTTGAGGTATCTCCATACTGATTTCCACAGTGGTTGCACCAGTCTACACTCCCACCAGCAGTGGAGCAGGGTTCCTGTTTCCCCACAGCCCTGCCAGCATTTGTTATTGGTTGAGTTCATGATAGCAGCCATTCTTTCTGGAGTGAGGAGAAATCTCAGTGTTGTTTTCATTTGTGTCACTTGAATGACCAGTGATGTGGAACATTTTCTCATATGTTTATTTGCTCTTTCTACTTCTTTGTCTGAGAAATGTCTATTCATTTCAGATGCCCATTTTTGGATTGGGTCTTTATATTTGGGAGGTCTGATTTTTTTAAGTTCTTTATAGATTTGAGATAGTAGCCCTTTGTCTGAGGAAGAGCAGGTGAACAATTTCTCCCACAATGTGGGTTGTCTCTTCACACTGCTGGTTGTTTCTCTTGCTGTGCAGAAGCTTTTTAGTAAGAAGAGATCCCACTTGTTGACTGTTTGTGCTAGTTCACAGGCAACTGAGGTTTTGTTCATAAAATCTTTTCCTACACCAATGTCTTCAAGAGTTCTTCCTAAACTCTCTTCCAGCTGGTTTAGTGTTTCTGTTTTAATATTTAGATCTTTAATCCATTTCAATTTTAGTTTACTGTATGGTGAGAGATATAGATCCAATTTTAGTCTTTGGCAAGTTGAAACATTTCTCTAGCACCATTTATTAAAGAGGCTATCTTTCCTCCAGTGAGGGTGTTTGACTCCTTTGTCAAAGATGAGGTGGCTGACTGTGTCTGGAGTTGTTTCTGCATCTTCTAATCTGTTCCATTGGTCCTCAGGTCTGTTGCTTTGCCAGTACCATGCTGTTTTTATCACAGTAGCTTTGTAGTAGAGTTTCAAGTTGGCAGTTGTAATACCACCTGCCATGTCTCTGTTACCTAGAAATGCTTTTGCTATGCTGGGTCTCTTCTTATTCCAAATGAATTTTTGGACTGTTTTCTCAAGGTCCATGAAGTATGGTGCTGGGTTTTCAATCGGGATTACATTGAATCTTATAGCAGTTTTGGAAGTATGGCCATTTTCACTATGTTGATCCTTCCTACCTAGGAGCAGGGGATGTCTTTCCATTTTCTGATATCATCTTCAATCTCTCTTTTCAGAGTGCTATAGTTTTCAGAGAATAAGTCTTTGATTTCTTTCGTTAGGTTGATTCCTAGGTATTTCAGGTTTTGGAGGCTATTGTGAAAGGATTTGTTTGGCCTATTTCTCTCTCAGTGAGTCTGTTGTTCATGTAGAGGAAAGCTATTGATTTTTGTGTGTTGACATTGCATCCAGCTACTTGACTGAATTTGGTTATTAAGTCTAGAAGGCTTTTGGTGGAGTTCTTGGGGTCTTCTATATACAGTATCATGTCATCTGCAAGTAATGACAATTTGACTTTGTCATTTCCTATTTTTATCTATTTGTTTCTTTCTCTTGTCTAATTGCTGTGGCTAATGTTTCCAAAACGATGTTGAACAGGAGTGGTGATAGTGGACATCCTTGTCTTGTTCCTGATTTTAGTGTGAAGAATTTCAGTTTTTGACCATTTAATATGATATTGGCTGTTGATTTTTCATAGATGGCTTTTTTCAGATTGAGGTAGCGACTGTCTATTCAAATTTTTTGTAGGGTTTTTTATCATAAATGCATGTTGGATTTTGTCAAAGGCTTTTTCTGCATCTATGGAGATGATCATATGGTTTTTGTTCTTGGCTCTATTGATATAGTGTATTAAATTGATTGATTTGCATATGTTGAACCATCCCCACATCCCTGGGGTGAATCCCACTTGATCAGGGTATATGATCTTCTTGATGATCTTCTGCATTCTCTTTGCCAGTATCTTAGCAAGGATGTTCTATGTTCATTAGTGAGATTGGCCTATAGTTCTCTTTTTCAGTTGGGTCTTTCTCTGCTTTGGGGATCAATGTGATGCTTGTTTCCAGGAATGAATTTGGAAGTATTGCTTCCCTTTCAATTTCATTGAAGAGTTTAAACATTAGTGGCAGTAGTTCCTCTCTAAATGTCTTCTAGAATTCAGCAGTGAAGCCATCAGGACCTGGGCTTTTCTTAGTTGGTAAGGTTTTAGTTACATTTTCAATTTCATTGATTGAAACTGTGTTGTTTAGAATTTTTAGGTCTTCTTTGTTCAACTTTGGTAATTCATATGTATCTAGGAATCTGTCCATTTCTTCTGTGTTTTCCATCTTATTGACGTATAGGTTCTGGAAGTAGGTATTGATGATCCTCTGGATTTCTGCTGGGTCCATTGTAATTTTATCCTTTCCATTCCTAATTGCATGTATTTGGGCCTTTTCTTTCCTTTTTCTGATAAGGTTGTGTCAGGGTTTGTGAATTTGGTTTATTCTTTCAAAGAAAAAACTCTTTGCTTCATTGACTTTTTGTTTCGTTCACTTAGTCTCCATTGCATTGATTTCTGCTCTGATCTTTATAATTTCCTCCCTTGTATGAGTTTTGGGTTTTCTCCTGCTCTTCTTTTTCTTTCCTTCTTTTTTTTTTTTTTTTTTGTACTGGGGATTGAATTTAGGACCTTGTGCTTGCAAGGCAGGCACTGGAACCACTGAGCTAAATCCCGGCATGCTCTTCTTTTTCTGGAAGCTTGAGGTTCATCATCAGGTTAATTGTGCTTGCTCTGTTTTCCTAATGTGAGTATTCACTGCTATAAATTTCCCTCATAAGACTGCTTTCATTGTGTCCCATAGATTCTGATATGTTGTATTGTCATTGTCATTTAATTGTAGGAACTGTCTGATTTCTTCTTTAATTTCCTCTGTGACCCATTGGTTATTCAGAAGCATGTTGTTCAATTTCCATGTGTTTATGAAATTTTTGCGGTTTCTTTTGCTGTTGATCTCCAATTTCATCACACTATGGTCTGGTAATATACAGGGGATAACTTCAATTCCTTTGCACTTACTTAAACATGTTGTATGAGCGAGTATGTGGTCTATTTTGGAGACTTAAATCCAAGAGCAAAAGTTAAGACTCTCCTCCTCTATTTTTGGCAAACAACTGTATGGTAAACTTAGATGACTTTCCCCCCTGGATTTTACCTGAGAGTGTCCTGTTTTATATTTTATTTAAAAGAGGGCAGGTTTGGCACTTTTATACTGACATCACCAGTGTTAGTATTTCTCAGGAAGATTCATATTCTTTTCAACTGGTACAGCACGGGCTGGAGTTCCTGCTAAGCCAGCCTCAGATTTCTCCAGTTTATTTTGTGCATCAATTTGTGTAACAGTTTCATTCATGTTGGTCTCCAATACCATCCCCCCATCACCATTTCCACAAGAATATTGTGAACCTTGTCTACATGGAAAATTAAATCCAGCTCACAGACATTTTCAAAACATTTGTCTAATATTTCCATGAAGACTTGAATTAAATCTAAAATGCCTAGTTGACTTTCTGAAGAATCCACACAGAAGACAAAATATAGTGTTTCATAATGTCTATAAATCAGTTTGTTGTCAGATCCTCCAATTAATTAGATTTAACTCCATAGGTCACAGTAAGTTACACAGCTTAAGATTGATTACCAAAATCCTCCTTCTAGGATATTACAAACATTTTCATCTCTCTTAGATACCAAATGGAAAGTCTCCCTGATGATTTGTTGTTGTGTATCTTCCCTGTAGGGCTGGTAGAACTTGGAGAGCCGAGGCTTGCTGTGGTTGTTGAAGATGAGGACCGCCTGGTTCATGGCTGGGTGGGGCTGACTTGGTGGGCACTGTGGCTGGGGTGGGGGCAGGCACAAAAGCCTAAAATTGTAATTTTCTGGAGAAATCTAGTTTGGTAGCCTTTCCCATGAAAAGTCAGTTAACTAGACAACAAGCTTGACAGGAGCCAGTCATGTGAAATGACAACTGCAAGTAGTATTGCAATGTAACATACACCTTTGGGGCGTCTGTCCTCAGTCCCTTTCTTGAAGAATTCCTTCAATTCCCACAGATAAAAACTCTGTGGTTGCCATATTTTAATTATGTGGTTCTCCCTCTCTAGCCTACTTTAATTAATAATAGACATCTGGGCCAACCATCTTATGCCTCAGGAAAATTTAGCAGTGGTATTGGGAGACACAAGTCAAAGGACTGAAAACCAATCTTCCAATAGAAGGATGCAGTCTTTTTTCACAAATAAAGCTTTAAATTCCCCTGTGCTGCCAAAATTTCTCATTTTTCCAAATAGCTACCACCATTCTTTCTCTTGGCACCCAAAAGTAATTTTCTGTTTTCAAAGTTTTCTTAGTCTTTTACTTGTTTGCTTTGCTTTCTAAGGAAAACTTTTAGGATGCACTGATTTTGTAGCTCTTCCCAGCATCTGCATCTTGGTGCAGTACACTAGGTGGAACTGGCTGTGGTGGCCACCTGAGTGATGGTCGTGTGGTAGCTGCTCAGACTCCATCTGTGTTAGGGTCAAGTATCCCCAGTTACAGCCTCTGTGTCCAGCACCCCCCCAGCTTGGTGGAAGCTTTAATCAAGCTGGCCTCATTTGGTTTATCCTTCCTCATGGATGCTCTCACTGTCCTTATTGGAAAGAACCCCACTTTCCAATCTTAGAGGGACGATAAGAGTCCTGGGCTGCTAAACACCCTAGGATTGACATCATGAAGATGAATGGAAGAGAGTAGGGAGGGCTTAAATCAGTCCTGGAGTACCAGTAGGTAGCTTTTCTATGAGGTGGTGCTGGCCACACACTGGCTGCTATCAGGACATTGCCTCACTGGCTCCGGCTGCCAGGACGGTACAGGTACAACGATCTGGGACTTGGCTTCCATTACAGGTTCCAGCTCCAGTTCATATACACCCTGTCTTGACTAGGTCCCTTCTTTTCTCTTCCTCTCTTTCCAGACCATAGTGTTCTTTAGCAACTCTGCAGTCAGCAGTGAACCCCCTGCTCAGACCTGCCTCTTTCTGCACTGAACTCCTAGGGTAAATGTAAAGGAATCAAATATGCAGAGAAGGGAGAACACACATGAGTGGATCTTTCCTTCTACCATACTTACGTTGTACCATAACCATTCTAGACAGGCACACTCATGCTTGCTCTCACACTCGCTCTTGTGCTTGCTCTTTCCCCACTCAGTTTAATTAACAAGAATAAATATTTTGATAACTATGAGAAAATGAAACTCCTTAACAAGGTGCATATTAGAAAAACAGTGATATCCTTTTGGATGGTAAAATATAGGTTAGGCACTAGGGTAGTGGAGTTTTAAAACTCAGTATTTTACATTTGGTGGCCAAAAAAGTTTCATTAAACACCAGTAAAGCAAAGTAAAATTTCTGGGTGAAGAGTCCCTTTCCAGGAAACTCACACCGACATAAATATAAGACCTTTACTAGAGGGTGAGAGTCAGGTGGTAGAGTGCATGCTTAGCTTGTATGAGGCCTTGAATCCCATACCCAGCACGGCCAAAAAAAAAATACCTTCATTAATTTTCTGAGGACTCTGTGTATATTCTATGTGCATAGTCCTTATCTGAAAAAAAATTACAAGTGCAGGTTATAGCCAAAGCAACGTGGAGGGTCACGAATGCCTTATCTATAAAGTCTCTTTCCATGACATATAGAAATGTACCATAAATCTGAGTGTAAAGCCTAAAACATAAAAATTCTAGAAGAAAACAAACATAAAATCTTTACATCTTGGGGTTAGATAAAGATTTCTTAGAAGGAACTATGAAGTTAAAACTAACTGATAAAAACTTCTCTTTTACAGACACAGAAAAAATAAAAAAGCAAGACAGACTGGGACAAATATATGAAAAATACATACCTGATAAAAGACTTATATGCAGAACCTATGAAGAACTCTCAAAATCCAACTACAAGAAAACAAACACTACAATAAGAACCGGGCAAAATATTTGAACAGATACCTCATCAAAGAAGAGACATGGATGGCAAATAAGCCCATGAAAACATGCTCATTAGTCAAAATAAAATCATGAGATAAACCTAGGTATGGTAGTGCATGCCAATTCCAGCACCCTGGAAATTTGAGGTAGAAATATCACAAGGTCAAGCCCAGCCTGGGTAACTTAGTGAGTCCTGTCTGGAGATAAAAAATAAAAAAGTGCTAGGGTGTAGCTCAGTGTAAAGGCTCTCCATTCCCTCCCCAGGACAAACACACACACACACACACACACACACACACACACACACACAATGTAATGTTATGATCTACTTATTAAAATGAACAAATTTAAATGACTAATAACACCAAATTATGGTAAGGAGGGAAAGCAACTGAAACTCTTAAGCGTGTTGATGGAAATACAAATAAGCACAGTCACTGTGTGATACATTTTGCAATGTCTTTAAAAGATAAACTCACATGACCCAGTAATCCTACTCTAACTTATGAAAGAGAAATGAAAGCATATTTCCAGACAAAAACTTGGATAAAAATGTTTATAGAGTTTTTAATTCATAATTGTGCCTGAATGGAAACAACCCAAAAGGCCAGCAACTGATTAATGGAACTGGGGTACATCTAAATAACAGTGTAGGAGTAAAAAGGAACAGACTACTGACACAGACACCAAAATGGATGAATCTCAAGTGGTTCTTGCCATATGAAATAAGACAGACTCAAAGGGCTACATATTGTATGAATTCATTTACATGATATCTGAAAAATGTAAAACTGTTGGGACAAAAATTATACCAAAAATTGTTGAGTGTGTTGGGAGAAGGTATTGAGTAATGGTGGGCATGGGGCATGTCTGGCAAGGTTACATGCCTGAAAACATTTGTCAAAATTTCTAGAAATGGGGGAGAACTTTACGATTTATAATTTACACCTAAAGAAAGAAAAACACCAATTATAGTATTTTGAAATGTTGCCACTCAGCATATAGCTCTCTAGATATTTTCTCATGAAAATGAATTAAACACAAATAACCTCTTTAAACATCAACTGGCCTCTCTCAGGACAGAAAGACAGGATATTTTCATCAATTAAATATTTTGTTTAACAGAGTTAACACATATACTATTACATACAGGGATCATCATTTTCCAAAGGAATTAGAATGCAAAAAAATGCTTCTTTCAAAAAATGTTGTACTATGAACATTCAGTGTGTTTTGGAAGAAGCAGCATGGTCAAAATACCTGGGCTCAGTGTACGCATTTCTTGATACTACTTACCCAGTGTCTATGTTTAAGTAACTCTACTCCTTAACTTTCATTTTTTCTTACTTCAAACTAATACATTTGACAGATTCATGGTTCTCCACCTTTTCTCTCCCTATAGCAGTAAAGATGAGGACTCCAGTCACCTGGAACAGTTTTTCCCACATATGGTGATGTTCCATGGGTTAGGAGAAGCAGCCAAGGGAAAAAAAATAACTCTAAAGAGATCATTTTTGTGTCTTTGGGGTGCAGAGGCATTTACAATGCTCCCACACATTTGAAATTCTTAGGGTAGTTTTCCCCAGTTGTTTGAATATGTCATAGTTAGCTGATTGCTTCAATTTGAGTAAGAAACACCCAACTAAATAAGATCAGCTCTGGGTGTGGCTGAAGGAATTTACTGAAGACAGAAGAAGACCTACCCTGTGTAGGCTTATTGCCTGAATCGTATAAAAGGGAAATAAAGAAGAAAGGCTCACTTCTGTTTCTTTGGAGGAGCTTCCGTCTTCACCTTCACCTTGGACATCATCTCCTGGCATTCAATGCAAACCCTTCAGCCTTCCAGCACAGACCTTTCAGCCTCCTGATACAGACTCACATAGGACACTGCAATGAGCTCCAGGCCTTCAACCTTCAAATGGATCCTTTGTATCTCTAGCATGCAGACAGCCCCTTTGCACTCTACCACACCTGTCTCTGCAGTGACCATTGTAAACTTACCTTGTAAATCCTTATATATATATATATATATATATATATTTTATTAAGTCTGTTTCTCTAGTGAGTACTGACAGAATAATTGTTAGAGTAAATACTGTAATCCCCATAGGGCATTTTAGTTCATTCTAGGATTCTACTGAAAACATGGTATGTAGAAGGCAATGTCTCCTTTACATCAACTTTGTGCTGTACACAAGTTTATCTTCATGTGATGATTCAGAAAACACTATAATATCCCACAGTGTCCCAAACTCACCCTACCACCAGTCAGACCATCAGTGTTGTCAAGGAAAGCAGAGGGTACAGATGGTCTCCAGGATCAGATTGAAACTGTACTGACATTCTGGGACATCCTGGAAGGCCCTGTTTTTAATAAATCCATTGTGGTTTGTTTGTTATGTGTTCCCTTTCCATAGAAATAGAAAGCAGGGAAAAAATTGGTTATCTTGGATTTTCTGGTTCTTTGTATAATTAAAAGGAAGGGGATAAGCAAATTCCAAGAATAAAGACCATGAACTGAGTCTCCCATAGAACAATGAGAGATGATCCATGAAATGACAGTGATTGGGTGAATCATTTAACAAGATCAAAACAAAACTCCTCAGTCCTTCACCCAATCCTGATCCTTTCCCATTTCAATTGTGATCCCTGTCTCCCTTCAGCCCAGGCTAAAACCACCCCCAAAATTCTTGATTTTTACTGCCACCCCACTCCACCCACTCAAACTTGAAATATACCCTGACCCTAACTACTTGTTAGAATGTCCCCAGTTCTCACCCTAGTCCTAACCACCACCCTGGGGCCTTGCCTTTGCCTTCTAACTTCACTCCATGTAGTTCATTCTCCACACAACAGACGTAGTGATTGCAAATAAAGGTAAGTCAGGTCTCACCACACTCTGTTGGATGCCTTCCCGGGCTTCCCACTGCACTTCCAATACAATCCAGACTCCATTCTGACTTCCAAGACCCTCTGCTTTCTGGCCTGTCTGCCTCATTAATCCTTACACCATTCCCTCTGCAGGCTCAGCATGCTAGCCAGCTTTCTGTTCATAGGACAATCAATGCCTGTTTCAGCCTTAAGGAGCTTGTCCTTGTCCTTTCCCTTGCCAGAAATGATTTCTCTCCAGACCTTTACATGGTTGGTCTCTTCTCTTCCTGCAGCCCTCAGCTCAAATATTATCTTTGTAGAAGGTGCTTCCTGGACCACCTTCCCTGCACAGCCACTCTTTTCTTGCCACCTCAAATCATGATTATTTGTTGGTCAGCTTAATTCTATTTTGTTTCTCCCACAAAACTGTAAGGTGCATGAGAACAGGGAACTTTTCTTTTTCTGCACTCCCTCTCTACAACATTGAACAAATCTCTCTCTCCCTCTCTC
The DNA here is from genome assembly GCF_053883595.1 of Heterocephalus glaber. Classification (NCBI taxonomy): domain Eukaryota; kingdom Metazoa; phylum Chordata; class Mammalia; order Rodentia; family Bathyergidae; genus Heterocephalus; species Heterocephalus glaber. The sequence continues at coordinate 27,887,637 of NW_028258324.1, forward strand.
TCTCTCTCTTTTTAAATGAGCTCCCATGATTTTTTTTTTTTTTGGTACCCTGGCTCGAACTCAGGACCGTGGGCTTGCGAGGCAGGCCCCAGAACCACTGAGCTAAATACCCGGCCCAAATATCTCTTGATATATAGTGGACCCTCAATAAATATTACTAGTAGTGTTTGTGTATAAACTGAGCCCTAAAAGCAAAATGTTATTCCAAATCAGAAGTAAGAAGGACAAGCAAAGTCTGGCTCTATATGTAGTAGCCTACCTTAAGCCACTGCAAAATAAATTATATTAGACTATCTAAAGAGAAAAATGTCATGAGAAAAATCAGGAAAGTAAATTTAAAAGAGAATGCCTGTGAGAGGAAGTTAGCCATATGCATTCAGCTGCTCAAAGATGGGAAATTCTGGCTGATGTGCTGGCCTCCTATCACAGGGACATTGCTACAACAGAGATGGACACAAAGTGGATGACAGCCTTATACATGATTACCCGATGCTCATTGCTCTGACTCAGTAGTCTGCTCTCAGCTGGAATCTGGCTTTATGTGAGGATTGGGAGTGAGGGTGCTGTCCACACCAGGAGAGTGGCTGATCCCTTTGGAAGTTCTTGTTTTTGTTTGAAATAAGTAAACTAATTGTAAAGTCTCCAACTAATATTATATGACCATCTACTTCTCTCAATAGATTTTTTTTCTTTCTTCTAGTACAGGATGAAACCCAGGGCCTCATGCATGCTAGGCAACTGTTCTATCACTAAGTTGCATCTCCAACTCCCTCTCTCTTCAATTCTTTCAAGTTTTTTCATATATTTTGATGGTCTGTTATTACATGTGTAAATATAATTCTTAGATCTTTTATTAGTGTAAAATATCCTTTATCTCTTGTAAAATTTTTAGATTTAAAGTCTATTTTGTCTCATATCAATATAGTCACTCTTTTGGTTATTATTTGTGTGAAATATCTTTTCTCATGATTTCACTTTTAATCTCCTTGTATTTTTTTCCTTTTGGTACTAGGGATTGAACTCCGGACCTTGGGCTTGCGAAGCAGGCGGTGGCGCCACTGAGGTAAATCCAGGGCCCAATCTCCTTGTATTTTTGACTTAAAGTGAGTGTCTTATAGGAACCTCATAGTTGGATTGTGTGTTTTTATCTGTCCTGCCAATTTGTCTTTTGATCAGAGTTTAAACCATTTACATGGAAAGTAATTACTGATAAGGAAGAACTTCTGTCATTTTGCTAATTATTTTCTGTATGCCTCATATTTTTTTTTCCCTCAGTTCCTACATCATTATCTTCTTTTTGCTAGCTGATTTTCTATTTACTTAAATGTTTAATTTTGTTTCTTGTTTCTTTTGTAAATATTTTTTGGCTATTTTCTTTGTGGTTATGATGGAGCTTACATTTAACATCTTAAAGTTACAGCACTCTACTTTGAACTTATAATAGCTTGACATCTATAACATATAAAAGATCTGTTCCTTTACAGCTCCATTCTCACTTATTTTTGTTGTTAATGCCAAAAATTACATCTTTAAATACTGCGTGTCCAAAACATAAACTAATGATCTTTTAAAATTTGCTAGCTTCTTAAATTATGTAGAAAAGCATGTAGAGTTACAAACCAAATTTACACTAGCACTCACTTTTTTTAAAATGTTATTTTATTTTTATTTATCCCACATTTTAGGTATACAATATAATGACATCCTATCATCGGAAATTTGCACCTTTACATAATCTCTCTTGGTTCTTATTTTTCACCCCTTCCCCCGCCCTCCCTACAATCCCTCCATCCCTCCCTATTTACAGAGACTTTGTTTCCATTTATTCATTTTCTCATATTAGTTCCATTCCCTTCTTTCCTTTCCCCTACCCCTCCCACTTCCCCTTTGCCCCTTTTCTTCCTATTTCACATTATCTATTACACCTCTTAGTCCTTATTTACACTTTCAGTTTCTCACACCAGAGAAACTATTCAGAATTTACAATGTGTGTCCTGTTTATTTCACTTAAGAGTATCGCCTCAGTGTGCATCCATTTAGCAATAAATGTCTCTAATTTCTCATTTTTTTATGGCTGAGTAGTACTCCATTTTATAAAAAAACCACATTTTCTTTATCCAGTCTCCAGTTCATGGGCATTTGGGCTGCTTCCAAGTTTTAGCTATCACAAACTGTGCTGCTATGAACATGGGTGCACATATATCACTGTGGTATGATTCTTTTAATTCTTTGGGGAAGATATCCAGCAGGGGAATAGCAGGGTCAAATGGGACTTCCAGTCCTAGTGCTTTGAGGTATCTCCATACTGATTTCCACAGTGCTTGCACCAGTCTACACTCCCACCAGCAGTGGACCAGGGTTCCTCTTTCCCCACAGCCCCGCCAGCATTGGTTATTGGTTGATTTCATGATAGCAGCCATTCTTTCTGGAGTGAGGTGGAATCTCAGCATTGTTTTCATTTGCATCTCTCGAATGACCAGTGATGTTGAACATTTTTTCATGTATTTATTAGCTATTTCTACTTCTTTGTCTGAGAAACGTCTGTTCATTTCAGATGCCCATTTTTGGATTGGGCATTTAAATTTGGGAGGTCTGATTTTTTAAATTTCTTTATAGATTCGAAATAGTAGACCTTTGTCTGAGGAACAGCTGGTGAAAATTTTTCCCCACATTGTGGGTTGTCTCTTCACACTGCTGATGGTTTCTCTGGCTGAAGCTTTTTAATAAGAAGAGATCCCACTTGTTGATTGCTTGTGCTAGTTCATGGGCAACTGAGGTTTTGTTCATAAAATCTTTTCCTACACCAATGTCTTCAAGAGTTCTACCTAACCTCTGTTCCAGCCGGTTCAGCGTTTTTGTTTTAATATTTAGATCTTTGATCCATTTCAATTTTAGTTTACTGCATAGTGAGAGATATAGGTCCAGTTTTAGTCTTTGGCAAGTTGAAACATTTCTCTAGCACCATTTATTAAAGAGGCTATCTTTCCTCCAGTGAGAGTGTTTGGCTCCTTTGTCGAAGATGAGGTGGCTGACTGTGTCTGGAGTTGTTTCTGCATCTTCTAATCTGTTCCACTGGTCCTCAGGAATGTTTCTTTGCTAGGACCATGCTGGTTTTATCACAGTAACTTTGTAGTATAGTTTCAAGTTAGGGGTTGTAATACCTCCTGACATGTCTCTGTTACCTAGAATTGCTTTTGCTATGCTGGGTCTCTTCTTATTCCAAATGAATTTTTGGATTGTTTTCTCAAGGTCCATGAAGTATGGTGCTGGGATTTCAGTTGAGATGGCGTTGAATCTATATAGCAGTTTTGGAAGTATGGCCACTTTCACTATGTTGATCCTTCCTACCCAGGAGCAGGGGATGTCTGTCCATTTTCTGATATCATCTTCAATCTCTCTTTTCAGAGTGCTATAGTTTTCAGAAAAGAGGTCTTTGATTTCATTTATTAGGTTGATTTCTAAGTATTTCAGTTTTTTGGAGGCTATTGTGAAAGGTATTGTTTGCCCTATTTCTGTCTCAGTAAGTGTGTTGTTCATGTAAAGGAAAATTATTGATTTTTGTGTATTGTCCTTGTATCCAGCTACTTTACAGAATTTGGTTATTAAGGCTAGAAGACTTTTGGTGGCATTCTTGGGGTCTTCTATATACAGTATTATGTCATCTGCAAATAATGACAATTTGACTTCTTCATTTCCTATCTTTATTCCTTTTATTTCTTTTTCTTGTCTAATTGCCGTGGCTAATATTTCCAAAACTATATTGAGCAGGAGTGGTGATAGTGGACATCCTTGTCTTGTTCCTGATTTTAGTGTGAAGGATTTCAGTTTTTGACCATTTAGTATGATATTGGCTGTTGGTTTTTCATAGATAGTTTTTATCAGTTTGAGGTAGAGACTGTCTATTCCAATTTTTTGTAAGGTTTTTATCATAAATGCATGTTGGATTTTGTCAAAGGCTTTTTCTGCATCTATGGAGATGATCACATGGTTTTTGTTCTTGGCTCTATTGATATAGTGTATTACATTGATTGATTTGCATATGTTGAACCATCCCCGCATCCCTGGGGTGAATCCCACTTGATCAGGGTGTATGATCTTCTTGATGATCTTCTTGATGATCTTCTGCATTCTATTTGCCAGTATCTTATTAAGGATTTTTGCGTCTATGTTCATTAGTGAGATTGGCCTATGGTTCTCTTTTCCAGTTGGGTCTTTCTCTGCTTTGGGGATCAAGGTGATGCTTGCTTCCAGGAATGCAGTATTGCTTCCCTTTCAATTTCATTGAAGAATTTAAACAGTAGTGGCAGTAGTTCCTCTCTAAATGTCTTGTAGAATTCAGCAGTGAAGCCGTCAGGACCTGGGCTTTTCTTAGTTGGTATCACTTTTAAATTAATAATTAAAAGTATATTAGCCTATTAAATAATGTAGAAAATGAAAAATAGAGTTACAACCATTGTGACAATATTAGGTCTTACAATTGTCCTTGTATTTTCTTTTATTGAGATATTTATTTCTTTATGTGGTTTTGACAAACTGTATAGTGTCCCTTCTTACTCTGCAAGACTCTTTTGAGCTTTTCTTGCAGGGCAAGTCTAGTGGCAATAAACTCTTGCTTTTTGTTTCTCTCAGCCTTAATTTTCCCTTCACCTTTGAAGGATAGTTTTGCTTGATGTAGGATTCTTGGTTGACAGGTTTTCATTTTCTTTTGGTATTTAAATATGTCAACTCACTGCTTTCTGGCCTCCCGAGTTTTTAATAAGAAATCTGATGATAATCTTATATATGATGAATTGCTTCTTCCTTGCTGCTTTCAAGATTCTCTCTGTCTTTTGAAAGTTTGATCATAAAGTGCCTTGGCATTAATCTCAGATTTCACCTTACTCAAAGTTCATTAAATATCTTGGATGTATACATTAATGTTTTTCTCCAAATATGGGGAGTTTTCAGCCAGTATTTCTTCAAATATTCTTTTTGCTCTTTTTAAATTCTCCTCCTGGACTTTTCATAATGAGTATGTAGGTGGTATCCCACAGGTTCCTTTTGCTCTGTTCACTGTTCTTCAACCTTTTTCTTTCTATTCCTCAGACTTGGTAATTTAAATTGTCTGATGCTTAAGTTCAATGATTCTTTCTTCAGTCTGCTCAAATTTCCCTTCAAGACTGTCTACTGAATTTTTCACTTTGGTTATTGCACTTTTCATGTCCAGAATTTCTATCACTGCACCTGATATGTCTATTTTGTTCAGACATTGTTTTCTTGACACTCTCCACATCTTCCTTTTGTTTTTAAATGTCTCTATGGCAACTGTTCTAAAATTTTTGGCTTGCAGATCTGCCACCAAATATTTCACAGGAACAGTTTCTGTTGATTTTCCCCCTCTGAATATGTCATATTTACTGAATAAGTCATATTTGTTTTACTTATGATTTTTTTGTTGAAAATTACTATTTCAATCTAATAATATGATGACTCTGGAAATCAGATTTTTTCCCTTCCCCAGGATTTGCTGGGGGTTATTTTTCCTGTTTTTATTTTTTATTGTCTTATTTTGATTGTTGAGGGCTATATCTCTGCCAATGATCGCCTAAGTTATAAGACTAAGTCCTCTTCTAGTCTTTTCTGAGCCTGTGCCTTCCTCTGGGCATCTGCAAGCACTTTCTATTTTCCTCAGTAATGCAATTGCTTTTGAATGTCTTAGTCTTTAATGTCTTTAATTTCCAACAGGACAAAAAAAGAGAAAAGTTAAAGGAGGGTAGTGGTACCAGTCCTTTCAGTCCCCTGGAGAGGGAAGAGCTTAAACATGGGGGGAAGTGTACTAACAATAGCCACCATTTGTGTGTCTGTTTGCACTTCTGTGATCAGAAGCAGCAATCAACAATTAGAGCACAGATCTCTAATATTTGGAGGTCAGATTCCTTCTCCCTAGTCTGCTTGTGTAAGTTGTTTCAGAAATACATATGCATTTGCCTATGATGGCACTAGGGGTGGCATATGAGTGGCTGCTACTATACTGATACTTGATTTTGCTTTTTTGGGGGGGTACCAGGGATCGAACTCAGGACCTTGAGCTCAAGAGGCAGGCAGCAGAACCACTGAGCTAAATCCTCAGCCCCTTGATACTTGAAATTGATCAGAATAACCACAATTTATCATTCAAGCCTTCTGCTGGAAGTTGCAGTCCTTCTGTAGGTTCAGAGTTCCAAAATGGTTGTGTCAGATGGATTTCGCCAGAGAAATTGTTCTTTGGATGGGGAGACAGAATGCTGGTGCTTCCTACTCTGCCATCTTGCCAGAACCCCCTCCTAGCATAAACATTTTGGAACCATTGAATCTTTTGCCACACAAAAATAACAGCCTGGCTAAGTCGCCTTTGCAACTATTATACTCAATAGTAGCAATTAGAATGGTCATATGTTTAAAATGAGGGGAGGAGGTAATACGCATGGTGAGGATGAAATAGTGCCTGGAATATATAAAGTGCTTAATGAATTCTAGCTATTCTTTACATTATACCTTCTATTCATACTATAATTACTTTCTGAGGTGGGCAGATGCCTCACTGGAAACAGTGAAAATATTAAGGATATTTTAAGAAAACCACTGGACCAAGAATTAACACTTATTACATATTAAATAGTTTCTATTTTACATCAAGTTAAAAAAAATTAAAGATAAGATTTAACACTTTCACGCTCTTACTTAATTGCCATTCTAATATGTCTTTTATATAGATTCTCTCTACAGCATAACTTTAGAAAGATTTAAAGTTCTTAAATGGGACTATTTTATTTCACTTTAGTCCTTGGTAGTAGCTCCCAGCTAGTGAATTCTCTATAGAAATGTGCACAGTTTAGTGTGTGCAATATGATTTATCCTAGTCCCATAAAAAAGCAGACCTTTTTTTTCCTCTGAAAAATTTGACTGGTTTTTATGTATTGTGAGTGTGTGCATGTGGAATATGTGTGTAGGATCCCACTCAACTGCAATTTCACATGTCATCAAAGCCATATCTATGACATTTGCCTTATTTTTAATTTGTAGAAGTAATATTATCCAGGTCACAAGAGAGGGTAAATTTTCTATAGTTAATTCTCCAACTAAAAGCTGATGTTCATACAAACACAACCCTGTTGGCATTTCCAGAGCATTGTATACCAAAGAGAATATATTTTATATTTAACTTTGGGGTATGAATGTACCTATATTCTAGGAGAATTGGTAATAAAGAAGATTTATCAATTTAATTATTGGTGCACTACACTTGGGCATTGTGTAGCAATTTTTGGGTCTTATGAAGGACTGTGCTGTACAAGGGCTGAATCTATGATGTAGCTCAAAATGACCCCCCAGGTTAGAGTTCCTAGAAAAAGTATGCTGAAATTGCCCCTCTCACTAAGACTTTGCCTAACAACATGATACACACGGTGAACTACAAACATTCTCTCTAGAAATTCAAAGATTTGGCGAGATATCTTCACAGCAGAAGAGCTATTTGGGCTTGAAAAATTAACTAAGCTCAGTATAAGCACAGAAAAACATCTGGAGAATTATACCAAAGTGTTCACAGTGGCTATGCCTTGGGGAATGGCAGTAGGAGTAATGCCATTTAAGAACTCGAAAGGAGGAAGAAAGAACAGAACTTTCACCTATTATTTCATCCACTTGTCTATTATTGAATTATTTATAACCTGTAGCTATTGCAGAAAAGAGGCAGGAGACTTTACCACCCATTCAGTCTCCGAGCTCAGAAACGAGAGAGGCAGACTTCCCTTTTCCTTCTTATTCATTCCCCATACATGATCAACAGCCCAGCCCTGTGAGTTTACTTACTGAATATCTCCCAGATGTACCCCTGACCTCCATCTCCACTGCTGAGTCTCAAGTTAAATGCTCATGAACTCTCTTCTGACTAACGCAACAAGCCTCTGAACCTGACTTCTTGCCCCTCCATCCATTTTCCTCCCACCTGCGCAGAAGCATCCTACTCCAACTCCTACCCAGATCCAGAGCAAACCTGGGGGTGGGGGTTATATGGGGAAAGTACCTTTCCCTCGGTTATGCTGTGAACTTAAAATTGCTCTAAAAATAGTTACATTTTTAAAAGCCCCCTACTCCTCATTCCTACCCAGGTCTAAGACCACAAACTAAAATTTGATTGTTTCCAATTGCAAATCTAATGAAGAAAGAATCAGATGACCAAAGAAAGAATCCTTCCTTAGCCTTGCACAATAAATCCTCATAACTCTGTCTGCCCACTGTGTAATCAGCTTTCCATCACCCCTGTGTCCTCATCTGTATCCTTAGCATGAACATAAACTTGCTCAGAGTAAGGTCCCAAGTAGAGCCAGCCTTTTCCTAAGGGGTAGTCAAAAGAAGGAAGATGGCAGACAGAGAGGAAAGACAGAGGCACTAGTAGCCCAAATGCCTGCCCAAGAAATGGAAAGCCACCATGGGAAAGGGAAAGGACAAAAGAAAGTTCCAGAAACCAGGAAGGAAAGTTGAAGGAAGGGAGAAAGAGAAACAATGTAGTTATGTTTACCTAGAAATAGATTTACACAATTTGTTTTAAAATGAAGTAAAAACCTTAGAGGATTATAAGTGGGGAAACACCAGTCTTACTTAGGAAGGCAGGGGCAGCAGGTAGTAGAGATTTTTTATGCAGGGAACAGTAATCAATATTCACAATCTTACTTCTTAATACACACATGGACTGAATTCAGGCTTTAGCATAATTTAATTAAATGGACTATTGTTTTTCTATCTCACTGGTTTTAGTGAGAGTGTTGAGGGTATGGGGTGAGCAGGATTAGGTTCTAATTGAAGCAGTCTCTGCCTCAAAGCCAAGGAGGACTGTACAAACAGACTGGGAAGGTTTTTATTTAAATTTCATATTCACAAAGGATGTAGGTGCACAGATGGGTACTTTACCTCCTTGGTTTTCAATTTCAGAAGTGGGGTGGGAATGTTGGGTGACTTCAAAACCTTTTTTGAATTACAGCTGGGTTTCTTCACAATTTCTAGGTGGTACTGAAACAGAACTGAGTAATTTTGTGTTTCCGTAACACTTTCCTCCAAATACTGTGCTTATTTTATTTTCATTTAAAAAGAGAACAGATATTTATTTATTTTTTTATTAAATTCTTTTATTGGTACATTGTAGGTATACAACACAATTACATTTCTCATTGGGAATTGTACCTTTGCATAATGCATCTTAGTTCTTATTCTTTCCCCATTCCTAGCCCTTCCTTCACCCCCTCCACCCTTCCCTATTTACAAAGATTTTATTTCCATTTTTTCCATTTCTCATCATTTTCCCTTTCCCTTCTTTCCTTTCCCCTGCCCCTCCTACTACCCCTACCCCTTTGGACCTTTTCTTCCTATTTTACATTATCGATTATAAGGTGCAAATTTCCAATGATGAATGTCATTATATTGTATACCTAAAATGTACCAATGATGAGAACAGATATTTAAGTGCCCACTATACAGTAGCAGCCTAGGGATTTTAAATATACTACCTAGGTTAATTCCCACAATGACATTATGAAGTCAGTATAATTCCCACTTTATGGTTAAGGAAACTGAGGCTCAGAGAACATTTATACAATGTCAAGGTCACTTCAAAGCCACATAGCAGAGCTGGGATTTGAAGTCAATTATTTTTGGCTGCAAAACCATTACTCTTTCTGTCAGTTATCCCAAAATTTGAAGGAGGTGAAACCAAGGTGTATATTCCTTTGACTCAGTTCTCACAGAATTAAATGTAAATAGCAAATATAACTATTATTCTTCAAACCCAGTGGAGCAAAAATAAAGCACCCTAATTATAATTTGAAGCCCCCATCCTGCTAGATGGTTGACTAGTTTCTCCTGAAATGCCTTATGTTCCAGCCCAAGCGCTTTCCTCACGTCTGCACACTGCTATTTTCACACCACATCTTAGCGTTGGTGGCCCTTGGCACCATAGCACCGCCCTGGGGCATAGCCACTGAAGCTTGCTCTGCTTTCTGGGACTTTATTCTGAGAAAAATCCTCTTAGACCATGCTTCCCCAAAAGTATTCCTCTCCTCTCAAATTCTGGTCTCAACAATGAGTTCAAGTCTTTGAAAAGCCAGGAAGAGATTAACAATAGTACCTACTTCAAAGAGCTGTTTTTGTAAAGATTAAATGAATTAGTATCTTAGTATAATGCCAAATGTGTAATATGTGCTCTTAAGTATTAATAATCTTTACATATTTCAGAATATACTTATATGTGATAATGTTTTGTTTTCCCCATATGCCCTACAAAATATGCCACATTATAAAATAGGCTCTATTAATGTGTAAATTGAATAGAATTTGTTAAATTTGCATGTAGGCAGTGCTGATATTGGTTTATGTCCTACAGACACAGGGATTCTATTATTCTATTTCATTTTACTCCCATCTACAAAAGGAGAGGGATAAAAAGGACAATGCTGTTACAATTGTATACCCTGAATTATAAAGTGTATTTTTGCCAAGAAAGAACTTCCATTTTTGTCTAGGCATATCTGATGACTGGAATAATTTTCCAGAGCCTGGCTTCTGGCTCTATTGCTGTCAAACATTGTTTCTCCTCCATGGCAACAGATCCAGCATGATGTTCCTTAGCCACCTTCATATCATTCTAGGGTCCCTGGACTGATGCTTTATTTCATGAAGAATCACCTCTGTGGACCGAAGGTGCATTTGCAGAAGCCATTTCTACACTGGGATAATAGTAAGCCACCTAAAAATAACACAAAATAGAGCCAACTCAACGTCTCATTAGCCATATCCCAAAACTTCTTCCAGACACTCCATACCACCTAACAGAAAGGGAAACACAATGGTTGGGAAATCTGATGGAAAGAGATACTAATCATAATTAGTTAAAATAAACATACCTACATGTATAAAATTTCCATAAACACATGACTATGTAAATTTATTGTTAGGGGCCCTCCAGGGACCCTGAAATGTTGTCTGTGTGTGTGAAGGTGCTCTGAATCCAGGAGGAAGAAGAGCTTGGAATATTTGTCACAGACCAACCCTCCCGCTACTTTCTCACCGCGATGATTTAGGGTTCTGGCCCAGTCCGCATACAGCTATAGCTCCTATTGGGTGGCTCCTCTTCAGGACTGCAGGTTTGGCTAGTTCTGATCACACCACTTATGATGCTTTCTTAGGACTTAGAGTAGGACAGTTTTCATGAGGCTGTTAGTCTCAGCCTAACTCACTGTTCTTGGTTAGCTCCTTTTCCTTTCCATACTTCTGTAACTAGTTACTTATTTAAATCCATTTCTATAAATCCTTTTTATAATCCTGTTCCCTGGAGGTTCTCCGACTGATACATTGTTTCTTTTGACCTCCAAAGACTCTACCCCATGGCCATTTGTGGCTGTGTTTCTTTTTTCTTTCTCCTGATATCCTAAGTTAAAAGGTATTGCTTACTTTCTGCTTCTCAGAATGAGTCTTGAAAAATGTGTAAAGTCGTTTCCCCTGCCAGTCATATGGTCATAAAACTGCACGATCCATGTGTAACTTGGAGGACAGATCTGCTTGTTGACCCAGCTGCTAATTTCCCCGGGGGGTTACATGTCCCTCAGAGTGTTTAGCCTGTCTTTAACATTTTTACATTTCCATATGTGTTTATGTAACCACTTAGCTCCATCCTATGTAGCTCTGGGGAAATTCACTACACTTATTGGAAGTTGAATTGCCCCTTCATATTACATGAGATGAAAACCTGATTCCATTCAACTGCCAAAGCAACAGCCAGAGAAGACATTAAGTGAGAACTGATTTTCAGTGTGGAGATTCCTTTTCATTCATGAGACCTTTAGGGTTTCTCCATGGCTACATAGAGGGTTATTCTTCAAAAGAAATATCATTTTTTCTCCCCTTAGGATATACTTAATCTGGACATTAGAAATGTTTCTGAGAGTAGGGAGGAATGCAGGAAAAACTCACCAGCATAATGTTTATCTTTAATAAGAGAAAGGAGGAGGAATGAGCTGAGACAGAGCATTCTTGTGTTTTGTTCTTCATACAGCTGCAGGCAAGATCTCCGGAGAATCTAGCTTTGAAAGTGCACTAGATCATGAATCTCAGTGAAATATTGCCCTTGAAAAGCGTGGCTTGGGCCCTATCCATTCTGATAGTCAGCACCACCCACAAGGAACTTGTACTCTGAACACACCAGGGATGCACACATCCAAATCTGCCCTACAGCGAGCTGTTCATCTGTTCCTTCATTCCTCCAACCAGTATTTTTTGGGTACCTGTAAGAGGGGAGGCCCTATTTGAGGTGCTAAGGATTCTGCAGTGAATATGACAGTGTCTCTACCCTCATTAGCTTACATTCTGGTAGGTGACACAGAAAGTAAACAAATAGGCAACCAAATATGTACACACACACATATTATAATTTTAGTTAGTGATAAGTGCTCTGAGTGAATATTACAAGGTAAATTTATTATAACTAATAAGTAATAATATTGATGTGTAGAAAAGAATAAATTTAGCAGGTCTGAGCCACCAAGGTTAACTCTTGGCTAGTGTCTGGGAATCTAAATGTTAAATAGTGTAGTTTATTCCGGACACCTGCTTTCCTTCTGGGAGCCTGGAATTCTGGTGTGTACCAGGTGGAGGATACCTATGTAACTAGCTACCTACAAAAACCTCAGGCACTGAATCTCTGAAGAGCTTCCCTGGTAGCCAACATGTTCCCAGACAGCAGGAAGATGTAAATGCATCCTATGTGCTTCTGGTACAGGGGTAGGGGGATGGAAGTTTGCACCTGTTTCCTCTCTGCTTTTTCCCTTTGCTGGCTTTGCTTGTGTTCTTTCACTGTCACACGACTCATTCATAAAATTGGCAGGAACCAGAGTAAAACAAATGTTTTACTTACTAAAAGTTTATACAGTTCTACACAAAGTACTACCTATATTATGTGTGGGATGTAATTTTTTTCACTTGTTAAAATTACCCAAGGACAAATACAGAAGTCAAAACTAAAGCATTTTTTAAGTGAATTAGCAACTCTGCATGTGTACTTTTACCCTACTTCTCTTTTCATGGTTATTGAAACCTTTCTTTTGGTTTATGTTTTTGTGAAACAAAGAATATAGCAAAATTGTGTGAAATATTTAGAAATTCTGGCATTGCTTTTGTCACAACCTTAAAATGTCGATGGTATCTTTTCTATTTAATGTGATTATAATGGCACTAGTTTTCTGATTAATGTCCTGTTCTTATTTTAATTATTTTTTTAAAGTTGAAGAATTAGATACTTTATAAGTGGTTCTAATCTTTTGCATTTCATGTTACATTAAACCTGCTCATATGAATTTTAAAAGGTCACATCCACGAGTTTGAAGATTTACATAGTCCTCTGAGTCCTTCTAGTGATCCTGAAAACTTGGGGGTGGGCTCCAGGATCCATGACACCCTTGGTGACTCCAGAATTTTTAGAAACAAGGGGATTAAAGAGGCAATCCACTCAGAGGTTGGTGGTGGGGTTGCTTAGAATACCATGTAAAAGGCCAGGCACTGTGGTACATGCCTGCAATCTTAGCTACTTGAGAGGCTGCAGCAAGAGGATTTCAAGTTCAAGGCCAGTCTATGCAACTTAGTGAGGGCTGCAGGGTGTAGTTCAGTGCTAGAACAGTGCCTTGAACACCCTCGGTCCTGGTTTCAATCCTCAGTAGTGAAGAAAAAGAAAAAAGATTACCACATAAAAAGAACTTGTGTGGGTCTCAACAAAAATGTTATTTAAGCAACAAAATAGCAAAACAAAACAAAACAAACCTTAAGGTAACATCTGAGGGATATGTAGGGGGAGTTGATAATCCCCCTCAGCCAAGGACATGCTGGTATTGCCATAATTTAAAAAGTTGTAGCAACAAAAGGGGCCTCATTTTACTCATCAATAAACTCTTTGAGGATAGAGTATGTATCTTATACCATCATGCTCACAGAAGGTCATTTTGCAGAATGATGAAATGAACAAACCCTTATTTATAGGAACACAGCAGCAGACTCCTGTTCAGATGACCAGTCAATGGTTGGAGAAAGTTTTAAACCATTCAGTTTGTTTTAATTTCTGTTTTATCATCAGAATAGGCCTGGTTTTGAGGCTCAGTCATGCCCTATTACATATACATGGAGGCTAAATAATAAAAAGAAAAAGCATTTTGACAGAGTTGTACTCATGTGGCTATTTCTTTACTCTCCTTATACCAGCATTTCTATTCTCATGATTTTAATTCCCATTGAGAAACTGAAGACCCTCACTCTTAGTCAGGTTTCTCTTATCACAATCAGATGTTGGATATTATATTGGCTATTCAGTATATAATTCAAATTCCACATGTCCAAACTTGAACTCATGGTTCCCCAAACATCTTCTTCAGCCTCTCAGCTAACTGTGTCCCCATCTTCCTCATCTGTTACTCCAGAACTCTTGAAGTCAGTCTGAATTTTTTCTTTTTATTGTTGTTCTCTGTCTCTATGATCAAGGCCTGCCAATTTTATGTTACAGTTTTTGATCTGTTCCACACTACTCCCACGGTCTTAATTAAGGCGCTTGTGTTAGTCATCTTTCTGTTGCTGTGACAAAATACCTGAGAAAAACAACTTAAAGGAGGAAAGGTTTATTTTGGCTCATGGTTTAAGTCCCAGTCAGCTGGCCCCAAAGCAGGAATGTCATGGATGAAGGACAGGGCAGGGGAAAATTGCTCACTTCATGGCAGTCAGGAAACAGAATAAGAAGGAAAGAGCCAGAAAAAGAAGAACTAGGGACAAGATATAGTCCCCAAAGTCATGTCTCCATGAACTATCTTCTTCAACTAGACCCTAACTGCTGTTTCTGCCACTTTCCCATAATGCCATTAAACTATGATCTCATCAATTGATTAATCTACTTAATGAAGTTAGAGCCCTCATGATCCAATCACCTTCCAAAAGCCCATCCTCTAAACACCCAAGCTTTTGGGGAGACATTTTAGATCTAAAACATAGTAGCCCTCAACATCTCTTTCTTGAACTTACACATTAGACTCCTAAGTATTTCCAACCCATCTGCCTACCTCTAGGTTAGCCACATTAAAATCTATCCTTTCTACTGAAGCTGGCACTGGCACTGTCCCTGCATGCCCCTCCATCTTAAAACATTTCAAAACTCTCTTTTGCTTTCTGAGTCAAGCCCTAGCTCAGAGTAATATTTTTAATAACTTTATATGCCAACCCTACCCTACTATCTAATTCTAAATGGCCTGTAGCTTCCCACATATACTACAATGTTTCCTGCTTCTTTGAGTTTGTGCTTTCTGTTCTGTCTTCCCACTACCTGTCAACTCTTACTGTTCAAGATACTTCTACTTTTTAGAACTCTTCTCTAAACTTCCAGTTTGGCCCAAGATTCCTTCATCTAGGCTTCAATAGTCATTATGTTTCTATGGTACTGCTCATTCTATATTACATAATGTTTGTGTAAATGTCTTTTTCCTCCAGCCAGCAAGCTGCCCTAAGGTATAAATCACACCCTAATTCATTTATGTTCCCTCACCTCACTTTGGCACATATACAATTCCTGACATCTGACAATGCCTCAGGGAATATTGCCAAACTAAACCGAACAAAAACTTCAGTTGGAGAAGTAGAAATTGCAATCATAGCACTTAGTAATGAGAAAATCCTGCAGGATTGGAAAGAGGTATGGAAGAATTCAAGATAAATTTTATGTGTACCTACAGTTACAAAAGCACAACAAGAAAAGAGAGCCAAGTGGTAGGACACTAAAATCCCAGAAGATGGGTTATATCCTCATCAGGCTAAAGAGGGGAATGCAGACTTGGGCTGTGGCAGTTGAAACAATGGTGTGCAATTCCACAGAGGGAACTGTCTCATTGCTTAGTCCCTGTCCAGAACACTACGTCCAACTCTGAATGCCTCCCGCTTTCAGGATTAACTGAGAGATGGGAACCAGCGTGGTGAGGAGTCCCAAAGCCATGCCACTGAAGGGAAGGTTGAAGAGCTGGAAATGTTTGAGCTCTCAAAAAACAGTTTTAGTAGAAACCTGAGAAGAGCATTGAAACATCGGAAGAACCCTTATTCGAGAAAGTGGAAGTATCTACTCATGAGCCACCAGAGAGTAAGACTGGTACCAAAAAACAGAAGCTACAGGGAAGCAAATGACAATTTCATGTCAAGGACAATTGTCAAAAGATCAGCCTTGCCTGGAAAGTAATGAGCTGATTCACCAAGTAATGAGCATCCATCCCTGGGGGTGGCTGAGGAGACTGTAAAGAGCCAGCTGCCAAGGCAGTTTGGGGAGGGGTGACAGCCTGGATGCAGTGACCACTAGGTGACCTTCTACCTAAGATTTGGTGAAATTAGAGAATTTATTCTTTCCTCAGGGTGAAGTTCAAGGTTTTTTTTATCCTCAAGTAAAGATATGAGAGACAAAGATCTATCATTTGCTCTCATCGATTCAGCAACCATCATAGCACTGTTCTTTCCTTTGAAAGGGTTTGGATTTGGCATTGTTGGTGTTCTCCAGTCACGTCCATCTCCAGTCACATCTCCAGTCACTCTGATCTCTATCCACAACAAATCCTTCTAGCTTTCTGTGCTAATTCTCCTGGGCCCTATACTACCACTCAGCTCCTTTTGGAGCTGCAGCAGTTTGGTTTCCCGGAACCCCCAGAAGTGTACACAACCATCCTGGACAAGAAAGTGGCTAATTTTGTATCAGGGCCTCTGCCAGTTGGAACTATGTAGGAGGGGATTTCTTCAAGGAGATTCAGCAGGACTGTGTGTGTGTGTATGTGTGTGTGTGTGTGTGTGTGTGTTCTCTCTCTCTCTCTGTATCTCTCTGTATGTCTCTATTTCTTTCTCTCTGTCTCTGTGTGTCTTTCTCTGTCACTCTGTCTCTGTCTCTGCTGCCTCTCTCTCTCTCTCTCTCTCTCTCTCTCTCTCTCTCTCTCTCTTTCTGTCTCTCAGAGTTGAGAGTCAAACTCAGGGTTTCATGTATGCTAGGCAAGTGCTTTCCTAATGAGCTACTACCCCTCATCTCTTAAATGAATACTTTTCTGAGTGTGTCGGAGGGTTTTGGAAAGTCCACCTCTTAGAAATACAAGAATGAGACAAAGTATGAAAAAATCAGATCAAACACATCAGTTCAGCCAAATTTAAAGTTGACCCCTCAGGAATGACCCATGTCATGGAGATGAAGTTCTACTACACAAGAAACTTGCTGGAACCTGGAGCTCGGCTAACTTCTTAATGGTTGTGATTGCCATTGTCCCTTGTCTGTTTTCCTGTTGTGTAATTCATAACCCTTCCAGTTGGTCTGAAGTTATTCTTCTAGCATGGGTGACACCAAAATATAGTGGATGGGGGAGGAAAAGCAGCCTGAACTATGGCCCCAAGGCGTTTAATCACATACATTTGAGTACCTGAATGTTCTCCCTGCTGGCTTAGATTCTAATCAGCCCCTTTTACCTGGTCATCATGGGTTCTCCTGACCTCCTCACCCCATGGCCATCAGTAACATGTGTCACCTGGTCCTCTACCCTGTTCTCACTACTTAGCCCTGCACTGCTGCTGTGGAAACTGAAATTCTTCAGGCCTGAATCACCATGAATTTGATCATGCTGCCATCTAGAGAAGCCAGGCTTTTTCAATCTGTCCTTCCCCACACTTGCTGCCAGTCTAACAACTCATATGGCTCCAGCCCCTGACCAAGGACTCTCCTCCTCTTTTAGTGAGACTACCCTACTGTAGCTCTTCCACCTGCATCTCCCTCTCCTGCAGAACCACCCCTGGTTACAGAGCAAGTATCTCTCAGTTAGAAGAAGACACTCGTCACGTGTGTGTCTTCTTGCATTAGACCCTTTCCTGCCTTATTGTCCCCTCAACTGCCCCCAATCGTAACTTCTGTCCTCCAGTCCAGTATGGTGCCTCTCATCACCTACAAGATAAACACAGTGTCATCACACCATCAAGTTCCTGACTCAATAGGCCCCAAATGTGACTCGACACTGATCAGAGCCAACACCACTACCACCAACCTGTTCTTCATGTTTCTCCTTCCTTCAGAGCCATCTGATCACCAGGAACTGATAAATACAAGGCAAAGGATAGCAGCTCTGCAGAGATGTGGCCCCTCATGTCTGAGCCACTGGCAGCAACTGCTTCCCTTATTAGACTTCTAATAATTGGACAGAAATAAAAAGGATAGTTTGACCCAGTGTAAGTTTGATATTCTGGTACTTTAATTCAAATGCATTCACCAGTTCTGATCAACTTTCTTTCAGGTATAACCCACTCAGACTACATCAGAATTTAGAACAGTATCTAGTGTGTGACTAGTGCTCAAAGATCTGCTAAATGAATGAAGTGACTAAATTTGACATCAAAATAGTTTTAAAAATAAACATTAACCGTTAGAAACCTCATGACTATGTCCAAAGTTTAATTTTATGTCGTATAGAGGACAACAAGGACGTTTCCAGTCTGCTAAATTCAAATATAAATAATTTTACAGGGTTTTTTTTTCGTTACCCGTTGAGGCACAGATGAACAAATTTTGATTAGACTAATATATTTTTTTTAAGGCAGCATGGCTCCAGCTACAATAGGTTAGGAATTTTCTGGCTTGTCACAGAGGATTGTTAGGTTTGGGTCTAAGCCCCTCTTGTAAGCCCAGGGATTACTGATCAGCACTTGTTTTCCTGGTCCTAGTGGTTTTTAACTGCTCATTTGGCAGAATGCCATGTGGTTAATCACGTCCTGGCTTCCTGAATCTCTATATTTTTAACAAGAGCCTTCATTTCCTGGGTTAAGCTGCTCCAAAGTGTTCAGTAACTGAGGCGTAAAGGGTAAATTTTCAGAGGGATGAGACATTTCCTGAACAGGTGACCGGAAAAGTATAACTGTCAGTTGTATCTCACATGTTTTAGTGACCAGATTTTGATTACAAAAAGAAGGCATTGCTCAGAAGTTGTAGCTTGGAAAAATTAAAGTTGCGTGGACCCAGTCATTTCTATCAGGGATGTCAAACTCTGCTTCAGGGAGACAGTCAATGTTTGTGGCTGCTGATGTCCCCCAAAAGCAGCAAAATAGATTTCAAACTTCTGCATTCATCAAAAATATCATTACTGTTCTCCTTAGTTAACCTAAGAATAAGGAAATGTTGTAAATTTACATTTTAAAAATTCTTCTAATAAATACTCCTCTAACAGTTTCATCTATTAGTGTTCTAGTCTCTCCCTCTCTTTTTTTTGGTACCAGGGATTGAACTCAGTACCTTGTAGGCACGGTGCCACTGAGCTAAATTCCTGGCCCCCAGTCTCATTTTTAAAACAAGCTCTTCTATTGAAAAAGTTGAGAACTTTTGCTGACAGATCAATATGATGGAGGATGGTTGCTTAGGGAACAGTACTGTTCTCTGTCTCAGAGAGAAGTTGTAAGGGCTAAAGGAAGTGAATTATAAGAAGTAATCAAAATATATGTTGAATGTTAAATTTTTTTAAAAAATTCATTACAGGAAAAGACACATCACTATGTATCATCCTCAAAATACTCCCCCACACTTCAAACACACTAATCCCATTGTTCTTGCCACTTTTTGGTGCAGCTCTGGAAGTTCTCTTTCACATCTTTACAAGATGTGATTAAAAAATACAGTAAATGCTGCTGATGAGTTCCATTCAACAGAAAGGCAGATTCATAAAAACATTACAATGTGTCCTCATCCACTTTATTTCTGGATTTGGCCCAGTGTGACTTCTGGCTCTTCTTCAGAGTTAAAAAAGCTACATGTATAAAAAAAAGCTACATGTTTTGAATTGAGTCAAGACATTTAGGCAGCCATGCAACACACATGAAAGAGGACTTCCAGAACTGCTTCAGAAAGTGGCAAGAATGATAGGATAAATGTGTTAAAAGCTAAGGAGGGGGTGTTTGGAGGAGGGGGTTCATGGCAATGTGTTTTTTACTGTCAATATTTTTTTAAATTTTAACATTCACTGTATCTTTTGATCACATCTAATATGAGAATATATAGCACAGTGTTTGGTGTGAAAGTTAATAAAATTTAATGGAAGGAAGGAGAGAAGGAAGGAAGGAAAGGAGGATGGAGGAGGGAGAAAGGGAAGAAGAGAGGAAGAAGTTAGTGACTGACTAACAAGCAGGCATGACAAGTATCTTTGATTTCTCAAGAATTATTTTTCACCCTTCTCTACTCTGTTCATTAGGAGGCTGACTGGCATGGATATATCCTCAGGGCTCCCTAGCCTTCTGGTTCCCGTTTTTGGGGGTCAACAGGAAGCCGTGGTGGGAGCCTAAAGGGCACAATGGGGAAGGACAGCGTATCTCTCCCCTCTTGTTCTTTCACCAAGGCTGACTGCCTCTCTCAAGAAAGCCTCTTCCACAGTCTCTGCATTCTGGTAGATGCATTCTTTCCTTGCCTCTTGGGGAAGGAATGGTAACAATTCCACTACTACTAACTTCAGGTTACTGCACTGGCCCTTGTGGTTTTCCTGTGTCCTGCCCACAATATTATAAATAGATAAAGAAATATTATAAATAGATAAATGACCTGTGGATGAATTGCTCTAAGTTTTGTCATTTGTTCTTTTTGGATCCTAACTGATACAATGCATGCCTTTGTGTTCTTTGTTTGACCCTGTAGAAATACCTACTACCCTTTTCCCATTCTCTGAATTCTAGGACATAGACCTCTAACTGGGTTTGGCCAGTGGGAGTTGCTACCAGGAGACCAGAGGTGGATGGAGAGAGGGGTGCATTATTCATCCCCTGCTAGTCTTTGAGTGAGCAGCTTTGTTCCTCTGCATAAGACCTAAGACCACAACTCCTGCTGGGGAGCTCCTTCTTCAGAGCTTAGCTCTTACCAAATCTCTCCTGTACCTTTCCAACTCCGTGGATAGTGACAGCTCCCCAATGTGGTTCATCTCTCAGTTATGTCTTCTTAGTTAACACAACTCTGCCCCATTTCTGTGCAATAATCTTCTCCTTAAGCTCAATTACCCCTACAGTGTATCATCTCTTTCTTGCTAGGACCTTGACTGACACTATAGGTTTTTAAACTTGTGGCATGTATACAGATTGGAGTTTTATTCATTGCCAATGATTTTGGTGTGTTTCTTTTTAAGTCTTAGTAAAGCTATGATGTTATGTAAATTTAGATGAGTAGCAAATTTCTTTCAAGATTTTTTTACAAATTCATGGAGCAGAATATATATACTGATCCTTTGTATACCCCAGTCAGGATGTATAGTTAGGGAGAGGGCCAGATGACAGTATGAAGATATGAAAAACTTGCATCTGAATAATCAGGAACTCTGTAATTAATTCACAACATGTAGCAAGCAGAATAGAAAATCTTCAACTATAGAATGTAGTTATACTAAAAGATATCTTATATATTTAAGCTCCAAAAAAACATAACCAAGAAAATTTCATTCTTGAAACAAGTCAACTACTTCCATGGAAGGAAATATGATTTTTTTGTTGTTGTTTAGAACTTGAAAGACACAGGCAGGACATAAAAGAGAGCAGAAGAATGCATCATGGCTCCATGGTCTGTGAGTCCTAAGACATTCCATGTGAGAAAACCTGTTCTGTGTTTAATAACTTTCAGAGAACATCAGCCTGTCGGTCCTGATCACCATCACTTGACAAGTTAATGCAGTGCAACAAACATTTATTAAGAGCCCACTCTGCATGAGGCACTGTGCTGGGTGATGTGGGTACAAATATGAATGAACATGGTAGACAAATACAAATTGACTCTAAATCAAAGCAGACTGTGTAATAGGTACACAAGAAAACATCTTCTATTATAAAAATAAGTGCCTTGGGAGCAGGCACATGGTCCTATTGCATCCTCTTATCTAACATTAATTCCACAGGCTGCAGTTTAAACCTAGTTCTATTTCATTTTTAAGATGAGATAGATAGCAGCTATTCACTATCTTTCATGCAATTGCACCTCAAAGGGTATTTTAAGGATGACTTCATCTCTCTGCTCTCAATTCTCCCTCCTAATTCGCCTTCATTATCCCAGTGGGGAGGTCTTAGGTCTTCCCCACTACTGGCACATTTCCTTGGAACAGCCAGAGGGACATACAAATCTTTGAGTTGGGAGAACCCATGTTTTAGGGCAGAGAGGGGCCCATCAGAAGGCTGTTACTCTATCAGAGGGATAGTGGTCAGTGTTCATTACAACTCCCCATTGTAGAACTGCTTCCTGTTCCTTTTACCTATCAACACAGGAAACAATAATATTTTAGGCAAATATTGTACTAAATAGAAGATGTTATCTGTAGCTGAATCCAAATATTCCAGTGCTATCACTGTCCCAAGTCCTGCCTGGTTACCTAAAGGTCCGAGATGGTCAGAATCTGTGCATTCACTCCACAGATGTTAGGACTTTCTAGCATGCAGAGTAGAGTCCAAGCAACCTTAAACTGGTATGTCAAGTAACACATGGAGACAGCAGACTGGGTAATGGCCTGTTTCCTTGGTTTTGCCCACTGTAGACACCAGACTCCTGACTTCTGAGTATAGCCATTCACATTCAAAACAATGTCCAGAAGACTTCTCTAGCTATAGAATTTATGAGTTTGGCCAAAAACGATGACTGAAGCCACACTCTAAAATGATAACTCTATGAAGTTTGTTAGCTATAGATATAGATATATAGATACAGACAGACACAGATGTAAACATAGACAGATATAATGGCTTGTTGTATTAGTCTCTAGTTAATCCTCACTAAGAAACTGAGACTAACCTTTACCACTATTATCCTGTGTGTTTCTCATTAAAGTATTAGATTCCTAGGGTGCCTGTACAGGGATGCTCACTTTTTACCTCCAGTATTCATTACATAGATAGTTTTTAGCTTCTGAACATTTGCCTAGGAAATGGAAAATCTGCTTTAGGACCTTCTAGGGTATGCAATGTGTCTGTGGGATATGCATTATTTGGAGCTATTGCTGGAGGGTGAGAGAAAAGAGTGGATTTAATTTCTTTCGGTATGAAAGATTATTTTCTCTTAGAGTAGGCTCTGAAAATAAGTCCCCCCTACACAGATGCTTAGTTGTCATGACACTTCCTGTGTAACACCATTTACCATCCCCTCTTGGTGATAATTATTTGAACTTTATTGTTTAATCACCATCTACCCTGTCAAGGTCCTCACCTGGTAGATGTTCTTTATCTGTCTGCTGCTTACTATGCATCCTGTTCTCCGGACATGGGCTTTTTTTTTTAACTTTTGTGGCACACACCTTGCCTTTTTTGGAGTTTGTGTAGAAAGAAAGAAAGAAAGAAAGAGAGAGAGAGAGAAAGAAAGAGAGAAGAGAAGAAAAGAAAAGAAGAAAAGAAAAGAGGAAAGGAAAGAAACAAAGAGAATCATTCCCCAATTTGTCTTCCTGGTGAACTTCTTTTCCTCAAGCTCTGTGAATCCTTCCCTAACTCCCTACATAGAAATTCACTCTCTCCTTTTATTCTCACCACCTAGCATATATAGCTATTTTCTGTAGTAATTATCTTAACAATTGTCTACTCTAATTATTTTAATCATAATTCAACTTAGCCTGGTGACTTATGTATTTCTCTACCTCTTCCCCACCCCACAGTGACACTTTTGACCTTTGAAGGTACAGTGGTATCTTATCCTCACAATATTGAGCACATAGCTAACCATGGAGAAGACTGCTCTATAAATGTCAACTGAATGATTGTAGGACAGGCAAGAGTTTCTGGCAGTCTTAGTAAGATTCTTCTCTAGCTGGTGATATTTCATTGATAAAAGACATGTGATTTTTTTCTGCTCAGATCACTCTTATCTATGCCCACTCCAAACCGTGTATGCCCTGTTATTTCTCATGTTTTAACAAACTTCCAAAATCATTACATTGTATAATAATGGTCTGTTTAACTAACTGGCTTCTCCTCCTAAACTGTAAATCCATGAAGGCTGAGGATATGTCAACTGTGTTCATCACTGTATCCCCAGTCTTACAGGACACCTAGTGTAATCAGTGTCAAATATTTTTTGAATGGTGAGTGAAGAAATGAATTAATTAATTAACTAATTAGTTAAAATATCCTCATTGGTTTGGCCAGGGATTCTTTTTTTTTTTTTTTGCACTTTATTAAATCATTTTATTGGTACATTGTAGGTATACAACACAATTACATTTCTCATTGGGAATTGTACCTTTACATGATGCATCTTGGTTCTTATTTTTTCCCCATTCCTAGCCCTCCCTTCACGCCCTCCACCCTTCCCTATTTACAAAGACTTTATTTCCATTTTTTCCATTTCTCAGCATTTTTCCTTTCCATTCTTTCCTTTTCCCTGCCCCTCCCACTACCCCTATCCCTTTGGGCCTTTTCTTCCTATTTTACATTTTTGATTATTCATTCTAATCATTGGTACATTTTAGGTATACAATATAATGACATTCATCATTGGAAATTTGCACCTTTACATAGTCTCTCTTGGTTCTTATTTTTCACCCTTGCCCCGCCCTCCCTTCAACCCCTCCAGTCCTCCCTATTTACAAAGATTTTGTTCCTATTTTTCCATTTTCTCATATTAATCCCATTCCTTTCTATCCTTTCCCCTAGCCCTCCCACTTCCTTCCCCTTTGCCCCTTTTCTTCCTGTTTCACATTACCTATTATACATTTTAGTCCTTCTTTACACTTTCAGTTTCTCACACCAGAGAAACTATTCAGTATTTATACATGTGTGTCCTATTTATTTCACTTAAGAGTATGGCCTCAATGTGCAACCACTTAGCTATAAATGTCTCTAATTTTTCATTTTTTATGGCTGAGTAGTACTCCATTTTATTAAAAAACCACATTTTCTTGATCCAGTCTCCAGTTGATGGGCATTTGGGCTGTTTCCAAGTTTTAGCTATCACAAACTGTGCGGCTATGAACATGGGCACACATATATCACTGTGCTATGATTCTTTTAATTCTTTGGGGAAGATCCCCAGCAGTAGAAGAGGGGGGTCAAATGGGACTTCCAGTCCTAGTTCTTTGAGGTATCTCCATACTGATTTCCACAGTGCTTGCACCAGTCTACACTCCCACCAGCAGTGGAGCAGGGTTCCTCTTTCCCCACAGCCCCGCCAGCATTTATTATTGGTTGATTTCATGATAGTAGCCATTCTTTCTGGAGTGAAGTGGAATCTCAGCATTGTTTTCATTTGCATCTCTCGAATGACCAGTGATGTTGAACATTTTCTCATGTATTTATTTGCTATTTCTACTTCTTTGTCTGAGAAATGTCTGTTCATTTCAGATACCCATTTTTGGGTTGGGTCTTTAAATTTGGGAGGTCTGATCTTTTTAAGTTCTTTATAGATTTGAGATAGTAGCCCTTTGTCTGAGGAAGAGCAGGTGAAGATTTTTCCCCACCTTGTCGGTTGTCTCTTCACACTGCTGGTGGTTTCTCTTGCTGTGCAGAAGGCTTTTAATAAGAAGAGATCCCACTTGTTGATTGTTTGTGCTAGTTCACGGGTAACTGAGGTTTTGTTCATAAAATCATTTCCCACACTGATGTCTTCAAGGGTTCTACCTCTGTTCCAATTGGTTCAGAGTTTCTATTTTAATATTTAGATCTTTAATCCATTTTGATTTTAGTTTAGTGCATGGTGAGAGATATAGGTCTAGTTTTAATCTTTGGCAAATTGAAGGCCAATTTTTCCAGCGCCAATTATTAAATAGGCTATCTTTCCTCCAGTGAGGGTGTTTGGCTCCTTTATCAAAGATGAGATGGCTGAGTGTGTCTGGCATTGTTTCTGCATCTTCTAATCTGTTCCACTGGTCGTCAGGTCTGTTTCTTTGCCAGTACCATGCCGTTTTTATCACAGTAGCTTTGTAGTAGAGTTACAGGTTGGGGATTGTGATACCCCCTGCCATGTTTCTGTTACCTAGAATTGCTTTTGCTATTCTGGGTCTCTTCTTGTTCCAAATGAAGTTTTGGATTGTTTTCTCAAGGTCCATGAAGTATGCTGCTGGGATCTCAATTCAAATTGCATTGAATCTATATAGCAGTTTGGGAAGTATGAACATTTTCACTCTATTAATCCTTCCTACTCAGGAGCAGGGGATGTCTGTCCATTTTCTGATATCATCTTCAATCTCTCTTTTCAGAGTGCCATAGTTTTCAGAGCAGAGGTCTTTGATTTCTTTTGTTAGGTTGATTCCTAGGTATTTCAGTTTTTTGGATGCTATTGTGAAAGGAATTATTTGCCCTATTTCTCTCTCAGTGAGTCTGTCATTCATGTAGAGGAAAGCTATTGATTTTTGTGTGTTGACCTTGTAACCAGCTACTTGACTGAATTTGGTTATTAAGTCTAGAAGACTTTTGGTGGAGTTCTTGGGGTCTTCTATATAGAGTATCATGTCATCTGCAAATAATGACAATTTGACTTCTTCATTTCCTATCTTTATTCCTTTTATTTCTTTCTCTTGTCTAATTGCCATGGCTAATGTTTCCAGAACTATATTGAACAAGAATGGTGATAGTGGATATCCTTGTCTTGTTCCTGATTTGAGTGTGAAGGATTTCAGTTTTTGACCATTTAGTATGATATTGGCTGTTGGTTTTTCATGGATGGTTTCTATCAGTTTGAGGTAGAGAACATCTATTCTGATTTTTTGTAGAGTTTTTATCATAGATGCATGTTGGATTTTGTCAAAGGCTTTTTCTGCATCTATGGAGATAATCATATGGTTTTTGTCCTTGGCTCTATTGATATAGTGTATTCCATTGATTGATTTTCGTATATTGAACCATCCCTGCATCCCTGGGATGAATCCCACTTGATCAGGGTGTATGATCTTCTTGATGATCTTCTCCATTCTGTTTGCCAGTATCTTATTAAGGATTTTTGCATTTATGTTCATTAGTGAGATTGGCCTATAGTTCTCTTTTTTAGTTGGGTCTTTCTCTGCTTTGGGGATCAAGGTGATGCTTGCTTCCAGGAATGAATTTGGGAGTATTGCTTCCCTTTCAATGTCATTGAAGAGTTTCAACAGTAGTGGCACCAGTTCCTCTCTAAATGTCTTGTAGAATTCAGCAGTGAAGCCATCAGGGCCCAGGCTTTTCTTAGTTGATAAGTTTTTAATTACATTTTCAATTTCATTGGTTGATATTGGGTTGTTCAGAACTTTTAGGTCTTCTTCATTCAACTTTGGTAATTCATATGTATCTAGGAATCTGTCCATTTTTTCTGTGTTGTCCATCTTATTGGCGTATAGGTTCTGGAAGTAGGTATTGATGATCCTCGGGATTTCTGCTGGATCTGTTGTCATTTCACCCTTTTCATTCCTAATTGCATGGATTTGGGCCTTTTCTTTCCTTTTTCTGACAAGGTTGGCTAAAGGTTTGTCAATTTTGTTGATTCTTTCAAAGAACCAACTCTTGGCTTCATTGATTTTTTGTATTGTTCTCTTAGTCTCCATTGCATTGATTTCTCCTCTGATCTTTATAATTTCCTCCCTTGTATGAGCTCTGGGATTGATAGCCAGGGATTCTTAAGAGGAAAAAAAACTAAATATTATCGTACAGAGTTTCAACAATGTAGTCCCAGCTCCTTTTAAAGTTAGCAGAGTGAGGCAAGTGAACAAGATAGATTTGGCAGCTTTTAGAACCTTGTAAGAGAGACTATATTAGGTCAATATAGATTATTGTAGCAAGCCCCACCATGAAAAAAATCTCCCTACTGACTTTTATGTATTTAAATGAGAGCTATTCTTACAATGATTTTAATGATTCATTTGTGTTACATCACATATCTTAGTAAACAGGACCAGAATGCTTTCCCAAAGCTGCTTTCTACGTGTAACATAATAGCTTAGGTAGCCTGATATTCAGTTCTTCACTGCTCCATGGTAATATTCCCGGAAGGGGGAAGGTTTGTCTTTCCCATGTTCCCCAAAGATGCTTTGCCTTTAATATGCCAACACTCATTTCAGCCAGAAAGGCCATGAACAGGAAATTCAAAGAACTAATACAAATGGCTGATATCTTTCAAAAAATACACTCATATAATTTTTTGCCTGAAAGGCAAAAATTGAAAAGATTTGTAATAAATAGTATTATAAATATTTATAATATTACAGCAAGATATGGGAAATGAACTCTTTAAATATCCTATGTGGAGGAGACTATAGATTGGTAAAAGCTTTTTATAGAGACTAAGTTTTAAAATATAAGATTTAATCAAAAGTCAATGTGTATATTATTTGACCCAGCAATTTTACCCATAAGACCATCCTACTGATACACCAACATCAGACAGATCCATATATATCCATGAATACATACTTTTTAAGGGCAGTAATGGGATTTTATAATTTAAATGGAAAGAGCTAGAGCTCTGTGCACAGATAGGTTGGGTCAAACCTAAGAGTCACAGAGGCTCTGCTGAGTGTGGGCTTTCATGTGAGGGATGTGAGTTCTCATAAGGGGTTTGGGGGGCATCATCTCTGTAGAAAGGAAAGCAACCTCCTGGAAGTCTTAGCACTGTCTTATATCTAAAAGAAGAGTCATTGATCCCCAAGTCATTAGCTACCAATGAAAATCTCCACTGCAGCTTCCACTGCACCACAGGGAATTCCATTTACAACACACAGGTCAGCTTCAGAACAAACACCTCCATGTTCTCTCTTTTTTTCTCCCACAACTCCCCCAAATTCTTCTAAACACAGTACAATTGTTCTTAATGTACACTGGATTTTTTTCACTTTTAAAATATTCATTTTTTTACTTTATACACATCTATACATTTTTACATGATTATACATCTAATAATAATCTAATTATACATCGAATGATAATCTAATTTTTATCGCAGTCCTTTATTCCTTCCCTTTATTTTTCAATATGGTAGCTTCTTTCCTCCTCCTTGATCTTCCCTAGGCTCCTCTCTGCATCATCCTAGTTGCTTTCTATTGTTGTGTGAGAAATTATGATGAACTCAGGGCACTCAGAAGGCATCCATTCATTATCTCACAGTCTCCTGGGTTGGGCATGTGGCTTAGCTTGTTTTCTGCTCAGCTCCCACAAGGCTGTCAAGGTATCTTCTATGGCTGAAGTCTCATCTCAGGTGCGGGGTTCTTTTCTAGGCCCATGTGGTTCCCTGTGGCTGTGGAATTCAGGGTGACTTACTTCTTTGATGCCTGTAGGAGTTCTTTCCCTACTGCTTCATATCTCTGATCTCAGGGGAGGCCTAAACTCTTATTTAAATAATTTTCTGTATTAGATTAGACTCACCCAGTTTTGATGAACTCAGAGTCAGACTTTAATTACATCTGCAAAAATTCCTTTACTTTTGCCACATCACATAATCGCATGAGTGATATCCTATTATAGGCACAGGCTCCACCCATATTCAGGCAGAGAGGATTATACCCAGTAAGGATCATTAGGTCATTTTAGATTTTTGTCTGATACACCCACCAATGCCATCCCTATAGTAGTTTCCTACTGCAGCTGTTAAAAGAAAAAGTCTACAAGTGTGATAGCTTAGAACAGAAATTTATTTTCTGTTTAATTCCGGAGACTAAAAGTCCAAAATCAATCTTAAGGGTCCAAAATCAATCTTAAGGGCCCAAAATCAAGCTGTAGATGAGGCTGATTCCTTCTGGAGACTTCAGGGAGAATCTGTTCCTTGTCTTTCTCAGCATTTGATAGCAGCCAACATTCCTTGGCTTGTGCTACTTCACTCATCTCTACTTCCATTGTCACATGGCCTTTTCTTCTGTCTCTTTGATGTACTCCTTCCCTCTTTCAAGGACTTCTGGATCACCAGCTAATCTAGAGTAATCTCCCATCTCAAGACTCTTAACCACATTGTCAATTCCCCTTCACCAACTGAGATAATAGTCATACCCTCTGGGCATTTGGAGGTGGACATATTAGGCAGCATTATTCAGTGTACTCCTAGCTCACCCCCCTATCCATATTAGATGATTGTATTGGTCAGCTTTTTTGTTCCTGGAACAACACCTGACAGCCACAACTTCAAGGAGAAGAGGTTTATTTTGGCTCATGGTTCAGAGGTTTCACTCCATGGTCATCTGGCTCTAAGACAGGAACATCATGGTGGTTAGAGTGGCAGAGAAAACCTGCTTATCTCATGGCAGCCATGAAGCAGAGCAAAGGGAAGTCTTTGAGGAAGGTATGAGGAACTACATTTACCCTTCAAAGTCAAATCCCCCCTGAACTGCTTCTTCCATGTACATTCCACTTTCCGGCAACCCCGTTCAACTAATGGAGTCTTAATGGATTAATCAGTCAATGAAGTTAATGCCCTCATGATCCAACCATCTCTTTAGGCCCTACCTCTGAGGAGTGCTGTTTGTAGATTAAACCCTCAATGCACAAGTGTTTGGGGAACACCTCATATTTAAACCATAACAGCAAACCATGTTTTAGTGTCTTAGGTTATCCTTAAATAACTTTTTTCTGAACATGTGCACACATACACACTAACATTTTTGTGAACATGTACACACATAATATATACACATATATACACATAAATATCTATTCACATTAATACACATTTACTTGAATGTTTTCATCATTGTTTAATGAAAATGGACTGTTATATATTTTTGTCTGATTTTCCTTTTCTTACTCAACAAAACTTTATAGAAATCCCTACATTATTTGATTTAGCTTTAATTTTTTTTTCAAATTGTAACATAACTTTCTGTGAAGAGGATGGTCTGTCGAGGATGGTCTATCATTTATTCAATAATTCCTTTACTAATAGATGCTCTCTTTGTTTTCCAGTTGTGTTTTAAATTTTTTTTTTGGTGTTATACACACAATCTGGAATAAACATCCATTTATTAAAATGTTTTTTATCCTATATCTTGGTGTCTTTATTTCCATGAGATAGGTTCCCAGCAGTTAAACTATTACATCAAAGAGTATTTATATTTTTTGTTTTAGTACATATTGCCAAAGTAATTTTCCAAAAAGTCTGAGCAACATATTTTGAATACTTTCTCTTCTTTACCTCTGCCAATAAGTATTATTATTCTCTTAATAGTTGCCAGTCTTTGTTACTTTTTGACTTTCCAAACTTACTAGAAATGAATATTTTTCATATGCAGATAATTTGAAATTGCTCTTCTGTGAACTGACTCTTCTTTACTTTTTGTCATTGCTTTGTTAAATCATTTCTTGTCACATCATAAGAGCTCTATGGATATTATTGTATTAGCTAAGGAAATACTAAATTGCTATAATGAACACTCAAATTTTGACAGTTTAGCACAGTAGAGGTTTATTGTGGTTGTGGAACTCAGGATGACTTGCTTCTTTGAGGCCTGAAGGAGCTCTTTCCCTAGTACTTCACATTTCTGATCTCAGAGGAGGCCTAAACTCTCATTTAAATAATTTGCTTGATTAGACTAGACTCATCCTGTTTTGATGGACTCAGAGGCAGACTTTAATTACATCTGGAAGCAGAGCATTCTGCTCCACATACTCAGAAACCTAGGCTGTTGAGGGCTCTTCTGTCTTCCACAGTGGCCTCTTAGGTTATCTTAGATATCAACACCCCCAGACCATAGGGGAAGATAGGACAGTTCATTCACAGGAGGCTTTCCTGGGCCAGGCCTGGAGCAATGCTCTTAGTTCTACTCATGTCCCTCTGGGCAGCACCAAAGCACTTGGCCATGTTCCATGGAAAAATTGAAAATTGTAATCTACACATGACCCATGGTGGGTGAGTGGAGATAGAACAATGAGTCTCAAAGGGGCACCAGGAAGCCTTTGGGGATTCTTATTATGGTTTTTTTTTTGATGGAGGTGATGGTTTCATGGGTCTTATACATATGGAAAGACTCATCAAGTTGTTGTACATTATATATCAATTATATCTCAATACAGCTGTAAAAAGATAATGGAAAGTAAAAAGAAGCGTGTCCCTTAAAGAAAAGGAATATTTTTTATGACTAGGTAGCTAGCCTTTTGCATAGCCATATATATAGTACTTACAAGTATTTTTCTAAATTTGCCATTTCTCTATATCCAATGATATAGACCTATGGAAGAGGGCAGTATTTGGTTTTTCAGAGTGGGTCGAGCTCTCCCCTACCCCTAGGTTATATTTTCAATTTTCTAGTTTTTCTTGCCAAATTCTTGAAATTAATACTCAATTTTATTCTCTATTTTTTCTTGCTATTTTAATAAATTTTCTGGGTCCATCCATTTAATTTTCTTGTTTTAATTTGGAGATTCTTACATTCTTTTTATCCTGTCAGCAGATATCTTTTCTACTCCTATGTTCATAAGACATTTTTCTCCACTTTCTGAAAATAAGCTAGCAATTATTTTTACAAGATGAACTCTAAAAGAGTTTTGAATACATTTGTTTCCTCTTTTTTTTTCCTCTGTCTTTCTCAGATGAGACCTTAGAGGCCCTGATTCTCAGCCCTCCCCACAGTCCTATGTCTAGGACTTGTTAAAATCATTTGGTACTTGTAGTTACAGTAATAAAATGTCCTCTGCAACATGCTGGTTCTGTTCTCAAAGCCCTTGTTAAACACTCACACTACAAATTTCCATAGAGTCTATCATTATGTCAATTTCCACATTTACATATATCAAATGATAATATTTAGGGAATGTTTACTATCTGCCAGACACAGTTGAAGAAGTTAGCTGGCGTTATGTCATTTAATCTTTTCAACTCTGCAGGCACTGTCATTATCTCCACTTTATAAGTGAAGCAAGCTCCAGAAGAGGTAGAGACAAGATTCAAATCCAAGAGAGTCTATGCTTCTGGTCCATCCAACAGCAGGCTAGGTGCCTCCTCAGAAATTGTTATAACTGTAGAGTCTTTGTTCTCCATTCTAGAATTGTTGAATTGAAATCTCCATTTTAAGAAGATCCTCAAGTAGTTGAATGCACATGGAAGTTGAGAAATGCTGCTTTATACTATACAGGAGTTAGGGTATATTACAGGAGACACATATGTTCTGAATTCAAGAATGTCCATCAATAACTGCCTGCTCAGTCAGGGGAATGAGAGCTTAGTGAAGTTAGTGTTCTAGGGCTGCTGCTCTTTCTCTTTACATGTATACGGTAATCTTTCTTTCAAAGGTAGCTTTTATTTCTCTGCTCAAGAAGCATGTATGACTTTATCCTTATCCTTAAAATTCAGATATTTTAGCAAGATATGTCTTAACATGTACATTTTTTCATCAATCATTCCTGGATCTTGGTGAGCCCTTTCAATTTGCAGACTCAGATTTTTTTCTCATTGCGGGGAAATGTTCTTCTAATTTGTTTAATTATTGCCTCTCTTCCATCTGTTCCTTTAGCTCCTCTGGAATGCTTATTATTTGCTAGTTAGATATCCTTGATGCACCCTCCAAGTCTCTTGCCCCTTCACTAAACATTTCCCTCTCTTTAATTTTTTTTATCTTTCTTTTGAGATGATTCTTGAGTGTGATTTACCAGACCACAATACCCTTCATTTTAACTACTAAATTGTTTAACCAGGGAATTATATTTTTTAGCTCCAGAAGTGTTTTATGTGTATGTGAATAAGAGGAAGAGAGGGAAGGAGGGAAGGGGAGGGAAGAGAGAAGGAGAGAGAGGGAGAGGGAGGGAGAGAGAAAGCTTTGAGGGAGTCTTCCTTTTTCTGACTACTAGACCACCTCACAGTCATGCTTCTTGCTCTTGTCCACTTCCTTGGCTCATATCTGGTTGTTGCCACAGTCTTTAAGGCAACAACCCCACAGATGACAGAAGAAGGGAGGTTGTTTAATCCCACAAACTTGCAATGAAGAAGCTGGCAGGCACAAGGTCTCTTCTGGATCACCTGGAGGAAGCTTCCTTGCCCCCCAGAATCCTGCACTCTCCCTGCCTCTGGAACAGAGAGGACTCTGCCCACTCAGGCAACCTCCTGTAGCTTTTCTGGGAGCCAAGGAAATGAAGAACATTAATGTAGCACTGAGGTTATTGTCCCTAAGTACCTCAGCTCTCAGAGAACAAGGTTTTAACAGGATTCTTTGCTTTATGAAAGATCTCACTGGTGAGGACTGTAGATAGGAACCATTCTCCAGTTGCCTTCTTTTGTCTGTGGGGTACAAAAATCTCTTGCTGGAACACTTACAGAGCTTAAAGTTCCTTAAAGCTATTTATCTCAGGAGAGGCAGAAAGATTAGAGTTAGAAGTGGAGAAGATAGGAGTTATGTTCTTTCCAGCATCTCATAACCCTACTTTGCATTCAGCATTGTCTTTCATGGCCCCAAAACAAAATAAAATAAAAACTAGAAAGACCCTTTTAAAATAGGGATGGCTAAATGTGTTATAGTACACCCAAACATAAGATATGTAAAGTCACTAAAAAGATTATGTACAGGTAGAGATGATGTCAAAGATAAATAGCACAATGTAGAAAAATTTTCAGAACTTAATGAATTCTATGATCCCATTTTAGAAATATTTTGGTTACAAACAATAAAAACTAGTAGTAATTAGCTGGAGCACAAAAATTTTTTAAATTTTTTTGGATGAGTACTGAGACAGCTAGTGAACTGGAGGCAAATGTTGGACCATCAGGATCTATGAAAAGAAGGGAGAAGCCCCAGGACAACATCTGGGTATCAGTGGCAGCAGCAGTCAGCAGCAGTACACATATCTCTTTACGGCACTACCATTGAAGTGGCTCAGTAGCCAGCTCCCAGTCTCTCTGACTCTGCTGGAGAAAGAGAATCTGATTGCACTCGCTTTGTCAGGTGTCTATTTCTGGATCAATCAACACATCCCAGAAAGCCAGGAAATATGTAGGATATTTTCCAGAGTCTCCAGAGGTCCATCTCTGTGTGTATTGGGACATTTTCAAAGAAGGGAACATATTGGAGGGCAGGTGGCAATCATACAAGGAGTTTGCAACATTTTATTAACACACATACACACAAAAAGATCTGAACACTCATCCAACTGCTACTTCTAAAATGTGGGAATAGATATGTGGAAAGGATAAAAGGAACAGTTTTTCTTGTTTTGCTTGAAACATTTTAATATTCTTGGAATTTTTCATGGTTAATGATAACTTTATTTCTTTATACTTTTTAGTTTTGCAATGCTGGGGACTGAACTCAGGACCTTGCACATGTTAGGTAAATGTTCTACTAGTAAGCTACATTCCCGGCCCTATAGTGAACATTATTAAATAAAGAGGGAGGAAGGAGGGGAGGGGAGGGGAGGGAGGGAGGGGGAGAGGGGAGGGAGAAAGGAAGGAAGAGAGGGAGAAAGGGAAGGAAAGAAGGAGGGAGGAAGAGAAGGAGGGAAGGAAAGACATTCTAAGCCACTAAGCTTATATAAAAATTTTGTCTGTAGGAAACAAGTAGAATCTTTTTCAGCCATGGTCTATACTTTTTCTGAGCATGGAAGAAGATACTCAACACAAATCCACACTCCTGAGGTTCCACAGATGAGATCTCCTGGACCTGCTATTTTCTCTCTTCTCGGCCCTTCTCCATAGAAGGCAGTACTATGACCCAACCCAATAACAGATAATCCTTAGTAGTGAGCAATATAATGTAGAAGGAATGTCATTGGATTTATAGTCAGAACGTTTGTCCATAAGTTTAGTGCCACCTTTACTTCATCTATGAAAAGTAGATAACAATCTATACCTTCTCTTCCCTTTCCACTCTAATCTACTCAACCTCCTGTCATATACACATTAGTTGTAAAATTCTAATAAAAATGAAATAATATATGTAAAAATATTTTGTGGAATATATTCATCTTCCAGGGATTCCATAATAAAGTACCACAGGCTGTCTGACATCAACAACAGAAATTCATTTCCTCACATTTCTAAAGATTTAAAGTTCTAGATTAAGGTGCTGGAGGAGTTGGTATCTCCTGAGGCTCTTGTCCTGGCCTGCAGTTGGCCACCTCTTCACTGTATCCTCATTCGGGTTTCCTTGTTTGTATGCAGACCCCTAGTACCTTTTACTCTTCATTTAAGGACACTAGTCACTTTGGATTAGGGTCCCATCCTTATCACTTCATTTAACCTTAATCACCTCCTTGTTTACTTATTGTCATTAACTTTTTTTTTGTACCAGGGATCGAACTCGGGTCCTTGTACTTATTAATTAACTTTTTAAATGTTCTACCTCCCAAAACAGTCACATTCTAACATTGGAGGTTAGGATTTCAAACGTGAATTTGGGGAAGGAAACAATTCAACCCATAACATAGAGTAAAATATTATGCCCTTTGTTTAGGTTTTGCATTTCATAAACAAGTAACCCAAAACATGGTGGCTTAAAACAGCATTTTCTTATCTCTCATGATCCTGTTGATTGACCCAGCTAAGTTGGATGGACCTTCTGCCCCATGTGGCATCAACAGGGACTGCAATCCTCTGGTGCCTCAACTGGGCTGATTGTAAGATGGCTCACTTCTGTGCCCTGCTGTTGGTGCTGGCTGGGGTCCTGTGGCTCAGTTGGGGCTGTCCACCAAAGAGCCTTGATTCTAGTACAGGAGATTTCTCCATTTGGGTTAGGCTTTTGTCAGATCGAATCCTCATTTCCAAGAGGAGAGAAGTGGAATATGATGTTCTTCTAAATCCTACATTTGGAAGCCTCAGAATTACTTCCACCATGTTATATGGGTTACAAAAGTCACCAACAAAGGCATCCCAGATTCAAGAGGACAAATAAGTCTATCTGAGAAGCAGCATGCACATATAAGGAGGGGAGAAACTGAGGGCAGCCATGTTTGAAAATTATCTACCACAACCATACAAGCCTCTGAGACTCTGTGGACACCCTACAAATTCTCTACATTGGTAATTTCACAGATTTGGTCCCAATTTATGACAAATATATCTCACTTCTTTATGTCTGGGAAAATATTCCATAGCATCAAATTATTAGTTAGCTATGGAATTCTGAGCAAGTTTCAAAAAATTACCTTTTTTATCTCCTTTGTTGGGGGATAGGTACTGGGCACTGAAACCAGGGTCTTCACAATGAAGTATATCCTCAGCCTTTTTTACCTTATATTTTGTGGCAGAGTCTCACTAAGTTTCCAGGTTGGGCTTAAACTTACAATCTTGCCTCAGGCTCCAAGAGTGCTAGGAGTACAGGAATATGCCACCATGCCCAATTCCTTAGTTCTTTTTTTTTTTTTTTGTCATAGAATATTTAATCTGAGAAATATACTTTCTTTTTGGAAATTCCTATAGAGATTTGTTGCGAACTGCAAGATGGGCCTGAGTCTAGGTCTCAAACTCCTGAACAGTCCTTGATATATGGCAGTCATTCAATAAAAGTTTGTTGAACGAACTTGGTAGGTACCACTATTAACTGTAAATCACTTAAATACCAACATCTATGGGGGCAGGGGGTGCTGAAAACACACCAAGGATTTTGCATGCCATAGTCTTGGGGTATGTCTCAGGAATCTGGGTACATTAGTTCATGAGGGAACCCTTCCTCTTTAAGGGGGTACACTGAGGATTCCGTTTACTGAAATCTTGTGGGCCATGGAGAGTTCTGGGTATCATATTTTTCAGGACAGTTGTGCTGAGGCTTCTGGGTATTGCAGTATTTGTAAGGGTTACACTGAGGATTCTGGGTAGCAGAGTCCTTGGGGATCATTCTGGGTACTTAGTCCTTGCAGAGCACCCAGAGGATTCTGGGTCCTGTGGTTGGGGGTGATGGGGGCACTTCTGAGTACTGCAGTCCCAGATGTGGAATCGTCTGGTATCCTGAAGGGGGGGGGCACAGTCATACTTAAGGCTACGGCATTACAGATGTGGGCATGTAGAGGCTTCTGGGTACTGTGGTGATTGACTAATGGTCAACTTAAGTGGAACGCCCAGCTGAAGTGAGTTCTGGATGTGGGAGACCCTCCTAAGGATTGTTACCAATGGCACAAAGGGGAAGATGCATGCTGTTGATTTTCCTAGAGAGCCTAGGCTGGTTTTTCTGATAGGAACTTGGCTCTTCTTGTTGGAGAAGGAGCTCCAGTCCTCACTGCCACTGGGGTTGGCTACTGTTCTCTTGGGGAGCTCTGGTCTTTGCCTTGACTGTCGCTTCCTGGCTCCAGTGTAGATCCCTTAGCCTTCTGGCACAGATCCTTTACTTGGCCTGCACAGACTTTCTAAAATCCACCATTGCCCTTTGGGGCTTCCCAGTGCAAATCCTTGATGAGGACTCATGGAGGACATTTCTGTGGTCTCTAGGCCTTTGGCTGGACTTGTGCAGGACATTGCTGTGGGCTCCAAGCCCTTGACTGGATTCTTTAGGTCTCTAGTATATGGACAGATCTCTTGTACTTGTCTGCATTTGACTTTTTTGGTGAATATTATAAAATAATCTTATAAATTACATGTATTCCATATTAAATCTATTCCCTTGCAAATCACTGACTAAAACAGGTACCTTGATCCTTGTGGTGGTGGGAAGCACAGGGGGCCTTCCTGGTACCATAGTCGGGAAGTGGTGTCCTGGGGAGGATACTGTGAACCATGATGGGAGGGGGGCATGCTTCCTTAGTTCTTAATCTACAGTTTTTTTCTGTTAGTAATTTCATTCAAGATGCCATATTAAATATAGCTATTATGTTTCCTTGGACTTCTCTGAACTGTTAAAGTTTGTCAGACTTTCCTTGTTTTTGATGTCCTTACACAGCTTGGAGGAATGCTAGCCACATATTTTGTAGGATTTGTTGGAATTTATCTAATGGTTTTCTTATAATTATACAAGGTATGTGTTTTAAGGAGAAAAACTACAGAGGTAAAATATCGTTTTCCTCAAATCACCTCAAGGACATATACTATAAACATGATACATTACTGTTGGTATTGGACTTGATCACTTGACTGAGACAGTGTTTGTCAGGCTTCTCCACTACAAAGTTACTCCTCCTCACTCCTCCCCCATACCATGCTCTTTGCAAGGAAGTCATGGAAAAGTGCTACATAAATTATGTGAAATTCTTCTGTACAAGAGATTTGTCTATTCTCCAATTATTTTTTAAATAATTTATTCATGTCAGTATGGAATCATGAATATTTATTTTCTTCTTAGGCTATAATCCAATACTATTTTATTTATTTATTCAAATTGCTCCACCCTTGCCCATTGGGAGCTCTTTCCATTGGCTCTATGTCTCTTTGACATATCCCAGTTGTTTGAGCATTCTCTTACTTTCTGGCACAATAAGCTGCTGTGGGCTCAATTTGTACATTTCCAGTTCCAGTCTTAGAATCATCCATTTCACCAAGAAGCCCTGGCTCCTTTCATTGGAGAATAGCATTGGAAACCAAGGTCTAAGTGAGGAATTCTCCCTTCTTGAAGTGTAAAGAAAAATTCTCCAGCTTAATTCATTTTATCCCAGGCTAAGTCAACCATCTCCTACCAAAGTTGGTTATCTGACCCTCAGCTGTCTGCCCTCTCATATATATGCACATTATAGGAGCTTTTTCTCTCCTGAGCTTCCTACAAAATTTGGATTTTTAAATGTTCCTTGGGCATAAAATTTATTTTAGAATCTAAGACTAGTAAATTAATGAATAACTTTAGGAAAATTTAAGGTATTAAGAGGAAAATTGGGCATTGCAAAAATCCATTTCTATTTCCTGTCAAATGTAGCACCAACTTGCTTCAGACTTCCTACAGAGATACAAAAACATCCCACACAGTGCTCCCATGATTGTGTGGAGGCAGTTTGATCTCAGTAACAACCAGATTTCTAGAACTGCTCATTTTGCAATACTTAAAAATGTTATGTTGAAAGTTACACATTAAAACAAAACCAAGCAATGGAAAATTTAAAATAAAAATGTCCAATCCTTTGCCCAGGGGTCACATGCAGCCTTGGACAGCTAATAATGCAACCCTTCCCTATCGTAAAGTCAACTTCTAACATCATTATGTGAATTTTTTTTTGGTAATGTTTTATGACTCAATTATATGCTATGGGTTGGGTGACAACCCGAAGGTGTGCAGGGGAAGGGGTAGCACAGTGCTAACTCTGCCTCCTATGCCTGCCACACACAGTCAAGTGAAACTTACATTTCAAATTGAAATGTAAAATTTAGCAAGTAAAATGCAGCGATTATTAGTGTATTAGTCAGCTTTCCTGTCACTGGGACAAAATACCCTACACCCACACTTATAGGAGGAGAGGTTTAATTTGGCTCATGGTTTTAAGGAATTCAGTCCATGGTATGCTGAAAGAGAAGGGAGGATCCAGGGACAAGAATACAGACTTCCAGGTCCTTCCCCCAGTGACCTCCTTCAACCAAATCCTACCTCCTAACACACATTCAGCCACGAAATCATCCTGAATTAATCCAGTGATGAGTATAACACCTGAGGATCTAATTATCTTCCAAAAATCCCACTTCTTGATACAAGAGACTTCTTAATACAAGAGACTTTAGATCTATTTTAGACCTAAACTACATCAATAATACTATTTCAACCTGCCTTGTGTGTGTGTGTGTGTGTGTGTGCGCATCTCTTGTTATTAAACAGGCATGTAAGTTTTCCTATTTAATTATTAAACTTGAGCTTATTGTGTTAGTTCATTTCAATGTTATAATAAAAAATATTTTTAAAAGTTTTGTTAGTTTATACATTAGTTATATTAGACATTGTATATGGAACTCAAGATAATTCCTCTTCACTCAATGTGGCCTAGGCAAGCCAAAGGGTTGAACATCCATGGCTTAAAAATAGTCCTTAACACTACAAGAGGTCTGATAACAGATCAGAGACAGAAGTCCTGCTGCTGTGGCCAATGCCCACCCTGGTTTAAGTCATGGTGTCCAGCAACACCCCTCAGGGTACAGAGATCCTTAGGGGACTTTCCTATGACACTGCTACAAATTCCTCCATTGACCCCCAATATCTTCTTTTTCACATAAGCGCTCCTTTAACTATCATCAGGACAGTACTCTTTGTCCTCTCCCCACCCCACCAGAGCTTTCTTGTTACTTTTTTCTTTTCCACCAGTCTTTCTAATGTCCAGCTAGTAGAGCTGTCTTACTTCTGAGCTGCCACCACAGCCTTGATCCCTTATTTGGACAGAGCTTTAGTTTCTGCTTTCTTCATAAAGCTTTGGCAGATGAAATAGAATTAGGAACTATATTCCCAGCAAGGAGTATTTATATTTTTATTCAACACAACAAACATAAAAGGTAGAAACACAAGAGGAAAATAGGATATTTATCCACAGGAAAAAATGGTTCACTTTTCTTATCAAAATTTAAGTAGGTGGAATCATGTGCATAAAGGACAATATATGGACTTTTAAGTTAACAGAACTGAATTTGGATCTTGGCCCAACTATTCACTGGCTGTGTAATCATGGGCAAATTGTGGACCTCCCTAAGCTAATTTTTTATACCTATAAAATAATATATTTCACCTATAAATACCATTATTATAATTAGAATAATACACTCTTTCACATAATGGCAGCAAAATTGATTAGTTAAGTCATATAGTGATAGGTGCTAGTTTTCCCCCTTTTCTTTCCTAATATAACTATGTAGAAGGAAATTTCTCATACTTTACTCAATCTTTATTACGATTTTGAGCTCAAGTATTTCTCTCAGTTAAGAAAAAGTATTTCAGTTAAGAGAAAGTATTTCTTTCAGTTAAGTGGGAGTCATGGAATGATAAAAATGTGCATTTTAGGGTGAGGAAAATATGACCCACAGGGGTGCAGTGACTTGCCTGCAGTCAACCCCTGGAACACCAGCGTACAAGTCCAGAAGTCTTTTGATTCAACTACTGGATTATTTACTGAAGAGATGTATATGTCACATGCCAAGTTAGGTACC
The DNA here is from genome assembly GCF_053883595.1 of Heterocephalus glaber. Lineage (NCBI taxonomy): Eukaryota > Metazoa > Chordata > Mammalia > Rodentia > Bathyergidae > Heterocephalus > Heterocephalus glaber. The sequence goes on from NW_028258324.1 coordinate 27,929,560, forward strand.
AGACATGCAAGACTAGAGAAGGTATAGGGTTTAGACTCTTCTAGAAGAGATAAAAAAAAAACACTCCACAAACTGCAATAGGATGTGAGCTGTACAAATGTTCATTTTGTTGAAGAAATTTTTTTTTGCTTAAATTCTTCCATTGGTACATTTTAGGTATACAATATGTCCACATTTATCATTGGGTGCTTGTACCTGTGTATGATGCATCTTCGTTCTTATTTTTTCCCCATTCCCTCCCTTCACCCCCTCCACCCTTCCCTATTTACAAAGACTTTGTTTCCATTTTTTCCTTTTCTCATAATTTTTCCTTTCCCTTCTTTCCTTTCCCCTTCCCCTCCAACTTCTCCTACCCCTTTGGACCTTTTCTTCCTATTTCAAATTATCAATTATTCATTTTAATCATTTTAATCCTTATTTACACTTTCAGTTTCTCACACTAGAGAAACTAATCAGTATTTACACATTTGTCCTATTTATTTCACTTGAGAGTATGGCCTCAATGTGCATCCATTTAGCTATTAATGTTTCTAGTTTCTCTTTCTTTATGGCTGAGTAGTACTCCACTTTATTTTTAAAAAACCACATCTTCTTTATCCAGTTTCCACGTGATGGGCACTTGGGCTGTTGAAGAAATTTTAAAGTCCAGAGATGCATCTACACTAGAATATGAATGTGAAAATCAATTCATTCTGACTAAAAAGGCTGGAGAATGCTTTGGGTTCAATAATAATTGAGGAGAAATGACTTCATGACAGATTTTCCAATCACCCTAAATCCTCATTCAGGCACCCATTTACTCTTTCATCCAACAGACACTTACAGAAGACCTACTATGTGCAGGGTATCACACATGGAAGCAGGAAAATAAAGATGAACTGAAAGAGTATAAATAAACAGCTTCCTAAGCTTTCCTAATACATTTTTAAAAACTCTTAGGAGCAATCTAAACTTAAATGTGATATCTGAAAGCAAGTACTTAAGAAATTACTATGTTTAGAGTCATTTTACTACAAACATATATTTCCAATATAGAGGAACCCTCTCCTTTGAAATGCAGGAAGATTTGAAAAGTGATTCTTAAAACTTTGTGGAGATTCACAGTTACTTTTTGGCTGTCATGAATAAGCAGTCTGAATTTCTATGGTTGAAAATTGATTTCTAATGCATATCATAATCATTGCAGTTGATTTTTTCAAATCTCAAATCTTTCTCTGACCCTGAAATAGAAATTATACATATATATACATATATATATATATATATGGTGGGTGTATATATATATATATATGTATATATTATATAATTTTTTCACTGAGTCACATTAGTTCAATTAGTTCACCATTCTTATAGGCAATTGCTAAGTTATCAAGTTAATGTTAAAACAAAAATCAATATCTATTCATAGGTTTTTCTTTTGTTTTCCCTTGCATCTTACAAACCATTTTGTCTAAAAATAAGCCAATCCCCAAAATGCAAGGGTGTTAGTGTCAGCACACAACAGAACTGATGGACTAATCAATTTTTCTTTTTAGCATTATCTACAGGGCCTGGATAAACATAATTTATTCATTTTTATTTGGAACCAGCTTCATGGAAATTTACTGGAAGGATATGAGATACTGTTTTATTTCTATAAATATCTTCTGGTAGTGGGTATAGAATACAGGAGAGAAAGTATTGCTTTCAAAGATGTATAATAACCTCAATTATAATGCTTTGAAGAAAGAAAGTAGAGAGAGTAATAAATATTCTGTTGATGTCTTTCCTCCGGCCTTGTTAAGGCCTCTTTTCCCCAAAACACCTCCAGTCTTACATTAAGTCAGAAAGATGAAAAAGGGCCTGTGTTCTTTCATAAATTCTATTTTACAATATCAAGAGGTCTGCAATGGACGGAAGAACTGTCAAAACAATTTGTGATAGGAAAAACTCCTTTTTAGATCACAATGTCTCCATACAGTGTGTATAGCCTACTCTGGGTTATTCATTCAAGTCATGTTGCCTTTCTGCCATAAAAGAGTATCACAGTACACTCTAAGCAAGGATTTTAGACTATACAATTTTGATATAAGAGCTGGTGTTTGTTAGAAATAATGCTTTTCCCAGGGAGGCTTGATCACAGGAAAACCTTTAAGTAAATGCTCTAGGGAATGGCAAAAATTGATTGCCCTGTAGAAAAGAGCCTTCCCTAAAGGTCAAATCCACTTTCACAATAAAGTACAGGGAGTTATATATTTAGTGTGGTTCCAAGTTAGTGAGGTGGGCCATAGTGTCTTTCTTTTGCTTTAATTTGCAAAGACAAAGTCACATATAAAATCCATAGCTCCTCTTGAGATTTATCTATGAATGTCAAATTTTAAAAACTACTTCCAAAACAAACTTTCTCAGTGATGCCAGCATAATGGAAATGGAATCATGAGTCTCACCGGTATCTCCTAACATATTGTGTTCCTCCTAATGGAATAAGTATTTCCTATGGTTAAAAAATAATAACATAAATGAAGTAACATTATTCATATTATAAAATTCAAATTTTGATACATTGCCTCTCTTCTTATATCTCTATCTCTCTCTTCTCTAACTTCCTATTATTGAAATTTTTGGTTTATTTCCATCCCATAAAATCTAGTATAGATAAGGAGATATGTCTGTGAAATATACAAAAAGAAAGCATTTTATTTATGTGTATGGAATTTTAAACTATTCTACTAATCATAATTTTCACTGTAATTCTTTCATTTGTATTGGGATAACAGAATAAGAGCTAGAGTAGAATAAAGTTGGCACCCTTTTGTGACAGTTAATAGCATTTGGAAGGATTCATGCATTACCTGGTGAGGTCTCCTACTCTGATTACTAATAAAACCTGAGTTTGAAGAGAAACTGCTGCCACAGATCATATTGTCTTTATAGCTTGAGTTTTTTTGGCTCCATATCCAACAAGATGTTTTTTCTCAAACTGAACTACCTCCCCACATATCACAGCAAGGCAGTGTGATCTGTCAGCTATTTATGCTTTTGAGATGTGAATATGCAGATTGCATATCTCCACCATGTCTTCAGAGCATTCCTATCTCTTAAACAATTAACAAAAGGCAATTTCTTGGTAGTTTTCTACTCTTCTTCAAATGATCAGTTTTTATATGGGGATTCAAGTTAACCAGAGTGCCTGCTTTATTTCAAACATGCACACGGAGCCCTCTGAGCAGAGCTTGGGAACCTTTCCACCTGGCACCCCACTTGGCAAACTTCATTCCTTGCCGAGCTTCCTTTTGCCTCAGCCTTGAGTCCTGAGTCTCTCTGATGGCCCTTCACTCTCAAAGCTACATCTCCACTGATTCTTTTCTGGGGAATTATATCTTCAAGTCCTCTACTGACATGAACTCTGTTGGAGGAAGAAGGTTCCCAGGCTGTAACCAGGAGATATACCCATTCCCGTAGAAGTGGAAGACATTAATTCTTTGGCAACTTTGGGGCCAGTTAAGCTTACATTTCTGTTCTTCTCATAATCCTCACTCACCACCCAGGTGGAATTCCACCTGGTCACTTCTCTTGTGCTCATGTGCTATGCAGCTCTTCCTCACACTTCTTTCCTGCCTCTCTGCCCAGTTCTCTGTAAACCTGTTCCATGATTAACAAGTCCCCCATATCCTCAGCTGCTTCCCCAAAGACTCCATCCATTGGCCCAAAAACCAGCCTCCCTATAAAGGATACTACATGTCTTACAGCCTACCACCTCTCTTGTGGAGGTCACCCATCCTCCAGATCCCCACAGTGCGGAAAAAGGGTTCTGTGTTGCAGGGTTCACACTGTCGCTCCACATGATGCATCCTTGGCCATTCACCCTCTTGCCTCTTCACCCTCTACCAGCTGCTTGCCATTCACCCTCTACCAGCCACTGTATCACGCTTCCACCTAATACAAAATGTTCTACCCAGTCAAGGTTTTATTTCCGCCCCTCAGCATTCATTCAGCCTGGGTGGTTTCATATTCAAGTGAATAACTTTCTAACATTCAGATCTCTGTCACAAAATTTTCTAGTTGACCATCAATGCTGCTCTCTATTCTTCCTAGGCCCTTGTTTCCTAGCCTCCCCAGCACATGGGGTCATATGCTTGGGTTGCAGTCAAGGGAAGATGAGCATAAGCTGTAAGCTATATATGTCACCTTCTGGCTTGGGACACAAAAACCTTTCACATATGATACTCAGGCCTTTTCCCTTCTTCTAACTAGCATGAAGGACTTCGAGGTGTCCTTGGGACCCACAAATAGAAGGTGTCAGGACTCAGGTAAAAGAAGTTCAGAATTACCACTTGGAGAAGAGCTGCCAATGGTGAATATTCATATCAGTCTGGTATGTGAGTGGAAAATAACACGCAGTGTTGTGTTAGCCCACTGAGATTTTGGAGGACATTTGTTATAGCAGTTAGTCATTGCCTTAACTAATTGCCTCATCTCAAATGACCCTTTTGATTCTGTTTTAGCTAAACATCCCCCATGGCCACAAATAACATGGTAAGAAGTATGTGAAATCACAAGTTTAATCATCTTACTTTCTGAAAAGACTCCTCTCCTTTCAGTTCTTTCTTTGTAATGCCTCCACACACATACATATACACATAATTACACTCCTTGAACCTCCAAATCATATCCTCTCTCTCTCATCAGTCACTTCCTTTCCTTCATTTCCTCTTCATGTCAACTACTCTCTTACCAATAGCTTCAATTCTTCTGCACATTGTTCTTCAACTAAAGTCATTTGAAAATTTTCTACCCTGTTGAAGTCCAATTATCCAGCTTCTCTAACACCCTGCCCAGAGAGCTGGTGGTGCTAAAGAAAATCATACCACTATATGTAGTAACCTGAGCTGGTCTCAGTGCTACCAGAGAGCCCTTCTGACCTGTGCCCTATCCCACATTCTCAGAGTGCCACCATGCTTCTTGCCTACAGCATTTTCCTTCTACCTCTCCTCCCTCCCCCACCAGGAAGGAAGAGTTACACTGCTTTCCGTCTAAGGCCAATCTCTTTACTGATGCTTTCTTTCCTCGCCCTGCCAGCCTTCTGGACATCAATGGCTCTACAGTGCCTCTTCTTCCATAGTAACAAATATTCCTTCTCTGAATATTTCTTCCCACTAGCACTTAGCATGCTCCAATCTCTCCCACCCTCAATCTCACCATGCCTCTTTTTGTCATTCTCTCCTTCCCTTCACAGATAAACTTCCTGAAAGAGTACCCTCCTTAATGGCCTCCAGGGCTCCTTTCCTCCTCTCCTGCTCTGCCACCCACTGATATCTGTCTTCAGTGTGTCACTGAAACTCTTTTCGTGAAGGTCGCCAATGACCTACTTGTCAAACCCAATAGACACTTTTCATATCTTTTCTTATTTGGCCCCTCAGTAGCATTCCACAGTGTTGGCTATTTCCTCCCTCTGCAGCACTCTTTCCTCTTGGTTTCAGTCACTTGTGACTCTTGGTTTTCCCTGCCTTGCTGCCCATACTCTCTCCAGTTATGCCTCCATTTGGTATCTACTTTCTTTAAATGTTCCTCAGGTATTTTGCCTTAGGTCTTCTCATGTCTCTCTTTATGCCCTGGGAAATCTTATCCACTGTCATATCTTGATTCTTTTATCTGATATTTCCTAAATGAAAAATATTTTCCACCCTGGATGCATATATACAACTTCATATTGAACATCTATCTTCATCACTTTGATGTACTATGGCACTTAAATCTCAAACTTTTCAAAGCTAAACCCATAATTTACCATCTCCATCTTCTTACCACCTTCTGCTTTTTAAAAAAAAGTATGCAAAAAGTATGTCCATCTACTCAGAGTTACCCTGACTCTTCTCCTTCCCTCAACCTCACACCAGTCTACCAGTAGGTCTTGTAGACTCTCCTGAATACCTCCCAAATCTGTTCACCTGACTCAACTTCCACTGCTACTCTTTTAGTCTAGGTCATCTGTATTTCCTGTTTTGAGTAACCCAGCAGCTTGCTTCCTAGTCTAAAGGCTCTCATTTTCCCTCTTACTGATCCATTATCCACATGGTGGGCTGGGCATTTAGCTCAGTGGCACCATGCCTGCCTGGAAACCTCAAGGTCCAGAGTTCGATCCCCAGTACCAGAAAAAAAAAAAGTTCTCCATTATTCACATGGCTACCCATGTAGCCAGGAGTGCTTATATAGCTATCGGCATCATGAGTGAACCCTTCTTGGATGTAAAACACAATTTCCTCCTCTTTCTTATTTAAAATGTTTTTGTGACCTCTTCCTTCCCTTAATAGCATGGTCAGGTCCTAGATCCCATCCAAGAATTGAAGAAGTAGAATCTACCAGAAAATGTCACAAAAAAATCTTATGATACTCAGGCATGGTGGGCATGCCTATAATCCCAGCACTCTGGGAAGCTAAGGCAGGAGGATAGTAAGCTCGAGTCCAGACTGGGTAATTAAGCAACTTAATGAGACCCTGTCTCAACATGAAAAGAATAAGGGATGTAGCTCAGTGAAAAAGCCCTGGGTTCAATTCCCAGTACCAACAACAAAATAAAAACAAACAAACAATCAAAAAACAGTGCTCTGGCCTGTAAGCATCAGGAAAGTGTGAATTGTTCCTATTCTTTATTTGTATCCATTATGTATAGTCCCTAGTAAAATGCCTGTATGTATTGACCGAGAGGAAAAAATGAAGAAAGGAGTAATATGTTAAATGACCACGATTTTGGCAGTGTAGTCACTTACTGGACTTCATGGTATAGCTTCGTGAGAGTTCCATGAGTAAAATTCAGTTCAAAAGGGATAATTTACCCATATGCACAGGTAACCAAAAAGTGTTGTTGGTCATGAATCTAATCAAGGGAATTATGATTAAAATGCAATTGTAAGATGAATGCAGTGGCATGTATCTGTAATCCCAGAACTCTTGGAGGCTGAGGCAGGAAGATCCCAAATTCAACCCCTGTCTGGGCAGTTTAGCAAATTAGCAAGATCTCGTTTCAAAAGAAAAAAAGGGCTGGGGAGACAGATCACAGCAAAGGCACTGGATGTAATCCCTAGTACTGGACAGAGAGAGAGAGAGAGAGAGAGAGAGAGAAAGAGAGAGAGACAGAAAAAGAGAGAGAGAGATTGAATCCAACTATACCATGAATTTTCAAATTTGAGTAACATATGGATGGACCCCTTTGAAAAATAAAAACTGGGGTTGGGGGTATTGTCCAGAAGTAGAGTGCTCCTTAGCAGGCAGTGGGTTCAAACCCCACCACCATAAATACATACATACTTACTTACATAATTTCTAATGAATACTCAGATTGATCTATATTGTTTTTAATATTTCTTAAATCTATGTGAAAGTATGTATAAATGCCTTGTACTTATAGATCTTATATTATAAATCAAAACAAACAAATGAAATACAAACAAAATTGCAAAACTGATAAAATTCAAGTTCAACATTAATTTAATGTGGTAGCTGAAACTAAATTGCTTCTCAGTGTGTGCCTATCACACTGCCTGCTACAGGGCAGCTTCAATATTTGCTATCCTGTGTGATTCAATTTTTCTGCAACTCTCATTAACAAGTTGGCCATCTCCATATGAAACAGCACATTCTTATACTCAATTGTTTTATATTATTATTATTACTGAAATTAAAAGATACATGAAAAGTTTCCTAAAAAGCATCATACCCTAAAGGATGTCCCCATGGAGTCCACTTTAAGAAATACCACTGTAACCAATAAATAGATTCACTGACTTGCCAAATGGTGATTGTTTGTATTTGTGCTTCCTTATTAACCAGAAAGCTGCTGGATAGTTTGAGTTACCTTCCATTTCCAGAACCTAGAATGCTTTTCCTCAGTTATTGTTTTAATTGAATGAGTTGATTATAGAATAGGAGCATCCACGTCCAGATTGTAAGGATGTTGAAGGGTGAGTGACATCTGTTTGGAAGCCTGGCTGCAGCCAGGGTAGGGTGTGTACATGAAGTTCTCTAGCTTCCTGGCCCTTCCCATAAAGACCCTTTGGTCCCATTTTCTGTGGTTCTACACCAAGCAGACATCAGTGATTGCCCTGGCTTTCCCAAGTGAGCTGCTTTAGAAGGGAGAGGATATGCTGACCAGTTCAGCTTTCTGAGAGTTTTCATTCTCAAATTAATAAACTGGCAGTCTAGCTTGTAGGTAAGTCCCTTGAGAACTGAGATAATGCAAATCTGACCCCAAAGGCCTCACCTCTGGAAGAAAATAACTATGTGATTAGGAGGATTAAACAAGGTCAGCAAAGTGTCTGGCTTTTTCCTAAGGTGATGTAGTGTAGGGAGCAATCAGATCCCAGCCCAGTGCTGAATGTCTTTGGTCTAGCATGGGGGTCGGGAGGGAGTCAGGGTATAGGACTCAATTTATATCAGTGTATTACATACATTTGAAATAATCTCCAGTACATTTTTTTTCCTGTACCAGGGATCGAACTCAGGACCTTGTGCCTGTGAGACAGGCAAAATGCCACTAAGCTAAATCCCCAGCCTCCAAAACCTCTTTAAGGCATTGATTATAGAAAAGATAAAGTGGGTATGTTGGGGGTATTTTTTAGAGAGGGGTAAAGCACAGGAATACTGCATCAGTCCCTAATTCTTAACAGGAAACTCCTGCGGCCACCACCGTGGCTGAGTTTGCACTGGTCCTGGGGAACACACATTAGAGTTGGAAATAATTTCCCAAAGGTTCTAGAACAGATTTAAGGAACCTGGGCGATAATATTCATTACATCATATGAGGCTTCTACAAACAAGAAAGCTCAACTTCACACTATGGACAGTGATGCTATTCTTGCATTATCAGTCTCTTGAAACAATTAGGAAATGTGTGCAAAGATGTAGGATAAAGAATTGTCCTAACTCCGATAAATCAAGACCTCCTTACAATGTAGTAATCTTTTTTTTTTTTGCCTGAACATCATAACATTGTAATATTTATAGCATCCTAAAGTATTTAGCTAACTTTCCATGGCTCATGGGAATGTTATTGTTGCATAGAAGCACTAATCTCTATAAAACCTCATGTAGGCTCTGGCCAAGTCATTTTGATCCCTTATTATTGTGCTTCACAGAGCAGGCTAAAAGTCAAAGAAAGCTAGCTTCAATCTGTTAGGAGGGCACGGAAACTTATCCATCTTGGCCTTTGCCCTGCAGCTCTTGGCAAATTCTCTTCATGAGACAAACCAACCATTCATCCTTATTTTTGTGTTTACCTGGCAGTCCATGCTCTGGAACATGTGACCTGAGAGCAAATGACAAAGGCATGCTATAATGAGGGAGACTAATCCCACTTCCCTTGGTTTTAGTGTGGTTGAATCCATCAGAATGTTGTGTTCCCACTGACATCCAAGTGCCATCTATTAAACTGCATTTGTGTTAGAGGCTGACAAGAATGCCTGAGAGACTATGGCTTCCATTTATAGCCAGGATGCATAGACTTATAAAGACCATTCCTAGATAGGCAATTCAGAAATGAACTTGAGTCCATTTATTATCCTGTAAATAGGAAGATGAATGGAGATAACAGGTCAAGAGACCTTGGAAAGTTCACCATGATAAGTTCTGGAAATTCACCTTTTTCTTTCTTTTTTTTTTTTTGTATTAAATTTGTTTATTGGTACATTGTAGGTATACAACACAATTACATTTCTCATTGGGAATTGTACCTTTACATAATGCATCTTGGTTCTTATTTTTTCCCCATTCCTGGCCCTCCCTTCATGCCCTGCACCCTTCCCTATTTACAAAGACTTTATTTCCATTTTTTCCATTTCTCAGCATTTTTTCCTTTCTCTTCTTTCCTTTCCCCTGCCCCTCCCACTACCCCTACCCCTTTGGACCTTTTCTTCCTATTTTACATTTTTGATTATTCATTCTAATCATTGGTACATTTTAGGTATACAATACAATGACATTCATCATTGGAAACCTGCCTCTTTACATAGTCTCTCTTGGTTCTTATTTTTCACTCTTGCCCAGCCCTCCCTTCAACCCCTCCAGTCCTCCCTATTTACAAAGATTTTGTTCCTATTTTTCCATTTTCTCATATTAATCCCATTCCCTTCTATCCTTTCCCCTAGCCCTCCCACTTCCTTCCCCTTTGCCCCTTTTCTTCCTGTTTCACATGACCTATTATACATTTAGTCCTTCTTTACACTTTCAGTTTCTCACACTAGAGAAACTATTCAGTATTTACACATGTGTATCCTATTTATATCACTTAAGAATATTGCCTCAATGGGCATCCACTTAGCAATAAATGTCTCTAATTTCTCATTTTTTATGGCTGAGTAGTACTCCATTTTATAAAAAAAACACATTTTCTTTATCCAGTCTGCAGTTGATGGGCATATGGGCTGTTTCCAAGTTTTAGCTATTACAAACTGTGCTGCTATGAACATGGGCGCACATATAACACTGTGGTATGATTCGTTTAATTCTTTGGGGAAGATCCCCAGCAGTGGAAGAGGGGGGTCAAATGGGACTTCCAGTCCTAGTTCTTTGAGGTATCTCCATACTGATTTCCACAGTGCTTGCACCAGTCTACGCTCCCACCAGCAGTGGACCAGGGTTCCTCTTTCCCTACAGCCCCGCCAGCATTTGTTATTGGTTGATTTCATGATAGCAGCTATTCTTTCTGGAGTGAGGTGGAATCTCAGCATTGTTTTCATTTGCATCTCTCGAATGACCAGTGATGTTGAACATTTTTTCATGTATTTATTTGCTACTTCTACTTTCTTGTCTGAGAAATGTCTGTTCATTTCAGATGACCATTTTTGGATTGGGTCTTTAAATTTGGGAGGTCTGATCTTTTTAAGTTCTTTATAGATTCGAGATAGTAGACCATTGTCTGAGGAAGAGCAAGTGAAGACTTTTTCCCACATTGTGGGTTGTCTCTTCACACTATTGGTGGTTTATCTTGCTGTGCAGAAGCTTTTTAATAAGAAGAGATCCCATTTGTTGATTGTTTGTGCTAGTTCCCGGGCAACTGAGGTTTTGTTCATAAAATCTTTTCCTACACCAATGTCTTCAAGGGTTCTACCTAACCTCTGTTCCAACTGGTTCAGAGTTTCTATTTGAATATTTAGATCTTTAATCCATTTTGATTTTAGTTTAGTGCATGGTGAGAGATATAGGTCTAGTTTTAATCTTTGGCAAGTTGAAGCCCAATTTTTCCAGCATCATTTATTAAAGAGGTTATCTTTCCTCCAGTGAGGGTGTTTGGCTCCTTTGTCGAAGATGAGATGGCTGAGTGTGTCTGGTGTTGTTTCTGCATCTTCTAATCTGTTCCACTGATCCTCAAGCCTGTTTCTTTGGCAGTACCATGCTGTTTTTATCACAGTAGCTTTGTAGTAGAGTTGCAGGTTGGGGATTGTGATACCCCCTGCCATGTCTCTGTTACCTAGAATTGCTTTTGCTATTCTGGGTCTCTTCTTGTTCCAAATGAATTTTTGGATTGTTTTCTCAAGGTCCATGAAGGATGCTGCTGGGATCTCAATTGGAATTGCATTAAATCTATATAGCAGTTTTGGAAGTATGGCCATTTTCACTCTATTAATCCTTCCTACCCAGGAGCAGGGGATGTCTGTCCATTTTCTGATATCATCTTCAATCTCTCTTTTCAGAGTGCCATAGTTTTCAGAGAAGAGGTCTTTGATTTCTTTCGTTAGGATGATTCCTAGGTATTTCAGTTTTTTGGATGCTATTGTGAAAGGAATTATTTGCCCTATTTCTCTCTCAGTGAGTCTGTCATTCGTGTAGAGGAAAGCTATTGATTTTTGTGTGTTGACCTTGTGACTTTGTGTGTTGCTACTTGACTGAATTTGGTTATTAAGTCTAGAAGACTTTTGGTGGAGTTCTTGGGGTCTTCTATATAAAGTATCATGTCATCTGCAAATAATGACAATTTGACTTCTTCATTTCCTATCTTTGTTCCTTTTATTTCTTTCTCTTGTCTAATTGCCATGGCTAATGTTTCCAGAACTATATTGAACAAGAGTGGTGATAGTGGACATCCTTGTCTTGTTCCTGATTTGAGTGTGAAGGATTTCAGTTTTTGACCATTTAGTATGATATTGGCTGTTGGTTTTTCATAGATGGTTTCTATCAGTTTGAGGTAGAGACCATCTATTCCAATTTTTTGTAGGGTTTTTATCATAAATGCATGTTGGAATTTGTCAAATGCTTTTTCTGCGTCTATGGAGATAATCATATGGTTTTTGTCCTTGGCTCTATTGATATAGTGTATTCCATTGATTGATTTTCGTATATTGAACCATCCCTGCATCCCTGGGATGAATCCCACTTGATCAGGGTGTATGTTCTTCTTGATGATCTTCTGCATTCTGTTTGCCAGTATCTTATTAAGGATTTTTGCATTTATGTTCATTAGTGAGATTGGCCTATAGTTCTCTTTTTTAGTTGGGTCTTTCTCTGCTTTGGGGATCAAGGTGATGCTTGCTTCCAGGAATGAATTTGGGAGTATTGCTTCCCTTTCAACTTCATTGAAGAGTTTAAACAGTAGTGGCAGCAGTTCCTCTCTAAATGTCTTGTAGAATTCAGCAGTGAAGCCATCAGGGCCTGGGCTTTTCTTAGTTGATAAGTTTTTAATTATGTTTTCAATTTCATTGGTTGATATTGGGTTGTTCAGAATTTTTAGGTCTTCTTCATTCAACTTTGGTAATTCATATGTATCTAGGAATCTGTCCAATTCTTTTGTGTTGTCCATCTTATTGGCATATAGGTTCTGGAAGTAGGTATTGATGATCCTCTGGATTTCTGCTGGGTCTGTTCTAATTTCACCCTTTTCATTCCTAATTGCATGGATTTGGGCCTTTTCTTTCCTTTTTCTGACAAAGTTGACTAAAGGTTTATCAATTTTGTTGATTCTTTCAAAGAACCAACTCTTGGCTTCATTGATTTTTTGTATTGTTCTCTTAGTCTCCATTGCATTGATTTCTCCTCTGATCTTTATAATTTCTTCCCTTGTATGAGCTTTGGGGTTGTCCTGCTCTTCTTTTTCTAGAAGCTTGGGGTTCAGTATCAGGTTGTTTAATTGGGCTCTTTCTGTTTTCCTAATATGCATATTCACTGCTATGAATTTCCCTCGTAAGACTGCTTTCATTGTGTCCCATAGATTCCGATATGTTGTATGGTCATTGTCATTTAATTGAAGGAACTGTCTGATTTCTTCTTTAATTTCCTCTGTGACCCATTGGTTATTCAGAAGTGTGTTGTTCAATTTCCACATGTTTATGAAATTATTTGAGTTTCTTTTGCTATGGATCTCCAATTTCATCACCCTATGGTCTGATAATATACAGGGGATAACTTCAATTCCTTTGCACTTACTTAAACATGTTCTATGTGTGAGTATGTGGTCTATTTTGGAGAATGACCCATGTGCAGCTCAGAAGAATGTGTATTCTGATTTTGTGGGGTGGAAGACTCTGTAAACATCTGTTAAGTTCATTTGTTCAAGAGTTCGATTGAGTTCTAGCATTTCATTACTTATTTTTAGTCTAGTTGATCTATCTATTTGTGACAGTGGGGTGTTGAGGTCCCCCACTACAATTGTATTAGTGTATATATTACTTTTCATGTCCGTTAGTATTTGTTTTATATAGTTGGGTGCACTAGTGTTTGGTGCATAGATATTTATGATTGTCATCTCTTCCTCTTGGATTCTTCCCTTTACAAGGATGTAGTGTCCTTCTTCATCTCTCTTAATCAGCGTTGGTTTGAAATCTACTTGATCTGCCAAGAGGATAGCTACTCCTGCTTTTTTTCGGGTTCCCGTCGCATGGAGTATTGTTTTCCACCCTTTAACTTTCAGTCTATGAGTTTCCTTTTGAATTAAGTGTGTTTCTTGTATGCAGCATATTGTTGGATTTTGCTTCTTGACCCATTCTGCCAGTCTATTTCTTTTGATTGGTGAATTGAGACCATTAACGTTGATGGTTATAACTGAAACGTATTGACTTGGCATTGCCATGACTTTTTCTTTTTATTGGGTTCTCCCCCTTTCCATTTAATTTCTTGTCATGCCAGACGGGTTCATTCTGCTTTGCTTCCTGTGGTTGTGATCCTCAATGTCTGTTCCTAGGCTATTGTGTAAAATTCTTTGGAGTGCTGGTTTGGTATTCATGAAGTTCCTAAGGTGCTCTTTGTCATGAAAGTATCTTATTTCTTCATCCATTTTGAAAGATAGTTTTGCAGGGTACATCAATCTGTGTTGGAGGCTGTTTTCTTTTAGGGCTTGGAATATGTCACTCCAAGCTCTTCTTGCCTTGATGGTTTGTGTTGAGAAGTCTGCTGTGATTCTGATGGGCTTTCCTTTGTATGTGATTTGTTTCTTTTCTCTGACTGCTTGGAGAACTTTGTTCTTCTGTTATGTTTCTGGAATCTTAACAATTATATGCCTATGTGTAGATGTTTTTTGATCAAGGCTATTTGGAGTCCTATATGCCTCACTTATCTGTATGTCAAGCTCTTTTCCTCTGCTTGGGAAGTTTTCTGCCATTATTTTTGTGAAGAGATTTTTTTATGTCATCTGCACTCTCTCCTGTTTCTTCATTGAGCCCAATCAGTCTTATGTTATTCTTTTTTGCATCATTTAGCAGCTGCTGGACTGATTTTTCATGTTTCCTTATAATTTTGAAGCAATCTTTCTTTTCCTGGTCACTAATTGCAATCTTATCTTCTCTATCTGAAATTCTGTCCTCACATTGGCTCATTCTGCTGTGTAGACTTTCAGTGGAGTTTTTCATGTCCTGCAAACCTATTTGCATCTGTTTTATGGATTCCATTTGTTTCTTATGTTGGGATTCCATCATGTTCCTGAGCTCCTCTCTAGATTTATTAATCATGTCTTGCACTAGGGGCACAATTTCTCCTGTTATCTGAGAAATTATTTCTGATTTCATTTTTTCCAGATCCCCTTTTGTTGCCAGTTCAATGGGTCCAGGTGGTTGAGTATCAGAGTGTTCCATCTCATTTCCCTTTGGGGTTGCTGTAGGTGATCTGGAAGTCTGGTTTTGAGACTTATTTACGTGTTTTCTCATTTCGACTGGGGCGGGGGGCTGTTAGCGCCTGCATGGATTACCTCCTCTGAGCTGGGTGAGGTGGGACAGGGGCCGGGAGCAGTGGTAGGGATGGTGACCCAAAAGCCCTTTCCTGTGGGCTGGGAGCAGCCGGAGGGGTGGTGGCCGGGAAACCCCTTCCTCTGGACCAGGAGCAGTGGGATGGTGGCTCAGAAGCCCCTCCCTCTGGGCCAGGAGCAGTGGGACAGAAGGTGGCTCAAAAGCCCTTTCGTCTGGGCTGGGAGCAGCGGGAGGGATGGTGACCAGGAAGCCCCTTCCTCTGGACCAGGAGCAGTGGGATGATGGCTCAGAAGCCCCTACCTCTGGGCCGGGAACAGTGGGACTCAGTACCTTGGTCTGGTGGTCTGGTGTCCTCTGTGTCTTTGTAGTGTGGAATCAGGTGGCTGCTTGTCTGCAGCGGGGTGATTCGGTGTCTTCTGCATGACTCAGGACCTCGATAGGGCGTGCACAGACCTGCCTATCTGCAGCGGGCTGATTCGGCGTGTGTTCTGCGCAACTGGGGACCTCGGTAGGGTGTGGGCAGACCTGCCTGTCTGCCGCACCTTCCTCTTTTATGTTTAAAGGCACAGATGATTACTTTGGGCCCACCTGATCATCTGGGATAGTCTCCCCACTGGTGACCCTAATTTCATTTGCAAAGTACCTTCACAGCAATATGTAGATTAGTGGTTGAGTGAATAAATAGAGGATAATCATCTTGGGAGGACATCTTTGGAAATCTGCTCACTATACCCCCCAAATCTTTTTCTGTCCTGTCTTATACTTTTCCACAAAGATTTCTCTGAAGTAGTCTTAAGTCATGGGGTAAAGATGTTTCTCACACCTTTCCTCGTTAGAAATACTCCTGAACCACAAGATTTAAAAAATTTTTTTAAAAAAAGACTTAAACTAGATTTTCAAAAAATTAAACTAGAAAACATCTTTCCTATACCCGGTATATGGATAAAAAAAACCAAACAGATAGGAGAATTGGAAATTCTGAGAGAAGGAAATTCATACTTAGTGCTGATGAGAAACAAGCCAATTTGCCTCAAACAAGTCCTAGAAAGGTCCAGGATTCAAGATACTTGGGAAGGGATAGGGATGAAAACCCATGTAGTTACTGATAGGTGGGGCTCTCCATGAAAATTCCAGCCCATCTCCTGACTCATCTACAAGAAGTTTACCAGTGACAATGCCTCACTTATCCACAAAGCTTTCAGTCAGCTGTGAAATGTTTGATTCTGAGAGAAACAGAGAGCCAAGGAATACCAGACATTTATAATGACAAAGAGCAAAACAAACCAAGAAAAAAAATGAACCCAGAGGAAATAGAGATAATCAGGGAACAGAAGAAAATCACCCCAAACTTATAATGTATTGTCTCAGAGAGATACAAGAAATTCTTGCTTCCTTAAAATGAGTATGCCATAAAAAAGAAATAATCAGATATAAGAAAGAACTTTTCATACATTAAAGTATATATTAATAGAAATAAAAAATATATGGTTTGAAAAATGAAGACTAGAAAATCTCCCTGAAAATAACTAAATAAAATGGTATAAGAGGAAAGAAGAGAACATTTAAAAATGATCATGATAAGACACCCAATAACTGACAAATAGAGTTTTGAGAAGAGAAAAAGGAAAAAATAAAAAGGCAGGAAGTATTATCAGAAGACAGACACAAGATTTTAGATATAAGGACTAGAAGAATCCTATCTTTGTGCCTAGTACAAAATGAATGTAAAAAAGACTATACTGATGTATATTATGAAATATCAGAAAACCAGGAGAAGAAAATGTTCTGGAAAAAATGGCTCATATTCAAAGGAACAGGAATCAGGGCATGATTAGTCCTTGCAATAGCAGAGATAGAAGAAACAGAACAGAAAAATGTCTTCAAATTATTGAAGGAGAAATTTTTAAATCCTAGAATTCTGCACCCAGACTAACAATCAACTATAAAGGTAGAATGAAGACACTATTAGACTTGCAGATTAAAAAAAAAATCTCTTGTCCACTTTTTCTCAGAGTATTACTGGAGTGTACCTCCACCCATCGCCTCACCACACACATCCACATCCCTTTGCAATGAGGGAATAAACTGGGACAAGAGGATCCAGGAAGCCAGGAATGCAGCAGAGAAGCAAATTTCCAAGATGCTGACAAGAGAGGTCCAGGGTGTACAGCTGGGCCGTAGACCTGAAGAGGGATCAATCTGATGCAGAGGGAAACACAAGGCTCCTGCAAGAATTTATTCATGCAAAATCAAAACCAAAACACAAGAAAACAGAGGACATGATAAATTCTCTGACCGATTTAACTGTTTTTTTTAAAAAACACTAAAGGATATTATAGAGCGGTTACAGTTTGTAGACAAAGTTAATCTGTTTTTAAAAACTGAAGTAATTTAAAAGTGAAGTACATTTTAACTTGAGGAAAAAAGTAGTGAAAGAAAGGAAGTGTAATTTTGATATACTGCTTGCCTGGAAAACTAACAGTACAAATAGCAGTGCATGTGGCTGTAATAAAAAATGAGATGTAATTATGTTTTCAGGGCTGGGATACATGCAAGAGAAGGCATTAGTGAACCTGTTAAAAATCGGGTGACAGAATTGAGTGTAGAGAGCTGGATGGGTAAAGGACTCAGAAAGAAGTATCTTCAGAATCAATCTGGTATAAAGTTGGAGAGGGTAAAAATTCATTTTTGAAAAAGCAGGGAACCTAGCACACAAGGCCTCTCTCCTCACTGGCCCCAGGGTCCCCAGGATTTCTAGCTCTGCCGTGGGGACAGAAATAGTCATGCACCCAAGCCAGGGCAGCCTCCCTCTAGCTGAGCCTTGTTCATAGGCTGGAGAAGATTGTTTTAAGTTGCTAAGTTTTGGGGGTGGTGTGTTGTGCAACAATAGATAAGTGATACTACACATAATTAAATCCGGTGGATTTTTCTTCCATATGTTCACATCTTTGAGAGGCACACTGCGTATTGTTTAAGTATATAGACTCTGGAAAGAGATATGTATGAGCCATTTTTCTGTTTCACTATTATTCTTGTTCTTTTTCTTATTTTGTGGTACTGGGGATTGAACCCAGGTCCTTCACACTGAGCTATATACCCAGCTCTTTCTTTTTTTTTTTTTTTTTGTACCGGGTATTGAGCTCAGGACCTTGGGCTTTCCAGCCAGGTGGCAGCACCACTGAGCTAAATCCCCGTACCTACTCAGGTCTTTTCAAATTTTTTATTTTGAGACAGGGTCTCACGAGGTCCTTAAATTGGGCCAGGCTGTGCTCAAAGTTGTGATCCTTCTGTCTTGGCCTCCTCAGTGCTGGTATTATAGGCATGGGCCACCATGCTGAGCTTTACAACATTTTCTACTGTAAGGCCTTGAGTAAATTACTTATCTATCTCTTATTTTTCTCATCTGTAAAATGCGGATAATAGTAATGAACTACCCATTAGCATATTGTGAAGATTTAATGATTTATTATACATAAAGCACTCAACTATGTCAATACAGAATAAATTGAAGTCTATATACAATCTCAGTGTTGTCTGCTTTAAGCAGATAAAAATGCTTACAATATAACTAGTTTAATTATAAAGTTGGGCAGCTTTAGATACTAGAGGCAAAAACCCTGGGAATAAGATTGAAACACCACTCCTGACTTTCAGACCAACTGACTGGTCAGGGCAGACCTTTCATTTGTTTGTGTAACATTTTATAATGGAAAAATTTAAAGATATATGAGAGTAGAGAAAACAGGTCATTAGTCGTCTGTGTACAATAGCTTCAGCAGTTACCAACTCATAGCCATCTTTTTTTTTAATCGTCTAAATTCCTCCTTCTTGCCCCTCACTTTATTATTTGAGGCAAATACTGAATATCATGCCATTCACTTTCAAACACTTCAGTATGCATGTCTATAAAATTAGATACTTTTCAAATGAATGCAAACAAATACTAGTTTAACTTCAAAAATTTTAATAAAATGTTAATATTAGCAAATGCTAGAGGCAAATTACTCTGATAATTTTTCTTTATAATTTGTTCAAATCAGGATCTAAGCAAGATCTATCATTTTGATTAGTTGATAAGTACACCTGAGATATGCTTAGTATAGTAGTGAGGAGAAATGTTTGATTCTTTTATTCACTAGTTTTCTGAATAAGATTTGGAACACCTGATCCTCAAAAGGTAAGAAATCACTCATATTCTCTGGTCTTTGTATAAAATCATTGGACTAGGTAATTTCTAAGCTCCTTCCTGTTCTTTGTGAGGTTATGTCTTCATCTTTCCTTGGAATTGTGAAAGCTTTTACATTCAGATGGCCTTTTCTTGAACAACTTCTTCCTCCTTGACTGCTCTTTCTTCCCCCTGCTCTACCTAGCCAACTCCTATTCATCCTGTGAAGCCCAGCTAAGATGTCACCTCGTGCAACATACATGTCACAGAACAGATTTTAATTGGATGCTCTTCGTATTCCATTTCCTAACTCTCTACTCATACCACTCACTCCTTCGTCTATTCACCTCTCATAGCCCTTTGTAGTCACCTTTCTTGGAGTCCTTATAATGTTATATCTTAATTATTGTACACATATGTGTTTCCCATAATCACATGATGGTTCCCTGGGTCTGTGAAATCATAAACAAAATATGGGTCTTACTGGAGTGACCAATTGCTGGCTTCACATTTCAGCGAAAAAGGTGAATTTGAGTCGCGCAGAAGACGCCGAATCAGCCCGCTGCAGATAGGCAGGTCTGTGCACGCCCTATCGAGGTCCTGAGTCATGCAGAAGACACCGAATCACCCCGCTGCAGACAAGCAGCCACCTGATTCCACACTACAAAGACACAGAGGACACCAGACCACCAGACCAAGGTACTGAGTCCCACTGTTCCCGGCCCAGAGGTAGGGGCTTCTGAGCCATCATCCCACTGCTCCTGGTCCAGAGGAAGGGGCTTCCTGGTCACCATCCCTCCCGCTGCTCCCAGCCCAGACGAAAGGGCTTTTGAGCCACCTTCTGTCCCACTGCTCCTGGCCCAGAGGGAGGGGCTTCTGAGCCACCATCCCACTGCTCCTGGTCCAGAGGAAGGGGTTTCCCGGCCACCACCCCTCCGGCTGCTCCCAGCCCACAGGAAAGGGCTTTTGGGTCACCATCCCTACCACTGCTCCCGGCCCCTGTCCCACCTCACCCAGCTCAGAGGAGGTAATCCATGCAGGCGCTAACAGCCCCCCGCCCCAGTCGAAATGAGAAAACACGTAAATAAGTCTCAAAACCAGACTTCCAGATCACCTACAGCAACCCCAAAGGGAAATGAGATGGAACACTCTGATACTCAACCACCTGGACCCATTGAACTGGCAACAAAAGGGGATCTGGAAAAAATGAAATCAGAAATAATTTCTCAGATAACAGGAGAAATTGTGCCCCTAGTGCAAGACATGATTAATAAATCTAGAGAGGAGCTCAGGAACATGATGGAATCCCAACATAAGAAACAAATGGAATCCATAAAACAGATGCAAATAGGTTTGCAGGACATGAAAAACTCCACTGAAAGTCTACACAGCAGAATGAGCCAATGTGAGGACAGAATTTCAGATAGAGAAGATAAGATTGCAATTAGTGACCAGGAAAAGAAAGATTGCTTCAAAATTATAAGGAAACATGAAAAATCAGTCCAGCAGCTGCTAAATGATGCAAAAAAGAATAACATAAGACTGATTGGGCTCAATGAAGAAACAGGAGAGAGTGCAGATGACATAAAAAAATCTCTTCACAAAAATAATGGCAGAAAACTTCCCAAGCAGAGGAAAAGAGCTTGACATACAGATAAGTGAGGCATATAGGACTCCAAATAGCCTTGATCAAAAAACATCTACACATAGGCATATAATTGTTAAGATTCCAGAAACATAACAGAAGAACAAAGTTCTCCAAGCAGTCAGAGAAAAGAAACAAATCACATACAAAGGAAAGCCCATCAGAATCACAGCAGACTTCTCAACACAAACCATCAAGGCAAGAAGAGCTTGGAGTGACATATTCCAAGCCCTAAAAGAAAACAGCCTCCAACACAGATTGATGTACCCTGCAAAACTATCTTTCAAAATGGATGAAGAAATAAGATACTTTCATGACAAAGAGCACCTTAGGAACTTCATGAATACCAAACCAGCACTCCAAAGAATTTTACACAATAGCCTAGGAACAGACATTGAGGATCACAACCGCAGGAAGCAAAGCAGAATGAACCCGTCTGGCATGACAAGAAATTAAATGGAAAGGGGGAGAACCCAATAAAAAGAAAAAGTCATGGCAATGCCAAGTCAATACGTTTCAGTTATAACCATCAACGTTAATGGTCTCAATTCACCAATCAAAAGAAATAGACTGGCAGAATGGGTCAAGAAGCAAAATCCAACAATATGCTGCATACAAGAAACACACTTAATTCAAAAGGAAACTCATAGACTGAAAGTTAAAGGGTGGAAAACAATACTCCATGCGACGGGAACCCGAAAAAAAGCAGGAGTAGCTATCCTCTTGGCAGATCAAGTAGATTTCAAACCAACGCTGATTAAGAGAGACGAAGAAGGACACTACATCCTTGTAAAGGGAAGAATCCAAGAGGAAGAGATGACAATCATAAATATCTATGCACCAAACACTAGTGCACCCAACTATATAAAACAAATACTAACGGACATGAAAAGTAATATATACACTAATACAATTGTAGTGGGGGACCTCAACACCCCACTGTCACAAATAGATAGATCAACTAGACTAAAAATAAGTAATGAAATGCTAGAACTCAATCGAACTCTTGAACAAATGAACTTAACAGATGTTTACAGAGTCTTCCACCCCACAAAATCAGAATACACATTCTTCTGAGCTGCACATGGGTCATTCTCCAAAATAGACCACATACTCACACATAGAACATGTTTAAGTAAGTGCAAAGGAATTGAAGTTATCCCCTGTATATTATCAGACCATAGGGTGATGAAATTGGAGATCCATAGCAAAAGAAACTCAAATAATTTCATAAACATGTGGAAATTGAACAACACACTTCTGAATAACCAATGGGTCACAGAGGAAATTAAAGAAGAAATCAGACAGTTCCTTCAATTAAATGACAATGACCATACAACATATCGGAATCTATGGGACACAATGAAAGCAGTCTTACGAGGGAAATTCATAGCAGTGAATATGCATATTAGGAAAACAGAAAGAGCCCAATTAAACAACCTGATACTGAACCCCAAGCTTCTAGAAAAAGAAGAGCAGGACAACCCCAAAGCTCATACAAGGGAAGAAATTATAAAGATCAGAGGAGAAATCAATGCAATGGAGACTAAGAGAACAATACAAAAAATCAATGAAGCCAAGAGTTGGTTCTTTGAAAGAATCAACAAAATTGATAAACCTTTAGTCAACTTTGTCAGAAAAAGGAAAGAAAAGGCCCAAATCCATGCAATTAGGAATGAAAAGGGTGAAATTAGAACAGACCCAGCAGAAATCCAGAGGATCATCAATACCTACTTCCAGAACCTATATGCCAATAAGATGGACAACACAAAAGAATTGGACAGATTCCTAGATACATATGAATTACCAAAGTTGAATGAAGAAGACCTAAAAATTCTGAACAACCCAATATCAACCAATGAAATTGAAAACATAATTAAAAACTTATCAACTAAGAAAAGCCCAGGCCCTGATGGCTTCACTGCTGAATTCTACAAGACATTTAGAGAGGAACTGCTGCCACTACTGTTTAAACTCTTCAATGAAGTTGAAAGGGAAGCAATACTCCCAAATTCATTCCTGGAAGCAAGCATCACCTTGATCCCCAAAGCAGAGAAAGACCCAACTAAAAAAGAGAACTATAGGCCAATCTCACTAATGAACATAAATGCAAAAATCCTTAATAAGATACTGGCAAACAGAATGCAGAAGATCATCAAGAAGAACATACACCCTGATCAAGTGGGATTCATCCCAGGGATGCAGGGATGGTTCAATATACGAAAATCAATCAATGGAATACACTATATCAATAGAGCCAAGGACAAAAACCATATGATTATCTCCATAGACGCAGAAAAAGCATTTGACAAATTCCAACATGCATTTATGATAAAAACCCTACAAAAAATTGGAATAGATGGTCTCTACCTCAAACTGATAGAAACCATCTATGAAAAACCAACAGCCAATATCATACTAAATGGTCAAAAACTGAAATCCTTCACACTCAAATCAGGAACAAGACAAGGATGTCCACTATCACCACTCTTGTTCAATATAGTTCTGGAAACATTAGCCATGGCAATTAGACAAGAGAAAGAAATAAAAGGAACAAAGATAGGAAATGAAGAAGTCAAATTGTCATTATTTGCAGATGACATGATACTTTATATAGAAGACCCCAAGAACTCCACCAAAAGTCTTCTAGACTTAATAACCAAATTCAGTCAAGTAGCAACACACAAAGGTCACAAGGTCAACACACAAAAATCAATAGCTTTCCTCTACACGAATGACAGACTCACTGAGAGAGAAATAGGGCAAATAATTCCTTTCACAATAGCATCCAAAAAACTGAAATACCTAGGAATCATCCTAACGAAAGAAATCAAAGACCTCTTCTCTGAAAACTATGGCACTCTGAAAAGAGAGATTGAAGATGATATCAGAAAATGGACAGACATCCCCTGCTCCTGGGTAGGAAGGATTAATAGAGTGAAAATGGCCATACTTCCAAAACTGCTATATAGATTTAATGCAATTCCAATTGAGATCCCAGCAGCATCCTTCATGGACCTTGAGAAAACAATCCAAAAATTCATTTGGAACAAGAAGAGACCCAGAATAGCAAAAGCAATTCTAGGTAACAGAGACATGGCAGGGGGTATCACAATCCCCAACCTGCAACTCTACTACAAAGCTACTGTGATAAAAACAGCATGGTACTGCCAAAGAAACAGGCTTGAGGATCAGTGGAACAGATTAAAAGATGCAGAAACAACACCAGACACACTCAGCCATCTCATCTTCGACAAAGGAGCCAAACACCCTCACTGGAGGAAAGATAACCTCTTTAATAAATGATGCTGGAAAAATTGGGCTTCAACTTGCCAAAGATTAAAACTAGACCTATATGTCTCACCATGCACTAAACTAAAATCAAAATGGATTAAAGATCTAAATATTCAAATAGAAACTCTGAACCAGTTGGAACAGAGGTTAGGTAGAACCCTTGAAGACATTGGTGTAGGAAAAGATTTTATGAACAAAACCTCAGTTGCCCGGGAACTAGCACAAACAATCAACAAATGGGATCTCTTCTTATTAAAAAGCTTCTGTACAGCAAGAGAAACCACCAGCAGTGTGAAGAGACAACCCACAATGTGGGGAAAACATCTTCACCTGCTCTTCCTCAGACAAAGGTCTACTATCTTGAATCTACAAAGAACTTAAAAAGATCAGAATTCCCAAAGTTAAAGACCCAATCCGAAAATGGGCATCTGAAATGTACAGACATTTCTCAGACAAAGAAGTAGAAATAGCAAATAAATACATGAAAAAATGTTCAACATCACTGGTCATTCGAGAGATGCAAATGAAAACAATGCTGAGATTCCACCTCACTCCAGAAAGAATGGCTGCTATCATGAAATCAACCAATAACAAATGCTGGCGGGGCTGTAGGGAAAGAGGAACCCTGGTCCACTGCTGGTGGGAGTGTAGACTGGTGCAACCACTGTGGAAATCAGTATGGAGATACCTCAAAGAACTAGGACTGGAAGTCCCATTTGACCCCCCTCTTCCACTGCTGGGGATCTTCCCCAAAGAATTAAAAGAATCATACCACAGTGATATATGTGCACTCATGTTCATAGCAGCACAGTTTGTAATAGCTAAAACTTGGAAACAGCCCATATGCCCATCAACTGCAGACTGGATAAAGAAAATGTGTTTTTTTTATAAAATGGAGTACTACTCAGCCATAAAAAATGAGAAATTAGAGACATTTATAGCTAAGTGGATGCACATTGAGGCAATACTCTTAAGTGAAATAAATAGGACACAGATGTGTAAATACTGAATAGTTTCTCTGGTGTGAGAAACTGAAAGTGTAAATAAGGACTAAATGTATAATAGGTCATGTGAAACAGGAAGAAAAGGGGCAAAGCCGAAGGAAGTGGGAGGGCTAGAGGAAAGAATAGAAGGGAATGTGATTAATATGAGAAAATGGAAAAATAGGAACAAAATTTTTATAAATAGGGAGGTCTAGAGGGATTGAATGGAGGGCTGGGCAAGGGTGAAAAACAAGAACCAAGAGAGACTATGTAAAGATGAAAATTTCCAATGATGAATGTCATTATATTGTATACCTAAAATGTACCAATGATTAGAATGAATAATCGATAATGTAATATAGGAAGAAAAGGTCCAAAGGGGTAGGGGTAGTGGGAGGGGCAGGGGAAAGGAAAGAAGGGAAAGGAAAAAATGATGAGAAATGGAAAAAATGGAAATAAAGTCTTTGTAAATAGGGAAGGGTGGAGGGCGTGAAGGGAGGGCTAGGAATGAGGAAAAAATAAGAACCAAGATGTGTTATATAAAGGTACAATTCCCAATGAGAAATGTAATTGTGTTGTATACCTACAATGTATCAATAAAAGAATTTAATACAAAAAAAAAAAAAAAAGAGGAAGGAGCCAGTCCCAGCGCCCTGGAAGAGGCTCCACCACCACCATTCCACGCTCCTAGGGCAGAGAAGCTGAGCTGAGGGGACACCAGAAGCAACCCCACCCCACCACCCCACCCCCGTGGAAATGAGAAGACACGTAAACAAGCCTCAAAAACAGACTTCCAGATCACCTACAGCAACCCCAAAGGGAAATGAGATGGTACACTCTGATACTCAACGACCTGGACTCCCTGAACTGGCAACAAACGAGGATCTGGGAAAAATGAAATCAGAAATAATTTCTCAGATAACAGCAAAGATTTTGCTCATAGTGAAAGACATGATTAATAAATCTAGAGAGGACACAGATAAAAATAGAGGATATGAGGAACATAATGGAATCCCAACATAGGAAACAAATGGAATCCATAAAACAGATGCAATCAGATTTCCAGGAGATTAAAAACTCCATCAAAAGTCTACGCAGCAGAATGAACCAATGTGAGGACACAATTTCAGGTATAGAAGATAAGATTGCAATTAGTGACCAGAAAAAGAAAAATTGCTTTAAAATTGTAAGGGAACACAAGTAATCAGTCCAGCAGGTGCTAGACGATGCAAAGAAGAATAATATAAGACTGATTGGAGTCAATGAAGAAAGAGGAGAGAGTGCAGATGACATAAAAAAACTCTTCACAGAAGTGATGGCAGAAAACTTCCCAAGGAGGGGAAAAGAACTTGACATACAGATAAGTGAGGCATATAGGACTCCAAATAGCCTTGATCAAAAAAAAATCTACACATAGGCATATAATAGTTAGGATTCCAGAAATCCAACAGAAGAACAGAATTCTACAAGCAGTGAGAGAAAAGAAACAAATCACATACAAAGGAAAGCCCATCAGAATCACAGCAGACTTCTCAATGCAAACCCTCAAGGCAAGAAGAGTTTGGAGTGATAAAGGAAACCAGCCTCCAACCCAGATTGGTGTACCCTGCAAAACTATCTTTCAAAATTGATGGAGAAATAAGATACTTTCATGATAAAGAGCACCTTAGGAACTTCATGAATACCAAACCAGCACTCCAAAAAATTTTAGACAATATCCTAGGAAAAGACAATGAGGATCACAACCCCAGGAAGCCCAGCATAATGAATCCGTTGGGTGTAACAAATTAAATGCAAAGGGAGAGAATCCAACAAAAAGAAAAAGTCATGACAAGGCTTTTAAAACTTTTAACTTCATCTCCTTAATGAGTGTATAATTCAATCTTGTTATTGTACTGATTAGTATTTTTCCGATTCTAGAGTTGCACACCTTTCCTTGTGCTGTACTGGCTGTTTATCATCTTGTGTCTACTTTATAATTGGGTTGTCTATTAATGAGCTGTAAGAGTTCTTTATATATTCTGGTCATAGGTTCTATGCATTGTAAATATAGTCTGTTTAAGGACTGCTTTTCATTTTAATGATGTCATTTAAAGTCCTAAATTTTGATGGAATCTCATTTATCAATTTTTTTCTTTTATACATCATGTCTTTTTTTCTTTCATCATGTCTTTTGTATATTAGGTAGTTCTTGCCTACCCCAAATTCATAAACATTTTCCCTTATAATTTCTTCTTAAAGTTTTATACTTTTAGGCTTTCATATTTAGGTTCACAGATCCCTTCAAGTTATTTTTATGTATGGAAATAAAGGGTTGAAGTTAATTTTTTATATAGGGATACCAGGTGTTCTAGTGCCGTTTGCTGAAAACACTATCTTTTCCTCAGCTCTTAAATTGAGTTTATATTTGATAAAATGTTAATGGTCAATAATCTTTCAAAACTCAATGGACCATATATGTGTGGTTCTATTTCTAGATTCTTTGTTTTATTTAAATGATCTATATGTCTTTCCTTACACCAACCCTGCCTTGATTACTGTAGCTTTAGAAGAAGTCTTAAAATTATGTACTAAACATCTTCCAACACTGCTTTTTTTTTTCTTTTTTCTTTTTACTTTTCTAGTTTCTTTGTATTCCTACATAACTTTTAAATTTCAATATCCAATTCTTCATTTATAGCAAGTATACACAGACCTGAATTTTTATATATACCTTGTGTTTTCTAATCCTGCTAAATTCAAATACAAGTTCTAGGGGCTCCTAGAGATTTCTTAGTATTTTCTCTGTAGATGATCATTTCATCTACATATAAAGACTTTGCTTCTACCTTCCCAATCCCATGCTAATTGTGTCATTTTATTGCCAGGCTATTTTGGTTTGGGCCTAGGTTTCAAAGTTTAATGGACAGATGAAGAGTAAGCATATCTGCCCTTGTTCCCCACCTTAAGGAGAAAGCGTTGTATCTTCTCCATTCATATAAGGCATTCTCGCTGAAAGTATGGAGTACATGTCTTTAATCTGTTGAGAAGGTTCTGTCTACTTCTAGTCTCCTGATAGCTTTTACCATGAACAGCTGTGGAATTTAGTCCAGTACTTTTTCTCCATCTAGTTCCTTTCCTCTGTTAAAATGATGACTTTTGGGGGTGGATCTTCCAATGCTGAACCAACAATGCCATCCCTATAATAAAACCCCTTTCTACATACTGCCAGATCTGACTTCTAATAGTTTGTTTTGTTAAACAAATTTCTATCTATGTTCATTCTTTTTTTCTTCTATTGTCTTCATCCAGTTTTAGGATTAGCACAATGTTGAGTTCCTAAAATGAGGGGAGAAGTGTTCCTTCTTTTTTCTGCTTTAATTGTTTGATATAATTTATCAGTTAAAATGTATATGAGCCTGTTGTTGTCATATAGGTAGGTTTTCAAGCTAGGAATATACTTTCTTTAATAGGTGCTATTCAAATTTTGTATTTCCTCCAGAGTTAGTTTCACTAATTTGTCTTCCAAGGTACTTCTTAGAAGTTATCAAATTTATTTCAAAACAGATTTTTGAAATATGCTTCCTATATCCTTTTAAATTCTGCAAAAATCTGTGGTAATGTCTCCTAAGTCTTGATATTTTAATTTTAAAAATGTATAATTGATATTTTGTAATAGGAAGTAAAGGTCTAAAGGAGCAGAAGAAGTGGGATGGGTAGGGGAAAGGAAAGAAGGGAAAAGAAAAAATATGAGAAATGGAAACAAAATCTTTGCAAATAGGGAAGGGTGGAGGGGATGAAGGGAGGGCAAGAGAAGGGGGAAAAAAATAAGAACCAAGAGACTCACGTAATGGTACAAGATCCCAATGATGTATGTAAATGTATTTTATACCTAAAATGTACCAATAAATTTAATAGTGGGGAAAAAAAGAGGAAGGAAGGAGAGAGATGTGATATAAGAGAAGAAGGGAGAACTGAGGTAGGGGAGAAGCAAAGAGATAAGAAGTATGACCGGACTTGACCTGCACATTACCTTTGAAGATAAATGACATGAGGAGGCAAGGAATGCAAATAGCCTCTAGAAGCTGAGAACACTGGTTGCCTACCAGCCAGCTAGCAGGCTGGTGATGTAACTCAGTACAAAATCCCTTGGTTCAATTCCCAGTAACACACACACACACACACACACACACACACACACACACACACAAAGACATGGAGCCATTGAACTCTGCTCTCTGAATTCCATCTTTGAGTTAGGAAGCTGGAAAGTATTACCAAAAAGAGATAGGTTGTTTCAACATGTGCTAGAGATTATTTTATTAGTAGACTCCAAAGAGTCATACTTCTCAGCATTCCTGCCCTGTATAGTCTCTTCCTATATTGATTCTGGGCTTGATCGTGTGACTTGATTTGGCCAATGACACCCCAGCAAATGTGACACAGGACAGACTTGACAAGCACTTGTGCACTGGGGTTTGCCTGTCCAGAATGCTGCTGACTGAGAGGAAGCCCACTGCTGGAGGGACGGGAGGAAGGGCAGGCATGAGGGATAGCGGGTTTTTAACACATACTTTAGTAACAATTGTGTCTTCATTATTTGCATGTGAACTTTGATAAACTAAAAATTAATACTAAAAAACCCATCAAATCTATTCTACAAGGGCTCACTTCTCATAGGCCTCCTAACTCCCTCAAATCTTTCACTTTCCCCATTATTACCATTATCATCACAAAAGACCCAAACTCCTTAAGAAGCACCAGCTGGGTGGAGAAGGAAGATGGAGGAATTACCACACACATATTAATTTCTCTTTCATCTTGTCTCAGAAGTGAAAAAAACATTCTTGTTGTGGTTGAGTGGGTGGTGGTGGTTCACTTCTCCATGTCTAATTTCATAAATATGTGCTTCAATTAGCTTTTGCAAATGAAAATAACTAAGCCCTAATTCAATTTTCTATTTTAGAAGGACCATTAATCTGGAAAACAAATAAAAATAAATTAATTTTTAATGGCTAATGTATACTTTCTCAAAATGAATCTTATAACATTAATATATCTTTAAATAGAAACTATGAGCCCCCAACCTAATTTTATCTCTAACTGATCTAATTCTTTCATGCAGCACATCTAAGGGTCAAAGTCACACAAAGACCATTTAAGATGTGGGATTTTTTTTTTTTTGACACCTTGTGTTCTTGTTTTTAAGACTTAGGGCAATCAAATCTTCTCCTCACAGTTTGACTATAGAGATTACATTTTTATTAGGTACTATTAATAAGAAAAAGTTCAACAACAATTTCAGAAATCAAAGTATAATCAAACCTCATTTAATGGAAATGTTCAGGGGACAAGTCTTTCTGGTTAATTAAATTTTCTGGTTAACTAGAAATTAACCCAACACCCTTTGTTCAAACCTTTCCATAGAAAAATCTTTCTAAATTGCATTAGCTTCTTCCATCCCTTAGGAGCTATAAGGTAGTGAATGTAATTGAATCTTTGATGGTCCAAGTTCTTGCAGTGCCCCTAGAAGGATCATTATGGACGTTTATACTTGTACTATATGATGGGTTTTAGGAGATTGGATTAACAGGAAATCAGCTCAAACACAATCTGAAAGTGCATGTTTCATTTATGTCTGTGTACCTTTGTTTTTGCATAATTTTCTTTGAAATCAGAAATAAAAATAACCTCACTAATCAAGGACTACAATTGGTTTAAGTCATACTTTTTCTGTATTCATAATTTGATATCTCAGGATCAATTTCTGTAATCATAATTAGATAGCTCAGGATCAATTTTAAAATGATACAGATGTTTTATTAGTCAGTTTCCAGCTGCTGGAACAAAATATCTGACACCAACAGGTGAAAGGTGATAAATTTATTTTGACTCACCATTTCAGAGGTTTACTCCATGGCTGGCGGGCTCTGGTGGTGGAGGATCATGGCAGAGGAAAGGTATTACCTCACGGCAGCTGGAAACAGAGAGAGGAAAGACATACCCTCCAAAGGCACACCCCCAGGAACCTACCTCCTCCAACAAGACCCCACCTCCTAACAACACATTCAGCTATGAACTCATCAATAGGTTAATTCTCTGATGGGTATAGTGATCTCACTATCCTGTCACTTTGCAATAGCCCCACCTCTGAACACATGAGACTTTGGGGGGACATTTCAGATCTGAACCATCACAGATGTGGTGACCCATGTTACATAAAGTTATGACATGGCAGTTTTTCTTTAGGAAATTTTCCCTCCCCTTTAATTTAGCTTACAAAAGAGAATAGAACAAGGTTATAGACAATATAATAACACAGCTATTTTCAGTTCTATATAGTCTAGTCTTCACTATTTGCATATGTATTTCCAAGAAATTGTAATTATAATGTAATATAACTTTATATCTTGCTTCACTTAGTACCATATATGAAACATTTTCGATGTTACTACATATTCCAATGTTCATATTCACTCATGCAGCAATAGACTGCCTAAGATGTGCCAGGCACTGCTCTAGATGTTAAATATATAGCAGATAACAAAAAGGACAAATTTTTTTTTCATAGAGCCAATATTTTGTGGATTATTACTTTAAATGGCTGCATATTCCCCTTTAGCTTTTTAATATATTTTTATACTAGCAAGTAGCACTGTTTGGCCTCAGGACCCCAGAATCCTTGCATTGTCTCTATAACAATTGCTACAGAAAGTAGCTCTCAGTTTCCTAGACAGATGCTATAAACTCACTCACTGTACATTTAAAATATAATAGCTACTAAGACAACGCTCGTAGAGCATTGGAGGGTATATCTCTATGTTAAACATTGTTCTCTGCATTTATTTATGCATTCACATTATGTAACAACCCCATGAAGGAGGTACTACTAATAATACCATTTTTCAGAAGAGGAAATTGAGGCACAGCTGGACAAAGATATGAAACAATATGGGATATTTAGAGAATATTGAAGTAATTATTCTAATACTGATAACTTTTATTCGGTATTCATTATGCTCAAAGCACTGTTCTGAGTTTGACTTATTTAATCTTCACAATTTTGTTTTACAAATGACGTCATTGAGACAAAAATAAATAACTTGTCAAAAGTCACTCAGATCATAGATGGAATCTGAACAGCTGTCTTTCTGAGAGGACATACTCTTAATCACCAGCAGATAGTTTGCCATCTTATTCTTCCAGAAATTGTTTGCACTATAATAGTAAAAATGAAGAGCTATTGCATCCTGCTGTGACTTCTGAAGCAAGACATCATGTTCCTTCAACAGTGACAGTGCCATTTGATGTTTTAACCCAAGGACAATTTGACCAGGTCACTCGAAAGCATCAGACATGTAAGAAATAATAAACTAACAATGGCTAATGCTACTACAAATAAAATATGTTAGAAACTCACAAATCTGACCAAGGAATAATATTTTCCTTGTAACACGGAAAACTAAAAATTGACACAGAAAATTTGACTCATAGAAGTTACCGACACAAATAAAACTCCAGAAAGGATATCTTCTTAGCAGCATTTAGATCTGCTCAATTTGACCCAGATAATATTGGAATTAATAAAAATGAGGGCAACAAAAAAATAAACCCAAGGTGCTAAAAGTATGATCAGTAATGTTTGATATTAACAAAACTTGAATGGTTAGTTTAACCTTTATTGGAAATTTTATGCAAAGGAAAACTGACCCCAGTAAAAATATTTTGGTAAAATAAAAATGGAAGTATAGTTAAATTTTTACTACAATGTATGGAAAATTGATCAAGGATTTTTTTTTAAAAAATTGATGAAAGATTTAAATTATGATACTGGCATTTGCCCTAGAAAATGCTTAACAATTTTTTAAAGATAAAAATTCATTAATGTGAATGTTATGCTGAGATAAAGCATTTTCAGCATCAAATGGTAGAACCCCACCATCCTATATTAAATATAGCAGAGATGTGAATGAGCTTGTTGGTTGTCTACCCAAAATCCATTCCCTCGTTTTGTTCAGGTATCCACTGACAATACCCCATTAACACATCAATTTTAATCAATTTACTTCATATATATATTTTGTAGAACTTAATTTGAACCTGAAGCTTGATTTGGCATTTAGACTTCGAAGCAATAAACAAACACTTGATCATCTTATTGATCACCTACTATTTGCTTCTACTTTGTCAGTTGTGGGCCTTCATCTAAGAAGGCTCACTCCTTGGTTTCGATGAACTTAAAAGCAAGTTGGGGAACAGAGACACATGAAGGCATAATTGAGAATGCAAGGGATTACAGCATAGGTAACAAATAAGCGGCTGTGGGGGTTGTGAAAACAGGCTTTCTAACAGCACTAAACCTGATGCTGAGCATTCAGCATCAAGCATGTGTCTGTTGAAGGAGTCAATGCTTGGATCACTTGGTTTTGGAAGTTAAATAATATTTCTGTAATATAAATGGAGGAGGACACTGAGATAAGGAGAAAAACAAGATCTGAATGAAATGCTTCCTCATTTGCGTTCTCATAGCACTTGTCTTTTACAGTAGTTTGCCTCTTGTGAGATAAATGCTTAAGAAGATAGCTGTCTCCTATTAGATCCACTTTGAGGCTAGGGACTGTGTCTTGCTGATCTTTGGTGGAGCTCCAGCATATATCTCAAGACCATATCATAATGGGTACTCAATAAATATTTGAGAAATTAATGAAAGATTGAAAGAGTAAATAAAGAAGAAAGCTCAAAGGATGCTCAAGGGTTAGTGAGTCAACTAACTAGTTTTGGAGGAAAGTAGAACTAATCTGGAGGTTATTGCCTTTCATTTTACATTCATTTACATTGAAACATGGTAGATTTTCCTCCAGGTATTTACTAAGTGTTAAACTGACACTGATAACAAAAGCAGCAACAGTCTATGGACTGAAATAAGTGTTATACATTGTTAACTTGTTTAACCCTCATCATTCTAAGAATTAGATCATAGTAACAACGTTTGTATTAACTCTATCCCTGAAGGGCTAAAGAAATTATTTAGAATCACATAACTAACAAATAGTCTTGCCAAGACCAGAACCCTGGTGTGCTTTACTTCAATTCAGAATGCAAGAGGATATATGATTGGTAAGAAGCCATGCCACAGGGCCACTCAGGGAGTGGCATAGAAAGCATGGACAGGACAACTTCCTACATTTGGGTCTCTGAAATATGAAAATACAGATTGTAACTGTGTGACTCAAGCAGAGATTTAATGATAAAAAAGATACATCTCCCTCTCATCATGTGCTCTAAGTAGTGTTCCTCTCAAACCTGGAATCTCCCCTAGGATGAATTGCATGAAAGGAATACTAGAACAAAGAGGAGTGTTCCATCTGTTACTATAAGGCCCAGTCTGACTTCATATCTGTCCTCAATTAATTATTCTCCATCAGGTAATTCAAAGAAGTGTCAGGTTTTACTCAATGAACTTGAAATTTTCTGTTCCTTATGTGACTTTATTTAAATTATCTGAATATTTGTATTTACTATTTGACAAATGCTAACATCTATTTTTAGGTATTTCTAAATTCTTTAGAAAAATGGTTCACTACAAATAAATTTAGAGTCAATGACAATATAGCATCTATTTGCTCTTCCAATGACTTTTACTTGCATCTTGACCCAAATTACTTTATAATTCGGTCTTTTTTTTCTGGCTGCCTCAAATATTCTCTGTAGGTAAAATAATATTATCTTCCTTTCATCAAGAAATTCCTCCCAAATATTCTCTGTTCTAATGCCACCTTATCTGTGTCAGAACAAGAGCTTACTGAACTCTTGGAAGATTTGAAATCCAGTGTCTGTCTTTTGCTAAAGTACCCAGAGTAATAAATTGTCTCTATATTCGCAAGTGATTAACAAAGTGCAGCTGAGGCATCTCACAATCACCAGGCCCAAATCATGTGATTGAATGGATTTTTCAACTCTGGGAAAATCCTTCTAATAAACAGGAGGGAAGGAGGTAAAAGAACCTGGCTTACAAAGCTCAGAACCACAGAAGGACCATGGCTGTTATCTTCCTGAGCGATCACTGACATCTTATCAAGGTTGAATTATTAGCTTAGCTGAATGAGTCAGGGAGAATGAATCTAAAACCAAATGCCACTTCAGGAATGCAAAGAAAAGGGAGGATGCAATTGGAATCTTAGGTAAGAAGATACAAGTTTGTTCTATTGAGAATTGAGAGTGACTGATTTTTTTCTTGTCATTCAGTGATTAATACATATTCTAGAAAAAAAGCTAACCTGCTTCAAGTGCTTTTCAGCCAAAGCATTCAGCAGGGCTCTCCCCTCATATAATTTTATCTTCTTGTTTCATCTGTTTCTAATATAAAACTAACACTCTAATTATCTGGAACATTTGGAGTTTATGCTTCCTATCAATCTCTAATGTATTGAGGAAAACTGTTTCCCATTTTAAAAAAATTAAATAACAGAGTTACAGGTACTCTTCATAGAATGTTCAACATTGAACTGATTAGCTCTTCAGCTATAACTCCTGAGCACTTGACATTGGACATGTCATGTTTGGAGTCACTGGTCTGTTGAGTCTGAATGCAGGTTTGTGCTCTAGACCTCACTACTTTGTGTTTTCTAGACCCCTGGCATCATCCTACCTTGGGAGCTTGTTAAAAATGCAAAATCTCAGGCCTATCAAATCTGAACCTGCTTTTTAGCATGATTCCTGGGCAAACCACATGCATATTAATGTTAGAAAAGTGCTGCACAGGTAGAAGGGGCGCAGGAAACGTTGCTTGATGTTTGAGAAAACATCTAAACTGATTGGTTGGAAGATTTAGTGGAGGAAAAAAGAAGGGCAGAAGTCTAGTAGGAAAAATGAGAAGAAATGTTTCTCAGAAGCCAAAGAAGAACATTCAATAAGGAAGGGTTGGGAGTCAAAGTTAGATGCTGAAGAAGGCTTAGAGAAGGTGTGTTTGCAGAACCTACTAGACTGACGTAAGGGAGGTCCTCGGTGCAGAGTAGGGAGCCAGATCGTGGGAAACTATGACCCAGAGGTAGTGACTGCAGGGGTTGACTAGCTTAAGAAGTCTGACAGCTTTGGCAATGAAAAGAGGTTAGAGAATGATTTTAGGTGCTGGAGTAGCTGGTGCTTTATTAGATGGTAAATTTGCATTTAAGAAACCGCCAGACTGCTTTTTCTAAACTTGTTACATGTCCAAAAGCAATGCATCAGAGCTCCAGTTGCTCTACGTTGTCAGTCTTAAATTTTGGCCATCCTAGTAGCTGTGTAGTCATATCTCATTGTGGTTTTAATTTGCGTTGTCTAATGAGTAATCATATATAGAATCTTTTTTGTGCTTATTTTCCATTCTCATGTCTTTTTCAAGTGTCTATTTAAATATTTTGCCCATTTCTAATATTTTCTGAGTACTACATAGGAGGAATTCTTTATTTATACTGGATATCAGTCCTTTATAAAACATATTTATTACAGATATTTTCTTCCAATATGTGTTTTTCAGTCTCTTAACTATGTCATAACAGAGCAGAATGTTTTTCCTTGTCAACATTTACCTATTTTTCCTTAAATGACTTATGGTTTACATGTCCTGTCTAATAAACCTTTGTTTGCTTCCAGATTAAGAAGATTTTCTCCTGTAAGACTATTTTTTAATTTAAACTTGTTGTTCCTTTATTTTATTGTAGCACTCTAATGTACCTCCTTATATTCAGTTTCTTTTTCTGACTTCTCTTTTTCCTATCTCTCAACCATGGATATTTCCAAGCTTATTCTCCCTTTGACAATAAAACAATGTGTGTAGATTAAAGATGAGAAAGGTAAGAAAGTGAAGGAATAATAAGAATAGGACCAATTTTGAGTGCAGAGCCACCATAAGCTAGATAGCTGGTGGTAGAAGATGGTTAAGAGAATAGGCTGCAAGTCAGACTGCCTGCACTGGAATCCCATTCCTACCTCCTTCTAGTTGCATGGTCTTGCATGGGTGTTTGATTCAGCAGTGAACTTACAAGATCCAATAGCATTTTGTATTAGGATTTTTCTTGGTAGCAAAGGACATGGCACAAAGCATCAGAGAAGAGATGTGTGTCTTTAGAGTTCAAATGATCAGGCCCAGGCTTCTGAATCTTTATGTGAGGCCACATAAGATGCTTTGTCTCTGGCAGAAAAATATGGGGACATATATGAGGTTGCTGTGAGAATTAAATGAGCACATACAGATTTCAGCACTGTTTTGGTACATTAGACATTCTTTTTTTTTGTACTAAACATCGAACTCAGGACCTCAAGCTTGTGAGGTAGGCACAGTGCCACTGAGCAAAATTCCTGGCCCTCACCATTCTTAATATTAAACATTTTTGTCCTCTGTGATACAAGGATAATGGAAGCTATTCCATTGAGTGGTTGCAAGAATAAAATGTAAACATAGTATATAGAGCTGAGCATGGGGGTAGGTCCTCAGCACACCCACTAATCTTACTGTCTCCTTTAATTCCATTGTCTAGAAAAATGCATCCTTAGCATTTTGTCATATATGTTTTCCATTCACTATACTTAAAACTAATTTACATGTTCTTAAATAAAGATGTGAAAAATCAAAAATTCAAAGCAGAAATATAGGATTGTTTGTCCACTGTCCTAAATGGATGGTAGCAGCAGACTCTATGGTAACTGCGTATGTGAAGTACTCAAGAGGCTGCAGAAAATGCTCAAAGTTACACAGCTATCACTGCCAGGAGGAGCAGGACCATCACTCAAGCCTTCTCCTCCTCCCTGGGGCCTTGTAAGGCTGGGTGGTTCTAAGATTAGGATCTGTGAACATACGGCCCCTCTGCTCTCTCTCCTTTCATCAGCAAGTATTTCTTCTGTGTAGCAAACACAATTCCAGGCACACTAGAACAGGACCCATGGAGTCCTTGTCCCTAAATTTTCTGGGATGGGTTCAAATTTGTGCTCCTCCTGCTGAGATCACAGCCCTGCAGCAATGCCTGGAATGCAGCAGTGCCTGGAAAACTATAGTAGTGCAGGCAGCCTCTGGATTCCTCTTGATCCTGGAGTCCAGTGGGGGGCTGTCAATCAAAGTGCCGACTAGGGCATGCTCCATGCAAACACTCCAGTACAGTCCTCCCTGGATGACCACAATTCCAAAACTGAGTGGCTTCTGGGAAACAAACTCTATTCCTGGGAAAGATAGAGAATGCCATAATGGTAGGAGCTCACTGTCATCTGCGACTAACTGGAGACTAACAGTGCCCTTTTGTTTGTTTGCTTCATAAATAAAGTTTTTCCAGGGTCACATTTCTCCATAAGCCCAATCATTCAGCATTTTTTGTATTAATATTAAAAGCCAGAATAAAATAGCTCACATTTTTTCAATCATTAAAATGTGTCTCCTGTTATTCCCTTATTTCATTTGCGAACATGCATTTTAAGTGCCTTTTAATTATAGTGTTTTTGGAATTTACCAATTGCATAATGCTAGAAATGCATGAATACTTCTGGCCTTTTACTTCAATTTTTCTCTTATATAGCTGAAGTTATGCTGTACTCAATAGTGAAAAAAAAAACCTTTCCCAATTACAATCATGTTAATAATGATTCATATGTTGTTTTCCATGTTGTTATTTTTTTCTGAAATATATACTTAATCTTTTCCAGGAAAACAGGGATTCTTTAGATCTATGAAGCATCCTCTTGATTAGAGATCTTCAACTCTTTTGACCCAAGTCATAGAAAGAAATACATTGTATACTGTGACCCAATGTGTGTATGTGTGTGTGCATACACACACAAAACCCCACTGAAACCGAATTTTCATGAAAAATCCCCTTACTACATGCTTTGCACTCCAGTACATTCTTTTTTGTTTTATTTAGTTTTTTAAAAATATTGGTCAAAATATCACAGGACATGGTTTATTTATTACTCCTAATGTTTTTACATTCCCAAATTTGGGCAAACAAGTATCTCATCTTTCTTCCCACACTCCATCTGCCTTGGTTGATTTTCCCTAAAAGCAGAGGTTGGGATGTAGGATATTTGTGAGGACATTCCAGGAAACAAAAATGTAAATGTGAACATAATGAAGAAATGAGAACAGAGAAAAGGTTGGAAAGACAGAAAAGATAAAACAAAGTGTGTTCTTTACCTACTTGATGTCCTTGGGCAACTGAGGCTCAATCGCACTGGGGAAACTCTGGGGAGATTGGGTACAGTGTGCTTGGAACTGGTGGCTCCAAAGGAGGTGGGACAGTAATTATTGATTTTCTTCCTCCACCAGTTGAAGTCTCCAACCTACTCCCCCATCTGACTGTAGAAAAATATAGAGATGAAAGATGGACACCTGGATGGGAGGCTGTAATCATCATGCACCAAAGCGTCCACATAGCCACCTCCTGAAACATGAACAAGCCAAGCCCAAGAGCACATGATGTAGACCACAAAAATCAATTGCTTCCCTCTCTGAGCAGGAAGGGGTGAACTCCAGGCTTCCCAGGTCAGTATAGTCATTTCCTCTTTCCTCAGCAGCCAATCTCAAGAGCTCACTTCCATGGCAGAGAGGAAGAACCTGAAGAATTGACTTCTCCAGGTAAGGCTCTTGACACATGAACCTAATTTAGAAAAACCTCTTATATATCCCAGTAAAGCTATTTTTTGTGGTGGACTTGGAAAAAATTGAATTTTTGTTGAGGCTAGAATGTTTTCTAGATCAGGAAGAACTCTATTCCAGTTGCTTCGGTGAATGGGAAGGATTTAGGGATACGGAAATAGTTCTAAATTAGTTCCAAAATGTTACACATCTTGCTTTAATCATGATTTCTAAATGTTCATGATAAAGGATGGATAATTTATTGAATCATTTTCCTCATGTTTATTTAGTTTATTTCTATTTTCAGTACTTGCATTATAAATAATATTACTGTAAACATTGTTATACATAATTTTTTTGTCTGGGTCTCATATTGTTTTATCAGGATAGATATCACAAAGGGAAAGTAGAGAGTTAGAGTCTGGAAACTGTACAAGTGTTCAATCTATGTTGGTTCATTCTTTTGCAAAAAGTATATGCTCACACTAGTCATGTATGTATTGGGCAACGTGTGTGTGTGTGTGTGTGTGTTTGTGTGTGTGTGTGTGTGTTACTAAGGATTGAACCCAAGGTCTTTGCACTGAGCTACATCCCCAGGCCATTTAAAAAATTTTGCAACAGGGTCTCTAAGTTGTCCAGACTGGGCTCAAATTTGTGCTCCTCCTGCTGGGATTACAGCTGTGTACCATCAACCCCAATTTGTATGGGACAATTTTAAAAAACATTTTTAAAAATTCTTAATGTTAAAAGTTTTGAAGACATCAAAAATGTATATCATCATGATAATAAACTGTCCACAATCCACAATTCTGAGATAGCCACTATTTCTATTTTAATGCTTTCTATTCTTATTTATTCATACATAATGTATATTATAATTTAAGAACAAAATAGTACATACTACATATCCTGACATTCTCATTAAATATTATATTCTATGCCTCACAAGCACAAGGTCCTGAGTTCGATCCCCAGTACCAAAAATATATATATATATATATATATAATATTATATTTTTCTGAAAGATAATTTTAAATGGTTACAGCAAAGCTTCAATTATGTCAGTTAGGAATTGTGTGCTTATTATTAACAGAATTTGCCTAGCATAAATATATAATGGGGTTTTCTCATGTAATGAGGCATCTGGAAGGAAGAAGTTGTTGGCTTTTTTGTTTTGTTTTGTTTTTGTTTTTTGTTGAGTTGTTGGCTTTTTTACAGTGGTTCAGTGATGTCAGAATTGCAGTCATTACAGTTCTCCTGGCTTTTCTCTCATGTTCCCCATGGAGCTTGAGCCATGATATTAGCAATCAAGACATCTAGGTCCAGGCAGCAATCCAGGCATTTGGAAGTCCCACCCAAGGACTTCTGCTTTTATCTCACTGGGCCTCTCTTCTCAAAGGGAGGTGATGAAATGCAGTATGATCAACTAAGCACATTTCTGACCCCAATAATGTAGGGTCTTGTTGATAACAAAAAAAGAATAGAGATGAGTAACCAGGGGCCCCTGTCACACCATCATATGGATGTAATGTATTTAATTAATCAAACCCCTATAGAGGGTAGTTAAGTTTTTTTCTAATTTTCACTATTACACCAATTAACATGACAAGCATCTCTGCACACATATCTTTTGTCTCTTATTATTTCCTTATGATATATTCCCAGATGGAATTAATAAATCAACTCATAGAATGCAAAATTGCTTTCCAGAAAGTTCAAACAATTTATACTCTCACTAGCAAAATATAAAACTGTTGGGGAGTCTTTCTGAAAGTCATTCATTAAATCATTGCTTTCTGTCCAACTCCAAGTGGTCCCTTGAGATTTTTTTGAATATTAATATCACTCACAAATATTAGAAAATCTAATCAATTCTTAAATAGAATTTGTAAAAAATGGCAATTGCTGAGCACTATGCCTTTTATTTAATTCAATATCTACTGAAGAAAAAATATCCTTAGAGAATGAACCTGTAAGGTGACAGAGGCATTTTAAACTTCTATGCTTTTTTATTCTCATATTTGAAGTCTGTGAGATGGTGTTGACACACCGCACTGGATTCCTCCACAATCCTAAGCAACAGTTAAAACTTAGACATTTCAAAGTATATTCACTTAATATGTTCTCAAAAATTTATACTTCAAATAAATTTCTGGGAAATTGAAATTGAAATTGCAAATGCATTGGGAAATTCAAATGAAAATAACTAATTATAGCCCCCTATTCAGTTAAAGGAGTAGCCTTCAAAACTGCTTGCCAGAAATTCTTTAGTAAGGAAGACTACTTTTTAAGTCAGAAAATTAATAATTCATGTTTTGTGGGTCTGGTTTTAAACAACAGGCTTCTTTAAAGCAAGGCAAAGCTTTAAGTTCTGTCAAGTTCCA
Source organism: Heterocephalus glaber (assembly GCF_053883595.1). NCBI lineage: Eukaryota > Metazoa > Chordata > Mammalia > Rodentia > Bathyergidae > Heterocephalus > Heterocephalus glaber. The sequence continues at coordinate 27,971,750 of NW_028258324.1, forward strand.
ATGGGCTTTAGCCTTTCTTACCTAAGAAATGATGAAAGCTATTGGAAAAAATTATGATTATATGTATGCTTTTAGAATATACAGTCTGTGGCCAGGGGTGGGGCTGTGGTGGCACATGCTTGTAATCCCAGCACTTAGGAGGCTCAGGTAGGAGGATTGCCACAAGTTCGAGGCCAGCCTGGACTACATAGTGAGTTCAAGGCCAGCCTGAGCTACATAGCAAGACCCTGTCTCAAAAAGAATATATAGCCTGTGCTTTACATAATGCCATACACAGTCAATTAGATCCCAAGGTTACCACATATGGCTATTTCATATGTAATATAGTTCAACACTCTAGAGTTGATTTTGTAGACCAAGTCTGGAGCCCAGAAAGCAGGCACTACTGTCCACCAAGGAGAGAAAAAATTAACAACATGGAGTTGCTTCCCATCTCCCTGGGGGACAAGTAGTTCCAATGCTGAAAATTAGATCTTCACATAGTAGGAGGTCAATAAATACTTGTTGGCAATACAATGAAAATGCAGTTTGTAGGATTACATGTGACTTTTGTTCTCTTGTGCTTTTTTTGAATTTTATGAATTTCTCTCATGGTATATCTGAAACATTTTTAGTAAGGTAAAATAAATGTGATTTCTTTTTTTTTTTTTTTTTGGTACCAGGGATCCAACTCGGGTCCTTGCACTTGTGCAGCAGGTGGCAAAACCACTGAGCTAAATCCCTAGCCCAATAAATGTGATTTCTTGAGGTTGCAAACAAGCAACATGTTTGAAACTCTCCAGATCTTTGTTCCTAGGATATTTTTTGTTTTTATTTTTTACTTATTTATTTTTTTGGTACTGGGGATCAAACTCGGGACCTTGCGTTTTCAAGGCAGGTGGTGGAACCACTGAGCTAAATCCCCGGCCCCCTAGGATATTTTTTGCTGACTTCTTTGAAGTAGAGAATGGTACTTACATTGTATCATAGTATATTGAGTATTTTTATTAAACATATTTAAATTTTTAATATTTTGTATTAGAGGTGTGATCTTTGAATTCAACTGTGGTTTCTAAGAATATATTAAGTGATGAGCAGAGATTGAGAAAATTAGTTCTTTAAATCCATCAATGGATGACAATAATGTGTAAATTCTACAGTCATATTTTTTCACTAGTACCTTACTTATATAAGTAACAATTCAAAATATCAGTTTGGTGATTTCTATATTTGTGATTTTTCTATTTACGTAAGCATTTACCTTTATTTCACCAACAGTAAATAAAATCATATGAAAATGTTATAGATTCATTAATCTAAAAACACTGTATGTGGTTTAAATATTTTTGATGACTCAGTCATAATAGACCTACATTCAATTAAAATATGAGCACATGTATCACCAGAGTATTCTGTAAGTTCCTCTATCATTTTGTCACTGCTCATTATCACTTTTACTTTTATTAGCTACTACCATTTATTGTATGTTTACTATGTACCAAGCAGTATGCCGTTGTTTTCTTTCTTTCTTTCTTTCTTTCTTTCTTTTTTTTTTTTTGGTACTCGGGATCGAACTGGGGTCCTTGCGCTTGAGCAGCAGGCGGCAAAGCCACTGAGCTAAATCCCACCCCAGTTGTTTTCTTTCTTACAGTGCTAATAACATAACCCAGGGCTTTACATATGCTAGACAACTGAGCCACATCCCCAGCCTTGTAGGTATTTTTATATAACATCTCGTTTAATTCTTACAATAACTGGGAGTTGTGTATTATTAACTCCTCTCAAGAAGCTGAGACACAAACATAGGAAAACTTCATTTTAGACTGCACAGCTAAGTTTTGAAATGGCAATATTTGAAACCTACCCCACATATTTCCTAATTCATATTTTAATCACCATCTCTATTGTGATTTTATATTTATATTTTTCCACTAAGATATAAGCTCCTTAATGGCAAAGACCAGGTCTTCTCGCTCTGTAGCTTCTCTGGCTGGCCCACCCGAAGACTCAATAAATATTGGGAAAAAAAAATTAAACTTAGATTTGAACTTTGGTCTCTAGGAGAGAACAACAGAAAAATCCTACAAGACCATTTCTTCGCAAGTCATTTGCAGTTATAGATAGGTTGATTGCTTTCCTGCTCTAAGCTAAGAACTTTGTAACCCCATAGAAAAATAGACAAAAGATACAAAATTACACCCCAAAAACCTCTAAGCATATGAAAAGACATTGGGCTTCATTAATATTAAAAGACAAAACCTACGATGATATAAGACTTCACAATTAACATATAGGTAAAAAGTAAGAAGTTTGAGAATACAACGCAGATGAATTTGTAACCTAACCCAAGATTCTATCATATGTTCCCAGTGAGAATGCAAAATATACCTTAAGGAAATAAATTCATTTCACTATAGCAAAATATTTATTTATTGTTAGGTTCCAAATCCATCTTTCGTGAATTTACCCTAGGACCTCTCAGCTTCAAATCTACCCCTCAGTATCTGCGCTGTGGTAAAGGACTGGATTCTAAATTGTTAACAGAGAGCGCGATGTAAACCTTTGTCGGTAGAGGGCGCTGGAGAAATATTGCAGGAGGGAAAGGGCAACTTCTGGTTCTGGGGCGCTGTATTTTGCTTTTACTTTGTTATAGAGTGTGAGCCTTTTGCAGTGGCGTAGGTGGAGGCGGGTGAAGAGCTTGGTAGAGTTAGGTAGTTCAAAAGTGACTGGTCCCGCAGCAACCTTCCATTCCCAGACTAGGCTAGGTAACCAGCTAACTCTCTGTGAACATCCTGTGGGTCTCCAAATGCTCCTGGACCAGCTGTGACTACTTCTGCGTGCCTGTGTGTCAGAGGGGTGTTTCCTGCTTGCCTTGCGTCTGTGGAACACTCTTGTCCGGGACCAGCGAACACTCAGCCATCCTGCAGGCGGCAACGGCATCTTCTCCATCTAGGTTTCAGGCTCTCCCTGTCCAGTTTCGTGCTGCCTTCGTCAGTCCCTCTACCCTAGGGCATTCTTCAGAGCAGGGGTAGGTAAATTATGGTCAGCTGGCTACACCCAGCTCACCACCTGTTTTGTGAATAAAATCGTTTTGGAGCACAGCCAGGCCCACTTGTTTATGTATTGTCTATATAGCATTTCATGGTTGTGACAGATTCAGTGCGGCCAAAATATTTACTGTCTCATTATAGAAAAAGTTTGCCAACTTTAGAGTTCTTTATACTGTTATGTTATTCTCCTCTCAAAACTTAATTTTAATATTTTAATTACCATGTGGTTTTTGTCCACATTCTGATTTCACCCTTAACATACAATAATACCCATGCCCATGATTATTTACTACAGCATTACTTGTAGTTGCAAAAAATGTATAAAGAGCCTAAATCTCTTAGTGTGGAAATTGGTTAGTAATCTATGATATCCACACAATCCAGCTAGGAAACGAATTAAGAGATCTCTATGAACTGATATCCATATGACTTTCAGGGTATGTAATTAAGTAAAAAGATAAAACAAAACAAAAACCTACAAAATGCCACAGGAACAAGAAAACTTATTTATTTAGAAAGAAATAGGGCTGTTGCAGTGGTGCATGCCTATAATCCCAACTATCAGGAGGCTGAAGCATGATCACAAGTTTCAAGTTGGCTTGGGCAACTTAAGAAGACCCTGACTCAAAATTTAAAATTTTTGAAAAGGGCTGAGGATATGGCTCAGTGGTAGAGAGCCCCTGGGTTCAATCTCAAGCACCAGAAAAAAAAAATTAAAAGAGAAAAAAAAGAAACAGGAAATTAAAATGGTTACCTACAGATGGTGGATAGGAATAGAATGGAAGAAATAGGAGGGGACCAGACACTTCTGTGAAGATGCCTTTTAGCATAGTTTTATTGTTCACACATTCAGAACTGAAATTAAATCAAGTATAAAAAAATGAAAACTGAATGCAAATAGAAACGAATTAACTGTATTTCAAATTAATAGTATGGTGGTTCCAGCACCTGCCTCGCCAGTACAAGGTCCCAAGTTTGATCCCGGGTACCAAAAAAAAAAAAAAAAGAAACTACAAATTGATAGTATGATGACACGGAAGAAAAAAGGACTAATTAGAATTAATCTAATTGAACATGATATTTTGACTAAATAGCCTTGACTAAAACAGGAAAGATTTCTAAAAAATCTTAAATTCTATTAGGTTTGTTTTGGGTAGACCACATTTATAGCAATTTTGAAACTATTTTATATATTGTAGGATTAAGCTAATAAGTAAATATATGAAGTGTTGTAGGCCAGAGTTCTCATTGTGGGTGGGAAAAGATAAGTACAAACATGAAGTGATAGAAGACAAAAAGAATCCTGAAGGACTGGAGATGACATTACCTAGAATTTGTGGGACCTACGTTTCATCTCTAGCATGACAAGGGGAAAAAAAGAATACTGAAATATTTATTTCACTGGAATTAGAATAATCTAGATAATATACAGATAGAACTATTTCCTAAGTCTCTCTACTGCAAGAATCTTGCAGCAGTAATGCCACAACAGAAATGAGCAACCTAGTACTAAAATCTGGCTTTTAAATATCACACTAAAAAAAAAAGAAAAGATGGGCTGGGGTGTAGCTCAGCAGTACAATACCTGCCTACTATGTGTAAGGCCCTGGGTCCAGTTCCCAGTGTTATCAGATGGGGAGGGACCAGCAGTTTTCCAGGTTCTTATTTGTCCCAATCAATTGATTGGTCAGGACAACCGAGAGATGCGAAAGATCACCATTTATTTTAGGGCAGAAATAAGAAAAAGGAGCATGAAAGAAGTACTCAAGGAGAAAAGGGTGCTTTGAAAAAAAGGCAGAAGATAACATCCTGCAAGCAGAAGGGACCACTGCAAGAATGAGAAGGCAATGGTGGCAAAGTCGATTGCCTCCATCATTTTATGTCTTCTTTGATAGTTGACCCAGGCAGTCCCACTTGATCTTGTGCTAGAAGAGTGATACCAGGTGCCAAGTTTGGTATTTTCTTTCATCAGAAGTTTGGTACCAAGTGCGGAGCTTGTCTCGATCCCATGGCAGGCTTGGGTGCTGCTGTTATTAACTAGTGGTTAATAAGTCTTCTCAATTGGTAGGTTGTGCCCAACTGTTCCAGCCACACTGCCATACCCTAACCTCGCACTAGGCCAGCACAGTAAATAAATAAATAATCACACTAAAAGGAGTGAGAACTCTTTGGAAGAAATAGTTAATTTCAGTACTGGAGCAGTTTAAGTACAAGATGAGCCTACAATATGTACTTGTGCCAGAAAATAAGGGAGCACTTAACAAGTAAGGAGCTGCCTTGGAAGGGCTTCTAGTGGTCATAGTGGGACAATATACACATCAAATGAACGGTGATGTCAATAGATTATTGCTCATTGAGTAAGTAAATTATCCACTTACAGACTTGAAAATAAGCACTAAAACTATATAAAACTTCTAAAAGAAAATGGAAGAAAATCTTTGTGATCGTGGAATAGAGAAAAATGTCTCATATAGGACCCTCCTAAAAATGACAATTGCATATGGTCTTGGACTGGAAAAGAATGCAATAGAAGACATTATTGGGACAATTGGAAAATTTGAATGTAAACTTGTGAACTACAGATCACTGTTAGATTTCCTGAACTTGATCATTTTGCTGTGGGTATGTATATAAAAGAATGTCTTTGCCAGTATGACACACATGCGAATATATTTAAGGAGCAAAAACCATGATGGCTAGAACTTTCTCTCAAATGTTTCTACTAAAACTACTACAGTAACTGCCGCCACCACCACCACTAATTACAACAAGAAATGTGCAAGTTTGGCAAAATACTAATTGATCCATCTAGGTGAAGAAATGTCTGTGGTCCCTGTCATTGGCTGCTTATGACTGCTGAGTCACATTAATTTGCAGGGGCTCTTTTGTTAAGTCTACACCCTTTGCTGTGCATTAGTTATGGATTTATGGATTCCTCTAGCTCCATTTTCTCTGGTGCTGGGCCAATCGCCAACCAGATGCTACCTTTGTAAACATCACAAAACTCCTGTGAAGTAGACACTATTTCCTCCATCTATTCAGATGAGACGACTGAATTCAACGTCAGTAAATAATAAAGCAGTAATACAAATTCAGGACTCCAGGTCCAATGTTCATTTCACATGGGTTCTGGCTCCAAGGGGTCAGCATTGTGACCATCAGCAGATGCTGCAGAATTTGAAAGAAAACAGCTGTGGCTCTGAAAGATTAAAAGAGAGAGCCTTAGAACATAGACCGTGGGAACTCAGTAATTAGAAAGTATAACTTTTAAGGCAAGAACAATGAATATCTAAAGATTTAGCATTCATATTATTACTTTCCTAAATAATCAGCAATTTTGTATTGTTTTTTGTTCATCAGACTATTGGTTACCCTCACATAAACACCATTATTATTTTCTGAAATACACAAATATTTTAAAATATTAATATATATTGCTTTCGTGTGTTTATATGTTCTTAAACTTCCTACCACACTACATAGAAGCATAAAATAACATAAAAAAGAAATATAGGCATATGATTAAAATATCCAAAATGTTAAGTTGATTTTATTTCTTCCATTAACAAATGTATTCCTAGAATAAAGAAAGTACAGTATCACAATACTTTTTTTTGCCATCTGTAAGGAAGTCCATAGTAAGGGTATGGTATGGGTGCACATGTGAATGTTTGCAAGCTTGCATGTATAAATGCATGTATCAGTTTGTATATGTATGCATAGATTTATATGTGTTTATGTTTGTATGTAGATGCTCCTCAACTTAAGATGGGGTCATATCCCAGTAAACCCATCATAAGCTGAAAATATTGTAAGTAAAACATGTATTGAACACATTTAACTTACCAAATATCATAGTTTACCTTAGCCTACCCTGAGACATGCTCAAAATACTTCCATTCGCCTACAGTTGGGCAAAATCATTGCACAGGGTTTATGTTAAAATAAAGTATTGAATAACTCATATGGCCAACTGGGAGCATGGCTCGCTGGTGCTGCCCATTGTCATGTCAGTGTCATACCATATACTGCTAGCTCAGAAAAAGATAAAAATTCACAGTATGGTTTTTATTATATTGGTATCACTTTCATACCACTGTAAAGTTGAAAAATCTATAGCTGAACCATTGTAAGTCAGGGTCTGTCTCCCCATCCCCCATCTCCCTCTTTCTCTTTCTCTGTTTCTTTCTCTCTCCCTCTCTTTCTTTCTCTCCCTCCCTCACTCTCTCTCTCACTCACTCTGTCTCTCTCTCTTTCTGTACGTGTGGGGTGTGTGTGTGTGTGTGTGTGTGTGTGTGTTGATCCCTACAACTACTGTCTCCTACTGTGACTGTGTTTGTCTCTTTCTGGAACTTTTAGGCTCTTGGAAGCTATCTGATTGACTTTCATTTCTCAGCATCTGAGCATCTGAGGCTAGAACCATGTGTTGTGTTTGCTTGTTACTTTTTGAGACAAGGTCTTGCTGTATAGTCCAGGCTGGCCTCAAACTCACAATCCTCTTGACTCAGCCTCTCCAAAGCTAAAATTACAGGCATACATCCCCATGACTGGCTTAGAACTGATGTTTTCTGACATAACTTTTATTGGTGAATAAGTTCTTTGTGAACTTAAATAACTCTGCTTATTTAATATAAATAGCAGTGGTAAATGCATGGGCTCAGACTACCTGAGTTCAAATCCAGCTTACTGTGAGGTCTGGAAAGGCTCCTGGGAAAGTTCTTTAGCCTCCCTTCCCTGTTTCCTCATTGAAAATAGAGATGTTGAGAGCACATCTCTGGTCAGGTTCTCATGATCAGAGAACATGAGAAAAGGGCTTGGGGGACATGTGATTTATTCAGAAGTATCTCAGGAGGAAGATAGGAGTGGATAGGGCCTGGTGAAGAGAGAAGTAAGGTTGTACTGTCAGCCAGGGGCCAGCTTTAGTCAAATCCACAAGGAGTTACTGAACTGGACCACAAGGCAGTTCTACCTTGCAACAGGAGCCAACTTTTTTTTTTTTTTGGTACCGGAAATCGAACTCGGGACCTTGCGCTTTTGAGGCAGGCATCGGAACCACTGAGCTAAATCCCTGGCCCTAGGAGCCAACTTTTTAATGCCCCTGAGCCCCTTAGTCCTTGGCTCCTGACTGTGCCCCAAGGCTATTGTGGAAGGCAATCTCCCCAGGGGGTTCCTGTTGGATTGAAGGCAAGTCTCTGGAGAAAGAGGAGCTGTAAACTCTTAGCAAGCAACATGTATGGCAATTGGGAGACAGTGCACCTGCCTGGTAGCAGGGGAGGAGAGGGCTCAGCAGCAGCATCTTCAATTACTACTTCACAAGGCCTTGTGAGGGTTCAGCTTCAACAGAATGCTACATATAAAACACTTAGAATAACATCAAGAAACCTTTTTTGGATACTTAAGCCAAACATTTTTCCTAAGCTCTTTTCCCTTAGAAGGCTGCCTAATATAAAATAATCTCTCAAATATCAGTTTATTTTATTTAATAGCAGACCCCTTAACACCTATTAGTTGTTTAATATATGAGAGTCAAATCACATGTGCAGGGAAAATATCTCCTCGTCTCTTTGTTGGCTTTTATGTTCCTTGCTGTCCTGGTTGCCTTAAATGCTAATATGGTGTTTTGGACTTTGTTTATCCTGTAGGTAATGAGAAATTTCAGCCATTTTAAAGACTTCACAATTTCTATTTTTATTGATGCCCTGGGGTACCTAAATAAATTTAGATGAGGTCATGGTGAGCAGGCCCAGGAGTGCCTGACCCTCCTTAATTAATTATTCCCATCCCTGTCCTGTGATTCCTTTCGAAGCTGGGCAAACAATGAAAATGGGAGGAAAAAAAAAATCAAGGATCCCCTTTGGTAATATCAGTCAGGCTTCAGTCAGGGAAGCACAAGCATGAAGAGAAATGCACAGTGTGGTTTACTGTAGGGATTTGACCTGACACAATTGCAAGAGCTGCACAGCCATCCATGTGTGGCTGCTGGCCCCTGACATCACAGGGCCAGCCATCAGCAAGGGAAGCTGAGTGTGAAGCAAGGGAAGCAAGAATGGGCTGGAAACCATGGGAGGAGCTGAAACCCAGGTGGTCTTTCAGTGCTCCCAAATCTCCAGCTTGATGACAGGGAGTACTGCCGGGGAAGCTCTCTCAGAGCTAAACAAATATCTGACTTCAGATACAGAGAGGCAGAAGGAAGCCCAGGTAGGAGATGGAGGGGCTGGGGTCCTGGTGGCAATATCAAAGCAATGACAAGACGAGCTAGCCAACTATGACAGTGTGAGTTGCAACAGGGCCTGGTGCCCCTGTAACTACCTTTTTTTTTTTTGGCACTGGGGATCGAACTCGGGTCCTTACAGTTGCGCAGCAGGCGGCAAAACAACTGAGCTAAATCCCCGGCTCTGTAACTACCTTTTGAGTGTGCAAATTATGACAAGGATACTTCACTTCCAAAAATCCACATCTTACACAAAATCTCTCTGTGGGCCTATGAAGACTTAGAAGTACACAGTGAAGAAAATCTGGGGAGTACAGTTCTTGCTTAGCTAAGTCAACATAATACAAATCACACTTGGTGACAACAGCAAAATAAATGCAAGTAAAAAGTCAGTGGCCTAAGTGGAGCTTTCTATCACTCTGCCATGCACCTCTAAACCCAAACCTTCATGGTCTAAAAGAAAGAGAAAGATAAAAATAAAGGAAAAGTCCCCCTAGGTAGGCCCCAGGTTCATGGGGTTGGTCAGCCACGTGGAGACAGAAAAATGATCCCTTAGGGCCAAGCCTTGGCTAACTCTGCTTAGCATAATTACAAAAGAAGAAATATGAGCTAGAGTGAGTGGGGATGTATACATCTGCCTTTAAAACCTGACTATCAAGTCCTGCTATGCCTGCCAGATCACTGATTCCCCAGGGAAAAGGGACAAAATGGGGCCAGTGAGGAGAGAGAAGGCCTGGGGTTCTATTCCTTACAGAACTGACAAGAAAACATTTCTAAAGGTTGTTTCTGCTTTACGAAAAGTTAGTACTGTCTAAATGGATGGGTGCAGATTCCAATCTCCTACAGTTACATAGGTAAGTATATTGCTGAATAACAATGTCTGACTTGAACTGTTGCCCTTGTGATTATTTTTTTCAGAATTTTTTCTGACTCTGAAGCCCTCTATAGACTCCCACCCAGGAGAGAAGGTTTTTAGATGTGTCTTGGAAGTTATCAATTAGTTGTTCAGCAAAATAGAAAAGAAGGAAAAGCATCAGTCATGCAGGTTAGGCTGTACTATGGCAACAATCCCAGATCTCAGTGGCTTAAAACCAGATTTTTAAAAATCTCATCCATTCTTCTTGTCTGTCGCAGGACAAGGCTCCACAGAGCCTCTAAGGGATCCAAGTTGATGGAGCAATCACCATCTTGGGGTTGCCAGGTGTGGTTGTGTGTTACAGTGATTGTCCCATTGTGTCACACTCCCTCCTAGCACCACATCCTCCCAGCTGTGAAGTTCCTCCCATGTTGACTCATCCCACCAGAGAAAGAGTTCTGAAGTATCTCATGCCAGCAATTGAAGGTTCTGCACAAGTGACATGATCACAACTCATTAGTCATATGAACTGATATGCAACATAACCCATCCACAGAGGTCTGTGAAGTGAAATCCTACATACCAGTCTAAGTTTTCTAGACAAATAGCAAAGTCCCAAGACCTGCAGTTAGTAACCAAGACCCAGGAGAGCTGATGGTATAGCTCCAGTCCAAAAGCCTGAGAACCAAGAGAGTCAATGGCAGAAGTTCCATTCCAAGTTCAAAGGCAGAAGAAAATTAATGTCCTGGCTGGAAGACAAGCATGCAGAAAGAGCTCTTTCTTACTCAGCCTTTTATTCTATTCAGGGTTTCACCAGCTTGGGTGATGCCCACACACATGAGGAGGGCAATCTGCTGTACTTGGTCCACCAATTCAAAAGTTAATCTCATCCAGAAACACCCTCGCAGGCACACCCCAAAATAATGTTTCACCACATAGCTGGACACCCCATGATGTGATCCTGTTGGCATATAAAATTAACCATCATGCTTACCATGTACTCAGAAAGGAGAAAGGCAAAAATATTGAGAGAGAAATATTGACTCCCACAGAGATGTGGGAGGGAAGTGGAATTCTGTTCCATCAGAACTTGTGGTGAATGAATTATAATGACCAAAGGCATGCTAGAATCTTCCCCCATGTTTCATCCCACACATGGACAATAATACCTATCCCTCAGGCACTGGTTCCTCAAGATATTCTTCCAGCTCTAGTCCTTCATTTGTTCCTCACCACCCACAGAATGAATTGAAATTCCTCATGTTGTGGTCATTGCAGCTGCTGCTCCAGTGTTGCCCACAGGAGGTTCAGCCATGTTGAATCATGCCTAGGGAGCAGGTGGTGGCAAAGGCTGTCCTGGAGACTATAGGAAGTGAAACTGAGGGACCTCAGCAGATAAAAGTCAGATGAGGGGAAACAAACTACACTCAAGCTTAGTCTACTACTGGTGCCTGGCCTGATTACAGCACTATGCCTCTCATTGAGATGGGATAATGCTGGAATCCTAGGGAAGGAGGCTTACTGCAAAGAATAAAAAGATATTTTTATAAATATAAAATTCCTGGAAGCCCAAGACAGCCTTGTTTCGGGATGTGGGTAATGCAAAGGGTATGGAAAGAGATTGCCTTCTTTTCCTTCAGTGGGGACCGAGCCAAGTGTCTCCACACTGGTGTGTTATCTGGGTCAGCAGTGCAGACATGGGCCCAGCTGAACAGACTCCAGGGTACAGTGTGCTATGCGCAGATATGAATAGGAGATGGCACTGGGGACTTCGATAGCAAAAGAAGCCCCAGTGCCTTGGCAGTACGGTGGGTGTGACAGGCATGGTGGCACCCATGCCAATGGAAAAATGGAGCAAATGAAGAAGAAAATAGGCACTCCAGCTCATGATTAGAGAACTGGATACCTACGCATAGGAGGGCTCACTCTGAGGATGCCCAGAGTAAGTAGCTCATCCACTCAATAGCTGCTGGACACCTACCATTTAAGTGCTAAATAAAATGGACAAAGTCCCTGACATCACAGAGCTTAAATTCAATGGGAAAGACTGACAAAAATCAACATGACACATAGGTAATTTCAAGTAGTGGTAAGTGCTATAAGAAAATAAAAACAACTATGTGTTTATATACAATTTTATGTAATTTATTGGGGAGAGACTTTACATTTCTTCAATTGTGGATTAGAATATAATTAATTGTTATAATCCTACTCCTAGGCTGTTATAGCTGGGAGACCCTCAAGGCCATTTAAAATATTGCCACACCTTTCTGAGTCCACAGGCTTTGCCTGTGTAAGATGACAAGTCCTTAGTGCATGGAAAAAAGGAAATAGGCTGAGACCAAGGTCTGAGCTGTGGACTAGAGTTATTGTCACTGCTGAGGGCATAAAGAAGCTACCATTGTGGTGGCTGGCTAAAGGCATACATAGTGGAAATTTTGTCCAAGCTGATGTCTGAGGATTACTGAGGGATAACAGCAGGAGTCTCTGGTCACGGGTGCTCTCAGTGACAACTGGGAGAAAAATTTCAGGTATAAGAAGATTCATCATGGAAGAAGAAGGACCATGCCAGTGGCAGGAGAGTTCAGGAAGCTGGAGTAGGCAAGGGCTAGGAAGATTGTCAATGACTCATTCATTCAACTATTTATTAAGTATTTATTAAGATCCTTCTGGTAACATGTTCCATACTATGTGTTAGGATACAGGAACAAATTCTCAAGTATCCTTTCTTTAGGAAGCTTATATGCCACCAAGTCCCAGCCCAAAGAACTATGGATTCCAATCCTAGGTAAGAACAATAGCAGGAACTAGGAACTATGCCTGGTTTCAGAGGCTGGTCAGCTATCCTAGGTAGTGTCTGTAGTTTTATGGGCCTACAAAGAGATGTGAGAACTTCATTTAGGTAAGATGATTGAACAAGCATTGAGGATGGAACACCATCAGAATTTGATTTCATTGACATAGAGCAAGAATTAGGGTTGAAAGCAAGTTAACCATGGCTGATCAGGATTGAGAGCAGTCAATGTCCATCCTGGTTCCTGAATATCAATATAGGTCAGCTAGGACACTGCGTAGCCAGCAGCCAAAGAAATGGAATCACAAATACACTGGTTTGTTTTGCTTTAGCCTCTTCCCTTACTCTCACTACCATCACCTTCCCCCTTTTCCCTCCACAAAATCCAGAGGACTGTCTCTTAGACTTGATGACTAAATTCTGCTACTTGGGTTTCACCCCTGGCTGGTTGAATTTAACTTATACTCATTCTCAGACTCTTTAGGATTTTGACCATTTGGGGTAAAATTTCTACCCAGAACATTGGTGGCTCCAGGCCCTCATGTCTACCCACCTGGCCTGCATTCTTGGTCAAACCTACGTTAGCAACCTTTAAAAGAGGCCTTATCATTTTGCCATGAACCAGCGGCTCCAGGGCCCAGTCTGTTGCTATGGCAACATGGATGCTCTAGCAGGCACAAGGCTGTGACTCTGCTTTAGAGGGATCAGGGAGGGGAACACCAGCCTTCTTTGGGGAGATAAGAGTCCTTGTGGGCCAATTATCAGAGGAGAGGGTAAAATGCCTCCCTCACCTTGCCCTAGCAGGCCCTGTGGCCCACGTTCCCTCCTCTTCCTGGGCTGCTTCTATTCTGCCCCTGGAGAGATTTGGAGAGAATCCAGAGAAATTGCCAGGTTTCATTATGTAACTTTGAACCTGTATGTTGATTCTCTAGAGAGGCCAAAGGGATGACATTTCTCCTTTCTTTCCTAACCAAGGATGTAACAAGATGATAGCTCCCTTGGTGCAATCTAGTAATCCCTATGAGAAGATAACAAGGTTTATGTCCTCAAAGCAACTTGGAGACCACATTCATCATGACTATCATTTATGTTTGGACTTGGTCAAAATATAGCCTCAACCTCCATGGCCACACAGTCAATTTGATTCACTTCTTCCTGTCTCATTCTTCTATGCTTCTCTCCTCAATCTCTTCCATTTTCACCTCTAGGATCCTTTCTCCATAACCAGCAGATTTCCCTGTCTGAATAATTTCTTCTCTAATGCTTCCTCATGCCCTGCCCTTTACCTTACTAACCCTGGCTTCTTCTCCAAGTACTCTACTTTTCCAGCAGGACTCTAATGGGGAAACTTTTTTCTCATACCTCTTGAATTTCAATTCAACAGGGTGAATAGATATCTCTATGGAGAATACATTACATATAATAGACAAGTCAACTACTACTGGCTCCATTAAGTAAGGTTCATTTTTCTTCATAGAATCATAAATCTGGATGTAGATGATTTACAAATGATAGTGTTGAGTTGGTGGCTAGTCAAAGTCAGGACCCATATTCTCTGTGATTATGTTTGCTTTTTCCTCATATTTATGACTTCTTGGTCAAAATATGGCCCCTCCAGCATAGCCATCATGCCTGAATTTTAAGCAAGGAGAGTGAGCCAAGGGGTGATGTCTGCATTGGGAAAACAAAACATTCTCAGAATCCCTAGTAAAGTTAAACATATTGGCTAGAATGTTTGTCGCTTTGTCTTCCCTATAGGTGCAAGGTAATCTAGGTGAGTAGGTACAGTTAGCCTGCATGTTGCATCCTAGCACAAAATCAAAATCTCGTGAGTAAGAGGGGAAATGGATAAAGATATTGGGCAGAAAATAAACAGTGTCTGCCTTATTCCCACATTATATTTCACTCTTTTACTGATCTTACTGACACCTTACTCCTTTTCACTTGCCATTTAGTTATTCTGCTCTACTCCTCACTGTTGTGTGTCAGGGCTCATCACATTTATTGTACACACAGGCAAAGGGCAAAAAGTCCAAACAACAACAAAAAAACTGGCCAGTCAGTTGCCTGCCCCTGACACATGAGCCTTGATCATTTTGGATGATAGTAATGTGCAGGTGGGTGGCCCGTCCAAAAACACATCCACTCAGGAGCTCATCCTCCTTTCATGATCAGTGATTTCAGCCACGCCTCTCACAGAAACTCCACGGGCATCCTCACTACCTACTGTTGTGGCTTAGGCCTAGAATGTGCCCCATCTCTCGTGTTTTCAGAAGTGAGGCTTTCAGAATATGATTGGATCTTGAGGGTTCTGAAGTCATAAGGTAAAAGAAACTTAGGAGGTAAGGCCTATTTGAAGGAAGTGGGTCATGGAGACATGACCTTAGGAACTATATCTGGTCCCTAGCTCCTCCTTCCTCTTTGGTCTTTTCCCCTCTCACTTTTCTTCTTGGCTACTGCGAGTTAAGCAGCTTTCCTCTACCGTGCTCTTCTGCCATGATGTTTCTGCCTTGAAAACAGCTGATAATGAACTAAAATCTCTGAAATCATGAGACAAAATAAATCTTTCCTACCCTAAGTTGATTTTTCTCAGGTATTTGGTCACAGCAATGAAAATCTAATATGTATGTAATGGTACTCCTCCAAAATTACTCCACTGAATACTCTTCTGCTTGGCTACTATCTTGTCTTTTTTCAGGTGTTTATCCAATTGCTCTCAGACCAATGCTTCTTCAGCATCATTGGTATTGCCTGTTCTCTGCTGTCTCCTAACTCACCACCCTTCCCCTTTCATGACTTCCCTTAATCCAGCCTGACTTTCACAGGCAGTATTTCTACAGTTCTTCTATGCCCTACATTTCTCTGTTCTTCTAGACTCCTGTGTTCCCTATTATTTCCATCTGTCTAAGCTGTATACCTGGATGAACCCAACTATTTCCTGGGCCTGTATCCAAGAAACTGAGGATTACCCAATGGAGCAGATTGATTTCACTATAAGTTCAAGGACATTAATTTCAAACAGGTCCTCATACTGAACAAACACTTTACAATTCTGTCTCATTTTCTCACGTGACTGTCTCAAACCTTTCTCCTTTCTTCAAGCCTACAACCACACTTTCCTTTTCTTCTTTGAGCATGTAACCTCCTCATACTATGTTAGAGAGAAAATGGGAGGGATGAGAGTATAGCTTAGTGGTAAAGTGCTTGGCTATTATACATAAGGCCCTAGTCAACCCCCAGCACAGGAACTCTCTTACCTTCCTAGTATATATTATGGGTCCCTTTCTTCTGATCTATTAGCAGGACTGTCCCATCTCCCATCTAGTGGGAACCACTCCTAATTTCCAGGAATCTTACATTTTCTTTTATTTCTTCTCTCCCTCTTGAATACACCATCTTTTTCTCTCATTTGAAACACCCTCATTGTTTTTATTAATATCTACACATATCTCTCCTTTAAAAAACAAAATAGCAATCATAATTGCTGTAGTTTGGATATGAAATGTGCCCCCAAAGCTCATGTGTTGAAGGCTTGGTCCTCAATGCAGCAGCGTTCAGAGGCAGGGCCTTTGGGAGATGCTTGGATCATGAGGGCTCTCTCTTCATGAACAGATTTGTCCATTGATTGATTCATAGCTAAATGGGATTTGGGAGGGGCTTTGTCATAAAAGTGACCTCTTTGTTTTTATTTCCAGGCTGCCGTGAGGTGATCTTTGCTTCACCATGTACTCCCCACTGTGATCTGCCTTGCTACAAGCCCACAGCAATGGGGCCAAATAACCATGGAGTGAAACCTCTGAAACCATGAGCCAAAATAAACCTTTCCTCCTTTCTTTTTTTTTTTGGTACCCAGAATCAAACTCAGGACCTTGCACTTGCGAGGCAGGTGGCAGCACCACTGAGCTAAATCCTGGCCCAAACCTTTCCTCCTTTCAACTTGTCCTTCTTAGGTATTTTTGTCACCACGATGGAAAGTTGACTTACACAATAATCTACCTCCAGCTACTACTTGATCTCTCTCCTAACTTTCATGGATCAAATTCTATGGAGAACTGTTCATCATTTTTGTCTCCATTTCCATAATTTCTCTTCCTCAATTCATATTATTCTGGCTTCCAGTTATACATGGTATCTTTTGCTGGAATTGTGAATTATTTTCACATCAAAGCCAAGATTTCACTATTTTTATTGTTGACTATCCCCTACTCTTTCAAATACTGTTTTCTACTGGTTTATATGAGTCAACATTCCCCTCCTTTCTTCCCACATCTCTGGCTATCTCTTTTCTCTTCTGTGCAAACTCATCTAACTACTTTGTCAGTAGAAAGGGCCTCAAGACTTGTTTTAACAATCTCTCCTTCATTTCAAACTTTCTCCTTAAGTGTAAATGCATCACAAGTTTATATCTTCAATTTAGAGTTCGCTGAGCTCCTGACATAATCTCACTTCCAACATATTTTCTTGTATCTATGAAAGTAATCCATATTAACTGTTACTTTATGACAAAGTTTTGCAAAACTTAACACTTCAAACCACAAACATTTAGTATCTCATATTTTCCATGGGTCAGGAATCTAGGGGTGGCAAAGCCACACCTTCATGCTCAGAGTCTCTTGGGAGGCCGCAAACAGGGCGCTGGTGAGGGCTGCAGTCATCTTTAGGCCCAGATGGAGGAAGATCCACTTTGAAGCTCACTCCTGAGGCTGTGGGTGGGTCCTTGCGGGCTGTTGCTCGAAGACACCAGTTCCTCTCAGGGAGCCTTTATACAGGGTAACTTGCAGCATGACAGCTTGGTTAGGGTGGAGGGGAGAGCGAGAAGCAAGGGAAGAGTATGGGGGATGGAAGTCACAGTGTCTTTGTAACCTAACCTCAGAAGCAACATCACATCACTTTTGCCTTATTGTAGAAGCAAAACACTAGATCCAGTCATACACAAGGAAAAGTGGGTTACATAAGAGTGTGAATATCAAGAATCAGGGACCATTGAGAGTCATTTTAGAGGCTGTCTACCACATCACCTCACTGTTACCACTGTATCTAAAATTAAACTCTTGCTCTCTCTACCCCTCCATCCCCACTTCACTACTACCAAAACCAACTCTGCTCCCAGTTTTTCTATGTTAGTAACTGACACCTCCATTGATCTTGTTCTGCAACCCAGAAACTTAGGAATCTTTTTGGGCTATCTTTTCACTCTCATCCTCCATATCTGATCACCCCTTAGTTCTACCAGTTTAATTTCAAATATCCCTCACATTGGTCTACTTATCTCTACCATTACCACTGTCAGCCATCATGTCCTGCTTGGACTTCCAATTATCTACTATCTGTGCCTCCCACATCCACTCTGACTACTTCTTCTCCAATCTATATTCTAAGTTGCAAAGGGATCTCTCCATGTAAATCTACTTGTGACATCATTCTTATTTATTTAGACAGTCCTGGGGATTGAACCCAGGGTCTCATGTATGCTAGGCTCCTAGCATACTGAGCCATATTCCTAGCCTTGTTTGAAACCATTCAATAGCTTCCCACTTCCTATTGGACAAAGACAAATTCCTTAATAGCCTGTACTGTTCTACAAGGTCTGGTCCCTGTCTACCTTCCAGTCTGACCTCACACAGGGGCCCTCATTTCTCTCTTCTTTTCAGGGATACTGCTTTTAGTCCTATTAGAGATAAATTCTTTCCATATGCTGTTCCTTCTTAGGACTTTTTTTCTAGTTAATTCCTATTTAATTTTTAGAACTCAGAGTGATCATTGCTTTCATGGGAAATCTTTCTAGAACACATAGATTCATGTCCTCTTTTAAAGCTCTTGCCATTGTTGCAATTTTGTATTAATTTGTGGTATTGTTTATGTGTCTCTTCTATATAAGTGCCATCAACTCCAAAATGTATCTCTCTTATATCTCCAGCATTTAAAGCACCTTACATGATAGATGTACAAAAAATATGTCTTAAGAAAACGGAGGTTTTTTGGCTACAACTCTACTCAAATAGATGCAGTGAAAGGTCTACCAGGTTTGACCTGGTGGGACTATTGCACTAGAATGTGATTAGATTCTACCTGTTTCCCTGGAATCCTGTATTCCAGATCCAGGAAGGTTTCACTATAGACTTAAGGGATGAACTGACCCAGACATCACTGATCTCTGCAATCAGATTACCTAATTGGCCCTTGTATCCAACTGGAGTCAAAGCATAGCAGCATATCAGGCTATACCTTCTTACTTACTAGACTGGTCTGGGTGTGATTTGTCCTGAATTGGCTACTGCAATTTAGGGAAGGGGGGATTTGCTTTTTCATTATTAGGAGGCAGCACTTATGAGTTCACTGTGGGACATATGGCTCCTTCCTTATCTTCTTTCTTCTTTCCTTGGAAGTGCCACAGCCTACTAGTAATGGAGGATGTTGGCTTGGTCTTTCAGTCTTGCTCTTAGCTCCTTGTAAGAGTGGGGAACTCAGGCTCTGCCAGAACCATGATAAACTCATTTTGGTATAGATAAAAGAATGTCTTACTTCTACTCCTCTCACCTATCAATTTACTCTAGAGGTGAGTCAGAACTTCTGAAGGCTCCAATCCAGCTATAATACTGTTTAAGAAGAAAAGGGAGTGGAATTGAACATGAACTGTCAGTTAAAATGGCTTCAGCAGTTCCAGAAGTAGTATAAGCTCTTGCAGTTCTTCTGTTGCTCATGGGTGGAATCCTCAGCAACCATAAAGAAGAGGAGCTAAAAGTATGCCTGGATCATGGCTCAGCTGACTTCCCAGGTTAGCCCAAATCAGGCTTAATCCTTTCACCACCATTATGAAAAAATCTTGTTTTAAAACTGAGAAGTTTAAATACTGTATTAAAGTAGCAAGGATGGTGCTCAGTGGTAGAGTCGCCCAATGTTTGGTCTTCAGCACTGAAAAAAAAATACTAGAAAGATGATCTCTCTTCCTGTTATATGTGTGTCCATGTGCAAGGCAGGAAGAGGACCTTCACTGGGGACTGACTCCACTGATTTTGGACTTCTTAGTCTCCTGAACTCTGAACAATGTGTTTCTGTTATTTAAGCTTTCTGGTCTATGGCACTTTGTTATAACAGCTGGAACTAAGACATACACCAAGTACTGTATACCCAAATATCTTGTTCTTCCACATTAATCACAACCACTTTCCAATCACCTGGGCCGATAGCTCTTCAACTCTTTCATCTTAATTTGCAATATCCTTTCTGAGACATAATTTTTATACTCAGTCTGCAAATCCATGTATCACAACTGTAGCCGAGAAGTGCCCTCCCTTTTCTCCTGACTCCTGAAACATCAGCCACCTAATCTAGTCCTGCTAACATGACACATGGGCCAGCTGGGGATGCTGTAATGAGCAAGACGGGCATTAAGTTCAAGTTGGAACATCGTGAGTATGGAAAGACAGAGGGAGTCCTCTTTGAGCTGTAGTCATGGGGGGCTGAAGAGGCTGTGAGCAGCTGGACAGAAACAGAAGATGCCTGTAGAGCCTGCCTGAGTAAGGGTCAGAGCAGAGGAGAGATGCTGAGAACAAAGTGAAAGTACACTGGCGGAGGCAAATGGAGAGCCACTACCTTTATCAAAGCATTTACAGTCAGTTCTACATTAGTTAAGTCTTTTTTTCCTGTTTGAAGATTTAAGAGGAATTCTGCTCCTTTTTTCTAATGTTTTGCTGACCATCTTGATTGACTGACAGCAACTATTTTGGAGACTAAGAAGAAGAAATGAAGGAAGATGAAAACTAAATTGATAACATTCATTTCTTGTTAATATCCCTGGGAACAGGTATAGTGGTGAGACTGTTGGGCAATGGGCTAACAATAGTAATAAAATACCATTATATAAAAGATTCATGTAATTGATTTGGACATTACTATTCCCCCCAATGCTACTGAAAGCAAAGGGTTGGCAGCATTTTTTTATTGCTTAGGATTTAAACTTTAGGTTTAGTAAACAGTAGAACCCAAACTATTTGTGATAGGTCTAGTAGATGGGGAAAAAGAGTTTATTCTTATGTAAAATTTGATCACATTACATTTAGTTTATTATTTCAATCTGTCAGGATATTTTGTGTAATATCAGAGTTTCGTGTATAATTCCAACATCTTTTCCATGCTTTCTTGCCTTATCTGAGTGTAGTGGGTATATAAGGAAATATAGGAGAATGCCTCTAGAACTAGGAAAAGAAAGAATCCTCAGAGAATTGAAGGATTTAATAACTAACAATTGTAAGATTAATTTTTAGCAGCTGTAATCCATCCTAGGAGACAAGTCATAATCTGTAATAGATGATCAAGATGGGATTCTTGACTATTTAATGCTAAAAAACTGGTAAGCTTATCAGTTGAACAACTCAAAACTCATATTCTCTCTCAGGGGAAAAGTCTGAAGCTATGCTTGGTTACCAGAGATCTCCATACAGCAAGGAATACCATTGTCACAAGTTATCGGGGCTAAGGAGGTGAGTCAGACCTTGAGAAAGCCAGTCAGTTGGGCTATGACAACATACCAAACTCAAAGTAGTGGGTCCACCTCAGATCTTACAGATTACTGTTGTTGGAGAGTGTGAACCCAGCATAGGCAGATTTTCCTAGAGCCCAGAGGTAACAGTGTAAGCTCCAAAGAAAAACAAGCAGGGCTTGGAGATATAGCTAAGTGATAAAGCATTTGCCTAGCATTACCAACGCCCCAGGTTCAATCCCCAGCATTGTAGAAAAACAAAGAAACAATCCAAAAAGAACAACAAAAAAAATGTTTGTAGATCATCAGGAAACCCTGGTGTTAAACGAATAAAGGCAGCAGACAGTAATTACTCATCCATGTATCCTCTGATGGGACCAATGAACCACATTTGTCCCATTCCTGTCACAAGGGAGGGGAGTTCCACTGTGGGGCAGTCTGAGTTACACTCCTTGTTTACCCAACTCCCTTCACTTTAATTTTATTGTCATTGAACTTGTGTAAACTGATCCAGATTCACAATAGATGTTAAAATTAGCAATCAGGTGAACTGAGAGAGGGGACATACTTATTTCAGTCTCTAGAAAATGATTTATCTGTGTATCAACAGATCAGTATCCTGATTTCCTACTGAACATTTGAGCATGTTTAGCATTTGTCTGCCTTGGAGAGCTTCAACAGCACTGGCTTAGCTGAAAAATTGATTCTGATGCTGAAAAGTTTAGTAGGTGACCCTGATTAAGAGTAACGTGTTTGTTTGCTCCTCTCTGGAAACCAACCAGTATGCTTTCTTTTTGTGATGAGGCAGACACCAATTCTGCAAGATGATGATGTTAAATCTTTAGCTTTACCATTGGTTCAGGTCTAACTCAAATTCTTATGCTTTGATTTTATCCACTTCTTACTTTTTAATGTGGCTAGTAGAAAATTTTAATGTATGTACAGTATTTGGCTAGCAATATAATTTCAGTGGTCACTGTTGCTTGCGTCTCAATGTTTGCATTCTTTCATTTCTAAAAGCAATACTCTATTAAAGCTGGACAACTTAGTTCGGATGAAACACTCCAAAATTAATATCCATCCTCCAAAGTCATTATTATCCTTCCTTTTCTTTAAGAGGCTAAAAGAAAGAGGAATTCGCTTTTTTGAATCAGAAGTAGGCATAAGACAAATACACGTAAACGTAATGGGGATGTAAGAAAAATCTAAAAGTAACAAGTAAAAGTAAAAAACTAAAAGACTGTCTACTGCCTGTAGACAATCTGTTAACAAAACACAGTAATATGTACACCTGGACAAGCATCAATCCCGTGAGGAAACCCAGCAACTTTAATTACTTCACCTACGGGCACTACATTGAGAATTGTTTCTTTCCACTTGAGTGGAAGCATGCTGCTATGGTAGAGTAAGCTGTCATGAGTGTTGCTTCTCTTATGCCAGGACTGGCTTCTGAGGCTCATTTTTATATGTGTTATATAGATAATAATTAATACTTGTAGTACACTGACAACAATAACGAGCACAGGCTTTAGAGTCAGAGTGATCTAGGTTTGATTCTGGCTTTGCTACTTGCTAACTCAGTGGCCTTGGGGCTGCTGTTTTACCTCTGGAGCCCTACCTGCTAATCTGTAAAATAGAAATAGTAGAGCCACAGCACCTAATGGACCAACTCCCTGCCTCTGCTTTTAGACATTCTTCACCATAAGTTTTGAAATCTGCTCTGCAAATATGGTTATGTCTCTACCTTTTGCCAAAGAAATGTTATTTTTCACCTTAAGCTTCATGAAAAGAACTTTGGGGGCACCACTGACCTAGGCTTTTGACATTTGTCCTCTGTTGTTTGTGGAAATCACTGGAGAACTTACATGGTGAGCTACGGCTTATCAACTGTGTCCACGGTTGACAAGGAGAGACAGCCAGTTAGGAAATGCCTGCAGAGATTACACATAGAGAAATGTTATGCATGTTTTTATTGCAGACAAAATGGAGGGAGAGGAAGCTAGCCATGAGCCATCTTAAAGGATTTTACCCAAGAGTACAAAACTGGACCCAACTGTGAGGCATTCCTTACAGAATGCTGAAAACTAAGGCTTGCAGAGGGAACATAAGCAGTTAGGGGGTTCCAGGTGCTAACTGACCTTTAAGTAGTTGGATGTGATCCAAAAACATTTGTCAGCTTTTAAACACCTGTTATCCAGGTGTAGCGGTACATGCTTGTAATCCCAGGAACCAGGAGGATGAAGCATGAAGACTGCCAGTCTGGGCCCACTCTGGGCAATTTAGTGACTTAGCAAGACCCTGTCTCGAAATTTTAAAAAAAGAAAAGAAAAGAAAAAGAGCTGAGGATGTAGTTCAGTATGAAGACCCTGGGTTCAATCCCCAGTACTGAAAAAAATAAATAAAAAATAAAATCTTAAAAAACACATACCTGTCAATCCTTATCAGCTACACTGGAGAGTTAGCTTCATGGTTGGAGGATACAACCTCTTATGCTTATGAGGTTTTACAATTTGTCTTTCAGCAGCTACATTTCATCCTCTTTTTCTCCATAGCTACATAAAACTAAGGTTCCTGAACTCATCTCTTCTGCTAGGCTGAGAGCTGTCTGGGGAAGGCTCTGGTCTTCTCAAAGTAATTCCTGTTCTATGAAAACTATTTCCAGGCTCAGGGTGTCATTAGTTAGGTAAAGATAATACAACATTTTTGGAACAGTATCAAATAGGACTTCAATTATTCAGTGAGAATTTGTACCTATTTGCCACATTAGCCACCACCTTGTGGGGAAATTTAAGGACAGAGTAAATCACAGTGGCTTATAGGTTAAGCTCACCATGTTAAGCTGGCATGAACTTAAAAAGACTAATTCTAGAATGGAAGGAGAACAAGAGGGTAAACAAGGGATGGGAGAACAAGGCTATTCTTTGTGACATATTTGAATGCATGTCAATAAATTGAGGAATTAAAGAACAGAATGAAAGTTAAGTGCTATGGACACTGAAAGAACCTAAGGCTCACCTTGAGTTTGAGGAGTTTGGAGTGGGCTTCATATAACAGTCCACACTCTAAAGACTCTCAGCAGGTGGATATCTAAGAGAAGGGCCCAGGAATTCCACATCTGGAAAGCAGTGAGCTAACTGGAGCTTGGGCATAAGGGGGAAAAAGTGGACTGGTAGTGGAAAGTGGATTGCAAAAATCTCAGATGCCAGGGTGAGGGAGTCAAATTTTCCATATTTAGTCCAAATAGTGAAAGATGTAGGGGGAAATTTCTCAGTGTATAAAGGTTCTCAACATTTATTTTTGTGTTGAGAGAGCCAAAGAATTCCTATCAGATTGTCTCAAGACAAGGGAGGGAATTGTTCCTTTTCCCCTTTCCTAAACTCTAGGGCAGTGTTGGCAAACCTTTTAGAGCTTTTCAGTGATAACAAACATCCTGCTGTGGCATGCGTGCCATAAGTTTGCCACCACAGCAATAGGGCGTACTACTAACACATTTTGATTTTAAGATTAAAATGCCTACAGGTAGATAAGACTTTAAGTACTTCAAAAGTGTTTTAGTTGGAGGAACTTGCCTGTGTACACCAGGGGAAGAATTTAGGGTATACCACACACTAGACTAAAGATTTTATTGTGTAGCATCATAAGTTATCCCTAAAGTACCACCAATAATGTAACAGTCAATCCATCTGCACTTTGCACACCTATCATCCATTCCACATGTCAACATTTTTGGAGTGTACACCATGTGCCAGGTCCCATGCTGGGTACCTGAGCTGCAACAATGAATAAAACTGTCAATAGTAGTGTGCATCAGTGTGTTGGGGACAGAAAAAGTGAAATGGAGATAGGAAGATAGGGCTGGGAAGGGAGGCATGATCACATCTCAGGACACATGTGCAAAACAATTCTTAGAACCCCACATGTGGATTTCTCCTGAGAACTCGAAATGTGTGGAATGAATAAAAGGACAAGGCACCATGAAGAGCTTGCTAATGTGCCACCCCATGTCAGCTGGCCCCATATTCTTTAAGGTGTGCTTTTATTTTTATTTCTTTTATTTTTATTTTTACCCAAATTTGCTCTGCAGAGCCAGTTTCTTGCCCTTCATTTTTAATTTCTCCTTTTTAATTTTTCCTACCTCAAATAAATATGAAACTTTGCCACCGTTTTTGCTCATTTTGATCAGCTGA
Organism: Heterocephalus glaber; assembly: GCF_053883595.1. NCBI lineage: Eukaryota > Metazoa > Chordata > Mammalia > Rodentia > Bathyergidae > Heterocephalus > Heterocephalus glaber. Next base: position 27,997,306 of record NW_028258324.1, read on the forward strand.
GATGGAAAGAACCTAGAAATCACCTCCAGAATGAGACTCCAGCACCCCAAAAAGCTGGTAACAAAATGAAAATGGTGAAACTTTGTCGCAACTGGGAGACGTATGAAAGTTTACTATGCAATTTATTTACTTTTTGGTATGGATGATAATTTTCCTAACAAAGTTAGATATTAATTTTAAAAACCCTCCTTTTTTTCAAGCAAGTGAGCTAATTTGACAGGTGTCTGTATCACAAGGGCAAATTGCTCCATGAAGTTGTAGCTAGGATATCAGAAGAGAAATCCTTGTGGCAGGATAGGAAAAGAGGTTAGGAAATGTCTCCTGAGGGGAAGGTAACTCTTTTCTAGAAGTACTTGCTCTGACTGAGTAGTCCTGACTCAGCCTCAGACTAGGTTTGGAGTCAGAGACAGAGCCAGAAGTGAAGAATTAGCCTTCTTGTTTTCCTAGTGTAGAAGCAAAAGTAAGTAGACATCAGACTCAACCAGCGTTTTCTGAGCACCTATGTCTCAGGCGTTTTGCAAAGGCTTCAGGTTAGATTTTGCCTGTGCTACCTACAGAGCTGGAATCAGGAGTCTAGGACATTTCTTCAAGTTGTGGGGAACGCCACACAATCAAGCCAAAGGCAGGTTAGGCACCCGGTATTTCCAACTTCAGGGAGAGGAGTATAGATCTGAAACTTGAGATCAGGCAGTAGTAGGTTCAAATCTCGACTAGCGTCATGGCTTTGAACAAGTCACAGAACTCCCCTAAATCGACTCAATTTCTCCATCTATATAGAGGGTAGTGTAAAACCTCGAAAGGTTTATTGCGAGCAGATTCCGACCGTTAAGATCCTAACGCGAAGCGAAAGCTACATAAATGGCAGCCATCATTCTTGGCCAAGTGGGGGCGCATCCTCCGGGCGGGCCTCCCGCGGGGTCCCCCAGGACCAGCGGGCAGTCTCCGCCTCCGGGCTGCGGTCTCTGGGTGCTCGCGGCAGGTGGCCCAGTGCCTTGGTGCCCACGCCCCGAAGCGAGCCAGGAGCGCGGGCTGGTTGGATGCCGTCGGCCCCGCAGGATCACTCCCTCTAGCCCCATTCACGCGACCGGAGCAGGTGAGGTTTCTGGCCCAGGCCGCGGGGACAGGGACCTCGGGAGACGTCGAGGCGGAGGCCGCAGCCCTAGGCTTGAAGGGGGTCCCGAGACCCCCCCCCCCTCAGTCGCCCCAGGTCCGCCCGCCGGCCGCGCGCTCTGCGGCTGCGAAAACCCGGAGAGGCGGATCGGAGCGCTCTGCGCTCGAAGCCAACTCCTCCGCGGTCCGGCGGGCTGGGCATGCTCAGTGCGGCCCCGCGCCGCCGCCGTCCGCCAACTCGGAAGCTCGCGCGCCCGGGCCGTGGGGGCGAGGACGCCGGCGTTGCTCGGCGCCCCCAGACAGTGGCAAACTTCGCGGCATCCCCGGAGCTCGCTCGGGCGAGACAGCTATTTCACCAATAAAATCAAGTCCAATTCCCCCTTCCCTGCCCGAACGATGGAAGCTGCGGCCGCCCGAGTGCCCCCGCTGCCGGCGGCCCCTGCCCGCTAGCCCGGGACCAACAGGTAAACTGTTGGGGTGGGGGCGGGGAGGGGCGCGGAAGAGTCCAAGACGCCTGCAGGCTGTCTGTCCCGGTCGGCGCTCCCGGCCACCCTCCTCGCCTCCCTTCCCTAGCTCCTGGAGGGGAGCAAAGGGTTAAGTCGGCCCCGAGCCACCGCGAGCGCGGCCCCTCCGGCCGCCACGACCGCCCGCAGCGCTCCTTGGCGCCCACCCGGAGCGGATGCGCCACGCAGCCCGGCGGGCGTCTCAGAGGCACCGGCCGCGTCCCTTCCTCCCCTAGCCCTCCAGGCCTCCCTCCGCACGCGCCGGCTGGGTCTGCGCCCAGGTGGCGTCGTCTGCGGGGCGAGGGGCGCAGGGCTCGGGGGAGGGTCCCGGAGGCGGGGGCGGCGCCCCGCTGCTCCTCTCCGGGGAAGGGGGCCACCCTCGCCTAGGGCGAGCACTTGAGCCGCCTGCCCAGGCGCCTAGAAAAGTTTTTTTTCCCCCCTCCTTACCCCTCCCCCACCGTTAGCCTGCGCCCAGCTGGGGTGGGTTTGGGTCCATTGGTGAAAAAAGTCACACGTTCCCATCAGCTGCTCCTCCCCTTGGGGACAAGGGGGGTGGCGGGAGGCTGGCTCCGAGGAAGACCCTGGCAGACCTTCAGCCCCTCCACCGCGCCCCCGGAGCGGCGCGTCCCGAGGCTCGAGAGCAGCCGGGTGTCCGCCGAAGGCTGCCCCCATCGGTGCGTGTCTGCGTGCCGGGCAGCGGCGGCATCCAACCTGCTTCATATCCCCAGCCTACAGCGCCACAACGAGCGAGCGAGCGAGGAGGGGGGAGAGGGAGTCTGTCTGCAAAGTGCTGCTCCCTGGTGCTCAGAGGCGGCTGCTCCAGCTCCAACTCTCATTCATTTCGCCGGTTAACATGAGAGATCATGGCCGCCTTCGGGCTTCTCAGCTATGAGCAGAGACCGCTGAAGCGCCCCCGGCTCGGGCCGCCCGACGTTTACCCGCAGGACCCCAAGCAGAAGGAGGTAAGGGCGCCGGCGGCCTCCGCGGCTGCTGGGGCCGCGCTCCGCAGCGCTGACCTGGGGCCAAGTTGGCCCAGCGGGCATCGCCGGCGCTGCGGGGGAAGGGTCGGGGGGGGGATTGGAGGCGGGGGTCGGGCTGGGGCAGTAGGGGACCCCTGGCGACGGATACTGAGCGGCTGTCATTCCTTGCGCTCCACCGGGGCGCTCGCTCTCCAGGTGCCGGGTCGCTTCCCGGTTATCGGGCCTTGCACCGAGCCCCCGGGCGCTTCACCGGATCCTTCCTTGCCGAAATCTTCCTGCTTGCTTTCCTCACCTTCTGCTTGCTTTATTTTTCTTTCCGTCGTTTCGGTAAATCCTCGTAAACTTTTTGAAAAATGTTGGAATGCAGTGCATCCGACAGTAAGGTCTTTGCGTTTTGCGCCAGCTGAGCATGGGCCGATGGGGGAGGGACCCTTTTCACATTTTCCAGTTTGGAATAAAAGTCGTTTTTTAATCGAAGTGATATTTAGCTCTCTGATCGTACCTTTGTGTTCCCTCTCCCTTTTAAAAATCAATTTTAAGGAGAAACACTGATTTTTTTGTTTTGTTTTGTTTTTTTGTCCCTAGAGGCAATTGGTTTAATTGCTCCAGTCTGTTTTGTATATGTAAAAGCAGGAGAGTTACCTTGGAAGGGAATAGGTCCCAGGATTGCTATTTCTTTGAATGAAATTAATTGGAGAAACCTTGACTCTTGCACCAGGTTACTAGCTTCAATGGCTAGGGTAACCATGGCATTTTATAGCTGTGTATGTGTTTGTCAGGAGTTAACAAGTAATTATGTAACAACTCTCCAGTTCTAATAACGATCACCCTTGGCTACACAAATTGCCCAGGGATTTGCCTTGTCTCTTTTTTTTAAAATCACCTGCTTCCCAGCTGTGCTTTCAGTTTGCCAGCTGCAGCCCACCCATCCTTTATTTTCTTCAGTTAAACACAAATGAGCACTTTTCAGAACTTACCTGTGAACCTAAAAGCCCTCTATGAAAAGTTTATAGACCTGCTGATTTCACAGAAAGGACTTTGTAAATAAAGCAAGGAGGGGTCTTTAAGACTTCCATTTTGATAAATAATACCTGACTGATTAGTGGAGGGTGAGTGCTAGTTCTGGCTAACCTGTTTTGCTAATAATATGTGAGTAATAAGGAGCAACAACTGCTGTTTAGAGGTTTAATGTTAAATTTGAGCATCACTGGACTAAAGTGAAGATTGGAGCTGGAAGGTTTTACAGGTGGTTCCTGGCAGAGGCTCAACAGGAGAGCCAGAGTTTGATGAAATCTTGCAGATTTCTTCCACATCCATTTCCTCACCGTGCTACCTTGACTCAGAATGAAGTGAATTGTTTAGGACTATAAAGAACAGAGATAGTAAGAACTATTGCAGAGAAAGTTAACTTCGAAATGACTAGCAGGAAATCCTTGGAGTTATTGTGGGGACAGTGACATTCATTATCGTTTTGTAATTTAGGTCTTGCCACATCTCTCCAGAGGGTAGTGTAATTGATGGCAGCGTGAGTTTTGAGATGGTGGCTTGGGATGTCATGTGGGCCTACTTAATTTTTTTTTTATGATAACACTCATAAAAGACTCAGGCTGAAAAAAAAAAGACTCAGGCTGGGGTCCTCTGTGATTCTGGAAAGAATAATTATGGATTTCAAGGGTCATTTTGTGGAATTCTAAAACTGGAAGTGACCTCGGAGACTACTCCTAGTATTTTTCTTTTTGACAAAGTGAAACTGAAGCCCAGGAAAACTTTGATTTAACCAAGGGGTATGGTGAATAAGCAGAATTGGATTACCAATCTAGTATTTGTGTCAAAACCTGGTACTGCATTAAGGATGATTTATGCTAAATTGTCTTCCCCAGGGCAACTGACGTTTTATTTCTCTTGAGCAGAGATAGTTATAAGTGAGCCAAGACTCAGATTTGGGTACAATATGGAACAGGTGCTTGGCTGTTCTTGGGTGGTTAGTGAGTAGTTTCCTAAGCTTAGTTATTTATGTATTACTTCCATCAAAATTTCTATCTGTATGCCACCTGTGTACTCTTTATTCTAATGTTTTCCTTTTTTTGATACTGGGGATTGGACCCAAGGCATTCACACTGAGCAGCATCCTTAGGCCCTTTTTAAACTTTGAGACTGGGTTTCACTAAGTTGCTAAGTTGCCCATACTAGACTGAAACTTGGGATCCTCCTGCCTCAGCCTCCCAAATTGCTTGGAATTACGGGGGTGTGCCAACACACCCCTGCAATGTTTTCTTCAAACTTTCAGGGAACTTTTTTGTGTTTCCTAGGGGAAACACATGAAATTATCAATTTATTTCAATATGTATATGAATGTATAAAAATATATCAAATTATAACAATTATATTCTTATCTATTTGGTGTTACGTACACACGCAAAATTGTTAATTATACAGATTCAAAGATGACCATAGCCATTAACACTTTAAAAAGTTGATTTGTGCATCTAAAACTAATGTGGTTCATCAGAGTTATGTGTCCCACATGGTGGGAAATACTGATTTAATGGAGGAAGTGTAGGCTTCCAAATAGGGCAGTTGTGGGTTTGCATTCTGGTTTAGCATCTTTCCAGTTCGAAAGTTGTATAATTTCTCATTTATAAATTAGCTGAATTGTCTTCATTGAAAATTTGTGGAAAAAGGTTCTCACAGTGTGTGAGAGAACCCTTTCACTAAGTAGAGGCCATCCTTGTCACTGTGTTTGTGGTTTATATTGTTAGTGTTACAGTGGCATCATTGTTCTGGGAAATGGCCCCCAAGGGATAGAGTGGGATTCTTCAATGAGGACCTCTGGTAGAGAAGAATTGGAAAGTAAGAACTGGAAGCCTCAACCTGCTTGATCCACTGATTATATTCATTCAAGAGTTTGCTGTGCATCAGCCTTTCATAGGACTTTATTATATATTGGGTAGAATACTTGCCTGTGGAAACAGACTGTTCTTAAGGTTTTAAAATATGGAATCTGAAAAGTGGGAGTTATTCTTAATTCTTTCTCCTTCCTTAGGCCTCATGTATGTATCAGTACCATACATTCATCAGTACATCTTGTCCAGTCCAGTTCCACAATGTATTTCCAATAAATTTGATACTTTTCAGTTTCACCAACGTGCCTGACTTTCTTTCAGGCTTCAGGCTGACTTTTCTCTGTCTAGGCTCTTGGATGTGCTGGTCCGTCTGCCTGGACCTCGTCTGCCTCCCCTCCATCCTTAACATTCCACCCTCCTCTTCTCACCTTAGCCTGTTGTGGTCAGTAGGTTCTGGAGCCACTCTAACTGGGCTGAAGCCTGGCTTTCTTGTTTACATACTCCTTATTCTGCCCGTGCCTCAGTTTCCTTTCTCATAGAGAAGGGATGAGAATACTGTTTACCTCTCAAGGCTGTTGGAAGATTACACGGATAATACACGGGAGAACTTAGAATCTGGCACAGACTCAGCACCCAAACATTTGCTGTGTGAACTGCCATCAGGTTGACCTCTTTGTCTTTATTCAGGTCCCAGCCCAACAAACTCCTCAGGCCTTTCAGGTATATCATTTGTAATTACATATTTATTTGCATCTTGCCATCCTCTGCTTAATGGGACAGTTTGCTAAGGGCAGTGATGAGGTCTGTTTTAGGCATCATTGAAGTACTGGCACTTAGTGCATTTAGTTCCTAGAATTTTGAGTGCACAAATATTTGCTGGAATATATGAATGAAAGTGGAATGAATGAATACAAAAGGAAATCTGGTGACTGAGAGGTATTGGGGAAAGTCTAGGTAATTGCTGAAAGTGCCCTTTGCATCTGTTTTGGGGGATATAAGGCTCAAAGTGAAATTAAACCTTAAAAGTAGGAAGGAAGAGGAGTTTTGCCATTGGATGGAAAAGGGTTACACAATTGAGTAGTATGTCCAGGAAATCAAATTCGTTGGAAAAATGAGTTGGGGCAAGAGGTTTGTAGGCAGCAAGAGCCCAGTGGTAGGGTTTGGGGGGGTGGGGAGGGTTGGCCTGGCATGCAGTGTAGGGGCTGCCTGAAGAGAGGAAGCATATGGCTTTGGAGAGTTGGTGATGGTGGCTACTGCTTGTGCATAACCCTGAGGAGTATTTCTCTAACTCCAGAGCACATTCTCATTACTTGGAGGACTTGTTAAAGACAAATTGCTGGTCTGGGGTTATAGCTCAGCGGAGGAGTGCTTACCTAGGATATGCTGGGCCCTGTGTTCCTCAATAGCACTGCAGAGGAACAAACAGTAAGAAAAAAACCCAGGTTATGGAGTTTCTGATTTAGTAGCTCTGAGGTGGGGCCCCAGAATTTGCATTTCTAACAGGATTCCTGTGATCTTACAGTGGTGGTCCAGAACCCCACTTTGAGAACCTCAACCTAGAGAAGAAAAGTCACTCTGTTCTGCAGGGGCCAGAGAATTCTGTTGACACAGGTAGGGTTGGATTAGGCATCCCCCTGTGCTTGAAGATACGTACAGTAAGTAGTTTGGTTTCACAACCAACTCAGCCAGATTTTGGTGTCCTCTTCTGAGAAATTGTGCCTTCGTCTTAGCTCAGATCTAAGGGAATGAGTCAGGAGGTCTCAGACCCTCTTCAGTGATTTTCCGTTATGCTTGGAATAACATCCAAACCCTTCAGGGCCTAGGATTCTGACCCTTGCTCACTTCCATAACCGCTGTCTTAGCCAGCCAGCCAGCCTGACTTGGAGTTTCGGCTCTACCACTTGCTGCCTGTTTGACCCAAATTCCTCACCTGTGGAATGAGGTTCACATTTTTTCCTTCTTCACAGGCTCCAGGGAAGGTAGGATGAACTACCATATGCAAAGTAAGTTGAATAGTGTCTGTCACACAAAGTACAGGTCTGTGACTGTTGGCTGACCCTTCGTTAAAGTATCCCAGGGCCTCCCATTGTTCTTACAATATCCATGGGTCCCTTCCCTTAGAGATCTGGGCTCCAGTCACCCACCTTGTGCTCCCCCTGCTGGCTGTATGGTGGGATCACTGTCTGCTTTTCTCTCCTAACAGGCCCAGCTCTGGGACTTTTTGTTGTTGCTTCTCTGGCAGTCATGTTTCCTTTGGCTGGTAGCTCAGAAACTTCCACAGGGCGGTCTTCCTTGTAGTGTATCTCTCCTCATCTTCGCCAGTTTCTCACCCTGTGTTTAAATATTTTGCAGTAATTGTTTGAAATTCAGTGATAGGTTGTTTATTCTCCTTTCAATGGCTTGCCCTCCATACTGGAACATAAGCTGCATGAGAGCAGGACCTTATTTATAGCTGGTATCCACAGCTGTAAACTGCTTAATGCCTGGGATTGGACTAAGCACTGATTCATAAGGAAATTAATAAAATGTAGAACTCAATGAATGATTGTATTTATAGTGTATGTCACTGTCCCAGTGCTTGCTTTGTTTTGGTAACCCCTGTTATTTTTGTTGTAAGTATCTAAAACTCTTAAAACACATAAATACTTGTTTTAGAGACAGCTGGAGAGGTTAAACAAGGGAGGTAAAACTGTTTCCTTAAAGGGAAAGTATTGATAAAAAAGAGCCTGGGAAGAAAGGAGGAGTTGACCAGTTGCCAGGGGACCAAAAGGCAGAGAAGGGTAGGGAGACCTGTGGTTCTAGAAAGCTTTCTACCTGGGACTAATTGGCTGGCTCAGGGCCAAGCTACAGACTTCTCTGAGTCCCAGTGTTCAGGGAGGGGCAGACATCTTGATGTTCAACTCATGCCTTGGGTGACTCTTAGGACAGAATCAGGGTAGGAACATTGGGTCAGAGGTCCTGCTGTTTTCAGCTGCTCATAGAAGTGTTGCTAAACAATTCTGTGGCCTGGGTAAGAACTCAGCTGGTTCTCAACTTTTCAGTCTGCCAATACCTGCAGCGGAATCATCAAAGATGCCTGGTAGAAATGGAGATATAGCACCGAGCCTCCACCCCAGACCTGCTGAGTCAGAATTTGCATTTTAAACAGTCTTTCTAAGTGTTTCCTAAACACAGTAAATTTGAGTACATTTGCCTCAGTTTGTGTCCTTTTCTGTAGAGAAACTGGGCCTCCCTTATTATTTACTGCCCACTATTTGATGTATTAGAATCTTTTAGACAAATACGCTATTTAAAGTGTTGGTACCTTTTGATATTAGATAGTGCAAATGAGTTTAACTACTTTCCCCTTGAAGTTCTTTCTCTTTTTTTAAAGTTCTCTTCTAATAACCATTGTTCTCAGCCTTCAGCCTAAGCTTGTTTTCTTTCAGCCGTAAATGGTTTCTAGCAGAGCAGAACTCCATGCTTGGAACTGCTTGGCTCTGGAAATATACACACAGCTTCCTCCTGCATGCACTTGGCTAAACTGAGGCACAGGGCAGCAGATCTGAAACTGTTCTTTGAATTTATCGGGGTTGTGGAATTTTGTTTGACCCAGAGGCTGGGTTCTCCACTGGACTCATTGGAGGACTCATATCTTTTGTTTCGTTTTTTTGTTTGTTTTTGTTTTGGTACTGGGGATCAAACTTGGGAACCTTTCGCTTGGGAGGCAGGTGGTAGGAGGTGGAACCACTGAGCTAAATCCCCGGCCCCCTAAGGGCTCATATTTTACTGTTAATTTAGAGTGGAACCACTGACCTTTAGCAGATACTTCCCTTGTGCTAACGGGGGCAGATGAAGTGTGAATCTTTTAGGAAGGTTGAGGACCAGAGTGAAGTCCATAAGGCAAACCATATTGGATCACAAGGTCAGAGAGGATGAATGTCTTAGTTTTTTCTCATTGCTGAGACAAAATACTCGACGTCCAAAGTCAAAGGAGGAAAGGTTTATTGGGCTTACAGTTTGTAGAGGTTTCAGTCTATAATCAACTGGCTCCAAGGCAGGGTGGGTGGCAGACAGGCCTTGTAGAAGAGAATCAACATGGTGTACAGAAGGTAGCAAAAGCAACAAGGGGCTTTAAGAGCATCTTTTTTGCCCCTTTTATCTTATTCAGATTACTTAGGCCTGGTAGCACGCCCTTAATCCTAGTGCCCTCAGGTCTAGCCCCACCATGAATCAATCACACTCTAGATTCAGCCACTTCCAAAATAGCCCTCCTCATTCTCATGCGGCTTTGGGGGGACATCTAAACACAAGCCGTAACAATGAGGATGAACAAAGTTTGAGGATTTTAGTTGAATCAGTTAGTGCCACCTGCAGGTTGTGTGCGCATGTGCTTGCACCAACATGTGACAACAGATCAGAAGTAGAAATGTGAAGTAAATGGAACTTGGAAACTCTGGGAATCGTGCTGTGTTTCTACTGAAGCTATCCTTTACTTTAATGGGGTTCTGAACTTCAGTTGTGGTGAAAGGTGCCCAAACCTGTGTCTTGGAGCAGCAAAGAGGAGGTTGTTGATTTAGCCTAGAGAACAGCTGGCCTCTGGGTCTGAGTGAAGAAGGCCAAGTGGAGTGAGGAAATCAAATGGAAGTGTAGGGAGGAGGCATATGCCTCCTGCACATTCCTGGGGAGATGGGAGAACAGAAACACTTGGACTTTTAATCATCTCTAGATGATTTCTAAAGCTGGGTGATAATGACAAGGGGTTTCAAAATATTGTATTTCTTTGTCTTGGAGAATTTACATAAAAAGGAAAAATGTTACTGAGTCATAAAACAGCTTGATCACTGCTTAAGCTACTTAAATATGTTTGCATAATCTGGATTATCACTCACTTGCAGACAACTGTTATCTCTAGGTAGTTTAGTCTGTTTCACATTGCTGTAACATAATGCCATAGTCTGGGCAGTTTTTAAATTAAGATAATTGGCTGGGAAGTCCCAGTTTGAGGTGTTTCGTGAGGCCCTTCTTGCTGTATCTGGAAGGCATCATTTGGGTGCACAAAGGCAAGAGAGGGTTGAATTTGCTTTTATAAGGAGCCTGTTTCTTCTGAGACAGTCAATTCATAAGGGTGCAGCCCGAAAGACCTAATCTGTTGCTAAGGATCCCACCTCTCAACTCTGGTATTGGGCCTTAAGTTCCTAACACCTGAACTTTGGGGACACATTCAAATCACAGTACTGGGGGATGAAATTAGCAGTGATTATTTTCTTTGTGTTAATCTACATTCCAAGCTTAATATTAAACACATAGTACTTTTGTCCTTGGAGGAAATACCCTAAAGAATAATTATTAGGTTACTTTAGGTTTACAGGAATGAGTCTTTGTTGTTAATTTTTTGTTTTGAGACAGGGTCTCACTGAGACTTTTCCCCAGGCTAACCTTGAACTCCTGGGCCCAAGTGATCCTCCTTCATCTTGAGTAGCTGGGACCTCAGTGGTTATTGTTTGTTTTAAATCAACGTGGAGCTCCTTAAGCTGCTGAGTAGGCACAACAGTGTCACAGAGTGTTGTTATAGGCACTTGTGCCTGTGGTGCTGCCAGTTGTGGTAGGGTGGAGGCTGGAACTGTTAAGTGAGCATTCCTGCTCTGCCACTTGGGCAGTGTGATTTCCCTCACCTGTAAGCTGGAGAGACTAATCCTCAGTCATAGGCACTTTAGTATTTTAAATATGAAGGAGTGTTATAAACTTAAATTGAAATCAAATGGAAGATACAGACTTTGCGATATGTTGGAAAAGGCTTGCGCTAGCCGATTGTTAGTTTTAGAAGTTTTATGAGCTGCATGATATGTTGGTAACTTGAAATCAGCTATAACGTGAGTAAAATATTTACACCAAGGAAGTTGGCAAATATTACAAATTAGGGTTTTGTTTCTTTTCATTTTTATGCAAACTAGTTGTTAATATTCTTCAGCACACCACTGGATATGATTACATGTGGCAGACACTTTGTTAGCTACTTCACTATCATTCTTATCCTGCTTTTCCCTTTCCTGCTTTCCACTAAGAGCTTAAAAAAAATTAAAGCTAGGTCAGTTTCCTTGTCTCTATTACAGCCTGAAGTAAGCTTATAATTTAGTTCTGATGAAAGGGATGCAATGGAAATAAGCTACAGGACTTTTGGAGAAGAAATTTTTTCTCTCTCAATCTGTAGGCGTAAGAGGAGAATGGCCATTCTTAATGCCATGAAGGCCCCTTAGTTTTGGGTTTGGGAAGTAGTGAGAGAATATGATAGCTGCAGCTGGTGCTGTGAGGCATCAGTCAAGCCTATAACTGAAAAGCCAGTGCAAAGTTGGGGAGCGGGTCTATTGAGTGGCTCTTTAAAATAGTTAAGCTGCTGAATTTGCCATGGGACTACTTCTCCCTGGATTTCTTGATAAGTAAACAATAGAAGTCCACATGGTTTAAGCCATTGTTGGGCCTGTTATCAGTTTCTTGTAGCCAAAAGCATTTTAATGTTGTCATGGTACTTTCCATTTATATTTTGGCACCCTCAAAGGATCACAACATGCATGGGCCTCCCCTATTTTTTTCAGAGAATATGCTAAGAGGTTTTACACTTTGGCTTAGTAAGACAATGAACACCTGCATCTTGTCCATTAGGTAGTAAATTCTGACCAGTGCCTATTGGGAGCTGAGAGAAACTAAACAGTGAGCTCTTTTATTTCCATTCTGGCAGAAAGAATATTGGTATGAAATTGGGGAGATCCCTGTTCTTTTTTGCTTTGCTTTGAGAGGAAGAATCTGTGGCTCTGCACTCTATGAAGGAGGCCATGTACCTTTAGAGCTGCAGACAGGTGAAACCGAGTTGTCAGAGTGGATCTGGGCCAAACACTTTGTGCCTTTACTTGACCTCCTCTTGGTAGACAGCTTCCCCTTCTGGGAAACACCCTCATGTTGCCCTAGCTGTGAGAATCACTCTGCAGTTTAGGTCACCCTGTGACTCTTGAGAGCTGGGGACTGTTTAGCTCACTGTCTATCCTCTCATCTCATGTGGTGCCTCCTGGACAGAGAGGAATACTCCAGAGTCTCATGCCCTCTCCTTGTGTTTGCTGGTAGACTCCCACCCTCTGGGCATAGCTCTGGCATTGGCATTTTTGGCCTTTTGTGTGTAGGAATGATTCCTTTCCAGTTCTGTTTTTTGGTTGAGCTACTGCCTTATTTATGGGTAGCATTTACAAGCTGTACTGGTTGCCCAGTTTCAGGGAACAACACTTAATGTGGCATTCTGTATAAGTGGATTCTTTGTTGTGCAACACTGTGGCCCTGAAAAAGGGAGAAAAAAAAGCTATTGGGTTTTATTTTCCATGTTTTGAGGGAAACATTATTATACACATACATTCCAAACCAAGTCAGTCATTCAACCAATATTATTGAATACTTTGTAGGCTCTTTGCCAGCTATGGCTTCATGAGGACAGGACCGAAGGCTTTTATTTCCTGCTGTGTCCCTGGCTTCGAGCATAGTGCCTGGCTCACACCTAGCGCTCAGAACTCTGTTTTATGAATGAATGTAAAAATAAACAGATGCACAGAGCATTAGATACAGGGCAGCAAAGCTTTTAATCTGCAGTAGTGCCCAAGGTGCTTTTTCTTTTTTCCCCCTCCAGACATTTCAGTGTCTAGAAATGTTGTGAGTTGTCACAGCTGCTGCATGCTGGTGCCCAGTAGTATGAGCCAGGGCTGCTACTAACCTCCAGTGCACCAGATAGCCCCCCACGCCAGACTTTTCTGGTCGATCATGTCTGAGGTGGCAAAACATAGGCTAGAGGATAGACCTCTAAAGGAAGAATACAATGTTTCAGATACTCTTTGGGAAGAACCTTCAAAGCCCTGTGGAAACAAGGAGTGACCCTTTTTTTTTTTTTTTTTTTGAGGAGATTTGTTAGCAGGGGAGATTTCTGAATCCGAGACTTGGAGTATGTGTAGGAGTGGCTGGCAGTGAGGAAGTGGAAGGAAATTAATTCCAGGCAGAGGATACTGCATGTGTGTAGGTCACAGGGCAGAAAGACTGTGCAGTGTGCCCAAGGATGTGGGCCTGAGTTGTGGTGTGGCATGTACAGGGTGGGATCAGGTCCTGGACCTCCGTGCACTGTGTGGAGGTGTTTGGGTATGGTGGTGGAGACAAAGGGGCAACATTCACCTACATTATAGAAATGAGATTTGAGGTGACCAAAGGTTACAGTTGGAGGAGACAGACTCTGAGGGTCACGCTGAGGCAGAAAGATTTACTGAGTAGTGACTGGTGTTTGGGACTTCGAGTGAGTGACTAGTTTCTTGTGGCTGCTATTACAGATTACCAGAAAAAAAAAGCTGTTAGTTTAAAACAACAAAACTTATTCTGTTATCATTTTGGAGGCTAAGTGTGAAGTCACAGTGCTAGAGAGTCACACTCCCTCAGACTCTAGGGAGGACTCTTCCTTGTCTCTTCCCACCTCTGTGCTTCACATGTTGTGTGTTCCCTGGCTTCTTTGACTTGTGGCCACATCACTGTAGTTTTTGCCTTCATCTTCTCTTCTCTGGTCCTGTATTCTTCTCTGGGTGTCTCTTATGAGGACACTTGTCATTGGATTTAGGGCTTACTTGGATAATCCAGGATGATCACATCCAAAATTATATCCACAAAGACCCCTTTTCCAAGTGAGGTCACAGTCATAGGTTTTGGGATTCAAAGTGGATGTTTTTTGGCCTGTGGGTTTGGGAATCTTGGGAAGAAAACCAAAGGCAGGATTCCTGACAAAGGATATTTGGATAACAGAATTGGCAGAGTGCATGTGTGAACTGACAGGGATGCATAAGAAAAATCTCATATTGCTGACTTTAGCCAGCAAGTCCCAAGTTTTCTGCTTATGGAATCCCTTTGTAATCTATTTATTTATTTTTATTAGTGTACATTTGCATTACATAATGATTGTAACATATCATAATTCTTTTCATTTCCTCTTCCCTTCCCTTCCCCCATCTCTTGGTCCCCTTCCCATTTCCAGTTATCTTTCACTTTTGATCTTTAAATTACTTATACTTTGAGTTTCTAATATAAGAGAAACCATGTGATATTTAAGCTTGTGTGTCTGATTTATTTTACTCAACATTACAATTTCATTGTGTATCCATTTTCCTGTAAGTAGCTCAGTTTTTTTCAAATAGCTCAAATTTATCCTTCTTTATGGCAGAGTAGTACTCTGTTGTGTATGAAAACATTTTCTTTATCCACTCATTTGTTGATGGACATATAGGCCACTTCTCAGATTTAGCTATTATGAGTTATGCTGCTATAAACATCCCCTTTACAGTCTTAAGCATGAGCGATCCCATAGAGCTTTTGTTTACCTAGGTTATATTTATTGTATTAGAAATTAAAACCTATAAATTTTGAAACTATATTAATTCATTTAAAACTAAATGAATTTCATGTTAAATTTTTTTTAATGAAGAATTACTTTTTTCCCCCAAAGGTAAAATAGTGAAGAGAATGGCATTGTTTTGTACTTATGGGCATGTCTTTAACATCTGGATTTTTGTATCTACTTCTGCATTCATTCTTTGGGATAAGTTGTTTTGGTTAAAGAACATGAAGAAAATTGGACTTTTCACAGTAGGGAATTGATAAATTCTCAAGAACGCAGAGGTTTCAGACTTGGGATAATAGTTGTGTAGACTTTTGGGTAAATGGACAGATGGGGGTCTCTAAACTAATTTACCCCATGGAAACAAAATAGTGTTTTTCCCCCCATTTTTCCCACTCATTCCCCCATGAGTGTCTAAGCTTGGAAAGGGTAGAGATAAGAGTTAATTTCTGAATGTTTTCTATTTGAGAGGACTCTGGGAAATTCAGGTTGAAGTGCATATTAGTGGAAGCTGAAAATCTGGATTTGTGTGTGATGTGTTCATAGATACTTGGGGTCACGGCTGTGATTACCCTTTGAGAGTATGCAGAAGTGGAGGGGCCAGCTGACCCTGAGACATGGAATTTTCTGGGGCTGGACTTCCTGGATGGGTAAGTGATCAAAAGAGGGAGTTTATACCAGTGAGGCTCCAGCTACTTTCGCCTTCTCTTACTTTTCCTAGATCTGCTGAACAGAATTTGTCTCTTTAGGACCTTTGCACATGCGCTTTCTGCTGCCTCATTTCCTTATTCTCATACCACTGGTGGTTTTCTACTTCATACCACCAAGTGGTTGTTTACTTCTCAGCATTCAGCACAGTTGGTGTTTGATTTTTGGATCTGTCCTCCCAGTCTCTGTAAGTTCCATGAAGCAGGAACTGTGTCTCTTTTATGTCCTCACTGCTAATCAGAGGCAAAAGGAAAGTCCAGTACCTTATACAAGGTCAGTTTGCTGGGTCTGCTAACTGGACAGCAGTCATAATCGGCAAATGGTTACTAGAAACCTGTTAACTTGAGGCCTGGTACAGGGCATGGGAGTGCCAGGATGTGTAAAACATGGTTCCTACCTTCAAGAACTTTGGGTGGAGAGACAAAAGTCCTGTGCTCAGGACAGCAAAATCATTAGAAGGTTCCTTGTAGTGGTGGGAACAAAAGAGTGAGGGGTGTTTTCTAAAGTCTTCAGAAAGCTGGTGAGTGTTTTCCTGGGGGCAAAGTAGAGTGGAGAATGCCTTTGGGGCAGAAATTCTGAGAACAGAGGTGGGAAACTAGATGCCCTCTTTAGAGGAATTGCTAGTAGTTCAATACAGCAAGAATATATTGAGCCTATAAACTTGAACAGATTTCAGGACAGTTGGGAAAGAAGAAGAGATTAAAACTGCTGGGAGAAGAAGGGGGCTTTGGGGCAGGAGATAGAAGACCCAAAAAAGAGGAATGATAACTTCCACATTGTTCTAGATCCCTTCCTTTGAGACAGGTGGGTAGGCAGGACTTTATGGAGCTCCCTCTTACCTTGAATTTTCTACAGGCATTTCCAGAGTCAGTTTGAATGTGCCAAGATTTTTTAAAGCAAGAATAACTCACTCAGCCTTCAGCCCACCTCCAGTGTGCCACAACTCAGCTATGCAAATGCTGCCTTGTCAATTAAAAACAATTTGGTAGAATTTGCTGCTTTCCTCTTCCAGTCATTTCATTCATGGATTAATCTAATGATGTTGGTGAAATTAGCACCACTTCAGGCATTGGCAGGAGTAAAGAACTAATACAAATGTTTGTCTGAAGTGTTGTTGGATTTTTTTGTCAAGGTGCTAGTTTACTTGAAAGTATGGAGGATCTCTCAACAGCGTGTCCAAGGCAGTACTAAATAATTTATTTTTCTCTTGGGTCGTGTGAAGAAGGTTAATATTGACTTTGCTTAGTTTTATTTATTTTGAATAAAGCTTCACATAATATTATGGTAGGAGATACTACAGAAAATGTTTTTGGGGTCAGAGTTATTCTTACTATTTGGTCAGTTTTAGACTAAGGGAGTTAATAATCTGTTAATAAAGATTCCCTATGAATTAGAGACCTTATGTACATTTCTTCTAGTCATGTGAAATCTGCTTTGAAGTCATTAAATAATCAACATGTTTCTGGCATTTTATTTTCATTTACTTAGTACTTTCTGTATGCCTCCCACTGTGCTAGGTGATATGGGGGTGTAGAAAAGAAATAGAAACCTGCTCCCAGTCCCCTCTAGAATGCTGCTGCTTAAAATAACCAGTGAAGGACTAGTTTTTTAAAAATTAATTTTCAGTCTGTTTCAGACTGATATAAATATATGATAAAAATGAATTACTAGAAAAGTGAAAAGCAGCTTGCATGTAATGGCAGGGTCACATTGCTGTAAATGTTTTGACAAATTTCAGTTTTTACATGTTTCTTATTGAGGATAGGCAGCATTTTTGGCCCATACTCTTGATAGCACTGATCTACAAATTCATGTCCTATTCATTGACCCACATAGTTTTTGAAGTGATAAATGCATTAGTTTTATTTACTTTTTTTTTTTTTTGGTACTGGGGATTGAACTCAGGACCTTTCGGTTGTGAGGCAGGTGGCAGCACCACTGAGCTAAATCCCTGGCCTTATTTTATTTTATTTTTTTTCAGTACCGAGAATTGAACTCAGGATCTTACGTTTGCCTGGCAGGCATGGCACCACTGAGCTAAATCCCTGGCCCTATTTACTCATTTTAAATATGAAGAATAAAATATGCATTTAAGACAGTATGGTGTAAAGTGCCACATTAGGTTAAAACAGCTAGTATTTATTGTGTTGTTCTGAATGTTTTCCATCTGAGTGGTTTTATGCCAGCCTCACAACTAAGGCAGATCCTGTTATTATCTTCTTTTTACAGATGGAGAAACTGAGGCATAGAGAAATAGGTAGTTTTTTCGAGGTCATATAATGATGGTATTGGAATTGGACTGTAACTATTCTGTTTTTTATGTAGTGAAGCTAAAATGCTATTTGAATTCAGGAAAGAGAGGGTTTATGCTTGGAGGTTTCACTGGAGAATGCTGGAGAAAGGGTAGAGGATAGTACTTCCATAGATTGGACTTGGTAGAGCAGCTGCTGGAATCCTGGCAGGTTGGGTGTGGGGGCGGTGGTGAGCATGCCTGACTCTGCTGTTAGATTCATCACACTATCTCATGCCTAATAAATCCCTCCTGGGGGAGAGAGTGGAGTCCAGGAGGCTGTGAGGGAGGTGGCTTCACTGACCAAAGCATGAAGTAAAAAAGCCCTGCTAATCAGGCATTTAAATAGGACTGGAGAATAAGCATTGACATTGGTGACAAGTTGGCCAGAGGAAATGAAAGAAGAGCAGAGTGTGGGAAATGTTCAGATTTCTTGGGACACTGTTCAGATACAGGGTTCTGTTGCTTAAAGACCTCAGAGTGGCACATTTTTGTGCTTAGTCTTCAGTGATATGATAGACATTTAAATTAGCACTTAGTGGTAGAATTGGAATGAATCTTCAGACCCCAGCCCACCCACATGGCTTCTTATTGGCATTAACCTGATTATTTGATGGTCTTGATACTGAAGGGACCATATGGCTTTGGTTTGTGCCACTTGTCACCTACTTTAAATCTTTTCCTTCATAATTTGTAGTGGGCTGCTTCAGTGGTAGTTGATTGCCAGAAGTACTCAGGAGGTTTGCTAAGTACCCTCGAAGAGGTGGGAGTGACGAGCCTCCTGAAAATAAAAAGGGTGGTGGCTTAGTGGTGTTGACAGAGGCCAGCTGTTCAGACTAGTTTTTCTGTGGCTGGGTAGGGGAAATTTGTTTCCTTGACTCAAAATTGTAGGGTTGGTCTCTCCAATCCTGAGCAGTTGACCTAAAATGAATGAACAAAATCACCACCAACAGCACCAAAAAGGGGCAATGGTCCTTTGTCCTCCCACAGTAGCAAATACTACAGGAGTGTATGCAGCATGGGGTCAGGATGTAGTTGAGGATGGGGCACGGGGAAAAGTGAAAGTTGCCACATCATGGATAAGTGTAAGTCAGTTATCTGGGCAGATAACTTCAGTGGGTAAAAACCTTGGCTTGTGATTATTTTCTCTGCCTTCAGATCCCTCACACATTAGTATGGTAAGTAATAAGTGATAATATGATAAAAACAGAAGAATTATCATTAGACGTGATTACAGTACAAGAGCATTCTGGGCCTATGGCTTGCCTTTGGAATGAAGCTTTAAAGAGAACACTATCTTTTTCAAGGCTGCCTTAAATATAATTCTGGGCAGGATAAATTAGCAGATAATAGATACTCAGGTCCCCTTTCCTGCCTAATGAATATGCAAATTTAAAAGTTCAAGTATTTTTTTTTTTCCTGCAGTTTTCCTGGAGTTTGAGAGCCACATCCAAGTGTTCAGTATTGGTAGGTGACATGCATTTGAAAGGAATTTGAATATGAATTAGTTGGATGCAATTATTTAGATCAAAGTGGAATAAATGCTACACTGTAGTATGTATATTTAGATATAACTGGAATCAAAGGCTCTCCCAGGTTGAAATGGGGGAGGACGAGCTGCCTGTCCAGGAGGCTACTTCAGGGTAGGATGAGGGAGGTTGTGTTAGGGCAGTGGTGACGAACCTATGGCATGTGTGCTGCAGTGGACTGTTTGTGTCATTGAGAGCTCAAAATGGTTCACCATCACTGTCCCGGAGGACATTTCCATTAATTCTTTGGAGAGTTTCTAAGCACCCATTCACGTGCACAGTTTGCTCTTATATGTTTGGGCACACAAAATATCATAATTCTGAATGACAATGATGGCCCCTTCCCTTTTTTTTGCAGATGGTCTCAGTATGTTGCTCAGGTTGGGCGTGAACTTGTGATTCCCCTGCCTCAGCTTCCAGAGTAGCTAGGGTTACAGATGTGTGTTTCTGTGCCCTGCTCAGTAATTCCATTTTTAGAGTACTACTTAGTGTGGGCCAGTTAGCTTGCTGACTGCAACACATGTAATTTTCTCTTCTTTACAATGGGCATGTGAA
This sequence comes from Heterocephalus glaber, assembly GCF_053883595.1. Classification (NCBI taxonomy): domain Eukaryota; kingdom Metazoa; phylum Chordata; class Mammalia; order Rodentia; family Bathyergidae; genus Heterocephalus; species Heterocephalus glaber. The sequence continues at coordinate 28,017,206 of NW_028258324.1, forward strand.
GTAGGTAGGGTTATCTCCTTTTCACAGAAGAGAAAGGGAGCTAGGATTCCAGGTTAGTTTGTTTGAAACATGCTGTGGTCTTCTCAGAGGCTTACTAAGTTTTGGAGAACTCATTGGATCTATTTGGGCCTGATTCTCACGTGGACACCTAACCACGCGCTTCACCTCACCCATCTCTCAGACTCAGTTTTCTCACCACATAAAATGGACTTATCCTTCCTAAGTGACTTGGCTATCATGATGATGGGCATCAATTTACTGCTTTAATGCTTTGGAGCCCTCTCATCAATGCTGTGATTTTTTTTTTTCCTCCTTTTGCCTGCTTCAGGTATAGGCGCAAAGTCTATACTTGCTGTTTTTTGTTAAGCTCTTATCCTTTGGTTTCATCTCAGATTCCCATAGTGAGTGATTGGCAGGCTGCAGGTGTGGTTCTAATGGGTGAATATTAATAGTTATGTAGATGATGGTGGGTATACAGAGCTGGCTTTCATATGTGGCTTTGATGCAAATGTATTGCCCTAAGGTATAGAGTAAAGTCTCCTTTTTCTTACATTGTGATTCAGTTTCCTAAGGCTGCTGTCAAAAAGCACCAAAGACTGGCTTAAAATGACAGGGATTTGTTCTCTCACAATTGGAAGGCAGAAGTTTGAGCAGGGCCATGGTCCCTCCAGTCTGTTAGGGTGGGAATCGTTCCTGGACTTCTCCAGCTTCTGATAGCCACAGGCCACAAAGCCCCAGTCTCTGCTTTGTCTTCACATTACCGTCTTTCTTCTGTCATTTCCTTCTAAGGACAGCATCCACATTAAATTCGTTCATTCTGACCCAGTCATGATTGTAATATCTTTGAAAAGACCTTACCTCCAAATAAGTTGATATGCACAGGCATGGCCATTAGGGTCTTGATATATCTTTTTAGAGGACCCAGTTCTACCCATAACAGCGTGTCTCCAAAGCCTCTCTCTGCATCCCCCTTTGTGTGTCTTAGTTTGGCCTGATCCTGGACACTGTCTACTGAATCTTGAGTCAGGAGGTTATACTACCCTTGTATGGCATTTCTTCAGAAACTTGTAGTTATCAACCAATTCCTTTCCTCTGTTATCTTCAGCCACTTCCTTCCAACTGGCTTCTTTCTGGTATCATTGAAAGATGTACCAGGCTCTCATGGCCCCATTTTCCAATTTCTCTTCTCTTTCTCCAAACTTTTCCAGATGCATCCTGTACTTTCTTTCTGCTTCACTTTCCACTTGCTTCTCTGCTTACTGCAGTCTAGCTTTTGCCCTCATCATTCTAGTGAGACACTTCTCTCTCAGGTCACAGGTGATGGCCATATTCCCAGCAGCACTTGTTCCTGTTATGTTGTTTCTTTGTGAAGCAGGTTCTTCCCTAAGTTACTCGGGTAAAGCACTCCTAGTTTCTTTTTGTCCTATTCTTGAGATGGCCTTGCTGCCTAGGTCTCCTTTGAAGGCTTCTTCTCCACTGGGCTTTAAATCAATATTGGATTTTCCCTGGGATTTGTCATGGACCCCTTTCTTTTCTCACCTTTCCCTCTAAGTGATCTCAGCTATCCCCAGGCTTCACATAGTACCTATGAGCTCACAACTTTACAACTCTAGCTTAGACTTCTCTGCACTCTACACCTGTATTTCTTAGTCCCTGTAGGAAACATTTTGTCCTATTTGTGTGATAACTCAAACTTAATATTTAAAACTGAACTTCTGATCCATTTCCCTTCCCCTCAAAGACCCCTCAACACTACTGTGCCCTGTATCAGGAGTTACCATTCCAGAAGCTTACGTGACTTTCATGACAGTTGTCATTTCATCCAAGTTGTCTTTGTCATTTCATCCAAGTCAGTTTAAATCCTGTTGCGTTTTCCTCCTAAACATCCCTTTGTATCCTCCTTTCTCTCTACCTCTACCACCACCATGTTGGTTCCAGCTACCATTATCTCCTATAATATCCTTATTAACTGGTCCCAATCCCTTTATCTCTAGCTTCTTAGTGTGACTACTACTCTACTCAGTTTTCCACACTGAAGACCTGTTTGAGTTGAATACCATGTCCTCGCTTAAAACCTTTACTACTGTTTTCACACCCTGGGATTGAACCCAGTGCCTCACATGTTCTGCAAGTGCCCTGCCACTGAGCTACGTTTGCAGAACTTTGTTTTTTGAGACAGGGTTTCACTCAGTTGCCCAGGATGGCTTCAGACTTGTGATACTCCTGCCTTGGGCTACCAAGTAGCAGGCATTACAGGTGTGTGCCATAGTGACTGGCTTTTACTGTTCTTGTGATATGTCAGAAGTCCTATACTTTGTCCACAAGAACGTGTTCAGTTTCTCTTTCAATGTTTCAGTCTCTTACACCTGCCTTCCTCCCTTGCTTCTGCTATGATAGCCTTCTTTCATTTTCCAAGTCCCACAGACTCTCTACAGGCTTTTCCTTAGATTTTCCTCTTGTTAGCCACACATTGCCACCTCTAATGTTCTCTTTTCTGAGAATTGATCCTTTTATCATTATAGCATGCACCTCTTAATCTGATGATAGTTCTCTTTGTCTTGAAGTCTACTTCAGCTTACATCGATACAATTATTCCTGCCGTCCTGTGTTCATTGTTTGGATGGTATATATCTTTTTCCATCCATTTACTGTCAGTTTATCTGTCTTTAGATTTAAAGTACAGTGGTACCTCGGTTCACAAATTTAATTTGTTTTATGATTTTGATGAAGATGGCCTCGTTTGTGTTTGTGTGGGGAAGATAGCCAGAGTTGTGTTTGTCACCCAATGTGGAGTTTGTGAACAGAAGCGAAATTTTGTTGAATGCTTTTGAGAACTGAATTGTTTGCGAACAGGAGCATTTGTGAACCAAGGTATTGCTATATATCTTTGAACTTAAATACAACATATAGTCGAGCTTTGCTTTTTAAAAAATTCATTCTGACAAGCCCTATCTTTTAATTAGAATCTTAGTCTATGGTAATTTAACCAGCATTTAATACAGTTACTAATATGGCTGGATTTGGGCCTACCATTTCATTGTTTTCAGTGTTTCCTGCTTTCTTTGGGTTATTAAACTGTATTTTAAATGTACCTAATGAGACTTCAGTTATATTCTTTTTTTAAGTGGTTACTCTAGGAATTCAAGTATATATCCAAAAGTCTTCACATCTCTTTCTAGTTAATATTGTGTCTCTTCATACACAGTGTCAGGACTTCGTCATTGTAAGGCGTCTTCTGTTGAAGTTAACTCCTACTTCATAGTCAGAGGCAGCTTTCCCAGAGAATATTGTCTGACTTCCCAGACTAGGTTAAGCCCTTATCATTTGCTCTCTGAACAGGCAACTTCTCTTGCAGGTATATTTCACACCTGTAGTTTGCTTGCTGTTTCCAGAATCTACAGTATTTATCACAGGGCTATAGTCACAGTTGTTTGTGGATTGAATGAAGGATAGCCCTGAGTTGTGGTTTGAAAAAAGCAAAAGATTTATGATAATAATCTAGAGGGTAGAAATGGCATGGTCTAAGGTTTAGAGGTTGAAAAGACTGTATGTGGAATGGCATCAAGTAGGTTAAATTAAAGTTAAAATAGAAAACTAGAAAACAGCTATAATAACAGTAACTACCATTTATAGGACGCTTAATAATGGACCAAGCAGTGTGCTAAACTCTGCACATTTTGTCTTATGTAATTTCAGCTCTGTAAGTTATTCTTGTCTCCTTTTAAACAAAGCAACTGTGGTATAGAGAGGTCAGTTACTGTGGTCTCAGGCCTGGGTGAGGGCTCTGCATTCAAAAACTGAGAGCCCTGTGACTCTTAACACTTAGAATAGAAGTGAAGACTGGAATGCTGAGAGCTTGGTGTTTGAGGATTTGCCTGCCGGTCCTAGGTAATGGTGTTTTGATTTGGGCAGATTTAGGTGGAGAGAAGATCAGAGATGTTATTTAGGGTATGAACAGAGTGGAGCTACATGCTTCTTTAGCCTCTTTAGTGGGGAAAAAGTAGAAAACCTTCTGAAACTTGGATAGAGTCATGCAGAAAAGAAGAATATGTCAGGAAAATTTATCTGGGGATAGAAGGCAGGCTGGACAGAGGATGTGAGATGAGAGAGAAGCAGTGGCCGGACCCTGCTGTGACAGTGACCACAGTTAAGAGAGTGACTATGTACTGTATTTTAAAGGAAGAAATAAATGTGAGACATGTTCTGCGAGATACATGGTTAGGATTGGTAAATGAATTAGGAGGGTAAAAGATTCTTCTTGATGTACTAGGTCATTTATATTCAATAACTAAAAGTTATCTAATGACCATTAAATATATCTGAGAAATTATCATAACTCAGTTTTTCAAACTAGGGTCTGCAGACATCTCTTGGGACCTGAGAGAAGGCTTCTTGGAAGGATGATGGACAAGGCCAGGAGGAATAGTTACAAAATTGTTTTTACAAGTTTTGTTTTGGCTGGGGGTTGATGGTGTATGCCTGTGATCATACTTGGGAGGGATTGCAGGTTTGAGGCCAATCTGGGGAACTTAGGGTGACCTTGTTTAAAAAAAAATTGGGATAAGATTTGTGTTAACCCAGCCTTGTTGGCTGGCATATAGAGTTATATTGTTCTACTTCTGTGTCATTGTCATTCCTGGTGGACTTTTCTGTCTAATTCATTGATTAGATTAGTTTGTTAAATGACTAGGCGACTGAGAAAATGGGAAATTTGGCACATGTTCTGTGCATTAGATGTTGAAGATGGAGGTTAAGAATGAGTATGTGTACTTGCACATGTGTTTCTGTGCCATTTATTATTTGAGCCTTCTGATGCTCACTGAAAATTGTTCTAACCTGAACTTTTTTGGTTTTTTGAATGAGAAAGTGCTTCAACAATTCCCAAACTAGCATCAAAATGTTTTCATTTTCCCAGTGAAATATTTATTGAAATAAAAAGATTGAAAGAGATCCAATAAATAAGATCATTCTCTGAAGTTCAAAGTAAATGCATGAGATTTATGGATGCATTTGGATTTTAACCAAAGTATCAAAGGTCCTGTTTTTGTAACAGTGTAGAGCAGTGATGGAGAACCTTTCAGTGATAACAAACAGCCAGCTGTGTGCCTTAGGTTCACCACCACTGGTACAGAGTATGAAAACGCAGAGTGAACACTGGCCTTGCATATTAATGTGGACTATTTTCCGGGCTTTTTTTTCTGTTTGTCTGGATATCTCTTTCCTTAGAATTGCTCTACGACTTGTATTTTGGTTGAAGCCAATGGCAAAAAGAAATGTGAGCATCCTGTTTCTCCATAACCTGGCTCCTGTTGTCTCTCTCTCTTTTTTTTTTTGGTACTGGGGCTTGAACTCTGGTCCTTGCGCTTGAGCAGCAGGCGGCGAAACCACTGAGCTAAATCCCCTGGCCTCCTGTTGTCTCTTGACTGAGTAAATGCGCGGCCTCATGCATATTTGGACAACTCTTTTGCCCTAGATGTTTCTAATTATAAAGGCATTTAAAACTACCTCTGAATTCATGATTTCCCTCCACTGGTTATTAAACATATTTTTTTTCTTTATCATATTGTAGAAAGGGAACAATTTCAGCCTTTAATGTGAAATTCTTTTTTGCAGGAAAAGTTTCAGCACTGGTGATCTAGTGCCTGGAGCACAGACCTAGGAACAGATCCTGATTGACTATTGTGTGTGCCCCAGGTTTTTGAGTCTTACTTGTCTCCCTTTTGCATAGCAGCTGATGGGTCTGTTATGAGAATTGTCCAGGAGCTAGGCAGAACAAGTTGAAGTCTAACGAAAGCTATTGCAGGAATTTCGGTGGTTGTTACTCTCTTTGATTTCAAAAAAATCTTTGAAGAGGGAAACTCTTTGTGTCCCTTAAAGATTCTGGCTTGACAGGTTTTAGAAGCATGCTGCTTAAAATCTAGACTTTCTCTTTGCTGTTTTTTACTTAAATAGACTTGGCAAAGGTCTACAGAACAGTGACACAAAAATTTGTTCTTTGAGTAATTCCCACACTCTGGGAGGCTGAGGCAGGAGAATCACAAGCTTGAACTTAGCCTGGGAAACTTAGTGAGTTAGTTGAGACCCTTTCTCAAAAAAAAAAAAAAAAATGCCCCAAGTTCAATCCCTAGTACCACTAGAAAAAGAAAAAAAAAGTTTTCTGCTTGAATTTATGTAACAAGATACCTTTTCTTCATGTCTCTTGAAGCATTTAATGCCATTAAGTATCCAGTGTCCTCACCCACTTTCAGAAACCAGGGTCTGCAGACATCTGCAGGTTGGAGAGAATGGCTTTCCCTAAAAGGGGTCTCTGTTGGTGCATTATTGGAGTCTAAGCAACAATAGTTAATACACTCTGGTTTTGAATCCAACTCACTCATTGGGTTTTTGCTCTCAGTGTTTACTCTTTTTGGAAACTTTAAGGAATAGACTATCAGGGTGGACATTTTGATGCTCTTGGTTTTTTACCACCTTTTACTTTGTTTATGTAAGAAGCTGACCTAAAGTAGTCAGCAGTCAAATATGGTGAGCAGTTAACTGAGCCACTATCTGTTTAGAATAAAAAGTGAAGCAGTGCTAGGTGGGACTAGCTGATCCTGAAAGCCTCAAACGTTTCCTCTTGATTAAGCCAGAATGTATTTTTAGTAAAAACATATGCTGTTACTCAGTTAATGTTTGTTTTAATTATGTGGTGGTAAATCAAAGGTAAATGCATATTTAATTTTATCATCATGCTCCCCCCATCATCCTGTTTGTACCTGTATACTGTGAAACTAGAGAAAATTTTGTTACTATGTTTCCTTTATTTAAGTTGACTGAAATCTTTCTGACTTAAAAATATGCATTATGTAGCTTTGGCCTGAATTTTTAAACAATTAGTTTGAAAACGTAGGGACAGTTTGAGATGTCTTCACATATGTGCTAGCAATTCATCTTCTGTGTAGATCACAGTTTCAGTGACCTTCTTTGCTTGGAGGAGACTTGATTAACATAGAACTAAATTTCCTACAGCAGGGTCTTTTGAAAGCTTGCCAAAAGGGTGGCTGGCCAAGGTATTACTAAGAACACACATAATTAAGTAAAGTTACATGGCGTATCTCCAGGAGACTTCAGTTCTCAGCCAAAGTGACCTTTCTATACTGGTCAGATGCTTAAATGTTGTAAACTATTTTGTCCTAAAGCTTCCTGACTAATCATAGTAATGATTTTGAACCGCTGCTTTTTTTTCATTTTCTACTTGCAGCAATTAATGATGAAGGATAAGGTATGTTCTCATTTTTGCGCTGTGGCAACCATTACTCCAGGTGTCACTAAGACCATTTCTTGGCTTTGAATGAGGGGTAGCTTCATCTTCTCCAACGTCTTCCTCTTATTCTTTCCAGTCTCTATTTTAGGGACTCTGATTTGGTTCCATAACCCAGTGATAATCTGGGCAGGGCAAGGAGGTTATTTTTTTTTTAAGGCTATGTTATTTTTGATGTGTTGTGACCTCGGAAAGTTTTCCTATATCTATCCACTAGGAAATCTTTTCAAGGAGTGTAGGAGTTATAGCTATGTATTTTTAGACCACATTTTCATATAACATTTGTTCTTTGGTGACATGGTGGCATGGAAATTTCTCTCTCTAGATTAGGATTTAGAAGATAGCATTTCAGTGCTGGCTTTGCCCAGTTGCTACACTAGTTTTGTGAGCCTTACTTTTCTCGTCTATTAAATGAGCATGAAGATACATGACTGCCGTCTACCTCAGAGCTGGTAGAGATTAAGTGAGCCAAATTGTATAGACACTTAGGCAAGCTCTAAATGTCCCTCTAGGTGTAAGTTGTGTATCATGTGTGAGAATCATGAAGCTTTTCTCTGGGAAGGCTTCACATCTGTCTTTAACTCTCTGTGAGGGTGTGGATAGGTTGGGTGTGCTAGCTTTCTTGAACTTAAAGTAGGGGCCAACAAAGAAGGGAGAGTTAAGCTATGGGCTCTCAAGAGCAATTCCAGTTCAAAAACTATGATTTTGTTTTGAGTGTGGGAAGAGTTGTTCTTTGTTCTTTTTTTTTTTTTTTTCTTTTCTCAACTTTTAAGTTAAACATTTCCAAACTTAGAGAAAAGTTAAAAGAATAGGATAACAAATACCCATACGCCCTATACCTAGAGTCAAATGTAACTTGCCACATTGGCCTTTCTCTCTGTGCATTTACATGTTGGGTTTTAAACTCCACTTTCTGTTCTCTTTGGTTATTTTCCTTTTAATAGCTCTGTCCTACAGAGTACTTCGAACCTAGCTCTTACTTAGGCTGCAGTGTCTAGATGAAGGTGAAACTTCTATCTTTCTGCTTAATCAATACCTTCTTTTGAATAGGATGAACTTACTGCTGTGAATGTAAAGCAAGGCTTCAACAATCAGCCAGCCTTCACTGGAGATGAACATGGCTCTGCCAGAAATATTGTAATTAACCCATCAAAGGTAATGCTAATTGTGTATTCCCCATAACTTCTGAAAAAGTGTTTATAATACCCTTGACAGATAGTAATACTGATAAATTGGTGGTATTTAAGTTGCAGTCCCTATTTAGAATTTCCTCATTTACACTCTCCTGCCCCAGGATCCAGTCAGTGATCATGCATTGTATTAGCTGTCAGGTCACTTTACTCCCCGAGTTAATACAGCGCTGTCCACCTTTTCATGCTTTAAAAATTGTTTTTTTATGTTTTCATATGCTAGAGACTGAACCTAGAGCTTCACACACGTTAATCATGTGTCCTATTACTGAGTGATACCCCCAGTCCCTACACAGTGATACTTTTTTTATAACAATTATTTTATTTTTAACTGATAACATTAGTTTGTACAAATAATGAGGCACTATGTGTGTTGTTTCAATATATATGTATACCATGTAATGTTTACATCAGATTAAACATATCTGCATCAGTGATACTATCAACACCATGAAAATATCCTCTTCTCCAGTAAATTTCACTCAATAATTTTAGCACCACGATGATTCCTGCTGAATGACTTATTAGCTTCTGGTTGAAAAATGGTGTCATACTTCAAGCATGTATTTTTTTCCTTTATTGTCATTCAGTGGAAACGTGCATGTATTAGTTGACATTCTTTTGTAAAGAACTTCCTTGTACATTTTTAAAGTATTACTTTGGATTCTTTTAGTCTCACCCATTTTTCTAAAATTTAATGTGTTAATGATTCATTACTTTTACAGTAGTTGTCTTTTGGATGCTCAGATTGTCCCATGTTTGGTCAGTGGGAGCTGCTTTCACCTGCCCTAAGTTAAACATCCCTGTCATGTTTTGAAAACTTCCTTCCTTTAGGCACAACAACACATTCTAGGTTCATCTTTTCTTTTCCTTCTGCCTCATCCCTGGATGCTAGGCGTGCTCACTGCTACTGCAGTGTCATTACTACTAGGTTTTATTGTGGACAGAGATGGCAAACTAATATACATATTTTTCTTTCTGTTTATCTAACTTACCTATCTGCCATTACCATTTGCAACCCAGTACCACAGAGTATTTTCTTGTCTTGTTTCATCTTTATCTTCCTTCTCCCAAAGTAAGAACTTCGGCTCTCTACAATATGAACATACATATTTATTTGTTTGCTGTATTTTATGACATATGTAATAAAATTCCAAAATAAACTATACCAGTGTCAGTCCTATAACAAAATTACTACATAAATTTATGATTTTTCTAGAGTAGTTTTTGTCCTTAGACTTAACAGTAAAATGTCAGAATGTTGTGTTCAAAAATTTCCTGAATTAAATGTGTTATTTTGTGTGCTTGTATATCAACTGTATATGTAATTAGAATTGTTTTTGTATTCTCTTAGGGATTTTTAAACCTTTTTGAAATATTTTTATTGTGTGAAAATTAAAATACTTTCACTGTTACAAAATGAATAACATCAAACATACAAATGAGAAGAAATTTTTAAAAAGTTATGTTTTTACACTTTCCCTTCTACAGAGATACACATTAAAGGCCTGTGTGTCATTTTGAATCCTTTTTTATGTGCATACATGTACACAAAAATACCTAAATAATTGACAGTTTCTTAAAATATTAACTGAAGTACTATTTAAGAGATGTGAAAGAAAATAACATTTTCTGCAGATAGTTGCATCGATCAAACACAATGTTTTTAGGTTTGTCTTTTTCTGATTTTTATAAACTTTATAAGTACAGTTATGTGTATGTAATTTGTCCTTTTTAAAACCATGAAACATATATAACATTACCATTTAACCATTTTTAAATGTATGGTTCTTGGGCATTTGAGTAACTTTACATTGTTGTACAGCTATATCACTATATACCTCCAAGACTTTCTCATCTTCCTTTACTGATCTACTTTTTAAAAACGAAACATTCACCTAGGATTTAGCTCAGTGGTGCCGCCTGCCCTGCAAGCACAAGGCCCTGAGTTTGATCCCCGGTACCAAACAAAACAAAACAAAACAAAAAACCCAAAACATTCTGTAGACCCATTTCCTTTTTGCTAAAATATTCATAATATTTATGGGTAGATAGCATTCCATTATTTATGTGTTATAGTTAACTGAAACCTCTGTATATGACACTTAGCTTGTTGCCAGTTTCTTATAGTTATTCATGAAGAGGTTACAGTCATATTTGAACAAATAGCTTTTGTTTGTTAGAATAAATTCCCAAGAGCATATTACTTTGTTTGTTACTCTGTTTGGGCTGGTGAACAAAAGACCCAGACTGGCTAATGTAAATAAGAGAAATTTATTTTCTCACAGCCTGGTGCTGGAAGTCCAAGATGAAGGTGTTAGCAGGTCCGGTTTCTTCTCCTTGGCTGCATGGTCTTCCCTCTGTGTGTGGTCATTCCTGGTGTGTGTTCCTTTTCTCATGAGGAAAGTGGCATATTTATTAGGGCCTCGCCCATATGACCTCCTTTAGCCCTAATTACCTGTACAAAGGCACTGTCTTCAAATGAAGTCACAGTGGGACTGAGGGCTTTGATGTTGGAATTTGGGAGGTGCAGAGTTTAGTTCATAGAAGAGTGTGCATGCTTATAAGCTTTTTTCCCCATATTCTTACCAAATGAAATATTTTCTCAATAGCAAATAGGTTTGGGTGAATGGAAACAAGTTTTAAATTTAATTCTTTTGAGACAGGATCTAGCTATGCAATCCAGATTACCTTTGATCTCAGTATGTAGCTGAGGTGGTCCTTGAACTTGCTATTCTCTTGCCTCAGCCTTCTCAGTGCTGGGATTACAGACCTGTGTCAGCACACCCAGCTAAATTTAATCTAACATGTTATTTGAAAGGCTGTGAATTGCTATAGATCTTTTGAAAGGCAGTTTGGCAAAATGATTACTAAAATCACAGAATCATACAGTCTAAATTCTGGAAATTGATCCTAAAGCTATATTTGCATATGTTAGTAATAACAAATGTGAAGGAGCCAGGGATTTAGCTCAGTGGTTACCCTGCCTGCCTTGCAAGTGTAAGGACCCAAGTTTGATCCCCGGTACAAAAAAAAAAAAATTAGAAATAATAAATGTGAAAGAGTATTCATTTTAACATGATTTAATAACAAAATTTTGGAACACATGCCCCAAATATCCATTAACAGTAGCTTGATTAAATGAAAGATCGTATATTCTCAAGTACAGTGGATCTATAAAAATGAATAAAGAAGCTCTCCATATACAAACATGGAAGGCTTATACTAAATGTATATAATGAGCTATATGTACAAGAAAGAGAGAAAAATGATAGCTGTGGTTGCTCATGTGTATTCATTTGAACACTAGAATACACCCTGGAGGAAACTATCAAGTGATTATTTGGAGGTAGGCATTAGGATTTGGGAGTTGAGATTCTTAATATTTTTGGTTTTTGAATAATATGTGCATATGTAATTATAATAAAATTAAATGGTATAATCATGTTTTGATATTTTTGAACCCTAATGTGCTTTTTCTCCTCTCTTGCTTGGTTGGGAATTTTGACTTTGTTTACAGTTGTGCATTGTTTAGAAGGCTTGTTTAGCAGGAATTAAAATATGTTGTCACCATGTTCTGTTGCTGTCATTAAACGCATAGACGAGTATATAGTTATAAACTGGATTGTTCAGAGTACATCTTTTCTTTTTACTCTTTGTGCATTATAATTAAAGTGCCCATAGATAATTGCAAATAAGAGAGCTTTTAAATATAAAGCAATCCATAGTGGTAGGTTTTTATTCCCCTAGGTGCAAAGACCAAATACTGTATCAAATGAAAAATTTAATATTAAACAATTGGCTGCTATTGACAGCATGTTTACAGTGATTCTGCTACAGTTTTAATTATTAATTTATTCACTGGAATTTCTGCAAACATTCTCTTAAAGAAAGTACAGTGAAGTTGTTTACAGAAAGAAAAGCTCAGACTTACTCTTTTCTACTCATTAGTTTTTACTATCATGTTATGTCATCACACTGTCTTTTTAATCACACATCAGTTAAGGATTAGGGGATGCCTGTTCACACTAAAAAAAAAAGTTATACCAGCTTTTTATCCTGGTAGGTAAACTTAGCTAATAGTTTAAAACTGTGTTCCAACTTGGAGACTATTTCTTGCCTTAAGAGTATTAACTCAGGTGGTGATTCTATTTTGGTTCACTAGGGTGAATAATTTATCTTATTCATAATTGCCACTATTTGCTAACTTTATTGGGGGCATTTATTAGACATTGTTGACTGCATCATATTATTAAATTCTCAGGGGATAAAGGGCGATGCTTATGTGGGATTCTTGAAAATTCCAACAGATTTTCTATAAGTTGATTGAAGTTTGAGGTATTACTTTATTCCCTTCCTTCTTTTCTCTGTTTTTCTGTCCCTTTCTCCATTCCTTGTCCGCCTTAAAATTTGGATAATGTGGAAATGACAAAATAGTTTGCAAAAGCTCCCTTTGCCATTTTGCCCCACTCAAAGTGGTAATACTACTTTTCTCTTGAAACGCTTTTACTTTGGGCACTGACAACACACAAAAAAATGTTGTATACTTAATGTAATTGAACCTTTTGTATTTTAGCATTTAAATCAATGTTTTAGTGCTTTCCTCCTTGTTGAAACAGAATACTCACACCTACAACTCAAAGGAGAGGTTTATTGTGGCTCATGCTTCAGTCCACGGTCGGCTGGCGCCAAAGAAAAAACAGCCTTACCGAGGGGCATGGTGGAGGAAAAGCTGCTCATCTCATGGTCCCCAAGAAGCGGAGAGTGTCAAGGGAGGAGCTGGGCTGGGAGATACAGCCTTCCTGGTCATACCTACAGTGACCCATTTCTTTTGAGCAGTCTCCGCCTCCTAACAGCAAGTCAACTTAATGTCCCTGGAACCCAGTCACCTTCCAAAGGTCCCACCTATGATCCCATGAGCTTTAGTGGGACATGTAGATATAAACCATAACAGTACAGTTCTCTAAATTCTGTTTTTAAGAACATCAAGTGGTAGTATTTGATGAACAAGGAAAGGAATGATTATTGTGCGATTACTCGACATACACACCATGTCTCAGGGAAAACATTCTCTTCTGTTGGGTGTGTATTGTGAAAAAAGAAAGTATAGCTGAAGATTAAAGTGGAACCCATTCTCCTGAAATTTATTTAGGATATAATCAATTTTATCTTACCAGAGATTTCTGAAGGCCCCTCCCCCTTTATTGTAAGTGAAGCAAAGGTGCTGTGTGAGTTTTTGTGTCTCGTTGGCATATAATTATAACAGCTCTTGGCTTCAAGTACTTAAATTACCGCTTTATTTTCGGATGGACTGTGTGAACTATGTGAATATTTTCAACTAAAACAATAAAAAAAATGTGGTACTGAGATTCTTATTGTCATTAAATCTTTTCTTTTTTCCTTTTGTTTCCACAGATTGGAGCTTATTTTAGCAGCATATTAGCTGAAAAACTAAAGCTTAACACTTTCCAGGATACCGGAAAGAAGAAACCCCAAGTTAATGCTAAAGATAATTATTGGCTGGTTACTGCTCGATCTCAGAGTGCAATTCATAGTTGGTTCTCTGACTTAGCAGGAAATAAACCGCTTGCTATTTTGGCAAAAAAGGTATCAAGTATTTCTTACATTATTATAATTATAGTCTTACAAAACTGAAGCTGTTTTGAGACAGTGTTTAAATATATTATTTCTTTTCCCCAACTTCAAAAGTGAAACCTAAATATATATAGTGCCAGATATATAGCACCAGGTATGTGCAGCTTTTATGCTTTCCCTCTGTTTATTGATTTTTGTTTTCATTGCTGGGGATCAAACCCAGTGCCTTCCACATGCTAGGCAGGTGCAGAAGCAGTGAGCTACACCTCTATCCCTGTTCCCCTTTATTTTGATTGCATGTGGTACCCTGGACATCTGTAAACCTAAATATAACAAGCAGTTTATAATTTTAGATAGACAAGATTATTAAACCAAGAGAAGGCAACAAGGCTTCATTTTTTTTCCCTATATTTAGTTTTCTTAGGTCAAGATATGTAATATTTAATAAAAAGATCCTTGCTTTGAGGTTATTTCCTTGTCTTTAAAAGTATTCATTCAAATATTTCAAGCTAAGCCTCATTCCTACCAAGTGAGATAAAGGTTATGATTCTGGATGTGCTTGCTTGTTGAAAAATTTTTGAGCAAAGTAGGCAGGGTTATTTAGAACTTTCAATTTTGGGGGTGGTGGTGGGAGGTTCTGTTAAAATCTTTGCCTTTGATCATTCTCAAGTGGGAAATATCTAATACATAGATTCAATAACCTAGAAATCCAAACTTACAAAAAATTCTTTGAAATTGAGGAAAAGAGTTAGTAACGTCCCTCTTAGTCTTGATCTCTGACTTCTTGCATACCTTTGAAATAATTTCATGATTTTTTTTTTTTTTTCTTATCTCCCTGAAGCCCTTTAGTTTTAGGGGCACCAATCTTCTGTTCTTAATATTAAGTGTTCATTTCTACCTGGTATAGGGCCAATTTAGAGGCAAGCTCCTTGTATATTTGCTTATTTCTTTTCTAAAGCAACTCTTTGAAAGTAGTGCCTTAGCTTCCATTGGCTTTATTTTACCCTGATGTCATAACGCAATTGCCTTTGATAGAGTTCAGTAGTTAAAGGCAACTGAAAACCTTGAAAAGCACAATTCAGCATAGCCAACTCTTACCACATAGTTAGTGACAGTGTCTCAACCCAGCTGACCTGAGTATTGCTGCTTTTCCAACTGGTGAACAGTTACTTTGTGGTCCTACTGCGGTCTGTGTATTGATTGTACCTAAAGAACATATTAGTCATAGGATGTCCTTCAATATTTGATGGCTTTTGACTAATAGTTCATATTCTCCATGTTCCAGCCTGGCACCTTTTTAAGGTTTTCCTTTGTTACTAAGTTTTTAGAGTGCATTTTTTAGATGTTTTCTGAAAGTGAATATAGTAGTTGATGCTCTTGCTTCAGGGGTGTAGGAGCCTCTCATCTTTTAGGAGGGAGATGAATTATGGTGCAGTGTATTAGCCATTGTTCTTCTTTCTTTATTAGGAGCTGCCTCTGGCCAAGTCAGGTGTTCCTCAGGTAAGCCCTGACATTAATTCTTTGCAAATGTAGATATTTTCTTTATAAATCATTGAATATACCTTGAAGTATTCATTTCTTTGGCATTTCTGGAGCCTTTCCCTCCCCCTTTTCAGACTTTCATCTTCTTGAGATGGTGAAGGCTCTTTCAGAATTGGATAAAGGATTGCATTCCCCACATGTTCTTCATATTGGAAGATTCAGATACTTCTTTAATTTCTGATATATATCTGTGATATGGTTTATGGCTTAAAACCTTGATTTTTACCTCCTATGATTCTGGGTCATCTTCGAGCTCTTACCTGGAGTTCAGAATGGTTTTCCGTATGGGATGGATCCAGCCTCTGAGCCTGTTTTTCTCTTACTATAAAGCTTTACAACATGTCAAGTGTTTAGTTACTGTGAGGAACTTTTAATTCTGTCATAATCATATCTTGATTTGGAAAAGGAAACTTCTGTTAACCAAGGATGTTCTTCTAGCTCTCGAACAGTTTACTAGTTCTCACCTGTTTACTCATGGTGAACTGGGTTCCCGTGGCCATGGGATTTCCTTTGCCTTGTTCCCTGCTTAGCCAGCAGAGGGTGCTCATGGTAGCCTGAGTTAGGGGAGAGGTGAGGAGAGGAAATCCTCTTACAGTTGGAAAAATGACACATAGGAATCTTAGTTTTCTTGTGGTATTTAGATGCAGCTCTAGCTTGATTCAGAAATCAGATGCTGTCTGATGATTACCTAGATTCAGCTACAAGTTAAAGTCAGATGGTTCCTTCACTGAAAAAATGGGAATCCATCACTGTGAGGAAAGCATAGTATAAACATCATTTGCTTCTTGAATTGACTCAAACTATAGATTTGACAAAACCATTGACATGTGTCTTCCTTAATTAACTTCCTTCACATATGTTCTTCTGAATTCTAAAGCCTTTGATTTGAGTCAACCAGTTCTTTTAGGGTTTTGCCACAAGAGGTGTGCATTGTGCTATTAATGTAAGATATGTGGCTAATGTTTGTATATCATTTCATCTAAACATTTCACATGTTCAAAATTTTTATTTTTATTTTTTTGCTCCTGACAGTTGCTGTTCAAAAGAAATCTTTTAAACATCTATAAAAGATATTACTGTACTAGTAGTGACTCTTTGGAAATGCTAACTTTATTTTTAGCTGTGCTTTTAGGCTTTGATCTTATAAACTTTAGGTATGTGTGAATAGAAAGCAACCTGACCCGGACAGCTAAAATTTAAGCCATGGGTACCATACTTTGTGTTCCAATGAAAAGCAGTTGCCTAGGTCTTGAACTGAATATTTAATCCTGTGCTTTTCTTGTGCCTGACTTAAATGATAGTAAACTCAGCCTTGTGTTTCATGAGGAATGTGCTTTGTAAGCTAAATTTTCAGGAAACTTTCTCATTAAAATGTATCACTGTGGACTGCAGAGTGGAAACCTTCCAATTTTGGCCCATATGCCTTTCATCTCCCTTTTAGTCATGTTTGTGCAGTGTAGCTGTGTCTGTCCCGGGGCTGTGTTCTGAAGTCAGCACCCAAGGCAGGAACTGTGCATGATCAAAAGTCCCTTCACTTTGCCATAAAATGCAATGCATGGATACACTGCAGCCTATTGTCCAACACAGGTGGCTTTTTCTTTGACACTGAAATAGCTTGATGTTTCTTTTGTAAGACCAGGTGAAATAATTAGATTATTTTAAAGGGTCATGTTAAAAAAATATAGATCCTTTAATTGTAGGATCAGTCTTTGTATCATGTTGTGAATAGTAAATTTTGTAACATATGTGGCAGAAAAATCCACTGTATAAATGAGGATTTGGTGAACTAAGAGAAAAATGCCATACATTATGAATTATTAGCTGCTTTGGAGCTTTGATTTTCAACACAAAATCTAGGAACAGTTTAGGGCATGGAGATCAGGGCTCTTGATGTCCATGGTGATTTCCAAGACCCTCATAGAGGGTCAAGTCTGTGGCTTGAAAACACTTTGGGGGCGTCATGGAGAATCCCTGGAACTGGCAGCAAATTAATTGTTGTTATAATTTTGATGCATATTATTCTTTTACTTTACCCTTATAACCACCCTGTGAGGTGGAGAGGGTTGGCATTGTCAAGAGTCCATGAATGAAGAGTTGGTGAATGATGGTCTTAACTCAAAAGAAGAGGCTCAGGACTAGGAGTACAGAGGTGATCTCACCTCTTGATCTGTCTGATCCCATGCTGCTGCATCACAGTACTGTTCACTGTTTTTCTCTACATTCATAAATTAAATAGGTTCTGTAGATGAATGGGCTAGGATGTCTGTGAGGTATTCCAGAAGAATGAATTAACTCTTTCAAATCACTCAGTGATACATTGGGATACTAATTTGCTAAATATTACCTTTGTGGTCTGAAAGAAATAATTAACTATCTCAAGTGCCTAATTCTAACAAGTGAATTAATTACTATTTCTAGTTCCGTGTTTATTTGGCAGATTCACTGATCCATCCTCTTAGCCTCTCACGTTTTGGGCTACAGGCAGTTTTAGAAGCTTTCTGGGAGTCGTTACTTCTATGAAATGTTGCAGTGAGAAAGCTTTATCCAAAAAATGTTCATAGATAAAACGTAGACTGGGGACAGTTTTTCATTGACTTTGTTCCTTCCAATTTTGTAATAAATTCTTTGGAAGATTCTCATTAAATTATTTTTCTCCGCTCTATTGATGAGTAGCTTTAAGCAGTGAGAATTTGAAGAAAATTTGTTTTATAAATAAGAAAGTACACCTGATGAAATTGTTTTGCTGTTGTGCTAAACATAGTTTTGATTCTTTTTTCTTAACAAGAATTGTCTTAACATACCGCCCCCCCCGCCCCGCCCGCCATGTGCAACCTACACTTTCTTATAGCAGCAGGTAATTTTCAATCTCTTTCTTTTGCTTCCCCTCTCTGTAAGTTTTTCTGTTAATGATACAGTATGTGATTATTATACATATGTTGTTTCTTTTTAGGTTCCTATCCTTAGTAAAAAGGAAGATGTTTTTGCATATTTAGCTAAATACTCTGTGCCAATGGTTCGAGCAACGTGGCTGATCAAGATGACTTGTGCCTATTATTCTGCTATTTCAGAAGCTAAAATTAAGAAACGTCAGCCTACCGATCCCAATTTGGGTAAGTGAAGCAGTGTGCTATGTTTTACATTTCATTACTGATTTTATAACTAATTTTTACTGTTGCCTCTAGAAAAAACCAGCATGGTAAATACTGAGAAACTCCACAGTGTGTTCATGTGGTATGACTAGGGAGCTGGTTCTTACTCACTTGGGCCCATCAGCAAGTGGAGTTGATATTATTTCCAAAATACATTCTACCTTAGAGCACTTTTCATGACCATAGCTATTGAAATGTGGTTCAAGCCACTTATCTCTTGGCTGGTTACTTTTGCAGCCTCTGGATTTATGTCTTCACTTTTGTGTTTGCACCTTACATTCTGGTCTGTATATAACTGACATAATGACCTATGTAATTCTGTATCAGATCACATTATGCTTTTTAAAAAATAACTTTGGAGTAATTTCTTCTTATAGCTGGAGTGAAGTTCAAGATTCTTCATTGGGCCACTGAGGTCACCCATGATTTCCCCTCTCTTCCTACAATGTTCCAGCCATACTGTGCCTGTCTTCCCTCCTTCTGTCCTGCTAGTCTTCCCTCCTCAATCCCCTGTGATTTCTGTCCTTTGTTCCCTCTGGTTTTTGCATAAATTCTTCTCTGCACTGAGGCTTTGGCTCAAATGTCATTTTTTTCAGAGGCTTTGTCTGGCCATGTAGCTGAACAGCTTCCCCTCTTTTGTTGCTCTCCCTCTTTTTCTTGTTATGTTCTGTATTGTGCTTTTATTCATAGTGCATTTCACTATTTAAAGTTATCTTTAAAAAATCTGTATCTGTCACTCTTCCACTCTCTATAGGACATACACTAAAACATAGGGTCCATAAAGGTTTTGTTTTATTCTTTACTACATCCCGAATGTCCAGAACTATGCTGGCCCAGGTGTAAGTGTGCTGAGTGAACTGAAGGGAAACCACTTTTGGTTGGAATCTTCACTGTATTGGTAACCCAGCAGTTACTTCTTGAGGTGGTGCTTTATAAGGGATATAATGCTATATTAGAAATGTGACAGAGAACTGTATATAAAGGTGGCCATTTAATGATTATTCTTTGTAAGACAGAAACATGCTGGTGGTTTTATAAGCGAGAACTCAGACACAAAGCTCTGTGGAGCAATGATGTAATGTGCCAGTATCCTTGGACACCAAGCAGTGCCCTAGTAAGCGGGTGGATGCACAGTGATTGGGAGTGATGGTAGGGGCTCTGGTTATCTAGAGATAGCTCATTTTAAAAGCACAAAAACTTAAGAACAAAAATCATGGTCTGAATTCTGTGGTTGCCATCTTTAGAGTTCAGATTATCTTGTGTGTGTTAAAACAAATAAGCAAAAATGGACCATATTTAGCAAAAGAACTTTATTGTGTATATATGTAAATGTCTAAGAAAAAACCTGGGAGGAAATAATTCACAGTTAATTGTTGTCTCTTAGTGTTTTCATGGCAGTCCATAATTCTCTTGAGTTTAGTTTTTTACTCTTTCAGCTTACTATTTTATTTCTGGGGAATAAAAGAAATGCCCCCTTTTTATTATGAGAGTAATACATTTTTGGTTAACAAAATTTTCAAATGACAATGTAGCTAAAACATGATGCTCAGCTTTCTCTTTTCCTTCCTCCTTCATGTTATCCTTCTTAAAGTAGCCTTCATTCATTGTTTTTATATGTGTACACATACGTATAAACATATAACACATACATATACACATACATATAAACACACATACACACATACTTCTTAATATACCTGTGTTTGTATCTCCATTAGATTTAGTAATACAGTACTTCTTTTCTCAGAAGCTGGATACTTAGTTGCTTACTAGTCACCTCCACTTTGATGACTGACAGGCATCTAAAACCTAACATATATCAAAATCTCTTTAATTTGGCATCATTCCTAAACTTGTTCCATTCTCAAACTCTTCCTTCTTAATAAATTTTACAGGCAGTCATCAAGAGAATAGGCATGAGAGCCATTTTGTTATTCCAGGCTTTTATCTTTCAAAACCCTACCTTCTGTCCCTCAGCAATCCTGTGTTTATTACTTTGAAAATAAAACCAGAATCTAGCAGCCTCTATGCCTACTGCTGCTACTTTGGTGAAACCATCACCACCACCTTTGCCTATGTATTGTGGAGGACTCTAGCTAATGGTTTTATTCTCGTTCCTGTAATGTTAGCTTTCTACCTTGTAGCCAGAATGATCCTGTTAGAATAGAAATCATGCCAGTCCTATGCTCAGAATCCTTTCATAGCTCCTGGTCTTACTCAGATGTATCTCTCAGCCAGTATCTGCAGCCTGCAGCTTGACCTGTGTGTTGCTGTTTTCTTTCCCACCCTAGGTCCCACATTGCTGGTCCCTGACTGCACTGTGG
The DNA here is from genome assembly GCF_053883595.1 of Heterocephalus glaber. Classification (NCBI taxonomy): domain Eukaryota; kingdom Metazoa; phylum Chordata; class Mammalia; order Rodentia; family Bathyergidae; genus Heterocephalus; species Heterocephalus glaber. The sequence continues at coordinate 28,038,306 of NW_028258324.1, forward strand.
TATTTGCTTAGACAGGACTTCCCAAGAGAAGCCTTCTGAGACCATTCCAGCCAAAATTTCATCTCCTGTTACTCTGTCTTCTTCTTCTGCTTTATTTTTCTTCATAGTTCTTAATATCACCTGATGTTACATTGTATATTAATTTATGGATCATCTTTATCCATCCAGTCCTAACTGTAAGACTTGGCTGCACGAGAAACTTTGTGAGATTTGTTCAGGGCTAGATTTCACTCTGGATTTGTTTGGTACTGATCACTTAGGATAGAATCAGATATACAGAAGTAAATAAATGAGTAATTAGGCCTGAAGCATCAGTTTGTATATGGATGAGATCTAATTTTGTGTGTGTGTTTTAACTTTCTCCAGTTCATAATCCTTGGAACTTCTAGCATCACCAGATATAGTAGAGACTACTCCATTCCTTGTAGTCTCTTCATATTTGTCTGTCTATCATCTTATCAATTATCTATCCATCTATCTATATATATCTTACTCTTGTCAGTGTCTTCTTTGATATTCAGCTATATCTTACTATAAATGTTACATAAATACATAAAAGGAGTGGAGGGATGATCTTCTACTTGAAACTTAGAGCAATTTTAGATAAATAAAATTTTAATAGGCCCACATCATTTTGTAGAGATTATGTGAAAAATCAGAGATATGAATGTATCACCAGGAATACATGATTTCCCTTATCAACTGAAGGGAATAGCTCTAGTTTCTAGAAAAGAACATTATGGGCTTCTTGTTAAATTCATTACTTTTTTTTTCTTTTGAAATATTATTTTATTGGTACATTTTAGGTATACAGTATAATGACATTCATCATTGGAAATTTGCACCTTTGCATAATCTCTCTTGGTTCTTATTTTTCCCCTTCCTCTGCCCTCCTTTCAACCCCTCTATCCCTCCCTATTTACAAAGACTTTGTTTCCATTTTTTTCATTTTCTCATATTCATTCCATTCCCTTCTTTCCTTTCCCCTACCTCTCCCACTTCTCCTTCCCCTTTGCCCCTTTTCTTCCTACTTCACATTATCTGTTATACCTTTTAGTCCTTATTTACATTTTCAGTTTCTCACATTAGAGAAACTATTCAGTATTTACACATGTGTGTCCTGTTTATTTCAGTTAAGAGTATCACCTCAATGTGCATCCATTTAGCAATAACTGTCTCTAATTTCTCATTTATTATGGCTGAGTAGTACTCCATTTTATAAAAAAAAAAACACATTTTCTTTATCCAGTCTCCAGTTGATGGGCATTTGGGCTATTTCCAAGTTTTAGCTATTAAAAATTGTGCTGCTGTGAACATGGGTGCACATATATCACTGTGGTATGATTCTTTTAATTCTTTGGGGAAGATACCCAGCAGGGGAATAGCTGGGTCAAATGGGACATCCAGTCCTAGTTCTTTGAGGTATCTCCATACTGATTTTCACAGTGGTTGCACCAGTCTACACTCCCACCAGCAGTGGAGCAGGGTTCCTCTTTCCCCACAGCCCTGCCAGCATTTGTTATTGGTTGATTTCATGATAGCAGCCATTCTTTCTGGAGTGAGGTAGAATCTCAGCGTTGTTTTCATTTGCATCTCTCGAATGACCAGTGATGTTGAGCACTTTTTCATATGTTTATTTGCCATTTCTACTTCTTTGTGTGAGAAATGTCTGTTCATTTCAGATACCCGTTTTCAGATTGAGTCTTTAAATTTGGGAGGTCTGATCTTTTTAAGTTCTTTATAGATTCGAGATAGTAACCTTTGTCTGAGGAACATCAGGTGAAGATTTTTTTCCCACATTGTGGGTTGTCTCTTCACACTGTTGGTGGTTTGTCTTACAGAAGCTTTTTAATAAGAAGAGATCCCATTTGTTGATTGTTTGTGCTAGTTCACGGGCAACTGAGGATTTGTTCACAAAATCTTTTCCTACACCAATGTCTTCAAGAGTTCTACCTAACCTCTGTTGCAGCCGGTTCAGTGTTTCTATTTTAATATTTAGATCTTTAATGCTTTTCGATTTTAGTTTAGTGCATGGTGAGAGATTATAGTCTAGTTTTAATCTTTGGCAAGTTGAAGCCCAATTTTTCCAGCACCATTTATTAAAGAGGCTATCTTTCCTCCAGTGAGGGTGTTTGGCTCCTTTGTCGAAGATGAGATGGCTGAGTGTGTCTGGCGTTGTTTCTGCATCTTCTAATCTGTTCCACTGGTCCTCAGGTCTGTTTCTTTGCCAGTACCATGCTGTTTTTATCACAGTAGCTTTGTAGTAGAGTTGCAGGTTGGGGATTGTGATACCCCCTGCCATGTCTCTGTTACCTAGAATTGCTTTTGCTATTCTGGGTCTCTTCTTGTTCCAAATGAATTTTTGGATTGTTTTCTCAAGGTCCATGAATGATGCTGCTGGGATCTCAATTGGAATTGCATTAAATCTATATAGCAGTTTTGGAAGTATGGCCATTTTCACTATATTAACCCTTCCTACCCAGGAGCAGGGGATTTCTGTCCATTTTCTGATATCATCTTCAATCTCTCTTTTCAGAGTGCCATAGTTTTCAGAGCAGAGGTCTTTGATTTTTTTAGTTAGGTTGATTCCTAGGTATTTCAGTTTTTTGGATGCTATTGTGAAAGGAATTATTTGCCCCATTTCTCTCTCAGTGAGTCTGTCATTGGTGTAGAGGAAAGCTATTGATTTTTGTGTGTTGACCTTGTAACCAGCTACTTGACTGAATTTGGTTATTAAGTCTAGAAGACTTTTGGTGGAGTTCCTGGGGTCTTCTATATAGAGTATCATGCCATCTGCAAATAATGACAATTTGACTTCTTCATTTCCTATCTTTATTCCTTTTATTTCTTTCTCTTGTCTAATTGCCATGGCTAATGTTTCCAGAACTATATTGAACAAGAGTGGTGATAGTGGACATCCTTGTCTTGTTCCTGATTTTAGTGTGAAGGATTTCAGTTTTTGACCATTTAGTATGATATTGGCTGTTGGTTTTTCATAGATAGATTTTATCAGATTGAGGTAGAGACCTTCTATTCCATTTTTTTTGGGTTTTTATCATAAATGCATGTTGGAATTTGTCAAATGCTTTTTCTGCATCTATGGAGATGATCATATGGTTTTTGTCCTTGGCTTTATTGATACAGTGTATTACATTGATTGATTTTCATATATTGAACCATCCCTGCATCCCTGGGATGAATCCCACTTGGTCAGGGTGTATGATCTTCTTGATGATCTTCTGCATTCTATTTGTCAGTATCTTAGTAAGGATTTTTGCATCTATGTTCATTAGTGAGATTTCATTGAAGAGTTTAAGCATTAGTGGCAGTAGTTCCTCTCTAAATGTCTTGTAGAATTCAGCAGTGAATCCATCAGGACCTGGGCTTTTCTTAGTAGGTAAGTTTGTAATTGCATTTTCTATTTCATTGATTGATATTGGGTCTTTTAGAATTTTTAGTTCTCCTTTGTTCAACTTTGGTAATTCATATGTATCTAGGAATCTGTACATTTCTTCTCTTTTCCATCTTATTGGCATGTAGGTTCTCGAAGTAGGTATTGTTGATCCTCTGGATTTCTGCTGGGTCTGTTGTAATTTCACCCTTTTCATTTCTAATTGCATGGATTTGGGCCTTTTCTTTCCTTTTTCTGATAAAGTTTGCTAAGGGTTTGTCAATTTTGTTTATTCTTTCGAAGAACTAACTCTTGGCTTCATCAATTTCTTTTTTTGGTACTAGGGATTGAACTTGGGTCCTTGAGCTTGTGCAGCAGGCAGCGAAACCACTGAGCTAAATCCCTGTCCCCTTTCATTGATTTTTTTGTATCTTTCTTTTAGTCTCCATTGAATTGATTTCTGCTCTGATCTTTATAATTTCCTCCCTTATATGAGCTTTGGGTTTGTCTTGCTCTTCTTTTTCTAGAAGCTTGAGGTTCAGCATCAAGTTGTTTAATTGAGCTTGCTCTGTTTTCCTAATATGTGTATTCACTGGTCTGAATTTCCCTCATAGGACTGCTTTCATTGTGTCCCATAGATTCCGATATGTTGTATTGTCATTGTCATTTAATTGAAGGAACTGTCTGATTTCTTCTTTAATTTCCTCTATGACCCATTGGTTATTCAGAAGTGTGTTGTTCAATTTCCACGTGTTTAGGAAATTTTTGCGATTTCTTTTGCTATAGATCCCCAATTTCATCACACTATGGTCTGATAATATACAGGGGATAACTTCAATTCCTTTGCACTTACTTAAACATGTTCTGTGAGCTAGTATGTGGTCTGTTTTGGAGAATGACCCATTTGCAGCTGAAAAGAATGTGTATTCTGATTTTATGCGGTGGAACATTCTGTAAACGTCTGTTAAGCTTATTTGTTCAAGAGTTCCATTGAGTTCTAGTGTTTCATTACTTATTTTTTATCTAGTTGATCTATCTATTTGTGACAGTGGGGTGTTGAGGTCCCCCACTACAATTGTATTAGTGCATATATGACTTTTCATGTCCGTTAGTATTTATTTTATATAGTTGGGTGCACTAGTGTTTGGTGCATATATATTTATGATTGTCATCTCTTCCTGTTGGATTGTTCCCTTTACAAGGATGTAGTGACCTTTGTCTCTCTTAATCAGTGTTGCTTTGAAATCCACTTGATCTGCAAAGAGGATAGCTACTCCTGCTTTTTTTCGGGTTCCCGTCATGTCGAGTATTATTTTCTCCCCTTTAACTTTTAATCTGTGAGTTTCTTTTTGAATGAAGTGTGATTCTTGCATGCAGCATATTGTTGGATTTTGCTTCTTGACCCATTCTACCAGTCTATTTGTTTTGATTTGTGAATTGAGACCATTAAAATTGATGGTTATAACTGATACGTATTGACTTATCATTGTCATGACTTTTTCTTTTTGTTGGATTCTCCCTCTTTACATTTAATTTCTTGTCAGGCCCAATGGATTCATTCTGCTGTGCATCCTGGGTTGTGATCTTCATTGTCTGTACCTAGGATATTATCTAAAATTTTTTGGAGTGCTGGTTTGGTATTCATGAAGTTCCAAGGTGCTCTTTGTCATGAAAGTATGTTATTTCTCCATCAGTTTTGAAAGATAGTTTTGCAGGGTACATCAGTCTGGGTTGGAGACTGTTTTCCTTTAGGACTTGAAATACATCACTCCAAGCTCTTCTTGCCTTGAGGGATTGTGTTGAGAAGTCTGCTGTGATTCTGATGGCCTTTCCTTTGTATGTGGTTTGTTTATTTTCTCTAACTGCTTGTAGAACTTTGTTCTTCTGTTGGGTTTCTGGAATCTTAACAATCATATGTCTATGTGTAGTGTTTTTTGATCAAGGCTATATGGAGTCCTATATGCTTCACTTATCTGTATGTCAAGTTCTTTTCCCCTCCTTGGGAAGTTTTCTGCCATTACTTCTGTGAACAATTTTTTTATGCCATCTGCACTCTCTCCTGTTTCTTCATTGATGCCAATCAGTCTTTTTTTTTTTTTAATCAGTCTTATGTTATTCTTCTTTGCATCATCTAGCAGCTGGTGGATTGATTTCTTGTGGTCTCTTACAATTTTGAAACAAATTGTCTTTTCCTAGTCACTAATTGCAATCTTACCTTCTATATCTGAAATACTGTCCTCACATTGGCTTCTTCTGCTATGTAGACTTTTGATGGAGTTATTAATCTCCTGGAAATCTGTTTGCATCTGTTTTATGGATTTCATTTGTTTCCTATGTTGGGATTCCGTCATGTTCCTCAGCTCCTCTATTTTTTAATCTGTGTCCTCTCTAGATTTATTAATCATGTCTTAGACTATGTGCACAATCTCTGCTGTTACTGAGAAATTATTTCTGATTTCATTTTTCCCAGGTCCTCTTTTGTTGCCAGTTCAGGGAGTCCAGGTGGTTGTGTATCAGAGTGTTCCATCTCATTTCCCTTTGGGGTTGCTATAGATGATCTGAAAGTCTGGTTTTGAGACTTGTTTACATGTCTTCTGATTTCGATGGGGCTTAGGGTGGGGGATGTGCTATTGGCACCCATGTGGCTCATTTCCCCTGGGTGGTATGGCGACCTGGAAGCCCCATCCTCTGAGCTGTTATTAGTGGTATGGCAGCCCAGAAGCCCCTTCCTCCTGGCTGGGAGTGGAACAAAGGTCCAGAAGCCCCTTCCTCTGGTTTGGGAGCAGTGGAACAGCGGCCCAGAGGCCCCTACCTCTGGGCTGGGAGTGGTGGAAAGGTGGCCTAGAAACCCCTTTCTCTGGGATGGGAGCAGTGGAAATGCGGCCCGGAAGCCCTTTCCTCCTGGCTGGGAGCAGTGGAGGTGGCCCGGAAGCCCCTTCCTCTGGGCTGGGAGCCATGGAAAGGTGGCCCGGAAGCCCCTTTCTCTGGGCTGGGAGTGGTGGAAAGGTGGCCCAGAAGCCCCTTCCTCCTACCTGGGAGCGGTGGAAAGAAATTCATTACTTTTATTATTAATTCTTTTACCACTGTATCCAGTGGCTTTTGGAGAGATTATTTTCTCCTCCTATGAACTACAATTTTTATTATTTGTGCACTCATGATAGATAATTGATTAGGCACTCTCACTACCTGTATTTTCTGTACCTTTATAAGTGATAGAACACATATGATTTTATTTAATTCATTTTGTTTTCCATAGTTATTAATGCATATTTAAAGCTGCAAATGTTAAATCATGAAGGTTAGTACCTACAGTAATATTTCTCATAGTAGAGTGTATAAGCTTTAACTTAAAAATGCTTAAGGCTGAAAATATTTTTAAAATGCATAAATATTAATTAGGAGTTTTCTTTTAACCTCTCAGTTCTAGTACGTCAGTGAGAACTTTGGTCATTACGTATCCAGTTCTGTCACTGAATCCCTGGGTTATTCCAAGCAAAGCCTCCACAGACATTGCCCTCCTCAGCCCTGATCCACTTATTGATTGGTGTCGCCTTTGTCCTGTCATTTTAGTGGTTCTTAATCTGCAACAATTATCTAGCCTTTCTTTGTCTTGACCTTGATATATTTTGAAGTGGAGTTATTTTATATGGTGTCCTTTCATTTGTGTTTCCCCCATTCCTTATGATTAGATTCAGGTTTGAACTTTTGGTTAGAAAATTGTAGAAGTGGTGCTGTGAACATCTCAGTATATTATATCTTATTGTCCCTCTACCGTACTGGTAGGTAGGTCAGGTTTTGTCTGTCAGATTTCTCTACTGCAGAGTTCTGTTTTCCGTTTGTAATTAGTAATTTAAGTCTGTAAATAGTTCTGCCTGTATTCTTACTGTACTTTTAAAATGCAGTTGAAACATACCATATACAGGTGGTGATAGATACTGTGAGTGCTAAAAAAATTATACAAAAGGACACATTACCAATAATAATGGGATAAGTATGTTTAAGGGGAAATATGAGATTGGATTAATGGCATTGTGTCTTTTATTACAATACATTTTTAAATTAAACATTCACTGTATTTTATGATCACTACTCATTGATCAAGTTTATGGTAATTTCTGTCAAATAGAAACATTATGGTATGTGTTCCTCCACCTTTTTTGCTGCTCTGGTACCGTGAAACTTTTGGCTCTTCCCCAAAGGTAAAATGACCATGAAAGGCAAATAAATTGGTTTGATATGGAGGCAACCACAACAGCACAACTAAAGAGTGCAGCCAAAGAAGACTTCCAGAACTGCTTCAGAAAGTGGCAAGAATGATGAGATAGAGGTGTTCGATGTAAGAGAGATTAATGGCACATGTCTTTTACTGTAATAAAAAAAATCAACATTCACCTTTTTTGGGGTCATATCTCATATACTATATGAAAATTACACATTTTTCAAATATCTGATCTTGGTTTACTATCACCCTGTTATGCCTGATATTTCTCACTTGCTACTTGTCTTCAACACTTTCTTCAGCTTCTATATGTAAGTTATATACTGTATTTGGGAGCATTTGGCTGCATAGACATAGTAATAATGCAGCAAGCTTCACATTCCAGGCAAGTGATACAGCCAAGCCAGAGATACAGCCAAGCAAGAACACATGTATAGATGTGTTGAATTGGATTAAATTGCATACACTTCAGAAGACTAACTTGCAGTAATAGGTTCCGTGTTCTGGCTTTATAGTGAAAAGAATCATTCAGCACGTTTAGGGCAAGATTGACTATCAAGTGTCACCCTTTTGTAGTGTTGGTTTTATGACTTCTGTTGTCTTGATTGTTCTTAGGATTTTTAAAGTGTTTTCAGTAGAAATGATTTTTTTTTCCTTTTGTAATAGAAACATATGTTTTATTTTCAATTCCTATGTTCAGTATTGGAACAGCACTATAAAGCACTGCTGTTTGATTTTATTGAAAGAAGTTTTTTCTAAAGTTAGGTGGGTAGTAGTAACAAGGAGGCAACACATAGACCTTCAATATTACTATATAAAGTTACAGTTCCAAAATGTAAATTATATGGGTGCTGCCCTGGGGAGCTTGCAGCCAGCAAAGTTGTTCTCAGTACAATGCATATATAAAGGTGAGGTGAGTGAGTGGGGCCGGGGGTTTGTAGGTGAGGTTTCATGTGTAATGTCAAAGGCAGTGGATGAGTAGTGAAGCACATATTTGTCTTAGATAAACCCATACACTGAGGTAGAGATTTTAAATAGAAGTGCACTAGGAAAGTGTGAAGAAAGAGTTTGTAATTTTTAGTCCTTAAGAGACCTAAAAAAATAAAGAGGTTATAGGTAGACATTTTATTTGGGAAATGCTTTCAAATTGATGAGTATTGCTATATGAGGGAAAGCATACCAGAAATAAGACATAATTTGGTTTCAGATACCTTTAGAGTTGAATTAAATTTTGGCTTCAAGGGAATAATAATGCTTAGCTGGCCTAAACGTTTTATTAAGAGAAAAGCATTTTTCACAGTCTAGCTCATGCTTAAAAATGAAAAACTAAAGCTCACATTAAGTTATTAAAGACTTTAAACTGAGATTTTGTAGTAAATGAAAGAACTTTGTATACTTATTTGTAAGAATTTATCCTGTGAGGAGTCTTACTATTGCTTAGTCAACTAATACTAACTATAGAGTGTTTGTCACTATTACTGCTATCATGGTAACAGCATATTTGCATACTTTGCTTGTGCAATCCCTGGGACTGAGTAAGCAGGGGATGGTGCTCATTGCATTCTAGGTCGAATCTGCTCCTCATATGTGCTGGGGAAATAATTTAGGTGCCAAGAGGAAGCTTCTCAGCCTGGGCAATGTCTTAGTCCCTGGATGTTGGACCCCAACATTGGGTTTCTGTTTGGCTTGTGTGAGCTTGGCCAGTCCTGCACTAGGTTTGTTGGCCTATTGGCCCTCTGCCACTATTACTGTGGTATTCTTAGCACCATGTCCTCCATCTCATTAGTGAATATTTGCTAGGCCCTGTGTATATCTTGTCTATTTTCTGATTTATAATTTACTTTATTCCCATTTCACGAGTGAGGAGGCCTGTGTGTAGATGGTTCACAGTGCCTTCCTGGCTCATGTGTCCAGAGTAGGCTCTAAAGCTTGTGTTTGCACACTGTGCAGGGCACTGGGACAGAGAGGGAGAGTGTAGACACTGCCTTCTAGGTGTTGGCAGTTTGTGGGAAGGCTATGTATCCGTACAATCCAGATATCAGAGAAGGAAGACTACTAGTGAAAGGAATGAAATCTACTGGGATAAGCCACTCAGGGATCTCAAGAAATCCAGGGGAGTTCACAGAGGAAGTGACTTAGTTTATTTTGAGAAGAAGTGGCTTTTCCTAAGGGTTCAGAGTTGAGGGTAGGGAGTGATACTTATTGTTCAGAGAAGGATATTTTTGGTAGAAGGTTGGCATTTCCCGAAAAATTGATCATCAAATGGTTAGAGTTGTGGAACTACCAGTGTTTACCTTCAGCTGAAGCATCTCTTCTTCAGCTTCAGTCTTAGGCGGCACAGCAGTAGGGGAGGAAAGGCCATGGAAGGCTTGTTTGCCAGAGCAGTATACTTGTGTTTTCTCTGGTGCATGATGGGGAGCCATGAGAGGGTCTGTTATTACTGTTAAAATCTACTCCTTCAGTTTTTTTGTCTGTAAAATGGAGATGATTGACAGTACTTCCTAAGGATGAGATAGGTGAGCCAGGACCTCTAAAGGGTTTAGAACAGTGTGTGGCACATAGTAAATGCAGACTGTTAATAATAGGCTACAACTGCTGCTATGAAGGCTGTTACAGCAAGTATTGATTATTTTGTGCACTTTGCTAGGAACTTCAGGGACATCTGTAATCATCCTAACAACCTTGGAATGCATGCTTTATTATTCCATTTTATGTATGAGGGATCTGAGTCTCCCAGAAGTTCATTAAATTGTGGCCTAGATGGATCTGGATCCAGAGCTGTGGCACTAGAAGGTACTTGCCCTTTCCTTCCCACTGATGAGGTGCTGATTGCTGGTGGCATGTTCTTGTGGATCTGGGTCCCTTTGGGCAACAAGAATGGCTAGAGGGAAGGACTCCGGCAGAAGGCAGGCTGTAGGACTTGGTGACCATGGGCAGCTTCTGAGGACTCAAAACTGTTGTCCCGGGAACTCTAGGAGGAGCAAAGCAAAGTCCAGGGTAGTGTAAAAACTAAAGGAAGAGAAAAATGAAATTGCTTGCATGATGAGCAACTCTAATTCTGGCGACGAAGTTTTGGGTGTTTGCTATGGTGAAAGTGACAAGACATATCATGGGCATGAGGTCTTTTTTTAGAGGCACAGTTAGATTAGCAGCAGCTTAAAATGCTTCGTGGTTAAACTGCTGAGGGCACTGCTGTTTATCCATATCACTTCCTGTGTGCCACCTGAGGTTTTGTGGGGTTGGGGATTTGAGTCAGATGAGAGACTTATCTTGGTTGGCTACACTCTTGGAACCACTATCCTTATCACCCAAAAAATACAAAGAAGAAAAAGTAACCCTCCTTTTGTAATAAGTAAGTATTTGTGATATATTCACTGAGCCATTTGGACTGCAAAAAGAAGTCTTGCTAAACATGTAGTTGACAGTCTGGTTTCTTATCTAAGCCCACCAGCTTACTTTCAGTTTGGATCCTTGCATACTAACTTTTGATTCTAGGGACAAGGTTCAAGTCAAGATTGGCTTCACATTTTCACATTGTTTCTTGTATCTCTTTCGTCATAAAACAGATATCTGGATTGTTACTATGAAAAGAATGCTGAATTTTGGACAGGAGATCTTATATAAGCTTAGTTTAAATTCATGCTTTGCTTTAGTAAGGCAGTTTTAATGATGAGGTAACACTGTCTCTCTGGCAAAACTGTTTTCCATTAGGATTGGGGTCTGTGTGGTAAAACTTTGGCATCTACAACTATTCTATTTTCCAGTGGTCTCTCCTCTAAAAGTTTTAGCACTCATTGATGAGCCAAAGCCTGAAACAGTTATTTTGTTGGAAATGGCAAGATGTTGACATTCTTCTGTATTAAAGGGGCTTTCTTTCATCATCTATGAAATTACAGTTTTTTTCTTAAAAAGGCAGAGTAAATGGTAAATTCTGTTTTGATTTCAATTTTTGGAGTAAGAACTGCTCTAATTCCACATGCAGTGGTGAAAAATGAGTTTCTCACATGTATATACAAATATACATATATACATATATATGTATATATATTAGTTTATGTGGAGTTTTATATAGTTGGTTCAGTTTGGTGTCCAGTTGGCCAATGGAACACTCTGTAAGGAAGGTGAGTGGGACGGTGAAGTGGATTAAAAAAGAATCAAGCTGTGTTATATACATGCACCTACTCCCTAAGATGGATGTAAACTTCATATACTGCAAACACATACTTAAAAAAATAAAACTGTTTTTTATCTTGTGACTTGACATTTGTCTTAGGATACCTCTTTGCTTTCTAGCATAGAAAGATGCCCCAGGGTCACCTTGTAATTTTCCTGGCTCAGATATACAATCAGCCATTTCTTAAAGAAACCCTGCTTTTTTTTTCTTTTGAGGCAGAGTTTCCCTTTGTAGTTCAGGCTGGCCCTGAACTCACTATATAGACCAGGCTGGCCTCGAACTCGCAAAATCCTCCTGCCTCAGCCTCCTGAGTGCTGGGATTACAGGCATGTACCATCACACCCGGCTCTCTGCTTTTTTTTCTAATGGTATTTAGAAAGTGATTTTTAGGTGCTCCTTGCTGCGAGGACTACATAGTGTGTAGGCCCTGTTAGTAAAGGATGAATAGTTCAGATACATAAATGTGTGTGTGTGTGTGTGTGTGTGTGTGTGTGTGTGAGAGAGAGAGAGAGTTTATATTCCTTTTTCCAGTTTAACATTAAAGATATTTTTAATTAACTTTTTCAATTTTATGTTTATCTAATTTCTGTTACGTGAAGGATCAAATGATTTCCAGTAACACCATCAGGGTTAGTTAAGCAGAAGTACAATCTGATGATACATTAAAAGTATGCAAGGTTTTGAGATTTCTTTGGTAGTTCTTTTTAACTTCAGAGTATATTATACTTAGCTTAAAATCACTCTTTCTGTGCTAAGGTAGGGTGTTATTTTTTTCCTTTTAAAATATCATTTAATATTTTTAATATGTAGTATTTTGACATATTTAAGAGTCCGAAGTATTAAGACATGTGGAAGTCATGCTTCTCTCTTCATTCCTTCACATCATTCACTTTATTCACCCTCACATATAACCATTTCTCCCAAAGTTTTTAGTTTAATTTTTATGTTTTTATTTTGGTAAAAATATTCAAATATACGTCTTTTTTTCCCCCCTCCTTACACCAAAATTAGGATAATATATGTACTGCTTGGTACCTTGTCCTTTTTTTACTTAGCAGTGTCCTGGAGATTACTCAATATTCTTAAGGCTTCTTGGTCTCCATTTGTGTGAATATATTGTAATTTATTTGGCCAGTCCACCATTAGTAGGCATTAGCATTGTCACCACTCTTTTTTGCTGTTATTTACATTATTCTAATAAGTTGCCTTATGTTTCCTGTTTGTCGAGGTGTAGTTTTAGAGTGTGTGATTATGTGTTAAAGGATAAGAGTATTAGGAAAAATTTAAAATTAAATAATTTTAAATTTTAAAAATTTTTTATATTTATGGAGAAATTGAGATGATAATGACAACCAAAGTTAAAGGAGGAAAAGTTTATTTGACTCACAGTTTGTAGAGGTTTCACTTCATATTTGGCTAGCTCCTAGGCAGGGTGATGTGGCAGAGGGGCATTGCAGAGGAGAAACAGTTCATGGCAGGCAGAAGGCAGCAGATAGTAAGCCGCAAGCTGCAAGTGACAAGCAGGGACTCTTTCTGTCCTTTATATTCTATCCAGACTATCCACCCTTGGGTAGCACATACCCTGGGTGGAGTACCCTTAATCCTAGCATCATACTGTGAATCAACCCCAATATCACATTCTTTCTTTTTTTTTAATTGGTACTTGGGTCCTTGGAATTCTCTACAGTATTCAGACTGTTAGTTCATGCACCTGTGTCTAATACGTTTGTAGCTAGCCATGTAGGCACATGCCTGTAATCCCAGCTATTCAGGAGGCTGAAGCAGGATGATCCTAAATTCAAGGCCAGCCTAGGATACTTAGTCCTTGTCTTAAAATAAACAATGAAAAAAAAAAGGCCTGGGATTATAGCTAAGTGGTAGAACACTCCTGGTTTCAATCTTCAGTGCCATAGACATACATACAAAAAAATTACAAATTTAGGATGAGAAAATATATGGAAGGTGGAAGAATGGTGAATTCCATCCTGGGCTTCTTTTGTGGATCTTGTTTGGATCATAGAATTTCCAAGGTCCTCATATCAAAGAAAGTCAACTCCATGGGGCACAAAGGGCTGTGTTGGGTGAGGTCTGAGGACCCTGCAAAAAGCTCAACATTTACTGAGTTTTAATTTGTTGTGATGCTTGCAGATCTGTTGCTTAAAGCATAAAGAAGATTTTAAAGAAAATACAGCTTCTTGTATGGCTAACTTTTAAAATAGGTTATGCATATTTATGGAACAAAACATAAAATGTTCAAAAGGTGATTGTAAAATCTCTTCTCTACCATACTGTCCTTCATTCAGCCTTCTCTCAGACTCCTCCTTTATGCTTCAGAAACAATAATCGGTACCAGTTTCTTGCATATCTTTTGAGGTATGTTTAAAACAAAGTCCTTCAAAAATGAATTCTTGTTCATACTCTGCATATAGTGGCCTTACTTTAAATGACTCTAAGCTACTAAACTTTAATGACTTATTTATAAAAGCCAGGTATTTTGTAATTTGTGCTGGAATGTTAATTCTGTGATGAATACAAAGTATTATTTAAAAAAAATTTGAGTCTTTTCAAACAAAGTGTATATAATCTTCCAAGTGAATTCTTTGGAATAAATGCCTCTAAAGCTCAATTCACCTGTTATTTTGGAGTCAAGGAATACATGGACTATATTGATCAAAACAGCTGAAGTTCAGTAAATCATCAGTTAGAAATTCCTTGTGAGTATAACACAGCTAAAGTGAATAAGTAATTAAATGAATATACCGTGTATCACGTATCAGTGTTTTTTCTCCAGAAGAATAAAATGAGGGTGGATTCTGGGGAACAGAAAATAAGGATGGGCCTGGCTGGTCTGCATACTGTATAACCATTTTTATTGTTTTAAAGGTTTCTGGTCTAGGGTTATTTTACATGGTTATGTGGAAATATGATGATAAAATTTATATGTATTTGTGTTCTAATGGAAGACTGTTAGCTATCTGAAGCTTGTAGAAGTAAAATTTTATAGCAACTACATTTATATCCTAAGGAATAAACACAGAGCTTTGTTTACTGTTGAAATATTACTCAACCACACTGATCAGAGACTGCAATGAAAAGTGAAAAGAGAAAATGTACTTTTTGTTTTGCAAAGAATAAGGGCTTTCTCTCACCACCTCTTACCAGAAGCTGAGAGAGGAGCAAGGATCACAAAAGGTCTGATGTGATAATTACATAGCTTTGATACATGGAGCTGGTGGCAGGTGTCTTTTACCAGTGCCGTTCCTGCATTTCTCCTTTTCTCCCCTAAATGCTCAGGAGGGGCAGTCCCTTCCTTCCTGAGGCTGCCTCTTCTTTCATGAGAGCACTGTGCTTAAACCTACTGTAGGAATGCACAGAGACAGGTATTGGGTCCAGGGAAGTCAGAGGTAAGTGAGTGGCCAAGTCTGTTGTCTTGCTAAAGACAAGTCTTACTGTTTTGCTAGAGGCTTCCTCTCCTGGAGCAGTAAAACCCAGGGCTAGGTCTCAAGGCAGATGGGACCTGTCCTCAGGGGCTGATTAAAAGAACCAGTTTAATATTTGTAAAAGTATCACCCCTGTTATTCTCTGCTAGTTATGTCTCACCATGGCCAAGCTGTTGCTCACTTAAGTTTTTACTGAAAAGATTAGTGAAACCTTATGATAATCATAATACTGCTTTCCAACAGTTCCCTGTCTCATGCCTTTGAGAAGGAGGTGAGCTTGCTGTAGTAGGTGCTTGGTGTGTCCCTCTGAGAAGAAAACCCTCGAAACTGTGGTGATGGAGAGAAGCCAGTGGTGATTGATGTGTTGAATAAATTTTTTGTTTTGTTTTGTTTTAGTGGCTAAAATTGGAATCTGTGGTTGCCACATGCCTTAGTTTGAGATGCATGTATGTGGTTGATAGGAAAAAGGACAACCGGAAAAAAAATGTCCCTAAATGTAACAGCTAGCATGTTCACATTAAAACAGGAATGAGAACTGGAGACCTCACAGGCAGAGAAAAAACTCAAGCAGAGTGTCAGTGCTGTTCTCAAGTGTCAGATGGATCCCAAAGTCTACAAGGGAGAAAGGCACAGCTGGGAGTTTCCAGCAGCCTTCAGTTATGGGTCTTTTTGCTTCCTCCAGGCCCTTACTTGCCTACTGCTCTTCCCTCTGCCTGAAGCGTTGGCCACCTGCTTCCTCCATTGGCCACCCGCTTCCTCCATTGGCCACCCATGTCTTTTTAATCTGAAAAATTTAAGCATTGAACTATGTGTTCTGCAATGGTGCAGTTATTTGTGTATTGCCATGTAATGCCCCCTTTCTTCATCGGGATACTATCTCTTCTTCCTCACCGTATTGCTCTGTGGGCAGAGTGCCCTTTGCTCATAGTGGCTGGTTACATGTTCACCTCTGCTCACTACCTTCTTGGAGTAATGAGCCTGTTAGTCTTCTCAGCTGCCTGTTCACTCCACACTCTGACAGGCACTGTACAGACTTACCCGAGGTAGCTAGTCCTACTGTCTCCCTTCAGCACAGCAGGGCCAGCTGTGGGGCCTTGAGCAAGTCACTCAGTCCCTGGGTGATTCTGTTTTTTGTCTATAAAACTGGGGAAATAGCCTGTAAGTTTTTCCTGATGGTTAAATGAGATATAACATGCTTACACTGAGACTGGCAGAGTCAATCCCCAGAAGAAAACAAAACTTCCATGACACAGGGAATGAAGGAGGCAAAAAAAGAGGAGGAAGCACCTTAGCTGACAAGTAACTGAGGCTGGGACAGGAACCAAGCTAACTGACTCTGGATTTGGTGTACTTGCTCACCAAAGGTGAACTGACACATACCATACCCATATACGTACCACAGGCTTAGGAGAGAGCCCAGTGGCCGAGGAGTATGCAGCCAACATTGGGTCTACCTGAGAAGTGTCTGCTAATTGCTGCTTGTTTGTCATGAACACATAACTTTGAGGCGTTGTATCCTACATATAACAGTTGCCACATGGGAATCTTCACCTTGACTGGACCTTTATATCCACCCGTCCTTTGACATATTTTCCCCTGAATATCTCCTATATTTAAAATTCATTGTGTTCAAAACTGGAACTCCTGAATAAAATTGGAGGGCTGTATCAGCGTCAGTATCCTACTTGTGATATTGTACTGTAGTTTTACAAGATATTATCTTTTGAGAAAACTAGGTAAAGGGACTATGTTAATTTGTTGGGTAAAGATCTCTTAATTTTTGTGCCTGCCTGTGCATCTGTAATGATCTCAAAGCTTCATTAAAACAAAAACTTAATGAAACAAACAGACTGAACTCAGCCGTTTCACACCACCACTCACAAGTTTGCTTTCTTTCATCTCACCCAGTGGCACAGAGTGGCACCCAGTGGCTCAGCTGTCTCATTTTGAGTATGGGGCTACCCTGTCTTCTTCCATCCTTCATCTCTGGCAACAGGTGGGTTGCTGTTCTCCTTCACAAAGATACTAACCCTGCCTCTTCTCTGTTTCATCTTTAGCTATTTCCCCACTGGACAGGGTAGCCTTTGTTTCTAGAACTTTCTAAGCCACTCTGGGCTTACATATCTGATCTTGCTGCTATTCCTTTGTTCAGAGTCCTTCAGTGGCTTTTAATCATTTATGATGGAAGATCATACTCCATAGTTTGTCACTGCTTGGGTCAGAGTCATCCGGGGGGTGGATTTCTGGACTACACTCCAGACTTCTAGACTTGGACTCTTAATTGAGCAAAATCTGTTATGTTTAACCATCACCATCTGGTGGTCATTTTGTGTATAGCGTTTAAAAAGGTGACTCCCTCCGCCTCTGGGCTGTCTGTATTCCCTAGAATGTCACACTCTGCTGTTTGTCAGTGAAACTTCTTTGTACCTTCAGAATGCCACCCCCTTCTTCTCCTGAGTCCCATGGTATACATCTCCCACTGCCCCTCAGTGTCTGGCTGTGTGAGTCTCTGACCTGGAGGATGAGCTACCTTAGGTAGGAGGGATGTCTTTTCATTTGTCCTGTAGCTCCTTTGTAGCAGAGCTTCTGGTCAGGGGACAACATTTAATACTTGTTGCTAAATACTGATCACTATATTATTTATTGTGTCTTGAGCTGTCTTTTGGATTCCTAAGCAGTAGTGAGAGAGAAGATCACCACTCCATGTGGAATTGGGCAACTATGAGTTAACTGTTATTAGGCAATTATGGGTTAACTAGGTACCTATGCTCTTTGTGGAGTGTATCTGAGCAGCCATGACAGCTTCTGTAATCTGTCACTAAAGGAGCTCAGTGGACTCAGAAAGTCCTGCCAGAACTCTCTGTTCTCCTCTTCTCCACTGCTCTGCTTTGTGCAAGTCCTGGTTGTTATATTCCCAGGGAAATTCCAATGGAATTAAGCTTTTAGATGTAAAAAGAGGTATATAAGGAAGTGCAAACTTTTATTCAGGGGTCTCGAGACTGACAAGAATCACTTGCTGAGCCGCTGGCGTCATTAAAAGCTGAGTTTTGCTCCTATCTTCGTGTTAAAGAGTTATCTGTGCTGGGGTCCTCACTGGTTGCTGCTTCAGTAGTACTTGACACAGTGTCTTTGGACAGTTATAGCCAGTTAAAAATATCAATGAAATCATTCATTCAGACCAAACTAGATATTCAGTATTTGCCACTTAACATCCATGTTGTACAGGTAATTCTATCCTAGAGGAAAACTTTTTAAAAGAAGTGAGTTTCAGTAATAATTACCCTGTAGCATTTCCATTGTGTGCCGACAGCTCACTCCACACTTAACTGCTTTTCTCTCTTCCTGTTGTGTAGCCAGCGGACTAGATTTAGCTAATTGATCATTCAGCAGAACACAACAGTCTGGCCAGTGGTCTGACTCTTCTGGTTTCACGTTGTACTGGGGCAGCAGTTTTCATTGGGCTTTTCTTTATCCAGGCTGCCAGTCAGCACACTGACTTTCATTCCCCAAGTGACCCATGGCTGAATAAGGGATTTTGGATTTTCTGTGATACTTTATAGGATACAGCTGATGGACTTTTTAAAGACTTCTCGTTATAGAACATTTCACACATAGTATATAATCATTCAACTTATGGCTACTCTTGTTTCTACCTGTTGTTTCTCCTTTAATCCCCCAATGAACCTATATAATTGCATGGCTTTAAAAAAACTTTTCCTACCTTCCTCCCTCTCTCCCACCCTCTCTCCTTTTCTCTCTTTCTCTTTTTCCTCCTTCTTGTCCTTCCTTTTTCCCTCCTTCCTTCTCTTTTCCCTTCTTCCCTTCTCCCTTCCTTCCTTCTTTCTCCTTATTTCCCTTTCCATTCCTTTCTTTGTGATACAGGGGATTTTTTTTTCTTTTTTCTTTTGTGATACAGGGGATTGAACCCAGGGAATGCTGAGCTCCATCCTTGGACCTTTTTAAAATTTTGATACAGTGTCACACTGTTTCCCAGGCTGTCCCTGAACTTGTGATCTTCCTCTTGCATTCTCTTGAGTAGCTAGAATTATGTGTGTGTCATTATGCCCAGCAGATTATATATTCTTTTACCTCATGAAATGCAGATCATTTCTTACTGATAATTATGTATTTCAGGGAAACATTATATATATAAAACAGCTTTGCTGAAATGTAATTCATATACTCCACAATTCATTTCCCTTGGATGTATAACTGGTTGTGGAATTATGTTACATAGTAACTTCTTGTTTAACATTTTGAGGAATACCCAAACCTTTTCATATCTGAGATTTCCTTCAGTAGTGCATAGGATTCCAGTTTCTCCATATACTCACCAATGCCTATTAATTTTTAAAAAAATTATAGCTATCGTAGTTATACCTTGTATGGCTTTGATTTTCATTTCCTTGATGGTTGGCAAGTTGAACATGCTTGAATAAACTTACGTTGTCTATTTTGTATGGAGAACTATTTTGATCCTTTGCCCCTTTAAAAATTAGGCTTTTTATTATTGAGTTGTAATTGTTCATTATGTATTCTAAATCCAAGTCCCTTACCAAATACATGATTTTCAATATCTTTCCAGTGTTTGTTGGTTGCCTTTTTACTTTGCTTATGGTGTTCTTTCACCAAGAAAGCATTTTCTAACAGGAAATGTGGTAACTGCTATAAGTGCTCTCAGTCCTCCATACTAGGTGTCAAAATGGAGCATGGAGCACCTTACATGTGCTGAACTTGATTTTTCCCATTCAGTCAGCACTGGGACCAGGTTGATTAAATCTTCTACTTCCCGAAGTTTGGAGAAGCAAGCTGTTCCAGGTTGAAGAGGCAGGAACTTTTTTTTTTTCTTAAATTCTTTTATTGGTACATTTTAGATATGCAACACAATTACATTTCTCATTGGGAACTTGTACCTTTACATGATGCATCTTGGTTCTTATTTTTTCCCCATTCCTAGGCTGCCCTTCACCCCCTCCACCCTTCCCTATTTACAAAGACTTTATTTCCATTTTTTCCATTTCTCAGCATTTTTCCTTTCCCTTCTTTCCTTTCCCCTGCCCCTCCCACTACCCCTGCCCCTTTGGACCTTTGCTTCCTATTTTACATTATCGATTATTCATTCTAATCATTGGTACATTTTAGGCATACAATATAATGACATTCATCATTGGAAATTTGCACCTTTACATAGTCTCTCTTGGTTCTTATTTTTCATCCTTGCCCAGCCCTCCCTTTAACCCCTCCATTCCTCCCTATTTACAAAGATATTGTTCCTATTTTTCCATTTTCTCATATTCATTCCATTCCCTTCTTTCCTTTCCCCTACCCCTCCCACTTCCTTCCCCTTTGCCCCTTTTCTTCCTACTTCACATTACCTATTATACATTTTAGTCCTTATTTACACTTTCAGTTTCTCACACCAGAGAAACTATTCGGTATTTATCCATATGTATCCTATTTATTTCAAAGAGTATCGCCTCAATGTGCATCCACTTAGCTATAAATGTCTCTAATTTCTCATTTTTTATGGCTGAGTAGTACTCCATTTTATAAAAAAACCACAGTTTCTTTATCCAGTCTCCAGTTGATGGGCATTTGGACTGTTTCCAAGTTTTAGCTATCACAAACTGTGCTGGTATGAACATAGGTGCACATATATCACTGTGGTATGATTCTTTTAATTCTTTGGAGAAGATCCCCAGCAGTGGAATAGTGGGGTCAAATGGGACTTCCAGTCCTAGTTCTTTGAGGTATCTCCATACTGATTTCCACAGTGGTTGCACCAGTCTACACTCCCACCAGCAGTGCAGCAGGGTTCCTCTTTCCCCACAGTCCTGCCAGCATTTGTTATTGGTTGATTTCATGATAGCAACCATTCTTTCTGAAGTGAGTTGGAATCTCAGTGTTGTTTTCATTTGCATCTCTCAAATGTCCAGTGATGTTGAACATTTATTCGTCTATTTATTTACTATTTCTACTTCTTGGAGAAATGTCTGTTCATTTCAGATGCCCATTTTCAGATTGGGTCTTTAAATTTGGGAGGTCTGATTTTTTTAAGTTCTTTATAGATTCAAGATAGTAGACCTTTGAGGAAGAGCAGGTGAAGATTTTTTCCCACATCGTGGGTTGTCTCCTCACGCTGCTGGTGGTTTCTCTGGCTGTACAGAAGCTTTTTAATAAGAAGAGATCCCACTTGTTGATTGTGCTAGTTCATGGGCAATTGAGGTTTTGTTCATAAAATCTTTTCCTACACCAATGTCTTCAAGAGTTTTACCTAACCTCTGTTCCAACAGGTCCAGCGTTTCTATTTTAATATTTAGATCTTTAATCTATTTTGATTTTAGTTTAGTGCATGGCGAGAGATATAGGTCTAGTTTAATCTTTGGCAAGTTGAAACCCAGTTTTTCCAGCACTATTTATTAAAGAGGCCATCTTTCCTCCAGTGAGGGGGTTTGGCTCCTTTATCGAAAATGAGATAGATGGCTGAGTGTGTCTGGTGTTGTTTCCGCATCTTCTAACCTGTTCCACTGATCCTCAGGTCTGTTTCTTTGCCAGTACCATGCTGTTTTTTATCACAGTAGCTTTGTAGTGTAGTTGCAGGTTGGGGATTGTGATACCCCTTGCCATGTCTCTGTTACCTAAAATTGCTTTTGCTATTCCGGGTCTCTTCTTGTTCCAAATGAATTTTTGGATTGTTTTCTCAAGGTCCATGAAGTATGCTGCTGGGATCTCAATTGGAATTGCATTAAATCTATATAGCAGTTTTGGAAGTATGGCCATTTTCACTCTATTAATCCTTCCTACCCAGGAGCAGGGGATGTCTGTCCATTTTCTGATATCATCTTCAATCTCTCTTTTCAGAGTGCCATAGTTTTCAGAGCAGAGGTCTTTGATTTCTTTCGTTAGGATGATTCCTAGGTATTTCAGTTTTTTGGATGCTATTGTGAAAGGAATTATTTGCCCCATTTCTCTCTCAGTGAGTCTGTCATTGGTGTAGAGGAAAGCTATTGATTTTTGTGTGTTGACCTTGTAACCAGCTACTTGACTGAATTTGGTTATTAATTCTAGAAGACTTTTGGTGGAGTTCTTGGGGGTCTTCTATGTAGAATATCATGTCATCTGCAAATAATGACAATTTGACTTCTTCATTTCCTATCTTTATTCCTTTTATTTCTTTCTCTTGTCTAATTGCCACGGCTAATGTTTCCAAAACTACATTGAACAGGAGTGGTGATAGTGGACATCCTTTTCTTGTTTCTGATTTTAGTGTGAAGGATTTCAGTTTTTGACCATTTAGTATGATATTGGCTGTTGGTTTTTCATAGATGGCTTTTATCAGTTTGAGGTAGAGAACATCTATTGCAATTATTTGTAGGGTTTTTATCATAAATGCATGTTGGAATTTGTCAAATGCTTTTTCTGCATCTATGGAGATAATCATATGGTTTTTGTCCTTGGATCCATTCATGTAGTGTATTACATTGATTGATTTGCATATGTTGAATCATCCCTGCATCCCTGGGATGAATCCCACTTGATCAGGGTGTATGATCTTCTTGATGATGTTCTGCATTCTATTTGTCAGTATCTTTTTAAGGATTTTTGCATCTATGTTCATTAGTGAGATTGGCCTATAGGTCTCCTTTTCGGTTGGGTCTTTCTCTGCTTTGGGGATCATGTTGATGCATGCTTCCAGGAATGAATTTGGGAGTATTGCTTCCCTTTCAATTTCATTGAAGAGTTTAAACATTAGTGGCAGTAGTTCCTCTCTAAATGTCTTGTAGAATCCAGCAGTGAAGCCATCAGGGCCTGGACTTTTCTTAGGTGATAAGTTTTTAATTATGTTTTCAATTTCTTTAGTTGATATTGGGTTGTTTAGAACTTTTAAGTCTTCTTTGTTCAACTTTGGTAATTCATATGTATCTAGGAATCTGTCCATTTCTTCTGTGTTTTCCTTCTTATTGGCATATAGGTTCTGGAAGTAGGTATGGATGATCCTCTGGATTCTGCTGGATCTGTTGTAATTTCACCCTTTTCATTCCTAATTGCGTGGATTTGGGCCTTTTCTTTCCTTTTTCTGATAAGGTTGGCCAAGGGTTTGTCAATTTTGTTCATTCTTTCAAAGAACCACTCTTGACTTCATTGATTTTTTTGTGTTGTTCTCTTAGTCTCCATTGCATTGATTTCTGCTCTGATCTTTATAATTTCCTCCCTTGTATGAGCTCTAGGGTTGTCCTGCTCTTCTTTTTCTAGAAGCTTGAGGTTCAGCATCCAGTTGTTTAATTGGGCTCATTCTGTTTTCCTAATATGCATATTCACTGCTATGAATTTCCCTCGTAAGACTGCTTTCATTGTGTCCCATAGATTCCGATATGTTGTATTGTCATTGTCATTTAATTGAAGGAACTGTCTGATTTCTTCTTTAATTTCCTCTGTGACCCATTGGTTATTCAGAAGTGTGTTGTTCAATTTCCATGTGTTTAGGAAATTTTTCCAGTTTCTTTTGCTATGGATCTCCAATTTCATCACACTATGGTCTGATAATATACAGGGGATAACTTCAATTCCTTTGCACTTATTTAAACATGTTCTGTGAGTGAGTATGTGATCTGTTTTGGAGAATGGCCCATGTGCAGCTGAGAAGAATGTGTATTCTGATTTTGTGGGGTGGAAGACTCTGTAAACATCTGTTAAGTTCATTTGTTCAAGAGTTTGATTGAGTTCTAATATTTCATTACTTATTTTTTGTTTAGTTGATCTATTTGTGGCAGTGGGGTATTGAGGTCCCCCATTATAGTTGTATTAGTGCATATATGACTTTTCATGTCTGTTAGTATTTGTTTTATATAGTTGGGCGCACTAGTGTTTGGTGCATGTATATTTATGATTATCATCTCTTCCTCTTGGATTGTTCCCTTTACAAGGATGTAGTGTCCTTCTTCATCTCTCTTAATCAGTGTTGGTTTAAAATCTACTTGATCTGTAAAGAGGATAGCTACTCCAGATTTTTTTTCAGTTCCTGTCTCATGGAGTATTGTTTTCCACCCTTTAACTTTCAGTCTATGAGTTTCCTTTTGAATTAAGTGTGTTTCTTGTATGCAGCATATTGTTGGATTTTGCTTCTTGACCCTTTCTGCCAGTCTATTTCTTTTGATTGGTGAATTGAGACCATTAACATTGATGGTTATAACTGAAATGTATTGACTTGTCATTGCCATGACTTTTTCTTTTGGTTGGGTTCTCCCCCTTTCCATTTAATTTCTTGTCATGCCAGATGGGTTCATTCTGCTTTGCTTCCTGGGGTTGTGATCCTCAATGTCTGTTCCTAGGCTATTGTGTAAAATTCTTTGGAGTGCTGGTTTGGTATTCATGAAGTTCCTAAGGTGTTCTTTGTCATGAAAGTATCTTATTTCTCCATCCATTTTGAAAGATACTTTTGCAGCGTACATCAATCTGGGTTGGAGGCTGTTTTCCTTTAGGACTTGTAATATGTCACTCCAAGCTCTTTTTGCCTTGGTGGTTTGTGTTGAGAAGTCTGCTGTGATTCTGATGGGCTTTCCTTTGTATGTGATTTGTTTTTTTTCTCTTAACTGCTTGTAGAACTGGAACTTTGTTCTTCTGTTGAGTTTCTGGAATCCTAACTATTATATGCCTATGTGTAGATTTTTTTAGATCAAGGCTATTTGGAGTCCTATATGCCTCACTTATCTGTATGTCAAGTTCTTTTCCCCTCCTTGGGAAGTTTTCTGCCATTACTTCTGTGAAGAGATTTTTTATGTCATCTGCACTCTCTCCTCTTTCTTCATTGACTCCAATCAGTCTTCTGTTATTCTTCTTTGCATCGTCTAGCGGCTGCTGGATTGATTTATCATGTTCCCTTATAATTTTGAAGCAATTTTTCTTTTCCTGGTCATTAATGGCAATCTTATCTTGTATATCTGAATTTCTGTCCTCACATTGGCTCATTCTCCTGTGTAGACTTTCAATGGAGTTTTTCATCTCCTGAAAATCTATTTGCATCTGTTTTATGGATTCCATTTGCTTCCTATGTTGGGATTCCATCATGTTCCTGAGCTCCTCTCTAGATTTATTAATCATGTCTTGCACTAGGAGCACAATTTCTCCTGTTATCTGAGAAATTATTTTTGATTTCATTTTTTCCAGATCCCCTTTTGTTGCCAGTTCAGTGGGTCCAGGTGGTTGAGTATCAGAGTGTTCCATCTCATTTCCTTTTGGGGTTGCTGTAGGTGATCTGGAAGTCTCATTTTGAGATTTATTTTTGTATTTTCTCATTTTGACTGGGTGGGCAGGGGGGCTGCTGTTGGTGCCCATGAAGCTCACCTCCTCTGAACTGGGAGAGGTGGGACAGGGGCTAGGAGAGGTGATAGGGATGGTGGTCTAGAAGCCCCTTCCTCTGGGCTGGGAGCTGCTGCAGGGATGGTGGCCGGGAAGCCCTTTCTTCTGGACCGGGAGCAGTGGGATAGCATCTCAGAAGCCCCTTCCTCTGGGCTGGGTGTGGTGGGCCAGACATCAGCCCAAAAGCCCTTTCCTCTGGGCTGGGAGTGGCGGGATGGATGTTGGCCAGGAAGCCCCTTCCTCTGGACCAGGAGCAGTGGGACAGCGGCTCAGAAGCCCCTACCTCTCGGCTGGGAGCCCCCTCCTCTGTGCTGGGAGCGGCATCAGGGATGGTGGCCTGGAAGCCCCTTCCTCTGGACCAGGAGCAATGGGACTGCAGCTCAGAAGCCCCTACCTCTGGGCCAGGAGTGGTGGGAAGGATCAGGAACTTTTTATTGTAGCCTTGAAGCTTAAGGAAGAATTTTTAAGCAAATGAGTTTCCCCATTGAGGGACCTGTCACCTCTGACTTAAAGTGTTTTGTCAAGTGGACCCTCTAAAAGATGTGTTTCTTGGGCCCTGGAAATAGTTGCGTTTTGTTTTGTTTTTAAGGAAAATCAAATCTCTGTTGTACTCATTTCACGTGGTGAGTTCCTACTGGCTTTGATAAAAGGAATGACTGTGACTAGGAAAATGAGCCTTCAGAAATTAAAGGGTATATGTACACATTTACAAGGAAGTTTATTAAATAATGTTAAGTATGGTATTTGTGGAGACCTTTTATAGCCCATTGATTAGCAGGTACTTTAGTTATAATAAAAACAGTATTGAGGAATTTAGTGTAGTAAATTTCACTTTTAATAGTGTTTGCAACTTTATAGGTATGTAGTGATGAGTTTACACCTTAAAGGAAAGAAGATTGTATTGAGAGTTGAATGGCTGAATAATTATGAAGGAATTGGATTTGATACTTATTTTGGGAGGGCCTTATGATGTGCTGATTGAAGTCAACACTTATATAAGTTGACTGTCTGGTTAAGGCATGGTTTTATGAGAATAAAAAGTGTGGAGGAAATTCCAGTATCAAAAAAGGGAGGGAGATCCTTGCTAGATGGTGGGATGGTATGCAGAGACTAGACAAGGCCATATATTGGATGTGACATTATAATTGGGTCCAGAAAATTTTCCATCTATGCATACAGGTGAGGAGAGAAGGCATTTTGGATAGAGAGAGCACCCTTAGCATCAGAGCAACTTGAACTAGTGAAGTTATGTTAGTGGTGGTAGATAGTGTTTAAAATGATTTAAATTCCTAGTTATGGAGTTTGGCCTTATTAAGGCCATCCTCATTAAGGATGTGGATCCATTGAAGTTTTCTGAGCTATGAGGCCAACATTGATTGATCCCATAAATACCGTGTCCTAGTGATAGCTTGTGTGGTTTTTGATTTGCATTGCCAGGCATCACATTAGCTGTTAGATGTTAACTCAGCTGAAGCAGAGGCAGGTCTGACGTCAGTGACAGCTGCTGCTGTCCATTGTCAGCCAAGGTCTACCTTTCATTTCCTTTCTAAAAACATTTCATATTGATACTGACAGTGATAGCTTCCATGTATGGATTAATTTCTGTTTTGCATGCACTGTGCTCAGTGACTCACCCTTACAGTAACTCTGAGGTGTATATATTATTAATCTCCATTTTGCAGAAGAGGAAATTGAAATTTAGCAGAAGCTGAATACCTTGCTCCCCATTACACAACTAGAGGAGTGGCAGAACTGGGGATTTGGACCCCAGGACTGTCCTATTTCAAATCCCATTTTCTTGATGCCACTAAATGCTGTCCTGTATGACATCTCTTATGATATCACAGTGCTAAGGTACCACTGTGAGCCTTGTTGCTTTTGGCATTGTTTGCTTCCAGGATGAATGTTCTTCTTTTGTTGAGCTCCCGGAGCTGTTACTGCTGTAGGTTTTGGAAGCCGAGAGTACGTCTCTGTTCTTGCCCATCTTACGTTTTTACGTCCTCAAGTGGGGAATCTCACACCTGTTTTTGTGTGACTGTTTAGCTGCCCATCTATGAGCAAGCTCATTTGTAAAATGGTAGTTTGGACTACATGACTTCTGAGACCCCCTCTGTAGCAGCCTTCTGTTCTTAGGGTTATTTATTAACAAGGAAGGAATTCTGGCATTGGAGTTCTGGGATACAAGTGAGAACATTACCAAAAAAAAATCCTGTCATTCTTTTCAATTCTGACTGATGATGCCACTCTTGGTAATAGTTATATTTATAAGCTTTCTAATAATCTGGGTTCACCAAACTTAATTTCTACTCGACACCAACAAACTACAGATGTGGCCACAACTTCTGAATTGCTTGAGTGTAGTGACCTTTTAGAGTAGCTTCCTTAGTCACTTTATACTTCTGGACCGTTTTTTTCCCTGCACATGTTTCCCGCAGTTTTTATCCATTCTTTCTTTTTGTCACCTGAACCTGGGTCCCTGATCCAGACCAGTCACATCAGAAAGTAGGGGATATAGGTAGCAAGCTCCTTGGTTGTGTCATGCCCTCAGGGCTGAGAACCAAGCTGTGTTCAGTGGGCCCACCTTGCCACTGTCTCCATGACCCCTTCCTTGCCTCTCCTTATCATGCTATCTTAATAAGCGCAGGGAGTATAGCATGGTGCCCATGTACTGTTTTATGTTTTCAGTTTTTAATGAGAATTTTATGTACATTGTAACTTTGTATCTTAAAATTTAATGCCAGTTAATTACAGTTAAAGCATAGTGCTGAAAGGGCTTTACCAATTTCTAAGAGGAGTTCAGATTGTCAAATTGTATACCCAGTAATTTTTTTTTTAAAGATACACAGTGTTTATAAAAACAGTTAAATGCACATCAAGTCAAAAAGAGGGAAAGATATAGAAGGCCCTCTGTATCTGTGGGTTTTGAATCTCTGGATTAAACCAACCATGGGTGGAAAGTTTTCAGACAAAAAATTATGTCTGTATTGAGACTTTTTCTTGTCATGATTCCCCAAACAATATAGTATAACAGCTATTTGCATAACATTTACATTGTATTTGGTATGGTAAGTAATCTAGAGATGATTTAAAATATATAGAGGATGTGTTCAGGTTTTATGCAAATAGTGCTCCATTTCACATAAGAGACTTGAGCCTTTGTGAATTTTGCTATCTGCAGAGGATCCTAGAACTAGTTCTGTGTGGGTCCTGAGGGACATCTTTGAATAATCAAATATTTAATGATTGTGAGTGATGAGACAAAGATTTTTTTTTTTTTTTTTTTTGGTACCGTGGATCGAACTCAGGTCCTTGCGCTTGCGAGGCAGGTGGCGAACCTACTGAGCTAAATCCCTGGTCCTTTTTTTTTGTTTTTATATGTATATTATCTTTTCTATAATGAGCATGCATTTCTCCTATATTTTTAAAAAGTCTGAAAAAGAAGATATATCCTAGACAAAGCAGAGATATGCAAATGTGTGCTATTTTTAACTTTTGAGGCTAAATTATTCCATATCCATAGGGATATTGGGAATAGTATCATACTGAGGAGGGCAAGTTAATAGCAAGGCCTGTGGTTTGCATCTTGTTATTTTTATTTTTGTTAATTATAGCTAAGCTAAACTTGTCTCATCTGGTGGTTGATATTTTGTTTGGTTGAACGAGTGAGTGTCATGAGACTATTAGTTCATAACAGGAGCACAAAAAGAGGATGACATTTGTTTTTAGTGCTAGTGGAGTAATTTCAATGATATCTGTAATCAGTGGTGTTTTCTGAAAAATTATTAAACTTAGAACAGAGTGTTAGCCTAGTATCTGATCAACTTTTTGCATTGGTTTGTTTATTGGAGTTTAACAGTTTTGGTGTGCATTTAAAATTTAAATAAGATATAGTTTCAACAAGTGATTTAAACCAAAACTTAACAGTAGTTATCTCCGTGTACTGCTGTCGAGTAATTTTAATAGTAACTAATGGATACTTAGTTTATGCTGTTAACTTTTCTGAGAATTTATGGCCAAATAATGGGAAAATGGCATTGTGTGGTGGTGTTTCCCTAAGACGGTTTCTTTTGAAATGCTGTTTGCTAATCTTCAGGGAAAATTTGTGAGCCTTCAATTATTACATTCTTATCCACAGAATGGACTAAAGTTGGCATCACATCCACATTCCTCATGGTTGCTAGAGGCAACACACTGATTTAATTTGTGCCCCTGTGGCAGACATTTTTTGAATAATTTTAGTCACTTTTTTCTCCTGCTACTTTTTACACTTCTTTCCCATCTCCTGTCTCCTCCCTTTGTCTGTCTCAACATTGCTGAGTCCTGAGGCATCAGTGCTGGTTGAAGAGAGTAGCATAATTGAAGGTCCAGGTGGTTTAGCCAGGGGACAGCAACCCATGTGTCCTGGCCTTTATGGGGGCAGTGAAAGATGGAGAGCTTTTTTTCATAGTTCAGTCTGTGGTGAGAGTTAGCTCCCTTATAGATTGGCTAAAATGAAAAATAAAACACCACCACCACCAGCACCAACAAAACACTGAACAAACTTTAGTTGGGTGTGTTTGCAACTTGATGTGGACCTTAAGAAAATGGACCCTAGGAGAACTGTACTTGGGGGATTTTGCATTCTTTTTCTCTAGAATTGAGATTTCTTCAAAGTGCTTTTCTCTACTATTTGTAGTTCCTGCTGTACCTTCCATAGTTTTACCATACTAACTGTTGTTTAACATGGAAGATCACCAGATGGATCAAATTCAGGTGTGGACATCTTTTCTCAGAGGTTAAGTGTCACAGAAGCCCAGGAATAGAATGGTTTGTTTTTTGCAAGAGCTAGTCAGGATGTGTGCTGGCTCTTGCAGGGCCAGCCCATTTATACTAGTGTGCAGTACGTGAGGGCTTTGGGATAGGGTGCTGTTTTGAACATCACTCTCACATGCATAAGCCATTTTTATATATTTGATTTGTAAGTACATACTCAGAGGGAGAGAAAAAGTATAATTCTTATACCATTGTGTCTAGATTTTATAATCTTTTTTTTAAAATGTAGAGTGGACACAAATATCTACCAGATATCTTCGAGAGCAGTTGGCCAAGATTTCTGACTTTTACCACATGGCCTCCAGCACGAGTGATGGCCCTATCCCTGTACCACCTGATGTAGAGCAAGCCATGAAGCAATGGGAGTATAATGAGAAGCTGGCATTTCACATGTTTCAGGTAATCTTTCCAAGTCATGCAAGGCTGTGTAGTGTTCTTTGAAAAGGAGAGCAAATGCTGTATAGTCATTTGTTACTTAGGATATGTTCTGAGAAATGTGTTCCTAGGCAATTTCATCATTATAGGGACATCATAGAGTGTACTTACATAGACCTAGATGGTGGAGCCTACTATATGCCTAGGTTCTATGGTACATACCAGTTGTATATGCAGTCGCTCATTGATGAGAACAGTATGCTAGTATATGTTGAAAACATTATGCTAGTGTATGTCTCAGTTGTGTTTTCTGGGCATTAAAATTCTATCTTTAAAAGAACTAATGTGTTCAGAGAAAGGAATCTGACATTTTTCACATTGCATCCAAGGTAACACATTTACTTTGAGAAGACACCATATTAAACATCTCTAGCTTTCACTGATATCAACTCTTTTAGTACCATCAATTACTTTGTAATTGTGCCAATAAATATAATCCTAAACCTTTTATGTTGTACAATTTGAATATATTTATTAAACAACATTCTTGTGGTGAAGCCACCTATCTTATAATATATCTCCTTTAGAATTATTTTACAGAATGGTCATCTTAATTTGGTTTAGCTACAGTTTAAAATGCAGACAGTTGCGGGGAGGGTTTAGGGGACTGAGAAATCACTGAACTTTCACCCAGGCAAGCTGATGTAAATCATACTGACCAGAAGAGGGCGCATGAGGTATTACTTGCCTCAATCTTTATTAGTGACAGAGTGGAAGTGTATTCTGCTAACCTCAAATTATTATTAGCAAAGGCTTTCAGTACCTGATATATTAAAGAGGAAAAGGAACTGTGGTTTCTAAATTTTCCTCTTAGAACCTTCATTATAATATTCATGGGGTGACTAACTTTTTGAGAGCTGAAAGTAGGAAAAAGTGTAATCTTTATGTGAAGTATTATTCTTATTCTTATTCTTATTATTCTTTTTTGGTACCAGGGATCAAACTCAGGACCTTGCGCTTGCGAGGCAGACTGTGGAACCACTTAGCTAAATCCCTGACCCTGCCTCTTAGTATCTTTAAAACTAGAAATTAAGAAGTAAATACCTAGTATGTCATATCAAATATGTTGTCACTGTAATTTTAAAATATGGCAAATAAGAGTTTATCAGTATATTGTTTTCACACAAGCAAATGAGAAGGGTTCCAGGAGACTCAGAGGAAGGGGAAATAAGTAGAGGAACCTAATAACCTCATGTTCAGGAACCTAATAACCTCAGTGAATGTAAACATTATATGTCATAACCATGAGCTCAGATTAATAATATTCACAAGAATGAAAATGGGGGAAAGGGGATTTAGAGGAGGAGGGAAGAAGGTAGAAGGGAAGAAAGGATTAAAAAAAAAGAAACAAGTATTATGTACCAGTACCTACTCCCCAAGATGATTGTAAACTGCGTGTACTGCAAACATCCACTAATAAAAAAATACATTTTCACACAAATCCTTGATAATCATAGTAGATCACTGGATACTTAGGAGTTACTAGGAGCATAGTAGGGTTTTGCCATAAGTACTAAGTTTGTTACTGGAATAGCCATAAAGTTCTAAGTGTCTTTCCCCAAAAAACATAGCCTTTTATTTCTATTTTTAAGATTCTTTTATTTTGTGAGTCATAATTAAAAGCTATAGTACAATATCAAATATATGCATAGAATGTCAAGAGAATGTATTTGTGTATGTGTGTATATGCATGTGCATATGAAGGCAATAGACAAGAGATGTTTATACAGTAAGACCCTGAATTAGAAACATTTGCATTGTGAACTTTCACAGAAACAGTACAAATGGACTTCGCATAACGAAATTCCTAGATGCAAACAAATTGTAGAAGTAGCTCTCTTGTCTGCCTGACATTGTCACAGTTGTGCTGCTATGTGCTTACTGTACAGTGAGATAGTGTACAGTAGTGCAGTGATTAGTCAGAGCCCAGGATATCTGGAAGCAAGAGGAAAAGCAGTGATATGGGGGGAATGCTAGGAAGTACAAAGCAATAACCTTGGAAACAAAAGTTAAAATAAATGATAATTGGACTAAGGGGAAAAGATGGTAGACGTTACTGTTTCTTATAACATGAGTTGTTCAACCACTGGCATGATTCTAAAGAATAAGGACAAGATCATGGAACATGTGAAGTCAACAATAATATCCAAAAAGCATGGTAAAGTGATAGAGGAGATGGAGAAACAACTTCTGAGTGTGTGGATGCAGGATCATCATCAGTGTCGATTCCCACTCAGCTTAATGCATTATTCAAGAAAAAGCTAAAAGCCTGTTGGAAAATTTAAAGAAAAAATAGGATGAACAGGGTGCATCTTTTACTGCCAGCCATGGATGGTTTAATAGATGCAAGGTTAGAGCCAACTGTACAACATAGAAGTAAGTGGCGAGGTTGTGAATGCAGATACCATAGCTGCCCAAGAATTTCCAGCAACACTTAAGAGAAATTATTATTATTTTTTAAATAAAATTTTTATTTATTTATTAATTTTTTTGGTACCGGGGATCGAACTCGGGTCCTTGCACTTGCACAGCAGGCGGCGAAACCACTGAGCTAAATTCCTGGCCCTTTAAGAGAAATTATTGATGAAGGTGCTTATTTACCCCGACAGGTTTTTAATGTCAAGACAGGACTGTACTGGAAGAGGATGCCAGAATGAGGTTACATCAGTAGAGAGGAAAAGTTAATGCCAGGCTTCAAAGCAGCAAAGAACAGACTTACTCTACTGTTGGGTAGCAATGTTTCCAGGAATATGAAACTAAGCCTCTCTTAATTTACCATTTAGAGAACCCAAGAGCCCTCAAAAACATAGCGAAGGGTTCTCTACCCATTATGTGGAAGAGTAACTCCAAAGCCTGGGTTGCACAAGCCATTTTCCAGGACTGCTTTTTCCACCACTTTATCCTAGAGATAAAGCAATACATATTTGGAGAAAGATATCTCATTCAACATTCTTTTGCTGCTTGACAATGCACCAAGTCACCCCCAATTCATGGATGACTTTCATCCCAATGTCAAAATAGTACATCTGCCACTGAATACTATGGCACTCATCCAACCTGTGGAACAAGGAGTTATTACGACTTTCAAGAAATATTTACATCACACTTTTTGCAAACAGGATGAAACAGAAACAACCTTGTGACAATTTTGGAAGGACTGTAACATCTACAAGGCCATAGACATTAGCTTTGCTTGGTGTAAGGTTTTGGCTGTCTCCATCCATGAATGGGGTTTGGAAGAACCTTTACCCAAAGCTTTTTCATGAAGTTCATGCACTTGGGAAGACGAGTAAGGAATCCAAGGAGGTCTTCAACAACTTAGTGACCCTTAGCAAGAAGCTGGAGCTAGATCTGCAAGAGGTCAACTTCACTGAAGTCCTTGCTTGTGCATCATGAGGCGTTTACTAATGAGAACCAGATGGAATTAGAGGCCAAAAGGAAGATGTAACTGAAGAACCAAAGAGATTCACAAGACAGGAAATGGCAAGGGAATTTTCTTTACTTGAAGAAGCACTGTTAGTTTTTGATGCACAGGACCCCAATGTAGAATGATGCACAAATATTTCAACAGCCATTCAGAATGGCATCCAGTGCTAGAGTCATCTATGATGAGAAAAAAAGTTACTACTCACATGTCACTGGATTGTTTTTTCGAGAGTAGACAGAACTAAATCATCAAATAAACTGTGTCATCAGCATCAGGTGTGAGTGAAATTCCCTCTTACCCTCCATCCCCTATTGCTGATGATCCTTCAGCCCCACCATCTTCCACCTACTCTCCCTCCTCCAGTCAGTAACTCTCTTCCTGTCAGTTAACTCCGTGTGATTCCCTACATGCCAGTTGTACTGTACCACCGTTTTAAGGTGACTGTATTAGTAAAAATAGTTTATTTACAGTATTTTTGTGGGTTTTTTTTAATGCTTTACATTGTATATTTGTGTCAGAGGTAAGACTCACTTTTTTGGACTTAGGAACGAATTCAACTTAGAAATGTTCTCCTGGAATGGAACTCATTCATAAGTTGGCAACTTACTGTAGTGTTTATGTCAACATTTAGTTGTCCTATCGGGGTGTCACTCAGTGCTAGAGGCACTTGGGTAGCAAGTGCAAGGCTCTGGGTTCTATCCTAGTACCAAGGGAAAAAAAATAAAGGTAGTGTTCTCCAGAGGAGCTATTTGGACATTTTGGATATTTGTGAAGATGGCTTGAGTTTTTAGTGTCGCCAGTTTGGGTTATTTATATGTTCTTTTACTATAAATTCCTTCCATGTCTTTATATATAAATGGGTCATTATATTGATTTTTAAGGGTGTATTTTTGTAAGTAGGTTGGAGTATCTAAAAGTCATTTTAAGTTAACAAAGGAGGTTATTAAAGGTGGGGTTTTCAAACCTTTGTTGAAATAATAAGAGCAATGCTGCTTTTCTTTGTAACTGTTACCATTAGCTAAGTTTCCTCCCTTGAGCATTAGTTCATATTCCCCATTATCCTTCCAGAAGCTTGATATGTTCAGGAAGTGTGAAAGGCTATGCATTCCCTTTTATTTTCAATTTAGAGTGAAGCAGATTACCAAAAACTAAATACAAAACCCTAAAGCAAACATACCAAAAACTTTAGTTCATTTTGTTCAGAAATTGAACTGTGATCAACAAGACCATGTTTCAGTATAACAATAAAACAATAGTGAAATTACATTTAAGGATAAGAGTAACAATGCCCTTTAAAAAGTTGGCTTTTCTGTAACACTGTTGTTGCAATTTTTCTTTGTTCATTTAAGGAAGGGATGCTAGAGAAGCATGAATATTTGACATGGATCCTGGATGTTTTAGAAAAGATCAGACCAATGGATGATGATCTTCTTAAACTTTTGTTACCACTAATGCTGCAGGTACAGTACATGTCACCTTGAGCCAGTTGGTTTTATAGGGAAGAAATTAATCTGATAAGAATAATTAGGCAATAAAGGTAGAAGAGGCAAAAAAGTCCCTTTGAAATGGAATGAAAAGAATGTCTTGATGCTACAACACATGAAGTGGTAAGAGGCTTCAAAGTTCTGGCAATCGTGTATCAGCTATGTTCATAGTTTTTATCTACGTGGAATCTCACCTGTGTTGAATATTCTTTTACATATGAGCTAAGCAAATAGCTCTTTAAATATTGTCTCTCCATTGACACAGATTACTGTGAAAGCAAATCACCTCTTTTGAAGAATATAGAGAATATTCTACATTCTTTTGATAATTCTTTATGTCTCTAGGTGTAGGAAACTTACTTTGATGATTTGTCTAAGATCTATTAAAGTGTAGGTTATATGGGTAAGTTTAACTTTTTTTAAGAAAAGTAATACATGAATTTGATAATTCAAATAACATGAAATCATACCAGCAGCAAGTGGTTCTCTCTCTCTCACCCTAGTGCTCTCACCAGGTGCTGAAGCAGAAGAGAGTCCTGAATGTCCTCCCCAAGAGGGTCTGTACAGGAGGATCTGTACCCGCACTCTCTGATCCAATAGCCAAATGAGCTGTGGAGCATTTGAGGTGTGACAGTATGAATGGAGATGTGCTCCAAGAGTAACATGCTCATCACATGTCAGATTTAGTATGGAAAAAGCATATACTATTAATACTTTTTATGTTGATCACATGGATAACTTTTTGGATATATTGGGCCAAATGCAACACATTGTTGTTTTAAATTTGTCTGTAATATTTTTTAATGGCTACTGGAAAATTTAAAATCACATTATATTTCTGCTGAACATACTGATTTATATAGTACTTTGGCAGATTTTGTTTTTTTGTAATGAAGAAAAATCTACATTAAGATAGTTGCTGGAGAAGTACAAGACATAACTGAAGTCTACTGTCCTTCTGTTCCTCAGTATTCAGATGAGTTTGTTCAGTCGGCCTACCTGTCTCGTCGTCTTGCCTACTTTTGTGCCCGGCGTCTTTCCCTGTTGCTGAGCGATAGCCCCAACCTCCTCGCTGCCCACTCACCCCACATGATGATAGGACCAAACAACTCGAGCATTGGGGCCCCCAGCCCTGGTCCCCCAGGCCCTGGCATGAGCCCCATGCAGCTGGCCTTCTCAGATTTCCTTTCCTGTGCACAGCACGGTCCCCTGGTTTACGGACTTAGTTGTATGTTGCAGGTAAGTTCATGGCCTGTGTTATTTTTATGTTAAAATTCAGTTGTGGAAAACAATTGGGCTGGGAATAGCACTTTCAGCTTTCATGTCAAAAAACTATTTTTTCTCACAAGCAAGTAATTTATATTGAAATTTTATGTTTTTTATTACTCTGTATTGGATCAAGTTGAGAGAAGATTTGTTGCATCTGTCTAGAAGAAAGTTATTGTGCTTGTCCTTTATTAGGGCCATTAAGCACTTCAATTAGAAATCTTTCAGGGACCCCACGGAAAAAGTCAGCTCTATTCTTATTCTTCTGGAAAGATAGCTTTTCCAGGCAGCATTTCCTTAGTTCACATCTTCAGTTAGTTGTGTCCTTGTGTTTCTTTCAAGTCTAAATCATTTATCAGGCTGTGGTCATCTCCCAGACATTGTTGCTTTTGCAGTCCTTGAACATCCAGCAATGTGCTGGTTGCTGGGGCCCATCCTTGTCAGGAGTAAAACACAGCCCCACCCTAGAGGAAGTTCACAGTTCAGGGTTCACATTTCTTGAGCTTTTAGTGGTTCTGACTCTTTTCTAAGGGCCATTTGGAACTAGAGTGGTCCTGAAGACATGGTCTCCACTCTGGTGGAGTTTTCTGTTCTGTTGGGAAGAGAGCATCATAAATGTGCAGTTCCTATAGACCATGAAGGGCTGATGGAGAGATGCACATGAGACTAAGGCAGCTGGAAGTGGAACTTGCAGCCCATTCTAAATTCAAGGAGACTTTCTGAGGGAAGTTTTTTAGGTGTTATGAGCTAAGGAATAAAAGTAAGAAGAGGTATGGTAAGGGTGTTCCTGGCAGTGGCACAATACAGGAAAAGGCCCAGAGAACTGATCGGTCAACTCATGTGCAAGTTGGTCTTCATGGAACCTAGAGTGTGAAGTCTGCTGGGCCTTGTGTTGGGATGTGATCAAAGGGTATTATGTAGGGAGTGACATTGTCTGTTGTACTTCACTTAGATGGTTTTGGCCATAGTAGGAGGAAGGCTTATGAGGGTGGGGAGGTAAGAAAGAAGGAGGCAGGCAAAGAACTCAGTTTGGAAGCATCTAGGTGAGGTCAGTTTTGGACTATTCAATGACAGTGGGCCCTCCATATCCATGGTTCATGTCTCTGGATTCAGCCAACCTGTATCAAATATACTCAGAAAAAAACTTCATTTATACTGAGAATATAAAGACTTTTTTCTTGTCACTAGTCCCTAAACAATATAGTATAGCTATTTACTTGGCATTTATATTGTATTATGTATTATGAGTAATCTCAGAATTATTAAAGTATGTACGAGGATTGCATAGATGCAAACACTACACTGTTTTATATAAGGGACTTGAGCATGTGCAAATTTTGGCATTTGTGAGGAGTGCTGTAACTATTCTGTCATAGATGCCAGATAATGTATTATATTTATTCTTAGGATCTCTAAATGAATATGTTCAAGAGATTGTTACATGTCTGATTCTGAAGTTGAGGGCAGAAAACTGGCCAGATGTGTGGTTTTGAATCATGAAGGCCCCTTGGCTGGTCACTACCCCGAGAAGGGTTGAGATTGTTTGAAGAGTTTTATTGAGGGAGGACCTATGGACCCAAAAGTCATGAGTGGTGAAGAGTTGAGCCAAGGGGAAGTTCAGAGAGGAGGCCAGGAAGGTTGGCCAGACTAGGAAAAGAACAGCAGGGAGAGTGTGTTATTCAGAAACACAGGTAATGACAGTAACAATATTGTTGCAGTTTTACTATCATATTAATGACATTATGTTCTAAGCACTGTTCTAAGTTGTGACATATATTATGTCACCTCTCAGAACCTGCCCATGACACATAGGGATGGTTTATGTTCTGATAACACCAATCATGAAACAGTGGCCCAGGTCACAGAGTGAGTCTCATAGCTGAAAATTTAGACCCAGACACTCTGATTCCAGAATCCACACTGAACCACTGTGCTAATAAACTGGAGGTTTCAAAAGGAGTTAGTAGTGGGTGGATGAAGTTGCTTCTCATGGTGTGGTGGTTGATAATCATCTTTTTAAGAGCCATTTCAATTGTATGATGGGTAAAAAGCCAGAGTAGGGTGGGTTGAGGAGTGATGGAGAATGAACAGAGAGTTCTAACTGTTCTTTTGAGAAG
This sequence comes from Heterocephalus glaber, assembly GCF_053883595.1. NCBI lineage: Eukaryota > Metazoa > Chordata > Mammalia > Rodentia > Bathyergidae > Heterocephalus > Heterocephalus glaber. The sequence goes on from NW_028258324.1 coordinate 28,077,427, forward strand.
TGTATATAAAGGGAAAAGAAGATGGTGGATCTTGGGTCGTGAAGGCTGCTGCTGAGTAGGGAAATATATGAATATACACAATACATTTTATATTTATTTATTTTGCAGTGCTCTGGATGAAATGCAGGGCTTCTCATGTATTAGTCAAGTGCTCTACGACTGAGCTATATCCCTAACTCTGGAGATTAAAGAAAACATTTTGTTTGTTTTCTGATGGGTAGATTTGAGCATATTTCTAAGCTAAGGGTAAGCTAGTAGAGAGAGAGAGTGAGTCTGGGAATAGGAGAGGAGGTGTGTTTGATAGATTAGTGTGCTGGATAGGGGAGGCTTTCAGCATTCAGAGAAGGGCTCCATTGTCGTTAGAAGCCAAGAACCCCACGTCCACCAGGCAGGAGGAAGGAGGTAGGGATGTAGACCAATGGAGACAGACGTATTGGTGGTGTTCAGGGATTTGCCTTTCTTCTCATCTGCCATCTGCTCTCCACGGGGATGCCTCCTAGGCTTCAGAATTTAGTTTTTATAATTAATTTCATATTTTTGAGAAAAGAACTATCACATTCACTCTCCAAGTTCACGAAGCTTGCTATTGAGTGGCATGATATCATATGCTTTAGACTATTTATAGGTCTGATTTTAAGCCTTACTCCACAGTTTAGTTTCCTATGTTGAAATATTAGCTAATAAATGATAATATTCTTTAATTTCTCAATGACTATACTCTTTCCCTTTCAAATGAATAGTTCTTAGTTTTTTCTTAAAGTTGAGAGTGGAAAAAATACATTTTAAATTCTTGAGGAAACTGTAATATAGCTATAAGGTATCATTTTTACTATTAAGCTATTGTTATGCTTTTCTCCTTCCTCTAAATGTCTGAATTTTTCCCACTTTGTTTCTAGACTGTCACTCTCTGTTGCCCAAGTGCCTTGGTGTGGAATTATTCCACAAATGAAAACAAGAGTGCAAATCCAGGCTCACCCCTGGATCTGCTGCAGATGGCCCCTTCCAGCCTCCCCATGCCTGGTGGTAACACAGCTTTCAATCAGCAGGTAGACTTCCCTGTCAGTGGTTTGAAAGGTTTTTGCATTCTCTAGAGGCATTGGGGGATGCTGGGCAAAGCCTGAGTGTTAGCATCTGAGATACTTGAATATCATTCCCAGTTCTGCCCCTCACTCTCCAGGTGACCTTAGGGTTTCTTTTGCCTCTTCCAACACAGAAGTCCATGAAGTTATTCCCTTCTGTTTACCTTTTCACTAGGCAGTTCTTGCCGAGTGTCCTGATACCTAGATGATAATTTCTGAGGTGATTCTAATACATAACCGTGACTCCTATAGTAGTAATTTGTGATATTTAGAAATTGTTTTACATTCTTGTTAGTGCTGCATTATTCATTTTAAGGATTTATGTAATGTGAACTGTAGGATTATGACTAATATTTGAAATATGATCCTTGTCTTTTACCAAGCAGTTTTTAAAATTACTAAAACATTGCTAGTTGTTTTCCCGCATAGATAGATGAATGGCTTACGGAGAGTGTTTTAGAATTTTTATCTCTCCTATGGTGTCCTAAAGAAAATGTGCATTAAATTGTTTTTGCAAGCATTTATTTTTATGTGCATTTATTACTGAAAGCTAGCATTGAATCACGACTTTTAAATTTTAAAAATGTACTTCTCAGGCAGCCAGCTATGGTTTTTATAATGCAGTCAAGATTGTCATTTACCATAAGATGCACTATCTGACATGATTTACACAGCCACTATGGCTTTCCAAGCTCAAGTTAATTAGAAGTGATTATCTTTCAGGTTCGGGCAAGGATTTATGAGGTAGAACAGCAGATAAAACAAAGAGGCCGTGCAGTGGAAGTTCGATGGTCTTTTGACAAGTGCCAAGAGTCGACAGCAGGTACAGAATGCAACAAGAGAATGAATGCTTTTGAGTATTGGACCTTATGTCATGTTTATAATTCCTGTAAAACACTCCATGGATAAGGAAGCTCTTTTTTTTTTTTTTTTTTTTTTTTGGTAAGGGTGCTCTTTTGAGAGAGCCCTTTGTGCTTTTTGAGAACATGGTTCAGTTTATGCCTTTTAGACCTGACTGTTGAGAATGTCAACTCTGGTTTTGTTGGCATTCCTTTGATAGTATATGCTGAGAATGATACCTTGTGAAAAATTCCCTTTACCTCACATAATGATAATTTTGTACCATGCTGTTCTGGTTTTATTTGGCCCCTTTAACTGCCTGTTTAATTTCTGCATCTAGGGGTGACTATTAGTCGGGTTTTACACACGTTGGAAGTCTTGGATCGTCACTGTTTTGACCGAACTGATTCCAGCAATTCAATGGAGACACTTTATCATAAGATTTTCTGGGCAAACCAAAACAAAGATAACCAAGAGGTAGTTAATGTTTCTTCTCTTCTTTTTGGCTTTTGGTTTTAAGCATATTTTCTTTTTCCTCATTCAGTAAACTCTGACAAAGCCTTTCCTATGAAGTGTATAATGTCTTATGAAAGCAAATACATTTTGAAACCTTTCTGTTGTTGGACTGAAATGACCCACTGTTATGAACCACCTAACAGTTTACCCCAAGCATCACTCAGGCAGTGTGTTTGTTTACATGCTACTCTTGTGAGCGTAGCTCTGGCAGGTGTCATTTCAAGAAGTCAATTCTCATGTTGAATAAACTTGATAAAATTGTTGTTTTTTTATCTCCTGTTATAAAAATTTAAAAATATGTAATTCATAGTCATCCTATATTTAAATAATTGGACTGTAAGTGGTTAAAAGAAATGTCCATGGATTGGTCTGCCTTGATACATTGATTGGATTTTTCTTGGTTGTTTCACCATCCTCCATTTTAGTTTTAGCAGAATATCTTTATCTAGCGATTGAACTTTATGCAATGTTTTGGCTTTAATTTAGGGTATGCATTTTAATATGCAGCACAGTAGAGGGCAGTATATGAATATTTGTGGTCATGGTCTTTGAAAAACCTTTAGACAGTGTATTAGTTCTCCAGAGAAACAGAACCGATAGAAAAAAAAGTGTGTGTCTGTGTGTATTTTTATATTTATATGTACTAGAGAAAGAAGTGACTGCTGTTGTCCACTGTGATCACAGAAGATGGTAAATGTGAAGTGTGCAGGGCAGGCTGGGCAAGTTGATGCTGCATTCTGGAGTCTGGCAGCCCAATTCCTTCATCTTCTGGGGACCTCAGTCTTCTCTTAGGGCTTTCAGCTGATTGAATGGGGCCCACCCACACTGCAGAGAATACTCTTTGCTGAAAGTTTACTGGTTTGCATATTAATCACATCTAGAAAATACTTTTGTGGTAACATTTAAACTAATGTTTGACCAAAGAATTGGTTATCATACCTGGCAGATTTTACATATAATCACAGACAGTTTTTATATTTTCCTAGCAAAACATTGCTTCATGAATGAGCTGATCTATTAACATAGGATTTTCAATTTTTTTTTTCCCCCAGTCTTACTTGGGAGAAATAAAAATTTCTCTTTTCACAATGAAAAATGCCTATGATATATCCAGCTTGTGATAAGCACCAGAAATACTGAAGTAAATCTTAGAATGCCTTTAAAAATACCTTAGTTAATTGATTATAAGTATCTTTGATTTTTAAACTAGTCTTTGGGAATGGATATGTGGAGAGAAAAGATGAAACAACAAAAACAACCCAAAACCTTGACTGTCTTTATGTGAGCCTGATACATAGTCCAGATTAGTCCTCTTTTGAAATAATTTGTGAGTCATCACCCTGCTTCTCAAGGATGCGGTTGAAGATGATGAGTGCCATGTAGAACCACAGTGTCGAGAACAGGGTATAGTTTGAGTGTATTTCTAACTGTTATGTGAGTTTCCTTAGAAATACTCTAGTGCTTCAGGAGAGCATACTGACTGAGTCTGCACAAGGCCCTGCTTAGCAAGGCAAATGATAGCACTACTTCTCTGCTTTTTTGGGGTGAAAATTTTAAAGTCCATCTCTTTGTAATAAAGACTTTCTTAGGCTTCAGGGTGGCTGAGATTTTAGTACATAGATGTACATTATTGGAAGAAAAGTAGGAGTCCCCAAATACCAAGGTGTCCTTTTGGATTGGTGAGTTTCCTGTGCTAAAAGTTGAATAGAAACTACATTGTTTCCTGGTGAGGGCTTTGCTAAGGTCTCAAAGCACTTTGGCCTTGTGGCTGTGTAACCTTCTAGTGAGTGAACTGGCCAACTTCAGAATTATTGCCTCATTTGCCTACAGAAACTCACATTACCCAGGAGCACTCTTACGGGAAGATGATAATGAAGGTGTCTTATAAAGGGCAGAGATTATGTTGTGAAGTTTCTGAATAAAATTACACTGTTTTCGGGGTTCTCTCTAATGATCACTTGTCTCCAGAGGAGATGTCCGAGAGGAGCCTGTGGGGTGCAAGGAGAAATTGGAAGTTCTGCTTAGAGCCCATACTTAAATGCTTCTTTTGTCTAGGTTTTATAACAGAGTTAATGCTGGCATAGGTATAGAATTTATAAATAAATGTGTATATTTAGAATTTTTCCTTAAAAAAACCTGTTGGAGCTGAAAGGGTTGAGTTTGTCTTGTTCTAATCCGAGCTTCCTCTAAGTGTGAGCCTTCTCTATCCAGCATGTGGAGGCTCCTTCCAGGAGAGGGCACCATGTGCCCAGGCTGAGTCCTGGACGTATTAGTGCCACACATCACTAGAAATGTTAGAGTTGCCCCATTTAGCAATATTTATGTCAGAGCATTGACTCAACTCTGGAGAGACCTGATGAAATGAGTAGTGGTTTTGTGGTTAATATGCTGTTTTATGAGTGAGATTAAAAAACTACATTTTAAATCTGTAATTCAGACTGATCATCTAATGTTAACCTGCCAGAAAGAATGTCTAAGTAGATCCTTTTATAATATTTAAAATTAAATTAATTTTTAAGATATGGCTTTAATATATTAGTGTGTATCAAGGTATGTGTATATATGCATACAAATGGCAAAGTTTTATTTCTATTTACTTTTTACCAGGAGTTTATTTTCTTCACTTCTTTTTTTTTTTTTGGTACTGGGGATTGAACTCGGGTCCTTGCGCTTGTGTAGCAGGCGTTGAAACCACTGAGCTAAATCCCCAGCCCTTCACTTCTAAGTACTTTATATAATTATGGAATTCGTGTGAGCTGCAGCACTGTGTTGACTCTAAGCAGCTTTGTGACCTTGAGCAAATTACCAAAGACTGGGTGCCTTAGCATCCTTGTTGAACAGGCATAGAGTACCTACTTGCCCTGTTCAACTCTAAGGAGACAGGCATTTTGAGTTTACAAAGCACTATATGGATGTATTTCAAAGATTATAGATAATGGTAATAAAATAGCAATCATTATTAGTATTGTAGTGGAAGAACCAATATGATTAAGCTATTCTCTGATAAGAAAGTGTATTAATTGATGTGGTTAGGATTCAGAAACCCATGTCACTTCTTTTAAATATATTTCATTTTTGGAGAAAATTTTTTTTGTCTCAGGATTGGGATAACATGATAGATAATAGAAACAATTACCAGCCTCTATTGCAATGTATTTGAGGCTTGCTCTTACTGGAAGTTGTATCTAGGTATGCTAAGGCTTTAGGTTGCATAACCTGTTTCCCACATCTGTGTGGAAAACTTGAACTTCACCCTACTTCCCTTTTCTTTGGAACTGATAAAGAGAAATTGGTTCCTCTCTACTTTCTTACAGAGAATGAGGACGGCATCTGTCCAGAGAGGTCTGAGGTTCAGAGTTGTATATGCAGTTGGTTTCTGTGTTTGGTGAAAGCCTGTTTCAAACTGCACTAGAAGGAGTGAAGGCACTGAGAGCTAGATCCTGTGTGTGGTGGTCTGGCCGACTCTGTGCCTCATGTGGAGGTGTTATACCTGTGGCTTGCTTTCACTAATTTCACATGGAATGCATTATTCCGTTACCCTTTTCCCTGTTACCCTCATATCCGTTATAGCTCGTGTAGGTCATGGCTTATGTACTACAGTGAGGAAATGAAAAAAAAAAAATCTCAAAAACCTTACTGTGTACTTATTTTAGTTCCGTGCTTCTTGATTTTCCACTCAGTGTAGTATGAAATATAAAAATTGCTGCATTTAGGTTCAGGACCCAGAAGTTTGTGTCCTGGAGTGTCCAACCGGGCTGTATAAGCAGGTGGTGGGCTTCTGAGTATAGGCTACCTGAGGTGGGGAGCTGGAAAATGGGGATGTCCTGCATAAAGAGGGCACCACCTCTCAGACTCTATTGTGGACTTAAGACTCCCTGTTGTCTGATCATCTGGCATTTCAAGAAAAGCTGGATGTCAAGATGTGTATGTAAACTTTCCCAGGACTTCAACATTGTGCCGGCTGAGCAATGTGTCTGCTGGCCATGTTTGTGCAGATGCCTGTCACTTCTCAGCTACTGGTACACACTCTCTACAGTATTTACCTGCTTATTTTCTTGCTTAGTGTTTCAGAGCCATTTCTTTTGGGTGAGGTAGTTGGAGAGAAGGAGTCTACCACCCATATGAGGTAGGTACTTGTCATGGGGCTGTGAGACCTGATTCCAAGTGCAGTGACAGGTCTGTCACTGTTGACCACAGCACTAAGCAGCAGGATGAGGGTGAGCTCAGCCTTGCAGAGCTCCCTGACCACTTCCTCCTGGCTTCTTGCCTTGGTTGTGGTGTGCAGGAAGGCAGAGGCAGATGTATCTTGAGGTCCCTTGGGGGGACATGGATAGAGAGAAGGTCTAGAGGTGGCAGGAAGAGCTGCCTTTCACTTCTCTCTCTGGGGCCCCTGGAAGCAAACTTTTTCCTGAATAATGAGAAGGCCAAACCAGCTGTGCCGGACAGAGTGCTCCAGATTAGGAGCACATCTGGGTTTCCTCTTCACTGCCCTTCATGCCATTACCAGTCAAAGCCTGGAAATGTACATGTCTGTTGCTTATATTTGTTTTATATTTGTTCATGTGGGTTTTTTGATTAGCAAGGTTCTTAAGGCCAGAAAATGTGCTTTACTCATGTTGGGCACAGAGCCTTCTGGGCCAGTTGGGGTTTGTATCACTGTGGTGTAAGAACTGCCTGACAACTATCATGTGAAAAAGAAAAACTTTGTTTCTGTCATGGCTATGCTTGCTCCACACTTGTCTTCCTGCAGTCCTGTAGCTTCATGGATAGAGGGTCTGTTTCTTCTGCTTACCCACATCGTCAGCTCTTGGCACCATGGATGGTGCTTGAAAGGTGTATGTGTGTATGTGTGTGTTTTCCTGTTCATTAAAAAGCTCTCGGTCAGATGTAGTGGCACACATCTGTAATCCCAGCACTCAGGAGGCTGTGAGTTTGATGCCAGCCTGGGCTCCATAGTAAGTTCAAGGCCAGCCTGAACCATGTAGTGGACCCTGTCTCCAAAAGAAAAAAAAAGCTGCTGGGGCAAAGGAGTGGAAGGTGGAACACCTTTGGCTTGGAAGGATAGGGTGAATACAGTATTGGCATTTCTATCAGTGTTACAGTGGTGTTATTCATAAATGAACTTTCAGATTTACAGGCTCAGATGTGCTAGTGGAATTAGGGGTGTGGCTGACAGGAGAGGTCTTAGCTTTAAAATTGACATAGTGTATTTCTTTTGATACTTGGACAATTCCCTCACACATGATGGGTCTCAGTTTCCTCATTTATAAAATGGACAATTTGCTGATAGTGCAAAAATAACATGAAACTAGATCAGTAAACTATTTAAATATTTATAGGGTTAGGGTTAGGTTGATGGGTATTTAATAATCACTTCGCGCTGTTTTCACTGACTGGTGTATTTGGAGACGCAGTTAAAAACACTGGAGAGATGGATGGAACATGATTGGCTTGATTATAATGGATTCCTTGTGGCTGCTGTATGTAGAATATCCACCTTGTAGTTCACTAACCTATAAGGCCTAGTGAAGGTCTGCCAGGCTTTTAATATGTTTTGATTTTCCAATCTCTACCATCAGCTGAAAAGCCGTTACTCAAGTGCTGTACTCATCAGTGAATTCATCTGTGATAATTCAGTAGCTGCATGTCCCATTAGGAGGTGGGTCCTGGCTGGAGGTGTTTTACGGGGGTGTGACCTGGAAGGGGGTATATTCTTATCCCCATCTCCTCCTTTCTCTTTCTCTGCTTTCTGGCCACCATAATGTGAGCAGCTTTCCTCTACCAGGCCCTTCTACTGTGCCATTTTTGGCTTGGAGCCAGCCAACTATGGCCTGAACTTACTGAAATTGTTAGCTAAAATAAACCTCTCCTCCTCTAAATTGTGGGTATCAGATCAAGTATTTTGTCCCAGTGATGGGAAAGTAACTAATACAAAGTTTATTAGCAGTATGTCAGTTGTATTAAAACATTGGGAAAACAAAATTGTGTGCCCAGGCATTTAGACTTTGTTGTTACTAAAAGAGTTAATAAAGTTAGTCCACTTAGGTTGGAGCGAGCCTCTTGATTTGCTTTTGAGCTTTTGTGGTAGTCACCTTTTTGTTGCTATAACAAATACTTGAGATAACCAAGTTATACAGAAAAGACTTATTTTAGCTTACAATTTAAGAGGTTTTTGTCTGTGATCAGTTGGCCCTGTTGCTTTAGATCTGTGGTAGCACATCATGACAGGAGCCCATAGTGGAGCCAGAAATGAGAGACGGGGAGGGAGACGTGTTATGTAGCATGGAATTCCACTGTCCCCATAGGAGCACTCCTACTAGGCCCCACCTCTTAAAGGTTCTCTCACCCGCCAATAGCACCATATTCTGGGGATCAAGCCTTTAACACAGGAACTCTTGGGGGATCCTTAAAAACCATAATAGCATGTAAGACTTTTCTCTTAACTTTTTTTTTGTTTTGGCATGCTTCTTATGTACCAGGTCTTACTTTAAGTGTCTTATGTCATCTTATTTTTCTCTGGCCTGTGATGCACATTTAAAAAAAATCCCTTTATAGATGAGGAAACCAGTGCTTCTGGAAGACGTGACACTGTCCAGCTCATATCCAACTTAGCGGGAGAACAGAGATTGGAATCATGAGTGGTTCCAGAACAACTCTTCACTAGTATATCCCAGTTACTACACTGCTTGAAAAGAAATATTTTATTTCAGCTAACAATAGAGTAGAACAAACAATCTTTAGATACAATTTTGGCAGAAGGAAAAAAGCAACTGTTGTAATTGCCATGAATAATTTCCCACAGACAGTATTAATTTTGGCACATTTGCTGTATGTGTGGGAATCTCTAAGTTTTAAAGCTTCTTTGCCAATTTTAACATAGTAAACATTATTAATGTAGAAAATTCAAATTCCAAATTTGGTCAACATCTCCTTTGTTTATACCATGGACTTTAGGCCAATTTAGATGTGAATTTGAATTGGTAAACACCAATGGTTGTGTTCATGGCTGGGGATCTTTAATATTCCCTTTATTATAGGTATGTTTTCTTTATTTCTCATAAAAGATAAATAGTTTCTTGTACGGTATTATGATGGTTTTGGAGATTGAATGTGACATTTTAATTATTTTAGGCATGAGACATGTACTTTTCTAGGACTTTTGGAAGTGTTTACTTTGTCATTATAATTCATCCCATGACTGACTGATCATGTGATTATGTATTTCTTAGAACTCCTTTATTTTCTCCATTTGTATTATTTACATGTTGATTTTTTTAAACGGAGGGATAGGAAACTTAATTTTTATTGCAGTATAAATAAACGACAATTAAATGTTTAGAAAGATTGTTTTGAATTTGCTGTTTTACATACATCATTTCTTTCCTTAGAAGTTAGAGCTGTACTATCTTTAACTGCTGCAAATTTTTAAAAAAGAAAGTTATTCTCACTTCCATGGCTTATGTTTTGTCTCTTAGATACAGTATTACAACATCCAAAGGCTGTCAGCATTGACTCTGTGGATGTGAGATTAGGAAAATTTACTTCATTCTCCACCAAAAAATCAGCCGTCCCAAACATGTTTAGGAAATGTACACATGAAAACGTTCATATGTGTAAAATTTATCAAACGTGAATATCATTTATATAACCTTCTGAGTTTGCGGTTAACAGGCTTAAGCTCATTACCTTTCATGGCGATTCTGGATAGTAGTACTCTTGCTGACTGTGTACTGTGGGCTTGTGTTCTGTTAGCAGTTAGACCACTTTTAGCTTATGTGACTCTGGAAATTCACCCAGCTCTCTGTAATGTGTCTCAGATTGCAACCATGACTAGTTAGTATCACTCTTCTGCATATTATTCCATATAGTTATAATGCTATAATATTGTTTTTTCATTTGTGACCATTTTGTTTGATGTTGACCAAGAGTGATTGATTTCATTTACAAAGATGTCATTTATAAACATATCCAGATTAAAGAGCTATTGAAAGGCTTTATTTAGCATTTGATCTCAAGTTGTTTTAGTTAGCTTTTGCTTACAGTCATGAATCATCAATTTTTTCCCTGTTTCCTTTAAAGGTATTATTTTATAATCTAGATAGTATATTAAGAAGTTTTTTATTTAAAAATAGCAAATAATCTCCCCAAATATCTTCTGACTTTTAAAAGAAGCCTGCCTCCCTGGTATGGTTGCCAATTAGCTTCCCTTTATTTACTAAAGAGTAGCAGACCTGTGGTTAACATCTACAGGTTATTGAATGATGGAGTAAGCCTAACTTCATCTTGCCTGTTTCCCTTCTCCTGAAAAGAATAATATGGCAGATCCCCCTTGTGATGAAAACCTTCTTTTACATTTGCAGTATCTTTGCAGGAGAGGGGGGTAATTGAATCCAGGGCCTTTGCACAGAGCTGTGTCTGCAGCCCTTTTCATTTTTTGAGACAAGGTCTCACTTAGTTGCTAAATTGCCCAGGCTTGAACTAGCAGTCCTCATGCTTTAGCCTTCCAGAGTCCAGGGATTGCAGGTGTGTGCCACTAGACCCAGCTCACATTTGCAGTATCCTTATTACGGTGTAGATAGAACCATTCATGATAATTAATTTGCTGCAGAACTAGTGGTTTCACTATTTTAACACTGGGGATGTGCTCCAAATTCATTAGGTCAGATTAGCTATACTGTTATTTGAAAGACCTTAATGAGTTTTAGATTTTGTGTCTATTTATCTCGTCCTATTCTTATGATATGTTACCTCTTATGATTGTTATACACACAGTACACGAATGCCTTTTTGATTTTAATAAGTCTTTTTTTTTAGCTCACAGCTTGAATTCCTATCTTATTTTCCTGCCCAAAAGGGGAGCATTTGGTATAAGAGCTTCCTCTGTAAGCAGTATACCTTGGTTTTTCACACAGTTATGTGATATAGCAGCTTTCAGACATTGACAAGTTAACCTTTAGGCCTTAGTTTTTTCAACTGTAAAATTATAGGTTTGTTGTTAAAGCACTAGAACAGGGAATGCCATATAACAAACACATTATATAGACCTGTAGTGAGACTGTTAATTTTGCTCCATATTCTTTGGGTGTTTTCTTAGGCATTTAGGTACATGTATATGAGCAGTTAACAACTACAAAAGGTTGGAGGACATAAATGGAATTGGACTGTACATAATTTGCAAGATCTTTTAATGTTTTTCTTCCACTGATTAGTATTATCTATTACTTTTTGTGTATTTTGTTTAGGTTTTGATGGCCAATTCTCTTGCTAGTTCTAATAGTTTTCTACATAATTCTCTTGAGTTAGTGGGAAAACTAATCATTCTATGCAAACTTTAGAAATGTTGCCATATCCTGTGAAGTACTTATTCCTTTCTTTTTTTTTTGCTCACCAATTCTACCAGAGTAGGGCAATTAGTAAATGCCAGTGGTGCTAAGTAATATTGTTAAGGTAATCACTCTTGACTCATTAGCATAGGAATAGGAATGCTTCTACTATTTCATACTTAACTGTTGGATTAAAGCAGATATTTTCCCATATTAAGTAAATGCACCTGTAAACTTTACCCTATTTTTTTTTCCTTTGGTTTTATACAGCACCAGTGTGTTGTTTTTATCCTTTGATTAAATAATATGTATTGAACCTATTCTGTGCCCATCACTCTATTAGGTGCTGAAATTAAGACCGTGAAAGAGACAAATGTCTGCTCTGTATAAGCATCTACCAAGTATTAGTGACAGAACGAAGTCTGTTGTCATGCATCCCTTAGCTTTAATTTTCTGTTTGTTAGTTAGAAGTCTGGCCTGTTGTAAATAGAACTCAGGGCTGGACCAGAGGGTGATAGTAGCTGACTGTAGTGTGGCAGCTGCAGGCTTCCTGACACCTGTGGGAGCCACGTTGGAGATCTCTGCCTAATTGTGGTGCTTTTTGTGCTTCATGTGATTCCAGTTCACTCAAGGGTAAGGAGTAAGCAGCAAGGTACAGCGGAAAGTATAGGCTTAGTGGTGTTAATCCCGAGTTCTTCCACTTTCTCTCCCGGTGCTCTTTTTGCCCATCTTATATAACTTTCCGAACCTCAGTTTTCTTATCTGTAAAATGTGAATGGCAACACCTATCTTTAGTTTGTCATTAAAATAAGAGATTATTTATGTAGAGCACCACAACTTGTTCAGTATTTTCTATTATACTGTTTCTACGTGTGGTTGGAATTTGAAACTGTAGTTATTAGTAATGATTACTTGTTTTAATTTATGCTGGGGCTAGACTCTATAGATTAGTACCCTTTTTTGGTGACTTTACTTTTATATGCTATAATTCAATTTGTGCCCCTCCCAGTAATTTTTGGGTATCCCATTTGCTACAAGCTAGTGGCTTCATACTATAGATTGTTCACCAATTTCTTATTGTCCATTATAAAGCACCAATATGACAGACTGCCAGTTAATGCCCCCGAAGACCCCATCGCTCCTTACTATAGTGTTTGGGATAGTGAAGCACTTTGCTTTTGTAGTGCTCTGTGGTGTGCTTCCTGCTGGGTATCTGCAGCTAGTAGCTGGAGATCTAATGGCCACAAAGATATGTTGTGAAAGGTGAGTATTATGTATGAGTACATGGTATAACACAAGTGAGCATATTACTCGGAGGCCATATATTCTTAGGGTGGTGCCAAGAGAGGCCAGAGAAGCTTAAGACCTCTTGCAGAAGGTGACTGTGTATCCTGGAGGAATAGTTATTTCACCTTCCCAGGTCCTTGTCATATACAAGTTTAATTCTACCCATGTGTTTCATTTCATAAAAACTATGTTGTGACAAGAGTGCCATCATTTGATCTTGGATACAATATTGACATTTTTTATGTTTGGTTTCTTTATATGTGAATTGGGGATAATAATAATAACCAGTTCATAGTTTGTGAAGATTAAAAGAAATTGTTCCTGGAACACATTTATTGTAGTGTATAAATGTAAACTGAGTAAGCACATAATTAATGTCAATTATCTTTATGCCTGCTACTTTAAAATTGCTAAGCTTTTGACATTAGGAATTTTAACAGTTATTAAGGTCATACTGTTATTTTCTGTTTTAAATTTTCGTTAGAAGTGACAAAAAGATTTACATGTAAATTCAAGAATTTTGAGTTATTTTTGTTGTGTCCAAAGGGACAGTTTTAAATTCTTGATTTCAGTTATAACCAGAATAAACAATAAATATTGCAGAAAATCTATTCTGAATAATAATATTTTAATTACCTGAGAATGGTTAAGAGGAAGCCTACTTTAGCATACTAAAAATTTTATAAGATTGAGGACAGGACTTTGCACCTACTGAGTACCTGATTTTTTTTTTTTTTCTTGTATTCAAAGAATTACTTAAAGATTACTGCCAGTCAGAGGGCACATCCAGAGTCACAGTAAAGCCGAGTGGATGGGCACTATGATTTCCGTCCCTGCCTTGACCCACCTGGGTGTAGGGAGGAGCAGTGCCCCTACTTCCTCTGTGGGGATTGCTCCTGGAAGGAGGCACAAGTGGGCGAGAGGGAGTGGCCACTGTGTGAGGGCTGAGGACTCCCTGAGAGGAGAGAGTTGGGATTTGCTGCTGGCTGTGCATCTTCAGCCTCTTTTTTCTGCATTCACTGCAAGCTTTTCCCATCTGCTTTTATTTGTACATCTTTAGTCATGTGTTGAAATACACCCATTTGTCTGCAGAAAAACAAAATCAAAACAAGACAACAAACATTCCCATAGTTCCATTGCTGAAGCCACATTTTCTCACCTGTGAACCACTCTTATGGACCATTCTCTGCTTGTGAGGTCAGCAGCTTTTCTCAGAGTTGATCTGTTATATGCCTCTTCAACTCTGGGGGATCTTTATTTGCCAGTTCTTGATACTAGGATGAGTAGTGATTTGGTAGCATACCATACTAAGGCATGTACATCTGTCTTTTTACTTTAGGATTTTTTTGGGGGGGCTGTTTTTCCAAAGATAGAATTATTGTAGCAAATCATGTGAACTTTTTAAAAGATTTTTGTTATATAATGGAAATTACATCTGGAAGAGCAATACTAATTTTTATTCCTGCAAAGGAATTCATGAAAATATATTTATGTCTGGTGCCTAGAAGGGGGCTTGGCAACAGAAGGTCCTCAATAAATATTTACCAAATGAATTAATAAGTAAATGAATGAAGGAGACCACCTGTTTCATGACAGTCCTCCATGAGATGTTAAATTGTTTTTTAGATTCAGAATTTTTATTGTAGCTTTCTTATATTTGCCATTCAACTACCAGTCCTGTGCTCCTGTAGTTACTAGAATCCCAACCATGTTTGCTACCCTGTCTTTTTCCTTAAAACTATTTTGAATTAATTCCTCATTGCTGCGGAAATGTTACTAAAATTTGGTGGCTTAGAACTGCACAGAGCAGTCTCTTATGGTTTGGGAAGTTAGGTTCTTACTAGGCTATAATCTAAGGATCCTTCATGTCTGTTGGTTCTGGAGCCTTTTGTGGGAGAATCTCTCGCTTTTCTTTTCCCAGTTTCTAGAAGCTGTCTGCCTTCTTTAGCTTATCATCCCTTCATCCAAATTCAAAGCCAACATCAGAGCATCTTCGGATCGGACTTTGACACCTGCTTCTATTGTCATACTTCTTGATTCTCCTGCACTCTGTCCCTTATAAGCACCCCTGTGATTCTCCTGGACTCACCCAAATCTAGGACAATGCTCCCATCTCAAGTTCCTTAACTTACTCACATCTTCAGAGTGCCTCTTGCTTTTTCACATAACATATTCATAGGTCCTGAGATGACCATGTGAGTGTCTTAGATGTTGGTGGGTCATTAGTCTGCCTACCTGATACTTATTTCTCTTTTTGTTCACCTCTATTTAGAAACTTAACTAATTCAACATTTTTCTAGAAAGCTACTTATTAAAGGATATAGAGTAATAATGCTCTTCAGTATTTCCTCTAGTCCTGTGTATGTGTGTGTGTGTGTGTATATATATATATACACACACACACACACACACACATATGTATGTATTGTGTCCCACTTGTTGTATCATTGAAGGTAGCGGCTGTATCTAGTTCCTTTTCTGAACTACCAGATTACCTTCAATTCTTGCCTTGATGCTACTATGTGTTAAATAACTTTTCAATTTTGCTTTACAGTTTTAGTTGTTTTGAAAAAAGGAGCTGTATATTTTTAGAAATTTGACTTTTAGAAAGAGAATTCATTTCGACTTACATATTTGAAATTGTTACAGTTATTGGAATTAATTTGTAAGTTAGCACCCAACAGAGAAATAAAAACTATTCCCCTTCCCTTCCTTTTTATTTAGTTTGCAGTGCTGTGGATTAAACCCAGGGCCTTGTGTATTTCTAATAATTTTTAAGAACTTGGTTATTGCAGAGCAGTGTAGAGGGCATGAGACAGGGAATGTCACCCATGAATGTCAGTACATGCATTGAACATTATGATGGAGTGTACCTTGGAACTAATGTTTAGGGCCAAATAATTCTCTTTTTAAAATTTATAAATAATGGAATCCAGATAAGACTTCTTGTTTAATCTACTTAAAATGGGGACAAACAGTTCAAATAGTTGGGAGAAAATGTTTGAATGGGACATAATCTTTGAATGCAAAAACTTTAAACATTTACTTTGCAATTTATAGATAATTTTTAATAAATAGTGATAAAATACAGAACAAACATATAATATGTAATTCATATTGCAGAAAAGATATGTATTCAAATAAGAATTATGTGACCTGTGTTTCCAGGATGATTTTCTGAGTTAGTATAAGTCACACATTAACTTTGGTAAACCTTCCTGTTTCGCCTAGAATGAACTCAGAGCCTGCCTGTCACTCCATCCCCACTCTTCCAGTAGTCTAAGGAAAGGGTAGCACCATTTGGCAGGATGTTCGATATTCACAAAGGAGTGGACTTTGCATTCTTGGAATCTGGCCAGCCTTGGAAAATATTTACTGTTTAAAATGGACTTTGAGATTATAATTGATGTGAAGGGAAGAAAATTCCTGTGCTAACATTTTATGTTTCAAAATATTCAATTCTTTTTCTGCAGCATTGTTCTCAGTGTATTGATGTATGATTTTCTAAATTCACGTAATTCCTAACAACTGGAAACTGTAGAAGGTAGGCTACGGGCCCATCTGAATGTTCAGAGTGCAGATGTCCATTAGTGGGACACGTGGATGCTTGTGTCCTGTGAATGCCAGAGGTGTCTGTTGGTGGTTGGGCTCAGATCATTTTTTCTCCACATGATTAATATGTTTCCTTGCTTTACAGTTATGTTTTCCTGTCTAGAAGAATAGCTTTTTGAGAATAAGGACCAGATTTCTAAAATGTTTGTTGTCTCAGTACCTAGTATCATAGGTTCTTGAAGCCTTGACTGAATGCTTTTGGATATGAACTGACTTTTTCCTGGGAATTGTTTTTGGTCACATTATCTCAAACATGTGGCCATATCTAGATGTGTTCCAAGAAGTCTTTGCTTGTGTGTGTACTTTTCTTTGCATCTCTAGGTCAGGCAGAGCCTGGTACTTGTATGTTGGATGAGTCAAATCATTGAAAGACACTGTACTCTTTTTATGATCATTGAGTTTTGATGAATCTGTTTCAAAAAATTATGAACCAAAGCCCTTTAACACGGATTTGGAATTCCAGTAGATGTTTTATAAATTTAATTTCCTTCCATGAACAAATCTCAGAGACATAGAGACAGACAAGGTTTGGTTGGTTTGACTACATTATTAAAATAGTAAGAAACTATCTTTTCTATTCCAGAGTATCAACCAGTTTCTCCAGTAAGTTATTTTTCTTCAATTTTTAACTAATTTTTTTGAGAGGATTTCTAGTTGATTTGAAATTGAATGACTTTTAAAAGTTCTTTATTCATTTCTTTTTGAAAAACTATTTTGTCACAAGATTGTTTGCAGAAATCCTTTTTTAAATTAAAAAAATTTATTAATACATTTTTTGTGGTATATAATATTTACATTCATCATGAGTTGGTACATGTACATATCACATTTTAATTCTTTTTACTTCCCCTTCCCCATCCCTGTCTTTCTTTACCTCCCTTTTTCTTTTTCCCCTCCCTCTCATCTGATTTGCAAAAGATCAGTCACTTTTAAAACCATCTGGAGTTTTGTGATAGAGCTAGGCTTCATCTGTTTTTATTTATTTATTTTTATTTCTTTGATTTTTTGAGACAAGGTCTCACTATGTAGTTCAGTCTGGTCTTGAACTCACTGTGTAGCCCACGCTGGCCTTGAACTCATGATGATCCTTTTGCCTCAGCCTCCCAAGTGCTGATAATACAGGTATGTGCCATATCTGGTGTTCTTAGGGTTCATCTTCTGAATCACCATACAAGGACATTGTACTGTGGATGTTTAAAAAATATGTATGTTATTTCTTTAGTCTAAAAACTAGTCATTCAAAATTTACAATATATACAAAAGTATAAAATGCAAGTCACATTTGTGAATTTTATTTTAATCAAACATGTTTAAAAAATGTAGAAACTAAATACATTCTTTCAAATCAGACGATTATATAATTCAGGTTATCATTAGCACTTTTATGTAAGTCACTGTCATAATAATTTCTAGCAGGTCCCCAAAGAATAATTTTGCTAAATTTAATGTAGCATTGTGGACTTGCAGTCAATTAGTGAAATAAGGACATGAACAAGTAAAAGGAAGATCATTGTAATTTAACCAGATAAAATTTTGTTTTTACAAAATAAATTAGTTGCTTTGAATGATAATACACTTAAAGGAATGAGGGTATATGAATTTAGGAAAGCAAAAATGTCTCTGAATGTTTTTCTTGCATATCCAGAAACATTTTGGAAATTACAAAAAGCTGATTGAAAAATGAATGTGAATTTTTTACGAGTTATAACAATGCTTCTTATTTTCTTCTTAAGGAGCGGTAGGAGTGCTATTGGATTTACGCTGTAACAGTCACTCAGTATTTGCCTTAAGTTAGAATCAGTTGTTTTATATATATATATATATATATATATATATATATATTTATTATTATTTTTTTTTAAGTACAAAACAACTCTTCATAGATTTTCTTAAAAGGGAATCTGTAAGTGGCATTTTTCCTCACATTTTCCCCTGACCCCCTCATTCACTCAGTGATTTATGTGATTACAGAGTACATGCAGGCACTAAGGGCACAGCAGCAAGGAAACCAGCTCCTATTTCATGGTGCTTACCAGCCACTTAGTGAGGGCATGCAGATAGTGAAATTATACTTCAGTGAATCCTCAAGACCCAGCACAGAGAAGATGACAGGCTGTGAAGCTCTGTGGAAGAGCAGGCCAGAGGAAAGGAGCAGACAACACTGGGGTTCAGTATGGGGATGCACTTGGTGTGCTCGAGGAACTCCAGTGTAGCTAGAGTAGTTTCTGAAGGTGACACCATTCTGGCCTGAATGGTGGTAGCTTTCCTAAGAGAAAGTACCAAGGACAAGAAAGGGATTTGAAGCAGAGGTGAGTGTAGTTTAGGATCAATTGGATTTCCAGTGCTGTGGAACAGCAGGTAGAGATGTTCTAGGGCTGCTGACAGTGATATGGGTTGCAGTAGCGTTCAGGAGATTTTGGGCTCCAGGTGAGGAGTTGGCCTTTGGTTTTCATCACAGTTGAAATGATAACTCCTTTCAGGTTTCTGTCAGGGTGAAATAAGGTTGCCTGTGTAAATAAGCTTGGACACAAGGTGTGGCACACAGGTCATGTAAGTGGAGGTTATAATACTGTACCTCAAGGCAGCAGGAGGGTATTTGATTTCCACTATATTTAGATGGGCCTCTTCTGTTCTTTACATTTATTTCCATTTATCAGACATTTTTTTTCTTCCAAGACAAATGTATGGTTTTCTTTTTTCAAAATACATTTTTTTTTCTTTTACATTATAGAAGCACAAAATGAAAAATTTCCTATATCCTTTCATCTGGATCAAACCACTGGTAACAGTGTGACTCAGCCAGGCATGGTGGCACTTGCCTGTAATCTCAACACTCAGGAGGCTGAGGCAAGAGGATCTTCTTGAGTTCAAGGCCAGTGTGAACTACATAGGAAGACACAGTCTCAAACCAAACCAAACCACCAGTGTGACTCTCTAAAAGTACATTTCATGGCCACATCTTCCAAAATGGGGCTCAGTTAGAGTTTTGGTTCTAGTCTTTTGAGGAGTGTAACTTTTTTAGCAATGGAATGTGCCTTCCTGTCTTTCACAGTGTCTGACACTCATGCCCATTCTGGGCACTTGGATTAGATTTCTTGTCTTTCTGCTTTTTTGTCATCATTTCTATTTTGAGTGCACACATTGCTTAATTTGTTAATCTTCAATGTAATGAGTTTATGTGTATTTATATTTCCCAAAGAGATGATGTGGACATGCTAGCTGTTATTTAGCTTATGAAGGGTTTATGGTCATGTGAATTGTTTTAATCTCCCTTTTTTGTAGTTCATTCAGTAAATTTATGCCTTACCATTTTAACCCATGTTAAATCTCATATAATATTTTTAGTGTGAAAAGAAAAAAATAAACTCTTAGGTCTGCAGGTACTGACAGTAGAGTGAAGTACTTGTACTTTGTAACAAGTACTTGATTATTCTTTTATAGCATCTTTTTATCTGATTTTGAAGATGCACTTAAAAATATCAGTAAGATGCACATTATTGGTTAGAGTAATAAAAACTGATAGCAGTGCTTTTGGAGTAACTTACCTTATTTTAAATCTAAGCATGTGGCACTTCACTAATTGGCTTTAAATGTTTTTTATTTTTCTGTGGGTAAGTTTGAATCCAGGTAGAAAGTCTTCCTGGTTTGCTTTCTTTTTTGATATCATGCTCAAAATTTATTATTTTTAATAGAATTATTTCCCCTTGTATTAAGAGACTGAGAGCATCATTTTGAAATCTGCCCCAGATTACTTTTTGTTTTATTTTATTTTGAGTCAACATGTGTTTAAATCACCACATTTGGGATTAGATGAGTAAAAATCTTAGAATAAATGATTTTCATGGTTTGAATTGTTTGCTAGGATCAAAAGCTGATCTTGGTTTCTCAGATGATACTGGGTTTTTCAGATGCCTTCTCAGGGTCACAAATCTAAAACAGGCTAAATTTATGTGTGTATATATATATTCTTCCACAGAGAGTGCTCATACTGTGTCATAATCTTATTTGAGTTTGTGAATTCTAAAATGCTAAGAATTTTTCATGTGGTATGTAAGTGCTGATAGTGTGATGATCTACTTTCCTATCATAATGCTTATACACGTGGGAAAATCTTAAAACTTTGCAGTTGATACTACATTCCTTGACAGAGATACTCTGAAGGAGAAGGACAGATTGCATGGAAGCACAGTTTCTCTGCCACCATTCCTCCCCAACCATGC
Source organism: Heterocephalus glaber (assembly GCF_053883595.1). Lineage (NCBI taxonomy): Eukaryota > Metazoa > Chordata > Mammalia > Rodentia > Bathyergidae > Heterocephalus > Heterocephalus glaber. The sequence goes on from NW_028258324.1 coordinate 28,098,304, forward strand.
TCCACCGTGATGCATGTCCCTGAAGTCTCCTTGTCCTCAGTCATTGTAGCCCATTCTTAGGCTGATGATGTGGACACCAGGATGAGGCCTGCAAAGACCCAATGTACTTTGTTAACTGTGTCTGCTTTTAATTATTTGTTCTTTTTGATGCTTGGCTGTCATTTTTCATGCTTATTGTTTCTGATGGAATGTGTATTTTACCAGCATTTCATTCTCTTCCTTCTGATTTCTTATTGAATGGAGTCATTTGATAACCCAGCCTGATAATATCATGCATGCATAAGGTCCTGATCAGGGTCCTGGTGTGACAGTTGAAGGCAGTACTGAGACTTACTTTGTAACAGCTGTTCTTGGTGGTCAGTGGTCATTTTCCCTTTCTTTTTATTTTGAAATTGAATTCTAGAGGATTGAAGGGACAAGGTTATGACTGTATAAATGAAGTCATCTATAAGAAAACAAATTCTCTTAGAATTGTCACAGATTCAGTGAGTGTGATTTCTAAGTGATTTCCTTCCTTATGACTAATCCTTTACTCTTCACACTTCAGAAGCCCAGTCTAAAACTCCTTTAATAAAATATGGGGAAAAAGCTTTGAAGCTTAAGGTACTCCATTGTTTTCTTCTTGACCCTGTTGGGAGAACATTTCATTTGATATGGCTGGTACCTGTTTCTCTTGGTCATTAGGTTGCCCCCAACGATGAAGCTGTGGTGATGCTGTTGTGTGAGTGGGCTGTGAGCTGCAAACGGTCAGGCAAGCACAGGGCCATGGCGGTGGCCAAACTCTTGGAGAAGAGGCAAGCAGAAATCGAGGCAGAGGTGGGTCCACTTTTTTTTCTACTTGCTGAATGTTGTAGTCTAAACATACTGTTGAGGAATACACTTTTATCTTCATTATGCTCTTTTTCTCTTGAGAAAGAAGGGGATGTACAAATTTAGTAGGATCCCTCTATATTGGTACAGCCAATACTTTGTATTCTTGACTAAAAAATGTCTTAAAACAGCATCTAATTTAGTACAAGGAAATCTGATTTTGTGAGATTGATACATAGATAATATGCACAGACATTTTCACAAACAAACGTATGTAATATATACCAACTTTTGAAACTTAAAATGGTTTTGGAAATACTTTCTTGAGGCAATTATGATTATGAGATTATAGATACCAATTTGTTAGTTTTTCGGGTTATAGTCTAGCCCCAGAGATGGCCATTAAAGCCTCAGACATAAATTGTAAAAGAAAAAAGAACGCTAACCTCATCAACATTAGCTTTTGTTGGAGGGAAAATTCCCAAGTAGGCCTTCCTTTCTGCCCACTTGGAAATTTTGTAGTAGAAGTAACCATAGGGAATGTGTGTATGATCTGACAAGGACCTCAGCATCTCTCACCCAGACAACTTCCCCTTCTGCCTATCTCTCCACTGGTTCTCTTGGCCTGTGTTACTCTACACAGCTGCCAGAGTGATCTTTTAGAAATTTAAATAGAACACAGTATCCCTTTACTAAAACTCTTGGAGGGCATTACCAAGGCCCACAGAGCCTCCCATTACCTGGCCTGTGTGGCTTTTCCACTTTGTCTTGTACTTTTCTCTTTGGGTCATAGCTGTATCCCTAATCTTGGTCTTTCTGTTCCTCTAACACAAAACTCACTTTATTTTGGGGACTTTGTTGTTGCTGTTCCTTCTAGGTGTCAGATTCTGCTCTCCAATCTTCCCATGCCCAGCTTCTCTCTAGCATTCTCATTTCAGGAAGTGCCACTTCCGATGTAGCATCCCTAGCACAAGGAACACCTGCTCAGGAAGGTCTTCCACTACCTGAAATTCACAGTACCCATTCACCAGCTGCTCTTTGTCACATCACTCTTTTATTTTCTTCATTGCTGTGTGCATTAATTAATTAGTTAATTTGTTCATTGTTTGTTGCTTGCTTTTTCCCATTAGATACGAGCTTGACAACAGTAACCATGCCCATCACACAGTGCATTGTAGATGTTCAGAAGATGTTTATTGTGTAAATGGACGAACATAGCTGGCTCTCTGATTGCTCATAATACACTAACTTCCTATGAATGTATTTAAAAATGAAATAAGAACATTTGCATGGGCCTTTTTTTCCCCTCTTATTGGAAAAGCTGTATTCATCATGCACAAAATCCCATTGTTGAAAGTGGGACTTGAAGATATCAATTAAGGTCTCAACAAATGGCTCATTGCACAATGTGCAAATTAGGAAGAGCATTTCATACTTTTTCTTACACATTATAAATAAATGAGTTAGGGATGGGGGATTTAGCTCAGTGGTTTTGCCGCCTGCTGCACAAGCACAAGGACCAGAGTTCAATCCCTGGTACCAAAAAAACAAAAAAAATAAATAGTTGAGTTATTTTATGGTTAATTGCAATGAATAAACTTCAGTGACTGAAGTGAACTAAAGAATTTCTCAGATATTTCATTGCTTCTTCTAGATTGTTTCCTTTTTACTTCCACTTTAAGAAAAGGTTCACTTACAGATTACTTACCAATTTTAATAGATTTAATTGTATCCATATCTAAAAGTAAAAGTGCATTCTCTCAGAGATAGTTAATTGATTTCTATTAAATGATATCGTCTTTGAAATTAGACCTTTGCAAATAGAGGATAGATTGGAGAAATAGTATAATAATTTAATTTAAGTAACATTTTTTATATTGGTATTAAAGGATAAGTGAAAATGAGAAAGCTCAAAAGGATATCAAAAAGGATAGAAAACAAGGTTTTGATTACTTCTAAACTGATTTTCAATCTTTGAGCAAAGATTTAAGCATAGAGAAGTTAAACGGCTTTTCTGAATGTATTTTATGAATCATGCAGATTCTCAAGAGTTCCTAGGAGATTCATTCGTGAAGTATGCTGGATACGAAAGACTTTTATTGAAGAATTTTGTTTGATTTCTCATTTGGCAGTTCCAAACACAGTGGAACTACACCCTCCTGACAAAAATACACAAACACCAATGCATCAAATTGAATAATATGTGTCAAATAGTTCAGGGAGTATACAGTTAAACATGCAGTTTTGCATAGGCACAAGGAATAGGTTACTGTTTTGTGTTATGTATTCAGTGGGTACTTACACAGTGCTCTGCACTTTACAGTGCACATGAAAAATGTGCTTCATGTATGTTATTTGAAGTCAGTTGAATTGTTCTGGAATAGTTTTCTCCAACTTCTAGAAATTGTGTTCACCCCTGATGTATGGTCTTTAAATATAGACATTTCAATTGATTTTACATGCTTTTTTTTATGAACACAAATGTTCATGCAAAACTAACAAATTCATGGCTTGCCGTGACTGTACTCACCATTTGTAGTTAACTATGCTTATTTTCAACCTGTAGAGATGTGGTGAATCAGAGGTCCTAGATGAAAAGGAGTCTATTTCTTCAGCCTCTCTTGCTGGATCCGGTTTGCCTATTTTCCAGAATGTTCTGCTAAGGTTTTTAGATACACAGGCTCCCTCATTGTGTAAGTAAAGAAGGATTGCTATTTCTAGATAAGGGATTGCTTTTCTTCTGTGTGTCTCTGTGTCTCTCTTTCTCTATCTCTCTGTCTCTGTCTCTGTCTCTCTCTCTACTTGAGCAGATTCTTTTTTATTTCCTTTCCATTTGCATTTTATCTAAACTTCTTGGCACTGAACATATGTTTTTCTGAGAAAAATTTAGTAGCTTTTTTTTTCAGTGCAAACTTGTAGGCAATTTAAAACTCAGTCTAGCTTCAAATGGTTTAATCTTGATTGTAATAATTTAAAAATTAAATCACCTTATTTCCTTATATATAGCATATTAGTTTCCCCTTCTGGATCTTTCTTACTGCAATAGAAAAACTAAGATCCTGTGACATTTATCTGTGTATTGTGATTAGAAATTTTCACTTTTTGAGCTATTTTCTAAATTTATGCTTTTCTTAGTTTTAAACAGCATGGGTAAATTAAACAACTGTACCTTATAAGCAGCAGTTCTAGAAATCCTCTTGTGAGTGTCTTTAGTTACATTGTTGTGGCTGCCTCAGTATCTTTTTTTTATTTATATGTGTTTGTGAAACAATGTATTGAATCAATTCAAAACATTTACCTTTCATGGCCATTTTGACTTTGGAGAAGAGGCAAAAAAAATGCCACAATGCCAGATCCAGTAAGTAAGGTGGATGAGGACACACTGTAATGTTTTTATGAGTCTACCTCTCTCTTGGATGGCACTTGGCAGTCGTGTTCACTGTATTTTTTATTGCACCTTATAAAGATGTGAAAGAAGACTCTCAGAACTGCTTTAAAAAGTGGCAAGAACAATGCAATAAGTGTGTTTGAAGTGAGGGGGAGTATTTTGAGGGGGATTAATAGCAAAATGTTTTTTATTTTAATCTTTTTTTTTTTTTTTTGCGGTACCAGGGATCAAACTCAGGACTTTGTGCTTTCGAGGCAGGCAGCAGAACCACTGAGCTAAATCCCCGGCCCACGTTAATCATTTTTAAATTTAAACATTTATGGTATATTTTGGTCACACCTTGTAAATTGCCTTGCAGCATAGAGGAGATGTACATTTACTTTTTGCTTGCCTCTTCCCATTCCCATTCCTGTTCTTTCTTTGGGAAAACTTTCTCCTTCAATCCCTTTGCTAGTTCTATATGGTGTATAGTAGAAGAACTGTTCTGTTTCCCTGTGTTGAGGCTGCTTGTCCTTGAGTGTGATAATGAGAGGAAACATGGGCTGAGCTTAATGCTCTTGGATAGATCTATTTGTCTTCTATTGGTGTTTGTAAACATGATAGTACCAGGTATAGGGTTTAACATTTTTTAGCCTTATCCCAAAGGTATTACAGTATTGAAAGTCAGACAGTCAGTTAAATAGATTGATAAGAAACTGAAAAAACAAAAAGATGACATAGCTTCATCTTTGTACCCTTTTTATTCCGATTTCCCTTTTCCAGTAGATCCCATTTACTATTCTTTTTTCAAATACCATTTGAATTGTAGTTCTGTTGTGAAGTTGTCTTTGAAACAGTGCACACATCTGCCCTTGAGATATGCAGACAAACACAAGGTATAAAAACTGATTGCAAACTGTTTTAGTAGTAAAAATACAAGGTGGTAGGCAAGCCATTTATGCTGTTATGCTATTACTTAGTTTTTCATTTGTCAGGGACCACTACCATTAAAACTGAAATTGTATATTTTACTCTTTGAATTATATTTGGATAAGCAAAACCTGCCTGCTAGCTTTGTACAAAGCACAAGTGGCTCAGTAAATCTTCCAATACACTGTTGTAAAAAAGAGGTTGATTATTAAAGATAGTGAAAATATTTTAAGAGATTTCTAATTGAATTTGCTCCCTCACAGCGGATCCAAACAGTGAGTGTGAAAAGGTGGAATTTGTGAACCTGGTGCTGCTCTTCTGTGAGTTCATCCGCCATGATGTCTTCTCTCATGATGCCTACATGTGCACACTCATATCTCGAGGAGACTTGTCAGTCACTGCCTCTACTGGGCCACGGTCACCAGCAGGGGAAAATGCAGATGAACATTATTCAAAGGATCACAATATAAAAATGGAGGTATGACCCTGGTGGTGATGCCCCCACCCTCACACTAAATTGTGCTGGGGGCCACTTTCAGATGGGTGTTGGTGATAGAAAGGTTGCTCACCTTTTAGTTGAGTTCTTTTCTATAGTGTTCCTTTATCTCCACTCTGTACTCAGAAAGGGCATTTGGACTATAATTTCTTTTATATACGGTAAGATGGTTAATGAAAATCTTTAACAGGTTGAAAATATTTAATAAGACTAACATGCTTCTAGTTTTAGATCTTTCTAGCTTCCAGTTTTCTTTCAGTGTTGTCCTCAAGACCAAACTTGTTTGAAACTAAAGACTAGCTGAGTTTTCATTCTAAGGAGCATGTATTCCCCAGTGTACCATTTGTTCTTATAGCACCCTTTTATCCATAATTGGAAATTCAGTGTTAGCCATAACATATTATACTTTCATTTTGATTTATTGAAAATTTAATCTATTTCTCAAATATTGTAGACTTTTTCTTTTCAACAAATTATTTTGTGCTCTGAATATGACTATAGTTTTCTGCTAGGTGCTGATATTTTGCACATTGTTCCACATATTTAATACAACAGTTGTGACAATTCCTTAAAATAAAGCTTCATATTGATTTTGAAAGCATTTAATCATATATGTTTATGTTTAAAACAGTGTCTGTATTTGTAAAAAAAAAAAAAGCTCAGCACTAGAATTGCAAGCATAGATACATAATTTGTACTTGTAAGATTTGTTTTCCAAAAGGTGCATGATTTTTAAAGATTATTTTTTATTGTAGGTAGTTTTGTTTCTCAACTTTTTTCACAGAAGTTTTAAGGGTGAAAACTAAAGTTCTTTTACTGGTTTACATGTTTTCTAAGCTGCTGTTCTTTTTGTTTTCTTGGATGTCTAGGTATCTTATCTCTTAGATATAATTTTAGGTTTTTTTCGCTAAGACATATTGGTGAATTTGTGACAGCGAATAGTTCAGAGAAGGAAACTATAGCCTTTTTTTTTTAATTAGGAAGTTTGTGTATTTTTCCCTTAAAATACCATGAAAGTTAAAACATTTTTATCCTGAAGGAAAAGAATGTGACTTTTCAAAGCAATGCATGTGTTACAACTTCCTTCTGCTTTTCTGTGAAAAAAAAATGCAGGGTGGGGTAAGGATGATTAAAAATCTCACTGTTACTTTTTAGCCTCAGTTTCTTAAGCTACAGAATTTACAACGTGACTTTCTTTCTCTGGCAATTATCAGGAACAGAGTATTATGGCGCATATGGGCATTGACTCAGGAACCCCTAACATTTTTGATGAAGTAGACAAGAGTGACTTTAAAACTGACTTTGGTTCGGAGTTTCCAGTAGGTTCAACATTCGATTCTTATTGACATTTAACCCACCCACTCCCACCCCAACTTGTCCCTGTCCTTTTGTTTTTTGCCCCATGTACCAGAATGACTTGTGCACCTGTGATGTGAATGTGATTCTACCATGTCCCACCCTGAGTCACAGTGATCATGTCTTACAGTTTTATAACCTCAGTTCATCCTCAGTTTTGGTTGCATTGTCTCCTTTGTCAATTATAATGCGCCTGTCCTCCTAGCTGACTGTGACTCCTAATTCATTTTGAGATTGTTTCTCAGGAATGCATGAGTGTAGTTTCATCTTGACAGTCCATGCTGACTTGCTGTGTATGTATGTCTTGAGCTTCTGAAGAAGAGCTTTCAGCTCTCAACTTGTACTTTCATTCTTCTACTGTATCTCAGGATACTTATTATGTGTTTCTCATGATTCTTAGGGTATAACTCTTTATAAAAACATTGTTTTTCTGGGGTGCAAGTTAAAACATTGATATCTATTTCTCGTTAGTCTTATAAGTTAATTATCATTATGTTTTTGGAAGAAGTGTAGCCATACAAGGAAAACATTTACCTGTAAGTCTACTTTTATTTCTGGTCTTTGGGTGATGTAGGCACATTTTTTTTTTTTAACCTGTGTATGGATTTCATTTTCTAACATCTAAATGTGAGATAATACTGACAGATTCCTGCTGATCTGAATATGAATTTTATGGAAATAAAATTTCTACTGTTTTTTGCTTAGTGGGTAAGTAGAAAAAGATATTGTATGAACATCTTGTGTGTTTTAAATTCTAACTTGTAACACCGTGGCTTGGTTTTGTTTTCTTTCATTTACAATTTCCAACATTTGTTTTACATGACTTAGATTTTTTCTCCCATGCTTGGAGAGTCCTGTGAGAATGCCAACCCCTCTTTGGGCAGAAGAATGTCCATTAACGGTGAGAAATTGGCAAAGAGGGAAAAACCCAGAGAATTAATTTTTCCATCTAATTATGACCTCCTCCGTCACCTGCAGTATGCAACACATTTTCCTATACCTCTGGTAAGTCATTGCTTCCATTACTTTACACCCTAATTATTTTATTGGGAGGTCATTAACAATTGAGTGTCAGATGGTTCGCCTACCTATTCAGCTTACACATAAAGATAGCAGGTGAGTTTTTGTATTTTTTGTTCTATTTGTTATAATTCTGATCATACAGTTTATGAGCTGATGTAGTCCAAGTTTATGTTATGATATTAGTGGCTGGTTAGCTTCAACAGAATTTTCTGTATTAGTATTCTTCCATCAAAAGCATTTGAGTCAAGGCAAATGATGTGTAAATGTGTTTTCCTACTATAGTTTTAAAGTCATTTATTGAGTAGCTTTTATGTGTACTGTATAGTGATAGGTACTTTTTGTATTATACAGATGATTAAGATTTTAGGGACATAGAAAAAATGAATAAGACAGGAGAGAGACAAATACTTATAAAATGAGAAGCACTCATGTTAGTGTAGTAATTTAGTAAAATTACATTCCTGGGTCCCTTCTACTTTCAAAGAGTGAATATTGGCAGGAAAAAGAGCAACTAATTGAGAAAGTGGGTAAACCTTAAAAGAAATTGTAGTTGAGATGGACTTGGATTTGGACTTGAGAACTGGATAGGATATGGAGAAATTTAGTATTGGAGGCTTTTTTAAAAATAGGAACAAACTTTATTTTCCATTGGCTGCATATGTTGCAAGTCTAGTATAATGCATTTCACATATGTATTTTAATCAAGGCTATTTGGAGTCCTATATGCCTCACTTATCTGTATGTCAAATTCTTTTCCCCTCCTTGGGAAGTTTTCTGCCATCACTTCTGTGAACAGTTTTTTGATGTCATCTGCACTCTCTCCTCTTTCTTCATTGACGCCAATCAATCTTATGTTATTCTTCTTTGCATTGTCTAGCAGCTGCTGGATTGATTTCTCGTGTTCCTTTACAATTTCAAAGCAGTTTTTCTTTTCCTGGTCACTAATTGCAATCTTTTCTTCCATATGTGAAATTCTATCCTCACATTGGTTCATTCTGCTGCGCAGACTTTCAATAGAGTTTTTAATCTCCTGGAAATCTGTTTGCATCTGTTTAATGGATTCCATTTGTTTCCTATGTTGGGATCCCATCATGTTCCTCAGATCCTCTATTTTTTTATCTGTGTCCTCTCTAGATTTATTAATCATATCTTGCACCATGAGCAAAATCTTTGCTGTTATCTGAGGAATTATTTCTGATTTCATTTTTCCCAGATCCTCTTTTGTTGCCAGTTCAGAGTCCAGGTGGTTGAGTATCAGATTGTTCCATCTCGTTTCCCTTTGGGGTTACTGTAGGTGATCCAGAAGTCTGTTTTTGAGGCTTGTTTACGTGTCTTCTCATTTCCACGGAGGAGGAAGGGTGCTTCTGGTGCCCGCGCAGCTCACCTTCACTGCCCTAGGAGCATGGGATGGCAGCAGGGGAGCTTCCTTCCAGGTGCTGGGACCGGCTCAGCTTCTCTGCCCTAGGAGCTTGGGATGGCGGTGGGGGAGCTTCCTTCTGGGTGCTGGGACCGGTTCAGCTTCTCTCCATATGTATTTTAAATATGTGATAGAATTAGAACATTGAAAATTTTCATGGTTGTCAAAAAATAGGATGCTTTAAAATTTTTTAAAATTAGTATATGCTTGTAGTACATAATGATTGCATTTGTTGTGGGAAGTTGGTACATGTGCATAATACGTCATAATTCTTTTTTTATTCCCTTGTGTTGGAGTTTTAACTCTGTGTGATGTGGTCATTGTAAAGGAAACTGAGATTAGTTTCTTATATTATTAATGAAAATTGGGCTAATTTCTGAAAATATTTTTAATTCTTGAAAATATTTGTTTTCTACAATTTTATGATAAAGGCAGTTTTCAATGATCCACTTTTTTCATAGGATGCTTTTCTATATCAAAATGCAATTTTGATAAATGTGTGTTACTTTCTAGTTCTCTTTTAGGAGTTTTGATTGGCATGCTATGTATGTTGTTAAAGTTACTTTTGATAGTTTTAAGCAATTTCCAAGGTGATTCAGTATCATTAAACTCTTGTTTTGTCTTATTACAATTAAAATTTTCTTTTTTTCTTATTGTTTTATATCCATGACTGTGTAAAAACTTGACAAAATTCTTTCTTGTCACTTCTCTTCGAATATATCAGTGCTTTTTAACTGTTACCTATAGATACCAGCAATTTTTTTTTTTTTTTTTTTTTTTGGTACCAGGGATTAAATTCTTGGACCTTGCGCTTGCAAGGCAGGTGGAGGAACCACTGAGCTAAATCCCTGGCCCTACACAGCAATTTTTAATAGAAAAAAATAGCCTGACAGTTTATTTAGGGCAACAGAGAGGGTAACCATATATCTTAGAGATGTGTTCTGAAGAAGTCATGGATAGATTACCATTATGTCTTGGGTTTGTTTCACAATATTCAGAATAAAAATAGGGATGTTAAGTTTTGAGTTTAAAATTAATGCATGAGTAGTAACCTTAGTTTCAGTGAATGTACTGTGGTTCTGTAAGGCGTTAACATTTGGGGAAACTGAGTGGAATGCACATGGGAACTTTCTACACTATCTTTGAAACTTTTCTGTAAACCTGATGTTGCTCTAAAAACCTTGTATATAAGAAAAAATAAAAACAAGAGGAGATTAAAAAAATATTGAAATGGTTGAGTTACCTGCTTGTGTAAGCAGAGCTTTGCAGGTCTTGCTCCATATATCAGGTGTCTAAATAGGGCACTATGCATCAATAACTTTATTCTGATGTTCCTGTGACCTTGACTACAAAATTCTTTCCAGCTTTTACCATTCTAAAGACTGTCCAGTTTCTTAGAGGAGAGATCTTGATGATTTCCAAAGATCATTTGTCATGATGAATCAAGACATAATTCAAATGTAATGTAATTGTGATAGAACTTCTAGACAAGTTTTTAAATAGCTTTCCACCATCAGTTGCTCTAAACTCTCCTTTACCTTGAGTGGTATAATTCAGAAGAAGCTATCAATAGGGGAAATAGAAGTAAATGCTAATGTAGTATTGTTAGTAAGACTGCTCTTGAGAAACCTGGCTCTCATCCTCGATAGAAAAGGGGAAATATGACTAACCTGTCATGCCTGTGAGAAGAGTATAAGAATATGGTAAAAAAAAGTTTTTAACGCTTTCTAACTCTACTGTATAGCCTTAATGAGTAAAAACTAAGAGAACTTGATCAAAGGTCCAGAAAAAAATAAATTTTATGTATGCTGTTATATGACTCATGACTTGATCTGTTCATCAGTAAGATGTGGTTTAGTCTACCAACAAGTGTAGGTTCTAGTTTATAGGCATTCTACTAGCCTGTAACTTTAGTAAGTCATCTATACTTTAGTAAGTCTATGTCAGATATGTGGTGCTGATGTCATTATACTACCTACCTAGAATTTATCAGCACTTATTTTATAAATTTTTATAGGCACTTTGTGCATTTTAAAATTTATTATTCACTTCACACTCAGAGAATACATCTGTGAAATTGTGGACAAGAATTTTAAGCTTCAGAAAATAATTCTTAGCCATTCGTGGTGGCCCACGCCTGTAATCCTACCACTTGGGATTCAGGAAGGTCACCACAAATTCCAGGCCAGCCTGGGCTACATAGTTAGCTCAAGGCCAGCCTGAGCTACATAGAAAGACCTTGTCTCAAAAAAACAAAAAAGAACAAGAAAAAAAAATTGAAACTTCAAGTGCGAAAATAAGGTTGGAATTAAACTTGTTTTCTTGGCTTGCAGGAACATTATTTCTTAATCATTGCAGCTAATACAAATGTATTACCAACTGTTTCAATAGAAGTTTTTTTTAGGAACACTAAAAACAGTCTCAGGTATGCTTAACTTTTCTAGACCTCTCCCTATTAAGTCTTTAATTTATTGTCATGTACTGAATCCTGTCTGTGTCACTGCTGGTGGGGAGAATTTGACCAGAATTGTGACCATAAGAGCTGAAATCACTCCTAAATTTCATTGGAGACCCCCTATGGGGTCAGGCTCTGCTTTCTGGAGCTTAGCAGCACCTCAGCATAGCCCATGCTCTGTTCCTTACATGGCCTTGCTTATGTTGAGTCTTGTGAGTCTATTTCAAGATCATTTGACTGGTGCTGTTTTTCCGTACCTTTTGTGTGAGTTTCTAGTTCTAAAACAGTAGTTTCAGTAGTTAGTATAATTCAACACCTCCCCTTGTAAATGTAATAGAGCCCATGGATTTCATGTTACCACAGAATAAAAACAAGAAATCACTAGATTTATCATTACCCACAGAAGGAAGCCTTTATAACATACTGGTAGAATGTAGATTATATTAAAAATTTATCTGTGTATTTTCAGTGTAAAAATTTATCTGTGTATTAATAGGAGTTTTTCGCTGTTGTTTGAAAAAAACTTTTATGCTAAAAATTGGAGGGTAGTGAACAGATAGGTTACTATTGCTTGAAGTAATGTATTTACCAGAAACTTAAAGTTTTTGTGTATGATTGAAGAGCTTAGTAGCAAATTACACTGATACTATTTTCCATATTTTCATCAAGAAGTCAATTCCAGACATTTAAAGTCTTATATCATAAACCTCTTTTTGCTTTTAAAGATATTATAGGGTTTGACTCTTCAGTTTTCTTGTACAAACATTTGGGTTAAGAAGTATCAACAATCATAAGAACATAAGATTGGTTTGCATTTAGAAACAAGGTTTCTGTGTAAAATAGCCTGCAGTTGCTGGTTCTCTGTATTTTTCATTATCAAGATTTTATTTATCTCTTTCAAAACTGTAAGAAGCTTTGTGATCCCGTAAGGCAAGAAGTGATAGCATGAACAGTCCTGTATTTTATACCTCATTTTCACATCTTGACTTTCTTTCTGAGTCTCAGTCTCCTTAGGTGAAGCAAAAGTGTCAGTGACCTTTAAGTGGAATGCTTTTGAGAGATGATAGTACAAAATAGGATCTAAGCACAGGTTGGACACAGCCAGGAGCAGAGTGGCCTCCTTGGCTTTGAAGAGCGAAATCCTGGTCTCACAGTCAGATATGACTTCTGTCTGGCTGAGAGTGTATGGGATTCGGACAGTGTGGTAAGGAACAAAGCAAATGATGTAGCCAGTACTCACTAATAATATGTTGATGAGCACTTTTTTCACATTTGGATAGTTTTCATTATCTTTGTTTCTGTAGAGTTGTCGAATTACAAGGCAATTGGATATTAAAATGATGGTTGAGAAATTTAAAAATATTGCTATACATATGAAATTTGTCAGCAAATGCCAATTTCTTCCAAACTCCTTTTTAAATTCCATACACCCCACATTTGACTTTTCCTTGAGGTCTTTGATGGGAATCACCATGTTCGGGACTGTTAGAAGCAGGACCATAAGCCACACCACAGTTGATATCATTTTGGCAAATCCAGGCTCTTGTATCCGGTAGATTTTGCAGCTGTGTGTCAACTGAAGATAGCGGTCAAGGCTGACAAATGCTAAGAATATAATTGATAAGTACATATTGATGTAGATAAGGCATGCTGTGACTTGGCAGTGGAATATCCTCAGCTTCCATGGTGCCATACCCAAGTCAACAATAATTTTCACTGGTAATGCCAGAGTGAGCAGGAAATCTGCCATAAGAAGATTAATTAGGTATATGCTCACACACCTGTGGTTTGGAGTTTTCTGTATAAAATCCCAGGTTGCAAAACAATTTCCAATAATTCCGACAAGGAAAACTAAATAAAAAAAATATATGAATGGCTCCAGATCTCTGTAAACTGGACAGAAAAATGAACTGTTTGTCATCTTGAGGGACAGGAAGGATGACTTCAATTAAAAAAAATCCAGAGAATCTGTTTTGGTTTTTTAAAAAAAGAAGAGATTAGTACTTTAATTTAGAGACTCTTTTAAAAACATTTGCACTAACAATACTATGGTCTTTCTAGTTTTTTAGGTAGAATTTTATTGAGCTTACTAGACGTGTGGACTGTTGGGAACACCCTAGATTTTTTTTTGGGGGGGAACACCCTAGATTTTGAGGAATCCTTGATTTTCTCTTGTTTGATTTTGACTTTCAGAAAGTCATGTGTAGCTTGCTTTTGGAAGGGATATTTGTTTTACGTTCTGATAGCTCTTCATTAAGCAGTTGGGTGGGGGAGTAGTTTGCAGAAGAGGTAAGTGAGGGTAGATTCTGAGAAGTAGGGACAGGAAACTAGTGTTGTGGTTGTGGCTGACTACCTCTGGTTTCTTTTTAAAGAGTCATACAGGTCCTCATCCTGGAAGAGGCTAATGGGAGAGTAAGGGATGACAACAGATTGTATTAAGATTAAGTGTGATTTAAAAAGTAGATCATTGTGAGACCTATTAGATCACTTTTCAGAGACAAAATTTTACTTCTTTTTTCTCTTTAGCAGAAATAGTTGAAGGATTAGAATATGGCTTGAGTTGGTCTTATTACCGCCCTTTTCATTACTCCAATTTCATAATGGTATAGACCTGCAGTGTCCAATACTTTAGCCTCTAGCCACGTGCAGCTATTAAATGCTTTAAGCAGTCCAAGTAGATGTGTCCCATAAATGCAAAATGTACACTGGATTTTGAAGGTCTAGTACAAAATGTAGAATCTTGCAGGAAGTACAAATTATACTATTTTATGTAAATCATATAAAATTAGTAAACTAATATCTTACTGATATTTTTATGTTAAACATATTGAAATTATTTTTGGTATGTTAAGGTCAGTATTTTAAGGAAATTGCATTTTCTTGTTTCTTTTTACTTTTTAAAATGCAGCTGTCAGGGCCGGGGATTTAGCTCAGTGGTTTCGCCGCTTGCTATGCAAGCAAGCGCAAGGACCCAAGTTCGATCCCTGGTACCAAAAAAAATAAATAAATAAAAATAAAAAAAAATAAATGCAGCTGTCAGAGAAATGTCAGTTGTTTTTGTGGCTTGATTGTATTGGTTATTGGTCAGTAATAGAATAGATGTTTTCATGGCAGTGTTTTTGAATAGTTTTGTGAAAAGTAAACTTCAAAAGTTTCTGGGACATGGTTGGATGTAGATTCATTGGTTATGAACTCAGAAACTCAGTTGTATTAGTATCAAAACATCTAACTTTCATGGGCTTTTTTTTTCTTTCATTGTGAGTTTTGGGACAGTTAAAAGAAATATTAGACATTCTCTTAGACAACAGTAATGGACATTGATAATGACAGTAAAATCTCATCCTCTTCTTCCAAATTGGGAAAACTAGATAGATTTATAAACTCAAGTTAAACTGATCAGGCTCCCTTGGATATGTTCCAGTCAAACTCATATGCCTAGGGCCACTGGTGTTATCAATCTTCTGGGGTTTGTCTTGCTGTAGGTTCTCCTTTTACATATCAAACACTTTTTTTTAGTGACGGACATAGAAGACTACATCAACCATTAAATCTCTGGGCTGGGGATTTAGCTCGCTGGCACCGTGCCAGCAAAAGGTCCTGAGCTCAATCCCAGGTACAAAAAACAAAAAAAACCCAATCATTAAGTCTTTTAAAAACAAACACCTACAAAAGCTTTCTAAATCTTTTAATTCTTCCAATTGTTTGATCTTGGAATGAAATAATGTATGTAAGCCGATTACTAAGGCATATGAACATAAAACTTTCTAAATTAAATTATCATTTAAAGGGCACATATCTTTTCCTTAACCCAATTTAGGGCTTTTGGATCCATATATAGTATAATTCTATAACAAACACAGTAAAAACTAGTTAAGCACTTTGTGTCTGGTGACTACTTTACATGTGTTTGTTTAACCTTTTATCATTCCTTTGAGATATTTATTATCATTTGTCTTTTGCCAATGAGAAAACTAAGGTGTAACAAGGTTAAATACCCAGGGTTGTATAGCTGGTAAGTTATAGAATCAGGATTTCAACACAGGTTGATCTTTGAACCGATATTCAAAATCACTCCAAAACAATCTCAACAACAATAGTAAAGGCAATGATGACTCTAATGATAATGATAATGACGATAATATAGCAACCAGTCTTTACCTCAGGGCTTACTCTGTCATAGGAATTATGTTCTAAGCAAATATTTGCTAAGCTTGCTAAATTTAGATCATATTCTATAAATTTAGACCTTAATTTCAGAATTCCGATAACTTAGTTCCTCCCTATTATTCTTTCTCCCTTTTGGTTGCTGGGGATTGAACCCAGGGTCTTTACACATACTAAGCATGTGATCTACAACCTAGCTACCATCCTCTTGCCTTTAATGCCACTTCTCTGCTTTAGATTGGTGGGATGTCCACTGTCAGTGAGCAATTACTTCTTGACTTTGTGTTTTTATATGTGATAAAATTTTGGGTTCTTAAACTTCAATAATGGATGGAGACTTTGGTGATAGCATCTATCCCATACTCCAGTAAGTTGAGGAAACTAAAGTCTTGCAGTTGTGTATGGTTTAAGATTTTGCAGTTTGTTCTTACAGGACTAGGACTTGTCCCTTGTAGACCCCCTAAAGGAAGGCCTTTTATGTCTGCATTGCTCTAGGTTTCACTGACTTCTGTATGACCCTTATTTTTGATAGTTATGTTTATTTGTGTTCTGGAATGCTGAGCATGCTTTTCTTCGTGTCAAAAATGTGTCACTGTACAGTGATCTTGTCTCTCACCTTTACTTATTGTTCTTTAATAGGATTTTGACTTAAGCTCATTTATTTCAGATTTACAGAATGATAGTAATTTTATAATGTATTTAAGTTCCCCACTACTTGCACAATTATGTGGTAAAGTCTCACTTCTTAAAGTCCATTTTATAATAAGATTTACATGGTAAGAGAAGAATTAGAATGTTTGTTTTGGTTAATATTCTGTATAAATTAGAACTGATGATATATCTATAGGTGAGTAACTTATTTAACATAATTATAATGTAGCCGTTCATTTGATAATGCTTATCATGGGTGTCTCACATTTGCTTTTGTGAAATTCTTTTGAGATTGCAATGAAAAGTAATTTGTTTAAATTAACTTGGTGATGGTGATGTCATTTAGAGGTTAAATTATACTGTAACAGCCCATGTTTTAAATCACAAATTTGAGAATTAAGTGCTTGACATTTGCCAACAATTATGAGCCAATGGAAATTTAATGTATTCAGAGGTACTCCAGGAAAATCAAGAAAAGATGTTAAGTGTGTTTTTACTTCCTATAGTGTGTCCATTGCTTAGAAAAAGTTCATCGTATTTTCTATAAGAGGCACAGTACAAATTTTTAAAATTAACCTGTTGCGGTATTTGTGGGGGAATGTAATTTTAAGACCTGTTGTGAAGACCTACAACATTGGCTTTTATCTATCCAGTTATAAAACTGAGTTATTGAACAGTTACACTCACCTAGACATTTAATCTGGTTTGAATTAAGCTATTTCTTTGAGACCGATGGGGTCATCAGAGAATATTATAGAGCAGTTCACATCTAGGACCTATTTAATAATTGGTGCCTAGTTACCCAGCACCTTTGTTACATGTTGGGCTCTTCCTCTTAAACATTGAAAAGTTATGAATTTGCCATGTGTGAAAAAGCATTTGAGATAGATTAAGTATTTAAAATTACATACCTGGGGTATCTCCTGTAGCTTGCAAGGTCTTGCCTTACTTCCTCAAACAAGCATGAGCTGTTGGGTTAGTGGCTGCATAGAGTTGCTGGCTCTACTAAAAATTTCCTTTTCTTTTGTGTGGTTTTAAAATGTTGCAGGTTGACGCAGATGAAACTGTGGTTTGTGACTGGTTTAACTGTATGAAAGTCTCCTAATGAAACTTTTAGAATAAATTTTTTGTTGTAATTTCTTAGGCAGTCCAAATTTGTCAGTAATTTTTGAAGAAAAGATTTTCATTTGTCAATTGTCTTACCTTTTCTTTCTTGAGGCACCCAAGATATATTCTTTTTCATAATAGTTTCAAAGAATATCAGTGTTTATGCTTTGAAAGGGATTGAGTTAGATATAAGGTGTTTTAAAAAAAAGTCTTTAGTATGCATAGTGTTACTCACCAGAATTTCAAAGTTATAATTAATGAAAAGATATGTTTGCAGTTTCTATCCCTTAGAGACATCTATTAATGAAACAAAAAAGGATTATTTAACAGAATCTGGTAAAGTACATTTTTAAGATCTTTATTCTTTTTGTTCACCATAGAAAAATCTTGAAATAGAAATAAAAGAAGAGCATCATCATGCAGAGATAATTACTGTTAACATTTATGATTTATGGATTTAAAATTTTTCCTATGCTTATCTATACCCACTTAAAATATTATATTTATGATTTTATAGTTTTTATTCAAGACTATATTGTATCTGTTCCTCCCAAGTTATAAGACTAGATCAGCAGTATTTGTCAATTTGACCCACACAGTTTAACCAGTTAACATTTCACCCAAGTGTCACTTGGGCATGTCGTTTTTTTCCCATTAAGTTTATTGGTACATTTTAGGTATACAGTACAGTTACATTCATCATTGGGATCTTGTATCTTTACATGATGTATCTGGGTTCTTATTTTTTCCCCCATTCCCCTGCCCTCCCTTCACCCCCTCCACCCTTTCCTATTTACAAAGACTTTGTTTCCATTTTTTTCTTTTCTCATATTTTTTCTTTTCCCTTCTTTCCTTTCCCCTACCCCTCCCACTTCCCCTACTCCTTTAGACCTTTTCTTCCTATTTCACAATATCAATTATACATTTTGATCCTTATTTACACTTTTAGTTTTTCACACCAGAGAGGTCTATTCAGTATTTACACGTGTGTCCTATTTATTTCACTTAAGAGTATGGCCTCAATGTGCATCCACTTAGCTACAAATGTCTCTGGTTTCTTGTTCTTTATGGCTGAGTAGTATTCCATTTTATAAAAAATTCCACATCTTCTTTATCCAGTTTCCAGTTGATGGGCAACTGGGCTGTTTCCATGGGTGAGCATGTATCACTGTGGTATGATTCTTTTAATTCTTTTGGGAAGATACCCAGCAGAAGAATAGCTGGGTCAAATGGGACTTCTAATTCTAGATTTTTGAGGTATATCTCCATATTGATTTCCACAGTGGTTGCACCAGTCTGCCCTCCCACCAACAATGGAGAAGGGTTCCTTTCTTCCCACAACCCTGCCAGCATTTGTTATTGGTTGATTTCTTGATAGCAGCCATTCTTTCTGGGGTGAAGTGGAACCTCACCGATGTTTTCATCTGCATGTCTCGAATGGCCAGTGATGTTGAACATTTTTTCATGTTTATTTGCTGCTTTTACTTCTTTGAAAAATATCTGTTCATTTCAGATGCCCATTTTTGAATTGGGTCTTTATATTTGGGGGTCTGATTTTTTTGAGTTCTTTATATATTCTAGAGAGTAGACCTTTATCTGAGGAACAGCTTGTAAAAATTTTTTCCCACATTGTAGCTTGCCTGTTAGCTCTGTTGGTGGTTTCTCTTGCAGTGCAGAAGCTTTTTAATAAGATGAGATTCCAGTTGTTGATTCTTTGTGCTAGTTCCCGTGCTACTGAGGATTTCTTCATAAAACTTTTTTCCTATGCCAATGTCTTTGAAGTTCTACCTAACTTATCTTCCAGCAAGTTTAGTGTTTCTGTTTTAATATTTAGATCTTTAATCTTTAATCTTTGATCTTAGTTTAGAGCATGGTGATAGATATGGTTCTAGTTTTACTCTTTGACGGGTTGAAATCCAGTTTTTCCAACACCATTTATTAAAGAGGCTATCTTTCCTCCAATGAGGATGGTTGGCTCCTTTGTCAAAGATGAGGTAGCTAAGTATGTCTGGAGTTGTTTCTGCATCTTCTAATCTATTCCACTGAACCTTGGTGTGTTTCTTTTGGGACATCCCATTTGTTTATGTACTGACCAGCCTGAGTGTTGAGCGTTGCTTGGGCAGGTGTCATTTCAACTGGTCGATTCTTGTACTGAATAAACTTGATAAAATTGTTGTTTTTATATTTTCTGTTATATTATAAAAATTAAGAAAAAATATGCAATTTGTGGTCATCTTATATTTAAATAATTGGACTGGTAAGTAGTTAATGAATTGAGACAGATATTTAGTGATTAATAGAGTAAAGGGACCCTCTAGTGTATTTTAAATTATTTAGTTAAATGTTCGTTCTGCCTACAAGTGAGAAAATGTTAACTGAATGTCTTAAAGGAGCCTAGGGGGACTTGATAAAAAGTTGCTACTTCTTAAAAAGTCATCTCATACATATCATCCATTGGCTTTGTAATATCTTTCTCTTTTGTAAAAGAGAACATAGGCTTCTGACACAAGCATGTTTTCAGGAGTTCTGAATATGCTGGTCCAAGCTGATTTGTAAGTACATGGCTTTTGCCATTGGGTAGGGTTTGGTTTCCTCTAATACTTCACTGGCATGATAGGTGTTTTGATTTACGCTATTTTCTCCTAATAATTTGTTGTCAGTTTTCTAGACAATAAAACATTTGAAGAGACCTCTTTAGAATCTGAAACAAATTCCTTGGTATGAGCTTTTTGAAAAATTTCTCAAAAAACTAAATGAGAAATGTCTAGCTAGAAGAAATTTAAGGAAAGTTAAAGGAATTTTTAAAAAGAAAAAGTAAAGCTGTTCATGATCATAATGGCCATTGGTTTCAGATATTCTGGCATTCTCCCAAGTTCATGTAGTTATTAGTGCATGCATAAGCTTTGTATTTGCTTTTTGGTTATGGTCCCCAGTGCTAACTTTCGTGATAACAGTGATAGGAAGTCTTCTGTCTTTTAAGATATGTGTGCTTTGTTGTGGATAGGACTTATTGAAGAATACAATTAGAAAAAAGACAAATTTATAACCAAGTAAATGAACAGTTGTGATCAGAGTTTCCATTATTTGGGAGGTAATGGTGAAGAGGCAATTTAGAATTGGAGCTGGCTGCAAACTGGTGAATGGTTTTAATGTGATATGAAGAAAAACCAGGACAAAAGATTTTGGGTGAAGTCTTTCTTTCTTTCTGTTTTTTGTAGGTAGTCCTATTTATATGTTCATGTCTTTGGCTTACTCTTTAGGGCTATTTGAAGCTCTACTAAGCCCACAGTTTGTCTGAATTGCCAAATATGAAAGAGCTAAAGTGCCCTAGTTCTCAGTGTCCTCTTTTTTCCTTGACTAGTGAGAACTGATCTTTTAATAGTGAAACTGAGTCGTAGTTTTCCTTTTGAGAATGAGCTTAGGCAACTTGGCATTGTGTGGAAGTTTATTCACATTGGAAATATATTTTTTTCCTTAATGTCTTTAGTAATACATATAAAACACAAATTCTGTCTGAATTTCCAAAAGCCATTTTTTAAAATGTGTTTCACTGAGGACGAATATTTTTTAGAGTGTATTTTGTTAGTGTTCCAGGAAATTACATGTCATCACTAACCCAGTATCTCAGAAACCCAGTGGGAAGAAGTGAGATAATGTTATTTGCCTCTTACCTTCCTCATACTTTTAACGAAATGATGTATTAGTTAACTTTGATGAATATTTTATTGGTATAAAATGCTAAATTGTCCGGCAAGTTATGAGTTGAGAAAGAAAATATTTTTGCAGTCAACTCTGCAGTATATACACCTCATACTTTTGAGTTTATTGAGGACAAAAAGTAGTATCTCAGGGTAAGTAATGGCTCTTAATGTTTAACATTCTTAAATTCTCTTTAGACATAGCATGGAAACTATTGGGAATTGATGAAGAAGGGGAAATTGAGTGCCAAAAATGGACAGAACCACAGCCAGGCATGAGTTTGAGAATTAATTTTTTTTAGAAACAAAAACAATAAACCCTGAGGTATAAGAGATTCCATTGTTTACAGATGGTAAAACTGAAATATGGAAAAAGTAAGGCCTACACAGTACTGTGCAGACAAAATTTAGTGGTTTTTTTTGATGGTAGTGGTTTTGCTGGGCATTGAACCCAGGGCTCAGCTATGGTTGCTTGCTTAATTTATTTATAAATTATAGGTGTGCACCACCATGAGCAGCATGTGGGATACCTTTTAGTTCTCTTCTTGGAATTTAAGTGTTGGATAGGGACACTGATTACAAAGGAGGTTATCACATCAGTGCAGGTCTCCTCATTGAATTAGTGTGAGTGACTACTTGAACTTGAATGCTGTTAGACAGTGTGCCACTATTTCTACCTTCCTCATGGAGTTTGCAACCTCCAGGATGAGAACTTAGGATGCTCTCAGCTCAAACTGTTATAGTCTTGAAGATTTTTATGATCATTCACTTGTGCAGCTGCCTGTGTGTTTCAAAGTCAGCTCTTTCTTTGGAGGCACTGTGTTGTAGTTTTGCATTTTGAAAAGTTTTTAAAGTGCGTAAGTAATTTCCTTTCTCCTGGATTAGCCTGGGACTTTTCCATGATGCTGGCTTCATGTGATTAAGCAAAATAGTTTTGAAGTAAGATGTTGATGTACAACTTCCAAGATACTGCTGTTTCTGTATTATTACACTCTGCTTCATTTTTACCTCTTTAATGACATAGTAGAATTCTGGAAATTCTTTGAAGCTAAAAGTTGTTGCTCATTTTTGGGCTGTGAGTGAGCTGAAATAGTGGCTGAACATATTCTCCTGTCCTTCCCTCTGCCAATCCTCTTGGTTTTCTTTTAATTGACTGCAGTGTTTTGGGGTTCATATGCATTTTGTGTTATTTTTCAGTTGTGACTGCTATTTGATGTATGTTTATAAAATAATCTTTGGTGGTGGTGGGGAATTCCTTAGAATGTTCAAAGGTTATTATTATTATTATTATTTTTTAGTTACTGAAGTTCATGCTTTCTTTTCCCTTTTTGATTATGTTCATTTGTGATGAGCTTATTGTGACTTACATATTTTCAAAGCACAGAGCACATTTTGTAAACTCTGTATTTACTTTCCAAGAGATGGTTGAGAGAAATTTTCTCTATCTTGCCATGTGACTCTTTCTTTTTGATCAAGTATAAATGAAAAATTCAAAGAGCAAGAATTTATTGATTCAGGCTGTCTCCTGAGCTCTCCCATCATAAAGAATATTTTTGTTAAATTTTGAAGGACATGTTGTAGAAGGGTGATACAGAATCATATTCCTCAAATGGCAATGATGCAGATTTACTTCATGCTATTAGAACCTGTGGGAATCTAGGAAGTCTAATTCTTTTTACTAAGGCAGAGGAGTCAAGGGATGCTTCTGTAGATTGAGCCAAAAGGTGGTATTTTGGGTGACAACGTAGATGCTTAGGGTAGAGGGAGTGTGTTTGGGGCTTATCAGGCAATCTAGGAATTTGGGTTGTCTGAGTGGGATCTATGCAAGCAAAAAAACTGAGATCCAAATCATGGGTGCTTCTAAGGACTGTAGTAAGCAACCAATAGAGAGCTTATGAGGGCTATGCAGGGAAAGAACTGTCAATTCAGCAGTACTAGGTAAAATTTGGTAGCATGGGTGGCCTCTTGGGTTAGGAGAGAAAAATAGAAGATAAGAAGCTACTTAAGGAATGATTGCAGTTGTTTTAGGAAGAGACAGAGGATCTGAAATTATTTGGGAGGGGTTGAGTGGTTGGGAATCACTGTAGAGGTTCAACAGCTATGCTATGGTGTGGGTGGTGTATAATTGTATGGCTTTTCCCATGGTCACAATAACAGTTAAAATGATCTTCCCAAGTCACCTCTCCCCACTTCTCACATACTAATCTGAAGTGCTGTGAATGCTCACAGTAGATCGAGAGGGTAAATATGTTCTATTATCAGCCTACTAGTGTCACCAGCCTTAACTTACACAGGGTTACACAGTGTGGGCCTTCAAAAAGTGAGTAGTCTCACAGGTTTATCAGTAAGAATGCTTGCCTTGTATTTTGTTGTTCAGATGGCTCTGTTCCTCTAATCCCACTCCATTCTCATACCCCAGCTTCAATTGGATGAGGAGGTAGTAACAGAGCAACATTTTATATTCCCTGTAACTCACAAAACTGCTTTGGTAAGCACTTTATTTGTGTAATAATTTGTTCCTTTTCTGTAATTATTTTAGAAATAATGGTTCTAGTATATACTACAGATAATTAGTAAAACATTTAATAATTTTGTACAAGTAGTGCTATGAAGGGGTTATAGCATTTTGAAAAGTGGCATATGATAAAAGGAAGTTTGTGTTTCATTACAGTAGTTCATTTGCAGGGATGTCTTGTCATAAATGGTAATCCATTTGCAGTTGAGTTTTGCAGAGAATAAGTGACCAAAAAGAAGTCGTGGCTTTTTTGTTGAAAACAATACAGTACCTGTTTTCTCCCATGCCAATTGGACCCTTGCAGTGCTACTCACCTGAAAGATGTCCCCTGCAATTCTTCTGGTTCATATCTATATTTATAATTTGTATAATACTATCTTTTGATGTTTACATAGTTAATTTTTTGTATAGACATCTTTTTTTTGTCTCTTTTTATCCAGAGTTAGTAAAAAGATTATATGGCAACAGTAAGTTTAAGGACAAAATACTGTATAGAAGTAATGGTAAATACTTTACTAACATCAAGTAGAGACAAAGTTTAGTGTAAGAGTTTTTTTCTAGAGTTTCTAGAATCTGTTTTAGTAATGATTTTAGTTACTATTTTAGGTGAAGCCAGTGTATCAAGAGTTTCCCCTTTATTGGTGTGCCCTCCCAGCCCTGGCCCCCTTTTCCAATACAGTTAAAATAGAGCATATGCAATAAGATATTTACTGGCCAACATACCTGAATATCCACAGTTGTAGGTATGGCTTTAGGGGAGGGCTGTTGCAGACCCTCAGCTATGGAACTACTCCTGGGTTTGTACCATTTCTCCAATTTGCCTTTTCTAGTATTAGTGTCAACTCTTAGGATGCTATAGACTTTCTTCTTTTTTTTTTTGGTGCCGGGGATTGAACTTGGGACCTTACACTTGCGAGGCAGGCACCAGAACCACTGAGCTAAATCCCTGGCCCTATAGACTTTCTTCTTATAGTATCCAAATGAAAGAAATACATCTTTACACTACTCCTTCCAGAAAATTTGTTGAGGAACCTGGGACTTGTTCTTATTGGATCAAACTGGGTTGTGTTCCATCTCAGTCTTTGGTCAGTGAATTCAGACATGGTGATTAGCAAATCTAATTCAAATCTGTGTCAGCTGTATGGCCCAGAACAGGCAAAAGTGAGTTTTCCCAAGGAAAAGTTTTACTGTATTGCTGAGAAAAGACAATGTTGGTTGAGAACATAACTCAACAGTTGAGCACCACTAATGACTATATTTTGTAAAACACCTTTGTGCATGGCTCACCCCTCAGTGGATAGGTGTCATATGTGGTTGTTGTCCATGATTGTGATCTTTCTGTGATCTATTTCTTAATTTTTTTTGCCCCCAAAATTCCTTTTATACAAACACTTTGAAATTTTTTGTATAGGTAGCTTTATCAAGTATAAATCAAAATGGATTCTGTTAAAGAAAAATTAATTCTGGTAAAGAAAACATGATTGTTAATAAGGGAGATTTTTGGTTTTAGGCATAGGCTATTTCTGAACACATTTCTATTACATTTCTGTATTTCAGGTGTTTCAGTGCAGCTGTTGGCATATCATATTGTATCATAGATATGTTTTAGTTACGGATCTAGCAATTAAAATGGTATAACCCCAGCCTCTTCAAGGCTGAGGCAGGAGGATCGCAAGTTGGAGCTCAGCCTGTGCAACTTAGTGACTTAGTGAAACCATGGCTTTAAAAAAAAAAAAAAAGTAGGGCAGGGATGTAGTTCATTGGGAAGGCTCAGGTTCAATTCCCAGTACCACATAAAGAAACACAAACTGTGACTTTTCATCTCTTGTGAGAATAAGGAAGCCGTTGGCTGGAGCTAAGGGCTGTTGGCCTCTCTTGGTGAGGCATAAGCTCTCAGCTTACTGTGCTCAGCTTCTGTTTTTTTTTAAAGAACAGTGTCTACATTGCCTTCTCTGCCACTGCAGGCATCGTGTAGGTTGAGCTGGGCGCTCTGAATATTGCAGCATCTGTGCTACAGATTTATTTCCAAAGGACTTGGAAAATATACTCTGTTGTCTACCGACAGTAGTGTTGGTCATCTCAGAAGTTTCTTACTTACTCCATTTTTGGCAATGCCTGCCATTTTGTTTTAGTTATTGCTGTGGAACTAAAAGTTCTAGTATACAGTGATTGTTACTCAGCTGTTGTTGCTTCACAGTCTCCTTGTCTGCACTGTATGTCATTTCCTGAAATACCTTGTTTTCACATTACTAATCTGCTTTGGTATAGAGCTTACAAACATCATTACTTGGTGCTACAGGGAAAAGTTTTAATAATATTTATTGCTGAGAAAAGAGGAATAGAGGCTGAGGAGATGACCCAAGTAATCCCAGAAAGAAGACTCATCTTTTTTTTTTTTTTAACTTTCACTTTCTCCTGTGGCCCAGTATGGGGAATTTAAAATCCTATGATTTATTTATTTGCTCTAGCCAGTGAGTGATGTAACATGTAAACACAATCAAATTTGTTTCCAAGTGTATTTAGCCAAATAAATATAGCAAGCTTAGTTTTTAAGGATATCTGTTGTAGCTTGGCAGTTTTTGTTCTTTTTGAGATAATTTATTTGAGCCACCATTGGGAGCAGAGAGTTGTTGGAAGGTAGAAAGTAAATGCCCAAGGTGAGAACCTTCCCAGCCTCTCCTCAGTTTTGGATGCGTTTTTCTGAGCTTTGCTGAAACTGTTTTGAGGTGGCAAGTGGAGTTTTTGTATTTTCTTGTATTAGTGTGTAACTGGGCATATTAAAGAAGCTGTCCACGTATTGACTATAAGGAAGTCTGGTAGTATCACCTTATACATTGATTACTCTTTAAAAAAAAAAGCTGACAGCATTAAAATAATTTTTATTGATATATATATATATATATATATATATATATATATATATAAACATAAAATAGATACAAATTTTACTTACAAAAATGTTTAGGAAGATCATTTGAAAGACTAGCCGAATGTCTTCTAGCCAGCAAATAGTAGAGAAAGAAGTTGGTTTTGTTAACTCATTTACCAGCAACCGTATCCCTCATCTCCATGTATTGAAATGCATTGGCTTTACAGAAAACATGATTCATGAATTTTTATGTGTAATGTCACACATTCTTTTACATTATAGATTTTTTTTTTAATTGAGTCCACTTCAGTCTACTTGGTTTCTGAGAAAATTATCTCCTCTGACCTCATAAGAGAAGAATATGTATTAGTGTGTGTCTTTTTCATGGTCATCTTATTTCCCTCCTCATACATTTGAGCAAGAGAAATTGCTGGCAACACATGCTGATATGCAGCTTCTCTTAGTAGAATCCACTTAAAAATATTTTAGTGTGACAACTTTAGGCTTATTAAATGTCTTAATAAGTCTGCATGTAAGATATATTTAACATATACCTAATATCTTAAAAAATTAAATTTTTATTGCAAAGTAATAATGTATTATATTTTCTTTGAAATGCAGTGAGATAAATCAGTATGGTTTTTTTGTTAAAGTTTTTTTTCTGCCTATCTGCTTATCCTGCTTTAAATCAGAGGAAATTTTATATATTTATTTATTTTTTCTTTTGGTACCAGGGATCGAACTTGGGTCCTTGAGCTTGCGCAGCAGGCGGCAAAACCACTGAGCTAAATCCCCGGGCCCAAAAATTTGATTTTATTTTCTGACACAAAAA
Source organism: Heterocephalus glaber (assembly GCF_053883595.1). NCBI lineage: Eukaryota > Metazoa > Chordata > Mammalia > Rodentia > Bathyergidae > Heterocephalus > Heterocephalus glaber. The sequence goes on from NW_028258324.1 coordinate 28,125,994, forward strand.
TCCCTTTATCAAACAGTGCCTGCTTTTAAGTTGATCTTTGGGGACCCAGTTGAAAAAGATTGTGTCTTACTAATTTAATTCTTGTCTTTAGAGAAAGAAGAAACCTATGTAAATTGTCTCTGATATGTTTGTTTATTAAGTTCTACTTTAACTGAACAAATTCATTATTATAAATTTAAACCTGCTATTTTGGAGTGTGATTGAATAATTGTGTACATTATATTTTTCTTCTTATTAGAAAGAAAAACAAGTGCAATATTAGAAAAATCTCCTAATGGTGTTTTTAATTTGATGCTACAGAAAAGCATGGAAACTTGCATTTGAATTTTATTGTGATAAGTATATTAATTTTACTATGAGTACTGGGTAATAATGGTAGTATACTATCATAGGTATGTTTCTTATTGGCTTATTCAGTTATGTGATTGAAGATGACAGACAACATGTATGTATGGACTTTAGTTTGAAGGGGTGGGAATTCACAAAGTATCTGTGCTTTCATGAATTATATTTCCCCTTCTGGTTTTGAAAGTGGCCAAGTCATGAGTTTTTAGTGAAATATGCAGTTTCTTACATAAGATTTCTCTAAATGGTTGGCATAGAAAGAAATAAATAATAGGGTCCAGGCATACATTTGCAGCAGATAGTAGCAGAGTGAATTCTTTCACGTAGAGCAAGAGTTCTTTTGACTGGCAGCTGTAATGAGCTTCAGTTTGACTCTTTGTGTAGGGGATTCTAGCAATGTGGTATGGTACAAAACATACAAAAAATACGATCATAATGCTAAATATATTGCGGCTAGATTTCCTTTTGACTGAAATGGAATTCCTTCTATACTTAAGGTGGGACTTAAAGATTTTCCTTGTGATTGCAGTGTAGAAAATGATTAGCAAAAGAAACACAGCCCAGAAAATGCCCACGAAGATATAGTTTGATGCTTTGTGCCACTTGCGACCCAGTTCATTTTTAAGTTGCATGCATTGTATTTTTGTAACCTCTCTAACACTCTGGTTGGTCAGTATGATGTTGGGGACAGCAAGCAGGAGCATGAGTATCCACACCACCACTGACAACAGTTTGCTGTAGTTTACTGACTGGATGAAAGAAGTCGAAAGGGGCTTTACGATTTTGTAATACCTGTCAAAGCTGATGAGTCCAAAGAACACGATGCTGACATACATGTTTACATAGAATAGCACGGCAGAGACCCTACATACAAACACGTTCAGCTGCCAGGGGCCTAGGCCTGAGTCACCAAGGATCTTGAAAGGAAAAGTCAGGCCCATTAGAAAGTCAGCCACAACAATGTTTTTGAGATAGATGATGAAGCTCTTTGAGCTAGGCACGTAAAGGAAGACCCATCCTGATACTCCATTGAGTAGTATTCCAGTGATGAAGACCACGCAGTACAGCACAGGGATGATTTGCTGAGTGATCAGTGTGTTCTTCGAGCAGGGCAGGTCTGGAGGCTGTGTGGTGGTCGAGTTGAGCATCTTGTAACTGCTCAAGGCAGAGGCCTGGAAAGAGGTGTGGACTAGTTACTCAAAGGTCACTTTATACTCAGAGGTCACCTTATGGCCTCCATGTCATTTGTTGAGTAATAAAGAGAAAGTCAGTGAATGTAGTCAAACCCACCAAGTTCTTAAAGCATTTTACTCCATATAAATTTGGCCCTTCGTTCCTTCCTGTCTCCCCCCCCTGCCCTCCACCCTTTCACTCTTCTTAGTTCATTACTTCCTTACTTTTTCCTTCTTTTTTTTTTTTTTGTTGGGGAGGATAGAAAGGGAAGAACAGAGCAGACAGATGAAAATAAAGAAAAATTGGAGATACAGGACTATGTGAGAACTTCAATTCAGAAACCAGAATTTCTCTAAAATGACAATGGTTTGCTATAAAACACCAGAGTTCTAGGAAATACTTATTTAATATAGTCTTTACAGTGTGTCCTTATCTGCCTTATTCTCTGAATCTGGCATCAGGTGACTTCTGGCTCTTTCAAAATGACTGAAAAGGGTAAATGTTTTGAATCAATTTAGGACATCGAGGCAACTACAACAGCACAAGTAAAGACAGGAAAGAGGACTTTGAGAACTGCTCCAGAAAGTGGCAAGAATGAGCAGGACAAGTGTGTTTGAAGTGAGGGTATTTTGGGGGCAATTAATGGCAATGTTTCTTTTACCGTGATAAAATATTAAAATATTTAAGCATTCATTGTATTTTGGTTATTTATCATGTGTAGTTATATAGTTAAAATTGTGAAGAATTTCCTAGAAATAAATGATTTAATGATAGCCAAATTTTTTCCTTTTGGAATATTACAGAAGCCACTACGTGATATAAATAGAGGACTTCCCAGAAGTGATTTAATGAATGACACAATTCCTTTATTATTATAGAAGCCTGTGTAAATTCATTTTGTCAGGTTGTTAGGACTGCCTTTTTAGGGGGGGCACTGTATTGGGGATTGAACCCAGGGTTTTCACACAGAGCTATGTCCCCAACCCATTTTATTTTACTTTATTTTTTATTTTGAGACTAGGTCTTATAAAGTCTGGTTGTTCATGTTGGGCTTGAACTTGGGGTCTTCCTGTCTCAGTCTCTTAGAGTGCCTGGCTCACACAATTTCTAGCTGCAGTATGTCTGCTTGTGATGGTGTTATAGGTCCAGAATAGTGCTCTCAGCGTCCTCAAAGTGCTGTGAATCTGCACATACAAGTTCTTCTGATCCCCAGCACTATCTTCCACCACCTTCCTTTTGTTGGGAGGTAAACTTCTGGTTTAGAAATGATGGGAATACCACAGCTTGCTTGAGTCCTTCCCCCAAGTGCTTTCCTGCTAATTTGGCTGTTTTAAAGAACTTAGAGATAGTATCTTTTCTGCTTGTGATATTGTCTGTTTTAATACAGCAGTGACTCATGGCTGGGCAAATGGGTTCATTTTAAAGGAACGCTCTACATGAGTAATGAGTGAGCTAAAGATAAATTCCATTTAAATTAAATTCCAGATAAATGACATTCTTGATAGTAATTTTTTTTTCAGTTTTTCTTTTCTTTTTTTGAGACAGGATCTTACTCTGCAGTCTAGGGTGGCCTTGAATTTGCAGTCTTCCTGCCTCTGCCTCCTAAGTGCTGAAATTACAGACATATGCTACTATGCCTGGCTGGTAATAAATTTTCAGCTCTTAAATATTAAAAAGTTTTTATAGCAAGGTGTTAGTGTATCCTATGAGTTCAGTTGTCTGAGTGCATGGCCTCTTCTACAGGGCAGAGCAGAACTAGGCTCAGTTGAGAAATTTGCGACAAAGAAGTTCTTTTAAGGCTCAGATAAGTCACAATGGAAATGGAGACTGTCTTGGTATGGCCAATTGACTCTCCCTCCTTGCCCCCAAATCTCAGTTAGTTCACTGTTTCTTACCAGCTTATCTCAGCCCATTAATGAGAGAATGGCAGGAGAAGAAATGGTAAAAGATGAAAAGGACTAGGTAATGATCATCAACTGAAAAAAAGAAAAAGCGGACCTTTGGTGAGCCAGGGTTTTGGGGGTTTTGCCTATGATAGTTATTTCTGACATCACTGAATTTTTGTAGTGAAAGTGGTCATTATGTTAACTTTGAGGATTTAGGAATGCAAAAAGTGTTTACTGAATACCTGAAATTATATTTAAGAAACATTTCTTTGTGTTCTTAATCTTCTTAAGAAGGGGTGCTTAAACAGAGTAAATTTTCAGTTTCTCTTAGGTGGAACTCCTCCTTGTTTCATGAGTTTAGGTGAGTGAATGGCACAGAATGCCTCAGCCTGTGACTACTGTCATGTTGGAGTCTTTGGTAACATAAACAATATGGCAGAATAGGATTTATGAGACTCAAAGACAAGTGTAATAGGAGCATCCTGTAGACTGCTTTCCCTCACTTTCTCCCAGCTAGAAAGAATGCCAGTGCCAAGGATTTAATCTGATCTAGATAGTGAGTACACTTGTCCCTTAGTGCAGCATAAGGTCATAGGATTGTTCTGCATCGTGTTTTCATGGTAGAGTGTATACAACATCAGGGGTCTCTTTTTGGACAGAATGTAATTGATACAAGCCTGTCTGAAGCAGTGTCTATCTCAGAAGTTCATTCATCTTAACAAAAACATGCTTAGTCAGCTCTGAGTTCATCTTTCATTTTCTGTGTATTTATCTTTACTGACCTGTTTTTCTTTTATATATGGCCCACCTTCCACCATCCTACTCATACATAATTCTTTGTCTGAAGAAGAGAAATTATATCTTTATAGCATTTTGATGAAATTAATAAAGCTCTTTATAATGCTTGATGGATTTTTTCAGTTACCTTTTAATTTTGTTTTTTCATAAAGTGAAATCTTCTTTCAGTGAAGTATTTTATCCCAGTGAGTGCTTGTCATCTCCAAGTGGCCAAAATGTTTCGTCTTTAAGGATTCTGTTATAGGATGACAGTGAAGAAGTAAATTAAAAGAGCAGCAGACTTTTATTGCAGTATTTTCATACTTTTAAAATGCAGCTTGTATAGTTGTAAAATATTTCATTATATACATTTATTGTTGTTTTATTCTACTAGTTCTTGAGGGCTTAGCCACACTGTCTGATAGGAGAAGATAAATTTGGCTGATTGATGGTTGGATTTGATTCTGCCTTGCTTTAGGCTGTTTTTAAAAAATTTTTTTTTGGTACTGGGGATCACGCTCGCGTCCTTGCCCTTGCAAGGGAGGTGGGAGAACCACTAAATTAAATCCCCGGCCCTAGGCTGTTGTTTTTCTAAATTCTTTAAACCAGCACTTCTTGGGCTTTAATATGCATGCATATCAGCTTGCTAAAATAAACACTGAGATTCTAAAGGTCTGAAGTTTGACATGTACACTCTGGTCCAAGGTCCACTCTGAGTGGCCGCCCCCATATGCAGAGGAGGTAGGTGTTTAGTAAGTACTAAATGGTGAAGTAGGTGAAACATGATTTTCTTTTTCTTGTAGTTCTGACTCCAGATAGGAAAAAAAATTATCTTGTAGTAGGCCCTGAAATCTTGATTCTTTCTTAGAGAAATCCTTACAGATTTCATCATAATCATCCCAACTTGTTGTTTCATAGGAATGTAAATAGATATTTTTACAGAAACTTGCTTGAAAATAAGTGACAGTGATCATTTTACATTTACCTGGAATATTCCTGAAAGATCATGAGATTCTTTTTTAGAAACAAAAGAGGTTAAGTGCTCTGTGGAGAAATAATGTGTGTGATCCAGGGCAGTACTGAACATGTGCTTGTAGGGGATGATGTACTCACTCCAGAGCATGGCTTACTCTTGCAGAGAGAAGTATGAGTAAGGGCGGGGCAGGGTGGGGGGTTGAGTGGTGGATGGCCTTCAGCACCTCCATTTATTTATTAAATTTTGAATCAAATATGCCTAACACAGTTTGGTTATCTCTTATCTGAAATGTTTGGGACCAGAAGTATTTCAAATTTTGGATATTTTTTGATTTTGCAATATTTGCATATTCATAATGAGATACCTGTGATGAGACAAAGTATAAACACAAAATTCATTTATGTTTTATGTTTTATGTACACCTTACACATATAGCCCAAAAGTCATTTTATTTTATACAATAGTGTTAGTATGCGTCTGTTTTTTTTTTTTTTTTGTGGTACTGGGGATTGAACTCAGGACCTTGCGCTTGTAAGGCAGCTGCAGCACCACTGAGCTAAATCCTCAGCCCATATTCTTCTGTTTTGACTGACCCATCACATAAGATCACCTGTGGAGTTTTCCACTTGTACATTGTGTTGGTGCTCAAAAAGTTCAGATTTTGGAGCATTTTGGATTTTAGATTTTTGGATTAGGGATGTTCAACTTGAATTGCTGTTCATACCAGTGGTTAGTGAATTGGTGTTAACAATATTAGTTTCAAAAATTTTTTTAAATTTTTTATTAGTAGTTTTTATATTTTTACTTTTGTGTCTTTGAAATATTTCAAAATTAGAAAAAATGTATGTGGAAATGGTTTACTTTCAGATCATCCTTTATCAGTCCTCAATCAATGATGAACCTCTTTCCTCTGGTTTCTACCCAGTGCTTATAAAGGAACAGTGCTGGTATTTCCTTCTCTCTCCTTCTACTCTGGACATGAAAACTTTCAATTCAAGGTTCCTGAGACCTTTGTTTTCTAGCCTATTCTTATACCAATAGAAAATGCAATAGATGTATGATAAATACGTACATTTCTTTTTTTCTTTTAAATAAATACTTAAATACTTAATAAATAGTAATTTATTTAATAGTATTATTTAACATCTTTTATTAGGCTCCTAGTCTTTTTCATTCCATAGTGGGATAGATATTTCAGAACTTGGACCTTGACCTTGGGCCCCGCCTTTGTCTTTCAACACTGTGACTCCTTAGGGGTAGGTAAGCACTATTCTCTGTTTTAAAATAGAGACCTGTCCAGGAAAAAAGGTCATTGTAACCATGGCAAGTGGTTTCGCAGAAGTTACTCTTCTTTTTTTGTGATTTATTTTTTTTTAAATTTTCATGAAGTTTATTGGTACATTTTAGGTATAAAATACAGTTACATTCCTTGTTGGGATCTTGTACCTTTACATGGTGTATCTTAGTTCTTATTTTTTTCCCCATAAATCTGCTCTCCCTTCACCCCCTCCATCCTTCCCTATTTACAGAGACTTTAACTGACCACACTCCCTGTTTCTCAGAAATCCTTCTACCTGGCTCCCTGTTCGAACCTCACAGCGCCTGTCTTACCCTGATCTGTCCTCCCCAAACCCCTTGTCTGGCTTATGCCCCAATAGGTACAGTCAGTGCTAATCTCACTACCCAGAAGAAGGAACCCCCTTTCTTTCTTCATTGTCCTGACCATTTCATGTTTGACACTCAAAACACTTCTCAGAAGTCACTAGGAACCCAATTTAGAAGTCTATGGTCTTTTTTTTTTCAGTTGTTTTTTTTTTTAAACTTCTCTGAAGCATTTGATGTTACTGTTTCCTTTACTGAAACCGTATGTTCTAAGGTACATTGTAACCCATAACTCCTGAACATCCCGTATCTTTTTTCCTTTGCCAAACCTTTGGTTCATTTCTCACCAAGTCCTTTAGAACATGCTTGCAGGAACTGTGGAAATATTTCAGTCACAGAGAACTCTTAGGAAGTTGCCAGGCTAGGGGGAAGCCAAACAGAGTTAGTTCAAGTGCAATAAAGGTTGTCATTGAAGGAGGAAGCACAGGAACAGATGGTGTACTTGTCTGGCTTCACGAATGCAGGTATCAGGCAGCCTTCTGGAGCATGCATTAATGAAGACTGATAAATGAGTTGGCATTAGGCAGGCAAAGGAGGAGAGGGTGGGAGTTTTGAGAGAGAGAGAGAGGTATAGGTACAGATACCAAGATGCATGAGATGAGAGCTCACTGGGAATCATGGGTTGCCTAAGCTCTTTGGCAACATAATTGAGCCTGCTAATGAGTCACTATTATCCCCATTTTACAGGTGAGGAAACTGATGCTTGAAATAGTCAAGTCACTCTAATCAAGGACAGTGTAATTAGTATGTGACCAAACAGCATTTAAACTAGACCTATTCAACTCCAAGCCAGTGCTACCCTACTTCAAGAATATATGGGGTAGCCTGTTCTTGTGTGTGGGCTTGGGCATTGCCTACAAGCACTTCTTAATTTTTCTGGAGTCTTGTCTTTAGAATTCAGTTAGCCAGCATTTTTTTTCTTTTTCTTTTTCTTTTTTTTTGGTACTGGGAATCGAACTTGGGTCCTTGCACTTGCGAGGCAGATGGCATAACCAGCATTTTCTAAAGGAAGGGCCATGCATTTGCATGTGCACTTGTGAGTGTATATGACAGTTTTTGGGTCTAGGTTCTAAAGTCCTGAATGGTGTTGGATACCTGTAGTTTTTCTGGTTATCTTCCAAGTACCAGTCCATAGAGAACCTCTGTTTTTTTTTTAACAGTTTCTAAAAATGTTTAAAATGGATGTATGTTTGACTTTGATTTAGCTTTCTATCTTCTATGTGGACATCCAAGGAGAAATACAGACTTAGACTACTGTATTAGTAATAGCAATTAAAACAAGTAGCAGTACTTGCTCAGTCTTTGCTAAAGTGGGAAATCTAGATCCTCTGGGACCCCTGGGGTGAGTTAGACTGTAGTGGCTGCTGCTGCTTAACATGCAGCCAGTTTGGTCTGGCACCAGATGTGAGGTCTTGGTCAGGCCTGACTTGATCCTCCTAACTCCACTATAGCTCACGGACTTCCCCTTTGTTAGAATCTAGGTCAGTAACATATGTATTAATGTGACTTATGATTGGATGACACAGTCACCTCCTCTGAGAGGCTGTGCTAATTAGTTCTCACTTTAGACATATTTGCATACTCTTCTTAGGCTGAGTGACAGACATCTAAGAACTTCTTCTATCAAGTGATAAACTCAGCTCTACCTTGACTGCCTGGAATGTCTATTCCAGGCTCCAAACATGACTGCCAGGAGCTTGGATTGTTTATTCCAGGCTGTAAAACTCTTGATGAAACATCTGCATTTCTGCTACATACAGAGCCAACCTTCAATTATATATGAGCATGAGGCTGCACTAGTTTGGATAACTGGTGATATTCAAAGCTATCTAATGACTTCCCTGAAAACTGAACTACTTCCCTAAAAACACTTTTAGCAGAACTTGCAGCATAGTGCAAGTCTGGCACATCCAGCTCATCCAAAAGACAAGACTGTCTGTCTTCACCATTTTGTGATGATGCAAGCGGATCATGGGAGATGTTAATGGAAGGCAAGGTGTAGCACATGTACCTCTGCCCTCCAAGGCATGGTCCTGAAGTTTTCTGAATGCTAAATTTTGGAGGCTGGGAAAATGGCCACGCTTCACTAGCCTCTGCACAGGAACTACATCTAGATAGTCAGAGTGAGTCTGTGGTACATTTTCTCCTGTTATCTTTGGAATAGTTTCTCCTTCTTGGAACTGGTAACATTGTTTCTGCCTCCAGTTTCTGGTAGGCTGCTTTTTGTGCTCTTGGTTGTTCAGCAGCATCCCTGGCCACCATCCACTAGATGCCAGTAGCACTCTGTGGTTATTTTCAGATGTTTCAAAATGTTCTCAAGTTGAGAGCCACTGGAGTTAATAGTACACCTTAATAGTAGGTGTACTTGATATCATTCTGATACTGAAAGAGAATTTAGCTCTTATTGGTGTCAAACCTTAACTGTATATTGAGTAATTCATCAGCAATAAGGAATCTGTGTGCTAAGGACCAGGATATGAAGTGAACTTTATTTACTGCCATATTGGAGTAGTGGGCAGACAGTGATTAAAAACGTATATGGCAATGTAGTGAGATTTGTTAGAATGGTTCAAATTCTTAATAGCTTTAGTATTGCGATAGATGTTAAATGCCTTTGTGTGTCAGTTTTTATGTCTCTAGAATGAGAGGGTAGCAGATACCTTGTAGGGTTCCCATTTCCTGTAACTCAGTGGAGCATTGGGGTTACAGGGAATAACTCAGTTTTCAACAAAGTAAGCAAATGCCTCTGGGACTCCCAGTCTCCAGGCCTCGGCTGGATCAGGCTCCCACACAGCTTCCCTTCTGCATGTTTGTTTAGATTGATGCTGTTCTGCACTACAACACAGGGCTGTGGTAGGCACAGGAGACACTTAGAACAGTGTTCTCTGAGCCTCCCTGGGTGTGTGGTCCAGCCGCACTTTCTCTGGGGGAGGAGGTGGGGTGGGGGGAGGCACAAGAAGTGGTACTCAGTGATGAAGGGTATGAGTAAAAGCCAGTGTTTCATGCTCTTATTCAGCAATCCATGCAGCCTGTGAGAATGGAAGAAAGCTCTGAGTAGCTTCTCCCTTCAGAATTTTGGGAACTGATTTTCAGTTTCTTTCCGAAACTATGATGATCTGCCTGGATTCTAAAATTTTTTTTCCAGCCTGTTCTGCAGCATTGTTTTGGAATATGGAGCTCTATTCCCTGGGGCCAGGCACGGAAATGAATCTCTGACCTCTTTGCCTCACTGAGATGGTGTTTGCATTTCTCAGTTTGGCAAGCAGTACTGGGGCTTAGGGTGTAGAAAGGGAGAACAGATTTCTGTTTCACGCCTTAGCTAAATAGTAGCTACCTCTATGTTAGTTTAAGATTCAGGATTATATAGCCAGAAATCCCCAAAGGATATAAATATACTAGACTTTTAGTGGGAGAGGAAATGTTGCACAGAAGTGATTTCCATATACTTTTAACCCACAGTCTTTTGTATTTTCTCCCTGTTCTGTGTATTGATCTCTGCTGGAGGGATCAGTAACCTTTGATTTTAATAAAATATATTGTGACAATTACTTGAGAATTTAGCAATTCTTAAATGAATGTGTGTTTTACTAAACACACTGTATGGCAGTGGAACAGCTGTATTCTCAAAATTAGTAGATCTTAAATGTGAAAGATGCATTTTTATGCACCTTAAAGGTGGTGCTCAGAGTACACTTGAAATCAAAGATATTTACTTTTTACTAATCACAACTCACAGATTGAGAGCCATTGTTGAATGTATGTGTCCTTTATTCCATTTGTAATTATTTCACCTTCCCAGGGAATTTTAATAGGATCAGTCAGGTATACTACAAGAAAGTAGTTGTATGTTTTTTCATGAACTGGGGAAGCTACTGTTGCTTCAGATATAATGCCTGTATGTCAATATTTCTGATAATAACAAGCACTAATTTTTGTTTGTATCTGGCTATATGATTCCATGCTCACGACTTCCTTGGTCCTTGTGAAACTGGCTAGGTCCAGTTTTGTTTTATTCCATGATTTTCCATGTGTTAGAGTTGGGGTGGATGTGATCTACCCTCATTTCCTTCTGATCTTTCTCTTTACATTATTGCTTTTCTCTTTTGTATTTTTGGTATTGACCTCTGTCTAAAGGCTACTTCCTTTCAAGATATAAACTTGCTCAAAGTCCTTCATCTTAACTTGTAATGGGGTAAAAAAAAAAAAATCTGTAGGTCCAGAAGCCATAATGTCCCATCACCTGTAAACCTGATACTTGAAAGGGCTTGTTGTGTAAACTTTTTCCATCCTTCTTTGACAAAAGAAGGAACCTACTACAAATGGAGAAGTAGTGATAACCCAGTATCAATGAGCTCATCTTGTTTCTAAGTATCATTGCCCAATAAAAGGAACCAGGACTTCTTAGACAAGCAATTGATTTCAAATCAAGCATGGAAACAGTGTAAGGTAAGGTCATATATCTGAGGGTAGAGGCAAGGAAATGTTCAGACCAAAAGAGAAATGGTGAAAAGGATGAGGGAGTTAACTAGAAGGTACTTTCAAACCTGACACTGTTGGGCTTCCACAAGAACAACATCGATAGATAAAAGTACATCAGAGAAAAAAATTCAGTTGTTTATGGAGATAATTAAACATTCAGATTTTAAAAAGGAAGGATGAAAACAGGGAAAAATTGTTCTACCCAGAAGTATGCTGGCTGGTAAGGTAGAAGGAATTCTAGAATTAGGAAGTTACAGACTTGCTACGTCAGGGTAACATTTGACTCAGGCAGCAGTCTTTAGTGGCTGCTCAGAGCCCTTGGGTGGTGGGCATTTGTGGGTGAACTGGGTCTTGTAGTTGAACACAGATTCTCATCTGTTAGGATAAGGGCAAAAATTATACCTCTACAGTGATTATTTCTGGTGGTCACTGAATTGTTAAACTTACCAAAAGTGGAAAAATTTGATATTTTGTGCCTCTTGTTATAATGCAGTCAGATGTGCACAGCATACTTATGCAGTGCTATTTTAACTAATCATGGATGAACAGTCAGACAGATTCAGAAAACAACCAGACTAGAGTTTAAAAAAAATCAGTGTCGTGAAAAACAAACTAACAAGATGAGGGAGGGGACAATCCTAAATTTAAAAAGGCCAAAGGGAAATGAATTAGTTAGGATTTGTTATTTGGGGAGAGTGGGTATAGAAATTGTTTTGGAGATAAATCTGAATACATTCTGTAGAGTAAATGATATTACTGAACTAGTGTTAATCTTTGTATGAATATTAGTAGTGTAGCTAAGCAGGAGAATATCAGAGATGTGTATGCAAGTATTAAGGAATAAAAGAGTCATGATGCCTGCAACTTATTTTCAAAATGATTAGGTAAAAGGAAACAAAGTAAATGTGTATGTATACATACTTGGGAATACATGCATGTACTGTCTTGCAGATATATACAGTGTATGTATGTGTATATATATATATATACACACAATATATGTATGTGTATATATATACATAGTACATGTATAGTATTTTGCACATGTATTAGTTTTGAGGGAAGGGTCTTGAGCTCAGTGCATGATGTGACAGTTGTCAAATAACAATATCCCTTTTTTCTCAGTCACCTCTGGGGGCTCCTCTGCCTATCCTTGATATGATGTGTCAGCTGTTCTATTCTTGGCTATCTTCTTTTTTCTGCTTTTCTCTTCTAAGCCAAAGTAATCTTTATTTGAAACATTTTAAACTATCATTTATGAAACAAAAATTTTCTTTCATTTTTCAAATATTCTTTTAATACTTGATTACCTGACAAGTAGCCTTGATGCTGGGGAAAAGACAGTGAAAAGCCCTGCACCGTCTGTGCCTACTTGGAGCTCAGTCTAGTGTTCTGGCATCCCAGAAGCCTCTCCTTCCTTCCCCTGCAGCATCTCCAATTTCTGAAGGTCTGGGTCCCTCACAGTTCTCTCTTTTAGGGATCCAGGTTTTCTTACCACACCAGCTGAGTTAGTCATGTCTCACCTTCAGCTCAGCACCTTCCATAGCAGTAGTTACCATTCACTAGAAACTTTGCCTTGCTTCAGACACAGCCAGTGCTAATTGCTTTTAAAAATAGATTTTTGTTTCAATGGAATATTTAATGCTTTGAAAAGACATTCTTTAATAGAAGCGAAAGCATAACAGAGGAGCTCCACACCAACCCGAGGGAGAGAACCAATCCTGCTCCATACTTCATGGTTTTAATTTTCTTTCTTAAAACAAATGACTTTAATCAATACTGTATGTACATGCATTCCTTTGTAACAATGATCCACGCTATGTGTCACCTTCTAGGCCTTTAGAAAAATGTGCTACTCAGCTCTAAAGTTCATCATTTTGGAAAATGACTTGGACATACTTGATATGGATGAGCAGTTACCCTGTAGCAAGCAATGTAACTTTTAGATACATGCCCTAGAAAACTCTTGCTGGTGCATACCAGGAAGTATGTATAAGAATGCTCATTGAAGTACTTTTTGTAGTACTAATAATGATTATTAACAGAATGAATGAAAAAAATTATGACTTATCCAATGAAGTTGTTTTGTAACAATGAAAATGAGTGAATTACAGCTATGCATTTTTAAGTTCTCAAGCAGTACTAACAAGCTAGAAGTAATCCATTTTATAGTTGAAGAAACTGACTAGAGAGTTCAAGTAAATTGTGCAAGGCATCAAACCTACTGTGTGGTAGAACTCAGAGTTGAGTTCAGGTCATTGCTATTTTAAAGCCTTAAATATTGTGTTCTATTAAAAAATACTTGTTTCTACTAGCCTGTCTTTTATACTACATGGGAGGAGAGCTTCATATTTTCACCTGATCCAGCAAATGACCCATACTAGGTGTTGTATAAATCTTTGCTGAATGACTAAATCATTTTACACAGGAAGCAGATGAGAGCATAGTGGGTTAAAGAAGTTCCCCAAGCAGGTAACCAGACCACCTGTGGTTCTCAAATCTTCCAAGCCTTTGGTCACCGAGTCATTTAACCTGTGTGTTCTTACCTTGGTTTCATGCTATCCTCCAGTAGGTGACTGGCAGAAGCCTAGCAGAAGTAAGGTGGGAACTAGCACTGACTGTTCCCAAGTTCCTCAGCCAGGGCAGCCGTCATTGCTCTCCTGGTGGACAACAGAAGCCTCTTCTCGCTACTTATGAATTTGCCTAAGCTGTAGCAGCAGAATTGCCAGCGCGTTGTTCTATCTCTTCAATGTTATTGATGTGGTTAACTCGTGGAAGAAGTGCAGATGTGTTTGTGTGTATGGGGTGAAGGGTGTGGAAAAAGGGCAGGAGATATTTGGTGCTTCAGGCAAGTAAACAAATATTTGTTGTAGATATAGATTGTTGAAGTGCTTAGTAGTTTTGGTCTAATGAACCAAAGTTCAAATAAACCAGAGACTTAACATCCGTGCTATCCTCTCGAGCCTTTTCTGTTATCCAGTGCCTGACAGAGCTCTGACCAGGTAAATGTTTTTCCTGTGTCCCAATAAATCATGAACGGTTTCTGGGCCCTTGTAAACTAATGGGGGATATAGACAAGGTCTGCCATGATGACTGCCTGTTTTGTGAAGCACTGTAGTGGAGGGACAGAAATACCAAAGTGAATTGGCTTTCATACTGTCACTGTGGTGGGGTTGAAGTAGAAAAATATTTGCAGCAAACCCTTTGGGTGGAAGTTACTTGGAGCCTCGTCCTCAGCTTGAGAGTGTCGTCTGGGACACCTTTGTGTGGCTGCCCAATTCTGATCTGTTATGGTGTCACCTTCTAAGGAACCTTTCCTCTTCTCAGCATCTGCCACAGCCACACCCCTATTACTTCCTTTTCGACTTACTTCCTCTCCTGTCTTCATTCATCCACCCCTCCCCAGGTAAGCTTCATGAGAACAGAAATTATTTCTCGTGATTACTGCTGTGTTAGGAGTAGCAGAATAGTGCCTGCCAAGTAGAAGTTCAATGAATATTTATCAAATTTATGGATGAATTTATTTCTACAACTGTGGTCAAATTGAGGACTCAATTTCTTTAATTAGCAAGTGCTAACTAGGACCTCTAGTGTCTTAAAAATATGTTCTTTTTCGGAATTGTCACTTTCTATGAACATGATATGTAAAATATGTAGATTTGAAAATTTTTTGGATCATAAAAGTGGAAGAATTATATTTCTTGATTCATAATTCTTGTGCAACACCGAAGCAAGGTTTACTTTTTAAAAATTCATTTTGTTATTCTTAATGTTAGTGGTTTTCCTTAAACTCAGTAACTGAAGGAACAGCCAAGACCTGACAAAAAGCAGCTATGTATAACTAACCAGTCCTTCCTTCATGGAACCCTGTGCCATTCTTCTGGCTACCTTCATCCCACTGAATCTGAATCCTGTTTTCTTCAATCTTTGCTTTCTGTTTAATATAATTTTGTAACACCCATATACATTCTTAAAAGTTTTTGTGCATATGGTATGTATATATGTGAAATTTTGATTTTAAAACTGATTTTTAGTGATTTTTGCATATATCATATTGGCATATAAATAATATAAATTTTGATGTATATTTGATATATGTGGTATATATTTGATATATGTGTATATATATGAGATATATACATATTTGTATATTTATTTTCCCTTACTTGAAGTGCTTGGGACCATAAATTTCAGATTTGAAAGTTTTTTGAATTGTGGAATATTTCCGTAGACTTTATAGTTGAGCATACCTAATCTGGAAATCTAAAATGCTCAAAATGTTTCAAATTTCAGAGTAGTTTTGATTTAAAATTTTTGGATCAGAGATGCTCAGCTGGGGTACATATAGTCCATGTTACCAAAGATGCTATAATTCATTCATTTTGGTTACTTTATAACATTTCCTTGTGTGATTGTCCCATGCTTCATTCTCTCATTTTCTTTCAAAGAACTTAATTTTGGAAAACTTGTATCTACCACTATGAGCTTCATGGCCTTCCAACATTGAAATTGAGATAATAGTGGCAATATTAATTAATGTGATGTTTCAGTACTATATAATGAAAAGTGTCTAGACTAGGAACTTTTTAATGAATATTTTACTCTCCTGATGACCAACTTTGATGTTTTCAAGTTAAGTATGAGTAAAAGATCTTTTCAAGGATCAAGGCAGACCAAAGGATTTTAATGTAGCAAAATGTAAAATATTCCTTGTTAGGGTTTTAGATCCCATATTGAAGGCATGATTTAAGAAACCTTCACTGGTTGAGTTTTGGTGTAGTATCAGAGATAAAAATCCTAAAAGCTGTTATTTCATTATTACCTATATGAGATTAAATATTTGATTTTCTTCAATATGCATTAAGCAAACAATATTTTACAGCACAATGAATATGATAGTGGATATGAGAATCTAGCTATCTTTTCTAGGTCAGTTGTTGAAGAGATTTGCAAAAATGTAGAATAAAGCCACCTTACTATATAGTACTTTTTTTGAAAATAGGTATTTTCATAAAATGTTATTTATATTAATATGATGTTTTAAAAAATGCACTAAATATTTTATAACTCACAATTTTATAACATATACAAACAAAAGCTCAGAATGAAAGGGATCCTGAGATAAAAAAATTTGAGAATTCTTGGTTAAGATATATCTAACTGTATTTTCTAATAAAAGATTTAAAATTTGGTTACTTTACTAATTTTTTTGATTTTTAGTTTTCTAAGTTTTAACATTTCAGGCTCTAAACTATGTGTACTGGACTGTGCATATCAATAAAGAACTCCAGACTTTTATGACAAGTTATTAAATTAAAACTAAGCATATAAAGGCTTCTTAGTCCACCATCTTAACTTCTAAGGATCTGTATCTTTCATTTAGTTTCCTTCTTGTCTTTTCTGTAAGGTTGGTTGTTTGATTATCCATTCACCTACCAAATGTGTGTCAAGCAAATACTAACTCCTCCCCCCTTTTTTTTGTATAAAGCTTTCACTGGTGGGACTTACAGGCCTGACTCTGAACTCCAGGCTCCCTAGCTGTCAGATTCTCTGAATTGGCTAGGAAGAAGTAGTCAAATGTTTTGGAAAGTAGGTCACTTATGGTAATAAGCACTTAGTAGACATGTGTTGATGCTCACAACCTGGGTACTTGCATGATGCCCAGTTTTCTGTGGAAGTGACTAGTGGTAAAATAGAAGTATCATTTTCCTTATCTTTATGATTTCTTTTTAGGCTTTAGTCACATATTACAACCCAAGGAATTTCTTGTGAGTTTGGCTTGTACCAGTATTACCTCTAACTTAGTTATAACCAGGGATAAAAAATGAGAAAGGGATTCCATTTTTATTGAATGACTGCTATGTGCCAGGAACCTGCCCCCCTTTAATAGGTTATGGGACAGAAGAAGATAAAAGAAATAAAAGAGGTTAAAAAACAAAACAACAGAAAAACAAAACTAAAAGATGTAGCTGAAGGTCATTGCTGCTTCAGATTTAGCTGTTTATCTCCAAATCACATCTACTTTTCCACCATGCCAAATTGGTTTTGTAAAAATCTGAGTCCCAATAATATTTATTATTTTATACAGTACAATTATTGCCTTTGTTATGTAAACTGCCAGTCCAGAGGCCAGCCAGTCCTGCCCTTTTTGCATCTCCAACTTGTATTTATGCATAAATTACAATTTTTGTTGGACACAGTCATTTTAGTTCACAGTCAAGTAGAGGAAGGTGAAAAAATAGTGAATTTGAAGTCTGACTGCTTTTGTCTTCAAGTCCCATCCTTGAGTTTTATTAGATATGTCATGTTTGAGTTACTGAAGCTCCCTGGACCCTGTTTTCCTAATTTTGAAGCAGAGGCAGTAAGAGAAAGCTTTCTGCATTGTTGCCTGGCTGCCAAAAACATCTAGTGAGATAACAGTATCTGTGTAAAGGTTTTAAAAATGTAAGATTGAACCATGGGAGTTCAGTACTTGGAATTTGAAATTAGAAGTATTGGTTATCTTATCATAGGAAAATTATTGTAAAATATCATTAGTGGTTATTTCCCTTCTCTCTGACTTTCAGGTTTGCCTTTGAGACTGTGCCTGTCTTTATATACATGATCCTAACTTAAGGGCAGGGAAGGGATCCTACCTTTTTCTTTTTTTTATCAGGTCGAGTCATCAAATTGCTGATATTCAGCTTTTTTTTTTTCTTTTTAGTTCCTGAGATGGCATTTTCATGTGCTTAATGCTAACACATTTAAAAGTTATTAGCAACATTACAAATAAATGAAAAAAGTATATATATATTTGTACCAATATGGACACGAATATGGAAAATACCAAAAAAATCAGTAAACTTATATCTTGTTTTGTTTTCAAACATAATTTTACTCTAAATTTTCTTAAGGCAATTTTGATAGCGTGTGTTGATTTCTAGCAGCTTGTGAAACTTTTATATTGAAGAAGCACTAAAGGCCATGAAGCAGCTTCCTTAAATGGGTAGGGCAGATGAGGAGAATTGACTAAAATAGAAAGGGGGGGTTGTGAATGTCAGTCCAGACATTTTAATTATATGTAATATACATATATATATATGTGGACACAAATACACTTATAGTATTTTTATATAACTAGAAGACTTAAGAGGTTGCATTTTTCTCCATTTGAAGCGTTATTTGTTGAGAAGAATCGAAGTTTAAAAATACTAAATTTAGTGTTTATTACATTTTTCAGGGTGTAAGCATGCTGTGATTGATGTATTATTCTCTAAATCTCTTACCTACTTTCTTCAGAAAATGAGGCTTTAAAAAAACATATTTTGGGGGACTGTAAAATAGAGTGGACTCTAAGGATGATTTACATTATAAAAATTATTAGTCTCAATTTTATGGAATTTACTATGCATTTTATATAAAAACAGTAGAATAAGGTTTATAAATTATATATACTGTTTGTCTTTGCCACCCACAAATAAAACTAAAAACGCTCTGGATACTTGATATTTTAATGTTTGTTAAACTTTGAAAGAAGAAATCAGAAGTTAAGAATCAAGGAAATTAAAATTGAAACCTATGACATAAATAAAAAATAACAACTATGATACCTCTTAATTCCTGTTTCTTTCCTTTGAAAATAAATTGTGACTTACCATTAAGTCCACACCAGCAGGCCAGGCATTTTTGTAGAGAAGACTTTGAGAACTTTTTTTTCAGGGCTGGGGATTTAGCTCAGTGGTTCTGCCACCTGCCTCACAAGCGCAAGGACCTGAGTTCAATGCCTGGCACCAAAAAAAAAAAAAAAAAAGAACTTTCTTTCAAGAAGCATTTCACATTAGTTTCAGTTTTTGTGGGGATGTGGCCTTTCATGCTCTTAAACCAAACTTTCTGCTTTTTATTTTCTTTCTGGAGCATTTTAGTTCTTTATTGGACTGCCGTTGCCCTGAGGATTACATCATAACCCAGCTGTATTGGTCCATATCAGATAACCCATTTTTAACTCTTTATCCACAAACACACAACACTGTCCTGTAGTAGACTTATACAACTTTTTTAAAAAATTGGAATTTCATAATGCCTAAGGTATGAGTCCCATCTAAGCCAGTGATGCTTCATTAAGTTAAAGAATATTTGCAGAGAAACGGTAACTAGACTTAGTTTATTCTTTGAACTTGGAAAAATCTAGTCTCACTTATAACTCTGTTATTCCATCCATTAAATAGAAAGATTAGAAGGTTAAGAGCACAAAAAGCCATTTTACATTGGAATTACAAATATTAAAATACTCCATTGGATGGCATTTTCCTACTTACCGATTTTTCCAGTCTCCTATGGTCTCTAGGCAAGATTGGATCAGCAAGTGAGTGTAACATCTGACTGATGTTGAGGGAAATGTACTTTGCTTTCTGCCTGAACTGCTCATGTTGATCAGTGGGAAGTGCTGCATTAGCTCTCAAATCAAAACATTTAAAGTGCTCTCTGAAATGTTGACGACTTGCCAAAGGTTTCAACTTCAAGTAGTGCAGATGTCTGGAACTCTTTCAAGCCTACCTCTGATAAGTGCTTGTATCAATTGCATCTGATTTGGATTTGCTTAGGGTTACAAGTTATAAGGCTTGACCAAAGGTAAACAAGGTGAAAGCAGTATGGAGAGAGAGACAGAGAGACTGAGCAAGTGGGGCTCCAGCCAGCGGGAAGATGAATCTTTCCCATGCCTAGTTCTGACCTTTTCCTGTGAAGCTGTTGTAATAATAGCTTCTGTGTTCTTTTGGGAAGTATTTGCAAGTTGTAATCCACATGGCTTCAATTCCCTCAAACTTGTTGTAAAACAAAAATATTTGGTTGTAAAGCATAACTGCAAATTTCTCACTTTGATAACCAGGGGAGAAAGCAGGAAGGCTACGCCTGTCAGTGCTCACCTGAGTCTTGATCATTGGAGGGCAAGAGAACTGTCAAAAGAGAGAGATAATCAGGGGACCCCAAGACTATCTCTTTGAGATATGGTGGTGTACTTCTTCCTGTAGCCCTTTTCTGTCCTTAGGTGCCATTTGATATTTGACATATTCCCAGCCTTGAATTAATACATTGGGGCCTCTTATTTTTCTTCAGGTTATCACTTTAGTTGAAATCTATTTTTGGAAAACCCTGTTTCTGTCCTGGGTTGTCACATTTCCTTAATCTAAATATTCCTTATTTAACAAATTGTTCCTGGGGTTTATTACTTTTTAAATTGCACTCTGGAGTAACACAATGATAATGCATCTCATTTATGGATGAAGAGCTTGAGTTTGCTAGACTATCCAGAAACTATCCAAGCAGTTGTGAGTAATGCTGTTATGATGTAGGTGTAAAAGCATCTGTTCAAGATCTTGCTCTCCTGTCTTTTGGATATAGTCCCCCCTTTTCTGTGGCCTTGCTCTCTGTGATTTCTGTTACCCAGAGCCAGTCATGGTTTGAAAATATTAAATGAATAATTCCAGAAATAAACGGTTTATAAGTTTCAAATCACATGCCATTCCTAGTAGTGTGAAATCACCTTAAAAATTAAATGTCTTTGTTTAAATGCTGCATTGTTTCTCTGGTGTGAGAAACTGAAAGTGGAAATAAGGACTGAGATGTATAATGGATTTTAGGAAATGGGAAAAAAGTGTTCAAATGGGAAGGGGAACAAGGGAGGAGGGAGGATAGGACAAGAAAAAAAAGTGAAAATAGAAGGAAAAAATGGAAACAAAGCTTTTGTACATAGGGAGGGGCTAAGGGGGCAATGGGATAAAATTTAAAAAATTAAATGTTTTATCTCATCGAGCAAAAAAGTCTCTTGTCACAGATTTAATCTTTTAAAATACATTAATCATATGATTGTTTAATAAATTGGAGGCCTTACAGCCAGTTAACTGAGGGGATGCAGGAGGAAGATGGTGAGTCCCACTTTTTTTAATAAAATTGCTTTTTAGCTATTTCTACTAATGTATGATACATACGAGGATTTAAATATTGACTGTAACTTTTGGCATACAGCAGTTCCTAAGTTGTCATCATTACTTGGTTCTGGCAGGTACAACAATTTCTGGAAAAAACAACCAGTACCAAAGGGATTGTTTTGGCTTGAATGGGTAGCAAGTTTAGTGGCCATTGGCAATGGCAAGTTTTAGCTTGCATACTGAGCACTGGGACAAAATTTTTGTGTCAAAATGCATCAAGTACCAAACTTGATGAAATTTAAAGCAGTCAAGTACCAAGATAGGACTGTATTTCAAAAGAAAGAGACTTTAGATAATGAGAATCTGGTAGACTGTAGAAAGACCCCACAGTATTTAAATGTTACGCAGCCATCAGTAATGGCTCTGCATTTCTTGCTGGAGGAATTTATGTTGCCTTGTGCCTCCAGCGGACACCTGTGTCCTAGTCAGGCCCTTTTGTGCATCCTTTCAGTCTTTCCTCCTGACTTTCAAGCCATCTGCTGGAGCAGGCCCTGACACGATACCTTTGCCAATCTTTGGCTAGAATTTTATCCAGGACAAATAAAGCAAAACAATTACAGCAAACTTGTCCACTTCCATGGAGAGCCAGATTCAGGGTTAGATCAAACTCTTGATTGTTTGCTGCACTGGGTTTATAC
This sequence comes from Heterocephalus glaber, assembly GCF_053883595.1. Lineage (NCBI taxonomy): Eukaryota > Metazoa > Chordata > Mammalia > Rodentia > Bathyergidae > Heterocephalus > Heterocephalus glaber. The sequence goes on from NW_028258324.1 coordinate 28,147,892, forward strand.
TACATTGGGCTAAATTTGGGTATATGCCCCAGCTCTGCTTCTTTGGAGCCAGGGGACTTTGGGCTGGGCTGGTTATGTAATCTACTCATTCATAGTTCTACCTATTTGAAATTGTTAGAATATTCACATGAAATAATGTATATTTTCTTTTTTTGGTACCGGGGATTGAACTCGGGACCTGTGCTTGTGAGCCAGGCGGTGGAACCACTGAGCTAAATCCCCAGCCCTTAATGTATATTTTCTTACTGTAGTGCCCAGCTGAAGTAAATGATCCTTTAATGGTAGGGGCTCTCAATAATATGATGAAGCAATTGTGACAGTTTTCTTGAAAGTTTCATTGCTGTTATTTAGACAAAACATGTGGTCCTAAAGTACCCTTCATTACCAGAAATCACTGCCAGTCTCTTGTCCTCCAGGACAACACTAGTGGCATTATTTAACAATGCTTAGATGAATCTTTTTTCTAAGGTCTGGGGATGCTGAATAGTAAAGACAACAAACATCAGTGTAAGAAGGACATAAGCCATATGAGCAGAGCATTTTGTTAGTGATTTGTTAGTTCAGCAGATGGTTTCTTGTCCATTCTAGTTGTTTTTTTTTTTTTTTTGTGGGAAATTACAGTTTTTCTTTTTAAATTGGCCATAGAAGAAAATAATGTTTGAATTTGCTAAATAACCCCAACCCATTTGCCATTTGTCAAATCAAACATCAGTTGTTGAATGCACGTATGAAATATGTGTGGTTTTTCAGGAGTTAGAATGTATTAGAGGCATATAGATGGAAAAGCAAGCAAACAAAATCTGCTTTTGAAACAGAAAATGTCTTTTAAAAGGAAAAAATTGTACACATTTTCTGTCTGTTTTCTCAGAACCATTTGGAATGGTTTCTAAGAGACCTTGCCTGCAAGGCATCTGTATGTAGTTTCTTTCTCTGAAGCGTTTATGCTTCAACTTCAAATGAATCCACACTTTATGACAGTTGGCCTGTTAGAGTTAACTTAAATATTTACAGGATCTTGCCACTGTATATTAATCTTCTAGTTAGTTGAAACATTTGTTGGCCTGCTGTTTTAGAGATCTAAGAAGATTTATGTTTGCATAGATAAAAACATGATCTCCAGAATAGATTTTATTACTTAGAAAACTGGCTCAGTAACATATTAGCTGTGTGTTTCTAGGCATATTACTTAACCTTTCTGTGCCTCAGAAGCCTTATCTTTGGGACAGTCTGTGTAAAAATGAGGATAATAGCTTGTTGTAAGGGTAAGCAATATTGTGAGTGCCTGGCTCCTAGAAAAGCAGAATAAATATTGCCTGTCATGGGTATTATTTCTCACATGGAGAACTCAGAAAAAACCCAACAGCCTTGAAGAACTCATATAGTCTGGGGTGTCTTGCCATTTCTAGAAGATAATAATTGAAGAAAACATGGTTATTAAATGGAGTTTAGTGTTTATGGGCCTGAATTTTATAAGCGTTTTCCTCAGGCCTATGTTAGACTGTCTTCTGTTCAAGTGTCTTCTGGGCCATTTTGCTTAGATGAGATTCACAAAGATTTTTATATTTTAGGTTTCTCATATTTTTCCTCTGCTATAGCATTGGATTGCTCATTAATATGTGTTACTGCTTTCTCTACTTCTTCTGCTTTCTTTTAGGCATTTTATATCTAGACAACATGAGAATCAATTTGTTTAGGCTTGAAGTTCAAGTTTTCTAGCATGAAGCTCTGTTTGCTTTTCCTACTTAGTGAAGATGCAGACACAGTATATGTTCCATTACCATCTGTAGGTGCTTTGGGGCCCTGAGGCCTTTACAGGCAAACTTCTTAGACTCATTTTCATTCAGACACACAAAACTATGAGGTAGATCCGAAAGATCTGAAAGCAAGATAAGAACTAGCTCAGTGGCATAATTACTCCAGATCCTCACACAATTGTAATTTTCAGTATAATTTTTTCAGTTCTTTTCACTTTGATTAATTCTTTTAGTTGGCTTATTGGCAAGAAAAGAATTTTCAGTATGTTCTAATATGGGCACTGTATATAAACCAGCTGGAGAAAATTTTCTGTTTTCTTGAGGGATAGAAGAAGAGAATGATTGGTTCATGAAATGTAGTTTGGGCCTGCTCTTGGTTAAGTCTAGGGCCCCTTGTGCTGCAGAAGAATGAAAATTTTCACTTTTTTGGCTGTTTTTTGAGTGAGTGGTCAATCTTCAAAGCTGTGGTTATATCCTGAGGGACATGGGAGTTTGTTTCTACTTTTGATCTAGCCCCAGAAATGGTTGTCTGCGCCCTTTTTAGAGTTCTTTAGGGACAGATCTATGTCTGTTACAAGGTAGAGAAGGTGGAGAAGAAGCTTTGGAGTTGGGTGTGTCTACCCTTCTGACCCTCTCCAGGCCTCCTTTCTGTCACCTGTGCACCGGTGCTGATAATATCACCTCACTGTCAGGTTACTATGTGAATTAGATGAAGTAGTGCACATGAATACACATCATTCATGGCACAAAGAATAGATAATTAATATTAGTACCATTTTCTTTGATTTTTCCAAATGAAAGTAATAATTCAATTGTGTTCTGTTCTTTCTGCCCTCTTTGTAGACATTTCTTAGAAACAGACTCTTAACTCTGGACCATCCCCTCTGTGCTGTAGTGGCATTATTGTATCAAGGTTGTGCAAATAGTTTGCATACTATTTGCAAACTAATAGTTTGGATACTCAACACTGCATCAGTGGTTAGGTTTGGGATTCTTTGGGGTAAAAGATGGACAGACAGAGTGGTTGGATAGTAAGGATGGAATGATATTGAAATGTTCTGTTTTTTACTTATGTGCTCAGGGACTCAGCTGCTTTCCTCAATCTTTTTTGATTTTTTTTTTTGAGACAGGGTCTTGCTATATATTCTAGACTGGCCTTGAACTCACTACTTAGCCCAGGATAGCCTTGAACTCTTCCCTCAGCCTCAGGAGTGCTGGGATTACCACCATGGTGATAATGGAAATTAAAACTAAAGCAATAATATGAATCTACAGACAAAAGCTTTAATCGGAAAGTAAGAGAAAAAGGTAAGAGGTTTTAGATTAAGGAGCTGATAAAGATCAAGCCACTTCCTCAGTTAAGGAGACTAAGAGAATATAGGGAAAAAATCTCCAGCTTGAGTAGCTGGAGAGGCACACTCATGAAGAGTACCATGCTAGCCCATTAGTGAAGAAAAGGGAATAGTTTTATAGGAGGCTGACCACCATGCCCAGCCCTCATTTTTAATGAGTGAATTGGATTAAAAAATTATCTGCAATTCTTTGTTCCTTAAAACCCCCTACCCCCAGTTCCTGTAGTATCTTTCTAAAATGTATATTTAGGCACTCTGGTTCTAGCAATGTGTTATAAAATTTCACGTGTGTGTATATTTTGAGTAGTGAAACTTTTTTTCTCCTTTAAGTGAAGTTTTAAACAGAACTCATGTGGATAAAGTAGAAGTGTACCTTTAGTGGAGAAGAGCATGCAGGGAGGATCAGTCTTGCCTTGTTGCCTCAGCCATACGCCAGTGACCCACTAAGGTTAAGAAATATAGTTTGAAATTGTTTTGTTCTAGAAAACCATTTTACTAGAAAAAGCCAGTCCCACAAGTCACAACCATGGGTAGATTTTTTTTCTTTTTTTACTAATTCAAACATAATGAATTGAGATTTTAGAAGTTGAGGATATTAGGTAAACCAGATACTGTTGGATATTGGGTGTATTAAAATATGCAGAATTCAGTGAAATAGATAATTCAAGGCTAGGTTTCATTTCTGGCTTTGGAAGCTTTCACGACCATCCCTGGTCTGTGCTGTTTGAGTGACCAAGAGGTAGCGATTTTCCTCTTTACCCTATTCTCCTCAATCCTTTCCTGCAGTGTGAGATAGTTCTTGGGTCAGATGTCTTGGTAGGCTGGAGTATTGAATACTAAGAAAACCCCCAGGGATTCGGGATTGTCTAGTAACTGCATTGAGTGTTATACTTTTGCACCTATCCTGCATCTTCCTTTTGTGACTTAGTTGGAGTATGTGATTTACTACTCATGTTCTTCAGTCATTTCTGAGATGAAACGCAGAGAGAGAGCTTTTGGGCACCACTGTGTGTCTCACCTGCAGATACACATGGGGCTGGAGAGGCAGGCGGTTAATGTACCCAATAAATAGTTAATGTAGCCGCTACATTTTTTGACTTTTCTTTGAATTATAGTGCTTCAGTGTTAATTTTTTTTTGTGATGAAGATGTTCACCTAAATGATATTTATGTGTGTGTCTTACACATAGGTACAGTGTATATATTTATTATTGACATAATCAGAGACCACTGTAGAGAAAGAGGGCAGACAAACTGGGCTTTTAACCTTTACTCATTAAAATCATGGTAGTGTTTTCTAAGATAGGCAGGGACCTAAAAGTAGATTTTGCTAAAATATACTTTGGCTTACAGATGCCTGACAGGTAATTAAAAGTAGACTTCATTCATTTTGTAAAGTGCTAGATCACATCCTTCTCAGCTCTACATATGGCATGTTAGTCATTTAGGGATTTTTGTCTAGAAGTTGAGAAACAAGTTTTATTAGCCCTAAATTTTACTAGTATATCTCATCACCCTTCAAGACTGAGAACACCTATACTTAGAAGTCTCCATTGTTCTAAACCTATGGTTACCTTGGATTTCAAGAAAGTGTCACATGACTGAGACCATCCCAAGTCATGAGAACTCATCCCATGGGAACTAAATTACTCTCAAGTCATGAGGTTTCCTTTGGAGCTAAAAACCAGGACTAAGATAATGAAAATTGGGACCCCAGTCCTCTACAGCCTCCTATAAAATTGTTCCCTTTTCTTCACTAAGGGACTAGCATGCTCCTCTTCATGAGTGTGCCCCTCTTGCTATTCTTAGTTTCCTTAGCTGAGGAGCTAGCTTGATCTTTGTCATCTCCTTAAGTTAAAGTCCCTTACCATTTTCTCTTTATTTTCAGTTTAAAGCTTTTGTCTGTAGATTCATACTGTTGGTTTAGTTTTAATTTCCATTATCACTAAAGCAAGGATTTGCACTAGCTGGTAACATCAGTATTAAATAAAATACATTTATATACCAGAATAATAAAAAATTTGATAAATAGCATACTTAATGTACACTTGAAGAAAAAGAAACATTTCTTCATACAGGGACTGAAAGGTTCTCCTAAGACTGGGTTCTACAAGTTTTCTCTCTAAGTTGTTTCATTCATTATCCTGCTGTTGGGATGTAACTGCAGGGCCCTGGAAACAGTACTCTCCGAGAGGTACCTCAGTATGTCCCTGGCTTTCCTTTAGGAGTAGACAGTCCTTTTGAACCCAGTTGTACTTTAAACCTTTAGGATTTGAGGAGAAACTTTCTGATCTGAGGTACATGGTCCAGGAAATACTTTCAAAAACATTCTTTCACTAAAGTCTGAACCAGAACAGCCTTGGATAGGGTGAGTTTGCGGTTTATTATTCAAGCTGAGACTCTTTTTCAAGTGATTATAATCACCCTGGCACAGCAAGAGAAACCTGGGTTCCTTCTGGGCAAACCAGGGCATGTGTTTACCCTAACATAGGAAGACTTTGGAGAGTCAGAATAGAACTTTTGAGTACTTAGAGTATTTTGATAGCCCAGTGCTTCACTGATGCCTTAAAAGGAGCCTCAAGTCAGGTAGATTCTGCCTTCTCCCTCTGTGTAGTTATTGAGTTTACTGCTGTGGTATAGGATTGGCATATACTGTAAGACTATTTATTGAACATCTGTGATCTATTAATACTCTGTGTGTTTTTTTGTACCAGGGATCAAACTCGGGTCCTTGAGCTTGCGCAGCAGGCGGCAAAACCACTGAGCTAAATCCCGAGCCGTCTCTGTGTTTGTTTTTATGAGAATTCTTTCATCTGCCCTGACTTACAGCTCTTGCTCTAATGCATTCTTTCTCTGGTTTATTTTAATTCTTATTTGTTGACTGTATCTGTCCCTTCTGTTATCCCTGTATTTTTAAAAATTTTGGAAACAAATTTATTTTTTATGTGGTAAATATTTTTGTAATTTGATATATAAATAGGATTTGTAAGCCCTGTAAAAGGGGGAGTCACTTTCTGTTTTTTGGTCAAGCACAGAATTTAGCTCACTGCTGGGGATGGAGTGGTCCTTACTATATTGATGAATGGAACTAGGGAGATCATGGTGGGGTGGCCAAGCATTGACGTTTGGAAGTGTAGAAAGGGGCTACCATGTCATTTTATGTAGCCTAATGAAATGGATTGCATGGGGCACTCTCTTTTAAGAATTGATACGACCCACCAACATAATCTTTCATTTTCTTCTTTACCTAGCTCCACTAGTATTTTTTAAATCAGTTTTTAATGGCTTTTTCTATAAGCACAGCCCTATATAGTGCAGCTTTGTTCTTTGTTGACCATTATTCTTAGATGTATAGGCTTTAAGAGTTTAGTCTTAAAAAAGTAATAACCCCTTATTCTTATAAATAATGGTAATGATTTTTCTCTTTTCAAAATGCCACTCCTACTCTAACTATACTAACTGTATTAACTATACTAACTTACTCAAAGCTAAGACATCTATAGCCAAGCCAATATTCCCTTTTATACAGAGGGTATCTTGACTCTCCTGCTGGTCTTCCAGTTTCTATGTCCTCAGGCTGTGTACTCTTGAGCCATGGGTGTATCTGGTCCCTTTGATTCTGTGTTCAGGGCACGTATGAGCCCTATGTGTCCAATGACATAAGCTTTGATTATTTTGGGAGGGTCATCCTGACTTTTAGAGCCATGTTTTATGCATTTAATTTGAAACATGATGGGAATGGAATTTTCCAAGAAACATCACATACTCTTTCTGAAAGTAACTATAAATATGAGTGATATTACACTTAATCTTAGCCAAAAGACGAAGTAATTATATGAGAGTTACTAAGAAGGGGTTTGCATATATGAATGATGGAGAAACAAAGGATAGTGAGGAGCAGAGGTAGTAGTGATGGTGGAAGTATATTGATGGCAACTCTTTTAATATCAAAATTAGTTTTTAATCTAATTTGTTATCAGAATTTTACAAATGTGTGACAAATTGAATTAAACTGATAGTCAGACGAAGGCTACTTTGAATTATGAACAGTAAGGGGGTACGGTGATGAGGGGCCAGAAAAATATAAACATTCTTTTTGTAAAATAGCAAGGAATTCATGAACCCTGAATTAAGTACCCTGACATAAACTAAGCATTTTATTTTTCAGAACACATCATATTAGAATTATCAGATTCTAAGTCAAACGAGTGATTGTTCTCTTTTGGGAATTTGTTGTTATTCATCTCCAGTAGTTTGAATAGCACCGAATCATAGTTTGCCTTCCCTATAGCCCCTGTATTTTGTTAGAGGAGTTTGCCTACTCAGATAGCTGCATACTGAGACATTGATGCTGTGCCCAGTAGTGAAGATAAGCATGGACCTGGTGGTGACCCTGGCATGTGGCTGGCAGCAGTGGGCACCTGCTTGCCCAGCCATAGACTTGACATGGTGTAGCCATTTGGAGGTCTCCCATGCCAGGTAGTGTGAAGGGAATTTGGTGAATCCTACTTTATTTAAAAATTTCCTTTAATTTACTAAGGAATGCACAATGTAGAAAAATTTGATACATTGAGAGAGAAAGTTTTGTCACTTGGTGACTTTGACACTAGGAGTTTGTACTTCCTAGTTGTGCACTAAGAAAATAACAGTAATAATAACACCTAAGATTTAACAGTATATGTATACTACTGTAAATAATATACTTCCAGATGTTATTTTAAATTTTTTGCTTATATAAAATTATTAAAACCTGATAGCTAATGCGTGAGGTAGTTGCTGTTATTGTCTCCCCAGTTAAGCAGTGAGGTTGCAGCATGATGAAGCTAAGTTTCTTGCCTGAGGTCACACAACTGGTAAGGATTTGAGTTGAGGCAGGGTGGCACCATAGTTTTCTCTCCCTTAAACATGTGCCCTCTTCTGGTCCTCTAGGATGCAAAGAAATCACTGCAGTGAATGAGTTTTTAGTGGTGGCAGTGAGGAAACTTTGGAAAGTGCAGTGTGGGTAATGAATGAGAATTAAGACATTTCTGCATGGGTGCAGAAGTGGGTGCAGAGCGGGATCTACTCAGGATAGCATCAAAGCTCTGCTTTTAGGGCTGCCCAGTACCCTTTAGTGGTTTAGTTTATCAGCCTCACCTAAACTTGTCACTTGTCCCTTTGCTATTAGCACGTGAAGCTGTTAAAAAAGAAAGCCTACTAATTGGAGCCACCCAAACTTGCCTTAAAATTATAAGCATCTGTTTCACTTTAAACTGTGTATTACATTTCCTGTGCTGAACTTTTATAAACATCTCAATCCAGAAGGAAATATATAGGGCCAGGTATTTAGCTCAGAAGGAAATATATAAATGTGATGTTCACAATTTACTACCCTAGCAAGAGCTGAAAAAATTATCATCAGTCACTGGCCTTTAAATAGCATTTGTTTGTAAAGTTACTTAGTACTTTGATCTTGAGTATAATACCAAATTGAGTCATATCAACTTTCCAAAAAGCTTTGCATGTTTCATCGTTAATTTAATTTTCTTTACAGCTATTTCCCAGAACACTAAGTGGAAATTTTAAGATTTTCTTCAGTGATATTTGAAAGCATCCAAGAGCAAATTGATTTAATATATGCAGTGAGTAAGGACTCATCTCTAAGGGATTAACATAATATAGAGGTTAAGAACATAGGCTACAAGTTTGGAAATCATGGATCAAACATTACCTCCCTAATTGTCAGCTAGAGTTGTTGTAAGAAATCCACAAGTAAATACAAAGTAGGGTAGATGTGAGTACAACAATAAAGTGAGACAAGTCTTTATTAATAGTTATTGAATACAGAAAGACATATAGCTGTAGAGGGAAGTTGGACATTTCTTGTTAATCTCCTTACCCCATTAACATTAGGTCTTGGTGACTTTTCCAGGTCAGTTTTTAAAGCTCTGTTTTTTTCTTTTGAACAGTTGCATGCCATTCACCTGAAGAAAGGATTCATGATATAACCATTACCCTATTGTGTTTGGGTTTTTTCATTTTTCTTTATTGTTGTAAACATCTCTGTATTTGTATTTCCTTGCTCCCTCATTTCCCTCAGAACTTTGAAGTCTGTGTTTTGAGCTTAGTCTTCAGCATCGCTGCTGCAATTGATCTCCTGAAGTAGTGGGCATCAAGAAGAGTTCGTGTTCACTTAGCATAAAATTAAGTAATTATTGGATGAACTTTTCTATAATGTAAATTGAAGAACTGGATTGTTATCACAGAGCAGTAGGAGTGTATTTTGTCAGATAAGGAAGATAAAACTGCCTACGAGCTTTTATTAAAATGTCTTATGTCCTGACTCAGAAATTCAAATGGAAACTTATTAGTTGGTTGATGATTGTATAAAGTGCAGTTCTCTAAGATAACCGTAGGCCATTATGGAGAACTTTCTCATTTGCATTTAATGAGATATCTTAGCCCTAGAGTTGTTCTTCCTCAGATTACAATTTAATTTGTGTCTTAAAACACTCCCCTCAGTCATAGTCATTGCTGGGAAACAGGAGTCTCCTAACTCTTCAACTCACTCCCTTCTCCAGCCAGTTGCAAGGGGGATCTCTTTAAGTATACAGGCTGGCTCTTACTACTCCGTGTTCAAATCTTCCCAGTGTGTGGGGAGAGGATGTCTCATCACATTTAGAATAAAATCCAGATTTTGAACCCTGCCAGTATGGCCCAATGCGACCACCTGGCCCTGCCTAGTTCTCTGACTGGACTAGTTTCTTTACCTCACCCTTCTGTTGATGCCACATTGGCTGCCTTGCTCCTCTTCTTCCAAGATGTCTCCCATCTTGGAAACTTTCCTGCCTCTTTGTCTTCCTCATTTGCCAGGTCTCTGTCCTTTTCTTTCAGCTTCATAGTGGTCTCTTGTGATCATCTCATATACCAGGCAATATCTGTTATGTCCTATCTCTGGCCTTCTAGGTTGTTCTTCAGTCCAAAACTACACATTATGCTGTTAGTTATTTGTTTACTCTGTGCCCTTCACCAGAATCATAAGCCTCACAACATTGGGAACTATGCCTCCATGCACTGCTGTATCACCAGCTCCTGGAGTAGCGCCTGGCACAGTAGAAGTTCTCAGCACCCATTCAACCTGTGAAGGGCTAAAAGAAGACCTACTAGTAGAATATAATGTATGATGCTGTGCTTTAATCTGAATATTTATCACAGAAGCCAAAGGTAGATCTTCTATTTAAAGATAAAGAGATCACAAACTAAGTCTTTCATTTAATTTTTCCTGGCACAGGCTTGGAATTTCTGAGAAATTTTCAGAAAGCAGAAGTTCCATAGAGTGATTTCTCATCTTTGAGTATCATCTTCTCTTTTACTCTTGTATTCATATCTTAGATCGTGAAAGCCCTTTTGAGTGTTAGTTCCCATCTTGTCAAATGTCTACTTATAGGTCCCTTCTCTCCACCCCTCTCCCCCTTCAAATCAGTAGTGACAGTTTGACACCATGTATATTCAGGGTTCCTCCTTAGGGAAGTAAAAAATACACAGAGGGCTCATCCTAAGAACACCCCTCTACAGGGGAGCATAACAGAGGATGAGGGAATCATCATCACAGTCTCATCAGGAGCACTTTCATCCAGCATATCTTACATAAGGGTGACAAAATGTTGAAACATTTCTAAATTAGAAGGGTCTTAGCCCTTTGTAGGTAATCATGGAAAGGCTTAGGACCATGTCTTATGGTCTTGAGAACTGAAGGAGTCAGGCAAAGGCAGAGTACTCTATTCTCAGTGAGAACAAGGAGGCTTTGATTGTTGTCTGCATCTTGAACTCAGCTGCAGGAAGTCCTGAGCTACCTATCTGCTTAAGTTCTCCTCGGCAGTGGGTATAGGTGTCTTAGCTTTGGAGCTATCTGACTTCCCTTCTTTCGGTACCTTTTTTCTCCTTAGTGTTTCTGTGGTGGAACATTACTATGGAAACTTTATGCTAATGAATGTTTCTTGCACCATAAGTTTGGAAAAGGCTCTGCTAAATAATTACATTTCCTTTTGTGGCCTCCATTTCTGGGCATTTAGAATCTTCTGGGCATTTAAAATGAGAACGTGAAGACTGGAGGTATAGCTCAGTGGTAAAGCATATGCTTAGCATGCACAAGACTCTTGAGTTTGACTCCAAGACCCCCTTTCTCCTCCAAACACAGAGAACATTAGTCTATCATAATCAAAACATGAACAGATTTGTGAAACTTTTTTAGCCTTATCACTGAATGTCTCTCAAAATCTCAAGCAAAAGAAACCTTTAGGTTCATATTTATAGTACCAACCAGTAGCAAGCAATTTGTTGTTGAGTGAATGAACTTAACATTAAACATAGGTTGCCTAGACTATAGACATTATTAAAATTATATTTGCACAAAAGCACTTGTATAATAGTACTGTCTTCAAGTTGCATCTGTGACTTTCATATTAGCATTAGCTGTATTAGTTAGTGCTATTATTTTATTGAATATTTTCCAGCATCTTGAAGATCTTAAGTAAATTGAGGTAATTAGTGTGCAAGTGGTATGAACAGATTGGTAGAAAGGAGATTGGACCATAAGAGAAAGGCTGTGGGACTTGGTGGCTTGGCACATGAAGAAATAAGGCACATGTGTAGGGGCAGTTGGCAGCCTGGTGAGGAGAAAGATGAAGGTCATAACAAAAAAGTGATGGTAGAGATATTCTGTGAAGGGCAAGCTCCTTTCCTCTAGGAAGAAAGTTGTATACCCTAATCTCAGCATATCATAGGATTCTATAACTTTTCTAATCCCCTTCTTCTCCTGTGGTCAGTCCAGTCTCTCTTGGGGTGCCTTTAATGTAATTAAAAATGGATTTTATGGGAAGCTTAGATTTGCTTTGTAGATAATGTTGGTGAATTAGTTCTATGCTCTGAAGCACAAGAGAACTTTTCCTAATTTAATATTATATGGGTAGCATTCTTTGGTGCATTTCTTGCATGGTAGTGTTTCTTACATTCTTTAAATGGAAAGTCTGTCACTTGGAATATTAACTATAAACACTCCATGCAGTATTTATGGCTTAAGATAACATTTTTAAATAGATTTTTTTTTCTTTTATCTTTTTGACCTTCAGCTATGGGGAGCATTATATATTACACATTTAGAAAAGCACAAAAATAATGGGGAGCTATTAAGGAGATGGTGGTAATTGAAATACATGATGAGAAAAGCAATTTAAGTCCATAACTTAACCAGATTAAAGTATCTAGTCACAAAACTTATATTTCTTTAGGAAAGAAACAACAGTAGGTTTTTATCACATTTTCTCATCTTTTCTTCTTAAATTCTAAGCGACTGTTGTTGGTTGTCGTTAAGAAATGTTAACTTGTGGATCTGGGTAGGTCTTAAAAACAGAGTGCGTGCAAAGCACTAATGACCATGTAGGTCCTTATCGAGTTACAGTTTTCTCATGGCACTTTTCCAATTGCATTGCCAAAATTTAAGCTTTAAGGTAGAGTAATAAAAAATGAACCTTACTAAACAAGCCTCAGTAATATCAAGCAAGCAAGCTGTCAAAATAAGAGGTTTTCAGAATAGTTTTTTCATTTCTTTGTATGTATGCTCTATTCTAGTTAATTCATTAATTTCTCTCTTTTGAATCTTGTGTGTTCTTAGTAAAATCTCAAATACATAGCTTGAAATATTATATTTTTGGAAGTGCCATGGGTAATAATCTTTATTTGAATAGCGAGAATAATTCTCTTTATGCTTTGGGATGACATGTTTTCAAGAAGAAATTCTAGTTAAACATTTTCAAAAGTCATCTAAATCGTATAAGATAGCACCAATATTTTAAGCCATAGAAAATATGTCTCCGGAGAGTAATATTTTTAAACATTTATTACTCATTTTCAAGTTTTCTTCAGAGGTGCTTTCAACAGAGCTGTGATTCACTGACTGTTTTATGGAGCTTAATTCATTAAGAGGATTCAGTCTACACTAATGATGTGGTAATTGTTCTAATGAATATACTCAAAGAAGAAAATATTGTGAGCAAGCAGTTTCCATTTTTATGTGCTGGGTTAAACTGTTACTTGTACAGAAATAGAAACTTTGGATTTTCTCTGCCCCGATCAAGGGCTCGTTTTAGGACAGGACCATAACATCAGTCCTAGATTGCTCCATTTGGTCTTGTTCATGACTGCAATCACTAGGTTTTCTTTCCAGGATGTTACTGAGGCTAAGCATGGGCCCTTCAAGAAGGTTCAAGATACCTTTGTTTAATCCGTGGGCCACTTGTAAATGAATCATGAATCAGGAATATTTATAAAGCACTTGTTCTCTACATAGAATTATCAAAAGTTATTCAAGTTGTGTCTTACGCCTAATGTAAAACTAAAACTATAAACCTTCTAGAGGAAAACAGAGTATCTTCCCAATCTTGAGTAGGTAATGATTTCTTAGATTACAAACTATATTAAATATAAAAGAAAAATTAATAAGTTGAACCTTATCAAAATTCAAAACTTCCAGTTTTCATTAGACACCATTAAAGTTTGGGAGGAAATATTTATAGTACATATCTCTGTTAGAGTTTTCAGACTATTTAAAGTACTTTCATTACAGAGTTCTCAGACAATAAAAGACAAAACAGCTAAAGAAAAAGCCAGAGGACATGAACAAATAATTCATAAAAGATGCTTGACCAAGAAGCACCTGAAAAGACCATCAGTATCTTTAATCTGGGGCAATGCAAATTAAAATGACAATGATAAATTACATGCAGTAGAATGATTCCTCCCTTAATCCCCCCCTACAACCTCACAATATGAAGAGTTGACAAGGAAATAGAATAACTGATACTGTAATATGTTTTTGGTGGGAATACAAAATAGTAATTCTACTTTGGAAAAGTTTGGTAGCTTCTCATCAAGTTAAACAGATAGCTACCTTTTGACTTAGTAATTTTACTCGTAGGTGTTTACCCAAGAGAAATGAAAGCATGTATCTATAAAAGACTTTGACTAGAATATTCATAACAAATTTATTCTTAATAGTTCAAAATTAGGAATGACCCAACTGCTCATTAGTGGGTTAAAATGGGCAAACAAATTGTGATATATAGAGTAAAATACTACTCAGAGCCCAACAGGGATGATTAGTGCCGAAAATATGGATAGATCTGAATATAGTACGTTGAATGAAAAACGTCAGACACAAATGAATATGTACTGTGTGATTCAGTTAACTGTAGTTTAATTACTGGTCAGACTAAGATTTAGTGATAGAAATTAGGAATATAGATGATGTGACTAGAAAAGAGTACTGGGGAATTTTTGCCTTAATTTCAGTGCTGATTACATGTTGTCAGACCCATTGAATTGTGTATCTGAACTGTTTTCTATTTAATTATATGTAGTTTATTTAAATTAAGTGGGAACAAGGTCTCAGGCATAGTACTTGCCCTTGCAGCAAGGATATGGAGGAGATATTGAGGAGATTGTAATTTTGAGTAAATATTGTAGGAGTTTGAAAGATGGCAGAGACTATAGGGGCTGCACACCACTAGAGCTCTCAGAAGAAGGTTTGTGTTGTGTTTTGAAGGTATGGAGAGTTAAGTGTCATTAGAGATTGGAGAGAAAATATTCCAAGTAAGGTCAAGCTCTCAGGTCATCCAGATAAAAATAAGACATGTTTTGGGATCAGGAAATGTATAAATTGAAGTTGTTTTTCTACTCAATGTATCATTCTCAGGGATTATATATAGTGTGATTAAGATATACAGGGAATCCATAAATTAAAAAATTATAGCTAGGATTTAGCTCAGTGATTCTGCTGTCTGCCTCCTTGTAGGTGCAAGGACTCGAGTTCGATCCCTGGTACCACACACACACACACACACAAAAACAAAATTAAAAAAATGTTAGTAAAAGACACATCATCAACAATTCCCATCAAAATACTTCGCCTTGCTTCAAACATGCTTCTCCTATCATTCTTGCCACTCTTTGAAACAGTTCTGGAAGTCCTCTTTCATGACTGTCTTATCACAATGTATGATTAAAAAAAATAAAACAGTGAATGCTGTTGCCAAGTACAACAAGCCAATGGAAGGGCAGGCTTATAAAAACATTACAGTGTGTCCTCATCCACCTTATTCACTGGATCTGGCACCATGCAACTTCTGGCTGTTCCCCAAGGTCATAAATACCTTGGAAGGTAAACATTTTGAATTGATTCAGGACACGGAGGCAGCCCTGAAAGCATACCTAAGGACTTTCAGAAATGCTTTGGAAAGTGGCAAGAATGAGGGGATAAATGAGAGAGGGAAGAATTTTTTTTTTTTTATTTGGAACCAGGGATTGAACTCGGGTCCTTGCACTTGCACAGCAGGCGGCAAAACCACTGAGGTAAATCCCTGGCCCCAGGAAGAGTATCTTGAGGGGAATTAATGGCAACAGGTCATGTACTAAAATGAGTTTAAATTTTAATATTTCATTTTTTGATCATGCCTTGTATACCATTGTATTGTCTGTTACATACATATAGTCTTCCTCTTTCAACACTTTGCTTTTCCTTTTTCTGAACCTCTATTTTTATTTTTTGTTTTTATTTTTTTGTCTGAGCTCCTATTTTATGTCATAGTGTAGCATTTAATTTTTCCCACATTATATTCTATATTTAAAGTGTGTATTTTCTCAGGAAGTGCTTCTTGGGAGGAGGTAATTTGTCCTCCACTGTCCCTAGGAAAATGTATGTCCATAAACCAAATGCTAGTTGAGTAAGATTCTTTTTATGAAGGCTTGATGTGCAGGAGGGGACATCTATTGGAGTGTGGATTTACTGTATTAAGTATATGTTGTAAACTTCTTTGTGGGAGTGGGTAGTGTAGAAGTGTTAATGGCCTTTTTCTCCCCCAAGTCGTGGGGATTGAACCCAGGGCTTCACACTGAGCTATATCCCAAAACCCTTCTCCTCTTTTTTACCGTTAGAGTCTCCCTAATTTACCCAGGCTAGGCTTGAACTTGTGAATCTCCTGCTTCAGCCTTCCAGAGTTCTGGGATTAAAGGTATGTGCCTCCATGCCTAGCAGTGGCTGTAATTTTTGACTGTTGCCTTTGTACTAGGCATATTACAATTCTCACAATGATTCATCTAGACAGATGTTTTTATTCTGTTTTTACAGATGAGTAAACTGAGCAGGCAAAGGTTAAGGAACAAGCTGGAATTTGAACTTATCTCTTTGATTTCCATTGGTTGCTCAAGATGATAATGGTGCTGATGACAGTAAACATTGATTGTATTCTTATGTTCTGCCAATCACTGTTCTAGGCAATTTATAGATATTAATTTACTTAATCTCTATGATAACTTGGAGAAGAAAATGAGACTTAGTCGTTATGTTACATTCTCAAGTTTTTATCATCCTAGTAGTCAATATTTGAAATCAGTGAATCTGAAATGTGAAGATTCTTGTTATTATTCTATTCTGTCCCTTGGTTTTGTATATACAAGGACTGGCTGCTTCTTTTAGAGAGAGGAGGGCAGTCCCTTTTCCTTAATTGGCATGAGTGGCTCTAGATACAATCTGCAGGCTGTAGCAGATTGTTATCAGCATATGATTAGTTTATTTTTTGACTTTCCTTATTTCCTTCTGTCCATAAGATATTTGTGAGAAACTTCACTGTGTTACTGGATTAAGAAAATCTATTTTTTTTTTTGAAGGACTTTAAAGTCTAGCTAGGTCTAGGCCTGAGATTTTTATTCATATAGTTTCTAGAGTATTTTAAGATTTTTCATGCTACTTGAAAATTGAGAAGTGACTTGACTGGCACTATGTTTGTGGCTTAAGAATAAAAATCAGTACACACTGCAAAACAGTCATGATTAGGTAGTAAATGTACATTGTGTATTTTAAGGTAAAATAATGTATTTGAGGGAATATTTATTCTTTTTTAAATATGATTGCTACTTAATCTGTTTTTGTTTAACTAGCCCAAGGTTTTAGTTAATCAGCCTGCAGTAGCACCTGTTATGAGAACAGCTGCTGTGTCTAAGCTTCTCATAAATTTAGTGGTAACACAGCTGATTTTAGTTATTATTATTTTTTTTATCTTAGACCCAATACTTTTACTTCCTTTTTCACTTCTAAAAAGGTGGTGTTTGTAGGTGTATTTGTATTGGGAAAAGAGACAATGAAATAATACAAAACATAGGTAAGCACTTTCAGGAGAGAGGGAACCTATAATACTGAGGCTCAATTTCTAGGATATTTAACTGAATTAAGTGTTATTTTCTGTATTTTATTTTTGTCATCATTATACACAGGGTTATCACCTCCTAGTAGGGTTAGGTTAGGGGTTTGGGACAAGCCAGTAAATGTTGGTTGACTTCTGATAAGGGTTGAATCTCTATAAAGAAAATAAAAATATCTAATATTTATAAAATATTAAAAATATATAACATAAATATATGATGTTTATAAAATATATAATATCTAATATTATAAAATGCCCAAAGATTGACCACATAGCTGAATAACTATCAATTCCAAGGGGAGAAAGAGTAATGATGTTAAGGTTTGGCTATTTGCCTATTAGAATGTAAGCTGTAAAAGATCAGGGTTGTTGTCTCAGGTAGGGTGTCCCTAGCATCTAGAATCAAAGCTGCCATATGATGAGGAGTCAGTGTTTGTTGAACGAATTAATGACTGAAATAGCCCTACAGTGAGAAAGGGATTCCATCCATCTTTTTTTTTAACAGGATGGATATGTTCCTTCCATGAAGCTTCTTTTGAGATCTCTTTCCCAGGTTTGACCTTAGGGCTGGACTCCCTGGGAAAATCTCATCAGAAACAGGTGAGTCCTCTCCAGCTAGGTGTCTTTCCCAGTATAAGAAAAGTTGGCCACATTTCATGTCCACTTGGTGCAAATCATTCTTAGAGTCCAGTTTCTCTGAGTGATGATAAAAATAAGTGTGCTGTGATCCTGGAAAATTGAGGATCAGATTCTTTTTCCAGGCAGTTAATCCAAAGTGTATGGCACTCTTTGGGCCAGGGCTCAAAAGCCATATTGCTGATCATTTTCTGTTTTCTTTGATATCTTAACTTCAACATCAGATGCTCTATAATTGGGCAGAAAACCATCACCCTTCTCTGGCAATTTTCTTTTCTGAAAGATGAAGGGTCAGAACATGATGTGTAAGACCTTTGATGCTTTTCAGAATCAGCAGATGGGAGACTTAAGTGAAGAATAAAAGGCCAGCAATTTAATTTAGGCTGAGTAAAGACAGAGATTTCAAAATAATCTAGAATCTTTCAGATCCAAAAGCACACAACCAATATTTCATTTGGATGTTAGAATGGGTGGTAAACTTGATTTTCCTGTGAATTAATATGGCCTAGTGATTGCTATAAAATAAGATTAATACATTTTTACTACATTTATCCTTTTCTAAGATGTTAGCTGGGAACAGAAAACTTCCTTTAAGGGGAAGTTAGAGATTTAGTAAGTAAAATTTTAAAGATGTGATTGAGGAAACTTGAGCCTTCATTGCTATGCAGGAAGCTGGGAATGTAAACTAGATTTATTCTGCGTAGGTTGGTGGTGGGTCCTTTTTGTAAAGATAGGATACCTGTACTGAGGTTGATTTCTCTAGCTGTGCTGCCCGGATTATTATCAGGCCATGGATCTTTTAGCATTCACAAGGGCCCATGGATATAGTACCAGAATGTGGCAGCAGACTTGAAGCTAGTTTGAAATCCTAGTCAATAGATCTGACCAATAAAACCTCTTTGTAGCATCCAGTGTAGACTCTAAGGTTGACCATGTAATTTATTTTCCAACCAGGAAGCTTCTAAAATAAAAAGAGAGCACTACATACAATTCTGCCCTGACACTAGGTGAAAACTGGAACTGTCCAAGATGTAGGGTCATTGTCCAGTGGAGCTCAAAATTGAATATGCCACAAAATCACCAGGATGGTTTGTTAAAACGTAGATTGCTGAGCTCCACCCCCAGAGTTGCTGATTTAGTAGGTCTTGGGTCAAGAATTTGCATGTTTACCAAGTTCACTAATAAAGTGAAGCATACATTTTGAGAACTATACCTAAATACACTTGACACTCTTTGACTAGTGATACAGTTTTTAGTTGAAGGAAACTCTTACTGTCCATCTTCATCCTAGATAGCCTTCTAAAAGTAAAGAAGATGGCAGAATGTTCTTGTGTTGGTGTCATCCACGGCTCTGGACTATTCTGTTCTTGGTAATCTAAAGACTGCTCATACTGAGAGATTGAGACAGCTCACTTGTTATTGATCTTTCAGGAAAATGCCGGTGGCAAATGCAGTAAACCTGACTTGGGTTCTCAGAGTAGAGCTTTGGGCTTGGTGAAGCCTCAAGACCTAAATTCACTCTAGAAGCATTTGTTGAGTGACAATTTTTGAGGGAGGACAGTATTCCTCTTCTATTCTACATTTGATTTCCCAAGTATCTTAGGTCTGTAAGGAAGTGTCTAGATCTTTTTTCTTCCCTTTTTCTCCCTCCTTTCTGGTAAAAAAAATAATGTAAAGGTTAATTACATTATAATTAATGTAAAGGTTAATTACATTATAATTAGTGTAATTATGAGCAATAATAATGGCACTTTTGCTTTTTAAACATTCATTATTTTACTTACTAATTAATTAGCTTAGATTGCATAAGAAACTTGTGGATAATTTTATTAGAAGGCAAATATAAATGTGAGAGTCACATGGAGGTAAGTGGTTCTCAAAGCCTGGACCTCAAATGATTGACAGCAACATCAGCAGCAGATTGGTTAGAAGTGCAAACAAAAACATTTTTTTTTCTTTGGTTTTTTGAGACAGGGTCTTGCTACATAGTTCAGGCTGGGCTTGAACTCACTATGTGGCCCAGGTTGGCCCTTAAACTCACGACAGTTCTTCTACATCAGATTCCTGAGCGCTGGGATTACAGGTGTGCATCATCATGCCCAGCGGAAGTGCAAAGTTTTAAGATCCAAACTTAACTGAATCAAAACTGAGGGGTAGAGCCCAGGGATATGATTTCTGACAAACCCTCCAAGTGATTCTCACAGGGCCTAAAATTTGAAAGATACAATTGTAGCTAAATAGTTGTATAATTGTTTTGATCTACATAGGTATTGGAATCTCTGAATTACGTCTTCCAGGGATTTGCTATGTAATTCATGTCCATTTGCCTTGAGGAAGTTAGTCTTATAGTAGTATGAAAAACAATGATGGCAGTTCTCATTTACTGAATGCTTCTGATATTATTTTGTTAATAACTTTACTAATGTTATCTGATTTAATCCTTACAGCACTATTTTATAGATCAGGATATAGGTGCAAGGTTTAGGGAGCTTGGTAGACTGTCTCTTAGAGGTATAGTTACTTAATATTTTGTTGCTTAGTTTAACTGTTTAGCTTTGCTAAAATCTTTTTTTTCCCCTCAGTTGTCCTTAGTCCCTTCTCCACTCCTGAATCCCTCCTCTTTGTTGTATTCTGTTTTAAAATGTCATCAATGATTATAATCTTATGTTTTTACTGAGACTTTTGCCCAAAGTATGTGCACATAGTACTAAAATAAATATTTTGATAGCCTAGGAATTTTTAATACTATTTTAAAAGTATGTTGTTATTGGGGGTGGAAGTGATTGAAGAGAATTGAAGGGATCTAAAAGTGCAGTGATAGGTGACTGGTAGCTAGCGACAAAGGGCAGGGAGCAAGTGTAGTTAGGGCAAGGCTGTGCTGGCAGATATGTTGTGGGCACAAGGAATGGAGAACAAGTGTCCTTGAGTGGTCAGAGAATTTAGGCTTCTGGTGTGTTCAGCTTTGTTCAGGAAAGTCACACCCTCAGTACCTGCTTTCTCGAGTGTGCAGAGCCCACTATAATAGTTCAGATTCAGTCTGAAGTTTACGTTCCCCACATTCTATTCACTTCTCCTTTCTGGATCTTTACAGTCTGATTACTTTGGTACTTTTCATTTCTTCTTTACTAAGGTTTAATAGATATGACATTATAGTTCATGTGTATTCACCAGTGTGTAATTGTGTGTGCTCAGTCCTATGTGCATGCATATATTTATTTATAATTTTTATGAGTTTTATTTTACATGTTTACAAATCCTAAAATGAGTTATTTTGACATAGTAAATTTTCTATTTTTAAACTTTTCTAATATTTTTATTACTAATACTGATTTTCAGATTTTTTTTTTTTTGGTATCGGGGATCAAACTTGTGTCCTTGCACTTGCAAGGCAGGCAGTGGAACCACTGAGCTAAATACCCGGCCCTGATTTTCAGATTTGTATGTGTTGAAAAGATGAATGTACAAACTATGATTTATTTTTTTCCAGTGTGATCTTTGATTCACTTTCTCCATAAAATGAATTTTTCTTAAAAATATATACACTGTGGATTTCATGGTTTCACTTGAATATGCTCACATTGTAGTCTGTGCTATTATTTCCCCATTGTTTATAGTATTTTAAGTAATTTAGCTGATAGACCATAGGCAGCATATCAACTTCAGTTTTTACTATACACAGGGGAGGTGTTTTTGTGTCTTATAATTCTTTTTAAGGGAAGTAAGCATCTTATTAGGTGCTAGTAGGGCTTTTTCATTAATGACAAAGATAAAAGCTTATACCTATATAAATAAATGTATAAAAGATGCAATAATATCGGTACACACAAGCAATTACAAACAAAATCATTCATACTGTTTTACAGGTAATCTTTAATAATTAATTTTGTAGTTTCAAGAAGCAGTTTGAGTATACATTTACAAACTTTTGACATGTTTGTCCTGCATGAATAACTTTTAAACATTTTCTTTGCTGTCTGTTCATTAAGATATTTTTGACAGTCCCAATTGAGAATCCTAAGTAATCATTAGTGACAGTATTTCAGGTTTGAATCCCAAAATGAGTTTGAACAAATCTGTTAACATACCAACCAAATCATAGTTCTCAAATAAAAAATAATTTACTGAAAAAAACGTGAATTGGAATCACTCAATGTTACCCAGCATTGTTGTTGCCCATCTCAAAACTCTTTTCCATTCATATATACACTCAAGTTATTTCCCAGAGCAGCTATCTCCTTACCTGCTTCTAGCCTTTCTCTGCAACTCAGACAGCACTCATTTCAGCATATGTCTCATGGTAGGCTCTGTAGTAAGACATACATATGGAGTTCTTGCTCATCTTTAGGAACAGATGAAAATCAGGAACTTGACAGAAACCACGAGATAATGAGTTGGCTGTAACTCTGCTGCTCAGAACTTGCTGAAGGGTGGGAAGTTGAAACGAGGAAGACAGAGATAGTTTGATCTGTGTGGGTGTCAGGCTGGCCTCTGCACTAGTTCCTTTCCTTCAGTAATGCAAAAAACAGCCTGGCTTGTCTTTTATTTTTTTAATTTTTAATTTTCTACTATTTTTTCCTGCATATGCACATCATCTGGTGAATGAACAGCCAGACAATCACTTACATAGGTTTTCTTTTCTAAACTTTGCTATTGTCACATTCAACATGTAGGAGATGGAGAGGAAGACATGGTCGTCTCTGAAATGCCCTCCATAGAGGAGACTGTCCACAGCTACACAGTGCAGCATGTCAAGATGGGTGGGAATTGGAGCTACCTGGAAATATAGAATTAATATTTAAGTGAGGAAATATTTTTACACCAGTGACCACATCTGTTAGTTAAGAGTTGTTGCTAATTTGGTTCTTTCCATATTAATTTTTTCAAATTTGAACAGTACTGACAAATTGATCATGAGTAGGACATCAGATGAATTCCTCACATGGTAATATTGTGCTAAATTTGTGCTGTTTATGTTACCATCCTGAAAGTCTTCCTATCTTTGGTTTATTTCAGTTTCTGCAATATAATTTGTAATGTGTTCTTTTCACCGAATAAATTATAGTCCCCCTTGGTACCAAAGTGGGATGATACCAGGAACCTCCCCAGACATCAAAATTCACAGATGCCCAAGTGCCTTATATATAGGGGAGTAGATTTACATACAACCTACACAAATCCTCATGTATATTTGAAAACATCTTTAGATTACTTGTAGTACCTAATGCAGTGTAATGCTATGTAAGTATTGTTAGTTTATTGTTTAGAGAATAATGATAACAAAATGTGTACATGTTCAGTACAGATGTGATTACTTTATTGAATGTTTTTGATCCATGGTTGTTTGAATCTTTGGATGTAGAGTCCAGAGATAAAGCCCTTTTTAAGCCTTCTACATACCAGAGACCCATGCAGCAGATCCTGATCTCCTGCTCAGTGCTACCGTGCAAGATGAGAAGAAAGATACAGAGATAGAATTAAAGAGACAGTTACAGGGAGCTAGGAGGTCCAGTGGTTGAGCAGACAGAGGCATGAGCAAGCAAAGACTCTGAACAACCAGAGCTGTCGATATTTTTTGGTGACATCATAGTTAAGATTGAGGTAAGTGGTTACATGAAGGTACTGTGTAGTTGCTGTGGATACATTGTGGATGCAGGCAAGGCTTGTAAAGGAAGAGACAAAGCATTCTTGAATTAGGAACAGAACGAACAAAATATATGTCATGGTTAATAATGGTTAATAATTAACCTTGTCTTTTTAGGAAAGAAAGTTTTAACTCTGGGAACGGAATTTGGGTGTGAGTCACTGTGACCTCGGCAAGGCAAGTAGGCTTCAGCTAGACTCACTTCTATAAACAAGCCTATTGTGGGGTTAACTCTTCACAGCCTGCACTGCTTACATCCTGCTTTGGGCATAATCAATAGGGTGGTCCCCTACACTTACATTTCAAGCGTGTTCACTCTGGTTGTTCATTAAGTTAGGAGGTCACAGCTTCAGTCTGAGTTTTGCTTTTAAGTAAACTTTTATACATCTGTACTTATATCTGTCCATATCTACTATTATGGCATGCTAAACATTTTTCTGGACACTCTTAAGATATTACCTAGTAAGTAGTATTCTGGACCCTGGAGATGGAGTAGCAACTAAAGCACACCCACATTCTTTCCCTCATTAGGTTTTTTTTTTTGGTACTGGGGATTGAACTCAGGACCTTGCGCTTGCCAGGCAGGCATGGTGCCACTGAGCTAAATCCCCCGCCCACATTTTCTTATTTTGTGTATCACATATAAACTTAATAGTCACTGTTGATCTCCAGGCAGAGGCTTAAAGCTGCTCAAGGGAAGCTCTTCACTTAGCTCTGCTAGATGAATGATTCTCCAGACCTCTTTGGGACTCAGTTGTCCTTGTGGCTGCTTTGACTTAGGGTATGATAGCATCAGTGTGTGCAGAGACCTGTTAGCTTCAGCTGCAGCAAGTTCTGATGGGTAAACAGACTTCAGGGGAAGTAGACACAAGAAGTAACTGTTAAAGTTGTATTATTACCAGGGCACATTTGCAGAGTTTTTCTGATGTAAACATTTTACTGATTAAATGGATGTTTAGTATTAACAGTCTTTAAACTGCAGTTCTCAAGACTCCCTGATTTATTGCAATTGGCACTGTATACTCTGACAGTCTCAGAAACATGTGTTAACTGTTCCAATATTCTCTTGTGCTTCTTGACTTTCCCATGGGGTGTTCCACATACCTGTTATTGAGTCTGACTAGGGAGGACATTACACTTTCTTTGACTGGAGCTGCTGGCTTTTCCTTTTAATTTCAGAAACTGTGAAGTCCAAGGCCAGCTCTGCAGGTAGTCCAAAGGAGGTAGACCCTGTGAGACACTTGGGAGTCCAGGGACTATGGAGAAATGCAGAGCAAGTGGTCTGCCCAGGGGGATCAGTGGGCACTTAGAGCTTGGCATGGCCCAGCAGTACCTCATCTTTGAATGAGCCAGTATAATCCAGGCAGTGAGTACTGACTGCACATGGTGATTTAGACACTTTGTGTGTTTTAACTTGAGTGCTTACAACAAAACCGTGAGCTAGGTAGGTTTCACTCCCCTCCCCTCCCCCACTTTCTTGTTAATAGAGGAGGAAACTGAAGCACGGAAATGCAAAGTCAGATTCCACAATGCCTTGAGCTTGAGTTTGAACCTAGCGGAATAGTTCTTAAGGTCTGTGCTTTGCTCCTGCCTTTTTATGTCTCCTCTGATGTTTACATGTTGGTATCTAAATCTAATACTTTACAAACCTCTATGGGCCTAACACTGGACTAAAGCAGAACCTGACTATGTACTATATTTGGCTTGTGAGAAGCCTGTGAGTGACCTTTGTTTTATAGCTTTATTTGCAGATGGCAGGGCAAGGGAGGGACTATCAAGCACTGGGAAGGAAAGCTGATATGCAAAGGCAGCCTCAAGGCATAGATCAACAGATATACACCTGATTGAGGAGCACTTCCTTTTACTGTATCCTTTCACAACCAGTACACACAGCCATCCTACTACTGTTTTTACAGAAGAGAAAATAGAGCTTCAGAAAATTTAGTTCAGGTTAGAAGGTAGCAAGACTGGACTTTAGAACTGTTTTTACTTACACAGTTTGACTCCTTCCCAGTCCAGCAGCACTTACTTAAAACCAGATGAACCATGAGTGCTGTTTCATTAATGTGTCAAACATCTGAAAGCAGGTCACACTAGGGCAGTGGTGGTGAACCTTGGCATGCGTACTGCAGCAGGCTAATTGTTAGCATTTAAAGCTCTAAAAGATTCACCATCACTGCACTAGGACATTCTTTGTCGGAACACAGGAAAAGTATATTTTCTCATTAGAAATTGCAGATTATTTTACTTGCACACATAAAATTTTCATTTGAGATGAGAAACATAAAGAGAGAAAGTGATGGCCAGCAGATGAAGGAGTGCTGGTGATAATGATAGAGAAGCTAAAGCCTGAGTATGAGTAGAGCCAGTGGTTAAGGCTGTACTTGCCATGGAATGGGGGAAGATGAACATGTAAGTATCCAAGAACTTTGTGAATTATCTATTTATTTTGTGTTCTTAAGATTATATCTCTCAAGATAAAGTAGTAGAATGTTTGGACATAGAGATTTACATACTCGTTGGGGAGTCAAGAACTGGTTTTGTGGTTTTTGCTTTCCTTGTTTAAGAAAGTTTTAAGAAAGAAATAAGTGCCTGGAGCTTCTGACAGTTCTCACTTCTCACTGGGCCTCTGGAGGTTGCTATACCCTGCTCACCTGTGAACTCTGAAGCAGCATTCCCTGGCTCTCTTAAGGCCATGGATTATATAATTAACTGGACATTGTAACCACTCGGGGAGTTTATATAAGACCACTCTCCAAAGGAATTGACACAGAATTCTTGTGTTTTTCACTGAGGAACCAAGATTTTCATAAGTATCCAAGTTAATTCACAGCTGTGCCCAGATGTGAGCATCCTCACTTCCCTGTTTTGAGCCCTGGGTTCTTACACCTGGAAGAACTTTGATTTTTCAGGAAGATGCCCTCCTCTAGCCTGTTTTATTTGTTCAGCTCACTACCCCTACCTGGACCTCTTCTCAGTTATTACCAGGTACCCCTAGCTTTGAATACTTGTGTGGACATGTTCCCTAGTACTGAGATTTTGATGATTAGGGTACTAACAGGGTGGTAGTAATGAGAAACAAAGACTCAGAAAGTGACCTAGAGGGAGGAGGGCTACAGCAGTCATGTGTTAATGCAACCTGAAGAGGAAGGAGAATTACCAGATGGGGCGTGAAATGCTTGGGACCAGAAACATTTCCTTGGATGTTGAAACTTTTTGGATCTTGGACATAGAGTTTACTGGTCAGTCATCCCTAATCTGAAAATGTTAAATGCTCTGAATTCTGAAACTTTTTGCACATCATGTGTGTGTTAAATGTTTGGGACTTTGGAACATTTTGTACTTTGGATTTTCAGATTAGCACTCTTTTACCTGTATTTCATCCTATTGTCCCTCATCAGTTTTTCCCCACTGCATAGCACCAGATGATATAAATCTGGCCTTTAATTATCTGCTGTTACTCTTGTTACTTAGCAGGAAAATCTTAGGAGCAGGCGCTTTATTTGTGCCTAGGTGGCTTATTCTGCCACCTAGGTTTTGAAAACTGCCCCCAGCCACCATAGGACATAAAGTTTTTGGAATTATGGGTATATGTGTGAAAGATTCAGAAATGTTTCCATGCAGAGTTAAAAACTGATCTTGCTTCCATTTTGTTTTTCTATAAGGTTTATGTGTGTTTATGATTAAATGCAAAGATTAGCTGCTATGTATTTTTCTCTTCTAGATTTAGAAATAAATGGCTTATTAAAGATTAAAAAATTTAGCTTGACAAATAATACTTGTTGATACATCTTCATATGTTTTTAAAATTAGATACTTTGAGTTGGCATGGTGGTGCACACCTATAATTCCAGCACTCCGAGAAGCTGAGGCAGGAAGATTGTCACAAGTTTGAGGAAAGCCTGGGCTGCCTAGTGACCCCATCTCAAAAACAGTTAGATATTCTATGATGTTCAGCAACACAAACACAGTGGTACCTCAGTTCATGAACGTAATTCTTTCCATAATTCTGGTCACAAACTAAATTGGACAAGAACAGAGTCAATCTCAATGGTTAGGTTCAGTGTTGACCTTATGGGGAAATTTGATTTGGTTCTCGTCCAATTCAGTTTGGGACCAGAATTGTGGAAAGAGTTAAGTTTGTAAGCTGAAGTACCACTGTAACTAACCTTTATTCAACATTAGACACCAGGCATAATGCAAAATGAGTAAAAAATAAAACAGTAATTACAATGACATGAGAGGACGTGATCCTTTTTCCATGAGCCTTGCTGTCAAAAAATAAATAAAAAGGAAAAGCTAAAATAGTCAGTATTTGTTTTCCTTTGGTCTATGGTGTTTTGATTTATGCTACGCATTCCCATTTCCTTTTGTGGAATCCTGACATTAAAGTACTGTGGGATTTCATCCTGGATTGTTTTTTCTCAGAACTCTACCCAGAGTCCTGATAGGATTGCCACCCCCATCCCACCTGACCTGCTCGCATACACGTACAGTTCCTTTCACCAGTACTGTTTTCAGGCAGGGCCCTTGCCTTGCGAGTGATAGGACTAGTTACATATAAATATCCCTTGTGTATTCATACTACAAATAGAGGGAGTTGAACACATGTAGTCCAAAAATATATCTGTTATTGTTTCCAGTCATTTTCCATCCAGCCTTCATCAGCTGCTTTTAGAAGCCAGCTTTTTACACCTTCATCCCATAAAGGTCCTATTTTGTTCCTTACTCAAAAATTCAGCTATGTTTGATTGTTAATATACATTTTGAAATCATGAGACATTTGTAGGAGAATAGATGCGCCTTGAGACCATAATGTTAAGTGATATAAACTAGACACACAAGCATAAATATTGCATGGTTTCTTTTATATGAGAAACCCAAATTATGAACAAAAAGCAATATAAAAATAGTGGAACTAGGGAGATAGATCTTTTTCAAATGGGAAGAGGATCAAGAGGTGGAAGGAGGGGGCTGAAAAAAGGAATGAAGATGTGTTATGTACCAACTCCTCACAAGGGATGTAAACATTATGTACTCCGAACACATACTAATAAAAAAGTAAGTGTATAAACAACATTTTTTGTTACTGCCCTGTCTCAGCTTTTTACCAGTTCTTGGATCAGTACAAAGGCACACCGTGCACTATGCCTAGTTGCCTCTTGCTGTGGGAAACTTCTTCATATGAGCCCTAAATAGATAAATCTTACACTTATTTTATAGGTTTTTGCATTCCGTAATTCACTTAATAAATCTCTGTTGGTCATTTAGATAAGTATGAATATTTTTCAGTGAATTAATTTTTTTAAAAGAAAGGTCTTACTAGCAAGTTTTTTTTTTTTTTTTTGGTACTGGGGATCGAACTCGGGACCTTGCACTTGCAAGGCAGGCAGCAGAACCACACTGAGCTAGATCCCAGGCCCTTGCTAGCAAGTTTTTTATGGTAGGGTGCATGGGTGTAGGTACTGATGGTGCCACTACAGATTGGATCTCATCAGACATTCAGAAATACATTGTGGTAACAATACAAAGAATTTTAGTATATGGCCTAATACAAATATTATATAAATGCAGCAAGTACAAAGATATTTAGAGGAAGTGAGTTTGGAAGTTGCAAAGGGTCTATGAAAGAACTGGCATCTAAATGCTTGTTCTTTTTTTTTTTTTAAACCTCACCTGACTGACCAAAGTGTGTCAGTGATAAAAGTCAACCTAATACTAAGAGAATAGTGTGAGCAAAGGTGTAATGATCAGAATGGCACAGAGTGGGGCAGGACATAAAGGGCCTACAAGAAATTCATAATTCAGGATGCCATCAAATTTTTGTGATTTGTAGTAAAATAATTGAACATGTTCTTTAAAAAATATAGTCAGGCTGGAAACAGAGTGGAGAACATGCCTTTTTGTGTTTCCCTTTGTGAAGGATTAAATCATGTCAGTTTGTTTAGGGGAGAAGAGGGCAGGAACTGTGCCATCAAAACAAGATGTAAGCCACTGCGTTGTAAGATACTGCCAAAACACCTTGTAACAAGCAACAGGCCCAGGAATTCATTGCCAACTGTGTACTTTCCTTTATCTAGAATGATAGTGGAGAAACAGACATCTGGTGCAATATCACCACCTTCTGGTAAATGGAAAGAAGCAACAGTTTATAAAATGAGTTAATGTGTGTAACATTTATTTATTTATTTACAGGGAATCAAACTCGGGACCTTGTGCTTGCAAGGCAGGCAGTGGTTCCACCACTGAGCTAAATCCCCGACCCTCTATATATTTTAAACAGTTCATAAAACCTCACTTTGGTGTAGGCGCTAATGTCAAGTTGTGATGTAAGCTTTAATTCCAGTTGATGTGTTCATATAGATTTTGTGTTGCTAGTATTAGACTGAGTTTTAACCTTAAGGGAATAAATTTCAATTGATGTTAGCAAAGAATCTGAGTTTATAACTTTGTTCCAAAACCAAAAATTCCCATGCATGTAATTCCTGTTTTGTGTATCTTTACTTCTGGAAGATGTTTTGCCTTTAGGTGTGAAACATTGCTCATTGTCATAATTCTGATTGCATCTGTTCTCATGACTCACCTTACTTATCACCATCTATGGTGCATGGTACTCATGCTCTTTCCAAGTTGGCTGTGTTTTTAAGTCATGCCTTAAGTACCTGTCCTTGGTAGTCTCTTTGTTTTGGTATTTCCAGTGTCCACTACTGTTGCAGAAACTCACAAGTGTTTGTTGAGTGAATAATGTTACCAGAATATTGAGGAGACAGGGAATATCCTACAAATCTGATTCTATAAGTGTAGGTGAGTGAGAAGATAGAATTAATCTGAAAGCATTAAATACTGTGTATATCCTGGGAGCATTAAATCACCTCATCACTCTTATCTGAGCACTTCAGGTGTCTGAAGCCCCCCATGTTTAATGACTCAACCTCAGACAGGTAGGTCAGAGGGTGGTACACTGCTTTCTAAGAGAATTTAATTCAGTTTTATTATTATTTTTTGTACTGAGGATTGAACTCAGGACCTTGTGCTTGCAAGGCAGGTGCGGTGCCACTGAGCTATATCCCCGGCCACATCTAATTTCTAATGTATTAGTATTAAGAGGGATGGCCTATGAGAAGTGATTAGGTCATGTGGAGGGGCCCTCATCAATGGGACAAAGGCCCCAGGGAGCTTAATTCCTCCCTTTCTTTTGGCGTGTGAGGACACATATGATGCCGTCTGTGAGTAACAAACCCTCATTGGACAATGAATCTGCTTGAGCCTTGATCTTGGAATTCCCAAACTTCAGATCTGTTAGGGATACATTTCTTGTGTTTTTAAATTAACCAGTTCAAGGTATTTTATTGCAGCAGCAGGAAGGATCTAAGGCAAGTGGTTTGCATGAGGATGTTTGGTTATCTTACATGATTTTTCAGAAGGAATGGATTTCAGTTAATGTTGACAGAGTCAAAATTTAGACTTGTATGACATGCATCATGACTGAAGTATTGATTCAGAACCTGTATCCTATTTGGATGGGCTCAGATATCAGGAGAACCAGACTTCCTGCAGGTGATGTTAATCTAACCCCACAGCCCTCCTTCCTGATTGACCTGTTTTAGTTGTCTTCAACAACTAAGTTGTCCCGTCCCTTGGAAGAGAAAATACAGCCTCCACCTCCAAAGGTATTTTGAAATCTTACTGTACATAAATTTTGTATGCAGAGTTAACAATATTAAAGATTTGTGATGGCTTTGCTTTGGAGGAGAGAAAGACTATAAATTAGAATTTAGATTATGTTTTCCTTCAGGCAACAAAAGCAAATGAAAATATTCAATTTGGGTAGGCTGCGTCCTTTCTTTTGACATTAAGCAAAATCACAGGCATCAGGCACTAACTCAGAAACCCATTTATCCATGCTCCCAGGAAGCATTATTAGAGAATTTTGTTGAATAGCTGCTAACCCAGCATCCAGGGGTTCACAGTTTGTATAAGCTGGAGGGAAGAATCGTCACAGTGTGGATTCTTATTGATAAAATGACAGGATTCATGGAGCTCTTTTTTCTTGTCCCAAGCTGCTTGTTTTACTAAGTAATGCAGTCCTGATGTAGACGTGTATTTACATGTGTATTCTGAGTGTCCTTGTTTGCCCACACTCCCCCACTTCACACTTACCATGCCACTTTATTGACACTTTCACTTTCAAAAATGTCTGGGTTTTGACATAAAATTATTCCCTTGCATTCTAATTGTAAGGGAATAAAATGACAAAAATATAATTGATTAGTTGAATTTAATGTTCTCTTAACGCAAAGTACTGTATTATTTTCAGTGCTTATTAAATAATGTATTTAGGATGTAGTTGAGATTGTGTTCCAACTTCAGCTGAAGCCTTACAAGTGTTGATGTCATTTATTTGTGTTGATAGCATTTAGAAACTTAAATAACTAGCCAGGCTTTCATTAATTACTGGTTAACCTTGAGAAATACATTTCATCTCAATATTGACCTATGGTTAAAATCTGACCTTTGTGAGCCCACGTGGATCCCACCAATAACCTGTACTAACTATGTGACCTGCAGGAAGTTACTACTTTATTTTGAACTGGGAGTAATGTTAGTGCTTCCTCATTAGTTGGTTGTGGGAATTAAATGGGTTGTACAGGACACAGCAATGCCTAGTATTTAGGAAGTGCCCAATAAATATGAGCTATTTTTATTTCATTAGATAATAACCATTCAGTGTTAAAAGTACAAGAGAAGAGTACCCAGGGACTGGGAAGGAGCAGAAAAAACAAGATAACGATAATATCTAGTAGTAGTGCCTCCAGTAGTAATGTCATCAGTTTCGAATCATAATGGTGAGCTGTGGGGGTCTGTGTCTGCCCAACTCCCAAATCCTGGCACATCTGTGAGACCATGGAGCTCCCCCAGAGGCTGAGCCAGGTGAGGTGCAGGACAGAGGCATGGGTTGTTCACCGTTTCTGAGGGAGGCTTGGTAACATCTGGTATAGGTTGCTAAAGGCAGTGAAGAAAAGAGGGGACTCAGATTTTCAATTCAGGTGCCAGGGTGGATAGTGATGCTATTAACTGAGCATTAAGGCCTCCTTGGTTGAGGTTGGAGAGACAGTGATGCAGCTCTGGTAACAACCTGGACTTGGAACCAGACCCACCAGTTTCTTAACCTTCATTAGTCACTTCACTTCCCAGCCATGTACCTTTATCTGGTATGCTTCACTTTCCTCATATGTAAAATGGGTATAATAGGATGCTTACTTCATAGAATTGTTGTGGTGATTGGAAATATTATGTGTAAAATGCTTTGGATACTGTTAAGCACTATATAAGATTTTATCATTATTATCTTTTTTTAACCTGTCACTTTAGGAACCATTCTGAATGGCTACCACAATATATTAACTAAATAATTGCATGTAGTACAAACTTAGCTGCTAGCTCTTCAATTTCTCAGTTATTATGTAAATAACATACATAAGTGCCAGTCAAATCACTTCTTTCAAAATCTGTCAGTGAATGGTTACTCAATTCATGCATATAAAGTGTTATAGTTTAGATCCAGAATGTTCCCCAAGAGTCTTATGTTCAAAGGTGGGGCATTTGGGGGGTGATTGGGCAATTTGAATGGACCCATTGATGAGTTCATAGCTAAATGTGCTTTTAGGAGTTAGAGCCTGGTTGGAAGAGGTGTGTCACTGGGGACATGCTTTTGGAGGGTGTGTTTTCTAGTTAGGCTCCTCTCTACTTTCTCTGCCTCCTATTTTCCATGGGGTGAGCAGCTTTCCTCCACCGTGCCTTCTACCATGTGGTTTCTGCCTTGGAGCCAGCCTCCCATGGACTGAATCTTCCTAAACTATGAATCAGATTAAATTTCTTCTCCTTAACTTTTCTTTCAGTGACAAGAAAGTGATTAATACAGATAGCAAAATGTGTAGCTGTGTTGCCTTTTAATTTCCTAGTGACAACACGTCGTTTTATAAAAACAAATTAATTGTAAAAACTGAACAACAGACATAAACATGTATCAAAGAAATGAAAAGTGATCATGTAGGAAGTGAAATTCAAAAAATGAAAATGGAAGTACTGAAGGAATAGCTGCTGACTGTGGTACAGTAGGTGTGCCACCAGATGAACTCAGCAAAGGCAAACATACAAGCACCAATGTGGAAAGTGATGACGAGATGAGATGTTCCAGAGAAAGGGATATTGTCAGGAAACGTCGCCATAAAGGAACTCTTGATATCTTTGATGACTTTGGGAGCACAAAGGATAAAATGTTGGAGAGTAATTCAAATTTAGAAAATAAAAAGAGTATGGCAATTTTATAAAGCACAGCAACAGGCTTTGCAGTCTTCTGTGTAGCCTCAGTAGGATGGAAAATTATGTTCTTCACCTGTTTTATAATTTTGCCACTAGGTGGTGCCAGGTGGCTAGGGAGTAGGCTAAATTCTGCATCTACTAGATGCTTGTATCATGGTGAAAATTTAAAATGTTTGATCTTAGTAAGAAATTTAGGGATATCAAAAGATTGTTTTGTTTTGAATCATAATGATCTCAGTGTGTTTTTTTACATGATAATATGCCTAGTAAATATTTGATTTGTTGGCTTCTGGTGGCGGCTTGTTGGGGAAAAAATATTTATAAAGTTTTTGTGATCTCAAGCTTTATTTTGTTTTTTTCTTAGTATATCACATTTCCCCTGGTGATTCTTAAATCTCTTTATGTTAAAGCTGTACTCTGTTGTGTGTTGTACACACATATTTTGCCTTGAATACTTAAGCTATGTTTATATATTTTCCTATGCATTCCTCCCATGAAACTTTAGCTGAGGAAATAAAATACTGGTATAGAATGAGAATTAAGTATCAATGAAGTGGTTTTGTATTATCCAGCAATACAAAACTTGAAAAATATTCTGTAAGATGAGTTTCTTTGAATATGAGTTTAATGAAGAATGCTAAAATTTCTCTGGGGAAATTGTTTCTCTTCTGAATGAAAGGAAGAATTAATACAGCATTTATTGCTCTGTGGGAAGATCCTGAAATATTGACTGTTAAGCATCTCTAATCCAAACATCTGGAATCTACAGTGCTCAGAAATCTGATATGATACCAGAAGTGGAAATTCTGCACCTAATCTCATGACAAAGTACAATCAAAACATAGATGCACTAAAATAGTTGTATAATACTACTTTCAGCATCTGTGTCAAAGATGTATATGAGACATACACGAATTTTGTGTTTAGACTTGGGAATATTCCTAAGATAACTCATTAGATGTGTAAAAATATTTCAAAATCCTAAAAACACCCATGTCTGGAACAATTCTGGACCTAAGCATTTTGGATAAGGGCTACTCAACATGTATAACCCAAAAGCTGTAAGAAATTTTATGTTCCCTGTTGGATATTATTTTCAAATTATCAATTTTTAAAAACAAAATTCTCAGTTTTTTCACTCTTACTGAAATGTTTATGTGGTACTTTTTGACATGAGTTCCATATTTTTATAGTATTTCTATTGCTGCTATTTTACTCATGTAAATGGTTTTTTGTTACCCTTTATACATTTTTGTTACACAGTGTGGGAATCGATGTAAAATATAAGTGATTTGATTTTGTGTGGTTTTATCATGTGCATTTAAAAAAATGAGGATAAAACCCTATTTTTTTCTAGGTCAGTGTTGTAAGGTGTTCCATTAATTTAGTAATCCCATTTCAGAGAAAAATAGCATCAAATTAAACATGCTCAGTAACTATACAGCAGTCCAATTTTAGAAACACTGAAATGAATTTTAAAATATTGTAACTACCTCTTGGAATTGAGGCTTGAATTAGAGGATTAGATGAGGTGTGGGGTAGAGATGTCTTGTAAGGCCTACAGTGCTAAATGGAGCCAGTGAGTGCTATTAAAGAGGGTAGTTACTTAGTCTGTAGGTTCCAGAAAGGCTGTGAATTCAGCAGCATCCATAAATATCATAGTGGATAATGTCATTTTTGAAATTTTTGACTAGGAATTGTGGTGTAGGGGAGAAACAGACGATGGAGAGAATAGGCCAGATTGTACTTAGGGTGTCTCCCAGGCCATGGTGCTGCCCTGTTCCGTTTGGGGCAGCTGTGGCTCATCCTGGATGTTCTCAGGATGGGGAGGAAAACATGAGCTTTTCTCATTAGTTGGTCTAAAAACATTCCTGTCTTCATCTAGTGGCACACAGTTGCGGAAAGATGGATATTTTGATAGAAATTGTCAGGTAGTTCTTTAAACCCCTTTGTCACCAACTCCTCTGCCAAAACTGACTTTCCTAGTAGATACTTTGTAGCGCCATCCCTGACTACTGTTCCTGTAATCTTGTTCCTGTCCTTGAATGCAATTTCCACACCTGACCATGATAATCATCGTTGCATTAAGTTATTCTTGCACCTTCACTTTTACTCACTTTCATTTAGGCTTTTGCAGACAGGTTACATGAGTGTAAATTAAATTTGGTACCCTGTTGTATGTGTGTGTTTATATGCATGTGTTTATTACCTATAATGTTCTCTGTTAGCAAACATACCTTTACTTTTTTTTCTCTGTTAATGCTTCTAATATAAAGGAACAAATCAGACTCTTCATCAATGCTCACACATGATGGTTTTCAAAAAGAAGATGGCTCGATAGTCTTAAGATTTAAAAGCTTACAGTTAAACTTGAGCCTGGTGGTACTAGAGATTGAACCCAGGGCCTCACATGTGATCCCCCTGCTTTAGCCCCCTGATTACCAGAGATTATAACAGTACACCACCATGCCTAGCCACTCTTAGGCTATCTGACTTTACTTAATGAACTCGGTCAATCATTTTACATTTATATTTTAAAATTAATGATATCCCTGTTAAAGGTTGAGTGTAGCTTACAGGGAAGGATATTTTGCTAATCATTTTTCTAAAAAACACTGGTAATAGCTGTTTGACGAGCTAAATATACTTATTAGCCACACCTTCATTTTTCTTTTCTAACCTTAGCACATCAGGAATTAAATACATTGTAAAAGTATGATGGTAGATATAACTTTAGGATATTGTATCCAGGCTCTGCCTTTCTTAATATTCAATAATTGTTTTCTCTGACATACCTTATTTAAAATTAGTTAGATGAACTTGACAATTTCAATGTATTGCTTAAAAATAGAGCCAAACTTCCTCTTTTCCCACCCATTCCCACATTTTCTTTGGTTCATAAGACATTGAAAAACACAGTGAGATCTTACATAGTTTATAATGGAATGACAGAAAGTACAGTAATCAATATTTACTCAATTATATCTGCAGGAAATGAGCTACTTTGAAAATAGCATTTTATTTCCCAACTCTTGAACCTCAAGGCTCCTTAGACTGTCCCCTTATTTCTGTTTCCTGCAAAAGTGAATTCAGAGCAACCATATGTCCTGGAGAAGTGGTATGGTGCACTAACGTAGCTGCAGCTCCCTTTTTAAGTGGTATTGGGGTTTAGACCCATCCATGGAACACTGAGCTATATCCTCAACCCTTTTAATTTATTAAAATTTTGAAATAGGAGTTCACTAATTTGCCCAGACTGGTCTTGAACTTGTGAACCTTCTGACTTAGCCTCTTGAGTAGCTGGGGTAGCAGAGGAGTAGGTGTGTGCTACCATGCTCAGGTGGCTGTGGCTTTTCTGGGTCTTCAGTCTGTTCCTACATGAGCCCTACTATTCATCCCTATATTCCCTCTCATTTATTTCACTTTTTGTTGTGTCTTCATGTTTTTCTTAGTTTGAAATTATGCCTCAATTTCATGCCATTTAGTTATTTTTTTCAAATCCATGTTTTGAGGGACTCCAGCAAAGAAAATGAAAAGAAACATTTATTTACACTTTGTACATATTAATTCCAACAAATGATATGGTCTCATGGTTTCTAATCCCTACACATCAGTATAGTCATAATATATACGGACTTCTGATCTTCTGACACTTTGTAGTGATCTGATGCTTTCGCTCCTGGTCCTGATATTTGATTTCTTGAATAACCTTCTTGAAAATGACCTACACATGAAAAAGTAAATTATTGGGTCCAGACATACATTGCATGCAGACAAAAAAAGTGTCATTTCTTTGCAATAATAGAGGATTTTGTGTGCAGATTCATCTAGTAGCCTGTCCAAGTAACTAAAAGTAAAAGGAATTCTACACAAGTGATATGGTAAAAAGCAGGTAAAAAACACCGCCACAACCACTCTAATACTCTGGTTATGTTTTCGCTTTCGGCTTGACTGACTTATGAATTGCCTGCTGGACTTGTGGATGTACCTGGATATGGCTATGTAACATCCAATCAGAATCACCAACACAACCACAAACAAGCAGCTGTTCACGTAGTTGACTGCCTTATGCCATTTGACTCCCAAAGGACTTTTAAGTTTCATGCAGTCATAAATATTTTCCTTAGTTGGTTGGCTATTTGTTAGGATAATGTTTGGCAAGGACAGAACAGCCATGATCACCCAAACACAAACAGATAAAACCTTTGTAAAGGTTATGCTGTACATGCGAGAGTCCCCAAATGGCTTTACCACCTTCAGATATCGATCAATGCTTATCAGCCCAAGAAACACAATAGAAGTGTACATGTTTGCATAAAACAAAACTGAAGTGTATCTGCATAGGATAGACTTGAAGAACCAAGGTCCAAATCCTGCATCATGAACTATTCGAAATGGAAATGTCAGCGTCATTATAAGGTCGGCCACCACTATGTTTTTGAGATAAAATATGAAGCTGGTTTTATTCCTAATATGGAAGAAGATCCACACTGCTAGACCATTCAGCAAGATGCTTGCTACAAATAGAATGACATACAGCACAGGCAAGACAATAGTGTCAAACTCATTGTGAAGGGTGATGTTTTTTCCGGGTCCATCAGTTGTGTTGTTTGGAGTTGGACTTGCTTGGCTGGGCAGCTCATTATCTGTAGGAGAAGTGGGGAGACAATACTTCAGTGCTGGGTTTGCATACCGCACAGTCCACCAGGCTCCCAGCTGAACTGTTGTTCTTTTGAATGAGTTTGAAGATGTTCCCAACAATTGAAAATGGCTTCCTCTCTCCCCACACCAAAGTCCCTTGAGTAAATGCCATATTTCTGATTCTCTTGAACAGCCATTTGGAAATAAATATGTCAACTTAAATTGTCCTTATTTTTAATTGTTTGATATTATTAAGGAACCAAGAAAACCTGAGACAGAAAATTGGAAATTTCTTATAACAAGAAAATAAAATAGGACACGGTAATTATTTCACTCTCTGAATATATTCCCTCCACCCTAGTTTTAAGGTGTCTAGTTAAGAGTTGGGAAGGAATAAAATTAAGGGCTCGTTTTGAATTTTTGTCTGTGACTTCCTTAAATTAGGATTCTTTAGGAACTTTAATTAGGAATATAAGTAAAACATGTTGGTCTCTTTTTTTAAAGTGAAGAGAAAATCTGTCTTCTAAAATAAGACACAATCCAAGGTAGATTTGGATCTGACTTGGCGATTGTTTAAGGTACATTTTCACGTTAGTAGAATTTAAGTTGTAGGTTAGTGTGAAATTACTGCAGATAACCTGTTTGTGGATTATAATCATCTTTAACTATTATACACCATCTAGTGCATTTTTCAGTGAAATGTATTTGTATAGTTAAGAGTATTCTCAAGTAAATGTTTCTGTGTACGCCAGTGAAAAATGCTAATTTTTGTTTTCTTGTTTTTAAAGTTTATTACAAAAGAAGGTATCTTGCTAAATTAATTGCAGGCTTGCTGTGTTTTTCTTATTTACAAGTTTAGATTATGCCTCATGTTTGTTACGAGTTTTTAAAAATCTTTTGCATTTTTGGTTCATGTGATTAAAGATAACTACTATACTACTCTGTATAATCACTGGAATAGTTTAAGAGCATTTGGTTTATGTAGCAGCCGTGAAAATGGCCTCACAGATACCCTTTTGTGAAAAGTTCAGGGAGTGTGGTGGGTAGGCTACTCTATTGCATTGTGCTCTAGATCTACCTCCACTTTCTTGCTGATGCTATGTTTCTCCTGAACCACTCCCCTTCATGACTGCGCATGGCAAAGAAGCTCAGACAAGCCTGTTTCTGCCAGACAAGGATTTGCTCTTGCACATGACTGGCTGGAGGACTACTGAAAGTCTGGTTGAAATTCTCTTCAAATTATAGTGAATTATAACTCTTCCTACTCAACCTTATTTCTTTCTTTCTTCCATAGTTGGTTTGAAGGCACTTGAAGACTTACTTTTCCCCATTGTCTCCTTGAAAGCATTTCCTCCCATCTTGACCACTGATCACTTTTTCTCATCTGCTTTTTTTGGAGAAGAACCCGAACTTAGTTTACACATTCACCTTTTAGAAATAAAGTTTGAAGGAAGGTCATTTCTGAATTTTTACTTCTCATTAGTAATTTAGCCATTTCCATACATGACAAGCAGTTTACTATATATTTTTGTAACCTTCTGTGAAGAAGTAGAACAGGATAGATAGTTTTGATGATAATAATGCAAAACCAGGTTTTCTTAAATTGCTGCATGATGTGTAAGTCCAGGTTCTTCCTGAGTAACCTTGTCTTCTTTCTAATTCTTTCCTTTTATTCTGTACTGTGTTTTTAAAAACTGGTTTTCTTGGTCTAAATATCCTTACATACAATAGTAATTTATACCTGGACAAGCCTGTTATAAGGCCTATGGTTTTACTAAGCTTTACAAGTTTAAAATGCCTGATTCAGCTGCCATCTGTATTACTGCTGCCAGTTTCAAATTTTGTCTTGAATGGTATTTTTTAAGCCTGTTTGATTTAATATTGTTGTAGTCTTGGCTATTTCTATTCTAGAAGATCCAAATAAATAGTAAAACCATTACTAGCCTCCTAAGAAGTACAGCTTTAACTGAGTTTAGATATCTGCTTCAGTTTTTCTAGTTAACTATTATCAGTCACCTGCATTTTACTCAGAATAGGCCCCCTTGGAAGTAGAGAACAGGTAGGCTTTAATCAGAATAAAAGGGTTCATCTGACAAACACAGCTCCTGGCAAACATTATCTCCTGAAATAATGGCTGTGCCTTGAAACAGTGACAGTACTTGTGCATTGATGTTCAAAGCCATTGTAAGTGCAAGTAGAATAGCAGGTGCAGTGTACTAGGCATGATGAATTGCAGCTCTTGGCTCCCTGGATCTATGTGCATATTCTTATGGGATGGAAGAACCCATCCCTCCATTCCAGTATTCCTTAGGATTTGTGTATCTGTACAGTAAGTCATTATAATACTTCAATGTTTAATTATAAGAACCAGCACTCTTATTAAGTGATAATTTACCTAGCAATTACGATTATTATTAAAATAGAAGCTTAAGTCAGAATGTCAAAAGAAAGCTGTATACATAATTCTGTCTAATGAATAAAATATATCAGAATGAATGGCTTTATCCCACAGTGGTTACGAACTGTTTCGTGACTTTAGGATAGTCTGGTGATTGTGTTATCTCACAGTACTTGCTTCCTTTAGTTTTATGTTCGGGATTAACATTTTTGAATACAGAACTTTTTACATTAAATGGGATAAGCCTAGGCACGAATATCACTTCATTTATAATATAGCTGAAACAAATTAGCAGCTAAAGCCTATTATAAATTGTTTTGTGAAATAGTATGGTAGGAGAGAGAAAAAAGTGGTTCCTAAGGAGCATGATGAGCCATCTGTGTGTTGCTCTGAATGGCTCAAGACTTAATGTGGAGAGTTTTATATGATCGCTTTATTTTTAGAATCAGGTCTATGTCATGTTCTTTTTTTGCCAGCTACTCCCAACATTTCTTCTCCCAAATGGGCCCACATTTTTCAGAACTTTTGGGTGTGCTCAGAATCATTTCTCTGGTCAGTGTTCCCACTCAGGAACATCAGTCATTAAACGTTTAATGGCTTTCCTCAACTGGGCAGTTGTACCATGTTCTTCACAAGTAAGGAACTTGCCTAGGTTGGGGAATGTTTTTAATGATGATAGCTTTGCAATTCAATTAAGAAGAAGCCATTTTTACTATATGAAGGCTGTTTTCTCACATATTCTTTGTTAGGGTGGTATTCCTCAGGATTTAATACAGAATGACAGTTTAAAGAATAAAAACTCCTTTGTTGTTCTCCCCTCAGCTTTCGTCAACTCCTTTTAAATTAAACTGTCAATAACAATGACACATAGAACTCTTAATTCCATGAAAAATTATTTTGTGCCACATATGAGGGTAATACTAAGTGTGGGTGGCAGGGACTGTGGCTGTTTTGTAGAGGAAATGTGTATGTGGTCCTGGGTGAGCACGTGTCTTTTGAAAAAATGCATGGGTTTCATAGATATAGCACCAGCTACATCAGATTTTTAGAATTTACATTATGATTAAACACAAAAAAATTCAGTTTCTCTCTTGGAGTAGCCATATTCAAATTTCTGACTAGTTGCATGTAGCTACCATATTGGCCAATGCAGATAAGGGAATTTCCTTCGTTCCAGAAAGTCCTATATAATAATGCTGATTTAGCCACTTACTATCTTTATAAAAGGGAATGGATAATATACTTGTTTAGTCATTTAATATCTTTATAAAATGAAATGGAAAATAGTTATTTTGTTGGATTACAAATGCTTTGATTATAAAACCTAGTACTTGGTAGGGGCTATTTAGTCTAAAATGCAATGTGTTTATTACAGTTTGTCTTAATATAGTTATATTGTGAGTGATAGGAGTGGTGAAGAATGTTTGCACTTTCACCATTGGTGAAGGTGTTGTACATCATTGCTCATTGGGCATGTCTCTCCTTGGCACAGAATGTGAAAGTATCAACTTATGTCACTGCTCAACCTGCCAGGTGGGAATCAAATAATAAAGTCATACAAATTATAGGGTGTCACTGCCGTGGCCTAGTGGCCCTCATATGATCATTTTCTCAATATTTACCCAGTAGAGCAGGTAGATGTTGTCTTTTATCTTCTTTGGTCTCAGTGAACCTTGGCTTAGCTATTGACTCTTCAAAGTAATATGTATTTTTACTTTGACTTTGAAAATCTACTCCGTTGTTATTAATTTAATCCTTCTCATTTTAGAGATGAGATGATGGCTAGGTGAAACAAAGTTTAAAAACCTCAGTTGCCATCCTGCATATTAGCTTTGTTTGTTTTTGAGACAGGGTCTTGCTATGTAGTTCAAGCTAGCCTTGAACTCACTTTTGTAGTCCAGGCTGGCCTTGAATTCATGATCCTCCTGCCTCAACCTCCTGAATGCTGGGATTACAGGTGTGTGCCACCATGCCTGGCTTCATATTTGCCATTTTACACTTAATGAAAAACACGGATAAATGCAGATTTTTAAAAGATTTTTTTTTTTTCTGTGACCATTGAAACAAAAAGATTTTCATGCAGTGTAAATAAGTCATTGATAGAGTAAGATTTTCTTTGTTTCTTTTCCTATGGCTTACTTGGTAACTTTGCAACAGTCAAGTTGAGCCCCATTCTTTAGTTATGATGCTCCGTAAGCAAAAATGCATGTCAGGAAACACTCGGGGATGACTGAGGCATGGGTTCAGCATGGGTTAGTCCTGGTTTGATTTCTAGAGAGGAAAAAGAGAAAAAAAACCTCAACAGTTGAGAAGGGTTTGGCACAT
Organism: Heterocephalus glaber; assembly: GCF_053883595.1. Classification (NCBI taxonomy): domain Eukaryota; kingdom Metazoa; phylum Chordata; class Mammalia; order Rodentia; family Bathyergidae; genus Heterocephalus; species Heterocephalus glaber. The sequence goes on from NW_028258324.1 coordinate 28,191,192, forward strand.
GTCATCTGTTGATTATCAGAAAACATATACTCTGGCTATGAACACATATGCCACAGAAGAGTTGTCCAGTTTTGTATCCTCTTTCAGCCTGCTATGCAGTAGGGACCATTTCTGTATATGCTGTCTATCTAGATACCACTGTGTGACCCTCGAGTTACTCAACATCTCTGTGACTCAGTGTCCTTCTTAATAAAATGGGAATGGTAATAATAATACTAAGAATTATGTGAAATAATCCATAAAGTACTTCATAGATACTGGCATCAAGAATGCACTCAGAAATATTAGCTTATTAGTCTTTCTGTTCTTGGTTTATCTTGTTTGTTTGTTTTGCTTTTGTTTTTGATCTGAGCACATATAACTCAATGCATATATGATGGGACTTTAATGCAGTTGAAGATTGTTGCTGTTTTTGGAAAAGATCAACACTGAGTGCTTTATAAACTCAGATGTATTCAACACCCTATCCTTGTAATCTCTGGGGTTCTAGTTCTGCCTGTACTGTAACTAGTTTCATGACTTCAGCCAAGTCTGGAGTAAGACTGAAGGCCCTATTAAATACCTATCAAGACTCAAATTTATGTGACTTTGTAATCTTTCCCCACACGTAAATGCCCATTAAGAATTTAATGTCATTTAAATAATTATTTTTAAGCTCCTGTACTTTGTGAAAACTATATTTCATTGAATCTCAGTTTGACCCCAAATGTATTTAACTGGATTTGAGTGACTGGTGTATGATTTTGGCTAAATACCTTAACTTTTCTGAACTTGGAGATACTTGATGACATTTTCATAAAGATGAGCTGAGATCAGGCTGAGGTCAGATGTGTGCATTGTAACACACTTCCTGATCCCTCTTTCCACATCCAGGTACATTCTCTGTTTTCAGGCTTCTATTGGGTGTTTTTCAAAGACAGAAGTCTTTGTACCGGGAGCTGTTTCATAAAAGGGGCAGCTAAAGTAAAATATGCTTATGGCAGAATTTGCTGGAAGGGAAGTCACACTGTTCCTCATGAAATGAAACCCTGTGGCACTTTATGTCCCTTCAGTCATGCCACTTCTGTACCACACTGGTACAGAGAGACCTCAAGTAACTGAATCCCAAAAGTGCAAATCAAACTTCTGGCTTTTGTCTCTGTATTGTGTTGGAGTCAGCAGGGTTTCATAGTAAGTAGAAAGCCACTTTTGTTCTTTTCAGTTAGTGTAACCGTCTCTCTTATTCAATATATATGCAGTTAAAATACTGGTCTTGGGATAGATAGAAAAAAATGGGTGTTAATGTGTTTAGATTATCCCTTCTTACCCACCCCAATCAGCTCTTTTAAGGATTAGATACCCTAGCCATGCCTTTGCTTGAATTGGTATAGTATATGGTAAATATCAGGCATTTAGAAGTGTTTTGTTTTGTTACTAGAGCATAGATAGTGTTAGGGCTCTTAGAGTCCCTTCCATTTCACATCTACCAAATGGGTATAAGTAAAACGTACAGATAATAACAAGTATTACCAAAGATATGGAGAAGTGAGGACTTTCTGACATTGCTGGAGACAATTTAAAAGGGCACTTCTACTCTGGAACCGGTTTGACAGTGTCTTATGTGAAACATAAATTTATCATACAAGCAAGTGACTCTTTGCTTAGGTATCTACTCATAAAGAGAAATAAAACCATATGTTCAGGCAAAAACTTGTATCCTGATGTTTATAGTAGCATTACCATGACAGTTCAAAGCAAAATGAATCTGAGTGCAGACTGGTGAATGGGTAAGTAAAATGTAGTCTTGTCATACAATGGAATACTACTGAGAAATAAAAAGAAATGAAGTACATTCAACCTCAAAAACTTTTGCAGGAGGGCCGGGGATTTAGCCCAGTGGTTCTGCTGCCTGCCCTGCAAGCACAAGGACTCAAGTTCGATCCCTGGCACCAAAAAAAAAAATTCTTTTTGTGGGAAAAAGAAGCCAGACCAAAAAAAAGCAGGGGTAGGGGCATATTCCATTTAGGTGAGATGTCCAGAAAAAAGATAAATCTGTAGTGACAGAAAACAGATTATTGTTTGCTGGGGTTGGAGGCAGGAATGGAAGTTAACCACAAAAGGTAATGAGGGATCTTATTGGGATGATGAAAATTGGATTATGATAGTGAATAGTTGTACAGATTTTTAAAATCACTTAAAAATCATTGAATTGTTCAGTTAAAACTGAAAGAAAATTATAGCATATAAATTATACCTGAAAGTTAAAAAGGAAAAAAAAATACACAGAATAGAAGAGGTGTAAAAACTGGCTAGTATCACTATATTATGAGTTTTTGACACTAAGGAAAAAGTTCGTAAAAAACAGTCTTTATCTTCTGTTTACCATAGCTTAATGCAGAGTATGTTTCAGAGAAGTTCTGCCTCTGGAATCAGTGGGCACTGCTTAATGATACACATGATTTATTTATGAGTCCCTTCTTTTGAAATTGGATCCATAATTGAGAAACACAGATCTGGCTGGTAATTTGTATTTTTGGAGGATTTATATTCCCAGATTCTTTAATTCTTATTGAAATTATATGGAAGGCTTAGGATTTTAAATTGTTCAGACATGATATTTGGATTTTATGCAATCAAATTTATTATCCAGGCTTGGGATATGTTTTACTCTCTTTTGCTGGCTTCTGAGAATTTCCTCTTTTTTTATAAATTTCTCTAAATGAAGAACTTCAAATACAAGACCAGCATAAAATAAGTGATAGAAGAAGCTGTGGAAATAGATGAGATGGTCCAGGATGAAATTGCACAGCGAAGTGAAAATAACAGAGGGCTGATGACACAATTCTAGTGAAAGGGGAAAGCCTGAAGGAGTGGCCAGAGAGCTGGGAGGATTATCAGAAAAGAGTAGTGTCCTGTGACCTCAAGAGAGTCTTGAAGAAATGAGGAATTGTGACTAGTTTTGTCCTATGGGGAAGTCAAGTGACAGAGGACAGCAAAATGCTATTGGAAGAGACTTGGTAACAGCGAGGCCATTGTTCATCTTTGCCAATGGTGTGTGTGGTAGTGGTGGTGATGGAACTTGAAGGCAGAAGCCTGTAAACAGAGAGTTGACTAATGCTGTGAGGTGAGGAAGTGGACGTGGACACAGCAATTTCAGACAACTCTTTCATAAAAAAGCCTGTTATGGGAAAGAGAAAGAGAGGATGGGAGGTGGAGATTCATAAAGGACTGATGGAAGATTTTTTTGGCGTTTTAAAATTATATTTTCTCAGCTTGAGTTAAAAAAATTCCTGACCTCAATATACAGTGTCACATAAAAAGCAAAATTTGGCCCTTCGACCATCCAGGTTCCATTTTGGCTCTGTTGCTTTCCAGCTTTCTGACCCTCCATTTCCTCATATATAAAATGGATATGATGATGTTTATCCAGTTTGGGAAGTTTAAAACAAGGTAATATTTTCAAAGCAGCCTGCACTATTGCATAGGGTAGGGTTTAAGTCATAGTTCCTGTCCATGTTGAAGGTGAACAGTCACATTTACTTAGTGCTTGATAGTTGGGATGCAGGGTAAAAGAGACTTTGCCACCTTGTTTATGCTGAGACTCTTGTGTGGTCTGTGGCCTCAGGTACCTGCTCAGCAGTGATTTCGCTGGTGTTTTTGTTCAAGGAGCTTCCTTTAAGTTGTTCTGGCCTTGTCTGCCTCCTGGCACTTCCCTGCCTCCTGGCCCTTCCCAGTCTGCACCCCACCCCCCTTCCTAGTGTGGTTGTGGTTGATTGCTGCAGTGTGGCTCTGCATCTTCTACATGTCCTAGCACTTGAAAGGTGTTGCAAGGAGGACTGGCTTCAGTGGTAGTAAAGGGCTTGGTGCCAGGGACCCATTCACAGGCAGGAATCCTGCCCTGCCACCTACAGCTACCCCAGCCCAGAGCTGATGAAACCACTCAAGAATTTGATGTCTGTGGTAGACCCAGTTTTCACAGCCATTCCTGAGGTTAGATGGCAATCTCTTCTTGCAGGCCTTCTTTTTTTTTTTTTTTCTTAACCCACCCATTGATATCATCCTTTGACTGTTTTACTGTGTTTTTATGTTGTTAGTTATAGGCTGTTCTTATAAAATGAGAGTGATAGGAAAAATTCACATATACTTAGTGTCTTCTTTTAGACTCATCTCAGTGCATGATTTCTCAAGCCATCTCCAAGGCAACCCTATGATCTAGATTTTTTTTTTGAATCCCCAAATAGGAAAGTATGAAATTCAGACAGTTTAATTAATTTGACCTCACTCACACAGCAAGTAATGGATAGAGATGAAATTCATCAAATCTTATCAAAACTGAAATGACAGTTCTTAATATCATATTGCTATTGAGTAAAAATGAATGATTCTGGGGGTTTATTTTGTTGGTCAGTATTTGAGAGGGGGTAGTATTGGCCAGAGGGAGCCATTTGTTTTCACTGCCAAGCTTGTGCAGGAACTGCTAATCTTCCAAATTAGAGGTTGAATTTATTTGGCCCGAACAGTGTTGAAAACATCAGGAAATTTCACATAAGAACCCCTATTTGGGTCCTATCTTGAAATATCTGCCAACACTGAGCATGAACACTCCTGCAGTATGAGCTGCCCCTTTGTGATGGGGCTCACAGCCTTCCCTATTGATAGGTGCATTGCCTGCTGGTCCTCCAGTCACTTGTTATGGCCATGTAAGCTTATTTACCATTAATCTTATGTGGCTGCATTTACCCTCTGTGGAGCTTCAAAGCTCTTTGATTTTAAATATTTGTCTTCCTCTGTACCAACCCTTGAATTTTGTTATGTTAGTGACCATTGGTTAGCATGCTTTTAAAATTATTCTCCTGGTACCTCTTAATAACCCTAAAAACCTTTTTGTAAGAGATTGTATTTAATTTCAAAGCTAAGACTTGATTGTTATAACTCCACTTTGTGAGATTCTAGGTCTTAAAGAAAAATTTATAATGAGTAGAATAAGGACTTGTGTTGGACAACAAAAACTTTACTGTCTCCCAAGAAGGGTAATGGGAAGACCAAAGGATCCATAACACCCAGGATCAAGGACCTGCTGCTTTAGGCACTCCATCTTGTGCTCCACACAGCCCTGGCCTGCTGTTGCAGTTTGCTGAGTTGGATCTCAGCCTGAGAAGGGAGTCACATGTGCAAACTGTGGGAAACGCCTTCCAAATCAGGAGCTGGCAGTGTGCACTGCCAGGTTACAGCAATGCTATAACTCTCCCTGGGCTTCACCAGCCTCATTACATTGCCTTTCTGTAAAGATCTAAAAAGATAAGTGTCAGTTAAATACTTGGTCTCTAAATACAGTTGCTCATGATTAATTTTTTGGACTTTGCATTCTATATTTGGCAGCACTTTGTCTCAAACGACAGACGTGTAATATTACCTCTGTTACATGTCTTCTGGTTTTTGGTTTGCTTTTCTGGAAGCTCAACTCTGCAATTGTAAGGGTTTTAGATTTGAGGAGTTACTTTCTCACTTTCCTACTGACAAACTGCATTAAGGCCACTAGTGATTTGGGAATACTGATGTGTAATCCTTAACTTCAGTGACAAAGATGTAAACTGCACAAAAGCCATTGAATGGAAAGTGTCTCCTGAAAGATAAAACCTCTTACATTTTGCAATCACTTATAGCCTAAGAATCTTTCCCATTTTGAGTGTGTGTGTGTGTGTGTGTGTGTGTGTGTGTGTGTGTTTTCCAACACAGCTAAGGTAATAGATCTATTGAGCCTTGGAGAAGGAAGAAAGTTACCTCACTGGTTATGAGTTACCTCTTTTTATAATGGAATTAGGTCACTGTATTCATAGAGCATTTCATTAATGTGTGGAGTAGGCCTCCCAAAGGTGTTGGAATGTAGAGCACAGCAGCACTTCATTCAGGTTTTTCAGGCACTGCCCTGGAAGTCCTCTTTTCATAATTATGCAGCCGTGTATATTTAGCCTACTATTAGTCATATTTTGGTTAACATTTAGAAAGAGAGACAGAGACGCCTCTGGCCACTTGTGTCCCTCTTCCCCGTGGTAGATATGAACTGAGTTGTAAAGTCTTTGAAGACAAAGTCTGTGTGTAATTGTTCTTTAGAACCTTAACCGCACGCCTGGTTATTCTCTTTGTACAGGTAAGAAACCTCAGCAAGACTCAACAATTTGCCTCACATCTTACAGATGGCGAGAATCAAAGTCAGGAAATGAGCTCCAGTTTCTGTGAACTTGAGTAGGCTACCCATGTGCTGCATTGCTTTCCTTGCTTGGTGGAAAGTCAGAAGGAGCCTCAGTGATGGAAAGTGTTCTAGATCTACAGTCTATAGGCAGGTGTCAAGCTTTTGAGTCAGTATTTAATTCTCTGACTCTGGACTTACCATTTTACCCCATATATTTTGAGTATACTTATCTGTGAAATAGGGAGAATAATAAAAACCTAGCCTGGTTCCCAAAGATACTGTGAGAGTATGGTGAGATAACATGTTGCTAAATCAACTTTATATCATAAAGGCTGTAGTAATTCCTGGCAGTGTTTTTTTCTGTTTAATAATAAAGGCTTTGTTATTTGGCTAAATTTTACAGTTTTTGAGTTGAAATTTGCATGTTAACTTTCTGTTTAATCAGAATGTAATTTTACACATAGTTAAATTTTGGGATCACTGACATAGAGGAAGCTGGTCAGAGAGGTTAGAGGCTGCATTCTTTTAATAGCCAAAATAGTAGTTTTAAATGAATATGTTCTAAGTAACTAGTCCATTAGAAAAATTCTCAGAATTCAAGACCCCTGGTAATCTTCAGTTGTTGGACTATCATTGATGACCCAATTAGAGAAGAATGCTTTTTAGACACTACTGTTTCTAAAGTTCAACAGGCTACCTGAAGGTGAACTCTGTACACTAAAAAAACATTTAACTTAATATTAGGTTCTCATGGAAGTTGGTATCCTTTCTGACCTAGTAGCATTATCTTGGTAGGCAACTGACAGCCCCAGTCCCCGTAAATATCCTCTTCTATTTCCAAATCAAAAGAGCACAAACCAGAAAGGGGTGAAAGAATAGTGGAAATTGGCAGCTGACCTTGTATAAGGCATGGGTGAAGACCATGAGGAAGGCTGATCATATATTGAACCCTCTGAGTTTTCTGAACAGCTTACTGTAAAATTAAAGGGCTAAAGAGATGGGCTGCAAATTCAAATGCTGACAGAAACCTCAGGTAATGTCAGTGAGGAAAGTGAGCCAGTATAAGAAGAAACAATAGTATCAGCATGCTAAGAAAAGATTTGTAACACCTGAAGTTTCAGGGTACATAGTCAGGTGGGCTTGTGGTCCTATCTAAAGAAATAGTTGCACTTACATGTGTAAGTGCACTTATGCCGGACTGTCTGATTTATTCAAAAAAGTGGGTTTTTATACAGAATTATGTAAACTTCAAATTCTGTCTTAATTTTTTTAGCACATGAGATAGGCCAAATATAACTTGTCTATGAGTCATGATTTATGCTGTCCAATTTTTTGCTTGAATTCTTTTATTGGTGCATTTTAGGTATATAATACATTTACATTTATCATTGGGTGCTTGTACCTGTACATGATATATTTTGGTTCTTATTTTTTCCCCATTACCTGTGCGCCCTTCACTCCCTCCACCCTTCCCTATTTACATAGACTTTGTTTTCATTCTTTTCTTTTCTCATAATTTTTCCTTTTATGCTGTTCAGTTTCATGGTGGGGCTGCCCAGTTCTTTTCTCTGAGTTGCGGCCAAGTTTTGTGGGACTTGAAAATCTGTTAGCTGGTATCTGCTCCTAATCCTTCCTTTTTATTATCTTCCTCTAATTTGATATTTTATTTTGTACTTGAAACTGATAATCTTTTAAATGAGACTGTGGACAGTGTATAGGATTTTGATATGTAATAACATTGTAACTGATTAGAAATGCATATTTCCTTGGAAAGTTCTGAAGTTTCTTCTTTCTTTGTGCTGGTGTGGTGATTGAACCATAGAAAAATGTTTCTAGTTCAAAATGTTATCTTCAAATGGTTCAACCTAATAGGTCTAACTAACACTTGGGATGTTTTTGTAGTTAGAATCAAGAGCACTTGGGAGAAGGAGCAGGCAAGACAGTTTCTTGTGAAACTACTTAAAGTGAGCCACATATCTGGATTCTATTATGTTGTTTTCTTATGTCCCCTGAAGAATGGTTTTACCAGGATTAAGCTTGGAGTTGGTACCTACAGGCATTCAACTCTTCTCACTGTGCCTACTCTTTGTGTTCTCAGTACAACTTCAGTTTTCTGTGTGAAGACTTATTAGAGAAAGTTCTTTCTAGTCTACTTATTGGGAATAATGTTTCTTTAGGCCTACTATAAACTATCAACATTTTCCTGTTAAAGTCTGCCTTCAGGCCCACCATCATCAAATAAATAATAATGAATAAATTTGGTGAACTAACCTCTCACACAACCTTAATTGTGTTCTTTTCCCTAGGCCCCATTTTTTCTTATTTAAAATTACTTTGCCTTCTTTTCTATTAAGTATTGTTATAAAAGACCTCAAATACGTGTGTGTGTGTGTGTGTGTGTGTGTGTGTGTGATCACGTACATATAAAGGCACCACGCAGGTTATATCCTGTGAGTACTTTGGAGGGAGTAGTTGTTTAATATGAAGTTAATTGGGTTATAATTTGTGGAAGGGGAGGAGGATTCATCATGGGAAATGTACCGTCTCCTACTGGAGCTGAAGTGAGGAAAACCTCTGAAGATAGAGATATTTGGCTCTGTCACCCTGAGTGTGAGATGGTTATGTTGTTGTGAGTGTCTTCCAGATTGGGAATGGGTAGGGCACCCACCAAAGCCAGGTGCCAGCATGGTGCCAGCAACTTTGAGCAGTAAAAACTAGTTTCTGCAATGGCCAATTTTGAGTGCCTGTCTGATATGCAGTTTCATATAGACTATAAACTGAATATGGAGTGCATATCAGATTATCTTTGGGTCCAAGGATGAAAATAGAGCTAACACTGGTTATGTTGTATTGGTGGTGCCAGGCACAGAGTGAATAAGTTTTTCATTTTGTATATATTTATTATTGCTGTAACAAATTAGAACAATGTTTTAGGTTAAAGGGAAAGAGAAATACTGATATTTAACAGATGTTACAGTTTTATTTATTCAAAGTGATTGTAATGGCACATCCTGGCACATTGATATAGTCCTGCCAACTGATGTGCTGCCACCAAAGGTAGCAACTACTTGCTAGATGACATTCATTGTTCTTTTAGTCATTCATTTTGTCACACTCTTTGGGGCTGGATGACCTACCTGTGGAAATTTATTCCTCTTCGTACCTATCAGACTCAAAGATTATAAATAAAACTGAAAATAATCACAACTACAGTATTTTCTGGTTGCTTTAACCAAACATTTGAAAACATCCTAGCAGGCCTAAAGGCTCACTAGTCTCAAAGCTAACAGTATGTAGACAGTTTTTAACCATGCCCATGCAAGTCATTATCTTGCTTAAAATTTTCATCATCCAGGTCTTTTAAAATGCTTGGTTAAAATGAATAAAATATAATTGTAACTGTGATTATTTAAAGATTGTATGTTCTATGAGCCCTGAGTAGTGAGTCTATGCAGTCATGATATGTCCCCTTAATAAATATACCCAGTAATCAATTTTGCAATTTTTCCCTATTTGTCTCTTAATCAGTTTATCTAAAATGATTTATTTTTGGTTTTGATTCTAACCTTTGGGTCAGGTAGGTATGAGGAGGAACGTGTTTGGACAGGTAGGCCATCCACCCCAAGATTATAGCAAACCCTCAGTGCCTACAGTCCAGAAGCAGCTGGTGTCTGTCTGTCCACACACATTGGCTTCTTGGCTCTCTCCTGTCAGCTCTTGACCTGAAAGCCACAGGTCTAGGTGCTGTAATATGTGCAAACAGCCCAAGTGTTAATCTATGAGAGCTGTGAAGGCTACCAGCAAATTCTACTCTGCCAGTTGAAAAGTCTGTATTTCTATTTCATGAAGTACAATGACAACAACAATATTAAAGGTTCAGCATATGCTGGCTACTATATTTTATATCCCCAGGACTGGCCTACATTATTTACATATATTTAAATTTGTTAAAAAGTCATTGAATTTACATTGCAGACCTGCTGTTAACTTAAGTTACTTATCCCTTCTGTGCCTCAGTTTCCTTTTCTGTAAAACAATCCTCATAAGGTTGAATGAAGAATTGCCACAGTGTAGACTTTTGATTTGAGCTTGGCATGTAGTAAGAACTCGGTATTGAGATGCTGCTTAAGATGTGGTAAGAACTATTACTTCCATTTTTTCAAGTGGAGAGGCTGAGGTTTAGAGAGGTCCTTCCAAAATACATGTGCTGTATGTTGCTGTGGTACCACTGTGTCTGTGTTAACATAGTTCCAAGAGGCATCCTGGATTTGATCACAAGTCATTATGAGTGTGGTACTCACAGCTCCTGTTCTGCCACTGCCTCATCGTGACTGGGTATTTAGTGCTGATTATACTCTGATGTCTCCTTTGGGAAAACTAGGAGTCAAAGTAACCAGTTATCTACTCTAGTCAGGTAGTATGGTAAGTATACATCTATGTAATTTTTTATTAAACTTCCCTCAAAAATGTAGCCAATAGCAAATAGTGAGTTTATTGAGAACTTAAAAAGTAGTGAATAAGAGCAGTGTTGGCTGCAGGCAGATGTGGTTCAAGGTAGAGCTGGGCTTCTTACTTGTAATAGTTAAGTACTTACACGTCAATTTGCTCAGCTGTAAAATAGATATAATAGTGCATTCCTCTTAAGATTTTTGCTAAATATTTGGCAGAATACACAATAGTCTTGCCACACATTAAGTAATCAATACATGCTAATTATTACTATTTTCATATTAATGCTAGAAACACAGTTTGTACCATAGAGATCCTAAGACATTAGAAAAAGTAGGGCTGGAGAAGTAGCTCAGTGGTAGAGTGCGTGTCTGGTATATGTAAAACCCTGTGTTCGGTGCCAATACCACGCACACACACACACAAAAGGTAAGGAGAGGGGAAGAGAAGGTAGAGTACAGGTGTAAGGGGAAGGAAGAAAGGGGTTGATTTAAGGAGTTAGTTGCTTTCCAAATCATAGAAATTATTAGGAATTACTGTATAAGAAAAATAATAGAATTACTGATATAAGTGACTTAATTTGATGGCTTATATTAAATAGAACTGATTTGGAGATTTTTTTTTTTAAATGTGTTTTAGTGTAGAATTTCTCATCTTTGGCCAATAAGAATGTTAATGAAACAAAATATGCTAATTAGGTGCCTTGTGGAGAGTAAATTATACTTGTGTTTGCCATAAGGAAAGAGAAAGTTTGGAAATCAGAACCAGGCTTAACTGTGGTCTAAAGCAGGAGGTTTGAGTCTTTGTCCTTGTTCACCTTGATGTTCTGCATGGGGTTCACTTACCTAGTTTTTAATAGCAGGGTTACATTCACCTATGCTCTTGCCTCTCTGCTTCAGTTGATTATAACTTTAAGAATCACAGCTGGTCCCTGCATTTGTATTAATCTGAAACTTTCCAACTCAGGTAGGGGGAGTAAACGTTCATTTCCATCTTGTAAAGGAAGAATTTCAAATTTAGATAAGTTGAAATTTGATCAATACCATGGAGCTGGGTAGGGATGAAACTAGGGAGGACTTCTGTTTTGGCTCTCCCTGTGCTCCTCTCAGGCATTCCCCAGTGTTTGGCTTGATCTTTGGATTCTTTAATAATGAATCCCCAAACCTCAGCATCTCTCTTCAATCATAGAACTCTAGAGGAACATGGCACTCTAATGACCCAATCAATCTCCTCATTCTACTTGGGAGGCAGAGAGGTGATCTTCTAGGAAGTCAAAGGTTTGCTCAAGGCACACAAATGGTTTCTGGCATAGTCATTCTCCAAACACAAGTTGTTTTGCTGAGTCTTGCTTGGGTTTTCCACCCTAAACCAAAACTGTCTCGTGCCTGGGCACAGAGCTTCTCCTCTGAGACTCCCAGGGAGTGACTTCACCTAGATTTGACCTCACTTCTGTTCTCTTTTCCTCACCTTACCCTTTATTGGGCTTTGAAGGATTTTCACATGTATTCCCAATTTTTCTTAGTCTAGAGCATATAAAGAACAAATGGCCATTCAGGGCTCTTCCATCTTAAAGCATATTCTTATAGTATTTTCTCGAGTACAGAGCTAGTATGAAACATTTTTCTTCATAAAGGAAATGAAATGCTAAGACATCAAGGAAGGAAGAAAAGTAGGCAGACTGATGGGCCCAACCTCAATAAGAACATTCATTCTAATTTAGCCTTCCTTCTCGTTCCCATGTTCCCCAACTCAGCCCTCTTCATATACCATCTCAGGTGAAAAATTGTTCTCTTGATATCTTCATGAAATAGATATATTTTTTTTTTTTTTTGCTATTCCACAGACTGTTGCTCTGACATTAATTTTTGCAGGGATACATGGGCGAAGGGGATAGAGGAACAATATAAGTTCTGAATTCCATATTTAAGAAAAAAATGTAGGAAAAATTGATGTTGGAGATAATAGTCTGTGGATGGGATTTTGCTGAAGAGATTGTCTCCTTGATCCCTAACTTTAGACAGTCTTAAACTGGCAGAAATAATGAAATGAGGTATCAATGGGGTAACTGGCTTTCTCTGCCCTTAACTATACAGTAATATAGAGCCAGATTTGTTGCTGTTCATATTTCTAGTAAGTTGGAATCTCAAATTAGAATTAGGAAAGAAAATTGGTATTTAAAATGTTAATATACCCAACAAGAAAGCAGATTCAACTTGAGAATATGATATTAAATTCTATCATAATTAAATTTTAACCTAATAAATCAATCTACCTTAGGCTCATCTATCATTGAAAGTCTTTGTTACAATTTGGAAGAGGTGAAACCTGCATGCATGCTTTTTATTTTCCTCCCTGAAGTGAGAATTTTCCTGACAGCTTGAATGTGGAACAAGACTAAGCTGTTGCTAACTTGTTTGTCAGTTGCTGGGCAGTTTTCTCAAAATCTTTCCTGACATGTTTTAACTTGATTTCCTAAGGCATCAGAATGAGGATTGCCCTGTTCTTTATGGTACAATGAAAAGAGTGAGATTCTTTTGATCAAAATGAGGCAGTCCGGATTGAAAAGAATTGTTTCCCCCTTTGGTCTCTCTTTTTTAAAAAATATGGATAAAAGATTATAAAATTGTTTTGTCTTAGTGAACAACTATAAGGGGCATTGGATTTTACTTATCTAATAAAGTAAATGTGGCCCCCCAAAATTCTGGTAGATAGAAGTGAGTATGGAAACATTTCCAAATTTGAAGGCACGCTGTACCCAGTTTATGTGTTCTGGCTGCCGGAGTGGGAAACTGTGAAGCACCAGTGGCCCCATTTCAAAAAGTGGTGCCTCCTTTGGAGGATTTATGTATATTATTGTCAGAATACTAATTTCTACTTTTCTTCAAACCTCAGATTTAAGGAAAAGTATAATACAGTCTTAATCATGGCAGTAATCCCATCAACCGTGGCTTTTAAAAAAATTAAAATTTTTTTCATTTACCTTTCATTGCGGTGGCTGGCAGTCCATTCACCTGACACGAGTGTCTTCAAGTTGAAACAGGCTTCTCATCTCTAACTGAGAATAAGCTTTGAAACTAAGGTTGGCTAGGCGGTGGATTTTCTGGTGAAGAATAAAAGATGATCATTTTCTTTCTCCTCCCAGAGGAGATCGGTGTTCCCCTACCCCTCTGAAGACCGTCCTCTGTGGCGCCTTTTCAGACTCTCTTGCCCAGGAACAAGTGGTGCAACTTGCTCCTTAGATAATGTAAATGACTCACGTTTAAGAGTAGGTGAGTTTTGTAGACAGGGAAGAGCATTTCCTCAACCTGCAGGAATCAGACAGTGGTGGTGATTCACCTGAAGGGCATACAGAGGGCTGGAACTCAGTGTCAGAAGTCAGTTAAGGAGTGGGGGTGAAGTCTGGGGTGGGTCCCAGTTACTAATCAGATCCAGTCTTTAAATCTACCTATTTTTTTTTCATTTTGGGGTTTTGTGTTGCAAATTAGAAATTAGGGATTTGCACCCTTCCTTCTGGTTAAATTCTGGATTGAAAAAGAATATGTGTGTTTCATGAGAGAAAAATTTTTAAAAATACTCTACATATTTAAAGAGTAAAATTAAAATGTACTTATAGTGGCAGTTGATAACTTTGGAAACCTGTAGTCCTTTTCATGATTCTGATGAAATCTATAGACCATTTTCACACAATATACACAGATATACATGTTCAAATATTTTAAATAAAGTTAAGTAGGGGATAGGTTCACTGAATTCTTTGAATGCTATTTTTCAACCAATACAACTTGTTATTTTGAAAAAGCATCCCACATGTTTATATAATCCAATCATTTTTTTATTTGTAGTTAAATTTTAGACCCTTCAGATAAAAATTTCTAAAAATGCTGGTATTTTCTTGAATGCAACATTTAAACAAATCAATAATAAATTTATCAAATGAATTAAAAATCTGTTACCATCAAAGATGAAGAGAAATAAAAATAATACTGACAAGTAGAAGCATTTTTTAGTTTCCTTAGACCATAAGGAAATAATGTTTGTACTACTTGGTGTTCCTTCTGTGTTTGTACAGAAAAACAAATATGTTAAATTACCAATATTTGGATATCAAAATTACATTTGTTCTGTAGTATTTTTCTAAACAGACACCTACAGTTTTCATGTTTTTCCTTTCTGTGTAGGGTGGAGTGAGCATATTATGAATGAGTAGCTAGTCCTAGGAATGGTCTCTGAATAAAAATTAGCCAATTTAATAATGGCTTAATCTTAAAAAATTTTACCAGATTTATAAACAGCTCTTCATTTAGGTTTGAGTCTCACAATGCTGTTTTTACTTCTCCATGGACTTTTCCTTTTCATATTTGAGGCCAGTTCTGTGCATTTGGGACAACAGGCCTTATTTTGGGGAGACTTGTCCTTGTTATGTTACAAATCATGATCCATTAATAGTAAATGATATGTTTGTTGTTCATAACTCAAAATTAATGCCAGAACTACCGCTAGTCTTAAGGGAATCAATTCAAAGGGAAATCATCCCTTGTACCTCCTTTTTAAAACTTATTATAATTTTTTTCCTTGTAGCTTCCTTAAAAGTAAACTGAACAAAGACTTTCTCTGCATATTCTTAGGATCATTACCCCAAATTTTAGTTGGTGTGTATAAAGTCATAATGGGAAGCTTATAGGGACAAATATTTGACAGGCCTCTGTTAAAAGAATAAAGGGAGTTTTGTTATATACTTTGAACTTAAGTACATTAATTACCTTGGTTGACTTTGTATTATTAAAGTCAATGAGCTTAGTATTAACATTTTCACTTTAAGGAAAATGCCTTTCCAGAAAGTTGCTGATAGTTTTTATATACTTTTTATTTTGAATTTGAAAGGGAAATGTTTCAGTAATTTAGAATTATATGACTTGGCTTATAGTGCTTTTAAAAAATATGTGAGACAAGTAGATGGTATAAAATGGTTATGGTAGGCCCTTGTACTTGTGAAGAGGGACCTTCATGCATATTGAAGCACTTGACTTTTGTGTTGGTTGTTGGGAAGATGGGGATATGTACTTTATTCTGGGCTGAGCTTCCTCCTTAACAGTTAAGTGAAATGTGTGTGGGGGGACAGTAATTTAATATTTCTTTGGGTAGTAATGTAAAGGAAGTTTTGTAATGAAAAAGTTAACATGAGGCAGGCTTTATGTGTTAGTCTTAAAGTACTTTATGCTATTCTCAAGTCAGAGCTTGTTAAAGCTGATTGTACCTAACATTCAGAAAAGGTAGGTAGTACACGTTTAGTCATGAAAAAAAGTATAGTGCTTTGATGAAGAGAGCAGCCAGCAGCCAGCTCATAACTTTGTTATTGTTCACATCATTGAAAGGTAAACCTGCATAATTTTTTTCTGCTGATTTTTATAGCAAGTCTCATATTTCATAAAAGCTCCAGGAGGCTGTATCGCAATAATTACCTTAACACTTCAGTGGAAAATCTTCTTAAATGCAGGGTAACTCTTTTCATAATACTGATTAGCTATTTCAGATCTCAGATTTATTTTGAATACAGGACAGTGTCCGTGTTTGTGTGTGTGTGTGTACGCGTTTCTGCTACCACAGTGCTTAAAATGTCTTTTTCTTTTTGGAGCTGGGAATGATTGTATTTCTCCTGACATAATCTTTAAGAACTTTAAATCTACATGTACAAGTCAAATGAACTTTTTGACTGAATTTCTTCTACATTTACAAATTGCTACCATTTTTCAAATATACACTCCCTTCCCCATGTATTTTGGTAATGTGTTTGAAGTGACAGTCATTGTAACAAATGTGTCATCTTTGTACTTCAGCATGTATTTCCTAAAAGCAAAGATGTACCTTATCATAGTACTATTATCAGCCTGGACATTAATTTTGAAAGAGTAATATTTAGAAATATTCAATTTGCTTTAAAAATCTGCCAGTTTCCCAATATTATCTTTTATGAAATTTTTGCTGTGGAATCTAGTCACTCCTCACATGCTGCTTAGTTTTATGCTTTTTAGACCCTTCTATTCCTTAGACAAACACTTCTGCATTTTTCTTTCCGTTAAATTTTGCTTCTGAAAATTGGTTTCATCTGTATTTGTTAGATCTGTCCTGTGGAACATGTAGCAAGGAGAATTGCTTATGTTTCTGAGGCAGTCAGGACATACTACATTGGGGTCTACATTGAAGTTTACATTGGGGTTTAGAGTTTTGAAGTCAAATAGGAATCTATAATTTTGTTTTTGTATATATGCCCAATTCATAGTACATAATTGAAAAGTTGGTAGGACCAAACTCATTTTTTTCTTTGAGATATTGGAATGGCTCATTTAACCTCTTTAGTGTCTACAGTGAAGATTCTGGTTAATCACAGAAATTTGGACAAGTTGCTCATAACTGTACTGACTTCAAAATATATTCTTAAAGAAAACAAGGAAAGAAGGAAAAAACTCAAGGAAAATTTTCTCAATCCTGAAATGAATGCTTTTCTGCCAGTTCTGTTTTGGTGTTAGAAACTGAATATATGTATCACCAAGGCTTACCTTGACCCCCTAGTGGTTTCTCCATGGCATATGACTTTTCTCTTTCTTCCTTTCTTTTCTTCTCTTTATTGATATGGATCTGGAACAGTGTCCTTTCTTTCAGCGTTGGAAGGCATGTCATTTGTGTTGTAATCTCATTTTTCTGTGTCACTATAAACTCTAGTGTATCCATTTCTTCTTTAAGAAAAATGTTCATATAAAGGACATCAGAGTCCTTTGTAATACACTAACTCATTACAAAACAAAGACAAGAAACGATCTAATTTAAACAAAGTCTTGGTAATTTGTCTTAAGTACCCATGTCTTTTCCATATAGCCAGAACATGCAGTGAGAATTGTAGTAAATTCTTCATGAAATCTTACTGTTCTATCTCCGTACACAAAGTCATTGTAACTGTGGCTCACATCCAGTAGCTGTGCATTTGTGCTGCGTATAATTATTACAAACCCTTTAATATTCCTTTGATGAGATTTCTATCTTTGGGTCCTTGTGCTCGAATTACTATATTTAATCTGACACTTGAAATGATTTATATCTATTAGGTCTGCTTTACATACAGCACTTATTCTTTTCTGGTATGAGAAACTCATTTATAATGTTTGATTAAAGGGGAAGGGAGGATTGGATTTTGAGTCTGGAGATAGGGCTGCACCTGACTCTTGTCCTCTCAGTGGTACTCCTAGGCTGGGAAATCTTGTTTCCAGCTATGGAACTCTTTTTGTGAGAGGCAGTGTCAGGCTGGGACAAGACTCGTCACCAGGGCCAGGGGGACTCTAAATTGCATCCCAGCTTCTCCATTTAGTAGCATTACTTTGTAGCAATTTAGTAGCAATAACTTTGGGCAAAGTTATTAGTATACTCCAGCCTCAATTTTTTCTTGAAAGTCAACATGGGAATGCCTACCATGAAAGATTCTAAAGCTTAAATGTGATAGGGCAAAGCTTAAATATGTACAAGGCAATTCCTACAGTGTTTAGAACTTGGTGGGAATTTAGGGAACAGTAGTAGTTTTTTCTTGTTGGAGGGCCAAGGGAAAGTGAGTGAGTGAATAGATGGTCTTTATGCACAGTAAAGTTGGAATAATTAAAAATTGAAAATGCAGCTGGATGTGGTAGTAATCTCAATACTATAATGTGTAATTGCAATACTCTGGGACGCTGAGGCAGGAGGATCTCAAGTTCAAGCTCAGCTCAGGCAGTGAAGTGAGATCCTGTCTCAAAATTTAAAAAAAAGAGCTGAGGATGTAGCTCAGTTTGAAGGTCCAGGGTTCAGATTCCCAGTAAAAGATAATCACCCCCCCAAACACACATCCCTAAACAGCTCAACTCAGAAGTTAAGGTATGTGAATAATACTTTGACTGCATTTAGAAAGCTTTTGATTTCCTTTTAATGGTGAAAAAAAATTTATTTTGAAAAAAAATTTTTTTAAATCATTTTTATAATCTTTCTTAAATTTTCTTTGCTACAGAGGAGGAAATTAGGACTTAGTCCAGACTATCTGAAATTGTGGGAAAAAGTGTGTGGGGAGACAGGGAAGGTGGTCTCAGCAGTTCAGTGCACTCAGGTTAATTCTTCATAGTTCAGGTATTTCTCGTTTCAAGAAAAAACAATTGCAAAATTAAATGGAATAAAAAGATAGATAAAAAGATTAGTGTGATACGTAAGTTTACTACATTAAATTAGTATTTTTAAAGACAAAGCTATGAAAGAATTCAGAGGTACGTTTGATAAAATTTGTTAATATGTATACAACTAACTTCAGTCATATACACCATCCTACTTTTAAAAAGAAGTTCAGAAGCAAGGGTACGCATTCTTCTTCAGTGCCTGAGGGTATTGTGTTTGTCAGTTTGAGTTTTATTACAGGAGTGGCAAAAGTTCATATGCTGAGTGAGGTATAGATTCCTTTTTTAAAAAAACTGGTTTACCTTTGTACTATGAATCTTAAATTTAGTTTCCTTCCTTTCTGTTTTTCATTTTTCTTTCTCTTCTATTATTCCTCCTTCTCTTCTCAGAACCTTCTATCCCTACCATTTTCTCTTGATGTTCCCCAGCCCTTTCTCTTCCCCTACACTTTCATCCCCTAATACATTATACTGGAATAGGTAGGGGCAGGGACTCAGGACCTCAGGGGACACGAATGTCTGAAAGGTTGACAGCTATTTTGAGCCTGAGGTTGGTTCTCGTCCAAGTGATTCCACCAACTGATTTGTGCCTGTGCTCTACAATTTCATGTGGAACATATTCGCTCTGTACTTTTCAGTATGGGAAGAACTATTGTATTTCTTCTTAAAAGTGTCTAATGTAATAGCTGTTGTTTCTCTGTGGAACTCCTAAACTGACTTGTCCTTTATGGGAAGAGAAGTGTTAATTTGTAATTCCTTGCTTCCTATTCACAAACAAGGGCTCTATCCCATCGCCTTCTTAAAGTTACCATGACCTTGTAGTTGTGGACTCATCATTTTTGACCTCTTCAGAGAGATTCTATTCATTACTATTTCCTCTTTGAATCTCTCTTGTTCCTTGTTTTCCAAACATTCTCCCTTCCCCCATCCTCCTCTGTTCCTCTTCTTCTGTTTGTAAGACTTGTACACTATGGCCTTTGCGAGTCTCATCTTGTTCCTCATTCCCTCTCCTTGTCTTAAGAAATATCATTCCTTTGGCCTTTAATTTGGTCCTGTCTGTAGCATCCTGGTGCATATTTTGTCTCTGTGGGCTTGACTCCTTGACCTAGCTCTCCCACTGGTAACTCAAACTCAAGATACAGTACCACAAATCTGTCTCTTTGCCATCCTTCATGACCCAGTATGTCTTCTGATCTAATGATCTTCCGGCAGTTTACTCTCACTTGGAAGAGAGGGATGCAGACATTATAATAGACCAAAAGTACATTTTTCATATTAATTATAAACATATTTTGCATGTAGTCCCCTACTTTCAATAGTCTTAGACTCCAAATTCAAAATGTCTTCCTAAAAATGTCTCTAATGTCTGTGCAGACTTTTTTCTCCTTTGACTGTTGACTGCATAGATGGAAGATTAACTGACCTCCTGGCCTTAGTGTTAATCCTGTTGGACAAATAAAAGCCCAGCCTCTACAGCATGCAGTTCTTTGCCTCAGACACTTTCAGTAGCTCACTAAAGAAGGACAAACACCTCACCTCACTCCCATACAGTTCTCTTTTCCAGCTTATGTTCTCTGTATGTTGTCTCTTCAGGCACTTTGCATCCCTCTCCTCTAGCCAGTGCAGGACCTACCCGTCCCGAGCCTTCCTTGAAACTGCTCCTTGTGGTACAGTGTTCCCTTCTGAATGCTTTGTTTTCTCTATCAAGCTCCATTTCAGATATCCATCTCCTCTAGCCCTCAGTTGTTGCACTTGGAATTAGCTACCTTTTCCTCTGAACTTCATTGCTGTGATCATTATGCCTCTGGTACCCTGTGCAACACCGGCAGTCATTGTGGTCTGTACTTTTTATCAGGTTCCACCTTGAGAGACCAAAGGCTCTGTCCCTATGCAGACGATGAAGGTATTACTTATTTAATAAGCAAACCAATCCATTCTCTGGAATTTAAATTTTTCTCAAGAACTCTCAAATACTAGACGGGTCCTCAGAGTACATTCAGGGTGTCATGATTGAACCCTTCCGACTCCTGAGAGTGTGAAGCTCTTTGTGTTGAGACTTCTCCCTTTTCCTTTCCAGTAGCTGCTTCCTCGCTATTGTTGCTGCTGGAGTTTGATATCAGCTTGTGACTGATAGGACAGAGAGGCCTTGTATCAGAGTAGCTGTAGTGTGCTCCACTGTGTGGGTTTTACTACCACCTGAGCCTTTTATGTGAAGGGCAACATGCACCAAGGGCAGAGCATTTACTTTCTTTTTCCTTCAGTTTTCTTTTTTCTCCTTCCCTTACACAGGGAGCCTAACAGTGTCTGTCACATAGGGATGTAGTGAGAATTAGAAAGATGATAATCCTTGTAAAGTGCCTGGCACAGAGCAGACATTCGGTGAATAAATGTAGGTGTATGAGGTCCTGGGAGGTTCTTGTGAACTTCTGGGCCAGGGCTTATGAAGCAACAGCCTTGGGCTGCTGCCAGCCCACACATGATTGTGTTGTTTTTCTTTAGTCAGGGAGAGTGGGGATGCTACGGAAGTTTTACAAATTATAAGAACTAAAGCCTTCTAAACATGCTTTTCTTACATATTTATTGCTGCTTCCTTTGATTTGGGCTTTTCTGCTCTGGGTATTTTGTTCTGTTAAGATACATATGACTTTCTAGAGGAGTTTCATTCTTTAGAATAACTCTATCAACTTGTAACTTCATTGAGCTGGGAACTCCCACCCCCAGTCAGTAATTTCCCTGGGTTTGTCAAGAGTCCATCCACGTGTGACAGTTAAACTCCCCATCCCTTTTCTTCCTAGAAGATATTCTAAAGAACTTATCCTGTTTATCCAGTAAAAATAATTGCATTCTAGCATTTATTCATTCATTTTATTTATTATATTTTGTGTTACTGGGGATTGAACCAAGGGCCTTCACACTGAGCTACATCACCAGCCCTGTTTTTACTTTGTATTTTGAGACAAGGTCTCACTGAATTGTTAAGTTTCCCATGCTAGGCTTGAACTTGTGATCTTCCCGCTTCAGCCTTTTGGAGCCATGGGATTACAGGTGTGTGTCATCATGCCTAGCTTACATTTTAGCTTTTGACAAAAGCCCTCAATTGTGTCCTGAACATACATGCTATAGCAAAACTTGTATTTTTTCTTTTTATTCTTTTCTGTGTCTCATTTATGGCAATGTTATATCATCCCATTCATAAATTCTGGAATTTAGAATTGTGATTGCTAGTCTTGGAAGTTCATCATTTTGTGAATGAAATTTTAAGATCTCTCTAATATGTCTCTTCCTTAAGATATTGCTAAATTATTTTACTTTACAGATCAGGCACTTTGCTATTGATTGCAATATAATGGAATAATGTATTTATGGAAGATTTTGATATTGAAATTTTATCTGGAAATATATACATTAACTCTAACCACGTTCAGAAGATATTATAAATATTGTTAGAGATAAAATATATAGGTTACACTACCACTCATAAATTGTTATTAAGCAAGAGTGCTTCAGATGCAAGTAACTTAAAGTAGAATGTCTCCTTTTGATTGTGTAGTGTACTGAACAGATATAATACAGATTTACTGGGCCCCCTAATAGTAGTGGTAATTTAATTCATTAAAGAGGATGAAAATCACATATCAAAAGTACTTTTAAAAGTACTCCAGTGTGATAAATGACTGTTACTGTTTTAGGCACTTATCATAACATGCTGTGCTTTTCATCCTTTAGAGCATAATCTTACTTATATAAGAGTTTACTGTAAAACAGTGTGCTGCTATGCCAGTGGTAGCCTCATGCATCTCATGTTTAACTGCGTGTTTGGATAATATCAAGGGGCCATCACAGATGACTGACGTATACCTTTTCAGTTTGCACTTAGAAGTTGGCACTCTGTGGGGTACTTTGCGATACACATGGATGAAATTGCCTAATAACATATTTCTCAGATTATATTTCCATTATGTGTCATATGACTGTATTGAAATTTAAATTTAAAAAAATTTGGCCTATGTGGAGTCTACTAGCTAATTATTATAATTTTTTTTCCAGACCACTATTTGTTCAATATTAGTTTTGAAAATCTTTCTAAAACAAATCACATCCTCTGATGTCTTGTTAATGCTTGAGATGTTTTTTTAAATTATATTGAAAAATGTTTAAGTACTTTTCAGGTTTGCTTTGGTTGAGTTCTACTATATTTGAATATTATTATAGTTTTTTTCCTTGCATTGTTTTGCTTTGAATAATTTTAATTTTTGTATATGTGTGGTTTGATAGTAAAGTTATACATTTTTTTAAAAAAGTACTTTTATAAAGGAGAGTTTTAGAGATTGTCATAAGCTACAGTTATTGATTTTACTTAGCCAGTATCAACAGTGCATGCCTGATGCATTTGGTCAGTAGCTTTCAAACTAAAATGTTCATGGTCAGTAGCTTCAGAGCTACACAAGCACTGTTGAATGACTGCTTCACTCGTGGTCATTCAGTAGTAAACCCAGAAAAACCATCACTTCTCAGATCCCTACTTGCATAGTGGAGAGCAAGTGAAAGGAACTTCACCTTGCATTTCAAGAAGTTGATATCATTTTTGGATAATAATATCAATGACACGACTTTGTTTTTGCTTCTCTAGTACATAAAAATTAAACCCATTTGTTTTATGAAGTATTTATTAATTGCACAGTGAGGCAGCCTCTGCCATAAAAATATACATAGGTTTTTTTAAGAGTAGGTATGTATTTCAGCAAGTAATTACAAAGCAGTGTGATGAGTACAGTAGTTAAGGTATGACAGCATACAGATGATGGAGTGATTGATTTTGAGGTGGTAATGGGAGATTGGCCAGATGAGATTCCATAGACCAAGTGATGACAACTTAGGTTTCACAGAGGGATAAGTTTTCTAGGTGATCAGAATGGCTCAGGGGCAAAAGCATAGCACGTTCTGACAGTTGTGGTTTTATGCAGGAGTATAAAGTTCAAGGGATGAAAAATCAGTTAGCAGGTGATTCCAGCAAGGTAGGCAAGTTCAGTGGCCTTTGGGGCCTTGAGGCTGTGAAAGGAGAGAGGCCTGGGTTTTACATTAAGACAATTGCCTCGGAGCTGGTGACATACACATTTACAGAGAATGATTCTTCCTTTATGTGTTTTTTTCTAGATCATATAAATTAGCACCTGTATTTCTAGAAAACCACATTTGCCTTTAAAAATTTTTTTCAAACCAACAAAAGGGTTCAGGAAAAATGGAAGTAAATAAGAGTAAGTAGACTTTGAAAAGAATCTCCTAATGTGGATATTACTGATTTTGGGTCAACAACTACATTTCTTATGTGTACCAAGAATAGTACATTATATTTAAAACATCTATAATCCATAATCTGTGGGAAGTACTTTGGAAGATATTAAGAAAACTTATCTTTTAAGAATGTTAACTATCATTGAGAGATGCAGTCGAGAGCTATAGTTAACTAGCAAAGGGAAATCTGTGATGAGGAACTTAACATGCACCCAAAGAGTGGTGAAGTAATTATTTTCAACTAGTGTGGTGGTGGAGTGGGGGTGTAGACACTGTGGCCCAGAAAAGCTTTGCTGCAAAACAAAGCATTCTCCTCCTCAATTATGTACACCAAGGGTATAAGCAGGATGATTTAATGTTGGTTGTGCCTCCTGTATTATTAATGTACTATTGCAATATGGAAGAGGCTCTTTGTAATCCTAAGGAGAAACTTGTTCCCCTGGATTTCAATGGTTTTTTTGACCCACTTTGAATCCTCAGACTCTTCATACCTAGCATCTGCTTCGACCCCTGCCTCTAGCTTTCATAGATGAACTTTGGAAGTTTAAGTTTGTTTGAGCAGATATTAACATTTTAGTGCTATAAAGGAGGTAGTGTTGTTGAAATTATATGTGAGATGTTTGGAGAGGAGGTTCTTTAGAGATGAACATTTCCTAATCTTATGGTATTAAATGAATGACCTTGAAAAGATGACCCCTAGTGGCCATTTGCTTTGTTTGTTGGATTGTCAATGTTAGTTCACTCTGCTTATGAGCAGATAGATCCATGTGGAGTTAAGTTATACAGTCTTTCCTATACGCTAGGGTAATGTAATAAAGCATTTATTACACAGTATTTTTTCTTTTGCTGCTTAATTTTGATTTCCAAATAAATGACCCTTTGAAATCTTATTACTAGATAGAAATTAGCCACACACACAGTTAGTTGTCAGCCTAAGGTTATATTGTCTGTATGACTGCTGCAATGTTCTTGGCTTGATGCTGTGGTCTTTCTCCATTTTATACATGGCAATCTTTCTGTAAATTTTTTGCATAAGAATATATATATTAAGGGGTCCATACAAATGTTAGTTGCTGCCAAAAAGAGAGTTGTTTCTTTAGCAATGAATAGTTGATTCTCTTGCTTGCAGTCAGTTGTGTTGTTGGTCTGACTGTGAGTGTATGGAACTCTCGCAAAATGAAATGGAGCGAAGCACAGAAAGAAGACTGCCACTACCACAAATACTTTCCCCTCCACCCTTCTGTTGTTTTTGCTGTCCTTACTTCTGAACTTTTTATAAGAACTGTATACTTTTGTTGCAATTACCATGTAAAACAAAAGGATTAGGACAAAAACAGTCCAGAAAATAAACTGGCATATGTAATTGACGACTCGATGCCATTTCAGCCCCAGAGGGCCCTTCAGGGATGCACACTTTTTCACAGATGATGGTGTTGCTGCCTTGTTGTTCAGGATCATATTTGGCAGGGAGATGAGGAACAACAGGAACCAGATGAGAGTTGAGACTATTTTTGCAAAAACAGGTTTTTTAATAAAATATTTTCCAAAGGGTCTGATGATCTTGAGAAATCTGTCAAAGGCTATAAGGCCCAGGAGCATGATGCCTATATACATGGTCTCATAATAGATTACGGCAGAGAAACGACACACAAAAGCTCTGAGTTGCCAGGGTCCAAGGTGTGAGTCAGAGAGGATTTTGAAAGGAAGCGTGAGTGTCATTATCAAGTCAGCCACCAAAGTGTTTTTGAGATAGACGATGAAGGTGGAGGAACTGGGGATCTGAATGAACACCCACAGGGCCAAAGTGTTCAGCAGGACACCAGTGAAGAAAACCACAGTGTAGAGGACTGGGAACACCAGCTGTGTTATCCGAGTATCTCTTAGGCATCGCTGAGACCGGTTGAAGCCCTGGATCACTGTGGCATTGATTGTTTCCAGTGTCATCTATTACAAAGAAACACGTACACAAGCAAAGGAAAACAAAAAGCCCTTCATGATTGGCAAATGCTACTTTAAATAAAAGCAAACTTTAGATTTGTAGCATATTAGCACCTTGCATTTATTCCATGTATTCAGTAGATCTGTTGAGAACCCATATGTTGTTTCTGGCTAAGAAGTTTTAAAGCACATGGTAATTTTTAGTACTTTTAACAATATCATTACTTTCATACCCTTGTGAAATCCAAGTAACAGGTTCTACTTCATTCACAATTGCCATTTTAAAAACTGCAATAAAACAAAACCCCATTCATGTGGTAAGTTAATACATGTTAGATGCTGTAAATTCCTCTGTGCTCATAATCTATGGTTTGTAGAATACTAACTTAAAGCATTTTTAAGCATATTCTGCCTTTTAAAAGCAAGCACATTCATAAGAAAAATTGAAATTCACCTTTGTTCAAGAAGATACTCAGCTCTCTGCCTTCTTATTCCTGCAGTCACTAATTCGTCCCTTGAAGAGTTTCTGAAGCAAATGTTCTGCTTTCTTATACTGAGTTTCCTTCCTCATTTTCACTCTGGTACTTTTGTAATATGACCTAATAGAGCACCCTTTGGAGGTTTTGCAAATAAGTTCTTTTATTCTAAACTTAATTAGCTGTTAACCTATGCTTTGAATAAATTAATTTAGTTGCAGTTATCTTTGTTTTCTCATAATAACTTTCTTGAAGTCTATCATTTCAGTGTATAGTCAATGAACTTTTTCAGTATATAATAAGGATGAAGTATATAATAAGGATGAAGAATACAGTCCTAAGCTACAATCAAGTAGGAGAGAAAGATTTGGTTTTAAAGTCAGAATCATCTGCATCCTTACAGACTTGAGTTTTTCCAGAAATTTTTGCTCACAATCATGGCCTGCTTTTGTAGATTTTTATCTTAGTCTTTTGATCCTGGGATTTCTCAGAGGTATTATGACATTTTCTAATTGGTAAGGGTTCTTAGGCCAAGATTTTTGAGGTAAGAAACTTAGGTCCACTAAATATTCATATTAGATTATTGATAAATGATTTAACAGATTTTTGTCTAAGTATTATTTCCTGTATAATGTGTTTGAAAATATTATCAACATCATAGTATTGTTGAAAGGATGAATTAATTGTGTAGAATTGTGCTGAGCATGCAGAAAGTACTAAAAATGTTAGCCACCCACCGCTCTGGTGCATGAATTGCACATTTGAATGGAGATACATGATTTCACTTATTAGAAAGCCACTCTTAGAAATCCCTTTGTGCTGTATTTGAAGTACAGAACACCTTGGGAATTTCATGAATTATCTGTAGGCTAAAGTCTTTAGAATAGTATTTTTTTCCTTTATATCTCTTGAAGTAAGGAAAGTTGTTGACTCTGGGAGTGTGCTTCCCAGATAGGTGAAGGGAAAGAGGAAATGAGGAGATTTCATGGGACATGTGGATTCACCGTGGTGAGTTTCATTTCCTATTTCTTGCCACAAGTTTGACCATAGAGTTGGGCTAGACTGAGGGGTTGAGTTTATCGGAAACTTTGGATGACTTGGCTTAGGATTCTGAGACTAGAAATTCCCTTGAACATTTTTAAATATGAGGCAACACAATGCCTAATAATTTTGGTTGATTCTAACCAATGGGTAGCACAATTTGAAAAATTTACTTGTGACTCAAATATTGTTGATCCTCCGGAATATAGACTCAAGATTTTACTAATGTATTATAACATAATTTAAATATATCTTTTTGTTTACTTCAGTAGAGGCTAACAAAGAAGCAAACCTTTTAAAAAAAATTTTAGGTTCGAGGCGTTTAACCTATGTAGTTAGTTACAAAGTTCCCTTCAGCCCCAAATCGATTATCTAGGTTTGGAATAGTTTCACTTTAATAAAACAGAAATTCTGGACAGAATAATTTCGTAATATAAAAACTGGAAGTCACATTTAGGTTGAATTTCAAAATTCCAATGTTTGAGAAACTTTGAAAAGAGGAACTGATTAATTATGCCTGGTTCTAGTAATAGAAGTGCATTCTTTTAAATGTGTGTGTGAAAGTGTTTTAGGCATTGGATTTGGAAACTTTCTGCTACAAACTCAGTTTAGAGGTTGAAAACAAAGTGAAGACTATGCTGAGGAGGAAATCAAAGAAGATACAATGAAAGGTCACAGAATTCAGGCTGGCAAATGGTAAAAAACTATTTCCATGTCTAGTCTCCAAGTTAGGTCAAAAGATTCCTATTGACGTGACTAGCCAGTACCATGTGAATAATATCTGAAAAGATGAGGAAGTATTTGCTTTGATTTGGGATGGACAGTTGAAGTGGACAGTTGAAGGAACTGGGTATATTCCTAGAAGAGACTTAATTCCCATCAAAGTATACAGTGGTACTTTCC
This sequence comes from Heterocephalus glaber, assembly GCF_053883595.1. Taxonomy (NCBI): domain Eukaryota; kingdom Metazoa; phylum Chordata; class Mammalia; order Rodentia; family Bathyergidae; genus Heterocephalus; species Heterocephalus glaber. Next base: position 28,219,640 of record NW_028258324.1, read on the forward strand.
TCAAATCATGTAACATTGTTTTAAAAATGTCTTACTATAGTAACAAATGGTGATAAAGAGCTAAAAAAAAGTTACGCAATTTAAAAGTAAATATAATGTTTTTGTACATTAAAATGTTAAAAATTTCTCCATGTAACTAGAAACAATTATAAGTATTATTTGAACCACTTAGTATTTAAGTTTAATATTTAATGTTAAAGCACATTTTTAAGTTCAAATACAGAAGTGTATGTAGCAGAATGTGAAAGTTAATCCCCTTTCATATATGAACCAATGTATATGCGTACATATATATTTAAATTATTTACATGTTGAATCTTTGTTTAGATCCATGTTATTACATGTTAGACATGTTTTCAAAAGCAACATATATTTATAATGAATGTAATAATAAATATATAAATCTACCATAGTTTAGTTTAGCTTCTACTGGGGACATTTAATTTGTTTCCACATTTTCCTTTAAGAATAATACTATGAAGCAAATGCATGTCCATATATTCTTTTTTTTTTTCCTGGCCATGTATTCATGTGCATTTGTTCCAACATATTTGTAGGAGATTTTCTAGAGGTAGGGTAGCTGGTTAAAAGTTATGTGTCAAAATGTTGAGTGGTATTTTCAGATAGGTTTCCAGAAAGATGGTACCAATTTATACTCCCATCAAGAGCAGAATTTTCTAAAACTGTTATAAATAATTTTTTAAATCAACTAGAAATTTACAGGTAAAAATCTGTGCCATATTTTATATAGTATGTGTATGTGTTTGAAATTTATAAGTAGGGTGTGTATATTTTTATATTTTGTATTTTAATGTGATGAAAACATTTTCAATCAATTAGAAACTTACAGATAAAAACTGTGACACACATATAAATTTATGATTTATAAGGAGGGTATATATATTTATATTTTTATTGGCCATTTATATTTCTCCTGGAAACTGCCTTCTGCCCCCTTCACATTTTTAAAAAATCAAGCTGTTTTTCATAACCCATTGTTTAGTAAGTGTATTTCCATACTTTTAGTTCCCACCAGCAATGTTCTAATCTCACTCGGGGCTTTGCCTACCAAGGGTGGTCGGCTCTTTTCTGTGTGAAGCTGCCAAAACACCTGTATGTGTGAAAAGATGGTTCTGTTTTTGCAGAGGTTTTTTTTTTTCCTGTCCTTACAGTACTGTTTCAAAGGTTGACAGTCCCCACTTTTTGAATGAGTTAGGAAATACTTAAATTGTGCAGGCCGTACAGTGTCCATTACCACAACTCGGCTCTCTTGTTGTAGCATGAAAGCAGCCATAGATTCAGCCTGAATGACAGGATTGTGCTGTAATGAAACCTTATTTGTGGGTGCTGAAATTTGAATTTCATGTTTTATGAAATTTTAGTCTTCAAATTTTCCCCCACAAACACTTGAAAATATAAAAAGATTCTTAGATCATAGATTGTGCACAAATAAGTGGTGAGCTGTGGTTTGGCCTAGCAGCTGTACCTGCCAACCACTGCTGTGATATTTGCTGTAAGAAGCCACTGAGAGCAACTGCCAATCATGAGCATCCTTAGGCTTCAGAAGCCACTGAGACTGTTAGGATTACATTCTGTCTTCTTATCTTCTGAATTTTTCACCCTCCCATATCTACACTTTTTAAAAAAATGAAAGCCATTGTGAAACTTGGGTTTTATTATATAAAAAATTTTAAACCTAGAGTTAGTGGCATGTAGTATGTATAATTAACACTCAGTAAATACTGACCTCTCAGGCTGTCTTTTGTTTGATGATGGAGTATATGGTATCTACTGTCCAAGTAAAGAAATTCCAACAAAAGATGACTTAGAGTTTTGTTGTATATACATACCTGCAAAGAATAGGTAATTCCAATACATTACAGTTCTTTTTATAAAAATACCATAATACCATCAGCATTTGTAGTTTTTTCTGTCTCCTTAACAGTCATCTCAGCAAATTAATACAGTGCAATAAAGTAGACTAATGTGGCAGAAATGACCACTGCTCTTTGCCCAGGTCTACATAGAGTATTGGTGTCTGGGCCCTCTTCTGTTTGAGAATCACTGCTGGGCATCATAAATAATTGAGATAAGTGATTTTTACTTAATGCTGTTACATATTTTGTTTATATTAAAACCATTATATGTGACCCTGATGTGATCATTACTCATTATGTTTATGTACTGAAATGTTACAACATACCCCTAAATATGTACCATGTGTCAATTAAAAAATAAAAATACCAAATATTGCTTGTGTGAAATCAGACTATATGCTATAAGTATCACCAATTTTATCATTTGTATGTGAACTTGTTGAGGTGAGACCTCATCTTTAGAAGAGAGTGCACAGTACCATGTAATAAACAGTGCTGGTAGTGATTCTTAAATGGTTTTAGTGTTTGAAGTAGTTGTTTGGGAAGAGAATGAGCCATGGTATGTAGTATCTTTGAATAAAGAATGCAAACAAAGTGATGCAGAGTTTAATGTAAACTTTTACCTTATACACACAAATACAAATAAGTAATGCCAAATAGTCACTTTCTTCTTCGTAGTTACACTGTACAACATTGTAATCATACTTCATTTTTCTTATAAAGGGAAATGTTCATATACTCAGATAACAGGTATTTATAGAAGCTAGTTAATAAAAATTAGGGTAAATGATGGTGCTGTACCATTGAAGTTGTTAAAATATTAGTAAAACTGACTTTCCTAATGTTTTTTATTATTAGGATGTTATAAAAGTAATTTTAATTTTAATGATTTTATTCACTATTTCTGCTGTTTATTAGAAAGGCATTCTCTAAATCTCTGTCATTTTAATGAACAATTAAAAAATCCAGTCCCACAAAATACCATTTCAATTAGTTTAAATCCCTGAAGATTTTTCTAATAAAAATCAGTAGTTACGCTTTATCTATCACATTTAAAGTTTTCTACATCTCATAATAGGCTATGATTTGGTTATGGGAGTAATACATATATATATATATATCTATATATCTATATCTATATATCTCGTAACCATTTTTGGTGAGTAGATTGATCATTTTATAGCAGATTGATCATTTTTTTCTGTTTATATAAAAATAAAATTGTGATCAATGGTTTATTTAAAAAGGTTACAGTAGTTGTTATTATATGGTAACCCACTTTGCAGAAGCTATGCAAATAATGAATTCTCTGTAGTTTTTCATGAAGCATGGTGATTGGATATATATTTTTTACTACATAGTAAAGATTAAGTTATTTTCAAACATTTCAAGATAGCTTTTTAGACTAGAAAAGTAAGTGAAAATTAGTTTTGTAGTTATCTATTCAAGAGATACTGTTATGAACCCAGATACTTCTTAGTGTTAATATTTTTACACAGTGCTTTCCTTTGAGGGATTCTTAATACTAGTAGATTGCAACTTGAGTAATTTGTTTACATTGGAGTCTCTTCACTTGGGTCACCACCACCCTGTCCTTTCTTCCTGTTTTCTCGGGGTGGAGATTTTGCAGAATTGTGGCACTTCAGCATGCTTATCAAGGAATTTCTAAAGGATTTGCAAAGGAAAAAATAGATGAATGGATCCAAGCATGCATTCAAAGAAGTTAACCAGAGTGTGCTTTCTTTGACGTAGAACAGAGTGTTCTCTGCAGCACAGTCAAAAACATCCCGGGTCTGACTCAGGGTGTAGGGAATTCGTGCAAAATGGAAAGGAACAAAACAAATAAAGAACACAGCAATGATAATGAAAACTTTGACATTCACCTTTTTCCTGGGGACTTTGCCTGCTCCCCTTGTTCTTACATATGATCTGTAGAGTTCTTTTGTAATGAGCGTATAGCATACAATTACAATTAAAAAATTAATCCAGAAAATGACTTGACAGATGTAATTGACTATTTCATGCCAGACCAGCCCAAACTGTGATTTAAAGAAAGAGCATTTCTTCACATTCTTGTCTCTTGGCCTCTTGTTAGTGAGAATCATGTTAGGCAAAGAGAATAAGAACATGAAAGCCCAGATGACAACAGAGAGAATCTTAGCCCCCAAGAGATTACTGGGGTTGGATGTTTTAAATGGCCTGGTGGTCTTCTGGTAACGGTCGATAGTTATCAGTCCTAGGAATGAAATACTGATATACATTGTGAAATAAAATATGACCGAAGTAACTTGGCACACAAAGGTTCTCAGAGGTCCTGGTCCCAGTTCGGCATCACTAAGAATTTTGAATGGAAAAGTCAGAATCATGAGAAGATCGGAAATGACTGTGTTCTTTAGAAAAATAATGAAGTTAGATTTACTGTTGATTTGAAAGAAAATCCTCATTGCCAGGCTGTTTGTGATGAGTCCAACAAAAAACAGGAAAGAGTAGAGCAGCGGGAAGAGAACCTGGGTAATCTTGTAGTCTCTGGCACAGAGGCTGCTGTTCCCAGGTGCAGAGGTGAGGTTGCTGGTGGCCTGCATTTCCTCTTTGGTGCCTAGAACAGGAGGGAGGGTGATTACTTTAGTCCCAGTAGTTGGTGCTAGTGCTACCCCTGTGTGTAACTTTTTCAGATACAACTTTCACTAAAAATTAAGATTTCTGGTCTTTATTGTAGCAGTTAGTAGGACCACAGAAAACAGAATCTCAAAATATTTAATCTTAGCAAATACTACAGTGTATCAAAGTATAATATGAGCGCATTATGTGTTATGAGGGGCGCTCTGCATTTGTTTTTTGAATGTTTGCCTTTTAGAGCAATTTTGATCTTAGTCTAAGTCCATCTATGTTTACATATAAAAGCCAGAAAAAAGTACTTGGACTCTGTTTTGTTCTTTCTCAACTTCACTTCTATGCCTTTTAGCGTCTTAAGTTTCTATGCAGAGTCACTTTTCCTACACCATCCTCATTACTAGCTTTATTTACTATAGTACTATCAAATTGTGAAAGAGAAGTGATGACAATTACCCATTAGAATTTGAAATTAAAAAGTGGAAAGAAATAGGTGTAAAATCACTCTTGGGGATTTTGTTAAATACTGAATAGGAAAAAATAGCTGAAACATTTTCCTGTAAATTACAAGATATTCCTACCCTTATATTGCCTTGCCCTGCTATCCATTCAAAAGTCAGCTTCATGGAGAATAATTATTTAGCTATAAATATTTTTAACTTATGTATTTCTCACTTCCAACTTTGTTGGCTATATTTGAAGTTTTACATAATTTTTTGAATATCATTCATTTTAAAACTAAAACATAAGGAATTACTTACATATGTATGGTCACTAGTTGGCATTCCTTAAAATAGCCAGGAAATTTTTTTTTAATATTTGGAGTATATAATGTTAGCTAAAATAAAATAGCAAAACTATGTCCTTCTCTGAATTTTATTACCAAAAGAGGCAGCTATAAAGAAAATTAACCATTGACTTTAATGTGCTACCTGGCGTCTTAAGTTTTAAAACTTGAGATGAAATTTGTGATATTTTATTTAATCAAAGACAAAATTCTACATAAAATACCATTCCTGATAATTAGACATAGTCATGTTGAAAATACAAAAATCTAAATTAAAAAGCAAAAACCCCACTTTTATGCAAAAGATTTAACATAACAAATGAAACTAGTAGAAAATTCCTCAAAATATTAATGGAATTTTTTTTCTGTAATTATTAAAAGCAAAACATTTTAAAATCACACTGTCACAAGTCAGTTTCAATTTTCAAAACCTCCCACCTACTTAACTTTTTAAAAAACTAAACAAAAATGGATATTTTATTGATACAAGATCACTGATTTTAACCTTTACTACAGCTTTATATTTCTTTTTTTTTTTGGTACCGGGGATTGAACTCGGGTCCTTGAGCTTGCACAGCAGGCGGCAAACCACTGAGCTAAATCCCCAGCCCCGTCTTTACATTTCTTAGTTGTTCATTCTCTGACAGTCTCATCAATTTTTTATAAAGGCTTACTTTGCATGAATAAGTTATTTAATAAATATTTCTGACAGCAAGAATTTTGACTTAAATCTCATAGTCAAGATAAGTAAAACCATTTGTAATTTATTTCTGTAATTTTTTTTTTTAACTGAAGAGCTTAATAATTATCTCTGATACCATTAATATGACCTGTTATTTTAATTTTCCAAATATGTGCTTGCAGTGGTATTGTTATTTAAAGTTTTCAATTTAAAAACGTACACATCCATCATAGTATAAATACATATTTGTCAAATACTTCTATGTATATAACATTACCTTGTTATTCTGTTGATTCTGAAGGATTTGAATGTCTCCAGTAGTGTAGTTAATGCAACTTGCAGGCTGGCATCTGGTATTTTCTTTCTAAAGTCTTAATTTAGTTGGCAAACCACTTTGTGATTACGAATTTGCTGAATTTCATCAGTGAAGTCTTGAGTAGTCAGAGAGAGAGAGAGGAGAGAGAGGAGAGATTACCTTCAACACTGTGGACTCAAAACTATGCAGACACTGAATTTCCATCTGTCTGCTTTTAGGACTTCTGCTTTTAGCCTGGGGAATGAGGATCAAAGGTGGCTGAGAAGTCATCTATTAAAAAACAATTTAAAATCTTGTGGCTTTTTATTGAAGCTTGATTTATTACTTGGAGTTCTTTTGGTTATTTTCCTTATAAACTGTAAATCCAAGTTGAGAGCAAGCCTTCAAAAGTTTGCTTCCTGGAAATTGCAAGCTTGCTTTCTGAGGTGGTTATTCACCTGAAAACATATTGTGTTCCACACTCGATGATATATTACCTTCTAGCAAGTAATTACATTAACTCAAAATGTGTGCTAGTTAGGGATGTTAAGACTCTTGCCTTTTGTTTTTTCCCTGGTTAATAATGTCATTATTTTAAATCTGTGTTTGATCAACTTCTTTGTAGGCAAAACAGTTTCCTTCCATTATAAATGATCAGATTTCAAAATTACATTATAAAAGAAAAGCAGTTTTATCCGTTGCCAGACTTATTATATAAAGCAACCTTGTCCATGCTTTTCTTAAACAGGATTTAAATATAAACAAGTTTTTTAAAAAATATTTTTTTACATAGATTTAAATTTTGAGGAAATTGGAATAATGACATTAAATTAAGGAACCCTTGTATTACTAATATGTACAGTTATTTTAAACCTAAACGGCAAAAGATGCCTAGGGGAGAAACTGGAAGGGTAAAGCTTGTTGCCATTACACCTTACAAGGTGTAACATCTAGAACTGTATTGTCCTCCTGTAAGCAGTAGAATTGTTTTGGTAGGTGCTTTTGCTATGAATACATATTTTAATCATTTCTTTTGAAGTTTGAGAGTTGTGTCTGTATTTGCAGTTATTTCTTCAATATTGATTCTCGAAGTACTGAACCTCACCTAGCAATGTATATTCTCGGGCACTTACCTAGTCCCCATGAATCAGAAACTGTGGTGTACCAACCTCCATCTATGTTTTAATGAGCTTTCCATGTGATGCTCAGGCACACAAAAGTTTGAGGACCACTGATTTAAATGGACATAAGAATTTTATTGCCATCATGAATTTGCAGCCATCTATATGTATCAGTTTTTCTCATTTCCGTTGCAAAGTTTAGTTACTTACTAATTTTCATGTGTTGGCCATCTAGGAGTATTGATTTTAAACTTTTTTAAACTTGATTTTAAACTTTTGTTGGGGAAAAATTTGTGTTATATAGGGCCAGGGATTTAGCTCAGTGGTGGTACCACCTGCCTCGCAAGTGCAAGGTCCTGAGTTCGATCTCTGGTGCCAGAAAACAAAAAAACCAAAAAATTAATATTATAATAAAGCTTAAGTAGCCTTTCTTATTTGTTGGTTTAGAGAGCTGAAATTATACTTTTTAAAAGGAGTTTTATGTTTTAAAATAGTAACAGTCAACATTTGATTTCTTTTACTGTTATGAATTAACTCATTATTTTAGCTACTTTCTGAAGTAAATACTTTACTTATTTTATCCCCATTCTGGATGAAGGAAATTGAGAAGCAAAGCTTTGAAGTTAATTGAAGACTTTTCCAATCTTTTGCTTCCAAAGCCAACATTTTGCTGTGAGCTGTGTACAGTACCTGTGAATCTGCTGTCACACACGTACACATCTTTAGGCCCAGGAATGAGAGGTGACTGATAGGTGTGGAATGAGTACACTTCTTTAAATAAAATGAGGATTACACTTGCCTTTATATCAAGTTATAAACTCTACAGGATATTTATGATATGTTTCTTTATTCATATAAAACAAGGTTTATAAGAAAGTCATGATTATTTTCTGTAAGTCAGTCTACCCCATTGAAGGAAAACAAATTCAAGATTCTTAAATTATACTACTTTTTTGAAGATACATGCAAAGGCTCTTGAGAAATTTGAGAATTAAGGAACACTTTTGTTCACGTTAATGCTGTACGGTTTTAACTCAGTTGAAAAAAATAATCTTTAAGAACTCATAATGTTGAGAGCTCTTCATTTTATTTTTATTTTTTATTTTTCGTTTAGTAAAGGATTGGCTAAAGTTGTTATTTTTATAAAGCTGGCTATACTACTTACAGGTGAGGCAGGATATTAAGCGCAACTTATTCTATAATGTGTACTATGTTTCCATCTGAATATTTAAGCATAAAAAATAGAGGGGAAGTATGAAATGCTGTATTTTCTTTTATTAGGAATATTACATCTACTTCATCTAATCATAAGTATTTGGAAGAAAAACATAGATGCAGAATGGGATTCTTTTTTCCTTTAGACATTGGTTTAATAATTTTAAAACTATGATTATTGAATCACTGTAGAAATATCAGAAAATATGAATAAGGTGAAAGGAGAACCCACAGCTCTGATAATCTCACATCTTTCTGAATACATATTTTGGCAACATTTCTAATCATTTATCTTAAGGAAATTAAAATGACTTAGATCAGCCCTCAGTTTTGTTAACTCTGTTTCTTCCTTTTAAAGATGTTTGGCTGAAGAAATACATTTAATTTCTGTAGTGTAATAAACCTACCACGGCTTTGGATGTATTTCCTCCTCTTTTCTTGTGTAAGTCTCTGAGTGTGAGGTAATATCTGGGAAGGAAGGTAAGTGATCTGGAGGATGCCGTTTTTTAGAACTCAGTTTATAGGGAAGATGTCCCATTCAGTCCACTAGCAGCAGGTGGGCAAACTTAAAAGAGATAGTTTGGCTCTTCCTGAGGAATCTCCATTTGATTCTTTTTCCTGCTTAAGGAATGTATCATTCAAGGAGTAACCTATAGAGTGATTTTCTGGTGCTGATCTGAGATCATTACTATTACAACTATGTACTTGGGAATGTTTAAATACCAAGTTGAAAGAAGTCCTTGGTACCTTTGGAATCATTCGGTATTTTTTCATAGGCACTTTGAAAAATGTATATCCTAGTTGTACAAAACAAATTGTATAAACAGATCTTATAGGCTACTGAAGAAAAACTAGCTTTAAAATGTCTGCAACTGTCCTCTTTGAAGGCTAGTACAGTAACAGCTATTGTGATATTCCTAAAAGTATTAGCTATAAGAAACAAATTCTATCTTCTCACTTAGGGGTTAATCACTGGGGGTTTTTTTTGTAGCTAACTATGTTGCTTTGGCTTTTTACTTTCTTCCCCTCACTAGCAAGTCCTGACCTACTTTCTTGACCCAACTCCCTAACCATATTCAGGCCAGTGAACTGATTGGAGCTTCTTTAAGTTTCTCGCTTACTCACCACATCTCTCAGCCTCAGGTAGAAAGATGTCCCTTTCTTTCCATATTAATCTAAACAAGGGCCCATTGTTTCCTCTCTTCTCTTTCACTTAATCTACTCTTCAATCTGGATTACCTTAATGGTACTTCTTTATTTGAATCACAGCTTTGAAACAAGAGTTTGAAGTTGATTATCCAAATAAAATTTTTTCTTTTCTCTCAAGCTGCTGTTCTTCATGTTCTATTTGTAGTAAATGTGAGTCACTTCTCTAGCCTTCACTATTTCATCATCAACTCTTCAACCCTCGTTTCCTGCGTTCTTCCCTTTCCACTCTAGAGAAACTTCTCTTTTGAGGTTCACACATGATGTTTTAGTAAATAAGCCATTGACATTGTTGATTGCCCATATTCTCATAAGTCCTCAGACTTCTGTGACCCTGCATTTTAATCAGAGCATCATATTAATTATGAAATGTACATGTGCACTACTTGATGGCTTGCTTGCATTCTATATCATCTCAGCTCTGTAGTCTTCTTCCACAAAAAGAAAATGTGGAAGTTTATACCCCTCCCAGCACTTGTCACACTATACTTATCCATGTCACCTGTACTAGTGATGGCATCAAACTAAAAACTACACATTAATCATACATTTTCATCTGCCCCTTCAATTCCTTGCACTTATATCCTTCCAGCCCTCATAATATGCTTTTTTTTTCACCAACAGATTGTTCTTGAAATCCATTATGGTACACACCAACTCCTTAGATTCAGACACTTGATCCTTTCCTAACTTCCTTCAGATACATCTTGGGCTTTCCTTCTTAGTTCTCATTCTCACCACTAAGTCTTTGTTCATGCTACAAACATTTTTGCTCAAACTTTCTGCTTGACACTCACTTCTTCCCTTCAGTTTTCTTGCCACTTAACTATGAGGTTAAGTTTCCTATGAAACTAATCTCTGTTTTTGTCTTAAGCCCTGACGTATTCCTTTTACCAAATGTGTGTTCATTAGTCCAATTATGTATTTGGTGTACTTGACAAATACTAAGTGCCAGCTTGGTGTCTATGAAGGAGAATACAAAAAAAAGAATAAAACAGATATGAAGTTTTTCTCAAAATTTGCGTCCAGCAGGAAAGACGAACATTTAGAAAATTGAATTACACTATGATAAACCTTCCCAACTCTCCTTCCCCTTCCTAGTCTTATGGTAAGGGTTTCCATAAACAGGGTGTCAGAGTGACCTGACACTGCAGTTGCACATAGCATTTCGGCAAGTGCAGCTGAAGCTGTTGAGAATATTTTAGGTGGTGGAAAGAGCAACAGTGATGGAAGGAGCTGTACCAGTCTATATGGAAAATGTTGAATATTGCAGTACATTGTGGAGCCTAGGGGGCTGTCAAGAGGATAAGAAGTCTAGAATATGAATTTTCAGCAGTGAGAACTGTGTCTAGTATACTCCTAAGCATTTTATATACTTTATCTCAGTTATTCTCCCAAAGACCTTACAAGGAAGATGGCATTTCCCCATTTTTTCAGGGGAAAAGTCTGGCCCTCAGTTCATTATATGGGATCATGGAGTTGTCTAGTGGCAGCCCTGGGATGCAGTCACAGCTCTCTCTGCCCTAAGCTTGGGCTACTGTGAATACAGTTATCCTGAGCTTCTGGGATAAGTACATAGATTTTCTAGGATGCTTTCCCTCACTATCTCCATTTGGACTTCTAGCTCTACAGTAACTGCTTTTGACTTGAATCTGTGCTTCTTGAAGACTGGGAATGTTCATTCTTGTATTTTCTGAGTATTCCTACCATGTCTTACCTTAAGTACATAGTCTATAGAGTTGTCAAATAACTTTGCTCACTTTTTCCTTCACCTCTCACACAGACATTGATTTAGGACCATTTGACATGCTCCTTAACTGAAATGACAAAGCATATGAATGGAACCACGTGATTTTGCAGTGTTCTAAGTGGCCTCTATCCTCTTTGTAAGGATACATCTTGCCAGACAAAAAGCTATGCTAGCAGTGCTCTGTAACAATAACTAAAGTTGGAGTTGGAGTTTAACAAGCAACTAAGCTTATTCAGTTGTGCAGCTTAGTATAAGAATCTACCTGTTAACACCTGCCCACCATCACCCCTTGTTTCCTACATTTAGGTCTGAAAATTTGTTAAATAAGAACATCCTTCTGGGAGCCTGCCTCTCCCCGCCCCCCCTTCCCTCCAGCTCTGTCCCTCTATTTCTCTCCTCGCTCCCCTTTTCTCTGCTAGCTCACTCCCTAGCAAATTTGAACTCTTGAAGCATTACAAGTTCATGGAGGGATATAGCAAGATAAATAGGGCATGCAAATGTATATTTCTAGTAGAGTATAATAGAAAGGAACCAGTGTAATGGATATGTGGCCAGATGACAAGTGTGTGCACGAGGGAAAGACTAATAAAATGATAAGAGACCGTGAACAAAGTGACAGAATTGGAACGGAACACAGCTTCTTCAGGTCTACAGAAGCAAAATGCTACTTTGTACTGAGCACACACATTTAGTACTCCAGAGTAAACATCAGAGTTCCCCAGGTCTGAAGGTTTTTGGTCTTTGGTGCAGCCGTTGCTTGTTATGAAGGAATGGGTTGAGATTTTTTTTTTCCTGTGAGCTTCATTGGATAAGATGCTGGTAGGAAAAAGAAATGCTTGCCATGAATAAAGTTGTACAGAGGATAAGAAAAGGATATACATAGGGTTAGAGCTGAAGTTTTACCCAGAAAATGGAAGACTATAGTATAAGATCCAAGGAAAAATTTGAGATAAAAAATTACAAACTGTGCATTAAAATGAGAACTCATTCTGGACTACTTACAGTTGGCTAGGGAATGTACTAGTGGTGCATATCTATTTCTGCTGTGTTGTGAATTAAGTAATTTCTTTTCCCAAGTGGGAAAATACAGTGTTTGGACTTAATTACTGGGGGAGGGAACAGTGGTGGCATTAGAACATGATTGCATTTTCAGCTATTTACCTCACACCGAAGATCTTCAGTCTTTTCTGCTTTATCATTTGAAGATAAATAGAAATGTATTTTTAACAGCAATGCTGCAAGTAAATGCAATATTTTTTTTAAAGATATTTGAAGGACCCAGTAAAATTTTCCCCTAAATATAAAATATATATCACTGCTACATATATAAAGCCAAGCTTACTAAGAAAAAACATTTTCCTTAAGGAGAAAGTACAAATAATAATATGCTACATGATATGAAATTAATACCATGTTCAATTTTAAGCAATGAAAAATTTTTTAATAGCCAGAACTTACTCTGTAGGATATGCCCACATCAAATGCTTCTATTAACACTTCAGATCAGTTGACACTTTTTTTTTTAGCTTTAGCAAGTCCAGACTGGAAAAACAAGTGTTTTGCCAGTGGAGGTTGAGATGACTTGCAAGATGGGTGAGATGACTTGCAAGATGGGTGGGATGCCACCAATAGAACCCGAGGTGCTGCAGTTAGTGCGATTCGGGGATATGCACAGCAAGCCCACCTCTGCAAGCGAGAGTCTCGGAATACATTTTCTGTTTTTCAGGATGAATCTTCAAGTCATGAATGTAACCAGCGCACAATCCTTCTCTATGGAGTTGGCAAAGAGCGTGACGAAGCCAGGCATCAGCTGAAGAAGATTACCAAAGATATCTTGAAAATCCTAAATAAGAAGAGCACCACAGAGACAGGGGGTAAAGAGCCTTAATGCATTGGCTCCCACTGTATTCTCTTTTGTCTTCCTTCACACAGTCTTTATCATTATATGTCACTGTCACTAGAGTGTTTCCTCTCCTCAGTGACTGTCACATTGAAATATGAATAAGCACATTTAAATTTTAAGAACTTGTATCCATTAATAGCAATATTTGTATTAAAATACCATATTGTATAGATAGATACAGGTAATTTTTATTGTCTACTCTTTTGGTATACATTCCAAATTTTCTACAGTAGTAATAAAGTACTGAAGAATGTGTTGGAAAACCATTATTCTGGATGAGGTCTCATCTCCCTGTTTCTTTACCATGATTTTTCAGGCTTCTAGTTTGCTGGGGCACTCACATTTGCCTATTAATTGAAAATCATGACAGTGTAGTTGCTGAACTTTTCTTTTTTTTTTTTTTTACTATATTCAGAAGAAGAATTACAATAAGCAGTGATACCTATCCATATCAGCAAATAATTTTGAGTAAAAAACAAAATTGGGCCTTTGGCAGTAACGCCTTCTTAGAATTTTCTTTCCCCTATGATTTTTACATATTTACAGTGAAGCTATGCCTTTATATTATGTTACTGCATTGCATAATTGGAATTTTTAATTATCTATTTCACATTTGCCTAATTACTCCTTTCAAGGTTTATGCAATCATAGGACTTAAAATATGATATTATAATATATTCCCCTCCACCACCACTGCTGTTTCTTTTTCTAATACTTCAATAATATAAAGAAAAGGTGTTTGGATTAACTCTGTATAAACAGCATTCTTCCTATATAAGGTGTGAACCTCCTCTAGGAACCCTAATACCCTTTGTATGAATTTCTCTATGGAAGATCCAGTCTTTAGATTTTAACAGGGTATAGTGCTTGAACTTATCTATGCTAGATCTTTCTTAAAGAAAAATATAGGTGCAGATGTTTCAAAGAACTTTCTTCTGCCATAACGGTGCACATGCAGAAATATGGTAAAAGGGGCAATGTGTGTTTCAGTCTGTATATGGTGTTCTGGATGCTTTATGTCTAGAACACAGTGAGAAAGTTACTACATAGGATTTATATCTCATTCCCTAACTCCTTTCCATTGCTATCTAATGACCTAACACCATGAGGGAACAACCAAAAGTTGTAAAAGGAAATGAAACCCTCTTGTTGGCTAAGCTTGAAAAAGAAAAGTGCTCTGTTTAAGAAAACTAAATTGGTGTGATGTTTTCTCTTTCTTAGAGAAAAGAGGAAATGAATTGCATTAACAAATTGAATTTAGAAACCCTGCAGCTAGATAGCAGAGAATATTTGACACTATTTTTGATATATTTGGAAATGGGGGAGTCATTGTCGCCTGTAAGAGATTCAGATGTATACACTTTATCTAAATTACTTGCAGCGAGTCTTCAGATCCTATGGAATTACTGGTTTTAAAAGGCTGAAGGGGATAGGAAATGGAAGAAATTTTTTGTTCAGTCTACTTCCTCGTGGTTTATTTTTTTAATGCCAGACTAATCTGTCCTGTTTTTGTATCAATGCCTTGAATAGGCTCTTCTGTGGTACAAATTCACATAGAGAAAATAATTATTTCGTTGCTTTTTCAGATTCCAGTAATAGAAACAGCACTTTAGAGCAGCATCTTCAAAGAGATTTCTTTTTTTCCATCATTTTAGATAAAAACCCTCAACCAGAAAGGTGTTGAGATGTACTGAGCTTCTTTGTGGAAAATATAGTAGCCTTATTTAAATCACAACTTAAAACTTAGTGTGTGCACTGGCAGCTGGCCAGCTGTACTTCAGGTTAATAGAAATTTGCTCACCCCAGCAGAATGAGGACTGCTAATGGGCGTGTGTTAGCATGTATTTGATCCTGAGAATACAAACAAATAAGATTTTGAAGAACCATCCCATAAGAGTGTAAGGTATAATAGATAATGTGAATAGGAAGAAAAGGGGCAAAGGGGAAGGGGAAGGGGAAGTGGGAGGGGTAGGGGAACAGAAAGAAGGGAATGGAATTAATATGAGAAAATGAAAAAATGTAAACAAAGTCTTTGTAAATAAGGAGGATGGAGGGGATGAAGGGAGGGCAAGGGAATGGGGAAAAAATAAGAACCAAGAGAGATTATGTAAAGGTGCAAATTTCCAATGATGAGTGTCATTATATTGTTTACCTAAAATGTACCAATAAAATTAATTTAAAAAAAAAAGAGTGTAGACAGATCAGCCAGGCCTTCCTAGGGGACTTTCTAATCTAAAGTTTAAATGACATTACCAGTTAAAACATAGTCAAACTTCATTTTATATTTTAATTGACTAGTCATCCTTTTTTGGTTATTAATGGGTTTCTTTTGAAAGAATGAAGTTTACTATCATAAAACCTAAAAGGCCAACATTTTCTGGATTTAAGAACTTTAAAAATTGAAAATTAAAAATTATACAACAAAAGAAGAATAATGTAAGTTATGAAAGCAAGTTAATAAAATAGATTTAAAAATCTACGAACTGTGACTTACCGTTTTTATGTAAATATTATAATAAATATTTCATTGAGAACCACCATTAATCCTCTACATTTTTCTTTTAAAGTGGATATAAATTTCCAAGAATGTATTACATCCTTTTACATGAGGTTCTAAGAAGTAGTCCTATGTAAGTAAATGGGAGACTACTGATGTGAGGAAATGAAAAAAATCAAAACTGGATATTTCAAACATACTCCTGACCTGTAAACAGCTATCGTGAATGCAAAATTCCATGCTTATTTTGTGTTTTTATGAGAATAGACATTGAAAACTAAGTGTATGTAATGAAATTGCTAATTCTTATTCTTTGCACATATCTGGTATACCATTAAAAGTGTCACTGGCTTATAACTTATGTTACTCTAACACCTCTTAATTCTGGATTTTACATCTTTTTTTTTTTTTAGCAGTTTGCAATATAATAAGATATTTTGTTTGTTTTTGTGTTGGACTTTAAATATTAATTGCTTATTGTTGAAAGGGAAGTCTTTTCTTTTAATATTACTTTCTGAAAGCATTACTTTTTCCATTAGCAAAACATGTTTTAGTTTAGTGAAATTTTGCTCATTTCTTGTGTCTTTAAGAGAGAAATCTGTAAAGTGAAATTTGTTCTCTCAAATTAAACTTTCCTCAACAAGGAGACAGTATGAATAGACAGTATGAATAGCAGAGCTCATGAGCCTTTTAACTGCTTAGCGTCATAATGTAGAGAATGACCTTCAAAATCATATAATCACTTTTCCTTTGTTTTTGGATTTTTTCTTTGTAAATACATATAGTAAATATATTTAAAAATAGAAGTGAATCCACTGTTGGATCTTATTCTTAGTACTGTTAAGAAAAAAATACCCTCTGAAATAAACAATGTAATATTTTTAATGGAATTTTCTTCAAACTTCTTTATAATAAATAACACTTTCTCATTAATGTGGAGTGATTTAGGTCCTTCCTGTCCCTCAGAATGTTAGGCATCATGTAAATTTCTTTTCTCTTTTTACATATTAAACTGATTCAGATAAGTATAGAGGTGAGTCTCCATAGAAAATGCTACTGAAGGGACCTGTTGTGTCAAAGTGGTACTGAGTGATCCAGGGATTGAGCCCAGTGCCTCAGGCATTCTAGGGATTGAGGCCAGGGATTGAACCCAGTGCCTAAAGCATTCTAGGCATGCACTCTACCACTGAGCTACACCACCTATGAGCTATATACTCCCAAGGCCAACAATGAATAAAACTTGAAAGCATAATGTGGCCAGGTACAGTAGTGTATGCCTGTAATACTCGGGAGACACAGGCAAGGGATTCTAAGTTTGAGTCCAGCCTGGGCAAATCAGACTCTGCCTCCAAAAATAAATAAAAAAACAATGTTAGAGAATTAGTAGCTCAGTGGTCAGTTGTAAGGTACACCTGTGTTTTATCCTCAGTTCTACACACACACAAAAACCATAATGTTGTCCAAAAGATGCCACATATGAAAATTATATTCAATTGTATAAACTTCCCAAATGGGCAGTACTGTTCTAAGCTGTCAGAATTCAGTATCTTGGTCCCCTGTGAAGAAAGTAGTGATAAGAGAGGGCTAAATGGTTTCTGGGGTTCTGGGATGCTGTTTTCTGATTTGGACATCATTACATTTGTGGATACTCAAGAGTATATACACTTTTTCTACATATGTTATACATTAATAAAAATTATCTATTAAAAAATGAAGGGCTTTACTTAAATAGACAAAAAAATACCCCATCTGTTTTATGCTTATTTAGCTGGGGACGAAGGGCCAAAAGCCAGGAAGAACAAACAAGAATCATTTCCAACCCTCGAGACTGTCTTCACAAAACTCCAACTCCTTTCTTACTTTGATCAGCATCAAGTGACATCTCAGGTAGCCATTTTGGCCTGTTTATTATGCAACTGGAATATTCTTATTTTCTCTCAAATCTTTAGTACAGTATGTTTTTAGCCATAGTTAATTTCATAAGTACCTTTAAAAAATATTTGGAACTATTTCATACTACTATTAAATGTCGCATTGCCTTCCTAAGCATTTATTTTTATTATGTAAATGTTTTTACCTTATAGTAATAATTGCAATATATAAAATAATCCCTAATGCAATGCTTATGTTGTTGTATAATGGTTATATTTCACTGTTGAGGAAGAATAAGTCTGTTGAGGATTGAAATAAAATACTGTGAAATTGGGAAAAAAACTCATCTTTTTTCTTATAAATTCAGTTTAAATTAGATACATATGAAAATTTGTGTAGTTATACTTTTAGAATCACTAGGATCTACATCTTGATAACAATTTGTTATATTTTTTCCAATTATTAAATGATTTATGCACGGTTTTGATTCCTGGGAAAATAAGTTTAACTTTTATATAAGTAAAATCATGCACGAATTCAAATGCCTTACTTGAAAGCCTGAAATAACTTAAGTAAAAGATTATATAGAGTATTGGTCATATACTTAGTTTACTTGTGTTTTCACAGATCTCTAACAATGTGCTGGAACAAATCACAAGCTTTGCTTCAGGCACATCCTATCATCTCCCCTTGGCCCACCATATTCAGCTCATCTTTGATCTCATGGAACCAGCACTGAATATCAATGGACTAATTGACTTTGCAATACAGGTGTGTAGACTGCTTCTCTTGCCTTTAGGAAAGCAAACCTACTAGGGATGATGGAATTTATTTATTGATTTTTTGGAAAAATTTAAATTTATTCACTATTTTTTTTTTCAAAATGGGGTCTCATTATGTTGTCACCAGATTGCTCTTAAACTATTGCTTTTATGTAATCCTCTTGCCTCAGCCTTCCAAGTGCTGGAACTATTGGCACATGCTACCATGCCCTGTTTAAATTTGTTTTTTAATTGATACATAAAAACATAAAAATTGTACATATTCATGGAATACCATATGCTTTGATACACATATATGTTGTATAATGTTTATATCAAGCTAAACCTGTTTCCTCATTTTTCGTTTCTTTATATGTTTATGGTAAAAACTCAAAATATTTTCATTTTGAAATGTACTGCAGATTATCATTAACTATAGTCATATGGTGTGCAACAGCACACCAAAACTTTGACTTCTATCTATACAGTAACTTAGTACCCACTAACCAGTTTTCCCATCCTCCCCTATCTCCCCTCTCCCAAACCCTGGTAACTACCATCCATTTAAAATGAACCAGGTGGTGTTCATTGATACTCTTTTAAAGACATGGTGATGTTTTAATAATAGAGTCCTTGTGACTTAATAGTCTTCAACTATTGTTTTAATTTTATCTATGCTGATAGTTTTCAATTAAATAATAATTGTTGATAAAATATATGTCATTTAAAAATCCAAGAGTTTTGAGTATTTTATTGTCTCCTGTTATTTTGTTGAGCTATTGATGAAAGATTATTTCCTCTCTATGCTAGAGTATAGTTTAGGTTGAAATTTTTAAAAAGCCCATATAGTTTAATTTGTCCCACTGTAGTTCTGTGCCTATTTGAGTTTATTTATTCCTTGTGTTGTTAGTAGATATTAGGCTTGGTTTTCATTTCTTATTTTGTAGTAGGATTAGTTCTATTAAGAAGAATATGTCAACATCTTTTTTTTAGTCAAAAATAAGGGGAACAGGGGCAAAAAAGTGAAGGGTAGGGATGTTCTCTAAAATTATCCAATTCAGAACCTAGGGTCACTCTAAAGTTTCAGTACCTATTTCAGCACTGGGTACTTCCTGATTGTGTACATCCTGATGTCTAGACAGAAGAACACATCTATTAATTGGTAAAGGGTTAAAAAATTTAAAAAACTCATTCACTTGTTTGTATTTTCTGAGGTTGTCATATACCAAGTGACAGGATATTCATGGTTTGTAGAAGTGTGTGTTTTTCATGTTTGTTTTGGTATCATTTTTATTCAATCTCTTCTGTTGTAGTTACTGAATGAATTGAGTGTTGTGGAAGCTGAACTGCTCCTAAAATCCTCCAGCTTGGCAGGAAGTTACACAACAGGACTGTGTGTCTGCATTGTGGCTGTTCTCAGGCAGTATCACAGTTGTCTGATCCTCAATCCTGATCAGACAGCCCAGGTGTTTGAAGGGTTGGTACATGAAATGTCATTATCTTTTTTTTAGTTCTAGAATGAATAATTTTTGTGGTAAAATATGATAGTGGTTTTAAGAGGAAAGTAGAATTGATGCCTGTTTTAATGAAAACATAGTTAAATATCTTGATTTATCAGAGGAAATACAAGTAATTTTATTCTTTTAAATTATTATTCCTCCTCCTTTCTTTCCTGCCTTCCTTCCCACCCCTGGTTTCTGAGAGTAGAAGGCTGGTCATTTATAGCACTCTATTATTTATGCTGCCCAGCATCTTGGTTTTTACTGTAAATAATGAATATTTGTAACTTCTCCGTTCATGTAATTTGAGTTTTTATTTGGAAAATCCAGTAAGCTCAGCACATCTCATCATAGTAATTTGGTTCTTTGATTTCATATATTTGATTAATTAAAGATAACTTTGACAAGAGGTGACTTAGATCAAATAGAATGGGCTTTATCTTCTTGTATAAGATAAACTAAGGTAAGTTTGTTTCTACTTTGAATAAATAAACGGAATATAACTCCAAACCTTGAGTTCATCAACTTGATGCCAGAATCACCCTTTGAAAATGAATTTCTCCAAGTTTACTTCTTTCAAAAATTTTTTCTTTACAAAGGATTCTTCGAATTTGGGAATCTTTTAAAACTAACTGTGAATTTGTGGATCTTTTTAATTAGAGTAAGGTTCTCTACTTCCCCTTTATTTTGGGGTCCTATTTGCAGCAACTTAATTGGTGGATTCTTCTGTATACGTACACCATTTGTGCAGAAGAATTTTTTTCATTGCTTTTGTTTTTTGTTGTCAATGTCATTTCTAAAGGACTTTTTTGTTTTTTAAAGTACTGTGGATCGAACTTAGGACCTTGCCTTGTGAGGCGAGCAACAGAACCACTGAGCTAAATCCCCGGCCCTCTAAAGGACTTTTTTGTATCTAGTAGTTCAGTGTTAGGAAGCTGATATTCAATAATTCCCTTTTATTATGATGATCCACATAATACACAGACATTCCCACTCTTAATAGATTCAAATGATAATGTGTTTTGTCAGAATATGAGTTTCATTGTCTGTATTTCTGTCCTCAGGTTATGTGGTGTGGTAAAGCATGTTGTAAACCCCTCAGAATGCTCTTCCCCTGAAAGATGCATCTTAGCCTACCTCTATGATCTTTATGTATCATGTAGCCACCTCAGAAGTAAATTTGGAGACCTCTTCAGGTGGGTAGAAGGAAATCACAAAGATGGAAATATGATCATGCTTGTGTTTCTTAGTGATGCCATCATTATTGCCATCCTTTTAATAATGAAAGATATTTCAGTTAGTGGTAATTTTGATATACTTAAGATTTGTTTAAACTGAATACTAAAATAGATAGTGATAAAAAGGTAGACCATTATACAACACAACAATGTGATCACAGTTTTTTTTTTCTCTTAGATTGAAATGATTTTAGGTCATAAGCTATCCAAAGTTGTCTAATTTTATGTCTTCAATAATTAAAGGATATTTCATTTGAGATTTTATATTCTCTGAAACTTTTACCTGTAGATAAGTTGTAGATAAGTTTTACTTGTAGATAAGTCATATTGAATTAATGACCAAATCTTACTATGTTACGATTTTAATTTAAAATTCAATTTGATTATAAATTTAGTAAAGGGTTCATTGAGGCAGTAGTTGTTGTGTCTTGCTGGATGTGTATTCCTCTTGGTTTTGATATCGTATTGTCTGAGCTGGTTTTTTTGTGTTACTATGGGTATGTGTAGACATCATGAAGTTGTATTTCCTAGTGACTTACGAAATATTCTTTAGCTTCATTCACTCTTCACACCTTTTTTTTCTTTTTTGCTTAAATTCTTTTATTGGTACATTTTAGGTATACAATACGTGTACATTTATCATTGGGTGCTTGTACCTGTATATGATGTATCTTGGTTCTTCTTTTTTCCCCATTCCCCGTCCTCCCTTCACCCCCTCTACCCTACCCCTATTTACAAAAACTTTGTTTCCATTTTTTCCTCTTCTCATAATTTTTCCTTTCCCTTCTTTCCTTTCCCCTTCTGTTCCCACTTCCCCTACCCCTTTGCACCTTTTCTTCCTATATCAAATTATCAATTATTCATTTTAATCATTTTAATCCTTAGTTACACTTTCAGTTTCTCACACCAGAGAAACTATTTGGTATTTACACATGTGTGTCCTATTTATTTCACTTAAGAATATGGCCTCATTATGCATCCATTTAGCTATAAATATCTGTAGTTTCTCGTTCTTGATGGCTGAGTAGTACTCCATTTTATAAAAAAACCACGTCTTCTTTATACAGTTTCCAGTTGATGGACATTTGGGCTGTTTCCAAGCTTTAGCTATAACAAACTGTGCTGCTATAAACATGGGTGCACATATATCGCTATGGTATGATTCTTTTAATTCTTTTGGGAAGATACCCAGCAGGGGAATAGCTGGGTCAAATGGGACCTCTAGTGCTAGTTCTTTGAGATATCTCCATAGTGATTTCCACAGTGGTTGCACCAGTCTGCCCTCCCATCAACAATGGAGAAGGGTTCCTTTCTCTCCATACCCCCACCAGCATTTATTATTGGTTGATTTCTTGATAGCAGCCATTCTTTCTGGGGTGAGGTAGAATCTCAGTGTTGTTTTCATCTGCATCTCTCAAATGACCAATGATGTTGAACATTTTTTCATATGTTTATTTGGTGCTTATACTTCTTTGAGAAATGTCTGTTCATTTCAGATGCCCATTTTTGAATTGGGTCTTCATATTTGGGGGGTCTGATTTTTTTGAGTTCTTTATATATTCTAAATAGTAGACCTTTATCTGAGGAACACCTTGTAAAATTTTTTTTCCACATTGGAGGTTGTCTTGCAGTGCAGAAGCTTTTTAATAAAATGAGATCCCAGTTATTGATTCTTTGTGCTAGTTCTTGTGCTATTGAGGATTTCTTCATAAAGTTTTTTCCTATACCAATGCCTTTGAGAGTTCTACCTAACTTATCTTCCAGCAAGTTTAGTGTTTCTGTTTTAATACTTAGATCTTTAATCCACTTCGATCTTAGTTTAGTGCATAGTGATAGATATGGGTCTGGTCTTAATCTTTGGCACATTGAAGTTTTCCCAACACCATTCATTAAAGAGGCTATCTTTCCTCCAGTGAGGGTGGTTGGCTCCTTTGTCAAAGATGAGGTATCTGAGTGTGTCTGCAGTTGTTTCTGCATCTTCTAATCTATTCCACTGATCCTCGGGTCTGTTTCTTTGCCAGTACTATGATGTTTTTATCACAATAGCTTTGTAGTATAGTTTCACACTGGGGATTGTGATGCCCACTGCCATGTCTCTGTTGCCTAGAATTGCTTTTGCTGTTCTAGGTCTCTTGTTCCAAATGAATTTTTGAATTGTTTTCTCTATTTCTTGGAAATACATTGTTGGAATTTCAGTCGGCATTGCATTAAATCTATATAGCAGTTTTGGAAGTATGGCCATTTTCACTATGTTGGTTCTTCCTACCCAGGAACAGGATATCTTTCCATTTTCTTTTATCCTCTTTGATCTCTTTTTTTCAGAGTGCTATAATTTTCAATGTAGAGGTCTTTTGTTTCCTTTGTTAGATTGATTCCTAGATATTTCATTTTTTTGGATGCTATTGTAAAAGGAATTATTTCCCTAATTTCTCTCTCAGCGAGTCTGTTATTTGTGTACAAGAAGGCTATGATTGTTTGTTTGTTTTTTTTCTTTTTTTTTTGGTACCAGGGATTGAACTCGGATCCTTTTGCTTGCGAGGCAGATGCCGGAACCACTGAGCTAAATCCCCAGCCCTGTGATTTTTGAGTGTTAACCCTGTATCCAGCTACTCTACTGAATCTGTCAATTAAGTCTAGAAGTCGTTTGACAGAGTTTTTCGGGTCTTCTATGTGAAGTATCATATCATCAGCAAATAATGACAGTTTAACTTCTTCCTTTCTTATCTTTATTCCTTTTGTTTCTTTCTCTTGTCTAATTGCTGTGGCTAATGTTTAGAGAACTATATTGAACAGGAGTGGTGATAGTAGGCATCCTTGTCTTGTTCCAGATTTTAGCGTGTAAGTTTTCAGTTTTTGACCATTTAGTATGATGTTGGCTGTTGGTTTTTCATAGATAGCCTTAATCAGGTTGAAATAAAGACCTTCTATTCCAATTTTCTGTAGGGTTTTTATCGTGAATGGGTGCTGGATTTTGTCGAATGCTTTTTTTGTGTCTATTGAGATAATCATATGGTTTTTGTCCTTGGCTCTGTTAATATAGTGTATTACATTTATTGATTTACGTATGTTGAACCATCCTTGCTTTCTTGGGATAAATCCGACTTGGTCAGGGTGTATGATCTTCTTGATGACCCTCTGTATTCTGTTTGCCAGTATCTTGTTGAGGATTTTTGCATCTATGTTCATTAGGGAGATTGGCCTGTAGTTCTCTTTTTGGGTTGGGTCTTTCCCTAGTTTTGGAATCAAAGTAACACTTGCTTCCAGGAATGAATTTGGAAGTATTGCTTTCCTTTCAATTTCCTTGATGAGTTTAAAGAGTAATGGCAATAGTTCTTCTTTAAATGTCTTGTAGAATTCAGCAGTGAAGCCATCAGGACCTGGGCTTTTCTTTGTTGGTAAATTTTTAATTACGTTTTCAATTTCACTAATTATAATTGGGGTGTTTAGAATTTCGATATCTTCTTCATTTAACTTTGGCAGTTCGTGTGTATCTAGGAATCTGTCCATTTCTTCTGTGTTTTCCATTTTATTGGAGTACAGGTTCTTGAAGTAGGTATTGATGATCCTCTGGATTTCTGTTGGATCTGTTGTGACTTCACCTTTTTCATTCTTAATTGCATGGATTTGAGCCTTTTCTTTCTTTTTTTGATAAGTTTGGCTAAAGGTTTATCAATTTTATTTATTCTTTCGAGAAACCAACTCTTTGATTCATTGATTTTTTTGTATCGTTCTCTTAGTGTTCATTGCATTGATTTCTGCTTTGATCTTTATAATTTCCTCTCTTGTATGAGCTTTGGGTCTGTCATGCTTTTCTTTTTCTAGGAGCTTGAGGTTCAGCATTAGGTTGTTTATTTCAGCTCTCTTTCTTTTCCTGATATGGGCATTCACTGCTATGAATTTCCCTCATAGAAGTGCTTTCATTGTGTCCCATAGATTCCTATATTTTGTACTGGCATTATCATTTACGTGTAGAAACTGTCCAGTTTCTTCTTTAATTTCCTCTGTGACCCATTGGTTGTTCAGGAGAGTGTTATTCAACATCCATGTGTTTGGGGGGGGGTTGCAGTTTCTTATGCTATTGATTTCCAATTTTATTGCACTATGGTCTGATAATATACAGGTGGTAACTTCAATTCTTTTACATTTGCTTAAACATGTCCTATGGGCTAGCATGTGATCTATTCTGGAGAATGACCCATGTGCAGCTGAAAAGAATGTATATTCTGATTTTGTGGGGTGGAATACTCTGTAAACATCTATTAAGTCCATTTGTTCAATAGTTTTGTTCAGTTCTAGAATTTCATTGTTGATTTTTTTTTTGTCTAGATGATCTGTCTGTGATAATGGGGTATTGAGGTCCCCCACTACTATTGTATTAGTGCTTATTTGTTTTTTCATGTCCATTAATATTTGTTTTATATAGTTGGGGGCATTCATATTTGGTGCATATATATTTATGATTTTCATCTCTTCTTCTTGGATTGTTCCCTTCCAGTGACCATCTTTGTCTCTCAATTAGTTTTGGTTTGAAATCTACTTTGTCTGCAAATAAGATTGCTACCCCTGCTTTTTTCCAGGATCCTGTCATGTGGAGAACTGTTTTCCATCCTTTTACTTTTAGTCTGTGAATTTCCTTTTGAGTTAGGTGTGTTTCTTGTATACAGCATATTGCTGGATTTTGCCTCTTAATCCATTCTGCCAGTCTGTTTCTTTTGATTGGTGAATTGAGGCCATTAACATTGATGGTTATAATTTTTTTTGATGGTTATAATTGATAGGTACTGACTCATCCTTGTCATGATGTTTTACTGTTGTTGGCTCTTTTATTTTTTTATTTTTCCCCCTTCCCCTTTAGTTTCTTGCCTTGCCTGATGGCTTCCCTCTATTGGGCCTCATGGAGTTCTTCACAACTTTTTCAAACTGTGCTTTTTTCCCCTCTCTTAAAAAGAATTCAGTGTTTAACAGATTACATTTTCACGTGTGGATGAGCTTTTTAAAAAATGACCAGTATCACCTTTAAATAACATTAAACCAACATACATTAAATGCAAGGCAACCTGCTTTATATTACTGAGTCTATTTGATTTATATCCAATTTGATAAATACTGTCTAATGTTTCCTGGTGTAACAGATATATACATGAGTTAATTATAAGATACTGTGAAGTCTGTAGTTGTCTTATTTGTTGTCTTTGACTTTATAGATGGTATTGTTATTGGGTTATGCATTTTAGTAATTCTTTTTGCTTAAGCATTTTGTTTAAAATGATTCCAGAAAATTATATTTCTATAAAAGATTTTTAGATTTTTAGTCCTTTATCCAGAATTCATATTGAATTACCTTTTGCAGTAACTGTAACTTCCTTCTACATATTACTGTGTTTAGCTGCGATTACAATTTTGAGCTGAACTTGAGAGAAATAACTCTGTATTTTTCCCATTCTTCTGTATTTTGGAACATTCTTTCAGAGCTATTTGCATGCTTACTTCACTTCATCTGTGTCTGTTTCAAGTGGCATCCCCAACTGACATTCTTTTTATCTTAGCACTTGTTACCTTTACAGGGAGCACAAGTGCTGAAACATAAATACTTATTTAATTGTTATTTTGAGGAATTTTAGATTATTAATTATAAATAAAGGAGTAGGATAATGTAGATAATGTAGATAATGTAGATAATGTAGATAGTAGATAATGTTTGGCATAAGAAATTTGGAATTCAGAAGGAAAAGGAGAGTGATGAATTATAGTTTCCTTTGCTCTCCCATACTTCGTATCGTTTGCTTTTAAATCCTGTGAGCTCTTCCTTCCAACTATATCAAGAATATAACCACTGTCTGACATCCTCATCATTGTCATCATGGTCATCTCTTGCTTGGGCAATTTCAGAGTCATCCTAACTAGTGGCTCTGCTTGTGTGCTTGACTCTTTTGGGCATATTAATATACTGTCCAGTAAGATTGTCTTTTAGACTCAAAGATGAGTTCCTTGGCATTCCTTCTAATCACTATAAAATCTAAATAGCTTAGCTTTTATTATCTGTAAGATCACTCTTTCACCTTATTTCCTCTGTGAACTTGGTTCTGGCCATGTAGACCTCCTTCCTGGTCCTGAAACACTCAAACACTCTATGAATGCTCTTACCTTGGGCTTGTACATTTGCTTTTGCCTTACTTGTGTACTTTCTACAGATACTTGTGTGTTCACTTCTACCCTTCATTCACAACTTTGTCTCTCTTACCACCTTATATTAAACAGCAATCCCCTTTTTGGTCATTCTCTCAACCTTAATATTTGCCACTTCCAATATATGAATTTTTATTGATGGCCTAGCTCCCCCTGTAATGTAAGCTTCACAAGAGCAGAAACATTTTCTGTTTTCTTTACTACCACATCCTAGTATCTTGAAGAGTATGCAACTCTTAGTAGGCACTATAGAGATTTTACTTTTTGGCCCAAAACACTTATTTGTGGACAAGTTGAATGAGTGAAAGATATATAGAAGAAAAATCATATTTTTAACAGTACTGATAAAGAAAAGATGAAAATATGTTACCATGTAATGGGTTAGGTTTTAAAATGATCCTTTATAAACTACTTGGGGGAGTCTTAGGAAACCCTTTTCCACAGAAATGATGTAATAAATACTTCCGTTACGCTACATAGAGCTTTCAGTTTTGGTTTATGTTTTTTCAGAGAGGTTTCTCATTATGTGGCATTTACCACAGCCCTATTTTTAGTGGCGAACTTCCGAAGATAGCACTAGTAGCTTTTTTTAACCCCTCCTGCTCTTGGAGTGCAGTACAAGTAAGATAAATAGGCTAATTTAAGTAATGTGCATGTAGTGTGTAGAGATTTAGGACACCACAGATGAAGTGAGGAGTCAGGATTAGTAGAGTAACATATTACAAGTGCACTGTCTAAACAACCGCCCCCCCCCCCCCCAAAAGAAGACAAATGCAGCTTTCTTGGGATGTCACTGTTTTGAGACATAGTCACCCTCTGTTGCCCAGGCTGGGCTTGAACTCCTGGGCTATAGCAATTCTCTCATCTCAGCCTCACTAGTAGCTGGGACTACATGTAAGTGCCACTACACCTGGTTTCTTGGTATATCTTGAAGGGATTTTTTAGTTTGGAATTAGGAAAAAATGGACAAACAAGCTACATGCTCAGATATATTTCTGTTACTGGACTAACAATTATTTTAATATTTTTTTCTGAAACATCTTGTATTAAGTTGTGTGAGACGGATACTGGGGAAGTGTAGCACTGATCACATTATATTAGTCAGATTATCACCTCTGTGACAAATACTTGAGATAAAAAACTTAAAAGAGAGAAGGATTAGTTTGGCTCAGTGTTTCCAAGGCTTTAGTCCATGGTAAGTTGACTTGAAGGGAGAAAAATGTCATGAGGGAAGGGCATGGCAGAGGAAGTTTGCTCACCTCATAGCATCCAGAAAGCAGAGAGAGGAGAGAGCCAGAGAAAGAAGAAGGGGCCAGAGATAAGAATATAGTGTTCCAGATTATGCTCCCTGTGACCTGCTTCCTTCCTTAGCCCCCACCTCCTAACAGCACATTCAGCTAATGCCCTGATGATAGTGGTGCTCCCATGAACGAAAACCCCACCTCTGAACTCACGAGCCTTTGGGGGTATTGTTGTCCCAAACCAGAATACATGTCTATGACTGCTTGAGTTATGCTCTGTACTAGGTGCTGTGTTGACCAGATCTTAAATCCTCACAACCATCCCAGGAAGTAGAAATGACTTTTCCTATTAACGATGTTCCTGATCATAATGCTTGGTGAAGGCTTGATTTGAACACAAGTCCTTTTGGCCTTAATATATATGTTGCTTTAATTGCCTTACCAGGCTTTTCTGATATATGTACTTGCAGAAAGAAAATGTTTGAGTCGTTGGCTTGACTGTCATATAGAAAGAGTGCAATAAATGAGACAATAGGACTAGAAATAAAGTATGAGAAGATGTCCCCATAAGCTGCAGCATTCGGACAACTATGCAACACAGTTGGAAACAGGCACTCTGGACAAGTTTACATACTGAAGGAAAAGTGGGGAGGAGCTCATAAAAATTGAGAAAGAAAACAGAATTGCTAGGTTTTTAAACACTAAAGATTGTGTGTATGAAGAGTGTGTATGAAGAGTCAGAGGAAACCAACAGTATGTCTGTTGTATGAGGAAACCAACAGTATGTCTGGGTGGGAACTGGAAGGAGCAAAGTTTATATTTCATTTAGTGAGAAAGTGAAACAAGTTAAGATTTATTACTGAGAATGAATGAAAAGTTGAGTAGTAAGTGTGACATGTGCAAGAAAAAAATAGACTAAAAGCCCTTGGGACCATAATATGGCCATCATTTTGAAAATGTAATGCCTTCAGATTCGAAACTTAAATCCCTCAGGGATAGCTGAGAAATTTTTATGTAAATTGCCTGTTTAGAAAGATAATGGATATAGAAGATTGTAACTGTTGTGTTTAGTGGGTTATTTTAGTCTTCTGCATGAGACCACTGCTTTCCAGGCATTATTTGTCACCAGGGAGAGCTTGTTAAACATACAGATTCATTGTGCTCACAGTGAGACTTAGGAATCTGTTTTTTTAACAAACATGGCAGGAATGCTTCTGAAAGAGGATGATTGAAGTTACATTGTAGTAAACACTGAGCTGAACAATCTGTTTTCTTAAAGCTGTTAGCCATGGCACTGATCTAGGATAAAGAATGAGTATGTTTTTCCAATTTTGAAAGACTCATTCCTGACTCCTGTTTAGATAGGTGCAAAAGAATATGAGGTTACAAAAGAGATCAAGTAGCACTCTAACCATAAATACGTTTGCCACCCAAAAATCTTTTTTAAAAAAGTAGATTTTCTGCTGCATAGCAGAAAAGAGTCTTAAATATAGAAGATGAATGTTACTTATAGATTTGCTCACAAAGTGGGTATGAATAACTTAGTTTGTATGGAATCTGATATTTGAAATAAGATGATCCTCAGTCTTATCCATAGATAAACATTGGAAGACATACTTTCCAATTCTCTTTATACTTCTAATGCTCTATATCTGTTCAGATGTAGCTCACTGAAACATGAAATGTTTTTATATGATAAATAAGACTTTAAAGTTTATTAATGCTGCTGAGAAACACAGCATAGTAGGTTTTTAGGAATGACATAATCGTTTGTTCACTCTCTAGAATTTGTGTATTATTTATATCCCACTAGTAGGATGCAAGCTCCTGAAGGAGTGTGGCCTTCCTTCCACAGCTGTGCCACAGTGCTCATGGTGGCCTTGGCATGTGAACATGTGTACCTAGAGGAGTAGCTTTTCAGAATATGCAGTTAGCACTACACACCAAACTTCCTCATGTGTAATCGAATCCCCTTTTATTCTTAAGTAATAATGCTTTGCAGTTACCCTTAAGAGAGCTTTTGGAAACCTTAGTAAATTCTTTGATGTTTAGAGCATGTAAAATATAGAAAAGATTTAGAAAATAATAATTAGTAACCAAATGTCATATTCTTGCTTTGTTTTTCCTGTCCATTCAGCTACTATTCATTGAGCACTTACTACATTCCAGGCTCTGTGCCCAATGCTAATTTTTAAAATGTTGAAATTAAGAACTCATAGTGTGAATCTTTTCTAGGAATGTAGTATAGTTGCAGTAATTTAATATGTCCTTAAGTGAAATAATTTTCTTGCTGTTCTAGTTATTTTTTCTTTTTTAACTTTTCTTCTTGTAACCTCAGTAGTGCCTGTTCAAAAGTAAAACAAACCATATACAATAATGTGATGCCTGCAAATTCCAACCTGCGATGGGATCCAGACTTCATGATGGATTTTATTGAGAATCCCTCAGCCCGAAGCATCAACTACTCAATGCTGGGCAAAATCCTTAGTGACAATGCTGCCAATCGCTACAGCTTTGTCTGCAATACCCTCATGAATGTATGTATGGGCCATCAGGATGCTGGAAGGTAAGATGGCTTATAAGGGCCGTTGCCTTGATAACCCTGTGAAATTAATGTCTTTAGTAATTGTCTGAGCTCACATTTGGCTATCATTACCCCCGACCCCCATTTTCTTTTATTCCTGAGTTTACCTTCTGCTTTTCATAACCTGAGACAGTGCTTTCTGGCTTACTGTTTTGGCATAGGACATTTTAGATATGGACTATAAGTAATAGAATCTATTTTCAGAAACATGTAATAAAAATACAATTTACAAGATGCTTATATTTTGAAAAACCATATTTGGACCTACTTACACTAAATAGTCTCTTTAATTTTTGAAGCCTTTAAAATGTAAATTTACAGATCATATTTGTTCATGGAACTGAAAATAGGCTAATTCACATATGTACTGATTATTGTTAACAGCATTAGTTATTAGAAAATATTTGAAACCATTTATTTTTGTTTTGCCTAAGGTTCTATGTAGGTTACTTGACAAGGGAGTACTGTGTCCTTAGATCTAAGAAAATGAACGATTTGTTCTATGATAGTGAAATATATATTCAATACATATATCTCTGATGACCATTTCTCTTTTGTACAAGATTACTGTCTTTTCTCTTTCTTTTCTAGGATTAACGACATAGCCAATTTCTCCTCTGAGCTGACTGCTTGCTGTACAGTTCTTAGTTCAGAGTGGCTGGGGGTGCTGAAGGCTCTTTGTTGTTCTTCAAATCACGTGTGGGGGTTTAATGATGTACTTTGCACTGTAGATGTAAGTTTTCTTTTTCATTTAAAACTGCAATTAAGAATTTAGCTAGTAGGTAATCTTTTTTTAAATTTTCTGATTGACTCAACTGCAATATTGTAAAATACTCTTTGTCTAAAAGAAGTAAACCACAATATAGTTGCTGAGAATTTAATAAATGAAAAAAAAATCAAAATAGATGGATTAATCTGTAGCAGTGGTACTAAGAGTTTCCTTGTTTCATTTTTCTGAGGCTTTTAAAAAAATGTATGGATGATCTCTTCAGGTCTTTGTTTTAACCACATGGGTTGGATTCTTCATTGCAAAGGAGATAACTGTTGTACAATTTGAAGAGAACCAGTGTATATTCTATCGAATATGGATTTTTTGTGTGTGTGTTATGTAAGAAAGCTCAAGAGTAGACTTACACAGTTTGCAATCTTAGTGGTTGTGTTTGGACAGTGATGAAGAGTTATAGTATCTTACCCCCTATATAGCTCTGATTTCCTCAAATAGCAGGTTACATCCATGATGTGTGAATTTCTTTAAAAAGAAGTCTTGATTTTTTAAAAAATCTTTTTTTTCTCCCTATTATCACTTCTTGGAGTAATCTGTTTCCCATACTATTTTATTTTATAATAAAGAGTGATACATTTTTAAAGTTGTTTCTCAATTTATGATTTATTCCCTAGTTTCCCCTTCTTGGGACTGGGTGGACAGTCTTATCTTCTTATCTCCATTTTGTGGGTAAAGATTTTATACACATCAAATTCATTTGTGGTGACATTTTTTTTTCCAGACAGAAAAGACCCAAGTTTTTATCTTTTAGTTCCTTATCTCTTGGTTGCTCTTCTGCCTTAATTCCTCATCTGTTAACATCTGTTAACACAGAATTCATAATAGTGTGAGCCCTATGCTGTTGTTGTGTTAGATGAGGTGATTTTTGTAAATTGTAAATTGCTAGCCATAGTCTCTGGCAGTCAGAATGAGGGCTACTATGACAGTAGTCATTTCTTACTGTTTTCTGCCAATGTCTTGTGAGAGCTATAAAGGTAGAGATTTCCCTACCTTTCCCTGTGACTGAATTATTTACCTTCTTCTGTTTGTTCTCTTTTTAAATTTAGGAGTCAATTGTAAACTTTCAGAGTTGTTTGTAAAACTGATTTAATCACATTAAAGAATTCCAGCCAGTTTTTTGCAAAATGGAACTTGATAATATTAATAGGCCTTGTTTTTCCACTAGAGGGACTGTCCTTGTTTATTCTGCTTTCTAGCGGTCTTACCATTAAATGACATATCATATTGCATTCTGCCAAAAGTACTAATTATACTTTTAGTGATTTTTTTTATTTTGCTTTTTTGTTGTAGAGCTTTTCAATTGCATGTGCAAAAGTTAAAGCCAAGTATCTTCTTACACCATTTGGATGTGGGTAAACCTCAAGCTTTGATTTAGAAAGTAGCAATGGGCCTTCATGTTAATCATGAGACATTATCATTTCTGTCTGCTGGTTAACGTTGGGATTTGAGGTCTTATCGGTATTGCCTACATTCTCTTAGGTATTGATCTTTGATAATACTTAAAAGGGTGTTAGGTATTAAAACCTGTCAATATTTTTCTTGAAGGTGAGTGACCTTTCATTCCATGATTCATTAGCTACTTTCATTGCTATTCTGATAGCACGACAGTGTTTCTCCCTGGAGGACGTCGTGCAGCACGTCGCACTTCCCTCTCTCCTAGCGGCAGGTAAGGATGCATCCAGGAGCTGTGTTTATTAGATTTTTGTCTCGTAATAAACACAGGGAAAGTAAAATTTAAGGTGTATATATGTTGTAGAGTGGTGTGGTGTCAGATGGAGATGACAGAATTTTAATAGCTGTTCTGCGTGGTCACAGAGATCCCTACTAAATAGGAAACTGCTCTTACATTATCTGTTTTAGGGAAGCACTTAGGTTTCTCAGAAAAGTATAGCCAGTGCTTATTTTCTTACTGTAAGGAGAACGTGGTTAAATTATTCCTGAAAATTTATCTTAATTGAAAACCCGAAGGACTTGTTTTTGACTCTGTTAACAAACTTGCTTCTTTATCCTCCCTTCCCAGCTTGTGGAGATGCAGACGCAGAGCCGGGGGCAAGAATGACATGCAGACTCCTGCTTCATCTCTTCCGAGCTCCGCAGGCCTGCTTCTTACCTCAAGCAGGTGGTGAGCCAACAGCCAAAAAATTTCTGATTACATTTTCTTATAGAGGTATAGGTTCTAAAATAACAAGTGGGCTGTCCATTTTGTAATTTCCTTCCTGATTTTTGTGGGCTTAATCTGGGGGTGATGAATGAGTGAGATAATGCTAACAAGAGTCAGCACCTTTCACTTATATAATATCAGAATATATTGAGAAACTTAGGACTTCACAGACAATAAAAATACCTTGGCTCTTAGGCCATGCCATGTTGGTGGGCAGCATAATCCTCTAACACATTATGTGTGTTGATTCTGAACCACACCATCCTAGCTTAGGGCAGTGGTGATTCATTTATTCTTTTTCTCAGGAAAAGGGGGTAAGAATTGTAGAGGTGTAAGTGAAGTCTGTTCCTGAGGATCATTTCCATATAGATATGTCTATGTCTGGGTGGGAATCTTGCTAATCTTTTTGCTACATCTCTCTACAAGCAAAAACATTGTTTTAATAATTAAAAAGAAAAGGTTAAGTAAGAATACTGGCAGTGTTAGTGAATCCATGGAACATCAATTAAAGCAAGATAATGGCAATTAAGTGCCCACAATCTAACAATGAAAGACCTCGCTGACTGTAAATGATTACAAAAGATTGTTAATGATGGTGATGAGACTATTAAAGGTTTGTTGTTGTTTTCATAGGCAAACCTTTCCCTGGAATAAGATCATCTTGTGATAGACACCTCTTAGCCGCTGCTCACAACAGCATTGAAGTGGGAGCTGTTTTTGCTGTCTTAAAAGCAATTATGATGCTTGGTAAGACTATCCTGGCCCTTAGTTTCTTGATTAATCACCAGAAATGAAGGCAAAATAATTTGTATTCAAGTTAAAATCTAATTAGTATTATTGGAAACATGGTTTGTTTTGTTTGTTCTGGAAAAATTAATTGACTTTCCCCAAGTCCGGATATAATGGAACTCTCTTGAATTTTGTCCCTTACTTAGAGTGACTCTGGGGGAACTTAAATACAAATACTATTTTTTGTTTTGTTTTATTGCAGGATACCTTATTCTGACCTTTATTGTTAGCAGAAATCACACATTATGAGGGACTGGGTTGACTTGGTGATTTTAACTAAAGGTTTAAACTTCACCCAGTTTGTATTCCAGGTGCAGAACATCAGAAAACCTGAATTTTTTATTCATACTGTTTCTGCTTCTGTTATGACCCTCATCAAGTTTTAAGTCTTATGCTCTACTTTTTTTGAGTCAGATGATCATTTCAATCATATTTGTTTTATTGATAACTAAAAATTAGGTATCAGTAATTTTTAAAATTTAATTCCTTTTTCTTTTTTTGGCACTGGGGCTCGAATTCCAGACTTTGCGCTTTTTAATTCCTATTATTAAAAAATTGACCTTTATACCCTTATTTGTATGTATTCTCCTGGAGTAACAGTACTACCACATGTACTGTGTAGTACCCTGAAACATTTTTGTAAATTTATACAGGATTTGAATGATTAGCAAATCTTGAATTCATAAATGCCTAACTCCAATTTTGAGTACCTGCTTTTGGTGTTGATTAAACTGTAGTTCTCTCTTATTTCTCCAGCTGAGTTCCCTTTGATTAAAACAGAATGGTTGAGTGGCTAGGAATTGCTGTAGATTACTCTTAAAGAACGTGAGTGATGGTCAGGTGTGGTGGTACACGTCTGTAATGTTAGCACTCTGGAAGGCTGAGGCAGGAGGATCACAAGTTCAACCCCAGCTTTGGCTACACAGCAAGTTAGCTAGGTTCTGTCTTGAAATTTAAAAAGAAAGAAAGAAAGAAAAGGAAAGAAACAGGAAGAAAAGCCACGAGTGAAGCTATGACCCTGTCCTGACTGAGAAATGTTATTTAGTGATAACAAGGGAGAAGGGGAGAGGTTTTTTTTCTTTTTAATAGAACAGCCTATTAAAAGTTCACAGAAAAACAGTATATTCTTTTGAAATGTGCACAAGTTTTTTAGCAAAAAGGAAAGGGTAGAGTTACTTTGAGAGGCCACAGCTTTTCCTCTGAGTCCTAGGAATTTGTAATATTGCAGCCCACATTGAATGCTCATTTTAGTGAGTAAAATTTCTCCTTGCTAATAACATTTGAAGGGAAGGATGGCTAGTCAGCTCTGCAGAATGAAAATGTACAGACCCATCTAGGCCAGAATTGACTCTTTTCCTGTGGTATTTCTAGGGCTTATCAGAGAAACTAGCAAATAGATTTTCAGTAAACTAATGTTGGAAGTATGAATACATAAATGACAGATGTTTTAATGGCAGAAACCATAATCAGTGCCATCTAGACACCTGGCCCCTTGATTTTTAGGACTGGTCTTACTCCAATTAAAATTTGCCTACTTCTTTAAATATTCAGGTAATATGAAGGCTTCTCCAAGTCTAAGTCAGAATCAGGCTGGTTAAATGTCAGGAGAGCCCTGAATCACATTCACACTAAACACTCAGTTTGTGCTGTTATCTGTGCAGTAGCAGAAGGTTCTGGCACAGCCTTTCAAACCTTCTCTCATTGTATCGTCTAAGTAAATGAGTATATCCTGGTCTGGGACTGACACAGGTGTTTGCTTCTTTGTTTTTGTTTTACAGAGGTTTTAGTTTACTCTTTACTCATCAATGTCCTCCCAATATCTTTCCAATTTCTATTTACCAGAATATATTTTGAGATAGGAAGGTGGAATCGGTATATTGAATTTGATTCATAAATTCCATAATAGTTTAATTTGAAATATAATGATAGTTGTTTTTGTCACCTAAGGGTGGAGAACACATACTAAATTTTGGTGTTTGGTGTTCATTCCTTCAGCTCCTAAAAGAAACCTCTGTAGAATTACATAAATTCCTGTAGGTAAAGTTAGTAGTTTTTGTATTCAAATTTTGTGAAATGTATGACAGCATATTAATAGATTAAAATGTGTTGTTTATGTCACCTCTTAAGATATTTAAATAAATATTCAGTTGTTTGTTTGTTTTTTTTTTTCAGCAGAGTCAAAATCTTTTCTTGGTCGAGAAAGGCATTTTGCACTTTAAAAGGCTTTTTGCACTGATTTGGGCTTAGTTTTGCTCACTTATTGAAGGCCATGAAGGCCTTGCCGAAGTTCATTTTTTCATTTCAGGAAATTTTCTTATAAAGGCTTATTTTGATCCTGTTGGTAAGCAGTCAAAAGTCTGAAGACTCTGCTATTGTTTGGCAACCCTTGCTACCTAATTATATGACTCTTACTTTTAAAATATGACAGGTTCTTTTTGTCGTTATTTTTTATCACTAGAGATTTCATCTGGCTATTCAAATGTATTCTGTTCAGTTTTTTTCTCCCAGAACTTTGTTATGAGGATAACACTTTCCTCACTTTCATTTCACTGAATAAATTAGAGATTGATCCAGCAAGGTTTTCTAATTGGATGTTACAAAGAGGAAGGTGAAGACATGGGTTATTCAATGGATGCCCTACTTTTCGGGGCTTCCTTAGTATGCATTGCCCTTTTCCATTCCCAGGGGAATAAATCTCTCTTGTCAAGAAGTTGATAGTAAGGTGAGCTAAGGCAAAACTTTTCTCTTGACCTATGGATAGAAAATAAGTCATTGTAAGAGAAGAAATGGAAAAGGGACATCTAATAGGGTGAGTAACCCATTTTTCCTTATCTATAAGTCAAATGAATTTGAGTATCTTTATGCTTAAATTTTTGGTGAAATCAATGTTCTGTGACTATTGTGATTCTTAATGGCCTTTCGAAGTTTGGTGAGTGTGTCTAATTCTGTAAGCAAAAGAAGGAATGAGTTTTGAACTTGCCTTTTCTCCATGTCTGATAGTTCTCTGGGTTCTTTCATTTATTCTCTTGATCCATTCTCTCATTGCTGAACAATTGGCTATGCGATAATAACACCATTCACATATTTTAAATCCCTGAGAGCTAGGCTCATTTTCTTCTCAAATATTTGGCAATATTTTGAACTTCTGTGATTTTGCTTTTGTGA
Source organism: Heterocephalus glaber (assembly GCF_053883595.1). NCBI lineage: Eukaryota > Metazoa > Chordata > Mammalia > Rodentia > Bathyergidae > Heterocephalus > Heterocephalus glaber. Next base: position 28,257,863 of record NW_028258324.1, read on the forward strand.
TTCTGTCATTTAGGAGATGCCAAAATTGGCAGTAACAATGTCAGCTCTTTAAAGAATGATGACTTTGCCATGAGAAGTTTACGGCGTGATGGGAATGCTGACGATATCTGGACCACCTCTCAAAATGCAAAATCCTGCGGGAAAATCATTTCCATAGAGACTGCCAATTTAAGAGAATATGCTAGATATGTCCTGAGGACTATCTGTCAACAGGTATTCTCCAATTCATTTTGCCTTTTACTTTGAAAATGTAACAACTTCGAAGGGAGTTGCTGACTATTGTAGGAAACTTGTATACAGGTGATCCTTTTTTTCTACTACTTTTATTTTGAAATAATTTCAAATTTCCTAAAATGTTGCAGTAATAATAATAATAAAGAACTAACTACAGTATATTCTTTACAGCTATGCACTGATTTTTACATTTTGCCACATGTGCTTTATAATTCTGTTTGTGTGTGAATGTGAATACATATTTTTTCTGACCCCTTTGAGAGTAGTCGATGGTGTATTTTATACTTCTTTGCTTTTTGAATACTTCAGTCTTCATTTCATGACATAATCAAAATATAGTTACTAAAAATCAGAAAATTTACTATTGGTATAGTAATTTTTTCTCATCTTTAGGCCACATTCCACTTTGGTCATTTGTCCTAGTACTATTCATTTGTCTAAAGTTTCCTGAAGATTAGCTTCAGATTTTGCATCCCTGGCCAAGAGACTACAGAAGTAAAGTTGTGTTCTTCCAGGTACCCACATCTTAAGGCACACGATGTTCATTTGTACTTTATTGGTGATTTAATTTTGATTGAGGTGTCTCCATTTTAGTTTCAAGATTTTTCTGTTCTGTAGTTACTGTTTTACCTCTTGGAATTAATAAGGAATCTTTGGGGAAACACTTTGAGATGATGCAAATTTCCCCATCCCTCATAAGCATCCATTTTTATTCTTATCTAAACCAGTTGTTTCTATCATGTATGCAAAATGGTAACACTCCTCCATTTCCTCCTCTTCTACACAATATCAGGTTTTTTTCCTACTGAAGGAAAACCCTACCCTTTTATTTACTTGTTCATTTATTTTTCATATCCATATGTCCTTAGTTATTTTAATCTGTAAGCTGTTCCAGATTTGTTTCTTACTTTCTGGCCTGTCCTGTACTTGCCCTGGTTTAGGGCTGAAATCAGTCATTCCTCCTAGGAATTCTGGTTCTGTTTAGTAGAGAATGGTGCTTAGAAAGCAAGAACTAATACAATGTGTGCCCATTTTATGAAGTGCCATTGTTTCTGAGTCTTTCAACAAACAGAGCTAGGAACAAACTACATCCAACTGTGTGTGTGTGTGTGTGTGTGTGTGTGTGTGTGTGTGTGTGTCTTTCTGTCTTTACAATTATGAGTTCATACTGACTCCTCCAGTCCCAATCCAACTCTACGAAGTTGTGCTTTACCTTCCCCCATTGCATGTTATTATCTCCTTCTTGCAAAGAACGCTGCTTTCCTATAACATCAATCAGCTTACTTACACATTTGCTTAATTTTACAATGCATCTGAAATACTGTGGCTTCAGAATTGTTACCCATATAACTCAAGGAAAAACAAGTTACTAAGAGGAGTTGAAGATTAGTTTGTGCTTTCTTTTTTCCTATGGGTTTACAATATTGCATTCAAAGGTTATTTGAGCTTTCTTATTTAGTGTAAATATATTCTGTATTTCAAATAGAAGTAGGTTTGTTTTTGTTTAAATTCAGTGTAAATTCTCTTCTCTCCCAATTCTTTGCATAGAATTACATACAAAAGTCACACCACCTACAAAAAAGTATATTCAGAGATGTGTCCTCTCTTCCATATCCCTTGTACTCTGTGCCACTCCCTGCCCCAGCTGATCTGTTTTATTATCTTCTGGCTTATCCTTTCATGTTTTTTAAACAAAAACTTCTTGCTTAAAAAAAAGTGACATGCTTTATATATTTTGTATTTTACTATAGTTTTACTGAGTTGTGTCATGTTTTTACATGTTAAAGGGTTATTCTAACCATGATAAAAATTAGCTGAATACTCATATAGATGCTGAAGAGGACCTGTGCTTTATTTCCCAGTGTGAGTGCACATAGTATCACTGGGGAATTTACAAGATTTTTGATTCCTAGAGCTCCAGCAAGGCTGCCTGGTGTAGGCTCCTTGCAGCTGGTCCCAAGAGGGTGCTGTGTAAGCCCTATGGCAGGATCTTGGGTATCTTGGGCCTAGCCTACCAGTAGCAACAGCCAAAACTGAATGAATGAATGAATGAAGAAGGAAGGAAGGAAAGAATTTAAAGCCTAGGGGGAAAAAAATCTTAAAAACAATATCTTAGTACCTCTACCTGTGTTTGATTTAATTGGTCTAACGTGGGACCTGAATGTGGAGGTCCATAAACTCCTCAGGTGATTTTAATCAACAGTCAGTATTGAGTCTCTGGTGTGGTGGTTAAGAAACAGACTTCAGGGCTGGGGATTTAGCTCAGTGGTTCTGCCGCCTGCCTCACAAGCACAAGGTCCCGAGTTTGATCCCCAGTACCAAAAAAAAAAAAGTAAACAGACTTCGTCTGAAATATATCTGGGTTCAGATTGAGCTCTACTGTTGTTGATTTCTTACCCCATCTACTATAGCACAAAATTTTGCCTTCAAAAAATGAAGAAAAAGTGCTAGGAGATTAAATTAGGAGAAACTTGAGGGCAGTTAGCCATATGGATCTCTAGCCTTAAGCTTTTGTTATACCCTTTGACCCAGTAGTTGCAATTCTTTCAAATTATCATAAGAAAATAATTATACAGCAAGTAAATGCACACAATTATTTATTTATAATAGTAGCATGCATAGTACTATCAAAAAGGATGTTAATTTTAAAAATACTTATACTGTGTTCTGTCTATTCGGTGATATATCAATATCAGTGATATACCATAAAGATTTTGAAGAGCATATATAATATGGAATCATTATATACCATGTTTTAAAAAAACTGATTACAAAACAGAGCCATAAAGAAAGGCCCCATTTTTCAGTTCAAGATATATACCAATTTTTTCGCATATAGATTTTTAAAATTTTTTCTTTAATCAAGGAACACTGTAGTTTTAAGACGTCAAAATGCTACAAATTTGTTTTTAAAATTTTTCCATCTTCTTGTTTCTTGTAATTTTCTAAATTGGAAGACTTATCAACTTTATATCCCTTTTTGCTCTGTGAACTTAGTACATATTACATAGATACATAGAAAGTCAGTGCCTGTCAATCTAACTGCTATATTATTTTTAGGAATGGGTAGGAGAACATTGCTTAAAGGAACCTGAAAGATTATGTACAGACAAAGAGCTTATACTGGACCCTGTGCTTTCCAATATGCAAGCGCAGAAATTGTTGCAGCTTATCTGTTATCCTCATGGCATTAAAGAGTGTACTGACGGAGACAACTTGCAAAGACAGCACATTAAGCGCATTCTTCAGGTAAGCGGTGCACCCCAAGTGTTGTGTTTCTGTCATCTGACACATTCTCTGTAATGTTAGAAGCTATTTCCTCCCTCTCTTTTTCTGTCTCCCTCCCCTTCCCCACTTTCTCCCTCTCCCTCCCCTCCCCTCCCCCCTCCCCCTTTCTCTTTCTCTAACTAATTCTTGACTTCAATTAATTCTGAGTTTTGTTCCCCCAATTTTTTTGCTGTGGAGTTGTCAAGGTTTATTGCTAGGTAGATATAAATGCCGCTAATTTCATATATTTATCAAACAAATGTTAATATTGTAAGCAGCACTGTATTTACATGAGAAATAGTTTGAGGAGGAACAATCTTAATGTATTATCCAGGAAATACTAAAATTATCTTGGGGTAGGATTGGTTAGCTAAATGGGTTTTGATAGGTAAAATGATTGTTTTATTTCTAATTCTTAGCTGAGTCAGTTAGTTTGATGTTATTCTTCTGTGTGTGTCTATGCTGAATATATGTAACAGGATCACAAACCTTTAATTCATGTAAATTCTTTGTGTGTCATTCTTTTCTTTCTTGAGAGATGAAATACTACAAGCATTTGTTATATGTTAAAATTGAGTAGTCCTAAGGTTTTAATTCTTTCTCTTTAAACCAGAATCTTGAGCAGTGGACATTGAGACAGTCCTGGCTTGAGCTTCAGTTAATGATCAAACAGTGCTTAAAGGACCCAGTGAGTATATATTGAACACATATATGTGAATGAAATCTTACGAAACACAAAAACACATTGATATTTGAGGATAAAGGAATACATATGTGCTAGCTTTCTTACATCTAACTCTAGGGCTCTGGTTCTGTGACTGAAATGAACAACTTACTGGACAATATTGCTAAGGCAACAATAGAGGTATTCCAGCAGTCTGCAGACCTAAATAATAACTCTTCTAATTCTGGCATGAGTCTCTTCAACCCAAATGGTATTGGAAGTGCTGATACAAGTAGCACAAGACAGAATGGAATAAAGACATTTCTAAGGTATTTTTGTGTAGTTTTATTGGGCTATCATTAATTTTTCACATGTAATAGTAAATTTTATTTGTATAATAGTTTTTTTTTAAGCTAAAGGAAATGTGAAAAAATAAATACTTGTAAGTGACAGTAACTATTATTTAATAAGTAAAAGAGTGAAGCTGGGTGGATGATATTCTTAGCATTTTAAATATTTGGTTAAGTAGGCTTTGACACCTTGGAACTACTGATGAACTCAGGTTTGATTTATGTCTTCAGTGTCCCTTAGGATACTGATGTTCCATGGTAAACATTCTATAGAAAACGCTTTTTCTGTCATCTGGATTAGCTGGCAGGTTTGGACAAATATTTATTTGTTTAGAATTTAGAACCAGTAGGCATATGAAATTGTGAAATCCTTTAATCATGAAAGGCAGATTGATTTGTATTTCACCATTTTCGTACAAAATATAACTAGTGTGTTTTAAAACTTAAAATCATTAGTTATTATTACACTTAACCATAACATTTTGTTGTAACCACGACAGAAAAGTATATTGTTTGTTGGACAAAACAATGACTGGTTCTTACTAATCAGAAACCAGAATCATAGAAAAGTACTAGAAAGTAGATTTAATTACAGTATCCTCCCAGAACTGCACCTTTTATTGTTCTCCTAAAAATAAGTGGAAGGTATAAGCAAGTGTCTGGTCTTTAGCAAGAGGAAAGATGGTACAGAAATGAAAGAGAAATTTTAGAATAGCCTGTGCCTGGCACATCAAAGTTTTGGGAATTTCTGCTGCAACTGGGAGAGCAGACACTCAGGCTGCTTCCTCGGGTATAACACCTGTTTCTGATTTTAGTTCCTCTGAACGCAGGGGCGTGTGGTTGGTGGCCCCCCTCATCGCCAGGCTGCCAACCTCTGTGCAGGGACGAGTGCTGAAAGCTGCTGGGGAAGAGCTGGAGAAGGGACAGCACTTAGGCTCGTCTTCAAAAAAGGAGCGAGACAGACAGAAACAGAAGAGGTACGGCTGGAAGATTTGTCTCTTTATGTGAAAGTTTGAAAAACACCCAAGGTAGTCTTGTGTCCTGCAAATATATGGTCATTACATTCAGAGGCCACTAATATTTATTTTTAAATAGAATGGGAAATACTCTGTTAGTCAAGGCTCTGTTCCTAAAAAGTTCCAGGTAATAATAGTGCACTACTTTTCAATTCTGTCTGTGCATCCAAATCACCACTGTACTTTTGAAAATACTTTTGAGCACCACTTTAGATCAGGCAAGTTAGATTGGCCTAGCCATCTGCCTTTTATATTTCATTTTAAATTATTTCTCATTTTCTGAATTAGGTGCTGATGTTACCATACATACAGTTACTTTTAATTCTGGCATGCTAGATCCTGAAATTGTTACTAAGTTTAACATTTAGGTCTCTTGTTCCTGACTAGATATTAAAATCTCTTAAGCCACCAAAGCTAATGTTTATTAATAATTAATGCCTAAGAAAAGGTTTACAACAATTACTTTTAAAAACTGGTCATATTATTGAGGAAGAATAGAACTTCACATTGTGAATTTGGCATCACAGGAGTAAAGGAAAAGGTAGTAATTTCTTCCATTTTATAAAAATACCAGACATTTTTCTTACTCCCTAGTCAATAATACTGTCATATCTTCCCTTTATTGACATCTTATGAAGTGCTATTTCCTATATAAACTCATTGTACACATGGGCTTTAAGGTTTTCTCTGCAATCTATATGGCACATGCTCTCATTAGCTGCTTTTTACAGTGGAGAAGCTGAGGCACAGTACAAGGTTACTTAAGTCGTTCTAGGTTGCACAGCAGAGGAGAGGAAGTGTGTTTAAGCCCAACCAGGCTGGCTTCTGAGACTGTGCTAACTACTGTGCATTTTGAGGAGACCTAGTGATGTATTCATTTTATCTGTCATCTAATATTTCACCATCTTTGCCAGTATTAATTAGCCAACTAGGACATATAGATCTAATTTTCAAAGTGTGTTTTCTGCCTGATTTTTCTGGAGTACAGATGGTCTTATAGAGGTGGAAGTTAATTCTTATAGAGGTGGAAGTTAATTCTTAAGTCAGTGACTCTCAATCCTGTTCATATAGGATGGAGCTGATTGAAATATTCTGACAGATTTCATTTTAAGAAATTTTTATTTATAGCCTATAGTTTGTCACTTGTTCTTTAATTAAGAATACTTTATTAAAATGCCAATTTAAACCAGAATTTTTGCAAAATGTCTCGAAGCCCTTTTACCAGTAGAGGCCATGGACTGTGGTGGAAATGGGCACTAGAGGTCACTAGCAGCAACTCAGGTGGCCTTGCTGCTAATCCTAATTTTATCAATACCCTCTTGTTTGATCTCAAAAACTATGCTGAAAAACAAAGAAAATCTCAAAAATAATCACAGAACACATAGAGGCCTATTTCCTAGACTTTAAGAGTTTTGGGTGAAAAGTTTCTTAATTTCTCATTTTATTGCATGTATAAATAAATACTCTTTCTGATGTATATTTTAAGATTCTACTTATTGATGTAAAACACAAATTCATGATAGTCCCCTACTCCCCACCACACATTTACGTGCAATGTGGACTTACAGTAGTTTGTGAATGCCTTCCAGGGTAAAAACCCCTATTAAGTCAAATAGAAGCTTTACAGTTGCTTTTCATCTCATAACTAGAATATGATTTAACTTTTCAAGTGGTCTTTGGTAATCTCCACCCCTTTCTTTATGTAATAGTAAAATAAATAAGAGCAAATAACCCAAAGGGGAAAACATAAATATTGGAACAGGAAACAATCTGTTCTTTCTAACTAGATTTGCTGTGATTACTTCCTTTGCAGTATGTCTCTTTTGAGTCAACAGCCTTTCCTGTCACTGGTCCTCACCTGCCTTAAGGGACAAGATGAACAACGGGAAGGCCTCCTGACATCTCTCCAGAATCAAGTTAACCAGGTAGAGTACAGTATAATATTAAGTCAGGCAACCATCTTTATAATGGTGTTCATTGGTTTTCCTTTCAAATACTAAGGTTAAACAAATAAAGGGATGGCGTATCTTGTTGAGATCCTAGGAAACAACAGCCTGTGCCCTGTTCTCCAGCCTGGCATTTTAGTCACCTCAAGGTGAACAGTTTTATATTATATATACATAATAATACATGTGTACATATAATACATGTGTACAGACTCTAAAAGTAAATTCTTACGTGTTGCCTGTACCTTTGAAACACAATGTCTGGCCCTCTCCTAACTCTGCCTCATGAGTGAAGATCTGGAAGGGTCTGTGTTATAATAGGGATGGTATGAGACAGAGGAACATGTCCTTCTTCCTCAGGCTGGGCTTCCACATGGCAGGTAGATCTCAACCTGACTCTGAAGGTTCAGGAAGTTAATTTTATTGGCTGCCAGGACATCAGTTTGATCCCAGTTGAACGAAAGCGTAAGAAACTCACTCATAAACCAGAAGGTATATTGGTTCATTTGCAAAGAATTTGAAAGTTACCTTTTCACTAGCTCTGATTCTTCTGATCAGTGTTTGAAGCACTTTGCATTCTATAAACTGTTCAGAAATTGAATGAATTAGAAATTTGAGGACATTAAATCAAGGAAAGTGGATGGATTGGCTGTATGAGACATTTGTCCTGATGCAGAGTCAATGGGAGCCTTCTTGTGGTGCTGTGACTTATGACACTGTCTTTCTCCTGAATGTTATTGTGTGGACATGGACAGGGGCACTTAACTTGTTTTTCTCATCATCTATATTAAAAACTTGCAGTGTGGGAAATAAGGCCCTGAATCATTTACATTTGCTATCTTCCACCTTTCTTACTACCAGTTATGGCCTTGGTCATCCACAGTTGTCACAGTTGCTTGTTTCTGTTCCCCAAACTTGCCAAACAAATTTTACTTTTAATACCTACACATCTTTTCTTCCCTTTAGCTAGAAGGATTCCTTCTGGGATAGTAGCCTGTCTACTCCCTTCCTTCATTTAGGTGTCTGTTCAGATGTTGTCTTCTTAATGAGGCCACAGTCACCTTCTAAAAATGGGACCTCTATTGTTCTTTCTCCCCTTGCCTTGCTTCATACCACTTGCTCAACTTTACTTGTATTCATTTGTTCCACTAGTATATAAGCTCCGTGAGAGCTGTGTGTGTAACTGTCTTGCACCCTAATTCAAGCTTGGAAGAGGCCCATGTCTTTGCCACATGAGATTTGGGAAGTGCTCACTTCTCCTTGTGCAGTATGCTGTATATATAGGTCAGCTGTTGGCATGGATTACTTCTGCATGTGTCTCATTTCACCTCTTGTAAAATGACTCTCTTTAGCTACTGGATTTTTTTTTTGTTGTTGGGTGTTTGTTTGCTTGTGTCATATGATTCTGGGGTGTAGCCTACTGTGGCTTGCCTTACCTCAGCAAATTTTCCCTTCCCCAGCATTAATATGAGTCAGTGAGGAAATGAAGAAGCAGCTCACTTTATGAATTTATATGTACTTGATTGATGTATAAGATGCCACATTTTTCAAAATGGTATGCATTCTATGCATTCTTTTTATTCAAGGCAGAAATATGTATTAAGATATCAAACTTATAATACATTTGCTAGGGTTCATAGCACATCCCTAGAAATATAGCATGGGACCAGTGAAAATGTAACCTAGCTCTCCAGTATTTATCTTCATAAGGCCAATGAAACAGTGTATTTTTAAAAATTTTGTGAATGTTTAATTTGATGTCGTTTAAAACATTTTCTCAGACTTAGTGATAGGATGTATAATTAGGTAAGATTTTCTTTTCCTTCCTGGAAAGGCAGATGAACAAAGAAATAGGTTTCTGTCTGCATGAACAAAGGGGAGGAAAGCTAAAATTTTATACAACTTTCTTTGTTTATTTTTTAAAGCAGAAGTTGTTTTTGGCTGTTAATAAAAAAATCTCAATTTAAATATAAGAAAAATTCAATTTTAAGAGGCAAAAGTTTTTTTCTGTTCTTTTTCTCTCCCTGATTGTAGATTTTAAGTAATTGGAGAGAAGAACGATATCAGGATGACATAAAGGCACGACAGATGATGCATGAAGCATTGCAACTTCGCCTAAATTTGGTAAGGAACCTTTCTCATGTTTTCTCTCCATTACTCACATATACTGTACATGTGAAAATAACTCCAGCTTTCAACTTCTGCTGTGGGGCAAAGTCTGCCTGCTAAGGTGAGGCCTCCCACTGTTTGCCTTCTGTAACTACTTCCCTCTCTCTTGAGCCTTCTGTTTTTCTTCCTGTGGGAACTGAGTTCTAGAGAGTAGTAGATGTTTTAAGCATTGATTTGTCTTCTCTGCCCTATCCCCATCAAGCAGATTTCTCTAGTTTGTGCTAAGAGTAGGTTTCAGAGGACCACTTTGAGATGTGTTGAATCTCACTATTCTTATTTTTTAAATACTAAAATCCTTCAACTCAAAATTGTGACAGACTTTCCATCAAATTGATCAGAAAGACATCTTGCAGAGATATTTTATAGAAATTTAACATTTCTTACACATTGTGCATTCCTTTGAACTTTCCTGTTGGACAGACCCAAATGAAGGCTGTTTTGAGGAGTTATGGGTCTAATGTGTTGGCAGTTTTTAACCTAATACCTACACAGATAAACTGGCAGACCTTCAGGTAATATGATCTCAGGCTTAGATGCAACAGGAGTTGAACAACACAAAGGTGAGGATAATGAGGTTACATAGTTTTGACAGTGTTCAGGTTCATTTTAACTAAAATTACAGTATAAAACTGAGTATCATGAAAGATTAGGAAGAAAACTAATTTTGTTGGTGCTTACAGTCAAGTATTACTCTTTAGTTTTTGAATGACCAAACTGTGCTAAAGAATCCAGAAATAGTGATAGCCAAGTGGGAAAGAAGACAGGATAGTCTTTAATCCATAAAGTAAGCCTTGGCTCCTCCCTCTCTCCCTTCCATATTAAAACAAACTTTTTATTGTATTTTGTATGCTAGGTAGGAGGAATGTTTGACACAGTACAGAGGAGCACCCAATGGACCACAGACTGGGCCCTCCTACTCCTTCAGATAATTACTTCAGGAACTGTTGACATGCACACTAACAAGTATGTTTTTACCATTTCTTGTTTATTTTACTGCATGAGTACATGGTATAAGCTTTGATGTACTAAGAAAATTGTACCATATCTTATTAACTTAGGTGCCATTAAAAGTTCTGTGCCTTCAATAGAAATGCTCAGTAAATCAAGGATATCTTGGCTTGCCATTAAAATTAACAGAGTTTTCTTTCTCTTCCTAGTGAATTATTCACAACAGTGCTTGACATGCTGGGTGTTTTAATCAATGGAACACTAGCCTCTGACCTATCAAATGCATCCCCAGGTGGATCTGAAGAGAACAAACGTGCATACATGAATTTAGTAAAGAAACTGAAAGTAAGTTTGTGAACAGCTCATATTATGAGGTCAAATTATTTCTGGAATTTGTTATCTGGTATGTTTTATTTAAAATTTCTACCCATTAATTTAAATTAATTTAGTGTGGTAATTTACTGTTTGTTTTATCTTAACTTACCAGTACCCGAAAAATTACAAACATGCAATCCTGTAAATTTTTCTTTAAAAACACAAATTATATTCAGAAAACATGTTTAAAAACACAAATTATACTCAGAAAACTGTTCAATGTTTAAATGAACTTTAGAAATATGGTATCAAACATAAAAACAACACGCTACCATTGATTTAGGATAAATTCATGCTTAGACTTGCCATATATAGTTGAAAAGTAAATATCTACTGATACCTGTGAGTCTCTTTTCATGAATCATCACCACAGTCTTTAAAATAAGCTGTATAAAAAATAGCACAAAGAAGAAAACATAACTGATGACCTTACAAATAAAATTAACTGATGGTTACCTTGTGATCTGACCCTGGGTATGAGAAAGTATTCTGTGCTCCAGCTCCTGTCTTCTGAGTACAAATGCTACTCTAGATTTTTGTCACTTCAGCATTGTGATGTTTGTTACATAAAAAGACTGCTTTTATGTGTGTTCTGTTTTCTACTTAAATAGAAGAAATGAAACAGACTCACCATTGCTTTGCAGTTCTTCCATAGACTGTGTTCATGGTTAAAGAACATGACAGCTATAAAAAAGGAAATGTTTCATAGGGGAACTTCCTTCTTGTTAACTTTTGCCTTCGTTGTAATTTCTAAATTTCTGTCCCACTCCTCTCCCCACCCCCACTTTTTCTTTTTTTCCCAGAAAGAGCTAGGAGACAAGCGGTCAGAAAGCATCGACAAAGTTCGACAGTTGCTACCTTTGCCGAAACAGACATGTGATGTCATCACTTGTGAACCTATGGGTTCTTTGATTGACACAAAGGGAAACAAAATTGCTGGATTTGACTCTATAGATAAAAAACAGGCAAGAGAAAATGTTTTTTTCTCATTCATAAATATGTCTATTTATAGAATTCAGCTATTTTTTTCTTCCTAAGGGTATATATAAAACTCACTTTTTCATTTTCTTGACTTCTTAAAGGTATATTATAATCTTCAGTGCAGTGGTCATTAGTAGGATAAATAGGTCAGCTCTTTGAAGAGCTTCACTTGAAATACTTACTTGAATTTAAGTAAATTTCTAAATCTATCAAGGGAAAACCAAGTAAAAGCTTAGTGGAAAATGAAAATCAACAGCTGCAGCAAAAAAAAAACCCCAAAGACAAGTTCTGGTTTTACTTTAGAATTGCAAGCAGAGTACAAATTTGGATAAGAAAATTTTCATTGATAAATATCTTCACGTATTAAGCTGTTTCAAGGAAAATTATTTTAAATGTTATATATTCTTATCACACAACAATACATGGACATTTGTTTTATATGACATTTTTAAACATTCTCTAAAATATAAGAAGATTGGTCAGTTACTCTTTCAGTGAACACTGAGCAAACCACAAAGATAAAAGATAGGGACCCTACCCTCAAGAGAAGTAGATAGACAATTATAGTATGATGAGATTTGTGAGTCATGGTACGGTACAGAAAGAGTATGAGGGCAGACTGAGAAAGAGCCAGCAAACTCTAGACAGGGGAAGGTTGTCAGAGCAGGGTCCCTAGGATAGTTGACAGATGGGTCATTTTGAAGGATAATGTGACAAGGCAGAGGGAAGAGCTTATTTAAGCAATGAAATGGATCTTACAGGAAAAATGCAGTGCAGCCATCATTCAGAGTAACTGAATACCCAATACCAGTATAGATATGGAAAGAGAAAAGCTGTAGTCATGGTAGGTTGAGTGTGGGCTAACATGAGACATCCAGATCTGTTTGGATGTATGATCTTATGTCCAGGAAAATGGTCTCACCTCAAGACAAATGTTTGGAAACAGTTTATTTATAGGTGGTAATTGATTGGTTTTAGAAGAAGCCTCCCACAAAAGAATACTCAAATTTAATGAGATGACTGAATAGTTATTTAGGGGTCTATTTTGAGCCAAAACGTGTTCAAATTAACATGAGGGAATGTTCTAAGAGATAACTAACTAACATCAAAAATAAAGTTTTATTTTTAGAAACAGATTAACACTACTCTTCTAGAATCATTAAAGATAAACTGGAATTGAAAGACTTTATTTGTACCTGTTGTTATAAATTTCATTCTATGATAATATTATTGTATTCAGAGATTGGCTTATTAAGTACATGAAAGGTTCCAATATCAAATCAAGTCCATACAGGTTTGGATTGAAGTTAATATGAACCCAATTAGAGGGTGACTGTATCTTGACTTAAATTTTATATTAGCTTAAAAATAATAAAAAGATTCTGGAGATTTATAGCATATTTAGTATAGTAAAATCAACTTGTAGTATACTTTAGAAACTTGTTTTTTACTTTAACAGACTACATGAAAAATGCCCTTTTACTGTGAAATATGCTCAATTGCCTTATTTTGGCTGAACAGAGCATCATGTAGTATAAAGAACAGTGGAAGTGATCTAAATGTCTAGGTGCTTCTCTCAAGGGACCTAACTGATTAGCCCAGACCCATGTGTGCTGGATTCTATAAGGCTCACACCAGCAAAAATACTCTCTGCATCTGTGTCTAAGCAAGCCTGGCCTGTGAATCAGGAGATTGGAGTGTGTTGTCATAGAGTACTATTTTACCACAGGGTCTCCAGGTCTCCACAAAACAGAAGGTGTCTCCTTGGGACTTGTTTGAGGGTCAGAAGAACCCAGCTCCTCTGTCTTGGGCTTGGTTTGGGACTGTCCGAGTGGACCGCAAAGTGATCAAGTATGAGGAACAGCATCACCTCCTTTTGTACCACACACACCCCATGCCCAAGCCCCGAAGCTACTACCTCGAGCCACTGCCCCTGCCTCCTGAGGAGGAAGAGGAAGAGCCTACATCTCCTGTTTCTCAGGAACCAGAAAGGAAATCAGCAGAGCTGTCAGATCAGGGAAAAACCACAACTGATGAAGAGAAGAAGACCAAGGGAAGGAAGCGCAAGACGAAGCCAAGCTCACGAGTTGATGTGAGTAGGGGAATTAAAGAGAGTGGCTTACACATTATATCCCTAAGAATATTACTAAATTATAAAAGTTGTCCTATCAACTTTCTATAGCAAATAATGAACTACACACTATGACTATTCACAAATGAAAGACTTAAAACTTTTGATTTTCCCTTCTCTACTTTTTAAAAATTTCTCCACTCCACTTTTAATAACTTTAATTTTAGGCACCTATTGTGAATAATAATGAGTTACTATTTCAGTGCCTTATAATTTAATTTTTTAGAACTCCATTCTCTTATGTATTTTCACTATTAGGCCTACTTAGCGTATTTACAGTATATTAAGTGATCAATATCTATAGAAAATATAAAAATCTCTGCTTTTCTTTAAAGTTATATCTAGTGAATCTATCCAATAGTATATTCCTGAGATTTATTTCACCATTGTGTCTTACCTTTTTGTGCATTCTTTTTATTTTAACCATGTCTTCAAGTTTTATAAAAGATAAATAAAATTTAAAATAGTTTCAGGAGTAACCCATTTTCTGGTGCCCCTTCCATTTCTCTTAGACAGGAGCTATGTTTCAGTACATTTTGTCTACTATTAAAAATAATGGGCCAGGGATTTAGCTTAGTGGTGCCACCACCTGCCTTGCAAGTGCAAGGTCCGAGTTCAATCCCCGGTACCACAAAAAAAAAAAAAAAAGATAAAATAGTTTTGTCTCTTGCTTCCTTACCAATAAGTGATGTTTTTTAAATAACAGAAATGTATTAGGTGGCAGTTTAGAAATGATTTTATAGAGTATCAGATGTGATGTGTAAAATACCTTTCATAAAATATACTTAAGTATAAAAATATATTTAAATTCACCTGAAAATACTTGAGAGAGGATTTGAGATATTTTTCCACAAAGTTTATGGGTATTCTTGCTGCACAAAAGAAGAAATATCCACTATTTAGCATTTAGACATTCATGAGTCATTA
Organism: Heterocephalus glaber; assembly: GCF_053883595.1. Classification (NCBI taxonomy): domain Eukaryota; kingdom Metazoa; phylum Chordata; class Mammalia; order Rodentia; family Bathyergidae; genus Heterocephalus; species Heterocephalus glaber. Next base: position 28,272,871 of record NW_028258324.1, read on the forward strand.
TTGTTACTGTTCATTTATATCAAAACTAAAACATGTCTTCTCCTAGCTGATATACTGTCCTAGAAATGGATGCTGTCACTTCTGGATACTCCTTGAATGCCAGTGCACTCTCTTCATTTAGTATTCCCACTAGTTGTTTCATTTGGTCCTACTCTTGTTCCATTTGGACAAGATTAATTATCCCTACAATCTGGGATATCTTGGCCTGTCAGTCCACAGGGATGGATGTCTTGTTCTTTTCAGATACAAAGGCCCTGAGCCCATCTCATTCCCTAAGTGAGCCTAGTCATGTTCCCTACTCCTTTCTTTTCTTTCTTTTTGAAGATGCTGCTTTCTCATAGGATGTATCCTTTTGTAAAATTGCAGGATACTGAGATTCTGATTGTGCTTCATTCTCTAGGACCAGACTAGAGAAAGGAAAGCTGATGAGGGAATTGAGACATTCTGCTGTGGTCCTAAGAGACTGCACCTGCTAAAGAAGCTCAGGGAGTTGGGTAGAATTGATTTATTTTGAGTGCTGCCTTAAAAACTGGAAGTAAGGGGCTGGGGATTTAACTCAGTGGTTTTGCCGTCTGCTGTGCAAGTGCAAGGACCCAAGTTCGATCTCCGGTACCAAAAAAAAAAAAAAAAAAGAAAAACTGAATGTAAGGAAGAGATGGCAGAAAATGGTTCTGAAGCACTGTGGGCCTTTCTCGCATAATTTTCATCCAAACCTAGGATATCAAGACTTCCAAGATCCTCTTTCAGTTTTGGGCATTGTACAGTATTGGTATACTGAATGCACTTTTAGTATTTGAAAAACAGTTCACAAGGTGTCATTTTTCATCTCTACCCACTAAAGGCCAAGTACTTTTGTGCGTGCATATATGTGTGTATATGTGTGTGAGATGCGAAATATCAAAGGCAGGGCCTTGTTCTGGGTAAGCATGCTACCACTGAGCTACTCTCTCAGCCAAGTATTTTTTAAGCCAAGGAAATGTTTTAACTCCATTGTGTTAAATTTTAAAGAGAATGGATTAACACTCTTGCTTTCTATCTTCTCTTTTTATTATAACAGCCTTATGTACTGGAATAGGAATATTTCAGCTGTATAAGAAGCATTTGCATTGATTGGTTGTGTAATATGTGGAGTTAAACTTTTTAAAATCTTTATATTAAAGGACTATCCCCAGAGCAACATATATCGAGTGCCTCCCAATTACTCGCCCATTTCCTCTCAAATGATGCACCATCCTCAGGCCACCTTGTGGGGTTACAACCTCATGGGCCAGCCCCAGCAGCCCGGCTTTTTCCTCCAGAACCAATCTCTTACTCCAGGTATGTGACAAGAGAATATAACTGGATGAGCTGTAGCTTGGGGTTCTCTTATGTTTTAACCTGAAACCTCTACAGAACTTGGGAATTTGAAGAATTAACTGCTCAACTGCTTAACATTACAAAAACTGCTTAATGTTTTTGTATTCCTCCCACTCAGAATGTGTTCATCTTCTAAAATAAAGTTTCAGCTGGATGTGGTGACATGTGTCTTTAATCTTAGTTACTTGTGAAGCTGCAGTAGGAAGATTGCTTGAGCCCAAGGAGTTCATGGCCAGCCCGGGTAACCTCATCCTCAAACAAGCAAGACTGTTGAATGTAAACTACAAAAAGCAAACTAGACTTAATCATATATGTAGAAGAGAAACAATTATATTTTCTTTTGACTTTTTAAAGTTCCAAGATCCATGTGAACTTTTTAGCTAAACTTTATAGATGTCAAGGTGAAAAACACAAGGGCTATAAGTTGAAGACTACTTTGTTAAAGCACACACCCAACACCTCTCCCTAGATGCCATGTAAGAAAACAGTTTTGAAGAACTGTTTTTGAAGATTATATGAGTAAATTAATTGATTTTTATATGAAGAAGAATCCTAAGAAGTTTGGGGAGAGTACAGTTCCATTCATGTATAATTTAAATGTAAAACAATCCTTCACATCCCCATATACATATCTTTATGTATCTCTTTCATCAGATACACACACATGACTCAGTTGTAAGGAAGTGTGAGGGAATAACAAATACCATATCAGAATAGCCTTTGATAGAAGTTGAGAAAAATTATTAGGAATGTGCAGAGGACTTCAGGTATATTTATAACATTTTATTTCTCAGTTGGCTCAGAGGTACAAGATTATAGAGGTTTGGAAAATTAAAAGAAAGTAAATAAAGGGCCAGAAGTGGTGTAATCCCAGTACTCTGGGACCCTGAGGCAGGAGAATCAAAAGTTTGAGCTAAGCCTGGACAACTCAGCAACTTAGTGAGACCTTGTGTTAAAAAATAAAAAATTTTAAAAAGGGGTTGGGAATGTAGTTCAGTGTGAAGACCCTGGATTCAATCCTCAATAAAGAAAGAAGGAGAAAATAGTCTAATTTTTAAAAAGTTTTCTCTTTTCCATAAGTAAATCAGTTATGTATTAATATAGTTCCAATTTTGTTGGAATGAAAGTGCTTGAAATGTTACTCAATTAACTTTGCATTGCTTGTCAAATGTTCTCCAAACGCCACTAAATGGCTTAATAAATCATATTACTGATTGTGATACTGAGTCTTTAAAATAATATGGGTTTTCCAAGCGAACAACTTTAAAACGTTTGTTTCCACCATAGAAGTTGCTTTTAAAGATAAGGTATCTTTTCTGAGTAACTTACAGAGTTTTTCTCTTATATGCATCAAAAAATTCACTGTTTGTGGCAAATAAAGGTTTAGCATTTGCTATAAAGCCAGCAAGTTGAAAAAACTGTTTTTCTAACTAATAAAAGCCCTTGACAGATTATGTCTGCAGATATATTAAGGATTTCCTTAGTTTTTGTCTAAAATTTTTTTTTTTTTTTTTTTTGGTACCGGTGGTGCTCAAACTTGGGACCTTGTGCTTGTGAGGCAGGTGGTGGCACCACTGAGCTAAATCCTCAGCTCCCCTTTAGTTTTTTAAACAACAGTATAATCAACGTTTGTAGTTTATTTGACTTTAAGTATCAAAAAAGGAAATTTTTTGCCTTTAGATTTGTGGTATTTGAAGTTTCCAAGTATTTCAAGGTATTTTCATGCCCTTCAGCTACAAAATAGACATTTTTATTTTGCCATGGTAAAGGAGCTAAAATAATATGAGCTTTAGATTTATTTAAAAGACAAAAAGGTGTCTATGGCTGGCATAGGACATTGGGCAAAATACATCACTGAGGCAATGTGTAATATGCAAGTAATATGCCCCCGAGTGCCTAATATAATTTTAAACCCACAAAATTTCAAATTATCTCAATTTCTTGTTTCTGGCGTTTCATCAACATGTGTAACCTCTGTGAAGCCATATTAAAATATTACAGTTAACTTGTATATTGCCCTCCTCATCTTTTGAAAATGATGTAACTCTCAAAAGATCTTAAACATTTGCAGAGGTAGGGCAGTATATTAGTTTCCCTTTTGCTCATAATGTGAGACTTAGAAAGCGAAATCCCTGCATTTTGATAAAATAAGGAAAACTTGTTATTTTTAACATACTCAGAAGGCCCTTCCTTTTTGTTGCTTTTGTAGGAGGTTCCAGATTGGACCCCGCTGGCACCTTTGTTCCAACCAATACCAAACAAGCTCTGTCCAACATGCTGCAGCGGCGCTCAGGCGCCATGATGCAGCCGCCCTCCCTTCATGCCATCACCTCACAGCAGCAGCTGATCCAGATGAAGCTTCTGCAGCAGCAGCAGCAGCAGCAGAGGTTCCTCAGGCAAGCCCAGACTCGACCTTTCCAACAGGTTTGTCCAAAGGCAGCAGTGCAGCCTTCTGCATTTCATTACCTCCTTGAGCTAGGGATGGGTTTGTAGGTGGCATATTTTTCCTGCATGGATATTCCCATACACGTGTGTGTGTGTGTGTGTGTGTCTTTTGTACAGATTTATAAATACTTGCTCTCTTTTCTATTTTATTGTCACTAATCAAGGAAAATACCTTGGTGTATTGAAGCTATCTTTCAAAATAAGAAGTGCTAATGACTTTCTAGTCATTTGAAACAAGCGAACTTTTTATCCTTGAGGTTATCTTCTCTGAGCATATGTTCCCTATTATAATTGTGTTCATATTTTGTATTACTTTTAGCTCTACTTTGATATATTGTTTTTAATTTATTACTTCAAAGTTGTATCTCAGAAGTGCTGACATTCCCTAGGTTTTCTCCTACAGAATCGTACCTTGCGAGGCAGGCGGCGGAACCACTGAGCTAAATCCCCGGCCCTAGAATCCTACCTTGACTGTTTTTAGTGCCTGACCTATCTGTAGCAGAATATGGACACGTTTAATTCTTCATTCATATTATTTCTGTTTTTATGCCCTACAACTCAGTTTTCTTTTTAGACAGTGATTATGTTTAACAAAACATCAGTGAAGGTTGCCCCAAACTTGGTATAGACTCATGGAAATTATGGATCTGTACAAGTACATTTAAGTAAAAAGAATGAGATGAATGGATTGTGATTTTTTTTCTAGTTTCTGTGTTTATTCATATTTTCCATCTTTTATAAAACGGGCATGCAGTATTTTGATAGTAATTACTAACACTAATAGAGCACTTACTATATGCCAGAATGCTTCTAAACATTTTAAATACATTAGTTAACTCAGATCTCACAAGAACTCTAAGATGAATTAGGTACCTTTGTGATCCTCAAATGGAGTAGCTGGTTGGTATTTGTGTTCTGCTTAAGAAAAGCCATAAGATTTATAGGGTCAGTCTGCCTACCCTCAAAAGATTCACTTCCTAATAGCCATGGCAAACAATTTCACTTAAAACAAAAAATTTTTAAAGAAATTTGATAGAATAATCTAAATGTAATCAAACATGTCTTGCAATCCTCCTGCCTCAGCCTCCCACAATGCTGAAATTATAGGCATGTGCTGGCTTGTCCAGCTTCTTCTCGATTCCTTTGTACAAACTCTGTCATAATACTGGAATTTTCATTTAAACTTTTAAAGTCATAAACACTGAGAAATAGTACATTGTCAGCTTCATAGCTTCATAACAATAGTTCTTGTACAATATTTAGTTCCCCTTCTCCCTTAACATGTATCTTTAATCATTGAAACTTGCTTTTAAGACTCAAGCACTTTCTCAAGCAGCATGCCTGTTACTCTGTCATAATACTTTAAATATTGGATAACTGAGGAAGATGTTATTTTAAGGAAGAGAAATGCTTGCATCACATATTCTTGGGAGCAGCAATCTATAAGAGTAAGCAAGATTTACATGTACCATCTGCTATGTTGCCTGCACTTAGGAGTTTCTATGGAAATGTTAGTGGCTTTCCTCTCTCCTAATGGATAATGTGTGAGCTGTTACTGTATCTAGAGGTGAAAATGGTGTCATGGCAGGAAAAAAATCTCATACTAATCCTTTCAAGTCTAAAGTAAAGGCAGAAATATATGGACTATAAATAATATTGCTAAATTGTTATAGTATATGATGTTAGGCACAATTGGTTGCTTTTCTAAGTACTGTCCATTTTATGATAAGAAACAATACAGAAAGGTTGATTATAATTTTGGAAGTAATATTTTCTCAGGTTAAATACTGACAAATGAGGTGAATTTTTTTCACTGTACAAAGGCTAATAACTCCTCCCAGTTTTGGGCATCTTATAGAGAAAAATAGATGCTCTTTTTCTCCTGTCATTAGTAATTTCATTATTCCAGAAACCCATTTCCTGTAATGTAGAAGCATATTGGATAATTTCTATTATTCTTAATCTTCATAATTGATTGGGGAATTTCAGCAGCTCTTTGTTACAGATTATTTCTCCAGACCTTGGGTGTGACTGCTTCCAAGGGCAGTTTTTCAGTAACCTACATTTCTTTTGCGGTCAAGCATTAGGCTTTTTAATATCTTCTACACTGTGTCATCCTTTCATCTACTAAGCACAGAATACAAATCAAAATACAAATACAAATTTGATGTTCATCAAATGAGCAGCTCTTTTCAGAAGCCTAGAGATTCCTGGTAGTTTGAGTTTTCAGCAGGTGATTTTTATCCACACACTCAGCTGTTGCTCTGGCTACTCACCCCTGCAGTGACCTCACCCCTGCAGTGACCTCTTCAGTGGTTGTCTTCAAAACCTACATGCATAAGAGGAGACAAATTCCTGAATTTATGTTGCAGTCCTTTTACTCTTTCTACCTCATATGTAAAGGTTGACATACTCAGAAACCAGCTAGCTTTTGCCGATACATAATGAAAACTAGCATAACATTGTAAAATAACCCTTTAGTTTCACTGCCGAGAGCATCTGTGAGCTTGAGTGAGTCATGGAGTTTTCTGGTATGGACCATCTTCTGTTTTCCCAGGATGGTCTAATACAGTGTCTCAGTGTCTAGTCAAATTGTAATTGAGTGTATTTTTTTTACAGCTTTAGTATCTGAGGACATGCCCAAAGAATGACCTACCTCCATTCCTTACTCATTGTCTGTTCTTCAGAAGAGATTCAGTAGACTTGTTGCATTATCTCTCTGTGCTCAGAGCCTCATCTGTGAACCCTGGAAACTAATCTAATACTTTGACAGAATGGTTGTGAAATTAATGATTAATACATGTAACAGCCCTTAGAAGAGTGGCTGGCTCATAGTAAGTGCTCAAAAATGTTAGCTGCTATACTTACTGTTGCTGTTCTTTTAGTATTATATTCATAGTTTTCTTATTTAAAAGTAATCTTTTAAGAATACGTTAAGCATTAAAAGAGAATAAATGCATATCAAATGCTTTTTGCATAATTTTATTGTCTCTAATAATATTGACTTAACAATCATTTACTCAGTGGCAGTAGTAGAACAGGTTAATTAAAAGGAGTATTGTTTAGTTCTTCTAGGATTCCTTTTAGTTTTTTAGAGTATGTTTTTATATTTAAATTCTGTGAATCACACTTTAGAGGGACTCATTCCAATTTCAGTGTGGAAAGTATGCTATTTTATTTTCTGTATATTCTATGAGAACTATCACAGAACATATAGTATTGGTTATAATGATAAAAAACATTGCTTGCATTATTTTTTCCCATTTCTTTTCTATACTCAGTGCTTTTCTTCTGAGAGCAGGAACTTTCTTCCCTACCTCTACAATATCAATCATTTAAGGAAAGGGCTTTCAGAAAGAATCTCAAGTTTTGATACAGGAAAGGAGCTTTATTTTACACCTTGATTGGTGGTGGCATTTTGTCTTGATTTCTCTCTCTCCGTACATGAAAATATTTTGCTATTGTTTGTAGTAATTAGTGCCAAACCATTTAAGAATCTAAGAGAAGATAGACAAAAAATAAGTGTGTAGCTTAAATATATTGAGACAGCTTTGGAAGAAAGCAGTTGGGTACAAGCTACTGGTAACTTGGATTTTCATGAAAGTAAAGGGAAGATTTCTGACAGAGGGCAGAAATGCCCACTTATAGCTAGTAGGAACTTGTAAGCAGATTAGGTTGTCAACTATGGAGCAGGTCTCATCGTTTTTATGTCCAAATGAAGGAATTAGGTAATTAAAGGAAGGAAGGACTATTGAGCCAGAACCTCCCTGAACTGGTAGCTTGTTGGCAAAAGAGTATCTGTGACTTCATGAAAATAGGCCTTTTGAGTTGATGAGGCACATTTAAGTTGAGCAAACAGCCTTGGTTCAGTGACTGATACCCTAAGGATATGTTACCATTTTGGATTATGTTACTTTTCTTTCTTTTCCTCTTTCCCTCCCACTCACTCTTTAATGATGTATTTCAAGAATACAGATAGAGTATAATAAAATAAACATGAATGTACAAAGTTGATGAATTATGTACCTATAACAAAAATGGTGAAAATAGTTATTATTTGCTCAGAAAATTCTTCCTATATTTTCCAATCCTTAGCATAGTAAAACACTTTTTCTGAAAATGCTTGGCTTTATGTCTAACTCCAAACTCAGTGAGCTCAGGGAGATTTTTGATATTTCAGTCACTGTATCCCTTGGAATCCAGTTATAAAAATGGTTAAACAAGTGAATCATTTACCTGTGAAGTAGCACCCCGCCTCAGGTATTCATTGTGTTTTCCAAATCATGTTTCCTGTGCATGTGTAAACAGTGATAGCACTATAAATTTATTTATATTTGTTGTCTGTTGTGGTCAATTAAATGTGTGGTTAGCCTGATGCTCTGTGTTCACTTGCATTTACTGGCCATGGAACTATCTAATTGTGTCTTCCAACAACTTATGACCTGTTGATTTGTTCACTTACTATCCTGTCTGTTTAATGGGACCTACATTAATTAATGTGCTCCAGAGGATTTTAGCTGTGAAGGAATCTGGTCCCCAAGTGTTCTTACTTAGTTTTAGTGAGGGTCTGTGTCTGATACTTCCCTACTTCTTTTTTTTTATATCACCATCTTACTTTCAAGTTGTGCTGTTCCATTACAGTATAGGAATAGAGTTATATAAATATAACCATATTATTTATTAATGCCCTAACCCCTAACCTGTAGGTCATTTGACATAGAGATTAATCTATAGGGCCTGGGTCTTGACTCCCTAAAACATTGTTTTAAAGTGAAATATTTCATATGTATTTTGGCTTCCCACATCATTAGGCTAAAAAAATCTTATCTGTGTTGTCTGCCGTTTTCTTGCTGTCCCCTTTCTATAGGACTTCTGTAGCTCTGCTGTCTCCCTTCTGGAAGACTTTGACAACATAATGGTAACACCCCTGCTGGCATTCCTTTTTCTTTTTTTTCCTCCCTTTTTTTTAAAGTAAATCTTTATAGCATTATCATTTGAACATCAGAATGAGAAGTGATTTTTTTTTCTTCTTATAACTGGTAATAGTTACAATATTCATTTCACCGTTACTTGGTTTATGTTTGAGACTATAATGCAGAATTATGAATGCATTGACCATGTTCAACTTAATGGAATTTTTTTTCTGAAAGTTTTCCTCTGTGATCACTTTATGATTTTCATTATATTCATGTATGGTATAAATACCAATAAATGTCATGAGAGCATAGACCAGTTTGTGCACCTTCATTTCAGTCCCAGTTTTGAACCCATCTATTCCTGAGCTCTTGCTTCTCTCTGTGGTAATTTACATCATCAGTAGAAGAACGCATGGCATGCTGATTTATAGGCCAATGCAAGATAATGAAAACTGTGATTGTTATGAAATACACCCTCCTCATCACATCCCACTCACTGGCTATTCCCAAATTCTTAACAAATGCATCATCTCTTTTTCCTTTCCAGTATGGAGAAGTTTTTTTTTTTCCTTTTGAGCATAGGTCTTGTGCATGCATGTTATGAGACTTCACCTATATTGCTTTGCCTGGGCTAGCTAAGAATGCATGTTTTGCATTAAATTACTTATAGGTTTCTGTATCAGGTAGCCAACTCACAACATAAACCCAAGGAGCATTAGAATAAAAAAGAGCACACATCTCAGATGTGAATGTAAGTCAACTTGTTTCACTGACATTTTAAGGGGTAACGTTATTTATACTTTCATGAACATATCCTTCACTGTATATTCAAACTTTAAAAATACATTGCTTATTAAATACTTGTTATATAGGCAGTTTTTCCAAAAGTTATCTCAGTAGATCAAAGTTCGGAAACTTAACGGAAAATACTCAATTTTTCTTGACATTTTATGGCATATTACAGAGCAAGTGAGATTTTTTATTTAAAAACTTGAATTAGATGACAATTTAAAAATATTTTGGAGATAACATTTTTTTGTAGGGCATTCAGGTAATAATGTCATTCAGAGGAAAACAACTTGCACCAGTCATTTACTTTTGTCTAAAAAAGTATGCCTGCAGACAAAATATTTTATTAAATATTTAAAGTCAAAAGAAGGTTCTGTGATTTTTAAAAATTCATTCAAATTAGTAGAAATGTCTTTGCTATCCTTTTTACATTTCTTATTTTTTAATATTCTCTCACATTAAGAATTAAATGAATATGTTTAGCCAGCCAGTTGTTACATTCATCATCCCATTTTAGGAATTTAATGAATATATACTGTAGGAATTTAATGAATAAATACTTATATTAGGAATTTAATGAATATATACTTCAATATTTATAGTTGTTACATTCATAATTTATGGACATGTTATTAAAGTATAAAGATTCATTGTTTTGGGAGATTTGTTTATTTTAGAATAAATCAGGATGTTCTAGCATTTAGCATTAAATGATTTCCGACCAACTTTTATTTGAAGTGAAACATTAAAAAATATTAAATATAAGTGATCAACAAACCTCTTACAGTTACAGAATTTTTTCTGTGTCTGTTGTCTGCAACCAAAACTAGCTAGTATGACATGATGACCATAGCTTCTCATTTACACTGTGTGTTGTTGAGCCTTGGGCACCACTACTCAGTAAACTTCAGACTAGGAGTTATAAACAAAACCCTTTCTACTAGGTGACTCATAAAATATTACCTACTGATTTTCATTGTGTGAATATTTCACTTATAAATTTTCCAAAATCAGAATTTTCAGAAACAGTTACAAAATGTGGCTGTGGTTTTCCAGATACAAACTTATCTCTTTACAACCTTTAAAACCATTGCAAGTTACTAATTAAGAATTTGAAGAAATAACTACTAGTAAATTGAATGTACATATAGGAAACTTCCTGATTGTGAAATGTTGCTGCTTATAATGCATACTGACTGCTAATTAAAAGTATAACCAGTCCTTTTTTTTAGAAATAGATATGTGCTCAGTTAATTGAGGGATTAGTTTCTAATATAGACAAAACAGGATCCCCCAAAAATAAAAATGATGTTTGAGGATGATTTATCAAAAATTTTAAACTTACTGGAGGCATAGATTCAAATGTTGTAAAAGGCTTCTAAGTCAGCATCTCTTTGACCATACCTACTTCTCCTGTCTCATTTAAAATACTGCAACAAGAAAGAGAATTGTCCTGTGAAAGGTAGGAAGATGACTCAATGCTGAACAGCACAGTTTCATTAGGAGTTTTTAGAAAGTGAAAATTTTAGATTTATTTACATTTCGTATATAGAGGCAAACCTAAAGCAAAATGCATGAAAATGACGTGTGAGAATTAACTCAGGTAGCAAAGTAGAGAACAGCTTGTCTGACCATTAGAATTTCCCATTTGTCTGGAAATCATTTCCTTACTGTATATAAACTAGATATCTGAGCCACAAGAGCTCCAGCAGGGGCGCAGATGTCTTACATTCTCCCCTAGTAATATGCTAATATGCTTGAAGTCATATGGGACTTGGCTAGACACAAATATTCCATCAAAAACCAGCTCTAGCGAGGACTGTTGGCACACACCTATGATCCCAGTACTGGGGGAGTAGGGGAAGATGCCTTACTCGTACTGTCCTTTTTCCATTTATAAAGATATAAACTTAATGTTGTTTTTCATTATTTCAAGCAGAATAAAGAAAGAGAAATTGAGTAACTTTCCAGACATTAGTGCAGGCAGAAAGAAATCATTAGCATGATAGATGCTAACATTAAATGAGTTTTCAAAACAAAAGGTAGTGGTGGAAACTACAAAGCAATTGGAAATCCCTTGGTAAAGTCATTTATGCTGAAATATACTTTTTTTTTGGTACCGGGGATCGAACTCAGGACCTTATGCTTGTGAGGCGGGTGGCGGAACCACTGAGCTAAATCTCTGGCCCTATGCTGAAATATAAATCCTAGTTTACCTCTGGATCTTTAAATTACTGAGCATTTACTCTGTGCAGACACTGGTGCTAGAAACTGATAAAAAAATAAATAACTGGAACTATAACTCATGCCTATAATCTCATCTATTCAGGAAGCTGCGGCAGGAGGATCAGAAACTCAAAGCCAACCTGGACAACTATGCAAAGCCCTTCCTCAAAATTAAGAAAATTAGTGAACCTTAATATGTTTTCAGAAAATAACAGATAACCAAAGTGACTATGTGCCCTATTTGCTGGGCACAGTCTCACGTTTTTCTGTTGTCCTGGTCTATCCAGTTTGGATGATACATTATATAGTATATTCATGGTTTAACACAACCAAAACTGTGCCCTACTAAAAATACTCCAATACTAAAAAATCTCCAATTCTCAGTGTTTAGTTTTTTCTACTCATTCCTACATTGTGGTCCTTGAATATTTAAAACTCTTTCAAGTTTTTAAATAACTTATTTTTTCCCCAACAAGTTGAATTATTTTTAAAAATTGATATAATGTGTTCCTGGCATTATTCTGGAGAAGCAAAAGTAGGAATCTGTTTGAGGCTTGTAGGAAAGATAAGGGTATTTTCCTTTCAGGACAAGCCACGATGACAAGACTTTTCATAGAGAACTTGGAGAGTGCTAACCACCTTGGAATGTTTGTGATTTTCTCAGGGTGAATATTGCATATCTCAGTTACTTCCTATGGTATTTAATATATTAGGAAAAACTGACAGTTGGGAGGGAACATAGTATGTCCACATAGTATCTAAAGGTGAATTTTAGCATGTCAAAATTGTATCTCAATTTTTTTCCTTTCTCCTTGTTTCTTTTAAAATTATAGTCCCTTTCCTTGAATGTTAGTTTTTGTGGTATTTTATGTAGAAAAATAAGTTTTAGTTTATATTTCTTAAATTTCTGTGATCTTAAAGCATTGTCAATAAGTGTTCCCAGTAGCTCAAATATATCTTATTCCTAGTATTCTACTCCCCTACACACACACACCATGTAAGTTTTAGTATATTCCACAAGGTTCTTCAGTAAGCAAAGGGGGAGTAGAGTTAGAAGAGATCTGTTTTATGTATTTATATGCATTTGTCACATACAGATCACAACCTGTTTCCCTCAAAGCTCAAACAGGGCATGTGAATTACAGATTACCTGTTGATCCCAATATTCTAACTCACATATGAGTAGTTCAGCTTTCTTCTGTTGTGTAAAAATGATTATATACATGTATTTTTTTAATATACATGTATTTGTTCCCACAGGTAAGCACAAAAATATGTCTCAGGGACCTTATAGGAAGTTAATGTCAAGAAGAATTGATTTAAAAAGTGACATTTAAAGATCTGGTTGATTTAATGTTTCCGGTGATCAGTTTTGGATGATTAAGAACCTTTTGGATACCTTGAGCAGAATAGATTTAGGGTCCCTGTGACCACACAAGGAATTTGGGCTATTTTTCTTAGACCCAATCATCTGGAAATAGTATTTAACAGATTAATGAGTATATCTTCATGTAACCCTATTCTGGAAATTTAGATTGTTGTTGAAGCTGTCATGAACAGATACCAGAGTAGGTACACATAGAAATTTGTGTTTTACTGATCTATAGATAGATAATCACCTTAGGAGAGGTTGCAGTTTTATCAATGATCCCCAGTGACCCATGTGGTTTATAAATTAGGTTGCAGTATACTTAACAAGTCTTAATAGAGGCTCTCCCTTAGGTTTCTTATCGGGGTGATTTTAAGAGGCTGTAAGTCTTTTTTTTTTTTTTTTTTTTGGTACTGGGGATCGAACTTGGGTCCTTGCGCTTGCACAGCAGGCAGCGAAACCACTGAACCACTGAGCTAAATCCCCAGCCCGAGACTGTAAGTCTTTAAAGAATAAGCATCCAGTGAGTACTTAAAATATTTTTGTCTTTAATATTACATATGGAGGCATCTCTTCTCAACAGAAGAAGCTCTGGGCTGTGGAGTCAGACTCCCTGGAGTTGAGATCATGGCTCTACAGACTGGCTGAGTGAGCTTGCCACACTCCTTAGGCTCTTTGAGCCTGGCTTTCCTGTCTGAAGAACATGGGGAAGGTTCTTTTCCCTGGAGAACTCTTTTGAGAAAATGGGTATTAGAAAGAAAAGCCCACATACAGGCATACATTGCATTGTTAATGATGTTGGTGTACGTCCTCTTAAGCTAAATGTTTCTCCCTTTCTCCTTGCTCAGAATACGTACATTACTTCCCAAACACATTAAAATGTTTTATCTAACTATAATTTAACACATTTTAAAATAACATTTAAAATAAGTTCTGCAAAAACCCACAGATAGTAGGAAGCTAGGTGTTTCCTATAATTATTGCTGCAGGCTTCCTTAAAATAACTTCTGCCATCAAAACATAAAACTGTGTATCACTGTTCTTATCAATATATTTATTTTCCTATGTCTAAAACATGTATTAAGCTTGATGAAAGATATTAATTGGTGTTATTTTACATGTACTTAGTTAGAATTTTATTTGCTATTGACTTATAGTCTTTTTATTGACTGTAGTCTAATTCAGTGATGGCAAACCTTTTAGAGCTTTCAGTGACAACAACCAACCATCTACAGCACATTGCCATAGGTTCACCACCGCTTCTCTGATATTATTAGAGTCATACTAGGTACCAAATTTTTCCTTTGAATACATGCCTAAATAGGCAATTTTTAGGTCGCTGTGAAGAAACCTCATTAAGAAGTCATGAAATTTTTATATGCCATTTGCATATACCAGTTTTTTCCCTGTAGAGGCACTGGGTGGTACAGCCCTGTGGTTCCAGATTTCACACTGAGAGACTCAGAGAGCCTCTCTGCTGTACGGCCTCTTGGTAACTTAGGATTCTGTTTATGTCTGTGTTATCTTTGGGAGCATCTGCAGTCTTCCAAGAAGAAAAATTCAGTACTCTATACATACATAGGAAATTGATGAGAACTAGTCTAGTGCAGTTTGAAAGTCTGTGAGTTCTGTATTCCTGTAGTGAGACTTGATGTCTTGGTTTATTTGGATTAATGACCAGAAGCTCAACTCAGACATGTAACTGCAATGATCAAGAGTTTACCTCGGCTTTGTTTTCCAGGGCCAGCCAGGGGACCAGGCTGCTCTCTTTGCTGCACAAGCTAGACCCTCCCCTCAACTCCCCCAGTATCCAGGGCTGCAGCAAGCACAGGTACCAACATTTGCTTCCTAGTTGCTGCAGGAGTTTTTTAATGCTCTTTGTTTGAAGTAGAAAAACCAATAAATCAGATAGCAACTCCCTATCAGATCTAGACCTTAGTTACTTCTCCTTATAGATCATAATTGTCATTTCAAAGAATCTTGAATTAAAAATGTAAATAATTTTTAACGATATAATAATAATGGCAGATGTTATTCTGAGGTTTGGTTTTCTTGTCTGCAAACTAAGGTAAAGGATGTGAAGGTTTAAGACAACCCGTGGAATTAGCATAGCACCATGTACACAGTAAATTCTCAGCAAATTATATACTTGCCTTAATATAATGTGAATCTTCAACAACTCATAATTTTGTTATTTCTGCATCCATATACTCTTAACCCTTTCTTCTCATAGTCAGGACCTCTGTGTTGTTAGCAAGACTCCTATGGGGCTGTCAGTTCATTTTGGGTCCACAGCTGAAATTAAATCATGTTTGGTCTCCCAGGCACAGAGGCCTTCAGTCTGGAACAATTCGTGCTGTCTGCTGGAAGTTCATTATATTTACTCTGTCTTCCAAGTCAGAGGCATAAAGCTGGGCATGGTGGCGCACACCTGTAATCCCAGCACTTGGGAGGCAGGAGGATCCTGAGAGTTTAAGGCCAGCCTGGGCTACACAGTGAGTTCAAGGCCAGCCTGAACTACATAGCATGACCCTGTCTCAAAAAAAAAAAAAAAAAAAGTCAGAGGCACAAAATGACCTTAAGGTGTGGTGCTTTGAGGTTTCAATAGTGCTCTACTTTAATCAGCATTCTGTTATATAAATTGTATCTTATGATCCAATAGGACCTCAGGGTTTTGTTTTTTTTTTACATAAGGTGTCAAGCTTTAGAGAAATAAGTACCTTACTTGTATATTAATATTGACTAGAAAAAATTAAGTGTTCCAGTTATTAATGGTAGAGTACTGAAAGGAGCAGTGGTCTAAGCAACTCAAGAGGGCATTGAACAGTCATCAGTTGTTCCTGCTATTAATAGCATCCTTCCTGCTGTTAATGGTTGTTTTGTTTTATAACTGATTAGTAACTACTGACACATCCATCAGACTTAAAGATGTAGTTATATATTGGGAAACTATATTTTTAATTTATATTGAGCATGGATACCTTTTTGAGTAATTTTAGTAGTGATATTAATGATGTTTGGGATCTGTTGAACATTGATGTCATCTGTATATTAATTATTTCTGTACAGAAACATAGGCTTCCCTTTCCCCAAAATAAGCAGCTGATCTTAAAAGCCAGTTTAACCAAATGAGAATTCATTTATTTTTAAATTGAAATTTCTGGTGAATCATTATACAACCAGTTCATTCTATAGCTTTCTTGGTAGACTGCCTGCCTTCAGTACAGAAGTCTTTTTTATATTTTGAGGCAGAAGGGTCTTTGAAAAATTTCACAGAGGTCCTCATGTGTTTGCATCGGCCCAATGTATGTTAGTGAAATCTGGGTGATGAAATGGAGCTCTGACTTTCTCCCTTGTGCCTCCCTGCAGACCATGCCCCAGGGGTATACGATGTATGGAACACAGATGCCTTTGCAACAAACAGCACAGCAACAGGCTGGTGGTGTGGTCCTGTCTCCCAGCTACAACTCCAGGGTCTACCCGGCTGCACATTCCAGCCCTGCGCTAATGGAGAGACTCAGACAGATTCAGCAGCAGCCAAGCGGCTATGTGCAGCAGCAGGCCTCTCCGTACCTGCAGCCCTTGACGAGTTCTCAGAGGTGATACCAATAGAAATAATGATTGCAATAGTGAACACTCACATTCTGATATATTGTTATACTTCTCCTAGGCCATGGTATATTAGTGATATAAGGGATTTCTATGATCTTATATATTTGCGTATACTTTATATTCTGGCTTCTCATTTTTAGTAGGATGCAGGGAAAGATTCAAAATAAAGAATATCTCATCTTGTCTATTTTATTTAAGGCCCTGTAGTTTTGACCCACTTCTTCCATGGTATAGACATAATATTTTTAGATGATATTAGAATGTGAACTCTTAATATACTATCTTTTCTTATGTCTTTTCTCTTTTTTTAACTAAACCATCTAAGAGAAAAACTTGACCATTTTTAGCAGTGCCTTCTTACAATTTGTAGATAAGTGTCATAATATTTAATTTCAATACTAATTGTGCATAATATAAAAATTTTGCTAAAACTTAGTTTCTGCCTTTTTCTCCTCAGGGATGAGTAGTAAAACAGGATCATAATAAACTCTTTTTGGCTCCTGTTTTAATTAGATTCCTTAGACTTAGGGTATAACTGTGCTGCCCATTACTGTAGCTACAATCCAATGTGGCTATTTAAATTTAGACTTATTAAATTGTATTAAATCTTTGGTTTCTCCATTACCCTAGTCACATTTCAAGTATTTAGTGGCCAAACATGGCCAAAAGGGCCAGCTTTGAAACTGTGGCCTGTGTAGTCACACAGGGCTCTATGTTTATAAGGGGCCCATTCTTGGCTTGATGTTTTGTTATTTCTTGATATTCTTACTGATTTTTGATGAGGGAGCCCTGCATTTTTGTTTTACACCTATACCTGAAAATGATATAAGTAGCCATGATGGCTGTTGGCTGTCCTCTTGGAAAGCAGTGACAGAAATCAGTTTAGTCATCATAGGAAAAGCTATTGGATAGTATTGTCCTTAAAGACTAAGGGTCATGCAGACTTTTGCAGCATAGTGGACAGCTGGATGGCTCCCATGTACACCATCAGTGGGTTCATGTCAACTCCAGGTAATCACTGGAGAGTTAGGGAAAATAAATTAATTTGGAAAATATTCACTGTATTTACTATTTTTATAATAAGTTGCTGCATAGCATAGCCTAAGAGCTTAAACTTCATAGCTTGAAAACTCTAGGATCGCATCCCACCTATGCCCTTTGTGTTTTGAGTAACCTAGTTAAATTACTTCTTTGTCTCTGTTCTCTCATTTTTAAAGTTAGGATAACAAAAGTGCTGATCTCAGAGGACTGTAAATGAAATAATACATTTCAGACCTTTAGCACAGTGCTTGCTCCAAAGTAAATGTTCAGTTAATGTCACTTATTATTAAAACCTATTTAATTTTTAATAAGTAATTTATATATGATTGCGATTTTGCCTTAAATAGAGTGCTTGTTGACCTTTTTATCATGTGGTTGCATCTCTTATTTTACTCTTGGTCTTTGTCTCATTTGAATTGTACAAGTAGTTATTGGACACGTATATTTTCTTTGTGGATGAATGTAATGTGCTAGTGGCACTGATTAAAAATTTGTTGGTACACATGGGTCTGAAAACAGGTTGCATTATTCTTCAACAGACTGAACCATCAGGCTTTACAGCAGAGCCCTCTGGTGGCTGGGGGAATTGATGCTGTTCTGCCTTCTGCACATCCAAACCTCGTGGTGTCCCTGCCTCAGGACCCCATGAGACCCAGACAGCCACAACCTCGACAGCAGCAGAGACTCCTCCAGGTAGGGGGCAGGAATATGTGAGCTGTGGGTCACCCTTCAAACACTGCAAATGTGCAACAGTCTTACAAAATAAAAATCCATTAGATTTTAATTGCCTAGTCCAAGGAGCCCTGTATCTTTGACACTAGTAGCTGAACTGGTGCAACTTAGTTCAAACTTGGCAAAAGTTCTCCTTTATTGTGCATCTGCCAGGTCATGGATAGGAGAGGACATTTTGCAGAGCTTCCTTCCTCTTTCACAGATTCAGGGGATCATATGGATGCCTTTATTTTAATAGTAGGTCTCAGCTTGCCCAGATGCTGTTCAACTAGGTGCCTTCAGTTTGAGTGGAGAATTTCATATGCACAAAACATGCATGCAGACCAAAAAGCTCCTGAACTTCCAAGGCTTTCACCAGTTTTCTAGAAGTCTATAATCCAAAAAAGTGACTATGAAATTGGAGCAACATAGGGAGGATAATTCAAAGGCATATTATTCTTGTCTGTTTTAGAATCCAGAGAACTATCATTTACTTATTTGATGTAAATGGGCAATTTAACTTAGCAAGACCTTGTCTCAAAATGAAATATAATAAAAAGTGCCAAGGATGTAACCCAGTGAGAAGGCCCTGGCTTCAATCACCAAAA
This sequence comes from Heterocephalus glaber, assembly GCF_053883595.1. NCBI lineage: Eukaryota > Metazoa > Chordata > Mammalia > Rodentia > Bathyergidae > Heterocephalus > Heterocephalus glaber. The sequence goes on from NW_028258324.1 coordinate 28,291,944, forward strand.
CAGCAAAAAAGGAAAGAAAATAGGAAGCTTAGTGAGCTGGGGTACCCATGAACTATACCCTGGGTATGAGATCAGTGGGAAAGAAATCTGTCCTGCAGGAAGAAATAGCAAAGGGATTTCTGTGTCTCAGCTTTGAGTAGAAGGAAGTTGTGACCATAAGCTCAAGTGATTTGAGGTATGAATCTAGCCTGATCTCCAAAATTCTGGATGATAGTAACAGTGTGTGATAAGCAGAAGCCAACACAAATCCTCTGTAGAACTGAGTTTCACATGATGTCATTAGTTGTAAGATGCCAGTTGCATCCTAATTTTTGACCTGATAAAATGTTTTAAAATTTGTATCACAACACTCATAATAGCTGGTAATTGGTTTCTGGAAGTATGGCCAATCTCATTCATTGTACAGAAGTCATTTCCAAGGTGCTAAAAACTCTGTTCTTCACTTTGTAATCAATAAAATGGAAATAATTTAATACCTACCTCTTAAATGTGTAGCAATGTTTAAATACGAAAATCCAAGTAAAGTGTTAATTTGGTAATGTTACTATTGATCTTTTCATTAATATGACCATTAATAGTGGTATTTTCTTAAATCATCATTTTTCCCAACTTCTGAGGATATATGTTTCTGAATTTGTTTTAGAGCTACTATTTGTGTTTCCCTTCATTTTAAAATCTCTCACTTCCAAAACACTGAGGAAAGTTACTATGTTGTTTATTTACCCTTATCTTACAGTGGCTTTTTTTTCAAGGATGTAAATATGGAAAACCTTTCCTTATTGAGTAGTATTTATTTTTATCCCTAATGGCATAGTATGCTCTTTTGGTAATTTTTCTTATCAACAGTAGATTCCTTGGAAATATGAAAAAGTGATTTGTTCCTGAGTCTGAATTACACTTAATCCCTTTTGGTCACTGGCTGCCTCCATAAAGAAAAAAGTGTATGATTATTAAGTTGGGTTCGTCTTTCTTAGAGTTAGCAGAGCACCAAATGGATAGTTGGTGTCAAGCTGCAATAATGTCTTTCTGGTTCAACTTTTTATTATTCATGTTGGGAGTAACCCTACTCAGATCTCTTGACAGGAATCCCTATCCATGAGCAGAGTCACTTAGAAATGCTGTTTAGTAGTAGCTATTTAGCGCCTTGCTCTAAAGAAGACATAATTTGGGGAATATTCTCCAAACCAAGTTGGAAAAATGTAAAGGATAAAAAAAATCTTGGGTTGATAACTCAAGGATGAAGTATTTATATGGAAGAAGCTTTAAAGGTGATTGGGAGATAGCAATTATTTATATTTTCCTCTTGTCTATGTCCCGCCTGGTGAATATCTAGTTTGTTTTTTCTGTGACTTGGAAGTGTTTCCCAAGAGCTGTATATTTGATCCAATTTTGTTTCTGACATTATTTCTAGTTTTATGCTGTTAATTTATTTCACAACTTCTCATGGGAGCTAATCTATATCTTCAAAGAATAAAAATTAATTCCTAAAAGGTACCTCCAGTGTCACAGAGAATAAAATAATTACTGAGCAGTGCTCATCTAACCTGGTCAGATAGACAGGAAGGGCAAATGATGTGAAGGAAGTTAAAACAGTACTTAAAAAAGATATCCCCAGACAGTGTAAAATGATATAGATGGTGAACACTGACCCCAAAGGAAGAGGTCTTGGTGTCAGAGTGACCTGAGCAGGCTTTCTGGAAAAACAGGTTTAGGTCTTATTCTTAAAGGATGAAGGAGGTTTGGCAAGGGAAAAGTGGAAGAGGCAGGTCCACAAAATGATGTTTTGGTCAGTGACCGATTGCATATACCACTGTGGTCTCATGAGATTATACTAGAGCCGAAAATCGTCTATACCCTAGTGAGATCATAGCCTTCATTATCATCAACACAACACAAAAATGTTTGTGATGATGCTGGTGCATACAGACCTACTGCAGAGCCAGTCACACAAAAGTATAACTTGTACATCTATGTTCAGTGCACAATACAATAAAAATGATCATAAATAACTGTGTTTCTGGTTTATGTTTTTCCTTACTATACTTTCTATGACATTAGAATGCACTCCTTTTATTTCAAAAAAATGTTTATTTAAAACAGTTTATTGTGTTTCCTCATCAGCAGACATATACATCTTGTATTTCTCTTGTGCTTGAGTTAATCTCATGTAATTTTGGCACATGTTCATGCACACACACATGAGTATGCACTTCCACAAACCATGAAGCCTAGATGTGTAGTTGGCTATATCATTGAGGTTTGTGTAAGTGTACAGTATGGTATTCAGACAATGACAAAATCACCTACTGACACATTTCTCAGAAAGTAAGCCAGTTGTTAAAATGACACATTTTTGGTGCAACAGAATTAGAGAAAAGATATGGGAGAAAGAACTTCCAAGGTAATACTAACCCCCTTTCTTTAAGGCTGTGATCTTTTTTCTTCTTTTGCAGATCCAGCAGCCACCGCAGCCCCCACAGCCTCAGCAGCCTCCCCAGCCCCAGCAGTCCTCACAACCCCAGAATCAGACCCTTGGTCTCCAAGCAATGCAGCCCCAGCAGCCCTTGGTAAGGCCTGGTATTTTGGACTCAGACATGTGGGTTTCTTCTTTGAAGGCGGGTTGCATTCTTTATGTTCATTGGCTTGTAAAGACTTGAAATAGCTTACATATGTCCTAGTAGTTTTCCCCTAGAACTAGATCAGAGTTTTGTTATTATATTTGTTATTATATTTTGTTATTATATTTTTTATGTTTTCATAGAAAAATGCAAATATTGTGATTCAATAGGTTATACCATTTTCCTCTTGAAAAATTTTAGACTATTCCGTCGACTTAAAGACTTATTTATTTATTTATTTATTTGGGGGGGCGGGGTACCGGGGATTGAACTTGGGACCTTGTGCTTGCAAGGCAGGCATGGGAGACTTAAATATTTATATTGAAATATCAAGTTCTTTTAAAGAAAGCTAGAATTATGATTTAGTATGTATGTGTAGAAGATGATCTTATATTGCTATTTACAAAAAGCATTGGAGAGCTTTCTAAAATGTGGTCTTTAATGATGTAAAAGAAAGTAGTTTTAGCCAGTTAGAATTTACTTTCAGAATTTTTATCTAGTTCATAATTGTTTTTATTAGTACATGATTGCAGTGCATAATGATTACATTTATTGTGGGGAGTTTGTACATGGACATAACAAATCTTAATTATTTTTTCCTTGCCTACCCTTCTCATCCTTACCCGCTCCTTCTACCTCTTAGCCCCATCCCATTAACAAAAGCTTTATTTCCATTTCTTTTTTTCGTTTTATTCCATCTCTTCCCATTTCTCTTTTCCATTTGAAAAAGATCTCCCTACTTCCTATTATCTTTTGTTTTGTTCTCTATTTATATTTTGGATTTCTCATATAAGATAAGCCATGTGATATTTAATACAATTCTCTAGCTGTACAAATCAAATTTGGAAATAATACATGACATCACAGTTTCATAAACCTCAGTAATTCACAATAACCATTACTTTTGAGTTTCATATCCCTATTTTTTTATTTACTTAACTACTTTCACTTAAATTGTCTCCTTTTTCTGTTAGGTAAATATCTTTTCGAAGGAAGAACTCAGCACTATCATCAGTGATTATATTACTTACCACATAGTGTCAGGAATATACGTGAAAATAAATACAGTGATATCTCAGTTCACGAATTTAATTTGTTCTACAATTTTGGAAAAGATGGCTGTGTTTGTGTGGAAAAGATGGTCATGTTTGTCACCCTCGGAAGTTTGCCAGCCAAAACAAAGTTTTGCCAAATGCTTCTGTTTGTGAACCAATTTGTTTGCAAACAAAAGCGTTCATGAACTGAGGTACCACTATACTTAAGAGGAAGAGTTGAGAGGTTTTTCCATGTAACTCAGCAATGTGAATTTTGTGAGTATTACCTATGATGAGCAGGCTACCATGTCTCATACCGGAAAACACTGGATGGACGATTTGAGGATGGATGGTTTCACAAGTTTATAGAAAAGCAGAAGCAACATGGAAATGCAATAGTACATCAGGAAGAATTAGATTAGAATTAAGTACTTAAAGGGCTGTGCCCAGATAGGACACAAATCCAGTGTGATCAGCTTAAGTAGGACAATTCCTAGTACCCTTACCAAGCCTCTGCCTCGCCCAGTTTGAACTCCATTCCATATTTAATGTAGTTCTTTATCATGAATCTAACTTTTCCCAGGTACATATGAATTCCCAAAACTGAACCAAGGATATATAAAAACCTGAATAATCCAATGAAATTGAAACAGTAATTAAAAAAACCCACCAACTGAGAAAAACCCAGATCCTAGTGGATTCACCTCTATATTCTACAAGAACTAGAAGGAGGACCTAACGCTAATACTCCTCAGATTCTGTAGTGAAATTGAAAGGGAAGTCCCTGGAAATTAACATTACCCTGATTCTAAAACCAGACAAGGTCCAACCAAAAAAAGAGAAGTGCAGGCCAGTGTTATTAATTAATTTAGACACAAAAATTCTCAAAAAGATACTAGCAAACAGAATGCAACAAACCATTAAAAAGATCGTACATCATGATCAAGTAGACTGCATCCAGGGATGCAGGGATGATTCAACCTATGCAAAATTCTAAATGTGATACATCACATAAACAGAAGTAAGGACAAAAATCACATGATTATCTAAATAGCCCTAGAAAAAGCCTTTGGGGGAAAAAAACCAACATCTGGTCATGATAAAAAATCCTGAAGAAAATAGATAGGAGGACCTTATTTCAATCTGATAAAAACCGTTTATGACAACCAACAGCTGATATCTTATAAAATGGGGAGAAGTTGAAAGTTTTTCCTGTAAAATCAGGAACAAGGGAAGGATGTCTGCTATCACCACTCCTGTTTGATACATTCTTGAAAAATTGGCCAGAGCAATCAGACTAGAGAAAGAAATAAAAGGGATATATATAGGAGAGAAAAGTCAGATTATCCTTACTTGCAGTTGCCATAATCCTCTACACAGTAGACCCCAAAAATTCCATCAAGACTCTTATAATTAACCAAATTCAGTAGCTTAGCTGGATACAAAATCAACACACAAAAATTACCAGCATTTCTGTAGACCACTAATGAACTCACTGGGAAAGAAATTAGGAAAACAATGCCATTCACAATTGCATCAAGAAAAATTAAACACTTAGAAGTTAATCCTACCTCTGCAATGAGAACTGCAGTACTCTGTAAAAGGAGATTGAAGAGGGCATCAGAAAATGGAATCCCTGTTCCTGAATAGGCAAAACCAATATTGTCAAACTGGCCGTACTCGCAAAACAAATAATACAGTTTTAACAGAGTCCCAATCAAATACCAATAGAAGTTATCACAGAACTAAACAATCCTAAAAATTTATTTGGAGCCAGAAGAGACAAAGACAAGACTGCAAAAGCAGTCTTGAGCACAAAGAGCAAGGCAGGATGCATCACAATCCCAGACTTCAAGTTATACTACAAAGCTACAGTAATAAAAACAGCATGGTATTATCACAAAAACAGACCTGTGGATTAAGGGAATAGAATAGAGGATGCAAAAACAACTCCTGGCACATTCAGCTATTTGATATTTGACAAAGGTGCCAAGAAAATATACTGGAAGAACGATAGCCTCTAACAAGTGGAGCTGGGAAAACTGCCTATTTACACACAGAAAATTAATTCTACACCTATGTCTCTCATCATGCACTAAATTGAAGTCAAAATGGATCAGAGATCACAAGATTAAAACAAACTTCTGGAGGATAAAATAACTCTTGATGATAGTGGTGTAGGCAAGGACTTTCTGTACAGAACACCAGTTGTACAAGAAATAGGACCAAGAATCAACAAATGGAATCTTAACAAGTTAAAAAGCTTCTGTGCAGCAAAGGAAACAACCAGCAGTGAAGAGAGAATCTACAGAATGGGAAAAAAAAATTCGCCAGCCCTTCCTTGGACAGAGACCTAGTATCTAAGATACATAAAGAACTAAAAAGAAGTTAGAGCTCCCTAGATAAAAGACCCAATCAAAAGAGCAACTGAAGTAAGTAGACATTTCTCAGAAGAAGTATAAATGGCCAACAAATACATAAAACAATGTTTAACATCTCTGGCCATTAGAAATTGCAAATTAAAACAACACCGAGTTTCTACCTTACTCCAGAAAGTATGGCTATCATCAAGAAATCACATAATAAAAAATACTAGTCAGGCTATTGGGAGAAAGAACCCTTTTACACTGTTGATGAAAATGCAGACTAGTGCAACCACCATGAAAATCAGTGTGGAGATTCCTCAAAATCTGAAAATAGAATTTCAATTTGACTGATCTATTTCCCTTCTGTCAGGTAAAAGGGCCGAAGACCAAGACCAGACGAGGCCACAACAAGACTTTATTAGGGGAATAGATCTGCCGGGCTGTCTCTGAACAAAGGAGAGACAAAAGCAATATGGCCGGGGCAGGGAGAGTCTTTTATAGAGACTGGGGTGGGGTTTGTAGGGGCTGAGGTGGGGTTGAGTGAGGTGGTGACTAGGGAATGGAGGAGCCCGTGATGTCACTAGGTGGTAGGAGGTGAGCGAGTATTAGGTTACTTTCTAGGCAGGAACAGGGGCATGCTGGGAAGAAGGGTTTATTCTTTGGTGGGAACAGCCATCTTGGCATGATGTCACACAGGGAAGAGGGCAGCTACTATACATAATAGCTGCTGAGGTGGTGGGAGACCTATCACCTTCTAGGTACAGTATTTTACTGAAAGAGTTAAAGACAGCATATTACAGTGATACATGCATACCCATGTTCATAGCTACAGAAGTCATTATAGCTAAGAGTTGAAAGTAGCTTATATGTCCATCAACAGATGACTGGATAAAGAAAAAGTGGCATTTATACATATTGGATATCTTAGTTACTTTTCTTGTTGCTGAAACAAAATACCTGACATCCAAAGTTAAAGAAGGAGAGGTTTCAGCCCATAATCAGCTGGCTCCAAGGCAGGGAGGCATGGCAGACAGGATCTAAGAGGAGAAACAGTTCATGGAAGGCAGAAAGTCGCAAAGCAACAAAGTAGCAAAGAAGCAAATCCAGGAGACCTTAGCAGCTTCTTTCTGCCTCTTGTATATTCTTTCTAAGCTATCCAGTTTAGGGAAGGTGGCAAGCCAGTCAGTGATCCCCACATCACACATTCTAGATTCAGCCACCTCTGAAAAAGCCCTACCTCTGCCTGCATGAGCCTTTGGGGCTGGGGGGTGTGCATCTAGACACAAGCTGTAACAGTGGAGTACTGCTCAGCCATAAAGAAGGATAACCCGAGTCATTTGTAGGAAAAGGGTTGCACCCTGAGACCATAATGTTAAATGAAATAAATCAGACATACAAGCTTAAATATCTCATGGTTTCTTTCACATGAGAAACCCAATATTTAAGTAAAGGCAAAATAAAGGATAGACAATAGGAAATAAATAGGGAGATAAATCTTTTGGAAAAGGGAAAGGGACCAAGAGATGGAAGGGAAAAGGGGATGAAAAAAGAGTGAAGATATGTTCTGTACATGTGCCAGCTCCCCATGAGGATTACATTCATTATGCACTGCAAACATGTACCAATAATTTAAAAATAATGTATAAAATATTTAAGGGTATAAAATTAGTTTTATTCCTAGATTCAACTTTCAGATGGATATTTACTATCAAGTGCCTGAAATAGTAATAGTTATTTTTGTGTAAGGTAAACAAAAAAGTTTGATTTGATTAGAGAAATTACCCTTATGGTCCTGGGGTAGAAATTGACTTCACATTTCTTACAGTTTGAAGTAGGGACCAGCTTATACAGAACTGAGAGGAGACTCTCCCCAGGATCCACTAGAATTAAGGCATATATAAGGGATTTCGTGTTTCCTGCTCATCTTATAGTTTACTGAATACATAATAAATGATATGTAAAGCATTTGCATCATATTTATTTAGTTTTGATTTCTAATATACCGAAATTTTTAATGTTAAAAACTTGTGTTTCATTCACTAGCTTAAAATACTACTGTTCCAGGGATGGGACATGTTATTTTGGAGCATGGCATATGACTTTTTTCCTCATTATGTTCATGGAAAAGTCATTTCAGAGAAATAACCTTCATTCAAAGAAATTTTAATGAATAGGAAAACCACAATAGGCTTTTTAAAGCTTTTTTTTTTTCTTTTCAGCTGAATTTTTAAATGCTACCTTGAGAAGCATGATGTTTTTTGTTTTGTTTTTAACATTTAGACCACTACTTGTAATACAGGCAGCACTTAGAGTAGACAGACAAAAATATTACAAATGTGTAAGGATGGCCTAGGAAATTTTAAATGTTTTAAAATTTTAGATGCTTAGATCTGGAGTGTTAGGTTTCAGATTAGAAGGTATGGTCAATAATCTTGGAATTTTATATTATTATAATTTATCTTTAAAGTATACTTCTTTTTGTGTACATATGCTTTTTTTCATTAAGTTTATTGGTACATTGTAGATGTACAATATCATGTCATCATTGGGAATTTGTACCTTTACATGATATATCTTGATTCTTACTTATTTTCCCCATTCCCGTGCTCTCCACCCTTCCCTATTTGCAAAGACTTTGTTTCTTTTTTTTCCTTTTCTCATATTTATTCCTTTATTCCTTTCCCTTGTGCCTCCCACTTCCCCTTTCCCTTTGGACCTTTTCTTCCTATTTCACATTATCTATTATGTATTTGATCCTTATGTACACTTTCATGCAGTAGTAGTGGGGGACCTCAGTACCCCACTGTTACAAATAGATCAACCAGACAAAAAATAACCAATGAAATACTAGACCTCAACCAAACTCTAACAAATGGACTTAACAGATGTTTACAGAGCGTTCCCACCCCCAAAAATCGGAATACACATTGTTTTCAGCTGCACACAGGTCGTTTTCCAAAATACTTCCAAAATCACATACTTGCTCATAGAACATATGCTTTTTATTGATCTACTCAACTGTTTGTAATGTTAAGCAGCATGTAATGAAGTCAGTCCCTTCTATTGCTCTGCTATAATTTGCTTAATCACCTCATCCACTGTTAAGTATTTAGACTGTGTCCCGTTTTAAAAATAGTGCTAAGGATATTTTGATATACTGTATTTTTTGGTCTTACAATAAAGAAAAATAGAAATATAAGAAAAAATTATCACTGCTTCTATATATCTTTACAACTGTAATAGCACAAAGTCTCAGTAATATTAAGAAAAATACTATATTTCCTTTTATCTCTTGGTATTGTTCATTTTCTTTATTATTTCTACTAAGATTTACTGTATATACATAAATACACTTATTTTCCATTTATTATAAACATCTCTAGCAGATCCAGTTCTTCTAAGTGGCCAGTGTTTTGCATTCAGCTCCTCTCTTTGACAGAGAAAAGGGTAATATGCTGGCTGTTTAGGACAGCTGAGCCCTGACTCATCAGGGTTCTGATTCATGCTGTTATCAAGGGAGAAGTGGAAATGGTAACACAATCACCATCCTCCATGACTTCTCCTGCCACTATCTGCTGACAGGGAAAATTCATAGTTGAATTCAACAAGAGCTTATTTCAGCATATGCAGTAGGGACTGCCACCCTCCCAGATGTTATGGAGAAGGCCGAGAAAGTACCGTGCATGTTCCTTCCAGAGGACTTAGAATTGTAGGAAATGGTTAAATATCCACACTATGCATGGAAAGTGGTATATGGGTACTGGGTTTTGGGTAGAATGGCTTCAGAGGTTGTATTAACTTGTAGAACTGCCTTCCAAAGTACACAAACTGGGTGACATAAACAACAGAAATGTATTGCCAGTCAATTTGAGACAGGACTTGTAAGTTCAAGATCACGATATTAGCAGGGTAAGTTCCTTCTGCAGGCTCTGAGGGAGTCTCTTTCATGCCTTTCCCCTGCCTTCTGGAAGTTTACTGGCCATCTTTGGCTTTCCTTGGCTTGTAGAACCATGAACTCTTCCTTTATCTTCTGGTAGGGTTCTCACTGTTTGCATATGTGTGTTCAAATTCCCCTGTTTTGTTTTGTTTTTTTGTTTTTTGGTACGGGGTATCTAACTCAGGACCTTGCGCTTGCAAGGCAGGCGGTGGAACCACTGAGCTAAATCCCTGGCCCACAAATCCCCCTGTTTTATGAAGACACCATTGATATTAATATAAATGCTGCCTTGCTGCCTTGTTTTGCACACTGGTAGTGTGATCACAGCAAGAGCTAGTAGGAACCTCACAACTGTTGTAAGAGCAGTGATGGTCTTTACTTTGGTGCCTCTGGAACCCAGAAAAGTACCTGGATTCTTTAAATATCTGTCAAATGACTGATTTGCCGATTGATAGCAGTAAGTTTTTTCATCACACCTGTAAGAAAAAATGTATTTCAAAGGCAAGATGTCTAAATCACCTGAGAGTTATTATGTAGGCCCATCATCAAATTATCCCAGTTGCTGATTTAGTAGTGTCTGCTTCTGGTGCTAAAAGGTTAAGTTAAAGTTCTGAGATTTAAAAAAAAATCATAATGACATTTAGGAAGAAATTGCTAGTAAATCACACATTTTTGCCTTAGTAATGATTAATCATAGAATGAAAATATTCTTGAATAAATGAGTTTTTCAAAACAGATTGAAAGATCCATCTTTATTTTTTTAAGTTGAGCAAACAGTGATGTTTCCTGGAGAGTGGTTATGCTACACCAGCTGGTTGCACCTTATGGTGTTGAGCTGTGTTTTGTCTTTTGGTTACAGCAGGGCATAGCTTCTGCCTCCAAGAAGCTCAGAAGCCAAAGTGCTGGTGAAAGGCATTAGCTAGGCTGTCCCATATGCTTATAATCAAGGGGACCACACAGCACTGATGGTTCAGGAACAGTCCCTGCTCTATATGCCTGAAGGATTAGGTGATAACACTAGCTCTCCCACTACTCCCATAGGTCAGTATTAAAGAAGTGGTCTCAAAACCCTTTAACATTTAGAGTTATTGTAGACCCAAGAAACTTTTGTATATCAGTATTTACTATTTTAGCAATTAAAGAAATATTAGCAACATTTAGTAATTTATTTTAAAATACCCATTATTGTGTTAACAGAAATATTGTATTTTTATGAAAAAATTAGAAAAATGATAACATTTTTGAAAATACCTTTAATGCTTGACTGAATAGAATACATTGAATTTGTTGCAATAGCATTCCTTACGTAGCTTGAGGAAAACTATGCATTACACTCAGAAGACAATGGAAGTGAACAAAGCAAATTCATGTCTTCCTATTATTATGAAAATGTTTTTGACTTTTTAGATAACATGGCAGTCTTGACTTCCCCTGAGGTCCCTGGATCACCCTTTGAAACACTCTGAGTATGTTCTGTCTCTTTTTCTATTTGCTTGTTTTGTTTTTGTGATACAGGCGATTGAACTCAGAACCTTGCACATACTAAGCAAATGCTGTATCACTGAGTAACATCCCCAGCCCTACACCAAGCTCTTTAAGTCACTCAGCAGACACCTTCCCCTTCCCAGAACACACACATACACCCACAAGGACAGGAGCTCTCTAGGTACCTTGTTATTGCCAGGCTTACAAAGTATAGAATCTGAGGAGATCACTGCAGTATTTCATTCTGTGAATTGTCCCATTTGAAGCAGGTTTTAAATGAACAGAAGGAAGGCAGTTAAGCATTTGCTGGATGTACAAATGTTCAATATTTATGCGCTGTATGCATTAGTATGCCAGTTAATCAGTTTAGACATCTTTGCAGCCAAATACTTAGAATTCAGAATTATTCCCAAATAAGTTAATATTTGGAAGATAGTGTTTCCACTGAAGGATATGCCGATGGAGTGGTGGGTATATGGGGAAATGTTGGCCAGAGGCTACAAAGTCAAATTAAGAAGTTCTGGTGATCTATTTTACAGCATGGGACTATAGTTAATAATAAGGTACTTTGTACTTCAAAATTGCTAAGAGTAGATTTTAAAAGAAATGATAAATATGCAGGGTGATGAATATGTTAACTAGTTTGATTAATCGTCCCACGGCGTATACATATAACATTACATTTTACCCCATAAATATATATAGTTGTATTTTCATGGGGGTGGGGATGAGCTAGGTGATTGTGGTTAAGATGTTGGACTCTGGATCCATAAAGTTTAGTCTGAAACCCAGCCCCAATACCTACAGTGATTATGGGCAAATTGCTGAATCCCTCTGAGCTTCAGTTTCCTCATCTGTAAAATGAGAATGATAGCAGGAAGAGTTCACACTCCCTTATATATGTTCCCCAAATTCAAATGCCACTGACAATGAAAGAATTACTTATAACTCACAAAAGCTGGCCTGAATGGACACAAGGCTCTTTTCATGGATCCTACTTGATGTAACTGTTCATGTGTTTTGCTGCAGAAATTTAATGTTTGCTGTGGCATGCTGCCTTACACTTAGGCTTGGTCTGTGTATTATGAATGTTTTATAGTGAACCATCTATATACTGAATTTCAAAACACAGGTGTCCTATGACTTTGGATAAGAGATTGAGGAGTCACTACCACATCAGGATTAAATGTGCTAATACATATATATAATATCCAGTATGTAATACTTGGCACATAGTATTGTATAAGCTTTTGTTAAATAAATGTAGTGATTTTTCTGAATAAGCACAGAAACAATTGAATAGAAGAAAAGCACTTTTATTTTTCAACGTAAATGACAGATAGATTTTTATTGTTTTTCCCTCTGTATTTGGGCAACAGAAGAAAGGCAAGCTGCGATTCTCCTGCCTTTTATTGTGAAAAATAGTGACAGTGGTGGAGGGAATATTTTGTCAGATATGTGTATCTTTTTAGTAATAAGGTTGTGGGACTTGATGGCGCTTCAGAATTAATGATTGCACTGATTTGTACTGCACACCTATTGAGTGCCTGGTAGTGTGAGATACAAGGGATACCTGAATGGATGATCCCAACCAAGTCTTGAGTCACTCACTGTCTAGTGGAAGAGAAGCAACTGACCTTGCTGTTGTTCCAGACACTCAGTTTTAAAAGTCAACCTGGTGATGCCCACTGATGAGGGCAAATAAAATACAGGACTCCCAGCTAAATTTGAGTTTCAGGTAAACAGTAACATTATAAGTGTTCAAAATACTATATTGGACATATTTACACTAAATTCAGTACATGTCACATGAATTGAGACATACTTAGAACTAGAAAAATATTCATTTATCTAAAATTTTTATTAACTGCATATTTTGTATTTTTATTTTCTGGCAACCCTACTTATAATCCTAGGGTATTTTCTGTCATTGGCAAGCTGAGGAGCAAATAGATTTTGCATTCATTTAGGGTAATTGAAAATACTCTATAAATACAAAACTCTTCAAAGAGGTGAACAGGACTAGGAAACTAACTGGGGATATGGCACAGGCATGGTGTCTTCTAAGGCCATTAAGGCAGAAGAGGGAGGTGAAGAGGGTTGTGGCCTTCCTGCCCTGGATACTCAGGATGTGCTCAGCCAGCGAGCCCCAACATGGAGGAAACTGACAAAACTAAAGCATAGCTTTACTGTATCTCGGCCTCCTGGAAGTGCCCCCTTTCCCCACCAAAGTCGGATGCCAAAGGCCACCACCTAATGGATGGTGAGAACAGCACAGTCCTGATGAGCCTCTGTCTAAGAAGCTCCTCCTTAGTTACAACAGTAATAAGCCAGGCAGAAGGGGCTGGGGAGGAGAAGAGAGCAAAGAAAGAAAAGGGAGAAAGTGACAGCCTGGCATTTGAAAGTTAAGGAAAAAGTAAATTGATATGCCCATTCATTCTAATAAAAAATAATTTTACTCCTACCAGACATCAACTCTCTCTTTGAATAACCATCACAATTTCTTCTGCCAGCTGAACAGATAGAACCAGGGCACTGGCCACCCATATTGTGCCTGGGACCTCTGCAGTCACTTGCAGGGTCTGAGAGAGATCATTTTTCTAAAGTTTGCACTCTTGGTGCCTCACTTAGCCTCATCCTGCCCCAGCACTGGCCACATTATACTAAGGATGGGTATCGCCAACTTTCACCTTCCATTGGGTGGGGAATTTCACAAGAGCCTGGACCTAGCACTGCTCTGCCTCTCTAGATTCCTTTTTCCCATTCATGCTGTCAAGGTGTATAGGAATTCAACAAATCTTCTCACCAGAGAGCTTTCATTTTGCTAACAAAAGCTACTCATGATATATTGATTCTCATTAGCCAACTGGTGAAGGGTAAGATGACAGTGATCTTTGAACTTTTTGGGTACCTCTAGAGAGTGGACTCCATTATCAGGATTCTTCAAATAAACACCAGCTCACCTGGACAGGTGGTGCACGACAGGTGTTTACCCGATGTACACCAGAGCATATATGACATGGATGGCCCTTTTATCTTGATGTATGTAAAAGTGCATCACAGAATGTCTGACCCCAGGCTTTCGCCTGTTCTTGCCTGTGATTAGCACCATGGGCTGACTTCCATCCTTTCTCCCATTGCAATTGCAGTTTCCCAGGCAAGGCTTGCAGCAGACCCAGCAGCAGCAGCAGACAGCCGCCCTGGTGCGGCAGCTCCAGAAGCAGCTTTCTAGTAAGTACCCTGTTTGTCATTGAGCCGACGGCTCCTAGGAAATTAAAAAGCAAGCAAGCAGAGCACAGTGGTGATCCCTCAAAAGTGGCACTGTTTTCTTTGGTACCATGTCCATGTGTGCTTTAGTTCACAATGTTAGTATCATGTCTCAGTTTATTTGGATTTAGGCTTCAATACTTCTTTTCCTGAAAAAGTCCCAACTTTTTAAAAAAATTCAGCAATAATAGTTTCCTCTTTCTTCCATCTGAACTTGGAAATGTTTCTTTTCATTCAGGGGACCCCTGTAAAACTGCAAGTGTCCTTTTGTTTTATTTTGTTTTTGTGGTGCTGAACCCAGGGCCTTCTGCAAGCCAGGCAAGTGCTGGACCACAGAGAGCCCCCCACCAATCCCAGGTGTCCTTTTTATAAAGCTGGAAATGTTCAGGGAGTAGCTCAGCCAGTGCCCTCATTATACAGATGAATGAGGTTAGCTGGCCTCCCAAGGTCTCAGGTACTCGGAGGCCAGCACTAAATGGTGACTGCTCTCCCCACTGTTATCATCCTATCCTTCCAAATGAGTCAGAGAAATCAAACCCTGTAGTATTGCAAACAGCATGGAAGATGGCAGAACAGTGTTTTCTTCCCGGTAATCTTACCTACTGTGCTGGTGTGAATTATTTTCTCTTATTTGCTACCTTTCTAGAGCACATACTAGCAGCCCACTCTCTCATCATACTTTATACCTTAACAGCAGCAGTACATTCCTGTGACTCAAATTACTCTATGCTGTAGTCATAGGGCAGGCAATCTTTTCAACACTGGGAATGAGCCCCCTGAGAAGCAAAGAATATTAGCCTAGAAATCTGGTTATGTAAATTCTGGTGTCAGTGTGGCCACTATCACGGAGATTATGTAGTTTTTTCATGTGTGCTGTTAGGGAGGCTAACAGTTTACTCTGGATCTCAGATCACATGCTTCTACAGTAGCATGAAGACCAGTTTGTGCTGAAAACAGTGATACGGGTGTGGTAGCCCATTGATATCATCAGGACTGCTATCAGTTTAGGCCTAAGGGCAGCTTTATTTGAGTCTTCATTTTCCCCCTGGCTGCTGTGCATGTTGATTTCCTGGCAGAGGAACCCGCTCACCCCCCACCCCAACACATTGGTGTCTCTACCAGTGGACATACCTAAAATCTTTCAATTTTTTCTTTAAAAGTATTTTTTTCTCTTGTAGCCTCATTTAATTTCAGTTAAATCAAACAAATCAACCTTTTTCTTTTCTACCTATGATTTAATAGGTCTGATCTGTGTGACTAAAATTTCATGGTATTTTATTATTTCCAGAGTTCATATTCTTGAAGAAAATATAACCTTAAGGCAGAGATTGTTTTCTAATGTTTAGAAATAAGTACTTACGATTTTAGTGTATTAGCACCCTTTGGGGGAGCTTGTCTACTCTTCACTGTTTACCAGAAACCAAGGGATGCAGTGTTTTTTTAAGCTGTCATTTATGGAGTACATTCTTGGACCTAGACACTATGACTTTACATGTATTAGTTCACTTATTTCTTTAACAACCATGTGAGATCAGGTATTATTACTGTTCCCATATTATAGATGAGGAAACAACTGAAAAATAGAAACATTGACTGATTTCCCCAAGGTTATTCAATTAATGGTAAGGGACAGAGCTGGGACTTGAATTCAGAGGGTCTTCCAGAGTCCACCTCTTAACCACAGTATAGACTCTGCTGCTTGGTATTAGCAGTTATGCCAACCTCCTTGGTTGAAGAGCCACCTGAGCTGATGCCACCACACAATTTCAGAAAGTTCTTTTTGTAATGTGGTGCATGTGAGCAAGACTTCTGAATTTGGATAATCCAGAGTAATGCAAGAAGTAGCTGTGTCTACTGTTTTGATGTCGACTGTCATTTTTCTCTGTGTGCCTGTGCATATATGTATGCATGCATATGTGTGTAGGTGCACACTTGAGCAACCCGGACATTCATAGCATCTACTCTTGTACACACATGTGCTCTTGCATAGTTTTCTTATATATCTTATGGCCATTTGTAGGTAATTGGTGAGTTACAAGATAATTTTCACCAACTACAATGTCATTGGTAACACAGAATTTCTGACTTGCTTCTGTAAACCTTTTGAGAACTTTGAATGTTTTATGAAACTTTCAGTTAATACATTAATACTGAGTTATCTCTTAGTTTAGAGACCCTTTGGGTGGGCCGGTCACCCTAATCCTAAGGCCTTATGTTGGTAGGTATGGGATTCTCTTGTGGAATGACCCCCTCTACAGAGTAAATTTAGTGACAATGCTTGAATCGTGCCACCAGGACCTTTCAGGATTAGGATTCTACTATGGCCAATTGGTCTGTTCCCCTGTACCCAAGGCTGTTACTGAGCAGTGACAAGAGTTAAGCATTTATTTGTGGCATAATTTTACATTTAATTTTATTTGAATTTATTTTTTCTCATTAGGTAATCAGCCACAGCAAGGAGTGGCTCCCTATGGACATTCTTCACACTTCTGAATCTGGAGGAGAAGACACGCAGTTTTATGTTTGCACTGAAAAATAGAAAATCAAATTTAATTTATTAGTCATCCTGGAAATGTCCCTTTGGTCTTTTAGTTCTTTGATATTTTCCCATATTTTATGCTAAATTTCATACAAAGGTATTTAAATGAAAAGTAAAAGAGAAACTGTGGTTTAATTTTGTCACATTCAACTTTAAAGTAGGTTTTAAAAGGTGGATCATGCAGGCCTAATCCAAGAAGAATATGGTAGCAGACCTTTTGAAATTGGTGCTTTTTTTCTTTGATTATTATATTTAGAGAAGAATGAATTATGGTGGGTTTAAATATTTATGTGTTCATTAATGGTGAAGTTTTTATTTTTTATTTTTCTTAACATACTGTGGTGAACCAAACTACTGATTTGAAAGTCATGTCAGGTCTTGACAGGAACAGGACCCATTTATTCTGCATTCACCTGTGATGGTGAAATGAACATTTATTTGCATCACTCTAATTTGAAATATTTGTAACTTCATAAGCACTTTATAAACTTTGTTCTTATTTATATAGGACTTTCCTTTTGTTGTGGTCAAAAGGTGCTGAAACAGATTGTTGCTTAGTACCTAAACTTCTTCAACCAAGGCGTCTGTGAGAACCACCCTAAGAAATGTGGAAACATATTAGAAGTAACTGCACTTGAATTTGTTATCAGTGACAAGATCATTGGCCAGAGTCTTTGTGAAGGTACAACATGTAATCCTAAAGGCCCAGAAGAATCATGGAATTGTTCTATTTATTTACTGCCAGTTTTGGCAAAATGACTCTGTCCATAAGGTTCTCCAGAACTTTATGCCAACTTCAGAAAAAAAGAAAAAAATCCTGCAGCTGCCCTGAGATTCTACAGTGCTCAAACTGGACATAGTTTCCAGAGACTCTGGCACTAAAGTCCAGAAGGCTCTGATTTTCATAAAAGGTGTATTTGCTGTTTATTTTGTATGGTAAGTATTTGCTATTTTGAATTTAAATATTCCTGTGTCAGTCTTGGTTGTGTATTACATATACCGTATTTATAAATTGGTGCAAAAAGCACAAGTAAAGTAAATTATACATCAAATTTATTATAAAGACATAGTAACTATTTTAACTTTGTTCAAGTATGTGGTAATTTGCTCCTATTAGAGTAAAAAAATACAGTAAATTATCAGTTTGTGTAACTTAAGAGTATTCCATATAATATTTTTTTAGATTTAGATGCATAAAATTTTGAATGTGAAAACTGCAGGGCATTTTAAAACATGTGGGGGATATTTTCCCATGTTCTGTGTTAATTCATTTTCTTTTATATAATTTTACTTGTAATGTAGTTAGGCATACTGTGAATAGATTTGTCTATAATGAGCAAACCATGTAGATCTACCTTTTTTGAAATGTAGCTAGGGCAACTTTAGTAGATAATTTCTTTTGCAAATCATCATACAAGTAATTTATATCTCCCTAGGTGAGTTACTCATTGCAAAGTTTGACTCATGCAAATGACCTCAAATACATGTCAGGTTACTTTGCTGTGGCAACATCCATGTGAACTGCTTTGTACACTGTGAAAATATTTCACTCCAGCCTGCTCATTTTGTGTTTACTCTGGGCTGGAAAAGACTTTGCCAAAACATTAAAGACTATTCTTTTCACTAAATTAATATTCTATCTGCTTTCAGAAAATGCGTCTTTTAAGTTTCAGCTGTATATCAGCATTTTATTCTCTCAAGAATCATCCTTATAGTTCATGAAGTTAATTTACTTCAAAGTAATATGACTCATTGGCAGAACAACCGAAAAGTGAATGTTGCGCCTAGTGAACAAGTCATGTCCTGTCCTTGTTGGTTTCCAGAATTATTGGTATTTAAAATGCCATTTTTCAGTTTGAACCACATATCTTTTTAGCTCAATATTGCGAACAGCAGTAATACTGTTTCAAGAATGAGTGTTATAATTGCATAGCATTTGTATGCACTTTACATTTTGCAGGAGTTAATTTATTAATCATTTTGCACATAAAAGCTATGGAATATACTTTTGTTGTTTTGTACTTTCTTTTTTTAAGGTGAAGAAGCTAAGTCATAGCAAAACCTGTAACTCTGAGTTGCTAAGGAAGGCTTAGAAAAACACCTAGAGCTATTTTTCCCCAGCGCATTATAAGGAAAGTAACTGGAATTTTTAATATATTCATCATATTGCCTCCCACTTAATTCTCTATCCTGAGAGGTTTTTTTTGTTTTCTTTTCTAGTGAATGCAGTAATTTGCATTAAAGTGATCACAAGGCAAAACTTTGTAGCAATATCTGGTAATTTGTTTGGTGAGTTGCAGAGAGGAAATTTTCTTAGAATAAAATGGAGACCCCAGATCCCCTGAAAGATAAGACCTTCAAATCTATTGGAGTTACACCTATTGTAATTCCTGGATATAAGAATCCCTTACACCAGTGGTCATGAACCTATGGCGCCCATGCTACAGTGGGCTGTTGGTTGTCATTGAAAGCTCTAAGGTTTGCCATCACTGCCTTAGGAATAGTACCTGATTACACTGTAGGCTATTTCTAAACAGGGTTGCTTTTGTTGTTTCATTTACCTGTTTTTGGTCCAGAAATAGAAGGGGATCACTTTACAATGAGAATTCTTTGATGTCTTGCAGCCATAGGGTAGTAAGATTAGTAGCAATCAGGTCACCTCTCAGACGGGGCTGGCTGAAAGTTGGTATGATGCAAACACATTGAAAGGAGTTCTCCCTTGTATCTTAAATGATTGACAGGGGCTAATAGAGCTCTCAGTTTTTGTGAACTGTGCTCTCTGAACAAAATTAGTTTTTCATTTATTTACAAGGCTATAATTTTAAAGTAATAGGTGAGTATTTGAACAAATGCTTGAGAAATTACACTGGAAAGATCCAGCCTCTAGAATTAGAAAAGATGTCTCCAAAATTGAATTAGGCATGTGCAATAAATAGTCAATTACAAAAAGCAGCATTTTGTAGGGATAATCAAAATTTAAATACAGTGAAACTTCATTATATGTAATAGGTCCAGACTCTCCCAAACATTTGTTCCGTGCATAAAGAATTATTACTTAATGAAATGAATGTTCACAAAGCAAAGATTTCTCCTCACAAAACTTTCTTTACACACAACTCCCAACCAGGAATGCCTGAGCTAGATTTTAAAGTTATAAAGGAGCTTCACTGTATTTTTAAAATGTTTTAATGGATATATTTAGACATAAGATGGAATCAGCTCCCTTTTCACATTTTATGATGTGTGGCTAAGTCGCTTTTTACATGTGGAAAAATTAGTCTGCATTTATTTTTAAATGCAGTTATTAAAACATTTTATATTCCCCATCAATGAAAATTTTTAATGTGAACAAATAATAAGTCATAATCAACAGTTCAGTTTTCGGTAGGTTTTAGGAAATATTTTTAAGCCAATGATAAACTATTTATAAATCAAGGTGGTAAATTTACATAAAGACTGCAAATTTCATCTTTTCCACTGTCTCTGTTCTGAGTGCCATGCTTGTAACATTGATAGAAGATGGATACTAGGCAACTGGTAGTAAAAGAAAAACAAATGCCCATTTGTTACTGAAAAATTCAGGTGCATTATCCATTTGTTATTTTATTGTGGACCATTTTCTCTTAATGTTTGTTATTTGTTGGCAAAATAAAAGTGCCTTAAGTTAAAAGTTCATGTTGGGATCTATTAAAGAAATCAGTATGAGTTCATAATGCATTTATTTAGATGTCTTTTTTGCATGTCCATTGTAAATTTAATATTGTAAATGTATTCAAATTCATTTACATGCCTATGGCTGCCTTTGCTTAAACTTCTTCCAAAAAATAAACTGTTCAGATGTTGACTTTGTTCAATTTACATTTTATTTCATTTCATATAACTTGTACATAAGTTGTAGCATAATCACTGCCCAGTGGATTCTTTGCTATGCATTTGTATAACCCAGAATCTGAGGTCTGGGGATTCTGAATAACCAGGGTACCTTGTGGGTGAGGCACTTCACTTTCAAGGGTTCTCCTTTTACTTCCCCTTGGGAACAAGGAGTGGCCAGGCATCTCCCAGGTGATTTCTGGCTTGGGGATTCCCAGGGCCATACATTGGAGCTGAAAAGCCACTCCTGTCTTTGTGAGGATACTCCTGGGTGGGTGATTTGTGATTAGGGGAGAATAGGCCACAATCATTACTGGAATAGTAATGAGTGCATGACCAGCACTATTTTGAGCCTTACAAATATAATTTCCTCTGTCATAAGCTGTTGCTTTTTTAATAACTAAGGTACCATTTTCATGCAATATGTATTTCCCATTAATTTGAGGCCTGTCTATTACATAGCCACTTGGTGTAGTCCATTTAACATTTGGCTTAGGTATTCCATCAGATACACAATGCAGTGATAAGGACTCTCCACTGGTAATTTTTATTGTTCCTAATGCATATGTAAGAATAACTGGTTTCTGCCTAATCTCTAATATAATTAATTTCTCAATATATCCAACTTTATTTCTAGCTCCACACCGGTATTTTCCTGCATTATTTCGGGTTGTTTTATTGATGATAAAAGAACCATTGCTTGCTATGAGGTACTTAGAATTTTTTGGTTTGTTAGAAAATCGTGTGCCATTTGGTAGAATCCAGATTATTTCAGGCAGTGGATTACCATCAACAGAGCAATTCAATGTTGTGGACTTTCCAAGCTGGGCAACTACTTTTTCATTGAATGGATTTCTAAATGTTGGTCTTCTCAACATTTCTAGTACTTCTAATTGTACCACCAACACACTCTGTCCTCCCTCATTCCGAGCCACACAGACAAAATCAGCTGAATCTGAAAGCCTCAGGTTCCTAATTTCCAGTGTTCCATTTGTATAGACTTTAATTCTGCTTCCATAATATGGGGCTGTGAGGAAAATATTGTCTGGCATGATCCACATGATTTGAGGAGATGGTGTCCCTTCAGCTCTGCAGTCAAAGTGTTTTTTGGAGTGCCTCACAGCTGTGGCTTTAATAACAGTTTTGTTTGTATACAGACCATTGATTAGTGGAGGTTGTGAGACAACATCCAGTTTGTACATTTTGGTGTCATCCCCACCGGGGTTTTGGGCCACACATACATACTCTCCAGAATCAAGCAGTTTCACTTTGTTGATGGACAAAGACCCATTGGCATGAAATATGTACCTATCACTGGAGAATGAAATCATGTCCCTGGAAGGCAGCAACCAAAATATATTTGGTTTGGGTTCCCCAGTGACCTCACAGTCAAGAATGGGTGTGGCTCCAGCTTTGATTCTCATGGTTGTCCTGTAACCCTCCCTTATTCGTGGGGCAGCTGTTATAACTGTTAGGTGAACCTTCATTTCATCCTTTCCTAGGGTGTTCTGGGCATAGCAAGTATAATCTCCTTCTTCTGCAATCCCAACTTTGTTGAAATATAGGGTTCCATTATTGAAAAGTGTGTACCTTCTGGTCCTATGGCTGCTATCATCAGCTTGCATTGCATTGTTTATCATTGTTCCATCAGGCAAACTCCAGGATATCTCAGGCATTGGGGAGCCAGAAGCTTTGCAGTCGACTTGGAAATCTTTGCCATGGAGCACCTGTGTTTTGAAATGCTGCTTGTGGTCAATTTTGGCAGGCTTTAGCTTCAGGCTCACATGCATCAGGATCAGGTCATCTCCCATTTTGTTTCTTGCCACACATAAGTAGTCACCACCATCTTTTTCTGTTACTGAGCCAATAAACAGGGATCCATTTGGGTAGACATGGATTCGACTGCCCATTCTAAGGAGAAAAGAGACAGATTTGAGTGTGCAGCTGTTAGCAGTGGGAGAAGTTTTTTTTAAAAAGACTTTTAAAGGGCCGGGGATTTAGCTCAGTGGCACTGCGCCTGCCTCTAAAGCACAAGGTCTTGAGTTTGATCCTTGGTACTGGAAAACAAAGAAAGACTTTTAAAAATGACAGGTTATAAACTTACTGGGTGCAATATGATATAGAAGTTGTCTTGTTTTTATGAACTTAACTCCTCCAACCCTTACTCATACATATTCAAAAAAATTGTATATATTCAAGGTTTACAATGTGATGTTTTCATGCACATATGCACTGTAAAATACAGTCAAGCTCATTTGCCTATTTTATCACCTCATAGTTGCCTTTTTAGGTATGTGTGATACATGGGATTAGCTTTATGGACATTTTCTTAAGTTGTTGCAGTGAAAATTTAAATCAGTCCTAGCTTACTGTTTTTTAAACCATTTGCTGAAAGTTAAAATTATGTAGATATCGCAAGGACCCGAGTTCGGTCCCTGGTACCAAAATAAATAAATAAAAATAAATAAAAATAAAATTATGTAGATATAATTTAGTGCAAACAAGTGATATATCTCATGGACTTCAGATGAATCTCCTTTTTATGTGATTTTTAAAACACTTCAATGGCAAGAGTAATATTTTCTCATGGATTTCTAGACACTGTGACTTCCTTGACCATTCAAGGTATCAAACTGATGAGCCCACAAAAAATACCACTTTGTAAAAAGAAAAAAAACCTTTCATACAGATTTTAATATTGCCTGATTCTTTTCAAAAAGGTATTAGTAATAAAGCAATTATTCAGTCTTGATTATAAAGTGAGTTCTGTTTTCTTAAAAAGAGAGGATGTTAATTTAATAGTTACTCGAAACTCCCTACAACATCTCTCCTC
Source organism: Heterocephalus glaber (assembly GCF_053883595.1). Taxonomy (NCBI): domain Eukaryota; kingdom Metazoa; phylum Chordata; class Mammalia; order Rodentia; family Bathyergidae; genus Heterocephalus; species Heterocephalus glaber. The sequence continues at coordinate 28,315,893 of NW_028258324.1, forward strand.
GATAGGCAACTGTAAGATGATTGGTTTCTTTTTCTCCCTCGACTTTAATCACACAGCCTGCCATTACTGCATTTCACCACCAGATGGCAGAACATTCCTGATAAAATTAAATCTAGTTTTTCAGAAAGACCATTGGAAATTGAATTGATGCTAGAAATTGGATCAAGGAGACACATAGGTGAAACTCTATGTCCATGAAGTTTTTTTTTCCAACATGTGCCAAAACGTAGATGAAACTGAAAAGTGAGGATTCTCATAGCGTAACTGCTATGAAACTGCTAAACAAGTTAAATAACCTCGCATTATTTTTATTTTCTACCCAACATAAGTTTTTGGAAGTATTGTATATAATATTCTGGGAGGTGCTGCTTGTTTTTCTCTAGTGTGGAAGGAATTTCACACATAAATCAAGGTAAAATCTTCATAAAAGATGCATTAGTGAAACTGCTAGTTGCTTTGCACTAATTTTTAAAATCTTCAAGTATTTTCACAATTATGCAAATGAAAAACTGACAGATTTAATAATTTGACAGACTTAGTAACATGGCAGTCTGGTGTTTTTCACAGTGCTACACTTCCATTTGCTATTATCCTTTGCTAATGCATTCTAAAAGCATTAGTTATCAAACTGGGCCAAACATTAAAATCAGTTTAAAATACTGGTGCCTAGGTTCCATAAAATATTGGTGCCTGGAATGTCTGACTTAAATGGTGTGGGGTGTGGCCTGGGCATCAGTTATATTAAGGTTTGCTAGACAATTGGATCCACCCTAAACATGAGTTCTTAACATGATTCCCCTGTCACCTGTGTCAGAATTGTGTCAGTGGGACTGAATTTACGAAGCATGTTACCTAGCTTCACTTTTTAGAGTGATTCAATAGATCTGGCCAGGGATCCAGGATTTTATTATGTAACAACTTCCCTGGTTACTTAAGAACAGTTAAATTTGAAAATCAGCCTCAAATTTTAGTGTACGCCAAAATCACCCGAAGAGCTTTTAACACAGATTGTTAAAACAGAAGCAGGGGCTCTGATTTAACAAGTTTTGGGCAATGCTAATTATTATGCTTTGACAAGGTAATGACTATCCTTCTGCAACCACTGACTTACAGTGACAACTGTGCCTCCAAATCTGTTGCACTTGAAGAGAGTAATATATAAGAGCTACATGTGATGTAACAGCTGTTTCTTTTTGTAAAGATATTGAGAGAATTTACTTTTGAAAGAAGTTCTACCTGAGTTAAGTAAAATTCTTTATAAAAATGTAGATAGAATGCATCTAAGTTGAAGAGGTGTCTTATGTACCTCCTCTACCACAGAGAAGAACCAGGTAACAAAGGGAAAACTATATTTTGAGCAGAGTTATTGAGGAAGAATCTGAAAATGAGCAAAGAAGTGACAGGGGACCCAGAATAGCATGAGGAGTTCAAATGGCCGCCTAGAGAAAGGAACTAAGCAAATTGCAGCCTCAACCTCAGCCCCTTGGCCACAGAGGGAAAAGGTAGGAAAATGCCAGCAACCTCAAGCATAGCAGACTGGCAGTCCTGACCGCAGGAGAATTCCATGGTCCTTAATCTAACTTAGCTAGCTAGCTGGTCTAAGAGTGATTGCTCTGATTCAAAGAAGGAAACCATCCATCTTGCCCCCTTCATACAGACACACAAAACTTAAGCTGCTACAATAGCCCAAATACCATCTTGACATATTACAGCCACCCCTCTGACATATTCAGAGAAGTGTGGAACCTATGCATTCCTCATAAGAAAGAGAATCTTAAAAACAGCAATAGAAAAATGTCAATGGGCCTAGAGCAGATTTATCAGAACTATTAAAACACCAGGAGAGAGTGGGATGGTATATTGAAAATGCTGAAAGAAAAATACCTGTCAACCAAGAATACTATATGAAGCAAAACTATCAAAAAGGAAAAATTAAAGCCTACCTCAGATAATTAGAAACAGGAAATTCATCCCCACCAGACCAACACTACAAAAAAGTGCTCAAGGGATTCCCACATAAAAAGCAAAAAGATACCTATCATCATGAGAACATACTAATACTTAACATTTTACTGGAAAAATGGCTCCATGAAAGAGAAAGAGAAGACTTAAAATAACAAAAATCTGCCAAATTACAAAAATGAGGTGGAAAAGAAGAAACATAAAAATAAGCAGAATACAATTAAAGTGATACAAGAAAGTTCATATCAATAACATGATCTTAAAGGACCAATGAGTAAAGAAAATATAAAAGCAATTTTTAAATCTGCAGAAAAAAATGAAAATGACATCACAACATATTAGTTTCAATGAGACAGCAAATTCAGTACTGAGCAATAAATGTATATATAAAAAATAGGAAAATTTTCAATAACCCAACAAGATTTCAAAAAATGTTCCTTAAAGACTTAGAAAAGCAAAACAAACCAAACCCAAAACTAGTTGAAGGAAAGAAATAGGATTTACACAACAAAAAACAAATGAAACAAGTTTTTTGAAAGGATAAATTTAACAGACATTTAGCTATATTAAAAGGAAGGGGACAAGGGTGGGGGGAAGGACTCAATCAGAGGTGCAAAATGAGACATAATTTATAACATAAATACAAAGAATATAAGAGTATTGTGAACACTTATAGGCTAAAAACCTGAAAAACCCAGAAAAGGATAAATTTCAGAACACAGAAAACCTACCAAAGCTGAATCAAGAATAAGAGATACAAACATTAGTCATGAGGTTAAAATAGTATTTAAAAGTTTACCATCTTAAAAATTCTAGGACCTAATGGCTTCCTTGCAAAATTTTACAAAACACTAAGTTCAATTCTTCTTAAACTAATCTGGAAAATTTAAATGGAAGGAACTCTGCCAAAACCTTCACAAAGCCACACTACCCTGATAATAAAACCAGATAAAAAGAAAACTATAGACCCATATTCCTGATGAACACAGATAAAAAATTCTCAAGATGTTAACAGCAAACCACTTTCAACAGTTCATCAAAAAGATCATACACCATGATCAAGAGGGATTCATCCCGTGATGCAAGGGTGGTTTGAGCAAATCAACAAACATGATAAAAGACAGCAACAGAATCAAAGGCAAACACCACATGATCATCTCAGTAGATACACAAAAAAGCATTCAGTAAGATTCAATATACTTTCATCATAAGACCTCTCAAGAAATTATGAATAAAAGGAACATAGAATACTAAAGCATATATGAAAATCACAAACAATATCATATTGAACAGGGAAAAGCTGAAAGCATTTCCTCTGTGACCAGGAACAAGACAAAAATTCCATCTCTTAATATAGTCTTAGCAAGAGAAATTAGTCAAGAGAAAGAAAGGGCAGTCAAATTGGAAAGTAAGTTAAATTGTCCACACTTGCAGATGGCATGCCATGATTTTCTACATAGCAAAACAAATTCTTTACCAAAAGCTTTTGAAACTTACCAGTAAATTCAGTAAAGATACAAGAAACAAAACATACAAAAAGTAGTAGCATTTTTATATATTAATAATGAACTTGCTGATTAAAAAAAATCAAGAAAGAAATCCCATTCACAATAGCTACGAAAATATAATATTCAGTAATAAATTTAACCAAGGAAGTGAAAGGTTTCTACAATGAAAATTATGAAACACAAGAGCAATTTTATAGGACAGGAAAATGCAAAGATATCCCATGGGATATCTTGTGTGTGTCAGAGGAATTGATATTGTTAAAATGAACTTACTATCCAAAGTGATCTATAGACACAATACATCAAGATACTAATGGCTTTCTTCACAGAAATAGAAAAATATCCTGAAATGAATATGGAACTACAAAAGCTATAATAGTCAAGTCAAAGTGATTCTAAGAAGAAAAAAAAATTTTTTTTAAAGCTGGAGCCATCACAATATCTGACATCAAAACATACCACAAAGTTCTAGTAACCAAAATACTAAGGTACTGACATAGAAACAGATCTATGGGACAAAATAGAGAACCCCCAAAGCTATCTATGCTTGTAGAGCTAGCTGATTTTTTTACAACAGTGCCAAGAATATTCAGTGGAGAAAAGACAGGCTCTTCAACACAGAGTTGTGGCAAAATTGGATATATACATTTATAGAAGACTGAAACTAAATCTCTTCCTTAACCATATACAAAAATCAACTCAACATGGATCAAAGACCTAAGTGTCAGACCTGAAATACAAAATTAATACAAGAATACAAAGGGGAAACACTTCATGACATTAATGTAGGCAATGACTTTTTGGATAGGATCCCAAAGGCAAATGCAACAAATGTGAAAATAGACAAAAGGAATTATATCAAATTGAGAAGCTTCTGCATGACAAAAGAAATACCAGAATTAACAGACAACTTATTGAATGAGTGAATATATTTGCAAGCTATTCTTCCCACAGAAAATTGATATCTAGAATTTGTAAGGAATTCAACAAACTTGAACACTAAAATTATTTTAAAAGTTCAATTTAAAATGGGCTGAAGAGCTAAATGGGCACTTATTTTTAAAAGATATACAAATGGTCAACAAATATATGGAAAAAATGCTCAGGGTCATTAACCATCAGTAAAATGCACATCAGAACTATAGAGATATGAGCTCACCAAGATAGAGTGTTTGTCATCAAAAAGAAAAAACACCAGGTGCTGACAAGGATGCACAGAAAGGGAAACTGTTATACACTGACAGTGAAAATGTAAATTAGTACAGTCATTATGGAAAACTATATGGAGATCCCTTTAGAAACTAAAAATAGATCCAGCAATTTAAATACTGGATATATATTCAAACTAGATGAAATCATTATACAGAAAGATAATGTACACTATCGTTTTATTACAGCAGTATTCACAATAGCTAAAATATAGAACTAACTTTGATATGGATTGGTGTATGAATGGACAAAGAAAATGTGAATATAACAGAATACTACTTAGGAGGAACACACTTTTTTTTTTTTTTTTTTTTTGGTTCCAGGGATCGAACTGGGGTCCTTGTGCTTGCGTAGGAGGCGATGAAACCACTGAGCTAAATCCCTGGCCCAGAATACTACTTAGACATAAAAAAGAATGAGATCCTGGCATTTATAGCAACATAGATGGAACTACAGATCATTATGTTAAATGAAATCAACCAGAACAGAAAGATAAATACATATTGTTGTGTAAACTAAAAAGTTAATTTCATAGAATGTAGTGGAATCATGGGCCACAAGATACTGGGAAGTGCTGGCGAAAGAAAGGATAAAGAAGTTCACTACAGGATACTAAAACAGAGAAGAGGTGTCTTAATCACTTTTCTTATCACTGAGCCACAGTACTCAGCAGCCACAACTGAAAGGAGGATAGGTTTATTTGGCTCATATTTCAATCCATAGTTGGCTGATCCCAAGGCAGAATAGCATAGCAGAGAGAGAGCTGCTCATGTCATGGCAGCAGGGAAGCAGAGAGTCAGGGGAGAAGCTAGGAAGGGAAATATAACCCCCAGGTACTCCCACAATGAGCTACCTCTTCCAATTGGGCCCCACCTCCTAAAAGTAAGTCAGCTATATATGTCCCCTAAATCCAATCATCTTCCAAAAGCCCTACTCATGAGGCCCTTGGGGGATATCTAGATATAGACTATAACATTCTGTCCCATACCCTCAAAAGACTCATGTACATCCCATTAAGCAAAATAAATTTCTATAAGTTGTCAAAGTCCTAACAATTCTAACATTGCTGAAAATTTCAGGTCCCAAGTATCTGAGACTCAAGGCAAACACTTAGCTGCAAGCCCCTATAAAACTAGAAAGTTAAACACAGCTGACATATAGTGGTACAGGATAAACACTCACATTCTAAAAGGAAAAATAGGAGGATAGAAAGAAATCAGAACAAAGCAAGACTAAAAATCAGCAAGTTGAACATTAAATCCCAAAGTCCCATGTCCAGAACCCAGGGAAAGCTGTGACAAAAGGTAAACTCTAAGTGGCTTGGCTGTCCCTGTCCCTATGGCATTCTTGGTGGTTGTAGCTCTCATGGCCTTTGCTCACTCCTTCTGGCTGTCTACAAACATTTTACATTCCTAGCATCTCCAATTTTCTAAAGTCTCATTGCACTTTTGGTTACATTCTCACAGCCCCACACACTCCCATTCACAGGCACACTGCCAGACCTCCTAACTTTCTTCTGAAATCTGGGTGGAAGCCTCCATGACCCCATAACTCTTGCACTCTGCATGCCTGTAAAACCAGCACAACATAGATAGTGTCAAGGTCTGCTGCCCTCTTGAGCCCTAGCCAGGCCTCTTAAAATCATGGCTTTAGAGGCCTCTGAGAGCCTCAGTGGCTGAACTCTATGAAAGGAATTCTGGGAAACCAATTCCCTAGGTAGCCATTCTGGAACACAGTTCACCAGGCTCTCTTTTCATAGTAAAGTCACTTTGCAATTCTGAGCATGTGAAGGGTGAGGCCTTGCTGATTCCTGACATGCCCTTAAGTCATTTTTCCTGTTGTCCTGATTGATACCACTTGGCTACGTTTTCATCTTTTCAGTAACCAAGCTTTCCTTGGCCAAAACTTTGCTGGCTCTTCCTTTTTAGGGAAACTGAAAACTTTTCAAATGGGATTTTTGCTCCTGGTTCTTAATGTAGAATTGACTAAAAGCCCCTAAACATACTCATGCCCCAGCCTGAAAATGGGCTGCCTTGGAATTTTCCCTACCATATTAACTAGTCCACCATCCTTACTCTCAGTCTCTTGAAAAGTCTCAGGACATGAACAAAATTTAGACAGATTTTTCTCTCAGAGCACAACACACATGGCTGGAGTCCTACTGCCAATGGAGTCCTTGTTCCCAACTAAAACCTCCTGGGCCTGGTCTTTACCAGGATGCATGTCTGTTGGCATTCTGAGCCCTGACCAGAATCTCCCATCAGTTTCGGCTTAAAGCAGTCTAGGGCTGCTTCTTACGCTGACATCTCCAAACTTTTCCAAACTCCTATTGCAAGCCAGCTCCAAAGGCTTCTGAACTACAAGATGAAGTAGTATCACAGCAATGACCCCACTTCTCTGGTTCCAAAATCTATCTCAGTAATATCACTTGCTGATAGCACAAAATACCAAACACCCACAACTTCAGGAAGGAGAGATTTAGTTTGGTTCACATTTAGGCCATAGTCTGCTGGCACCAAGGCAAGAAGGCATGACAGAAATCCATAGAGGAAGAAAGCTGCTCATAGCATGCCAGACAGGAAGTCAAGAAATAAGGGAGGAGCTGGGGAGGGAGATACCCCTCCAGGCCACACCCCTAAGTGACCCGTGTTCTGGAGCCAGACCCCAACACCAAGTCAACTATAGGCCTCATAATCCACTTACCTTCCCAAGGTCCTACCTATAAGTACCTGAGGCTCTTGGAGGAATATCTAGATATAATAGGAAGAATTAGAGCTGGTTTTTCTATAGCACAGTAGGATAATTATTGGCTAAAACAATCTATAATATATTTCTAAACGATTAGATGAGCACAAAATTCCCAACACATAATGATTAATGTTTAAAGACATGAAAATGATTATTACTTTGATTTGATTAACACACACTGTATACATGTATTGAATTTCCATATATATCTCATAAAATGTACAAGTATTTGGGTCAACAAAAATAACATAAATATTTGTATATGTGTTATGTACATATATCAATTCCCCACAATAAATGCAGTTGCAATCATTATGTACTCCAAACATGTACTAATAAGAAATAAAAATCAGACAACTAAAATAATTTTTAAAAATGCAAAAGAAAACCTCAGCCTTTCAAAAGCATTGCTTTTCAAACTTTCTTTGCATATGATTCACCTGAATTTTTTTTTTAGAAGCTATATTTTTTAATGCAATATATGCTCATAAACATTCTAGACAGTATTTTAAATTATACAATCTTTCCAAAAAGAAAATATTCAACTAATGATAACATAGATAACTTTCAGTGTAAGTAAAACGTTACAAGATGTTAACATTAAAGTTATCATCAGCTTTTCCACAGCACAATGTACAGAAATGTGTGAGCTTCCTGTACGAAATAGAATAATCTTACTCTTGAGCCAGTCGTTCAATAACACGCTGGTAATCTTCCACTAGTTCCTGAAAGCTTTCTTCCAGTTGTTCATGTTGCATGCTTATTTCTATTTGGTTCATCTGGTTTGTCAATTCTTCTGGCGTGAGACATTTTCTCATCTTAGCAAGATCTCTCTGCTTTTTCTTATAAGGGCTGACCAGTCTTCTCTTAATATCCACCCTGTAGCTTCTGTATTGCTCAGCATCACTCATGTCAGTCACCAGCAGTTGAAGAATTTCATAAACCCATCTAGCATGTTGCTTATTTATTTTGAACTTCTGCTGTGCTTCTACTGCCATATCTTCATTGAATCCTTGCATTAATTTTTCCCAGGAAAAACAGGGCAAATCTTGACAATGATATATATTTTTTAAACAGTATGGATTCTGATTCAACAGTTTTGGGTGGAGCCTGACTTTAATAAGCTTCCAGGTCATAAGGAACAAAGTTCCAGAGGAAAGAAAAGAGTTTTGATGTGACACATAAGTCACATATGTGATGTTAAAAGTAAGGGAGGCAGACTATTTTCTGACTCTAAATTCAAACTTCTATTCCTTTGAAGTATGAGGATTAAGATTTTGGAGTTTTCTGTTTTGTTTTGCAGTAGAACTGCAGTTATTTTCTGTTGAGATATAAAAGCTTAATCTTTCCACTGCTCCAGATTAGAACTTTGAATTTAGATTGTAAAAATGAGAAATCTTCATCACAGCTATTATTAGTCTTACCTTTATGAGGTTACTTGCAATATAATCAGTGAAGTGTTCGTTTTCTATTTCCTTATAAAAAAAATAGGATACCGTACCTCTACTTGGCCAACAATAGCATCTACAATCTTAGACACACTTTTACCTGTTCCACAGTAAAACAATATTTCTATGTTCCACAAGTATTTTTCCAAAACAAAATATAAACAGCCTGCTACATTTCTTTGCTGTTTAATTCTAGAGAATTTGTTGGAGTATCTAGCCAATATTTATTCTGAGATGCTAATATGTGTTTTAGAACACTTAACAGATATCTTTTAGGTTTTTAAAGACATTGCCTTAATTCTTGATAAAAGATTTGTATTGTGAAAAATGGACTTAATGCTTAGTAAATGCCCAGATTATGGACCTGCCTTTACAACCTCAACTGTTACCTTTATCTATAATTCTCATAGTAAGTGTGAAATTTTCATACTTCTTGCACTGGTTTCTACATGAATAGTTAAATTTATATTCAAAAGTAAAAATAATAATGAATAGTCTTTAGGTAAAGGTGAATCATCCTCATGCTGTGGAGTTTATTTTACATGCATTAATTTAATAAGTGATAATTAATACTAACAAAATGCTTACTATATTTTGAAGGCAAGAAGAAAGGGCAGCCATTGTGAAATTAAATGCAAAAGCTGATAAATAATTCATTGAAAATATTAAGTGTCATAAATGGGCAGATGTGTAGTGGATTAAAAATACAAACATGGTTTCTAAAGTTCAAATTCCACAGCTCAACATTTAAAATTTTTAATATTAAACTAATTGTAATTTAACATTTAGGTAATTTTGATGATTTATTTGAACCTGAAAATTAACCTTTGCTTTTGAATTTAAAAATCATAAGTTAAATCTATTGATTTTATTTATTAAGAACTTATTGTGACACTAAGTAAAAATCTGTTCTTCAAGTTCTAAGCATAAGTATTAATTAATTCCTATTATGTATAATTTTTTCTACATGGATATTCTCTATTAATGAGAAACATAAAATCACAAATGCTCATTATCATATTTTTCTCCCACGTTTGGAAAATAATTGGACAAAATTCTCAAATAGCAAAAATTAATGACTCATAAGCTATAATTATTATTTTTCAAACTAGGACTTAATATATACAAAAATCAGCTATAAAATGAATATTAATATGCCTTTAAAAGAGCATATGAGAGAAAGTTGTGTGTATTTATATGTCTGACAACTTCAGGGAGATGCAGGTCTTGGATACATTTCACTTGGTGAAGATCTAATATTGTGACTTTTGTAAAGTGCTTTGCGACTTTAGGAGAGAAGAAATTACTTAGTAAAATAAAGCTTAATATGTCTAGTAGGAGACTCTGAAGAGTGAAATGGAGTGTGTTCCTCTAGAACTTCAACTGTGTCATGAAAATTTTCTCATATATAGATACTCTGAACACATTTACACAGTTCCCATTTTAAAACTGCCAAAAAGTATGGTGGCAAATGAAATTCTCACTTGTCTTGTATTTAACTATATAAACTCAAGAATTTGACCCTTAGAATTAACCATGTAAGAAGATTAATTTTTATATTCCAATGATCTCAAATGGTTTAGGTTTCCTTGGCAAGAGTTGCCTTTATGTTCAGTCTGTGTATCTTTAAAAATTGCTGTTAGCCTTGCTGTATCACCTTTTTCCATTTTGCAAATTGTATACAGCTAAACAGATAAAGCAGATAGTTTCATCACAAAGAAATGGGCTTACCTGTGCCACTGGTCAATAACAGCCTTGGATGGTAACCTCCAGATTATTTTGGGTTTGGGCTCTCCAGTAGCTGAGCAGTTCAGTAGCAATTTGTCCCCAAAATTCACCTCAGTCCATTTCTGAGAGGCAACTTTTATCTTGGGGATTGTCTCTTGCTCTTTTACTGTAAGAATCACCACCCTTCTCTCTGAGCCTGTGGAGCTGGTAGCAATACACTCATAAGTGCCCCTGTCTGCAGAAACTATGTTTCTTATATGCAGACTCCCATTTGAATACAGAAGCAACTTGGAATTAGTAAACTGCAATGGTTTTACTTCAGTGCCATCACAGAGGACCCAGTGAACAGTGGGCTGAGGACTTCCTTTTGCAGTGCAGGGCAGTGTCAAACTTTCACCCCAAATCCCTACCATGTCTTGCCTCTTTTGCTCTAGAATAACAGGAGGAGCTGCAATGACTTGTATTTTAACCAGCCACGAATCCTGGCCAGCTGGATTACTGGCCATGCATTTGTAAAAGCCACGGTCATAAATACTTAGATTATGGATGACCAGTGTTCCATCAGATGTTACCAGGGCCTGAGTCTTTCCCTGAGATGCTTCTGAGACCACCGTTTGGTTTGCAAGAATCCAGGAAATTGTAGGGCTAGGTCTCCCTTCCACTCTGCACTTCAGTTCCACAGTGCTTCCAGAATGAACTGTGATCTCTTTGGTATGTCTCTCCAGAATCCTTGGGGGATAGGAAACCACAGACAAGGTGACATGAAGGTGGTCTCTGCCGAAAGGATTGGATGCTGAGCACAGGTACTGTCCACGGTCCTGAATGCTGACCTTCTGGATGGACAGAGTGCCATTGGGGAGCACTTGGAACCGGCTACCTTGTTTCCTTTTAGACAGTTCAATTGCTGATGAAAAGAAAGAAATGTGTAGCCACAGGTCACCGAGATTTATATAGAAAATATGAAGTTATCTCTTTGTTAGGCTACTGTGAATAAATACATTCTAAAATCTAGTTTTCAGGTTGCCAAAGTTATAGTATTGTTGAATTTTTTAAATTCACATACTTTACATTTTAAAACCAGATAGTTTAATGCCATGGCCATTCTTTCTTTTTCAAATCTTATTTTTGGATGTTCTTCTAAAGCATTTCAAAAACCATTCTTAATGAACATATTTTAAAACCTAATGAGCAAAAATATGCAAATGTTACATAAGAATTTTAATATTTTTTGTATTTTGGAGAAATTTGAAACTTCTATTAAATCTCTGAAGAAATCAACTCCAGTTTCAGATTTCTCCCAAAATATAATATTTTACTTATGCTACAATTAAAGAAGACTAAGTGTAAGAAAAGTTTCAAATACCTGATGAGACTCTACTCCAGTGAATGGTGGGCAGGGGGTTTCCAGTAGCCTCACAAGGAAGCAAGCCATCTGAGTCAGCTGAAACAGTAAAACTTGCAGCTTTTCCTCTGACTATTCTGGGCTTTTCAAATGTATTTCTAGACAAAATGTCAGGAGGAAGGAATTTGGAAGTTATTTTTTCAACTGGTTTCTTATCAAATCCATTCTTCTTTGCATTATCTGGTCTATCCCAATATGAAGCATGAGAAGTGGGCTCTGGGAAGCTGAAAGTGGGAAACATGCTGACTACTGGCTTTTTGTCCTTTTCAGAAATTTCTGGGTATGACTTGTGCCAAAATTGTTTCTCTGGCCAAGGAAAGGGCATCCATTTAGAAATCTGTGTTTTGACTGTTGTTTCTGGGGCTGATGTAGGAGTAGAATGTAGCAGGTCAGAGTAGGTAAAGTGAGTGGTTCTAGTTGTGAATTTAGCTTTTGAGTGTGCCTTGGGTGGTATTGCAAATGCTACTAATGATTGATGTGGATTAGTATCATGCCTTGAGGATTCATGCAGCTTGGCCACCATATTTGTCCTCTTGAAAACAGGTGTCCCCACATTGTCAGTAACCGCACCTTGAGTAGAGGGAGGGGGAGTGGGCATGGGCATTTGAGGAGCACTGCTGCCTAGGAATGATGACATGGTTGAGGGACTGATTATGGTTTTCCTAGTTGTGGTATTCTGCTCTGATTTGCTAGACAAAGTTGTTTCAGAAGCAATAGTGCTTTTCAAAGTCAGAGTGTTCTCTTGGGGCAGTTCTTCAATTTCATCTACCAGATTAGTAGTTCTGGAGGGCTGACCAATTGTGCCCAAAATTCCACTTGTGTCTTCTAGGAGGGAATGAGTGAAAGCAGAGATCTTTGGCTTAATTGAAGTTTCAGTTGTGGTTAGAACAGGAGGTAGCATAGCAGCAGATGTAGGGACACCAGAACTCTGCCTAGAAGAGGTGCTTGGATCATTCCTATTCTGAGACTCCTCTATTATTTGCTCTTTTTGCATTCTCGGTCTTGCTGTTTGGATTTTATTGATAATGATAGATGTAGAGTCAGTAGAAAGAGTTGCTGGTGTTGTTTGCACCAATATCAAGCTTTTTGTGCTTGATTTTTTGCTTGTGATACTAGGAAACATAGGGTAAAAAGGTAGGAAGGGAAGTTCCTTCCTTGCTGGGATACTTTCAGGACTGTGTGTTTCAGTGATATTGTGGTGAACTGTAGTCGAAGTTGCAGGCGGAATTTGTGTCAGGCTTGCTGAGAATGTTGTTGAATGGAAGGGACTAATTTTATTTGTGGGTAAAACAGGAGATATTTTAGGAAGCACTGTGGGTTTCCTTTTTTGTAAACCAAATTTGTGCAGATTCTTTAATAGCCCTTTTAGATTGTGGTTGTTTACAAAGATCTGATGCCAGGGAATTTTCCTTCTTGAAAATTTTGTAATGCCTATAGTAGTAGGGATTGATGGCTTGGTAATAGAACGTGAAAGTGGTGACATAATCTCTGAATCTCTTTCAGCTTTTCTGGTGCTAGACACATTTTGGTAAGCTTTATTCACTGTAAGAGTTTTTTCCATAGATATAGATCTTGGATAGTAAGTCAAGACTGTACCAGTTGAAGTTTCCTGGGTACTTTCATCACTGAAAAATCTTATTGTTCTCTCAATGTCTATAATGGGTTTGTTTTCAAACAGTAACGCTGGATTCTGAACTAGAGTTGTAGACTCTTCCGATGTGACCCTAGCGATGTTAGCTTTGGGGAGAGTGCTGCGGGAAGATCCTGGAAAAAACAGTGCTGCTGTGGTGGAGGTGGGAAGACAGGATGGGCATATCACATGGAACCCTGTGGCTGAAAATGCAGTGGTGCTTTCCTTAAAACCTCTGGATGTTGGCCTCACGATGCCATATCTCTGCCGTTGGAGAACTGGGGTTCTATATTGGCCTACAATTCGCCCTCTGCCCCAAATTTTCCTTCGTCTCCCAAAGCGTCTGTGTGGTGGGATGATAGCTGTATTATTTCTGAATGTCTGGAAGTGAGAATGGACAGCAGTGTGTGGATCTGAAGAAAGTTTGGAGATGCTAGGATTTTGAGTAGTGTGAGAATGGAAGTGATTTCTCCTGGGCTCACTGCCTCTTGTTACAGGTGTCTCATGGTCATCTATGGTATTTACTGACTCTAAGATTATGTCTACTTTTTTGTTAGTGCTACCAAGCATTTTAATATGGACATCATTGGTCATAGTCTTCCCCATTACTGGGAGTGCACTTAGAAAATTCTTTCTTCTCTCCATCTGATCAACATCACGAAACTCAGTGACTCCAGGTAGTAATGGAAAGATAGTAGTTGGATTTTGGTTGGTTGTGCCTTGAATTTTGCTTGATATGGTTGGGTTTATAATCTTTGACATATTTGTAATTTTAATAGAAGTAGGTTGCAGTACTTGTGGACTTACAAGTGGGGAGACTTCGGTGCCAGAAGCCATATTTGTCACAAGGTTGTGAGATACTATTCTAAAGTCAGCAGTCACTGTTGCTGGAACACTAGAAGCTCTGGTTGCCAGGACTGTAAATTCCTCATCTAGAGAGAGCATGCCTGAAGAGTCTTCTTCCTCAGTAGGTATTTTCACAAGTTGGGTGATGGGTAGGGGTGGCTTTGCTGTGATATTTGCCTGCTTCTCTGGCACAGTATTCTTTTTAGCTTTTTGTAGAAATGCTGCCCAGTGTTGTGGGTCAATTCTCCGAGCAGAGGGAAGGAACTGCCTTCTGTGCTTCGTAAAACGTCGGTTTGTTGAATCTCCATGCTGCTGCTGTAGTAATTCCTGGTAATTGTCTTTCTTATTTATCCTTGAAACCTCTTTTCGAACCTCAATCCCCACAGCAGTAGCTGTAGGGAGCTGCACAGCTGGTAGGTCCTTAACGTGAGCACTGGCATCAGGTGTATTGAAACCAGATCCATCTGTGTCCACATCCTGCTTCTCTGGCTTTTGACCTTTTATTTTGACAGAAACTTGAAAAATCAAAGCAACAACCCCTAATGGGTTGGCTGCTACACAGTGATAATGACCTTGGTCCTCTTGTGTAACACGGAATATTCTTAATGTGTCATTGTTAAGAATTTGCTTGTCTCCTGAGGACTGATACAGCACTGTATTTCCTGGAAGAACCCAGGTAATAGAGGCATCTGGAATGCCAGTAGAATGACATGGAAGATCCAATGTCTCACCAATGAAAACTGTGTGATGAACTCTGTTTTCTTCAGCGGCTTCTACATGGGGCTCTATCACAGTTATCCTATAGGTAAGAATATCTGCATCATCATAATTGGTGCTTATGCAGTGGTATATTCCTGTGTCAAAACTATCAGCCATCTGCAGTTCCAATCTCCCACTTTTGTCTATTAGGATCCGTCCATCCTCACTCACATAAGGGGCTCTCACTTTACTCCCATCAGCTAGAAGCCACTCCAAGTGTGGGGTGGGATCTCCTTGGCCTGGGCAGTCCAGGGAAATGGTCTCACCAACCAACACAGTGTGTTCTAGCTTGGTATTGTTAAGCTTTGAAATCATGGTCCATTTGTGTTTCACTGGCCTCTTCTCTGCTCTTGGTAAAGTGACTTGAGCATCAGCTGAGTAATGGATCTGTAATGTACTGAGGGTGGTGGTAGTTCTGTTCAGCTGCAAGGAAATTTGGTCTTGCATGAACCAAGAAGGATCTGTGCTAAGATCAGCCTCTATGTTTGTAAAAATATCTTCAGGCTTAGGAGCCACCTGTTTATATTTGTAACACAGTTGAGGTGTTTCAGTGAGCAAATAGCTCCTTTCTAGTATCAGGGGAGAATCACTGTACAAAGCCAGAACTTGCCACACTGGATGGATGTGATTATAATCCACATTGCACACAAGCAATGTTGAAATTGATGTATTTAATATGATATAGTCATTTTCTTCAGTGAGTGAAATGGGCAGTGAACTCAATGGCTTTTTGATACTGCAGGCCATGTTAGCTTCATTTCCATTCTGGTCTGTCATATTCAAAGTGAGAGAGCCAAAAGGTGCCATGAAATCTTGGGGAGAGACAGAGGCAGAACCACTATCTTCCAGAATAGTCAAGCTCTTTGATTTCAGGGATGAGTCAATAATTGGCTTTGTGCACCGGAAAGCTGAAGCTGGGACGGTAGCAAAGGGCTTGTCTTTAAAGGTCCTGGGGTTCATGCAAAGGGGACACTGCTGAAGACTGGAGGGACTTCTATCTTTTTTGCATTTTACTACATCTAGGAAAAATCACAGTTGAATTATTATGTTATGACCTCTTTGTAAATTAACATTTGAAAGAAATATTTTTGACAGAATTTGAAAAAATTTAAATTTTAATGTTTAATAGATAACTTTTTAAGTGTTTCCCTCTGAAATGATTTCTAAAAAGATATTGTTTATATAAATCCTGCTATAATATAATATGCATAAGCACAAAGCTTTCGTCTGTATTACTTACTATGTCTAGAAAATTCTGATATATATTTGCTACTCAGTAAGTGTTAGTTGAATAACTTAGTTCTTTACTTAAAAAAATATGCTCATATTCATCACTTTTAATTAATAGTAGTTTACTTCTTCATTTTAATGTTTTAGGACAATCATAGAACTACATTGTCCTTTAAAAGGTAACCTGTTTGATAAATGATCACTTTACAAGCAGATATCATTTAAAACTGAAGTTTTTTCTCCAAAAGAACATTGCCTGAAATATGAGATATTGTGGCCTGGTTTAGCTTGGTAGACATAGGAATGGAGAGAAATAGGTTCAGGAGATAATGAAACAGGTAAAATAGTAGTAGTAAAACAGTGGTAGAACATAGCAGGGGGATTGAGAAGAGTCTGGGGAGACTCAGGCTTATGACTTTGGTAGTGAGTGGTGGTAGCCCCATAGGTTGATGTGAACTCAGTAGAAGAGAATCAGGTTTAAAGAAATAGGAGTTAGCTTTGTCCCCAAACAGCAGGTAGCTCATTAAAGGCCTGACATTCTGAAGAAGTCATAAGCTTGCAAGTCATATAGCACCAGAACTAATCTTTCCAAATCATAAACTTCCCATTCAGGTATTCAGATATCATATACATGGGGTTTTTAAAAAAATTTTTTTTTGGTACCGAGGATCAAACTCGGGACCTTCCGCTTGCAAGGCAGGCGCCAGAACCACTGAGCTAAATCCCTGGCCCATACATAGGTATTTTAAATACATCTCTAGTAAGGGTATTTAAAATAGTCACTGAAATACTGGATAAGAGTTTTTTCTTATACAAAATGTAGCCTGAGATTTCCA
This sequence comes from Heterocephalus glaber, assembly GCF_053883595.1. Classification (NCBI taxonomy): domain Eukaryota; kingdom Metazoa; phylum Chordata; class Mammalia; order Rodentia; family Bathyergidae; genus Heterocephalus; species Heterocephalus glaber. The sequence goes on from NW_028258324.1 coordinate 28,333,199, forward strand.
TACCATTCCACATAATAGCTCCTATACTATGCATTAGGCACAGAATTTAAGCACTGGATTTTTTATGTCTAATTTTCCAGAGTGGTTAGATGGAGTCAAATTGCCTTTACACATGTGCGCATTTCCTCTCAAAGGCCTAAGAAAGGTGCTCTGACTCAGGACTCCGGTCTCTGCAGTCTGTACAGAAGTCCTCCCATATCTGCAATTTTACTTGCCTTAGTTTCAGTTACCTTTGTTTACTCATGGTCTGAAAACATATTGAAATGTTCTAGAAATAAATAATTCATAAGTTTTAAATTGCATGCTGTTCACAGTAGCACGGTGAAATCTCACACTATTCTAGTGTCCCATCCTCCCTCCAGTGTGTCCCCACTGTGCACAGTTCATGCTTGTTACTTATTACCTACCTCAGTTATCACATAGACTGTCACAGTATGACAGTGATTGTGTGAAGTAACCCTTATTTTGCTTACTAATGATCCCGAAGTGCAAGAGTCCTGATGCTGGCAATTCAGATATCTCAAAGAAAATCTATAAAGTTCTTCCTTTAAGTGAAAGGTGAAAACTGTCAGCCAAAGGAAAGAAAAAGCCCACATGCTAAGCTTGCTATGATCTATGGTAAGACTCAATCTATCTGTGAAATTATAATGAAGGAAAAAAATTATTGCTAGTTTTGTTATTTGCACTTTAAGTTGCAAAAGTTATGTTTAAAGTGTTTAGATAAGATGAACAAAGCACTGAATTACAAAGGACTGAGGTTTCCAGCATCCACTGGGGGGCTTGGAATATATTCCCCATGAAGAAAAGGGAACTACTGTATTTCAGTGTAAAAGGTGATGTCAAAGAGGTTTGTTGAGTCAGCATTCTTCAGCAAATATTATAGTGTAAACCTCTGCAGAAGTCATGGCTGACAAGAGTGAAAAGATTTGGGCTGGGGATTTATCTCAGTGGTTTCACCGCCTGCTGAGTAAGCGCAAGGAGCCAAGTTCGATCCCCGGCACCAAAAAAAAAAAAAAAAAAAATTTTTGAGCAATCATAAAAGGCTCCTTCCAATCATCTCTTACCAACAAGCAGCAAGCAGTGTCCCTCACCTGAGATCAAACCTTATGAAAATACAGAATATAACAGGTTTCTGGCTTAATTAAATGTCATCACGAAATTATGCTCAGATCTTATTATATTTATTGTCGACTGCATGTGAACAAAAGTTAGCAGGACTTGTACATCAGGTGTTTTGCCTTACATGCAAATCTGATTGTGTCATTCCATTCGTTCCATTACACCAGGTCCCAGTCTTACAGAATACTTTCTGTTCCTCAACCCCACCAAGCCCTGCCAGGCTCTGGCATGCACTGTTCCTTCTACCTTCACTCACTTGCTAACACATCCTCTTCCATCACTAACTGCATGCTACTCAACAGCCCAGCAAGAACAGCACTACTTCATGTTCTCCTAGTACCTTTAAGTTTTCCTATTATACCCTTCACCACTCACCATTAGGATGACTGTTCCGTAGTGTGTCTTCCCACAGGCAGTAAACTTGGTATGGGATTCTCAGGAAAGATTGGGATGGGAAAGGAGGGACAGAGGAAGTGGTTGGATAGATAGAGCAGCTGGCAGGCTTAATTCTAAAACAATATTTTTTTTGGACATTTTAACTTACAAACTTGGATGTGTGCTACAATTGAGAAAGTTCTGTGGTAGCAACTGGCCAGCAGGCAGTCTTGCTACTGCTATCACTACTTGGATTCCTGCAAAACTTTTCATGGTAATTTGTATTGTTTTATCTTCCACTCTCTTACATGTATTATTAGTAACAATCTTGTTAAATTTACTATTTAATTGTTCATTTTTATGAAGTTTACACTATTATTTGGTATTAAAATAAGAAAGTTATGGGTATAGAAATGCATGGAAACAAAGCAGCAGGACATATATTAGTGTTTGTGAGACAAATGTTTATCAGAGAAACGGCCACAAATCTACATTTTTAGAAAGCAATACCAAGAGTTTTGTGCAATCAAAGACTGGAAGATAACCCCAGGAAATGGAAGAATGTTACCTTTGACTACCCTGATATTTGCAAAGGATTGCCTATCACAGGCCAAACAAGACAACTGAAGGTGTGAGAAACTTTCAGATCTCTTGGAATAGAAAAAAAAAATTTCAAAGAACAAAGTTTGTGATTTATTCATAGGTGTTGTAGGACTATCAGCAAGCTATCTAAGGCAAAAGGAGAACGCTCAATTATTTAGACCTGATTAAAAGATGTTAGCCCTTGCGCAAGTGCAAGGACCCAAGTTCGATCCCCAGTACACACACAAAAAAAGATGCTAGCCCTAAAGCATTTGTCTAATATATATATATATATATATATATATATATGCATAAATGGAACTTATTTGAAAAAATACAGATAAGAATTACACATACATGTTTGAACATATTAATGCTATAGGTATTCAGTGGGTGGTAGGCTCATTTGTATTCATCATCAAAATGGCTATATAACTGATAAATGCTGTGTTTAACAAAAGTTACTTAGTACCTACTATGCTCCAGGCATATGTAGGGACTAAAGATGGATAAATTTGATATAGAAGGTCAACAGCTATCTAATACTAGTAAATATAATAAATTGCTACAAACACAAGAATGAAAGTGGAGACAAACTACAAAAGCAGGGAAATGATTAGTCTGCTGTAGATGAGGTGGGTGTAGAAGCAGCCAGACTTCCCAGAAGGGAGAAGTATGGACTGAGCAAAGCTAGTTGGCTGGCTGGCTAGATGCACATCAAACAGAGGAGGAGAGGAAGGGCTCCCCATAAGGCAACAGCAGGTGTGAGCTGGAGGAACAGTGGTGGTGTGTCAGGAAGTAGTTTAGAATAATTATAGCAAAAAAGTGCTCTGTGTCCAGGATGAGAGAGAGGCTGAAGGTGGTAAAGGAAAGAAATGAGACTGAGGATAGGACCTGACCACACTGGGAGGACCAGGAATGTGGGCAAAGGCACACAGGCTTGATTCTGTAAGCCGGAGGTTAGCAGACTTCTAATCTAATGGGCTAGGAAGTAAAGAATTTAAGCCTTAGGGACTGTAGGTCTCTGACACAATTTCTTGACTGTACCACAGTAGCACTAATGCAGGCATAAAGAAATCCTTGTCACTGAATAATTAGTGAGACTACACTTTTTCTTCAGCAAATTACCTAGGGTTCTCAATTGCTGATAAAACACCCCCATGTTTATAATCCTACTTAGGACAAGATATAAACAATATAAGTAGATACCTGGCTTCACCTGTATCCAGTCAGACAACCACTTTAAATGGCAGTCACAGGTCCATGGGTTCCCATGCAGATAAAGGCTTTCTAGGTCAGGCATATAAGAGAGCATCTCTTGAGGGAGAGAGGTCAGGAAGTTATCTGCTAAGTACAGGTACTTAATGAAAGATGTTTTAAATATCTGAAGGTAGCACAAAGAGACAAATGTTTCTGGATGGAGTTTAGTGAGCTGATTTCCTTCCAAATGTACCAGGCGGAGAGAGGTGAGTCCATAAAAAACCTCTGGGTTTATAAACTCAATGTTATTGTGGTCCATATGCAACCGAGTTAAGCTCCTGAGACCATAAAAAATATCTTTCTGAAGTTTTCGGACTTTATTATAGCTCATTTTTAAGACCTATGAGTAAAAAAGAAAACACACTTATTGTCAAAGAAATTCACACAAAGGAGAAAAGCTTGTCTCAATAATAAAACATGTTGAAGTTAATCCAGTGCAACATGCACACCTTGTTAGAAGCCCAATTCTAACAAATTAATTGCTGATTAAATATAAGAAACTAGAACACTCAAATATTTTTAATGTTAAGGAATTGTTAAAATTAGAATAACATTGTGATTATTTTAAAAGATCCCTTAATTTAAACATATCTATTGAATTATAAATGCAACATGATAGCTTGGATTTGTTTAAAAATGATTCAATGGAATGTAGTGCACAGTGACAAAATGACATAACTGATAACTACTGGGTAATGATTCACTGGAGCTCCTTATATTGTTTTATTTACTTTTGTATATGGTTGAAAATTCTCATAAAGGATCTTTCAAATGTTCTTCCAAAAGGTTTAAGATTTATTGAGCTTGAGTTTCTAACATATTCACAAAGTTGCACAACCATTCCCATTATATAAGGTTAGAAAATGTTCATCACCTAAAAATAAAAACCAATCATGATTAGCAGTTATTTTCTCCCTTTTAATCACCAATTTACATTCTGTTTCTATACATTGGCTTATCCTAGACATTTAAAATAAATGGAATCATACAATATGTGGCCTTTTGTCTCTGACATCTTTCATTTAGCAAAATGTTTTTAAGACCCATCCCTGTTATAACATGTATCAGCCTTTTATTCTTATTTATTGCTGGATAGTATTCCATTTCATTGATATACCACATTTTTTTATCTATTCATCAGTTGGTGGACATCTAGGGTGTTTTCTACTTTTGGTTATTTTGAGTAATATGATTTTAATTGATCTTGAAACACATAATTTTGAATATTTCAATATTCTCCAATTCCTTCTCCAATTAGTAGTTGAACATACTCATGCCCCCAAAAAGAAAAAACAAAGAAATGCTAATAAAAAAAGGGAGTTTTCATCATATCTTCCTGATTTGGCCTAAAGTGTCATTTCTCTTGAAGATGCATTTCTGGAATGCCAAGTATCTAATAAACAAAGAAAAAGCATTGGCAACAAAGAAGAGCTTTGCCCCAAATGATACCTGGAAGTACAATATCAAACCAGAGGTCCCTTAAAATCAGCTGAAAGCCTAGTCATGACAATGGCTATGTGGAGAATGCCATGAAAGATATGCAATCTGTTCCTCTTGAAGATATATCTATATATCTATATATTCCAAATAGAGTATGATTAAGTTAAATAAACAAAATCATTTAACATTCTGCATTCTAATATTCCCCACCATGGTTAAAACCTTCCTCACGTAGCTCTAAAGTGATATTAAAAGGTTCCATGAGTGCTAGTGTTTATCTTTTATAATGGCATTATTGCCTTTATTTTATTACACTATATCTATTTTATGAAGAGTTCCGTCAGACGTTTCTTTCAGATTTAAAATTAGAAATGACAATGCTTTTCCTGAACAGTAGTCTTATTTATATTTATTTTGAAAAGTGTAATAGATGTGAGTTAGATTCTGAAAAGCTTCAAGTCCTACTTAGAGCAGACTTAAAAGTTTCTATGCATATATTCCTCTGTATTTCCCTCATTCTTGTCCTTAGACTTGTTTTAGCTTTTAGTTTCTCACTTACTTGTGTGATAATTCTTATAACACTTTATGCATTATTGGGAGTCCCTATAACTTTAAAATTTTTCAAGAAGGCAGAGTAGAAACAAGTAAATCAAGTGATGATGAAAAAACAGGGTATTGACTTATAGGAAACTAACATCTAAGATAGTCGTTATTTTTAAGGGATCACATTCTAGTGTTAGATATGACTAGATATAACCTTTTAGGATTAAATCTTAAAGGTTTAGTAATCCTGGAGTATTGTTTTTTTCCTTATGTATTAGCTGGAGATATGAGAAAACTGGTCTCAGAATATTTCTGTTTTTCTAATTTCCATATATGGTTTCATTAAAACAGAAGGCAGTTTTTTGGTTCTCCCTTGATGTCTGTCTCTAATTTACAGAATGTATACTCTTAGATCCTGGGAGAGGATAGTTTTTGGAGGAACAGCTCACAGGTCGGCCTCACCTCTTTAACCCCCCACTCCCACCAGTGTCACCTGCAGGGCCTGTAAATCCGAGAAGGTCTTGTCAGCAACTGTGTGAATGCCATTACTATGCAGCATGAGTAACTCCAATTTATTCAGTCCAGAAAAATCTGTTTCTGTCAATCTAATCAAGCTGTTGTACCTGAAATAAAAATGTGAGTCTAGGCATAAGCTAAATCTGTTAATTGAAGTTCTAAGGTCAAACACACACGCGCACACACACACACACACACACACGCCAATGATTCCCATATTTTTCCTGTGCCCTAAAGAGTTATTCAAATCCTTAAAATATTATTTAATTCATTCACCAGATTCTACTGAAGATCACTTTACTCTGCCTAGTTTTTTCAGTCTGAGTTTTAATCAGCCCCTCCACAGTCCCAGAACTCACCTCATTCATTCTCATTTTCAAATCTTTATGTGCACACTGGAACTTCAGGTTGGATTGCCTTTGACTCTACCCTTTTCTATTTGTGAACATTAAGATCCAGGCCATGCTTTTATGACATTTTCCCCTGATGCTTTCAGGTGGAATTATCTAGTAGTGAAATTAGTGGCTTCTGGTCTGGGTGTGATTATGAGTTTAGGCACTTAAATTTTGTGCTTCCCTGAGTAAAATCAGGAGACTTTCTGTGTCTCCGTTTCCCCACTTCTAAAGTGAAGAAAACAGAACCCACTCCAAAGTGTTCTGAGGTTTAAATGAATGACTATATACAGAGTGCCCAGCCCAATGCCTGTATATAGTAAGTACACAATTAATGTTGGCCATTATTTTTGGTTGTTGTTCCCAGGGCACTTTGTATACCCTGATATAGTTTGTATTAAATTGTATCTATGGTGCATCTGTCTTCCCTCTTTCACTACAGCTTCCAGAGGTGAATAATGTCACTTGTTCATCATTATGTCCCCAGTGCCAAACACTGTGCTTGACATAAAGTAGATGCTCACTAATTTCACACAAGTACTTTTATATGAACCCTTAAAATATAATCATCTTTTGACAGATTTAATTAGGCAAGAATTTTAAATAAGCCACTAACACCAATGACTAACATTAATTGGGTACTTACCATTTCCTGGCATTTATAAATCTCAAATGGCCTTTCAGAAGAGAGTGGACTTTTCCTATCTTTCACATAAAGGACAATGGTTCCAGTTGCCCTGTCATTTCTCAGAATACATCATAACCCATATTCTTACCTGGAGCTATATTATTTTCCAGTAAAAATATATCCAGAGTGAAGCTCTTCTACAATTATGAGCCTCCCAACCTGCTAAGAGGGATCTCAGGGTTTAGACTTTATTCTAGTAACAGATTAGCAGAAAAAATATGCATGTTGTTCCCCAAAAGCAAGCTCACTTCAAAAGAAAAAATAAAAAAAACAGTTGTGGTTAACCTTACAAAGTCACTGGGATTTGGGAGACAAGTAATTCATATGATCTACCCCTCTCTGAGAATGGGATGAAGCAGGGCCCCACGCACCCTAAATTGATGCGTTCCACGTCAGGTGGGATGCTGTCTGGGATGGAGGTCAAGTACCGAAATGTGCAGTGAATTTCTGTGGACACGTAACAGGCACAGCGGCGAGGACAGGCCCTGCTCCCGGGGGTGGCCACCAGGCACATCATAGTGAAGGAGACCAGCAAACAGCTGATTTCCCTTCCTTTCACCTTCATCCTGAAAAAACATCACACTTTGGAGTTGTAAGTGGTTCAAGAAAAGTTTCACTACCTAGCATCTCTGGGAATGCTGGGGACTTACATTAAAGTTTCTAAGTGGCTAATTTCATTCATACCTTTTGTGGCAAAATGTAGTCTTTATAAAACTAGAGTGTGTTCTGGGCTCACACTGAACCTTATAATCTAGTGGGATATTTATTACTGAGAAAATTTCAGCTTCTTAATGAAAAGCAGCAATCCCTATCATGAAGGGAAACTACAGACCATCATGAAGATATTGTGACAACTGAAGTATGTAAGGTTTAGTTTCCTATTATATGAGTCCTTTCAGATTAACTTTCCAAAAACATAAAAATAATACATGAGTATCTTAGAAAATAAGGAAACTATAAATAAATTTTAAAAAGAAAAAAATAATCTCCACTCATGTAATCAGCATTTTGCTATATTCTTTTCCAAACTTTTTATATATTGTATGTATTTATAGGGATACATATGTGTATGTATTTTCAAACTTAGTTTTATAACATTTAATCATTGAATGTATAATGTGTTTTCTCATTTGATTAAAACTTCTTCAAAAACATTTTTAAAAGTTGTAATAATCTACTGGAAAGAAGAATAAATCTCTTTCTAACATGTCTTCAAGTCCATGCCAAAAAAGACACATTGGACATTTCACTGCCAACTAATGACCACAGCCACAGTCACTGACTGGCTGGGAGGGCTTGAGGCTTTGACCTGCAGTGCAGTAGCCAAGCTGACCTCGCACAGGCATGATGCTGTCTGCTTTGGCTCTGCTTAGAAACACCCCTCTGACTCTTTTCTTGGTCCCTTTTCCTTATAAAATCTGCCACAAGGGTGGGAGAGCATAACCAAGGAAGAAGTATGTTCATCTTGTTGGAAAAATGATATCTGTTACCCATACGTGAGGCAAGCCCAGAGATCCAAACCTAATTCCCTCCTAAAATTCAAAACATACAGGGTTGGAATGAAATCTTTATTATGCTTTGGAAACAAAAATGACCTACATAATTTATAAAGCCCAGTATTCCTTGGAATAGAATTACTTTGGATTCTGCTAGTAACCACTCTTTAGCTATGAAATATGCTAGAAATTAGAAATAATGCAGGTGCTAAATTGCTTATACCTTCATATAGATACAAAGATAGAATTTGGAGTTTAGATCAAATTAAAATGTAATAGAGTATCAATCATATAACCACTTTTGTCATTGGAACCATTTTCTTTGCACTTTTGGAGACAGCATTTCCACCTGCCTATGATTAGATGGAGAAAGGAAGGAACATTGGGATGATAGCATCTCTATTCAGCTAGAAAATAGAAGATGTGACCAGGGAATCAGAAGTATGAGAACATATGGATTTAGTATACAAACCTAAACTTAAAAATATTCACAATGAAATAGGAATTGACAATACCTGAGCTCTTCTTTCTTGGTCCTGAATCCTCTTGTGACGTGGACAGAGAAAAACCCTCGCAGGAAATGGAAAATTGAATCCAAACCTGAGGGAGGAAACATTCTGTGCTCCCAAAGTAAGCAAATGGCTTATAATTTTTGGCTTGCTGCTCAGGAGTCACACTCTTCCCAGAGTCCTGAGGTGCTTTTATAACTGCAGGTACTGCTGTTGCCAAATTAATCCAGAAGTGTTCCTTTATTATAATGGTTGTTTTTATTGTTGGAAGCTTTAAAATCCACCCCCTCCCCGTGTGCTTCAGTTCTACTTAAAGTTAACTCAGAGATAATTATTGCTATCACCCCACTTGCCCTTAGGTCTCAGGAGTATCTCCTCACATTGTCCCTTTTGGACAAATGTGTCACGCGTGCATCCGTGTCTACAATAAGGATCTTCATCTAACTGATGATCCTTCCTGAGTGTGTTTTTTGTCTGCCATCTGTCAATGAAGTGACTCGGTCTTGTTCGCGGTCACCTGCCAGTCTCCCTCCCTCTTCCCCCTGACCTTCACCCCACCCTCCGGCCTCCCTGGCCCCCCACGCAGGCTCCCGGTGCAGGACTGCCAGTTCCCACGCCAAGCCCCTAGAGGGTGGGCTGCTGGGCGCGGGGTCCCTTCCTCTTCCCAGGAAAGGATTGGCTGAGCGGCTCACCTCTTTGCCCTGATGACCAATGGGCTCGCGCCCCAGCGGAGTCCGCGCTTAGCCGCGGTCGTGCAGACTGCTCGCAGCCCGGGACGGAAGGCGGGCGGGGCTGACGTTGCCAGCTGCTTCTGAAGTTTGGGCGGTCCCCAAGGCGCTTGAGGTGGGAAAACGGAGAGAGGACCTATGAGCCCCTCTGAGTTTTGCTAGGGCACGGAATGGATATTCGCCTTCTTTCTTGCTTCCTTATGATTTTTGAAATTCCTAGAACCATCTGAGTGGCTGGCTAGTTTCAGTGGCGGCACACTTACTTTCTCCGTGACCTCTTCCTCCTGTTGGCAGGTTTAAGAGATGGCTTTAATCACCGAGGGAGGTCCTGGGTCTGTGGCTCCCCGAAAGTCCATTTTCAAGGTTGAGGATTATAACCTGTGATCCACGCAGATTAAATGTTCTGTTTAGCCCTATTAGAGAAACCCTTCCTCCTTTTAAATAAATTGTATTGTGCATATTTAAAGTACACAACACGAGATTATGGGATATGTGTAGTTAATAAAATTAGTGAAGCAAATCAGCATATCCATTGTTTCACATTTATTTTTTGTGGCGAAAGCAGCAAGCAGCTGAAAGTTTACTTTTTTATTGGGGATTGAACCTAGGGCCTTCATACTGACACGTCTTTTCTTCCTTTTTCTCTCCTCTTCCTCCTCTTGTCTTCCTTTCCTCTCCTCCCTCCCTTCCCCTCCTCTCTCCTCTCTTCTTTGCTCCCCCCCCCTTTCTTTGAGATAGGGTCCTGCTAATTGCCAAGATGCCCAAACCTCTCAGAGTGTTGGGATTACAGGCATGTGCCACCGTGTCCAGCTAAAGTCTACTCTTTATGCAGTAATTTCAAGTACAGTACAATTCTATTGCTTAGTTCTCTGTTGTACATTAAATCTCTAAACTCCTTCATCCTACATGGCCATTACTTTGTGTCCTCTGTCCTATGTCTCCCCATTTCCTCCCTCATTTTCTATCCACTATTTTATTCTCTTTCTCTGTACATTTGACTTTAAAATAAAGATTCTACACATATGTGAGGTGCAGTGTATTTTTTTTTCTATATCCAGCTTATTTCACTTGATACAATGCTCTTCAAGTTCTTTCCTGTTGTTGCAAAGGGCAGAATTTCCTTTTTAAAAGATTAATATTATTTGTATACACACATACATGTGCATACACACACACACAGCCCTTAGACAAATCCATCTTTTGAAAGGGATTATCAGAGAAATTTGATGTAAATGCTACTGTATCTGTTAAGTTGCATTCCTTTTCTCACCTCCAGCCCCACTGCCCTCTGACTGAGCTGCCTCCAGAATTATCCCTGTCAACTTGACCACATTTAGTAGCTCCTGAAATTCTCCAAAAGGCTTCCAATGTAGTCACTCATAAACACTGAAATAATATAGCTAAAATGACTGTTTCATTTGCTCTAGTAACGTTACATCTGAGTTTTGGTGAGAATTTGGAACTAGTACTTGTATCAACAAGCCTTCCATGATTCTGCTATAGCTAAAGCTTGAGAATTGCTGGTTTGGGGAAATAACTTCTTATAATGATAATACTTATATCTATGAAAGGTTTTCTCTGGAACAAGTATTGCAAGCATTTTACAAACACCAACTCATGTCTACTTCACAACAGTACAAAGAAACCTAAACAGAAAATATTCATTTCATTCTCATTTTATAGGTAAGGCATATAAAGGAAAGTGACTCACTCAGGGCAGGGAGCTTGCAAGTAGAAAAGTCTAACTTGATTCAAACTCAGGCAATCTAGCACTAGGGTCTGAATGTTTACCCACAAAGCTGTGGCTGCCTCTGTTACCTACACATTGGTAATGTGCCATATCCAATGGCTAAGCATTTGGGTGATACATGCCTACATTAGTAAGTCAGTTACCAAGATAAAGTTATCCAACCAGAGACTCAGAGTTAGAGGTATGACATGAAAATGATCTTACTATACTAGTGGAGGTCAGAAGATTCTTAAAGTTAAAAATTCACATATGATGTCCAAAGTTGGATGATTGCTTTCAAAACATGGTGTATTTGTGAGTTTTTGGCATCTACTCTGCCTTCCTTCAAAGCTTCTTTTTTTCTCCCCATTAAGTTTATTGGTACATTTTAGATATAAATATAGTTATATTCATCATTGGGATCGTGTACCATTACATGAGTATCTCCGTTCTTATTTTTTACCCCTTCTCCTGCCCTCCCTTCACCCCCTCCACCCTTTCCTATTTGCAAAGACTTTGTTTCCATTTTTTTCTTTTCCCTTCTTTCCTTTCCCCTACCCCTCCCACTTCCCCTACTCCTTTAGACCTTTCCTTCCTATCACACAATATCAATTATACATTTTTAAAATTACAATATCAAGATCTAGGAGGCATTATCACAGATTTTACAGAATTTAAAAGGATATAGAAAGCATATTAAAAAATCTTTTTTGAAATAAATTTGACAACTTCTAAGAAGTACCTTGGAAGACAAATTAATGAAACTAACTCTGGAGGAAATATAAAATTTGAATAGCACCTATTAAAGAAAGTATATTCCTAGCTTGAAAACCTACCCATATGACAACAACAGGCTCATATGCATTTTAACTGATAAATTATATCAAACATTTAAAACAGAAAAAAGAAGGAACACTTCTCTCATTTTAGGAAATCAACATTGGGCTAATCCTAAAACTGGATAAAGATAATAGGAGAAAAAGTATGAACATAGATAGAAATTTGTTTAACAAAACAAACTATTAGAAGTCAGATCTGGCAGTATGTAGAAGGTGGTTTTATTATAAGATGGCAGTGTTGGTTCGGCACTGGAAGATCCACCCCCAAAAGTCATCATTTTAACAGAGGAAAGGAAAAAGCCATATGATCCTGTCACTAGTTGGAGAAAAAGTATTGGACTAAATTCTACAGCTGTTCATGGTAAAAGCTATCAGGAGACTAGAAGTAGGACAAAACCTTCTCAACAGATCAAAGACATATACTCCATACTTCCAGCAAAAATGCCTTATATGAATGGAGAAGATACAATGTTTTCTCCTTAAGGTGGGGAACAAGGGCAGATATGCTTACTCTTCATCTGTCCATTAAACTTTGAAACATAGGCCTAAACTAAAATAGTCTGACAATAAAGTGACATAATTAGGATAGGAATGGCAAGGTACAAGTAAAATCTTTATACGTAGATGAAACGATCATCTACAGAGAAAATACTAAGAAATCTCTAGGAGCCCCTAGAACTTGTATTTGAATTTAGCAGATTAGAAAACACAAGGTATATATAAAAATTCAGGTCTATGTATACTTGCTATAAATGAAGAATTGGATATTGAAATTTAAAAGTTTTGCAGGGGAACAAAGGACATAAAAAGTAAAAAGAAAACAACAACAACAAAAAACAGTGTTGGAAGACATTTAGTACCTAATTTTAAGACTTCCTCTAAAGCTACAGTAATCAAGGCAGTGTTGGTGTAAGGAAAAGCATATAGATCATTGGAATAAAAGAGACTCTAGAAATAGAACCACACATATATGGTCCACTGAGTTTTGAAAGATTAGTTAACATTAACATTTTATATAATATAAACTCAATTTAAGAGCTGAGGAAAAGATAGTGTTTTCAGCAAATGGAACACCTGGTATCCGTATATAAAAAATTAACTTCAACCCTTTATTTCCATACATAACAATGACTTGAAAGGATCTATGAACCTAAATATGAAAGACTAGAACTATAAAACTTTAAGAAGAAGCTATAAGGGAAAATGTTTATGAATTTAGGGTAGGCAAGAACTTCCTAGGATACAAAAATCATGCTGTATAAAAGAAAAAAATTGATAAATGAACCTCAGAACTTTAAATGACATCAATAAAGTGAAAAGTAGTCCTTAAACAGACCATATTTACAATGCATATAACGTATGACCAGAATATATAAAGAACTCTTACACCTCATTAATAGACAATCCAATTAAAAAGTAGACATAAGAAGATGATAAATAGCCAGTACAGCACAAGGAAAGGTGTGCAACACTAGTATCAGAAAAATACTAATCAGTACAATAACAAGATTGAATTATGCAATCATTAGGAAGATGAAGTTAACAGTTTGTAAATCTTTGTCATGACCTTTTCTTTTTGTTGGATTCTCCCCCTTTGCATTTAATTTGTCATGCCCAATGAATTCATTCTGCTGGGCTTCCTGGGGTTGTGATCCTCATTGTCTTTTCCTAGGATAATGTCTGAAATTTTTTGGAGTGTTAGTTTGGTATTCATGAGGTTCCTAAAGTTCTCTTTATCATGAAAGTATCTTATTTCTCCATTTTGAAAGATAGTTTTGCAGGGTACATCAGTCTGGGTTGGAGGCTGTTTTCCTTTAGGGCTTGAAATATGTCACTCCAAGCTCTTCTTGCCTTGAGGGTTTGCACTGAGAAGTCTGCTGTGATTCTGATGGGCTTTCCTTTGTTTGTGATTTGTTTCTTTTCTCTCACTCTTGTAGAATTTTGTTCTTCTGTTGGGTTTCTGGAGTCCTAACTGTTATATGTCTGTGTGTAGATCTTTTTTGATCAAGGCTAGCTGTAGTCCTATATGCCTCACTTATCTGTATGTCAAGTTCTTTTCCTCTGCTTGGGAAGTTTTCTGCCATCACTTCTATGAACAGTTTTTTTATGTCATCTGCACTCTCTCCTGTTTCTTTATTGACTCTAATCAGTCTTTTGTTATTCTTCTTTGCATTGTTGAGCAGCTGCTGGATTGATTTCTTGTGGTCCCTTACAAATTTGAAGCAATTTTTCTCTTCTTGGTCACTAATTGCAATCTTATCTTGTATATCTGAAATTCTGTCCTCACATTGGTTCATTCTGCTGTGTAGACTTTCAATGGAGTTTTTAATCTTCTGGAAATCTGTTTTATGGATTCCATTTGTTTTCTACGTTGGGATTCCATCATATTCCTCAGTTCCTCTATTTTTTTTATCTGTGTCCTCTCTAATTTATTAATCATGTCTTGCACTATGGGCACAATCTCTGCTGTTATCTGAGTAATTATTTCTGATTTCATTTTTTCCAGATCCTCTTTTGTTGCCAGTTCAGGGAGTCCAGGTGGTTGAGTATCAGATTGTTCCATCTCGTTTCTCATTGGAGTTGCAGTAGGTGATCTGGTAGTCTGTTTTTGAGGCTTGTTTGCATGTCTTCTCATTTCCAGGGTTGGGGCGGGGGTGGTGGTGGTGCTGCTGGAACCCACCCATGTGGCTCACCTCCTCTGCTCTGGGAGTGGTGGAATGGCGGCTGGACCCTTCTAAGCTTCTTAATCAACCTCTAGGCTTTGTATATTTTAGTCAATTTCTAACCATGATCTTCACTTCCAGACTTCAACTCTGCTAAACCACAGAAAAATGACTGCAATGTGATGCATTCTTTATTTGCCTTGGATGGTTGTCCAGCATCATTTTCTTGCTATCAGTTTCAAATAAAACTCTTGTTAGTAATGTTTGCTTGTCTTAAGAATTTTTTTGAGAGAAATTCGTACAATTACAGAGGAATTTCTGCCAGAATTATTAGGAACATGAAAGTCATATTGCCATCTCTTCTAGTTCAATTTGCCCTACTTAATAACATCAGCAATTGCTTTTGTATTTAGGGCATTATATATATTGAGACCTTATATGTGTTGTTTAATTCTCAGAAGTATTTTGATGAAATAGATGCTTATATTATACCCGTTTTTTAGGGAGATGGGGTGAGGTGTTGAGATTGCTGAGGATAAAGAATACTGAATGGTTCAGAGTCAGAACACAATACTCAATAATTTTAAAACTGTAAGGACTATGATCTTAAATTCTAAATTTTTCAGCCTCCCACTGATTCTGTTTGCATTTATACTATTATAAAACTTGAAGTGTCCACAGTATATCATAGATTAGTAGTTTCAGCATTCTCTTTGCTAATCATACTCAAAATGCAATTGTTTCTACAGATTCTTATTCTTTACAAATCATTTTCACTTTTGAACATGATCTTATTTAGTGTTTATAAGAATTGTGTGAAGTTAAATGATAGTGCCTGTTTTGTAGAGGAAGAGACTGAGTTTGACTGACCATATAATTTGCCAAGGTCTCAGAGTGAGGCACAGGGACCTAGAATTAATCAAAACACCTAAACCTGTGTTTCCTAGACTGTGGTCATTTACCTACACTTTCAGACTGTTTGCCATCTGAGTTACTTCTTACTATAGTTTGCCTAATAATTTTCTTTACATCATTTTCTTTTCCTTTTTATTAGTGTTTACCTACAGTGTTGTGATAAATCAACAAGTCTATATTTTTTTCTAGTAAAAATAACAACAAATGTACATCTTATTCCCATTAATACCATGTAATTTTTTTATTTCCCCTCATCTCTATGTCATTGACATTATTTGCTTTTCTGGTATTTGCATGCTTTTTGCCTTCATCCTTCGTATATCAACTATAACATCATTCACTCCATTCCTCAAATCAGAGTATTTAACACCAAGTCTAAGCAACTAAATATCATACATACTTGATGATCATAACAACTTACAGTTTTAAAATTTATTTATATTCATATTAACAGATAGATGCCAAAAAGTTATATAATTTTAAAAAATATTTAATCATTCACAATCACTTGTACCTCTCAGTGCCATAATTTTCATATTCATTAATTAATCAGTGTTAGTCTACTGGACAGCACTGAAGTAGACTAGATTCTTGGCCACTCCTTTTATGAAGTTATACCCCAATGGGTTAAATGGTAAGTCCCATGATGAAAAATAATACAGAAAAAGAAGTAGAAAGAAGTCAGTGTTAGCCCTGCTTCAATTAGACTGTATTGCAACCAACCAAACTCAAATTGAAGGCTTTGAGGCACTTAACAGTAGTATTCAAGATCCCTATTCATTTAGTGCATTTATGTGGATTCAATTTTTAAAGATTCAGAGATAATCTGAAATCAGTGCATAATGCTGTTATATATCTATTGACTCTAGGTTTTAAGAAATAATGAAACTACTTAGGAGGAAATTATAATACTCTCTCCTCAAAATGATGAATTAAAGTAGTGGTTGAGGGAGAAAGAAAGATGTTAGATATGAAGAGATATTCAGGAGTGAGAATTGTTAAGAATATATATATGAAGGATGGTGGATGAATCTCACAGATTTCCATGGATACTGGGAAAACCAAGGGCTGGAGCAGATTAAAGTGAGAATTATATGTAGATTCAGATATGAGGAAAAAACCAAGGTCATAATGATCAAATAGCTATAGTGGTCAAGAGTATGAAATAGAAGCATGGAGGATAACCTTTAATATTATAGTATGGTTACTGTAAATGCTACATGTTGCTTGTGCTGTATGAAAAGCCATCATTGGTGGAGGCTTTTAGAATTCACCATTTCTTATACACAGGTAAGAAGAAATGCATCTAAGAGATCGAAGAACCCTCCACTTTCTCTGAGGCACACTGTCAGAAGTTACCCAAGGATAAATGTCATGTGTGTAAAGATGTGGTGGTACAGCGTATGGAGGATTTCATGAGTATTTTCCAAGAGCAAAGACAGTGTAGGCTGGAGCTGTAAGTATGTGGAGAAGATTCATGTGCACTTTAGTGAACCTCACTAACCACCCTAGAAGGTAAATTTAGAAGAGGAAGAATTATCAGGTGGTTTTTTAGGTCAGCCTATAGGGAAGAGGAGTGAAGGAATCCAAAACCAGAATTATGTGAAAAGCATAGTGTCTGGGTTGGCCAACAGCCACAGAATGAAGCTTTCCATACTACTGAAGTATTTTGGGGGTAGTGAGTTTTAGAGTAGAATACTTTTATTTTCCTGACACATGTGGTAGGAATTTTGGATACAGTAAGGTCCAGAGAATCACATCTTTGTCAGATAATGCATTTCAAAACTATTTCTTTAAAGCCAACACTCTTTTTCCTTTTTCCCATCTATTCATCTCTTTTTCTCTTAGTTTATGTCTTTGGCTTGATACTGGATTTTATCAGAACCTTCTCCATTCTTTGCTGACATCAAAATACAATTATTCTTCATACTTAGTCTCTCTGGTGGTAGGAAAAAGTAACAAACACCAACAATTTATGAAAGTTTTATATGCTTATGTATCCATATATTGAATATATAAAGTGCTGTATTTTCTGATATGTTGCAGAATTAACTATAGATAGAATAAATAAAGGAAGTTGGATATCTTGGGATATTTAGGATTTTCACATACATTATAGTTTATGAAAATATAGACATTTTACTTTTATTCTTCACTGTTAAAGTCACTGAACATATTTGTAAAATATAGTAGACATTTCTCTCTTCAAACAAGCCCCAGACATTTGTTAGGAAGTTATAAGAGAACAAAACTTCATGTAGAAAAAAATCAATAAAAGTTAAGATTCCAAAGGACATCAATCATCACAGAGATATTATTTTGTTTTTCACTTCTACTAACAGAAACTGTAATAAAGGCAATTTGGGAGTAATCAAGGGAAAAAGAAGAGGAAAGTTTATGCTTTTAGAGCAGGGGTCAGAAACTTGTTTTTGCAAAAATTGGAGAGTGAATATGTTAGAGCTTGACTGCCACATGTTCTCTATCACAAGTACTCAACTCTGCTTTCTAGTGATAGACTATATAACTAGATAATAGTAAATGACTAAGATGGTTGTACTCCTATTCAACTTTGTTTATAATCACTAAAATTTGAATTTTATATGATTTTAATATATCATGAAATATTATTCTTTTGATTATTTTATTCAATCATTTAAAAAATAAAAATCACTTTTATCTTTTAAACCATACAAAAATAGTAAATTGACAGTAAATTGGCTTTAGCCATAGTTTACCTACTTTTGCCTCAGAGCTGGACATTCCCAATGTGTCCTTTGTCATGGATCTGGACATTGGCATTTTGTCACATTAAACTTTGACCTACCTGTCAAATACAAAAGAGAAGTGTTTGAGGATTTCCTTTTACTTCAAAATCAAAGGACAAATAGCCAAACATGCTTTAAGAGATTTATCTTCAGTAGTCAAAATTCACTTTCTGGGGGGACTAGAGCCATTTTGTAATTTGGAGCTTCTTTGTGCAACATTCCATGGCAGCGCTGTTGGAGTACCACTGTGACATATACCAGAACTGACAAAATTCTAACAGGACTGAGAGGATTCCTGGTTAGATAGATTTAAAACTCTGAATTCCACAAATAAATGACTTTATATTCCTGGAATATGAAAAGAGAATTTACTTGTGAACATCATGAGAAGATTTAATCAAGTTCCAATCCTCTATGAGAATAAATCATCTTAAATTTGAAAAGAATGACAAATCCTAAAAGATAAAAGCACAGATAAGACCCATCCTTAGGGACTTAAAGAGTATGATATGGGAAAGATGCAATTATGGTGACAGCTTTGGGTAAGATAAAATAAAGACCTTTCATGATAAATTAATGTATGCTCAGAGAATATTAACCTAAACTCAAAATATCAAGAGTAAGATCAAATATTCAGAATAGGCATTTTAATTCATATAAATCTCCCAAACACCCGAGTTCTCAAGCAAATAGCTCTCAATATCTTACATGTCTTATTTTTCTGCTAAGGCTGATCTGACTTAGGGAAGTCATGACTACAAATGTATAGCAGCAGGACTTTTCCAAATCAAGTAGTACAGATAAAAGAAATCGCAGTTATAGAACTTGAAAGAGTTGAAAAGCTGAAGTTGAAAGAATTCACCTACATCTCCTTTCTCCCTCCTTCTACATAGATTAAATATTAGATGGAAAGTGGAATGTGGATAATTTATAAGCTAAGATAGTTCTTTACTCGGTTCTGAGTAAGAAAAACCACTGGAAACTTTGAATGACTCCTAAATGTATTAACCCAAATTTTCCAGCTAATGTGAAAAGAGAAAGTTGCAGAAGTCTTTTAATTAAGTTTAGTTTCCACTCTTCTTTTGGGTTTAGCCCATTTTATTATCCATAAAAGGCATATCGCCAAGTCAAAGTAACACTGACTACTCACTGTTTTAAACTAAACTCTCCACTTTACACATAACAGATAGCAATATAGCATAACAATTACTTACTCACCTCAGGGATGGAATAATTCACCAACTAGTGAAAGAAAACCTTTGAACACTTCTCTTTTATATTTGACATGGAGATCAAAGTTTAATATGACACAGAAAGCCAGGGTCCAGATTCATGACAAAGGACACAGTGGGAAGGTCTAGATATGTGACAGAAGTAGATAAGCTATGCCTAAAGATAATTTACTGCTAAATTTACTATTTTTATGGACTATGAGATAAAAATGTTTTTTTAAAAATAGTTGAATAAAACAATCAAAAGAATATTTTGTGATACATAAAATCCTATAAAATTCAAATTTTAGTAGTTATAAATATAGTTTTGGGGGAATACAGTCATCTTAGTAATTTACTATTATCTAGTTATATAGTTGCTTTCTCTATAAAGGCAGAGTTGAGTACTTGAGATTGAGACCATATGGCCCAGAAAGCCTAACACATTCATTCCCACACCATCTTTTCATTCCTGGAGACAAGCCAGGGATGTGCCCTGACTCCAGAGTCAGAAACATAACTACTTCCCAGTCCCCTGAACTGCTGGGGTGCACCTCAGAACAACAGAACAACAGACTTCAACTTAGTAGGGGAACTGCATCCACTTTCATGTTGAAAAGTAAACTTATGAATTGAGTGTCAAGTGTTATGGTAGTTTTTCAAGACCTCTAGTCTAGAAACCTAGATTCACAGCTATTATGAGTACCTGTGGCCTGGATCCCAGTGACAACTGAAGTTGCTTGTATACCTTGACAGATGCTGACACTGAGAGATCCCTTCAGCTGAGAATCCTCAATAAGGAAGAAAAAAAATAGCTGGATCTCTAAGATCTTGACCTAATAGCCTATGTAACCACTGTCACTGCCACAAAGTCCTATAGCCTAGACAACTGAGGAAACATAGTCATCGCTAATACTGATTACAACTGGTGAAACTGCAAAGAATCCAACACTGTAACCATATGGAAAGAAAGTTTCTCAACCAGAGCCCTGAAGCCTACATGCAGGTGAAAGACTTCCCTGCCTAAAGTCTGCAATGTTTGCATGAGGTGGCTGCACCACTAGATGCACAGACATGTACCTAAAATGTACCAATAGACTTAATGAAAAGAAAAAACCAGGCACACAAGAAATATAAAAGAGTAAGGAAGTATATCACCCAAGAAACACAGTAATTCACCAGAAACTGATGCCTAAGAAAGCAGAAATTTATAAATTGCCTGAAAAGCTATTAAAAATAATAATTGTAAGGAGACTTGGTGAGATATAGTAGGCAATTGAATGAAATGAAGAAAACAAGCTGAGAAAGACATGGATACCATAAAAATAAAAATCTTGGACCTGAAGGATTCAAAAAACAAAATATATATATATAAATATAACTGCAAGCTTCAGCAGCTTGCTACGTCAAGCACAATAAAGAATCTGTGATGTGAAGGTAGGCCTTTTGAAATGAAAAACAAGAAAAAGGAATAAAAAAGAGTAAAAACAACCTAAAGGACTCATGGGACACCATTAAGTGAACAAATATTAGCACTATGTGAGTTCTAAGAATAATGAGAGACATGAACACAGAAATCTTATTTAATGAAATAATCACTAAAAACTTCTGAAGGTCTGAAAGAGACATAAATATCCATACAGCTCAAAGGTCCCTTTAGGTTTATCACAAAGAGGCCCTCATCATTACAACCAAAACGTCAAAAAGATAAAGATAGATAATTCTAAAAACCAGCAAAAGAAAAGAGCAAGTCACATGTACAAGAATTCTCATTAGTGTTTAGGAAGATTTCTCAGCAAAAATCTTGCAGGCCAGGAGAGTATATATCCAAGTTACTGAGGAAAGAATGCAACTCAAGAACACTATACCCAGCAAAGCTATTCTTCAGGAATGAAGGACAAATAAAGTCTTTTCCTGGCCAGCAAAAGTTTAGAGAGTCAGAAGTATCTTCTATTTTGTTTTATTGATCCATAAGTCTGTTTTGTTTTTTTCCTAATTCCATGTTGTTCTTATTACTGTAGCTTTGTAGTGTAACTTGAAGTCCAGGATTGTGGTGCCTCACACCTTATCTTTTTCTCTCAGAATTGCTTTTACTATTCTGGGTCTCTTCTGGTTCCATTTGAATTTTAGAATTGCTTTCTCCAGTTTTGCAAGGAATGTTATTGATACTTTGATTGAGATTTCATTAAGTCTATAGAACAGTTTTGGAAGTATGCCATTTTCATTATGTTGATTCTGCCTTTTCAGGAACAGGGGGTAGCTCTCCATTTTTTGATATGTTCTTTGATTTCCTTTTCCAGAGTACTATAGTTTTCACTGTAGAGGTTTTCACTTCCTTGGTTACGTTAATTCCTATGTATTTCATTTTTCTTGATGCTACTGTAAAAGGTGTTGTTTCCCTAATTTCCCTTTCAGTGAGTTTGTTATTGGTGTATAGAAACACTACTGACTTTTGAGTTGTTGCCTTTGTATCCTGCTATGCTACTGAATTTGGTATTAATTCTAGGAGTCTTTTGGTAGAGTTTTGGGCTCTTCTATGTAGAGGATCATGTCATCTTCAAATAATGATAATTTAACTTCTCCCTTCCCTATCCATATTCCTTTTATTTCTTTTTCTTCTCTAATTGGTCTGGTTAATGTTTCAATAAATATATTAAACAGAAGTGGTGAGAGCAAGGGGAAGGATAGGGTTTGCTCATTTGTATTCTGTTAGCTTGCTAAACTTATTTTTAAATGCTAGGATTTTTTGCAGTTCCCTTAGGGTTTTCTATGCAGACATTGAAATTAGTTGTGATTAGAAACAGTTTTATTTCCCTTTCTTCCTTTATGGAATTCATTATTATATTGTATTTTGCATTATTGCATTGGCTTGGGCTTATGGTTCAATGTTGAATAGGAATAGTGAGAGTCAACATCTTCCATATTTTTTATCTTCCGTTTTTTACTAGTAAAGCATTCCGTTTTTCACTAGTGATGTTAACGAATTTTGTTTGTTTGTTTATTTTTGAGACAAGGTCTTGCTTTGTAGTTCAGGCTGGTCTTGAACTCACAGTGATCCTCCTGCCTCAGCCTCCTGAGTGCTGGGATTGCAGGCATGCTCCACCATGCCTGGCCTGATGTTAACTAAATGATGTTAGCTATAGAATTTTCTGCAGATCCTTTTACCAGGTTAAGACAGTTTTTCTATTTCTAGTTTGCTAAGTTCTTTTTGTAATACATGGATGTTAAACTTTGTCAAATGCTTTTTCTATTTTTATTGATATAACCTGTAGTATTTCTGTTTTAGTCTGTTAACATAGAGAATGAAATTACTTTTCAAATGTTGAATCAGATTTTTATTTCTTTTATAAATCACAATTGGGTATATTTTAATTTTTAAAATAATTATTACTGCACTTCATTCACTAATACTGGTTTCAAGATTTTTGTGTCTAACTTCATGAGGTGGATTTAGAGTTTTCTTTGATTAACTTTGGTTTCAGTGTCAGGGTTATGCTGTTCTCATAAAATGAGTTGCAAAATACTCCCTTTTTTCTATTTTTTTTTGTAATAGTTTGTGTAGAACTGGTACTTCTACCTTAAATATCTGGTAGAAGGTTTTTTTTTTTTTTTTTTTTTTGGTACCGAGGATCGAACTTGGGACCTTTTGCTTTTGAGGCAGGCAGCGGCACCACCACTGAGCGAAATCCCTGGCCCTGGTAGAAATTTTGAATGAAACCATCTGAGCCTGAAGTTTTCTTTCTTAGAATATTTTATATCATAAATTCATTCGGTGTCTTCAATAGCTGTAAATTCACCTTACTTATTTCTTCTTCTTTTTTTTTTTCTTTCAAATCATTTTTCTTTTCTTTTCTGGATGAGAATACATCTACGTATGATTCTCTAGTAATGACATTCTTTACTGACAACCATGTTTTGTTGTTTAGTACTTGGTCCTATGCCCCAAAATACAGAAAAGAGTCAAAAGAGGGGAGGGCAGGGGAGAATACTTCTATATCCCTTCACAGTGCAGTACTTCCTGTAAATTACACTATATCAAAATCACAAAGTATAATCCTTTTTTATTCTTTTCTAAAATTTTTAAATAGTCTAATTTCTTTACATTTCCATCTAAATTTTGATGTCAGATTCCCTGTGCCCATATACTGCTGGAGTTTTTATTGGAACTGTATTAAATCTATAAATCAAATTGGGAAGGACTGACAGTTTTTATATGAACATAGTATACTTCTACATTTAGGTCTGTTTTGATTTCTTTCAGTACTGTTTAGATTTCAGCATACAGATCAAGTGTACATGTATGTTATATTTACACCTAAGTATCTGTTCCTTTGGAACTACTGTGAATAGTACTTATTATTTCATGTTCCTATTGTACATTGCTAGATAGTGGTTTTTTCAGTATCCACAAGAGTGTGGTTCCAGGAAACTCCACAAATACCAAAATCCACAGACACTCAAGTTCCTTTGAAAATGGCATAGTATTTGTATAGAACCTATACACATCCTCTTGTATATTTTAAATCATCTCCATATTAGTTATAATACCTAAGACAATATAAACGCTATATAAATAATATTATATTCCCTAGGGAATATGACAACAAAGGGCTTAGTTCAGACACATGTTTAGTTCAGCCACAATTTTTTTCACATACTTTTAATCCATGGTTGGTTGAATCTGCAGACAATGAACCTGAAGAAAAGGAGGGCCAAATGTATAGAGAATTAAGACTGGGATGGGGATGTGTGTGTGTGTGTGTGTGTGTGTGTGTGTGTGTGTGTATCTTATAGCCTGTGACCTTGCTAAACTCTAGGTTTTTGAATATTCTTTGGGACAAGCATGTCTGTCAATTGAAACAGTTTTATTTCTTCTTTCCCAGTCTCCTCCTCTTTTATTTCCTTTGTTGCCATATTAATGCTGACCAGATTTTCTAGTAAAATACTGAACTGGGGTAGAGGTTAAGAGTAGACATTCTTGCTTTGTTCTTGTTCATGGAAGAAAACTTTCATTCCTTCACCATTAAGTATGATGTTAGCTGTAGTTTGTTTTGATTATGACTTTCCTTTTATGAACAGTGGAATTTAATTTGCTTTTTTTTTTTTTTTTTTTTTTTTTTTTTAGGATTTCTGCAATATGTTCATGAGGTAAATTGGTCCATAGTTTTCTTTTCCTTTGTCCTTCCTTTATTGTTTACTATTTGTCTGGTTTACATAATCAGGTTAATCCTGGCTTCATAAAGAAAGGTGGAAAGTGTTTCATCATCTTGTAAGTTCTGATCCACTGAACTGACTGCTTCCCAGGGTAGTTGGTCTGGTTTTCCCACTATTAACAGGTGGGGGAAACATCGCATTGAGCTCCAGCAGGTCGCTCAGCTCCTTGTTGGTCCCTATCGCGGCCATGCGCTGTTGTTGGGGGTTCATCTTCGGCCACTTCTCGCAGGTCCAGCCTCTGGCGAAAGTTCCCTCTGGCGAAAGTTCCCTCCGGCCGCGCGCAGACGGGCTCGGCGGCCGCCTTCCTCCGTGCGGGCTGCGGTCCCCCCACAGAACTTGTGGGTCTCCTCAGGCGGACATTTTTTTCGCCGAAGGGCCTCAGCACCGCGCTCCGTTCACCCCAGATCCCTCCGCGCGGACCGCCCTCGGTTAACCTCCCTTATTTCTTCTTAAATTATAGTTTGTCTTATAAAGAATTGGTTCATTTTATGTTAGTTTTATATTTATAGACACTTATTCATAGTATTTGCTTATTGTTTCTTTAACATATATAGATCTGCAGTGATATCTCTTACACTTTAGGTTTTGGAATTTTGAGTGTTCCTTTTTCTTTGTCAGTTTGGGGATAAGTTTATAAGATTTGTTCGTCTTTTTAAAGAACTAGCTTTTGGTGTCATTAATTTTCTGTATTGTCTCCCTGTATTCAATTTCATTGACTTTTGCTGTTATCTTCTCACTTTGAATTTAATTTTCTCTGTTTTTTCATATCTTAAGGTAAAGCTAGGTATATTAATTTGAGACCTTTTTTTTTGTCTAAGTATTTACTGCTGTTAATTTCTCTCTAACCATTGTCTTAGCTATATATCAGAAATTTTGATATGTTTTATTTTCATTTTAATTCAGTTAAAATGTTTTCTAATTTCCCATGGGAGTTCCTCTTTGTCTATTTACAAGTATGGTGTTTATTTTCAAATAATTGAGGATATTCCAGATATCTGGTTTTGATTTTTTAGTTTAATTCTGTTATAGTTATGGAAAATATTTTGCATGATTACATGTTTTTTTGAACTTATTACAATTAGTTTTATGTCCAGATATTTTAAAATGTGATTTTTAAAAATCTGTAGTTAAACAGAAATATATATTCTCATGTTGTTAGGGAAAGTGTTCTATAGGTGAAAATTAGTTTGAGTGGGTTGATAAAATACTTGCTGATTTTTTCTTGTTTATTGAGAGAGGAGTGTTGAAAGACAACCACAATTGTGGAAAGTAGG
Organism: Heterocephalus glaber; assembly: GCF_053883595.1. NCBI lineage: Eukaryota > Metazoa > Chordata > Mammalia > Rodentia > Bathyergidae > Heterocephalus > Heterocephalus glaber. The sequence goes on from NW_028258324.1 coordinate 28,359,457, forward strand.
CTGATGAAATTGACATAGCTCATATATTTATAGTTATTTAAGAAATTCTGACATTATAAAAAGACACAAACGTTCAGTTTATGTTAATGTCAGAGCTCATGCTCGGAAATACCTTTGGGTTTATCAGTTTTTCTTTCATTTTTATCAGTTTATCGGTATAATATCATTAAATACATTCAATGTTAGAGAGTTTTTAAAAAACATATTGTGTTTGGACCATTTGTATTTAATGCAATAGACAGGATAAAATTTGGAGTCATCATTTTGTTTTCTGTTTTGACTTCTCTGCTTTTTGTTTTCTTTTCAAATGTTCATATTTTTTATGAATTAGTTTAATAATTTTTATTCCAGTTAGATGTATTTCTTGCCTTTTGTTTGTAATTATGTTTTTAGTAATCTATCTGGAATGCATATATAATATGTTATATGTATATAATATATGTATATATATCTGTATTATCTCCCATTCTCTCTCCCTCACTTCTCCCTTATTTTCCACAGCCTTCTGAGATTCAATTTTTCAATTCTGAATAAAGTATAGAAGTATAATAATTAAATAGGTCACTTTACATCTTTATTTTCTACTCTCTACATAAGTTATTATATTTATTGCATCTATATACATTGAAAACCCCACCAGAAAATTTTATAAATTTGCTTCCAATAATAATTCATACGAGAAAGACTTAACAGAAGAGTAGTTGACTTTATTTACCCAATTTATCATTCATGCTCTTCTTTCATTTTTGATGTTCAAAATTTGCTTCTCAGGTTGTCCTGCAGCATGAGGACTTCCTTTTGGTATTTCTTCTAGGAAAAAAAACCGGGAAGTGGCTTAGTTTTTCTTCCTCTGAGAATGTCTTTATTCTTGAAGGATAGTTTCCCTTGATAGAGAATTTGATATAAAACTGTTGGCAGTTCTTTTTTCCTTAAATTTAAGGTTGTTTCCCCCTATTTATTAAATTTTCTTTCATTTCTGAAGATAAACTGACAATCATTTAAATAATCATTCCCTTCCAAATAATGTGCTGTTTTTCAGTGTTCATGATTTTTTTCTTTATCTTTGGTTTTGAGTATGATTTTCTTTATTATGTTTAGAGTTTGGTGAGCTTCATGAATCTGAAAATGTATCTTTCACCAAATTTGAAAAGTTTTTATTTAAAATTTTTTTCAACTAATCCACGTCTCCTCTCCTACTGGACTCCAATGATAACAATTTTAGACATTTTGTCATTGTTCCATGAGCCCTGAGGTTCTATTCATGATTTTTTTTCAATTTTTTTCACTCTGTTCTTCAGATTGTATAACTTTTATTAATCTATGTTCAAATCCAGTGACTCCTCCTATCTGCAGGCTACTACCCGATATCTATGGAAGATTTTATTGTAGATGTTGTTGTCTTTTCAAGTAAAATTTAATATTTTAATATGGTTACTATTTTTGTGCTTTTGATGATTTTGACTTTCCATTAATTATGAAAATATTCAGATTTACCTTTTTGGGTGTGTGGTTATAATAGCTGCCTGAAAGTCTGTGTCTGATAATTGCAGCATCTAAGGAATATTTAAATTGCATCAATTGATTGTTTTTCCACTAAAAAGTGGTTATATACTTTAAATTTTTTTATATTGAATAATTTTGAATGCTATTGTGGACCCTTTAAATATGCAATGAGATCCTTAAAAATCCTTTTAAAAATATGGACTTAATTATTGGGCAATCCACCCATTTAAATTCAGACTATAAATTATCTTGTTTTCTGTGGTTGTTGTTTCCAATGGGAATTGAGTTTTTTAAGCCCTTAGGGTCATTTATGCAGGGACCAGTCTGGGAGTTAGTAGAGTTGTTGTGATAGTATAGTTCTCAGAACCTCTCATGTTTGTCCCACTATGCAGCTCTTTCATGGTGTTGAACCTGAGTCTTGTGTGTGCCTATATATATAAAATGAGGTGATCTGTTTCTCTAGTTCTCTCCTCTCATGACTTTCCCCTTATTCTCCATCTCTGAAGCATTTCATTTCTCACTTGCTCTGATCAGAAAAACAGCTTTCTCACATAGTTTTATCTCTTCTTGTTGTCATATAATTCTGAGAGACTGAGGCTGTCATTGGGCAAAGCAGAGTTACAAGGAAGAAACAGAGATTCTTCCCAAAATTATCTGACCACAGTGGATCTACTCCTTCATCCTAGGCATAAGCACATGGTACCACATAGGGTTTTATGTGTCTGTGCCACCACTGTTGACAGTACTCGAACCTCTGTATCTGGGGCTCACATTTGGTTTTGACTGAGAGAGGAAAAGAGAAAAAGGCAAAAATGATTTCTCTAATACTACCTTTGGTAAGCCAGCTGCTTGGTCCTCAGAGTATTCAGGTAACTGTATAGAAAGACACATGAACTGATGCCTCTGACAATAAGAACTGAAAATCTTGTCAACAGCTACAAGAGTAAAGCTGGAAGCAGATCCTTCAGCCCCAGTCAAGACTTCGGGTGACTGCTGCTCCATTTGACATCTTGATTGCAACCTCATGGGAGACCCTAAGTCAAACTCTTCAGCTACAGAGTGTCCAGACTGCTAACCTCAGTGACGTCAGGACAGTGACCAACTCAAAGTGCCTAATGCTTGTCTTCCCTGACAAAAGAACCAAAACAACAAATAAGCAGCTACATTCTGCCTCCCATCCAAGTACTAACCAGGCCCGACCCTGCTTAGCTTCCGAGAGCAGGCACGTTCAGGGTGGTATGGCCATAGACAAGCAGCTACATTCTGATCAAAGTGACTAAAGAAGAATGGTAGAGAAAGGAGTGGTGAAAATCCTGTGGAGTAGAGAAACACAGAATGGTACATAGAGAGTGGAAGAAAAACACTTTGCTTCCATCCCCTTTCCACCAGTCAAGACCAGTTCAGGATGTGGAGGAAGTTCTCTCTTCAGGTAAAAGGTAAGCAGCGGGTCTACAGTAACCCTCATCACCACTTCAAACACCTTTAGTACTTACATAAAAGAACCCACAAGCCTTCAGAGGCTCACATTAGGTTAGAATGAGGCCTAGAATTCAGATGGCTATACTTCTCCAAAAAGGAGCCCATATTGTGCTCTGCTGTGAAGACCCCAAGATGCCACTACCATCTTGAAACTAGAGCACTACTACAGAGGGTCTTGCAATAAAGGCCAGGAGCCAATGCATCCCTCCAACCCTAAGGGTGTGCTATTATTACACCATGACCATACCATGAGGGTGTGACACCCCTTAGCTGAGTTGCTGTAGCTTTTTATTCCTTGAGGACAGGCTACTTGAGCCACTCTATTTCTCTTACATAATTGTTGCTATACCTTGATCCCAGCTTCTTGAAGCCTAGGTCCAGCAGAATAGCTGGGAACCATCAGAGACTGCATGACTTCCTGAGTTTTAACAAACCTAGAGCCATGTCCTTCAGAAAATCAGAGCTGTGACATCAAAGAGAAGCTAGGACCCCAGTGCATGATCCCATGTGTCTGTCACCCTGCCTCCCAGGAATCTAGATTGCAGCTCAGCAAAGCAGCTGTATCTGCTAGTGCTTGAGTTCACATGGCATCTTTTCCCTCAAGGGAATAAGTTTAGTTGCTCTGTTTCATCCTTTTCTCCTGGCTAAATAACTGCAGTATCCTGCTTCTTTGGATTCTGAACCATCCCTCTGGAATCTGAGCTTCTTAGCTACTTTACCCTCCTGGGGAATGAAGTGATCCCTACTCTGGTCCTTCCCCTTGAAGCTTGGACCTCAGATGCATTCTACCACCTTTGGGTCCTTGTTGTTACTACACCTGGCCTCACAGCCTGAGCCATCACTGTATCTTACCATTTCAGGGTCCAGAGACACAGCCATGTGATACTCACTCCTCTGGATGCCTAAATTGCCACTGTGGCCCCTACTGGCTTCAGGACCTGAATTGTAGATGTGCTCTGTTCCCCGGGGCCCAAGTCTCTGGAAGACTTTTTCCCCAGAGCTGTGCCAGTGCTGTGCCCCAATCCCCAGAATCAAAGCTACAGCTATTCACTGCCCTAGGAGCCTGAGCTACTGATGAATACTTGAGAGTCACAGCATTTGGCTTGATGGAAGACCTGTTAGAGAGTACACATGCCATGCCCTTCTGTTATGCTGCTTCTGCCTGGACTTGGCTGATCTTGCAAGACCTGAGACTACTGTACTGAAATGTGAGCCAAAATAAACCTTTTCTTTCAGTTGCAGGTGTCACGTATTTTGTCCCAGCAATGAGAAAGTAACTATGATGAGTGTTCTGATGGAGGTTTTTAAACTATGTAAAGAATCATATCATCTGAATGTAAGGGTAGTTTGACTTCATCTTGTCCTATTCATATCCTTTTTTATGTCTTTCTCTTGCCCGATTTTTCTGGCTAAAGTTTTGAAAACTATGTTGAACAGGAATGATGAGAATAGACACCCTTCCTGATTTTAGAAAGAATACTTTCTGTCCCTCCCATTTAATATGATGTGGGGAATGGGTTTGTCATAAATGGTTTTTATCAGTTTGAAGTGAAGTCCTTCTATATCTATTTTCTTCAGAACTTTTGATATGAATGGATGCTGGATTTTACCAGAGGCTTTTTATGCATCAACTGAAATGATCAGGTGATTTTTATTATTTATGTGGTGTATTACATTTACTGATTTATTTATGTTGTATTGTTCTTGCATTCCTGAAATGAAGCCAACTTGGTCATAATATATGATCTTTTCAATGATTTATTATATTTGGCTTCTATGAATCTTGTTCAGGATTTTTGCAACTATGTTCATTAAGGATACTGGCCTATAGTTTTCATTCTTGGAGTCTTTGTCTGGTTTTGTATCAGAGTAGTACTAGTTTCAAAGAATGAGGTAGCAGGGTGCCTTCTCTTTCTATTTCATGGAAGATTTTTGAGGAGTATTGGCATCAGTTCTTCTGAGGTTCTGATAAAATTCAGTGATGAATTCATCAGGTCCTGGACTTGTCTTAGTAGAGTTTTTATTACTGCATCAGTTTCATTGCCTGTTACTGGTGTATTCAAGGTCTTAATATCTTCATTGTTCAATCAGTATTGGCAAGTCATATCTGAATAGGAATTTATCCATTTTTCCTAGATTTTCCAACTTACTGGAATATAAATTTTTGGAATGGTTTCTTATAGTCATCTGAATTTCACCATTAATTATTGTTATTTTACCCTTTTCATTTCTAAATGTATCAATACAGGCCTTTTCTTTCCTTCTTTTGCTAAGTTTGGTTAAAGGTTTATCAATCGTATTTATGCTTTCAAAGAACAAACTGCTTAATTGATTCTTTGTATTTTTATCTTAATTTCATCAATTTCTACTTTGATCTTTACAATTTCTTTGCTTCTAAAAGGTTTGTAACTGGATTCCTCTTTTTTCTAAGACCTTAAGATGCATCATTTATTTGTGATTTCTCTATTTTTCTAATATAGGCATGCAGAGCTATAAACTTCCCTCTTAGTGGCCTTTCATTGTATCCCATATGTTTTAGAATGTTGTTTTATCATTGTCATTTGGTTCTAGGAAGTTTTTAATTTCTTTCCTGATTTCTTTTATGGCCCATTGATTATTTAAGAATGTATTATTTAATTTCCATGTATTTACATAATTTCTGTGGTTTCTTTTGCTGTTAAGTTCTAGTGTCCTGTTATGATCTGATAAGATGCAAGAGATTATTTCAATTCTCTTGCATGTATTTAAGGATATTTTATGGCCTAAGATGTGGTCTGCATTGGAGAAAGTGCTATAGGCTGATGAGAAGAATGTATATTCTGGTGTTGAGTGAAACACTCTGTAGATATCTATTAAGTTCATTTCTTCAATGGTGTGGTTTAATTCTGATACTTCTTTGTGTTTATTTTTTTGGTCCAGCTGACCTGTTTGCCTGAGTGGGATATTTCAAATACATCACAATCTGTTTGTGAGAGTGAGGTACTTCAGTACTCCGCTACAATTGTATCAGTGTCTATCTGTCCTTTTTATGTAAAGTAGTTTTTGTTTTATGAAACTAGTTGTGCTGATATTTGGTGAATATATATTTACAATTGTTATCTCTTCCTGTTTAATTTTTCACTTTATCAGTATATAGTGACCTTCTTTGTCTCTTCTGATCAGTATTGGCTTGAAGTCTACTTTGAAATTAGGCTAACTACTCCTGTTTACTTTTTGGCTCCAATTTAATGGAGTATAATCTTCCATCCATTCATGTTTAGTCTATGTCTTCTTTGTGGTTGAAGTGTGTCTCTTGAAGATGGTAACATATATTTGCATTTTGTTTTTTGCCAGTCTGTGTCTTTTGACTGGAGAGTTAAGACCATTTATATGGAACATTATTATTGACAGGTATTTACTGATTCCTGCCATTGAATGTTTTCAGTGCTGATTCCTTATTTTAATTTTGTTTAACTACTGACATTATTTGCTGATGTTATGATACTCTACATAGAAGACCCAAAAATCTGCCAAAAGACTTCTAGACTTAATTGACAGATTCAGTAGAGTAGCTGGATACAGAGTCAACACTCAAAAATCACAGCCTTCTTGTACACAAATAACAGACTCACTGAGAGGAATTAGAGAAACAATTCCTTTCACAGTAGCACCCCAAAAAATGAAATATCTAGGAATCAATCTAACGAAGGAAGCAAAAGACCTCTACATTGAAAACTACAGCACTCTGAAAAAAGAGATCGAAGACTATGTAAGAAAATGGAAAGACATTCCCTGTTCCTGGGTAGGAAGAACCAGTATAGTGAAAACATAGTGAAGAACCAATATAGTTTTGGCCATACTTCTAAAACTGCTGTACAGATTCCATGCAATCCCAATTGAAATCCCAACAGTATATTTCACAGAACTAGAGAAAACAATCCAAAAATTGTTTGGAATCAGAAGAGACCTAGAATAGCAAAAGCAATTCTGGGCAACAGAGATATGACAGGGAGTTTCACAATCCCCAATTTGAAACTAAACTACAAAGCCACTGTGATAAAAATAGCATGGTACTGGCAAAGAAACAGATCCAAGGATCAGTGGAATAGATTAGAAGATTCAGAAATAACTCCAGACATACTCAGCCACCTCATCTTTTTTTTTGTTGTTATATTCAATTATATATTTTTATTCTTTATTAATGTTATTCTTGTCCAAAGTTATAATAAGAACTTATGATACAGTAGATTTTTAGATACATGTAAAATTATGTTAAAATAGTGTAAAATATACCAATTTGGAAATTTCCATGGATAGGGATAGTTCACATGGCTGTTTTTTGCCTTTATTAAGGAACTGTATTATGACCTCAGAGTCTCATCACATACATTGAGAATATGTGTGCTACTAATTGTGTTATAGCTTTAGCTTTAGGAAATTTATCACAGATTGGTAATGGGAAGCTATCCATTAGAGGAACAACACTAAAAGAAAGCTACTAATAAGAAGATGCTATTTTCCTGAGGCCTGCCACTTGGAATCCTGAAGATCAAGAAGAAAAGGGAAAGTAGATGGGGAATCACATCTTTACTCCAGCACTGGTCTCACCAGAAATCACTTAACATCCACATTCCTTTCCTTCCACTTGTTTGCTTCACTTCTTCTGTGACTCTCTCTGTCACATGTATTTAGTCAGGGTTTTTTTTTTTTTGCTTAAATTCTTTTATGGGTACATTTCAGGTATACAATACATTTACATTTATCATTGGCTTGTACCTGTACATGATGTATCTTGGTTCTTATTTTTTTCCCCATTACCTGTGCACCCTTCACCCCTCCACCTTTCCCTATTTACATACTTCATTTCCATTTATTTTCTTTTCTCATAATTTTTCCTTTCCATTCTTCCCTTTCCCCATCTCCTCCCACCACCCTTACCCCTTTGGACCTTTTCCTATTTCAAAGTATCAACTGTTAGTTATTAATCCTTTTAATCCTTATTTACACACTCAGTTTCTCACACTAGAGAAACTATTCAGTATTTACACATGTTTTTCTTATTTATTTCACTTAAGAGTATAGCCTCAATATGCATCCATTTAGCTTTAAATGATTCTAGTTTCTCATTCTTTATGGCTGAGTAGTACTCCATTTTATAAAAAAAACACATCTTTATCCAGTTTCCAGTTGATGGGCAATTGGTCTGTTTCCAAGCCTTAGCTATTACAAACTGTGCCACTATAAACATGGGTACACATATATCACTGTGGTATGATTCTTTTAATTCTTTTGGGAAGATACCCAGGAGGGGAATAGCTGGGTCAAATGGGACCTCTAATCCTAGTTTTTTGAGGTATCTCCATATTGGTTTCCACAGTGGTTGCACCAATCTACACTCCCACCAATAATGGAGAAGGGTTCCTTTCTCCCCCACAACCCCCACCAACATTTGTTACTACTTGATTTCTTGATAGCAGCCATTCTTTCTGGGGTGAGGTGGAATCTTAGTGTTGTTTTATCTGCATCTCTCAAATGACCAGTGATGTTGAACATTTTTTCATATGTTTATTTTCTGCTTTTACTTCTTTGCCTGAGGAATGTCTGTTCATTTCAGATGCCCATTTTTGAATTGGGTCTTTGAATTTGGGGGGTCTGATTTTTTTCAGTTCTTTATAGGTTCTAGATAGTAGCCCTTTCTCTGAGTTTCAGCCACCTCATCTTTGACAAAGGAGCCAACTACCCTCATTGGAGGAAAGATAGCCTATTTAATAAATGGTGTTGGAAAAATTGGATTTCAACCTGCCAAACATTAAAACTAGACCCATATCTATCTCAATGTGCTAAACTAAAATTGAAGTGGATTAAAGATCTAAATATTAAAACAGAAACACTAAACTTGCTGGAAAATAAGTTAGGTAGAACTCTTTAAGACATCGGCATAGGAGAGGACTTTATGAACAAAACTTTATGAACAAAACAAAGTTTTTTTTATTAAAAAGCTTCTGCATTGCACAAGAAACCACCAACACAGCTAAGAGATAACCTGCAATGTGGGAAAAAAATTTTATCAGCTGTTCCTCAGACAAAGGACTACTATCTAGAATATATAAAGAACTTTAAAAAGTCAGACCCCAAAATTTAAAGACCCAATTCAAAAGTGAGCATCTTAAATCAACAGACATTTCTCAGGCAAAGAAGTAAAAGCAGCAAATAAACATATAAAAGCATGTTCAACATCACTGGTCATTGGAGAGATGCAGATGAAAACAACACTGAGATTCCACCTCACCCCAGAAAGAATGGCTGCTATCAAAAAATCAAGTAGTAACAAATGTTGGTGGGGGTTGTGGGGGAGAAAGGAACCCTTCTCCATTATTGGTGGGAGTGTAGATTGGTGCAACCACTGTGGAAACCAATATGGAGATACCTCAAAAAACTAGGATTAGAGGTCCCATTTGACCCAGCTAATCCTCTGCTGGGTATCTTCCCAAAAGAATTGAAAGAATCATACCACAATGATATATGTGCACTCATGTTTATAGCACCACAGTTTGTAATAGCTAAGGCTTGGAAACAGTCCAGTTCCCCATCAACTAAAGATCGGATAAAGATGTGGTTTTTTTTTTTTTTTTAAAAATAAAATGGAGTACTACTCAGCCATAAAGAATGAGAAATTAGAGACATTTGTAGCTAAATGGATGCTCATTGAGGCTATACTCTTAAGTGAAATAAATATGACACACATGTAAATACCGAATAGTTTCTCTGGTATGAGAAACTGATAGTGTAAATAAGGATTAAAATGAATAATAGATAATGTGAATAGGAAGAAAAGGTCTAAAGGGGTAGGGGAAGTGGGAGGTGTAGGGGAAAGGAAAAAAGGGAAAGGAAAAAAATAATAGAAAGGAAATAAATGGAAACAAAGCCTTTGAAAATAGGGAGGGGTGGAAGGGTTGAAGGGAGAGCAAGGGAATGGGGAAAAATAGGAACCAAGATACATCATGTAAAGGTACAAGTTCCTAGTGATGAATGTAAATGTATTGTATACTTAATTTTGTTTAACTACTTCCCAGTTAGATATGCTCTTTCTTTTGGGCCCTTTGGGGAATATTGTCTTCATCATCTCTGTTTAGAATCCCCTGAAGTATTTTCTGCAATGCTGTTTTGGTGGTCATGAATTCCCTAAACTCTCTTTGTCATGGTCGACTTCTATTTCTACATCAAATATGATGGGAAGTTTTGCAGGATGTAGTATTTTGGATTGGCAATTGTTTTCTGTTGGGGCTTGAAAAATTTTACTCCAAGCTTTCTTAGCCTTTGATTTGTGTTGAGAAATCTGCTGTTAGGCTACCTTTATAAGTTATTTGACATTTTTCTGTAATGGGTTTTAGTATGTTTTTTTTATTCTGAATTTTTGGGACTTTTGAGTATGATGTTTCATGGAGAGGCTCTTTCCTGGTTGTGTCTATTTGGGGTTCTAAATGTCTCATTTACTTGGGTACCCATTTCAGCCTCTAGATTTGAAAAATTTTCTGGCAATGATTTCAGTGAATACATTTTTCAGACCTTTAGTTTCCTTCTCTACCCCTTCCTTGGCTCCTATAATTCTCAAGTTAGTTCTTTTAGAGTCAACTAGGAGCTCTTGATTCAGTTGCTTGTGATTTCTTTGATTTCTTGTTGTTTTAGAATATCACTAAGTGATCTACTATATCTGTCTTATTCTCAAATCCTGACATTCTCTCTTCTGATTGGTCATGTCTACTGGTATGGTTTTCAATTTTGTTTTTCATATCCAAGATTTTAAAAAGATTCTTTTTATTCATAAACTCTCATTCTTTAATGTGGTCATTCACATTGTGCATTCTAGTCTTTAATTCAGTTAGCTGTTTATGTATTCTTTAAGCTCATTGAATATCTTATTAATTAAATCCTTTATCTGCTTATTTACATCCTTTTTTTAGTTCATCTTATGTATTTGCTTATTTGTTTCTTTTTTGCTCTCTTTGAATATTTTAACTACTAGAAGAAAAATAGTGCATGATGTCACTTTTATGTGGAATCTTTCTTCTCTTTTTTTGTCCTTTTTGTGGTGCTAAGGATTGAACTCAGAGACTCCAGCAAGTTGTCCACCTCTGCGCTACACTCCCAGATCTTATAAGCCATATATGTGAGATCTTTAAAAAGGGGAAGTGGGAGGGGTAGAGGAAAGGAAAGAAGTGAAAAGAAAAAATATGAGAAAAGGAAAAAAATGGAAACAAAGTCTTTCTAAATAGGGAAAGGTGGAGGGAGTGAAGGGAGGGCAGGGGAATGAGGAAAAAATAAGAACCAAGATACATCACATAAAAGTACAAGATCCCAATGATGAATGTAACTGTATTGTATACCTAAAATGTACCAATAAACTTAATGGAAAAAAAAGAAAAAGGTCAAATATACAGAGATAGCAAATAAAACAATGGTTCCAGGTTGTGGGGGGCAGTGGATGAGGAGATGCAGGTCAAATAATACAGTGTTACAGACATAAGGGCAAACAATTCTTGAAATCTAATATACAATATGAAGACTATATAAAATTGAACTGTACAATATTAGGAATTTTTGTTAAGTAGATTTTAATTGTTCTTGTCACCCAAAGAAGTAAAAATATAAGATAATATACAGGGTAATTTCCTTCACTATAACAACAACTTTATTGTCTATGTATCCCATATTATAATATAAATATATATATTTTCCCCCATTAAGTTTGTTGCTACATTTTAGGTATAAAATACGTTTACATACATCATTGAGATCTTGTACCATTACATGAATATCTTGGTTCTTATTTTTTTCCCCTTCCCATGCCCTCCCTCCACCCCCTCCACCCTTCCCTATTTGCAAAGATTTTTTTTCCAAGTTTTTCCTTTTCTCATATTTTTTCCCTTCTTTCCTTTCCCCTACCTCTCCCACTTCCCCTGCTCCTTAGACCTTTACTTCCTATAACACAATATGAATCAAACATTTTTAAAATTAAAATATCAAGACCTAGGAGACATTACCACAGATTTTACAGAATTTAAAAGGATATAGAAAGCATATTTCAAAAATCTAAAATATTTTGAAATAAATTTGAAATAAATATTTGAAAATATTTGAAATAAATAAATTTGACAACTTCTAAGAAGTACCTTGGAAGACAAATTAATGAAACTAACTCTGGAGGAAATATGAAATTTGAATAGCACCTATTAAAGAAAGTATATTCCTAGCTTAAATACCTACCTATATGACAACAACTGGCTCATACACATTTTCACTGATAAATTATATCAAACATTTAAAGCAGAAAAAAGAAGGAATACTTCTCCCCTCATTTTAGGAAATCAACTTTGTGCCAATCCTAAAACTGGATAAAGATAATAGGAGAGAAAAGTATGAACATAGATAGAAATTTGTTTAACAAAACAAACTATTAGAAGTCAGATCTGGCAGTATGTAGAAAGTGGCTTTGTTATAGGGATGGCAGTGTTGGTTCAGCATTGGAAGATCCACCCCCAAAAGTCATCATTTTAACAGGAAAGGAAAAAGCCATATGATCCTGTCACTAGCTGGAGAAAAAGTATTGGACTAAATTCCACAGCTGTTCATGGTAAAAGCTATCAAGAGACTAGAAGTAGAACAGAACCTTCTCAACAGATTAAAGACATGTACTTCATACTTCCAGTGAAAACGCCTTATATGAGTGGAGAAGAAACAATACTTTCTCCTTAAGGTGGGGAACAAGGGCAGATATGCTTACTCTTTATCTGTCCATTAAACTTTGAAACCTAAGCCCAGCCAAAATAGTCTGGCAATAAAATGACACAATTAGCATAGGATTGGCAAGGTAGAAGCAAAATCTTTATATGTAGATGAAATGATCATCTACAGAGAAAATACTAAGAAATCTTTAGGAGCTCCTAGAACTTGTTTTTGAATTTAGCAGGATTAGAAAACACAAGGTATATATAAAAATTCAGGTCTATGTATACTTGGTATAAATGAAGAATTGGATATTGAAATTTAAAAGTTATGTAGGAGTACAAAGGACCCAGAAAAGTTAAAACAACAACAACAACAACAACAAGAACAACAACAACAAAACAGTGTTGGAAGACATTTAGTACCTAATTTTAAGTCTTCTTCTAAAGCTACATAATCAAGGCAGTGTTGGTGTAAGGAAAGACATATAGATCATTGGAATAAAAGAGACTCTAGAAATACAACCACACATATATGGTCCATGGAGTTTTGAAAGATTATTTAACATTAACATTTTATAGAATATAAACTCAATTCAAGAGCCAAGGAAAAGATAGTGTTTTCAGCAGATGGCACTAGAACACCTGGTATCCGTATGTAAAAAATTAACCTCAACCCTTTATTTCCATACATAAAAATATCTCGAAGGGATCTATGAACCTAAATATGAAAGCCTAAAAGTATAAAACTTTAAGAAGAAATTATAAGGGAAAATGTTTATGAATTTAGGGTAGGCAAGAACTTCCTAGGATACAAAAAACATGATGTATAAAAGAAAAAAATTGATAAATGAGATTCCATCAAAATTTAGAACTTTAAATGACATCATTAAAATGAAAAGTAGTCCTTAGACCATATTTACAATGCATATAACCTATGGTCAGAATATATAAAGATTTCTTAGAACTTATTAATAGATAACCCAATTAAAATGTAGACATAAGAAGATGATAAATGGCCAGTAGAGCACAAGGAAAGGTGTGCAACTCTAGAATCAGAAAAATACTAATCAGTACAATAACAAGACTGAATTATACACTCACTAAGGAGATGAAGTTAAATGTTTTAAAAGCCTTGTCATGACTTTTTCTTTTTGTTGGATTCTCCCCCTTTGTGTTTAATTTGTCATGCCCAATGGATTCATTGTGCTGGGTTTCCTTGGGTTGTGATCTCATTGTCTTTTCCTAGGATATTGTCTAAAATTTAATGGACTGCCGGTTTGGTATTCTTGAAGTTCCTGAGGTGCTCTTTATTATGAAAGTATCTTATTTCTCCATCAATTTTTTTTTTTTTTTTGGTACCAAGGATTGAACTCGGAACCTTGCGCTTGCAAGGCAGGCGCCGTAACCACTGAGCTAACTCCCCGGCCCTCTCCATCAGTTTTGAAAGATAGTTTTGCAGGGTGCATCAATCTGGGTTGGAGGCTGTTTTCCTTTAGGGCTTGAAATCCATCACTCCAAGCTCTTCTTGCCTTGAGGGTTTGCATTGAGAAGTCTGCTGTGATTCTGATGGCCTTTCCTTTGTTTGTGATTTGTTTCTTTTCTCTCACTGCTTGTAGAATTTTGTTCTTCTGTTGGATTTCTGGAATCCTAACTATTATATGCCTATGTGTAGATTTGTTTTGATTAAGGCTAGCTGTAGTCCTATATGCTTCACTTATCTGTATGTCAAGTTCTCTTCCCCTGCTTGGGAACTTTTCTGCCATCACTTCTATGAACAGATTTTTATGTCATCTGCACTCTCTCCTGTTTCTTCATTGACTCCATTCAGTCTTATGTTGTTCTTCTTTGCATCGTCTAGCAGCTGCTGGATTGATTTTTCATGGTCCCTTACAATTTTGAAGCAATTTTTCTCTTCTTGGTCACTAATTGCAATCTTATCTTCTATATCTGAAATTCTATCCTCACATTGGTTCATTTTGCTGCATAGACTTTTGATGGAGTTTTTAATTTCCTGGAAATCTTTTTGCATCTGTTTTATGGATTCCATTTGTTTCCTATGTTGGGATTCCATCATGTTCCTCAGCTCCTTTATTTTTTTCATCTGTGTCCTCTACAAATTTATTAATCATGTCTTGCACCATGAGCACAATCTTTGCTGTTATCTGAGTAATTATTTCTGATTTCATTTTTCCCAGATCCTCTTTTGTTGCCAGTTCAGAGAGTCCAGGTGGTTGAGTATCAGATTGTTCCATCTCCTTTCCCTTTGGGGTTGCTGTAGGTGATCTGGAAGTCTATTTTTGAGGCTTGTTTACATGTCTTCTCATTTCCGTGGGTGTGAGGGGGTGCTTCTGGTGCCCGCGCGGCTCACCTTCTGTGCCCTAGGAGCATGGAATGGTGGTGGGGGAGCTTCCTTCCGGGTGCTGGGACTGGCTCACCTTCTCTGCCCTCCCCTATTATAATATTGTAAATCTTAGATATACACAATACATTTTATTTATTTTTTTAAATCAGCCAGGTTTGGCAGCACAGACCTGTAATCCTAGCTACTTGGTAGGTTGAGGCAGGAGCACCTGAAGTTCAAGGCCACCCTAAGCAAGTTAGTGAGACTCTCTCTCAAAATAAACAAAGCTGGGAGTATTGCTCAGTGAAATTGTGCTTGCCTGACATGTGTTAAGCCCTATTCAACACACACGCATGCACAACAAAATAAAGCATTTTAAACCACGAAAACTGTGTTAATAGTAGTAGTACAGTTTTAATTTGGGAGGAAAATTTGTTGCACAGCAATAGATGACTAAAATGGTACATACAACTAAGTGATCATCATAAAAACAAAATAAAAATCATAATTTATATTGTAGCTCTAGCATACATCATGACAAATATTTTATATACCTTTATAAAACTCAGAAAATAAACAAAATTTTCTGGTTTAATGGCTTTGACTTAGCACATCTACAACTCATCTTCTCCAAAGTACCATGTGAAGTTTTATTTCTTGGAAAGAAGCTCAGAATTCTAGATTCTCAAAAGTATTCTTTTAGTTGTTATAAATACTTTATTTTATCAAATACATGAATGAAAATGAATGAAAAAAGAGTAAGAAGAAATAATTCTGATATTTTTCTAAATTTAACTAGAAATTTTTATTGAACTGGGGTGATATGAGGAGGGGTACATGCAAAAAGTGCAGGTATATATATCTTGAATGAGTTTGGCTTTACATTTAATTGGCCAACATGTTTATTGCATGAAAACTATAGGCAGCTTTAATAATTCAAATGTTCAAAAATTTGGAAACATTTTTCTTTCTGCATCATTTAATGTTGTTTTAAATTATTTATGGAAAATTGGGGCTGTTTTTATGAGCAAATACTGTAAATATAATTTGGGATTATAATTTTTACCTTTTTATTTGGTACTTACCAATTAAGTCTTGATTCTAACTTTATTTGATTGTACTCACACAGTAATTGTCCTTTAATATTGAAAATTTATGTTTTTCTCATAGATTCTGCCAAAAAATAACTTCCTGTAACTATCACTGTCTTGTTCATCAATAATAATGAGTTCCACTTGTCTCTATAAATCACTCATACTGTGATCTGCTGGCAAAACAAGATAATCAGCAGGATTTGTCTCCCAATTGTACTTTTTAAAAGCAGTACCATTAAATCACAACCACATTTTAGGATAAAATGTTCCACATGGTTTTTAGCTACCTAATGGGAAGGGCTTAGGAACTTTTGTAATTTGATATTAGGCTTTTTGTGAGGGACAGAAAATATCAACTGAGAGCCCGAACAGAGTATGTACGATGAAGATGAGCATTCTCCTGCTCCAACTACACATCCTATCCTAGGGAGTAAAACCACCAAAGCTCATGTTAAAGTTTGCTTGGAAAATGAAAAGGACAGGCATAGTGTCCCTCACTATTTGAGACTTATACGAATATTCATTCTTTTTCTTTTTTTCCTTTTTAAGCAAAACTTACATTCAGGGCATAACAGGCATAATATATGTCATCCCAAAGTTGCTGCCTCTACAATTTAGAAATTATACTTGAAATAGAAAACTTTCTGTACTTATCAAGGTAGCAAACTCTAATCTATATTCGGAAATAACACAGAGGTTAAGCTGCAACATGAAAATAGCACAGATGCAACTAAAACTAAACAGGGACCTTTGGAATCAAATGTGCTTTGGCTCTGAATATGACCTACTGTGAATATCAGTGGGCATTCATGGCTTACTCAATAAACATATTATTCAAGCTTAGAAATGGTGGCATTTGGGCAGTAATACCAGTTGTATATTATCCATAACAATATGAGAGATAAAGTGAAGAAATTAAGATTCACAAGGGACCCACGAATCCTATTTTCACAGTTTATCCCATCAGACCCTCCCTAGGCCTAATAATAAGTAGCCCAAATGACTAATTTAATATTCACTTTTTATTGCTCCTTTCTACTTATTGCTGGAAATGCACCCAAGGAGTGAAATAGTCACAAGGCATCTGGCCAGAGGGCAGAAGGAGAACACAAGCCAAGATTGTAGATTGCCCATAAATTGGAGACTTTGCCAAATAATGTATTCTTCCTGAAACTGATGAACTATACATAGATATAGACTCATGTGTATATGTGTTCATATATATGTATATATAGTATATATTATATGTGCATGTGCATATACAGGTGCATGTATTCACTCCCAAATCTACACTGGGTTAAGTAGGACCACCAAGATTTCATCTTCTATTTTTGATCTTAAAGCTTCTTTACGTTGAGATTTGGTGGATTATTACCTGTCTGCTTACATTTATAATGCCACTGGTCAGTGTTCACTCATGATTAAGCTTTTGTCTGATGCATGAGTCAGTGTCTGTATGATGCTATAGTAGGAAAGAACATAAAGAAAACTTTGAATATTGGTCATGATAGAAAACATCGTTGTCCCTGAATGAAAAGACAGATTCCTTGTTGGCTTGTATGCATGCTTCCAGTAAGGCAGATATAATTTGGAGGCTACACAGCTCTTGTCAGCAGCTCTGAAATCAAGTACTATTTGCTACATGACATTTAGGGAATAGTATGATATATTTAACAGATGATACTATAATGGTAAGTTACCAAATTAAAAATTCAGACATATTTTTGTTTTTGATGGGAAATGAGCTAAAAGCCAACAGCTCTTTCAGAAACTGAAAAAGGAGATTGTGGCTGGGAAAATAGGGTGAATTTTTTTCCCACAGTGGCTCATTCTTTACAATTCTTGCTTTTATGTATTTTCAGGAAATCTACTAAGACCTAACTAAGCATAATGATTAATTCTATTCCCACAGCTCAATTTCACTCAGTTGAGGCTAATACTGATTTTAGGAATGGGATGCTAAAATAAACATTTTGGGTCACACAGCATTTGTTTTCAGTAAGATTTTATTTAGGAAGATTTATAACTCAAATATTTACTTTTAAAATTCCTCAATATGCAAAGGAGAGATAGGATGCATTTTTATTTAAAATGGTAGCAAGTGAGTATAATTTAGTTTTGTACATGTTTTCCTGTATGTCTGCAGATAATTAAACATTTGTTCAAATGAGAGAAAGCATACAATTCCTTTGCCTGTGTATTTCAGCTGAATTATTAATCTTGTTGAGAGAATCTGGCAGCAAAACATTATACCACAAACAATTCCTTCATTTTACTTGACTGGAAAACTTGCCAGTGATTGCAGTAGATCTTTTGCTAAGGCAATGCTGACAGGGAATTGAGCAAAAGCATACAGTTAGAATACTTGATTTAGTGATGTTTAACCTTAGCAGGGAACTTGATGCACTGTCTTGTGCAATAGAAAACATGTGCCACTATACAGTAAATCTTTCCAAGATTCCAGAGAACTGAATTACTTCCCCCACTCAATTCTCAGTAGATAGCAATTTGGATTACAGCAGTGTTCTTCTCAGAGAGCTGTTTGCTGAGTTCTTTGAGGTCAGGAAAAATGACTTCAATACTATGGCATTCCCTGTAAACTCTCTAGAAACTAATATTGGGCTCATAGTTAATATTTATATTGGTGCCTATATTTTAATAAGTAATTTTCTGTCTCTTAAGTCATAGAGGTGGATGCGGAATCTGGACTCCCTAGTCATGATGATGGGTGCTCTACCCTGCATTTCTCACTCAGGTGGTTCACAAACAGTGGTCTCAAGTGCCTTGTTAGCTCCATTTCTGTGGCTTGTGACATGATGTAAATAAACTTTATAATGTGTGTGAGGTGGAAAAACCAAAGAATAAAGTAGGGACTTGACTCAGGCGAAGCAATACACATATGAAGATTTGATGATGAATGTGTTTATTGCCATTTTACACGTAACAGCAAATAATAATGAATCAGAGGGGGCCGGGGATTTAGCTCAGTGCTGCCTGCCTCGAAAGTGCAAGGTCCTGGGTTTGATCCCCAGTACCAAAAAAAAAAAAAGTGCTTGTAGATCTAGGCTATTATTTTTAACGTGATTTAAAAAATAGCATAAATTTAGAATCAACACTGATACTAGTTATCAATAAATTTATTTAATCATGAAAGCAGACCTGTGTATTAATAGCACCTTGATGATTAAAATTATTCTACTCAAAAAAATATAACTGTATTAAAAAAGTAACCTCATTCTAGTTTATTTCTTGAATTATAAAGCTTTAAAATCAAAGTTTAATAAATCTACTAGATTATCCATCCTTTAGGAAAAGAGACTACATTTTTCTCTGTATATATCCCAAGAACTAAATACAGTGTCTGATACATGGTAGAGGGTTGTTAATGCTTGGGGAATGGAGCAATATATTTTGCTATTATTATTTTGACTTCCAAAGAAAAATTCTTTTTTTGCCAAATTTTGCATGAGGGTATGTTAATTTTGTTGGAGAGAATTTACTCCAGAAATAGGAAAGCTCAGACATATCTGCTTACTTAATTATTTAATGAATATATAGTTAAATAACAAAGAGGGGAATAATGTCTACCAGGTATTACATATATGAGTGCAATCCATTTTCTTACATTAGTCTTCCAATCCTCACAATATCCACATCCAAGTATTATCATCCCATTTTACAGGCCAAGGAGTAAAGATGCAAAAAACTAACAATAATCAATGACTTAAAAGCTTGTAGATCACAAAGAATTACTTCCCTCTTATATTACTTGTTCATCACACATTTATAGATATACTACATGTTATCTTTACCATAGTTCTCAGCCTTATTGAGTATAGCCTCTGATGGAATTTATGGGAACAATTAAAAGAAATCACAGCAACTCTTGAGTTTTCTCTTACAGGTTCTACCTCTGTAATTTCTGGTCATAACAAGTCATACGTTTTGCCTAATTTCAACAGAGTGAAATCTCCCTTCCAGAAGGAATGTTACAATTACAATTCATGAGGGTGTATCTGATGTCAAGGAACCATGGATTTATAATCCTTCCATGGAGATGAATGCCTCAAAAAGGGGGAAAGGATATGCATATTTTAAATTAGAATACAATTTACCTTACTAATAACAAGAGCTGACTTAATCATATACATGTGGCTCTTAGCAAAACAAAAAGATTTCTGTCTAGAAATGCAAGGGCTGCTTGCCCCTTTGGAGATCAATGATGGGGCAGTGTGAGGACTTTATTAGGTTTTGCTTTATTTTCTTTTTAATTTTGCTTCAAGCTGTCTGGTCTTCTGCACTTTTGTTGTGCAAACTAGAATTTTAATTTCAGCCTGTTCAAGAGTTGAAATAAAATGATAATCAATAGTGGTGTACCTCAGAAATGGTTGAATCAAGTCCTCATAGGAACATTATTTGGGTAAATAATCTGAGAAGTACAGGTTCACGAAAATATTTCTTTGACTTTTTGACATATATTGTTTATATAATTTTAACATTGTTTTTAGAATAGCCAAATCTCTTTTGCTCTTGACAATTAAGTTACACAATGAAGTGATAACAACAGCACAGTATTTATTTCTCAACATGTTTCTTTTTATTCATTCTCCAAGTCAAGGAATCTCAGACTTGATGTATCATTCTTTCCAGACCTAAAAACTGGTACCATAGTGGGAAATTACTTAACAGACTCTTGTGTCAGCCTCCATGTGTCCAGCCACATGGCCAAAATTTATAATCACTGGTCTTGTCTAAGTGCTGGTATGGGGCTTTTGACTCTCCATAGTCATGTCTCTACTGGAGCCAAAAATTCAGTAACTATCTTTCTTATCTAGAAAGTAGTGCACAGCAAGTTTTATCAGTTTTTTTTTTCTGTGTGACTATGTAGAATCAGTGACTTGGCCAAGAGATTTCTCATAGCAACAGCAAAAACAAATTCAGGAGAAAAATTAACATTTGGTAAGTAAATCATTTTTTTTAAGCCAAAAGCCTTAATTCTCCATGAGTTTAGAGAAAGTTGTGGATTCAAGTGTAAGGGAAGGCAGATGGGGAGAAGAGTTAAGAGTAATGCTTAGAGTTCAGTCACTGTCGGCCTGATGCTCTTCACATCTTTATTCTATGAAAGTACAAATAAAAAATGTCTCCACAGATTTTGGCGCACCCTCCTTCTGCTTTCAGGTACACCTCAGTGAATAAAACTCCAGAGCACAGGATATTTATTCTACTCTTTTTATGTATTGTACCAATTTGCCATTTTCATAGAAATATTATGAATTTACTGTATATCACCATTGCTTTTGCAGTTGCTTTAAAATACTTTGAGCCTTGAAAAATGATTTCCCATTTCTAGTATTTGCAGTCATGATTTTGGAACAACACTCTGATAAGAGCTAAAACGCTTAAATATGTTATTTTAAAACCCTTCTTACAAACTATGAAGAGCTAACAATAAAATAACAGCACAAACTGAAAGAAAGATAGACACCTAGAGTGGTAACAAAACCCATCCTGAAAGCTGCCTTTGTCCTGCAGGCTTTTTGATTGCAGTAAATTTAAACTTAGATTTTGAAAATGTTTTTACTGAAAGTGACAAGTTAAAAGTCTCATTTCTGCTTGACATAGGAAGTGCATAGCAGACTGTCTTTAAAATAAGTTGACACTCCATTATTACTCTTAGAAAATATTTGAATTACAAGAGCGCTCACAGAACTGCCTTTCCAGGCTGAGATTATATCACAAAGGAATGCATTTCAAGTCTGGAACTGAACCTGAACTACCAGGTCCCAGACTGGTAGTGCAGAAGCAAAGGCAAATCCTTTCTGGAGGGAAATACTTTTACCTTATCCTTCAAAATATTCTTACAAATAAATTTTCAAGGACAATGATTAGTCAAAGATATCCAGGTCACCAAGGGGAAGAATAGGCAGTATCAACAAAAGACCCACAAGGGCTTCAGGTGTTAGAAATATCAGTCGAGGACCACAGACTATCTATAAAGCAATAGATGTAACCTTAAGGATGTTTGGAGGAATTAAATTGATCCAAATACATGTTCAGAAATGAAGAAATATATAGTAAAATTAAGAGTTCAATGGATAGATTTAACACATTAAGTACAAAGAATTAGTACACCTAGAGATAGAAGAAATTGTACATAATGTAACATAGACAAAAAGATGGAAACCCCCCCAGAAACCAGAATCCATGATATGGAATTGGGAATGAGAAGTTCTAAGGTGTGTTATTGTAAAATTTTCAAAATTACATCTTTTGACTGCAATGATTTGAGGCCACTGTTTGTTTCCAGCACTCTTTCTAATAATTCTCATGTTAGGCAGCATTAGAGTAATTACAGTTTGGAGCATTGCTAAAGGAATTTAAGTTGAAGTATATATGTGCATTCCAGTGAAAGCAGGGTATTGAATTTTAAAACGAATTTTAAAAAGAAAGACTAACATAATGATTTTATTATATATTGAAGATTTCTGCATACTGAAGATTTTACTTTGCCTTGAATGTTTTAAGTATTATAGCACTCTAAATGATATGAAGTGATAACTAAATCTTTTACTCTGGCCTCAGTACACCAGTTTCCTTTCCTACTTTTTTTCTGTCTCCTTCCAGTGATGACCCATGTATATATTTCCATCTAGCTTTTGGTTTGAGAAAATGGTAGTCTACACATTTACACTATGATTTTTTTTCTGATATTCAGAACACCATCTTATTGATGCTGTATATTTCATTGCCAGCTAATTCCACTTGAAATTTATTGTTTTCACAAAAGTGGCTTTATTATATGGTTTATAAAACATTGTAGAAATCATATTGTTAACAAAATTTGCCAAAATTTATTTAACTGGTCCACATTGCTAAGTATGTCCCAGACAGGAAAGAAAGTGCCAAACTTTAGAGTTGTCCTGCTTCAGAATAGGAAAGCAAAAGAGAATTTGCTTTTCAGACACATAGAGCAGGCAAATAAAATGGATAAATAATTTACTTCTTATGAAAATCTGCATCAATATAAATATTCTGGTAAATAAAAACTGTACTAGGTATATATTGAACAGGTTGGTTTGAGACAGGTAATAATGGAAAGGTAGTTTGTTACATTTAATTTAGTGAATTTTTTTGTTTCTATCTTTTCTTTTTCATTTCTGTCCTTAATGGTTTTGGTAGTGGAGGACCTGGATCCAAGTCCTTGCACATGTGAAGCAAATAATTTCCCATTCATATACACCTGCTCCTTTGTCTTTTAGCACCAAACAAAATGATCATTTCAGCTGCCACATTTCACT
Source organism: Heterocephalus glaber (assembly GCF_053883595.1). Classification (NCBI taxonomy): domain Eukaryota; kingdom Metazoa; phylum Chordata; class Mammalia; order Rodentia; family Bathyergidae; genus Heterocephalus; species Heterocephalus glaber. The sequence continues at coordinate 28,382,876 of NW_028258324.1, forward strand.
GTAATATAAGCAATCTAGGATCAAACTCAGGACCTTGCACTTGCAAGGCAGGTGCGGTGCCACTGAACTAAATCCCTGGCCCTATTTAATATAATTTTAAAATCCTTACATTCTATTTCAATACAAAAGTACTTTAGGTCTTAGGCACACACTCTTCCCGGACAAACTCAAGTAGTTCAGGAGGTACAACTAAGGCTGCATTGCTGAATGAGGCTCATATATAGATTACACAGAAGGTTTAGTTCCAATTTAGTTGCTGATATGTACTTAGATATGGACAAAGAGAACATTGCCTAAGATTTTTTAATAGATGTAGTAGCTACTGAGTTTCACAGTTGAATCAGATCTCTGTGGATGTGTAACAAATTGAACAAACTTACCTGGTTAAACAACATAAACCTATTATTTCCCAGTTTCTGGGGGCCAGGAATCTGGCACTCTATTAGGATCTCAAAAGTGCTGAAGTCAAGGTACCAGCCAGCTGTATTTTACCCTAGAGGCTTGCATAGGGAGAGATCTGATTCTGAGAATTACTATGGACTTTAGTTCTTTGTGTTTGTAGGGTAGAAGTCTCAGTTTTCTTACTGGATATTGGCAGAGGACTGCTTTTAGCTCCCAGAAGCATCACTCACATCCTTGGCACCTGACCATCTTGCACTCCCACCCTCCTAATCCCTTTCTTCAGGGGGAAGGAGTTCAATCCCTTTAAATGACTCACCTAATTTTGTCAGGCCCACCAAGGACAACCTCCCTCCTGATTAACTCAAAGGGACTTGGTACCAGTGTTTGGAAAATCCCTTCATATATTTCATATGATGTAATCTAATTAAAGGAGTAAAGTTCATCATATTCACAGTCTCCTCCACATTTAAGGAGAGGGCATTAATCAGAGCATGTACAAAATTCAGAGCATTTCTCAAAAATTTTCCTGCTGTACCAGTTTTGCTCCTTTTTTGTTCCAAGACTTTTTTGGGGTGGTGGTGGTGTGGCGGGGCGGGGGGTAGGCGGTACCAGGGATTGAACTCAGGACCTTGCGCTTGCGAGGCAGGTGGTGGCACCACTGAGCTAAATCCCCAGCCCCTGACTTTTTATCATTAGAGTAACTGAATATTAAGGAAACAATTGTTCAGCATATGACCATGATAATTCTGATGGTAGAATCTGCAGAACTCAAAAGAAAAACTGTGAGCTACATACTAAACAGATTGGGCAATTGAGTGAAAGGATTAGAAGATGAAATCGTCAAAGTCTTATTCTTTTTCTTGTCAGAACTCCAGTCTATCAGATTGTCCAAGCCTTCCCTCCAGAAACCACATCTTTTTTTGTTGTTTGGCTCATTTTGGTTTTCTTGATTTAAAACAATTTTTTTCTTTTTGCAGTGCTGAGATCAAACCTAGGACATTGCACTTCCTAGGCAAGCCCTATATCACTGAGCTACATCCCTAGACTTTAAATTTTAATTGGATAGCTTTGTCTATGAATTGCTAATATTTATGAAATTATTAAGTAACACTAAAGTAACTCATCTCAAATTAATCTTTCAAAAAACCTGCTATAACATAGGGTTTTTTATATTATGTTATTTTATCTTTTAGTTGCTCTTTTAAAGTATAAGTATAAAGTTTTCTCTTTAAGATATTTTCCATAGATTTTATTATTATCACAATGTTTTTATTGTACACTTAAGTCAACTTAAGTTTGGCTTTTTCCTGCAATTTTTTGACCCATGATTTGTGTGTAATGGTTTTTCTTGGCCAGTTCTTCTAGCTCTTCTAATAAAAATAAATTCTTGCCATTTCCTTATTCTTTTGTCTTGATGTAATTTTCCCCTTTTCTGAAAAATTTCTCCAGATTTAACTACAATCTTCTGTTCTTTCTTTCCTATCATCTTAGTTACCAAAGTGCTGTTTTCCTCACCATCACCTTTACTCAACTCCTGCTGAAGTCCGTCGTCCCACCCTCTACATGAGGGGTTTTATGAAGAATATGTGTGCACTGCAGTGCCAAAAGTCACACAGGCTGCCACTGTCATCATGATCTTTGTATGAACACATATGAAGGAGAAGTTTGCATAGCTCAGAATACGTGAGTAAAGAGTGCCCAGTATTAAGCTGCTGAATTTGCTTTTGTTGACCTGACCTATTCATGTACAGATTTGAGCTTTCTAATTTTTGGTAGAATTTGTAGGAAACTTTGTTCCATAGCCCATTGGCTACAAAACCCACTGCTGACTTCAGAATAGTCACTTTTTTCATTGGAAACATGCCTGTTAATAGTCTCTTGGATCTAAGTGACAGACTATCCAGCCCAATCTGGCTCAGGAAAACAGGAGAGATGTTTGACTCACTCAGCTGAATAGGCCCAGAAGACACCACAGGGAGCTGGATTTACTCCTTTCTGGCTCACTTAGGCCTCATGCTTGGTCTGTTTTCAGAAATGTAATCTCCTCATCAAAATGTCTGTGGAGCTTCCATTCCCAAAGAAAAATAAGATCTCAGAATTTCTTTTGGGCCTAATACATTTCTGAAGAGTATGTAATGGCTTCTTTATATACCAGTGAATGAAAGATATTTAAATATTCCTGTAAATGCTTTTGGACTTAGGTAATTTTTGTATTACCTTAGATGGTACATATCTAGTAAAATGGTAGATAGAGATAAAAGATCAAGTGACCATTTAAATCCCAGTATTAATTGATCCAGAGAATGATTTCTAATGTAAAAGAAGGGGAATAAGTATAAAGAGGAAGACAAGAAAGAGAAGAGGGCAGCAGGAGAGGGAGAGAGAGGGAAGGGGGAGGTATATTGTTTTAAAAACTAGGTTTTGATTCTATTTCCATCAATTAATGCATTAATGACCTGAGCACACTACTTTATGTATTTGAATTTCAGATTCTTTACATCATGGAGATAGTACTAAGAGTGCTTTTCTTTTCATAGCATGTTGATTAAATGCAATGATGTATAACTCCTTAAATAGCATTTGACATATTGAAAGCTTTTTATTAAGCATGAGCTACTTTCATCACTGAACCTGAAACATGGCAATGGATTCTCAGAAATGTTATTTCTTTCATTTTTACTCTTTTTCTTCTTTTGGTTGTAGTTTTTAGTTTTATTCTACTCAGGGTCTGACCTAGGTTTTGTGCAGCCTAAAGCACATAGACTTTTGAGAATCCTTTAAAAGAAAGTAAACAGAGGATCCTCCTCTGACTTGGTTGAATAGAAGTGCCCTGCACATGACCCATCTACAGAGAAGAACCAGGGCAAAACAGGAAGAACTAAACAAATTGAGGGAGAACTGTGGAACTCACAAGGAACTGCTAGGAACTCTAAACAGCATGGAGAGTTGGAAAGGCAACCTAGAGAAAGGAGCAAAACAAATTTCAAATTTAATCCTAGCCTACTGGCTGGGAAAAGGTAAATGGGAAATGGGAAAGTATTAGCAATGTCACTGTGCAGCAGACTGCCATTCCTAAGTACTCTACTCCAAAGAAAGAGCACACATTGGGTGCTCCCCAACACCTAGCACTCTATGTGCTACAATAGTCATGGCTAAATGCCAACCTGCTTTAGTGGTCAGCAGTGAGCCCCCTACTACATCCAGAAACCCTTGGGACAGTATGAGCCTTACAGGGCAAAAGACAGACCCCTGAACATCCTTCAGCTTCAGAATTGGTGGCTACCACAGTGGTAAACCCTGGTCTACCCATGCTTACCTCATAGGATTAGGAAGATCTTCTTCTAACCCCAGGGCTTCAGGACTGTAACTTTAAGCTCCAAAATCCCTGGAATCACTTGTGCCTGTCTCTCAGGACCTGTGGAAGGTTCCATCCATGTTCTATAGCTCCAGAAATGTGAATCACCTGTGTTACCTTTCGTGACCCAGGGAAAGTTTCTTTCATGTCCTGTATTTCTAGAGAAGTGGATACCAGCAGCATGTCAAACTCCAACATTATCTGCACATACTGTAGGAGCTAGAAAATTTCTTCTCTGTAGCTCAAGGTATAGGAACCACAGCTGTTGGTAGTTAAAATCATGGAATCAGCCAAATGTGTCTGCTGGGTCCTAGAAAAAGTCCCATTTGAGAACAATAACTCTATGACAGAAGAAACGAGTGCTATAAGACAAAGCATGATCTCTAATTACTCTAGATTACCTAGAGAAGTTCAACTTTGTATCTCAATAATTAAATCTGTGGTTACCATTGCCACAGATACCAGAATCACCCACACTCATTCTGTAGAACCGGCAGAAGGCCCCCTTCACATCCTGTGGCTCTGGGACCATAGATGCTGTTGCCACCTGTACTTGACCTGTATGACCTGGGTACAGTGTTCTCCACATTCTTCCCCACTAAAACTGTGGAAAGTACTTTCACAGGCCCTAGTACCATCAGTGTTAGACTCTGTGGAACTCAAGAATGTTCATCTTTGGAATACTGCATCCACCACAAAATTGTACAACTACTTTCATGAACTGCTGCAGACTAGATGACTAAGGGACTCAAACCCACTGCTGGCATCAATTAGAACTAAAGAAATTACTCAGAGGCTACATTTTTGAGCTCTCTTATAACCAAAGCCAAAGTACTCATCCAAATAACACCTTATGTCCCATGTAAATGAAGATAAATCATTTCCTATAAAACCAACTCCGTAAGGGGCCAGGATTTAGCTCAGTGGTTCCACTGCCTGCCTTGCAAGCACAAGGTCCTGAGTTTGATGATTCCTGTTACAGAAAAAAAACCCCCCAAAACAAAAAAACCAACTCCTTAAAATTGAAAAAAGAAACTACTAAACCAGATGTACAGACCTCACTGTAAATACAGAAGAAGCATGAGAGGAAGCATGAAACTTCAAAAGAATACATTAATTCTACAGAATTATGTCCCAGTGTGAAAGAAATCTATGAAATACCCCCAAAATAATTCAAAATAATGATTTTAAGGAAATTTAGCAACTTTCAAGAGAATGCATGTAGACAATAAGCAGAAATGAGGAAAACAATTCAAGGTATGAATGGAAAATGCAAACTGATAGAAATCATGAAAAATAACCAATCAGAAATCTTGGAACTGAAAACTTCAATTAATGAAATAAAAATGCAATTAAGAACTTCCATGACATACTAGGACAAGCAGAAGAAAGGTTTTTTGAACATGAGAACAAATCTTTTGAATTGACCTAGTTAGACTCTCCCCAAAATGACACCCTGCCCCACAAGAAAAGCAAAAAGAAAGAAAAAAAAAAAACAAATGAAGAAATCCTGAAAAACCTATGGAACAAATATTTCCATTATAAGAATTCTAGAAGGAGAAAAGAGAAATGGCATTAAAAACTTAGGTCATGAAATAGCTGAAAATTTCCAACATCTTCAAAGATATATGGCTATCCAGATACAAGGAGATCATTCCACCAAAAAAGATCTTCAGGAAAACATACTGTAGTCAAAATTACAAGACAAAGAAAAATCTAAAAAGAACAAGAGGAAAGTATCAAGGCAGATATAAAGAAATGTCCATTAGACTTACAGCAGTTTTCTCAGCAGAAACCTTATAGGCTAGAAGAGAGTGGGATGATATAGTCAAAGGAAAGAAAGATAAGAGAGAGAGAGAGAGAGAGAGAGAGAGAGAGAGAGAGAGAGAGAGAGAGAGAGAGAGAGAGAGAGAGAGGAGAGGAGAGAGAGAGAGAGAAAGAGAAAGGGAAGACCAGTTATGTTGGCAAATTCCTGTAATCTCAGCACCAGGTAGGCTGCCACAGAAAAGGTCCTTGGGAGTTCGAGGTCAATCTGGGCTACATAGTGAGTTTAAGGCTTGAATCACATAGTGAGTCCCTGCCTCAGAAAACAACACACACGCGCACGCACACACACACACAAAGAAAGAAAGAAACCTGTTAAGAAAGAACACTACACTCAGCAAACTATTCTTCAGAAATAAAGGAGAAATAAAGTCTTTCCCAGATAAGCAGAAACTGAGGGAAGCATTCACTACTGTGCCAGACCTACAATAAATGCTTAATGGAGTCTTAAACTGAAACAAAAGGATGATTGCTAGCATTAGGGGAGAGAGTGTATAAATTTCACTGGAAAAAGTGCTACATGAAAGAGAAAGAGAACACAATCAAACCTTATCATGATAGAAAACTACCAAATCACAAAGATAAACGAAGAGTGGAAACGGACAAATAATATATAAAACAAGCAGAGCACAATTAACAAAATGACAAGAGAAAGTTCAGACCTATCAATAATAGGCTTGAATACAAATAAATTAAATTCACCAATCAAAAGACATAGACAGGTAAAATAATCATGACCAGATATATGCTGCCTACAAGAAACTTGCTTCACAAATAAAGGTTCCTATAGACTGAAAATGAAGAGTTGAAAAATTATATCACACAAATGGAAAATGAAAGTAAGCAGGAGTAACTATTAAATGAGAAGAAGCTGACTAAATAAATTGTGGAAAGCAAAGGAAGTTACTATGATAAAAGGATGAATTTAGCAAAGATATATGATTATAAGTATATATGCACCCAATACTGTATCAGTGATATATATGAAGCAAATAACACTAGATCTAAAGGGAGAGATAGATAAAATAGCAATAATAACAATAAAATAATAAGTGGGATTTTAACATCCCACTTTCCTTAATGGACACATCACCCAGACAGAAAAGAAAAGAAAATCAACAAAGAAACATTTGAGCTAAACCATGTTATAGAGCAAATATATTTACCATATTTTATATAATAGCAGCAGAATATACCTTTTTCTCAACAGAATGTTGAACACTTTCTAGGATAGATCATATGTTAGACCACAAATAAGTCTTAATACATTTTTAAAAATGATATCATATTTTGTATCTAATCAGACTACAACAGAATAAAATGATAAATCAGCAAAAGGAAGAAGAGAAAATATACAAATACATGAAAATCGAATAATATGCTCTAAATATTCAATGAATAATTGAGGAAATTAAACAGAATATAAAAATATTTCTTGAAAAAATGAAAATGAAACATCAAAATCTGTAAGATGCATCAAAAGCAGTGCTAAAAGGAATGTTGATAGCAAATAAATAGATATATCAAAAACTAGAAAATTTTCAATTTAAAACTGTATCTCATGTACCTCAGGAAAAAATATAGATCAGAATATAAAAAATAAAATAAAATAAAACAACAATAAAACCCCCAGAGGCGATCAGTGAAAGAAAGAGTTGGTTTTTGTAAAAGGTTTTTGGAAATTGACAAATCTTTAGCTATGTTAACCAAGAATAAAAGAGGAAAAGCCAAGTCAATAAAATCAGAAAAGAAAAAGCAGACATTATAACTGATACTACTGGAATCATAACTAATTTGAACCATCAGGTGCTAAGAAATGGAAAACCTAAAAGAAATGGATAAATTCCTGAACACATAGAAATACCAAAATTGAGTCAAGAAGAAATAGAAAATCTAAAAGTTACAATGAGTAATGAGATCGAGTAAAATTAAAAGTCTCCCATCTAAGAAAAGACCAGGACCTGTGGGCTTTACTGCCAAATTCTATAAAACATTTAAAAGAACTAATTCTAATTCTTAAACTGTTTTAAAAAATGAAATGGAACTCAGCCAAACTTTTTCCAGTTTTCATCAGTACACGTTTTCAGTGTACAATGATTACATTCCTCATAGCAAGTTGGTACCTGTACATAATACATCTTAATTACATTTTCATCCCCTTTCCTTTTCCTCCTTCCATCTCTTGGTCCCTTTCCCATTTGCAAACAAGACCAGCATTACTGTGATACCAACCAGATAAAGATGCAACAAAAAAAGAAAACTATAGATCAATACCCTTAATAAATTAGATGCAAAAGTTCTCGACAAAACAAATTATGGAGGGGAGGGAAAAGGGATTAGAAAACCCAGAGTGGTAGAATTCGTTCTATTTTTTTTATGGCACAGTAAGGTAACCTGGTTAAAAAAATCTCTGATATATTTCAAAATGACCAGAAGAATATGAACTTCCCAACACATAAAAATGATCAATATTTGAAGAGATGGAAATGCTTATTGCCCTGATTTGATTACATTTTGTATACATGTATTGAGTTATAAAGTATCCCATAAAGATGTATAAATATTATATTTCAATAGAAAGTTAAAAAAAATATACAGTACTGATACTGTAGTATCAAGAGTCCTCTTGATATGCCTCTGAATTACCTATTTTTTTATTTGGGTGCATTATCTTCATTTAACTCACTCTGTAATTTCAATGGGAAGAACAAAAAAAGTCCACTTTACAATAATGTGTCAAAATTCATTTTTAAAATTATTAATGGTTTTGTAAAGTTCTTTTTTCTTTCAGCTTCAGTGCTCATTATCAGCAATACTGCATATGTAGCTCCAGCTGCAGCTTCTCACTCAGGTGGCACCATTTTTAGGAGCAAATCTTCAGATGCTTGCAACTCTTTGATCTCTGTCTTAATGTTGTTAGCTGCAAATTCTAGGTTGGCCAGAACCTAGCTGCCTGCTTCCTGGCCACTGGTCCTAGATGATGGCGATAAAGTGGAGGTGGGAAGAAATGGAGAGATGTCATAAAGTCTGACATTGACCCTTGAGCAGAGAGCAGGGCAGAAACTCATTAATGTCCTTCTGCTTGTGGTCAAAGAGAAACCATGGTCCACCTAGAACAAGGGCGTCCCTGAGTCCCAGTAGATACAGAGGTAGCTAGTATTCTGTGAGCTCCAGCTATGGATCTAAGATCATCACAGGGAAGAGAGGATACCGTTTGGTCCAGGGTCACTTTGCCCACCCTCTATAGGATTTATTTAGCAAATGAATTCAGCATTTGAGACATACTTAAGTTAGATAGTATTATTTATCTGAAATTCAAATTTGATTGGGCATACTGTGTTTTATCTGTCAATCCTGTCATTGTAGCCCTTAATGGCAACTATGAGAAGTGCCCGTGCTCATAAATGGCCCTCAAGCTGATGTTGCATTAGCCTCACCGTAAATCCATGCTCATTTCTATTGTAAACCTTAATATTTGTTCCTGTTAAATACATAAAGTACTTAAATTTATTAGACTCTCAGAATAGCTTATTTTCTCTTTACTTTGCCTTTTAAGGCTCATTTTGTTCAATATGGTTCATTATTCTAATGGGATGTTCTTGTCAAAGCTTAATTCTATAATACATCACATTAACTATAATTCTGTCTTCATTTAATCCTCACATTTAGTGCTCAGGTGATAAGGCATTTCCTTTAATGTTATAAGGACACAAAAGAACATCATTTTGGTTTATGAGAAAACATTATGGTTTATGTAAGAAATATCATTCTGGATTCTCTTGCTTTTAACACAGCAAGCCCCCAAAGGACTAGATCTTCAAAGTACATAATTTAAATTTATCCCAGCAATTACTCTTTCTAATGACAATACTTGATTAAGACTACACACATCTGATGTAGGAAGGCCCTGAGAGAAGAGTTTTTGGGTGAGCCTCTTCAAGGCAGATTTTCTACTTCCCTAAGGCTAAGTCCATGAGTATTTTCTTGGGTTCACGGACTGTTTTCTTTTTCATGGAATTGTTTCCAATCACTTGTGGTTAGAGTAGGGTTTTGGATTTAATACATATAATTGTTTATACCAATGTAGTAAAGAGACAGGAGGGATCAGAGGAGAAGGGGAAGGAAAAATGATTAAGATGCCACATGTATATGTACCAATTCCCTAATACAAATGTATTATGTATCACAAACATATACAAAGAAAAGGAAAAAGATTCATTTTGGATTGTACTTTTTCAGAGGTAGACAGACTTAAGAATTTGTGGCTTTCCCATTAAGTTTGATGATACTAAAAGGTTGAAAATACTGGTGAGGACAAGGCCAAGGAGAGAGAACTACACAGCCCATAGCTATGGAAGTCTGTACTCTTTGGATGAGGATATCATCATTTATTTATTCATAGTTAATTGTTCTAATTTAGGGTTTATCTTCCACCAATCATTTACATAAAGTTATCATGAAACACTTGACTAATAATTTGCTGAATATGATTTATAATATACCTTCTTCATATACTAATGTGGCCATACTGTAAAGAAATGAGCAGTGAAGTTAGTCTAAAGTGAGATATTCTTAATGAAGCTATTCTCACTCTGGTCATCACTTCTTTTTGTTTTGTATTTATGTGCTCTTCTGAAAAATAATCTAAAATTATTGTCAAGTCCTCTGATCTGTAATTCCTCCTTCTGTAAATCTATCTTCTTCCTCTTCTGAAAATTGGAACAACGTTTTCCATTCTTCAGTCTCCTGGCACGTCTCCTATTTTCCATGGTTTCCTGATGATTACCCACAGTGGTTGTGTAATTATTGTCATACATCTTTTCTGTTCATGAGATGTAGTTTTACTAGGCCGAGACATTTGAACTCATCAGAGCAGCTAGGATCCTCTCATAATCTCTTCTGCTTTCCAAGTTACAGATACCCACATTATCAGACCCACTGGTTCATATATAATCCTCACCTTTTCTGGGCCCATGACCAGCAGATAGAAGCTTGTGGAATCCTTACTAGTCACTTAGGCTTTTGGAAGCACATACTGATTGTCAGATGCAGAGTCAAAGGTTTATTCTGAGGCACAACTGATAAACATATGATTTGTATTTTTAGAGGTTCCTCACAATTGTAACTGTTTATTTCTGGGACTACCAGAAGCACAATGACCATGGATTGCTCAGTCATTGTAGCTTCTTTAATATATTTAATTCATTATGAATTTAAAACTTAAAAACCTTGGTGCAATTTTCATGATGAAAAAGACCTGGGTTAGTATTTGTTTCTCTTTTCTTTTTGTTTTTGTTGCTTCTTGTTTAATTTTTTTGTTTCTCTTTCACTTATATAATGACCTTATAATGGTTTTAATAGCTACCACCAAGTGATAGTAGTAAAAACATAAGATTCCAGCCTAACTGGAAGGGGAAATCCAAATCTTTGGATTATACATTGGAATATAAAAGTGAGAAAAGAGTATCTGGTTCCAATACTTAAACAAACAAAAGCACCAAGTTTTTTAATGCTGTCTTTTCCATGAACATTGCTGACCTCAGACTCTGAAAACGAGTTTCCATAATGAAATTTAATTTGAAAATGTACGGGATACAAGCACTGCTTAAAAAGCACTACTCATTCAACCTCCAAAGTCTAGTGTAGCATGTGGCACATAGCAGTCACAGGACAATGTTTGTTGAACTGAATTTACACATCACACTTTCCGGTGGCCATTCTTCAAAGGGAGGGCAGGAGAGGTGCTAGTAAACTTTCCTGTTCCTTATGTCAAATTCACCAAATAGGAAAATTCATTCCACTTGGGGGTTTGTGAGGTAAATTTGGAACAAGAAACTGGTGCTTAGGAAAATCATTTCTTAGAGAAGCCAAAGAAGTGGAGAATTGTTTCTAGTCAAGAGTCTTTTAATATATTTTACCTTAGAATGTTTTTATACATTCAACTCCTTCTAAAACTCCGTGTGGTAAGCAAGACATATATTATTCCTATTTTTACAGTACAGAAATTGAGATGTAGCAATTGTGTCTCACGGTCACTTGAAACTCATGTATGTCAAAAATGAAACTAATTCAATTTCCTGCCTTTACCATTAGACTGATTGTTCTTCCAAATAGTCAGATACTCAGGTAAAATCTTTTTTTTTTTGCCTTTGTATACAATTTAAGTTTTATTGACCTTCTAGTTTTAAAAAAAGTGAAATTTAAACTCATACCTCTCTTAAGTTTGATATATTATACACAGATCGTGCAGAATGAGTATGAAGAAATACAAATCGGTCCATGCCCAAAAGGATGTACTAGAATACAGAATCATCTTCATAAATATATATAAAATTCTTGTGAAGATAAAGGGGACTGCCTGGTTTTTCTGGGACAATTTCCAAAGTGATTCAAGGCACCAAATGCACACCCCACCAGGAATATACACTTTCTAGGTTTTGTGCCTGTGATATAGCCCATCAGAGATCAGACTTCTGATAAAACTAAATGTACTGAATGAGATTCTGCTTCTTAGGCAAAAAAGCACAGGCTTATAAACGTCATGTAGATAATTTCTCCAAAATATGCAGGATACAAATACAAGCACTTTATTTTAAGAAGCAAACACAAAATATTGGTGTAAATCCAAAAGGATTAAATGCTTCCATTTTGAATAATTCAATTCATAATCTATACAAGTTTGTTCCCAGGAACTAATACATCACTTGTCTCTATGAAGGAAAATGAATTCTAAAAATTAACATGGTTTTAAAGTATTTCAAATCTCACTATTATATAAAAATCCAGAGAGACCCATAATATCCAATCGCTGTAAAAGATAAGCTAAAAGACTTCTGTAATCAACATTATCAATATTGGCCAGGCCTATTTAATATATATACAGGGAAAATACATCCACTCTATAATTTCTTATAAAATAACAAGTAAGGAGGAGATGTAGAAGCGGAAAGAGAATTCAAAAAGTCCTTCTCTTCGGTAACTTTCACTGCAGAATCATCAAAAAGCAGCCACTTCCCCTCATACTCCTTTAAAGTTTGCACTACACAGGAAATTTTGTTCTCAAATCCACTCATATAAATGTCTGTTTGGTCACTGGATTCCTTGTTTCTGTCTGCTTCATGGGTCCCATTAGTACTGTTAGTCTCAGAACTTCTGCTTTCAGCAAATATTGTACTGGCAGCCTTATCAGGATTAGACACTTTGTTGTGGAGCTCACAATCTGCTTTGCTCTTTTGTCCTCCAAGAAGTCCAACAGCTTCTATATTTTTTTTGTTCAAAGCTTTACTTGGGTGTGTATTTCAACCAACTCTCATGGACATTTCCTCATTGTCATAATTTTCAACTGCACCCTTTGCTTCCTCCTCATTCAATGGCTCTGGCTTACTCACATCACACATCTGGTCATCCATAAAATTCTCCTTGTCCAGTTCTAAGCTGTTGAGGTCGGTGACTTTAACAGAAGCAGTGTAATGTCCACTGCTAATTGTAATGCCATGGTGCATTACAACTGCAAATAATCCATAGCTGTCATTGGTTGGCCTTGTGCTCCATTCTTCTAGCGACAATTTAAGAGGTGTCAGTAAGGGAGTGTTGATCTTGGAAAGTCCACCACCGTAACAAACTCCAAGCAACTAGCGCTTTAAATGAATGGTTATAACTTCAGGTATTCTGTCAAACAAAAGACTTTGTTCAGCTTCAGTGTAATGATGGCCTTTTTCAGAGAAATATTTATCTGCTCCTACAATCCTCTCCACGGAAGCAAACTGTGAAATTGCCCATCTCAAGTCTTCCATTTCTGTTTTTGGCTCTAGAGAAATTTCAGAACTCTCCTCTACTTTGGAAAACTCATCTTCTTATACTGGTACACTGATATCCTGGAAATCTTCTCTTTTTTCTGTTAGACTTTCACAAGCAACAAGTCCTTAATATCAGCTGACTTTGAAATATTTTTTCCACTAGTTCAAAACCAATTTGCTCTCATCTTTGTTTATGGGCTTACCTTCATTAACATCTATAGGTTTGATATTTTCTGGAGATTCAAGTCCACAACCATGAGTTGTCACTTTCATACTTCCTGAAGTTCTCTTCAAGACCAGATTCACTTTCTTTAGACTGTCCTTTGGATCCTTGTTTTGCTGTTAGTTTTCCCAGACTACAGAATCTAGAAAGAATGCTGGGTTGCTTTGTTGCAGATTTTAACCAATTTATTTTAACTCTTGACTTCTTTCATGAGGTTTTTCTGCTTCCACTTTTAGAAACAAACTTGTGGATTACTTTAGGAGAACTCTCTAATGTATCCCCAGTAGCTTTTCTTTTTGATCTCGTTTGTCTCTGGTTCTCATCCAATGACTGGTGTTCCTTGGAAACTTTAACTTTTTTCTTCATGTTGCCAAATTCAGTGTCACTGTTTCTTTTCCTATTCCCTTTTGGAGGTTTTTCTTTATAGTCCTCAGAATTCTTCATATTGTGTATTTCATGCTGTTAATTCTACTCACTTCCTCTTCCTGATGGGGTTTCCCCCCACCTTTGTAGGTAATTCTGTCACATTTTTTATTTATTCTTTTTTTAGGAGTTGGCATGTTTCTTGAATGTTTCCCAAAATACACTAATACTTCCTAAGCGTCGTGCTGTAGATATCCTTTGTACATAGGGTTGAGTTCCTTTGTCTTTTTGATTGGCTTCATCCTTTAGCTCCTCTTTCTTCTTTGAAATAATATTAAATAAGTGCTTCACTCCAGATTTAAAACTAGAACAAAAATATTATACCTGAAGTATACTATTAAGATAACAAGTATTGACAAGATTATTCAGTCCCACAAACGACAGCAAGTTTTCTCTTTTCTCACAGCTTATAGGTGAGGACTGTGCTGCAGGAACAACTTGGTCAATTTCTAATTCTGTATATTTGGAAGCTTTTTCTTCATTTTCTTGAGAGTCTGTAAAATCTACGGCTCTCTTAGTTTCCTTTTTCTGAGAAAACTTCAAGGAAAGTCTGTTTTTCTTAGATGGACTACCTCTTGAGAGCCCATTACTTTCACTAGGTATGCCACCGGGCATTTTCTTTCCAAATCCCAAGGAGCTGACAAGAATTTATAGAGGGCAATTGTAGTCAGCAATTTTTTCCCGTCATGGCCCTGCCCATCGCTTTCAGGCAGCCGCCGCTGGCCCTGCTGGCTCTCACATCCAGGGAGCATGCCACACGGCCCCCGCTCTGCACCTGCCGCCGCAGAGGTGTCAGGTAAAATCTTTGATGAATCTCAGGGTGCAATTCTTTCACCTAAGATTATTTCAGTAGCTTTAAAAAAAATCTATCTATCTATCTATCTATCTATCTATCTATCTATCTATCTATCTATCATCTAATCTATCTATCTATCTATCTATCTATCTATCTATCTATCTATTTATCTATCTGCTCGTGTGTCAGTTCTTCCACCCATCCATGAAGAAAGAAGGGCAGTGAGGGATGCTAGAATCAGAACTTCTGGCAAGAATGCTCTCACCCTAATTTGCAATAACCTAAATAAGTTTTTCATCCTCTTAGATGAATTCAATGGTGTCATTTTGTGGGAAGAGGTCAAAAAGAGTTTCCAAAAATAAATGCACAAATTACAAGCATATCATTCAATGAGTTTTTATTAAAAATCTCACGTACAACATATATAACACAATTATGCAATATAATAATAAAATTTTAATGAAGTATAAATGCTGAAAAGTTTACATATATGTATCATAAATGTATAGTTCAATAAATTTTCACAAGTTGAACACATATGTGTAACCAACACCAGATCAAAAAAGAGAACATTATGAATTCTTCAGATCTCTTATGCTTTTCTGATCACCCTACCCAAGGGTAACTTTATCTGAATATATAAAATAATATACCAGTTTTGTTCATATTGTACTTTTAATATATATATTATATAATCATATATAATATGGTGTCTTTTTCTTAGTGTTATTTTTGTGGCATGTATCTTTATTATCGTCTGTTTTTTCATATTATTCATCCTCATAATACATTGTGTGACTATACTGAAGTTTATCCATTCTACTATTGATAATATCTGGCTAGTTTACAATTTGAAACTGTTGTAAATAGTAGAGATGTGAACATTCTTGTCACGTCTTTAGTGCACATATATCTGTACTTTGGGTCAATGTCTAAAGTGGTACTCCTAGTTTAGAAGGTGTGCATTTGTTTGACTTTTGCAGATGCTAACATTTTTCTAAAGTGTTTACTAACTTATACTTGGCCATCAGTGTCTAAGAATCCCAGCTGCTTCACATCCTCACAAGATAGCCACATCCTAATCCCTGGAATTTGGGAATGTTTCCCTTCATACCAAAGGGATAGTTGTATATCTACATTCAGATCCATTAATAATTGTGTTCCTCCAAGTGGCTCTTCTAAGTTCTCTATTGTGGAATCCTGAATGACTCTACACATTGTATTTTAAGTGTGAAGATTGTTGTAAGGAATTATTCACACTACTACAGAGAAAAGACATCAGAAGCACTTCAGGTCCAGATAGTGGAAATCAAGCTGAAGTTTTTCAATAGTGTGTACAGGAAAAAACCCTTTGAAATATCAGGAGTTTATTTTAAAGTCAAATTACATCTGACATGATTAGAAGTAAATTAAATTCATAAATAATCCGTTTTTCTTATATCAGTCATGTTTTTGACTTTCCACAATTATCTCAAACATGATTCATGACCCTCATTCCAGAAACTCAGATGTGCCTATTAAAGTAAATTTAAGATAGGACATCTTTACATTGAATGGGAAGCTGACAAAATAGTGAGATCCTGTCATGATTTGGCATTGAGCTATATCAAATATAATCAGATCTTAGAACATTATGTCCATAAGATTAATTCACTAAGGTTCTTTGCTTAATTTAATAGGTCATAAATGCTGCTTTCTTCTAGAAGTGGTTTAAACATATTATGTAAATAAATAAAACACTTTTAGACATTTCCTCATATTTTTGCTTTAATTAAAGTTAACATTCTTCTTTAAGGAGACTTTATATTATCCCGTTTTACCAACTGGCTTTTCTCTCTGTGCACATGTTTTCTTGTCTTCATTGTGTATTTGTGCTAAGACCTTCTGTCCTCTCCTGAAATTCATGGCTGTATCCTCTCTCTCTCTCTCAAGGATATACAGTAAAATATGTGGATGCATGGATAGAAGGATGGATCTGGTACCAATGCCAGACCATTTCATTGCTGAGGGAAGAGAAATTGAGGGCCATTGGGTGTTAAGCACTGCCATTTGTTATTGTTCATCATTCAGAGCAGATTTCCTTAGAACTGTATATGTTGAATGTACCATGACTAAATATTCTTAAAACCTTTTTTTTTAATGTAGGGTGTTTTATTGGTACATATTAGGTATAAAATACATTTACATACATCATTGGGATTTTGTACCATTACATGAGTATCTTGGTTCTTATATTTTTCCCCTTCCCCCGCCCTCCCTTAACCCCCTCCACCCTCCCCTACTTGCAAAGATTTTTTTCCATTTTTTTCCTTTTCTCATATTTTTTCCCTTCTTTCCTTTCCCTGACCTCTCCCACTTCCCCAGCTCCTTTACACCTTTACTTCCTGTTACACAATATCAATTATACATTTTTAAAATTACAATATCAAGACCTAGGAGACATTACCACAGATTTTACAGAATTTAAAAGGATATAGAAAGCATATTTCAAAAATCTGTTTTGAAGTAAATTTGACAACTTCTAAGAAGTACCTTGGAAGACAAATTAATGAAGCTAACTCTGGAGGAAATATAAAATTTGAATAGCACCTATTAAAGAAAGTATATTCCTAGCTTGAAAATCTACCCATATGACAACAGCAGGCTCATATACATTTTAACTGATAAATTACATCAAACAATTAAAGCAGAAAAAAGGGAATACTTCTCCCCACATTTTAGGAAATCAATGTTGTGCTAATCCTAAAACTAGATAAAGATAATAGAAGAAAAAAGAATGAACATAGATAGAAATCTGTTTAACAAAACAAACTATTAGAAGTCAGATCTGGCAGTATGTAGAAAGTGGTTTTTTAATACAGATGGCATTGTTGGTTCAGCATTGGAAGATCCACCCCCAAAAGTCATCATTTTAACAGAGGAAAGGAGCTAGATGGAGAAAAAGTATTGGACTAAATTCTACAGCTGTTCATGGTAAAAGCTACCAGGAGACTAGAAGTAGAACAGAACCTTCTCAACAGATTAAAGACATGTACTCCATACTTCCAACGAGAACACCTTATATGAATGGAGAAGATACAATGCTTTCTCCTTAAGGTGGGGAACAAGGGCAGATATGCTTTCTCTTTATCTGTCATTAAACTTTGAAACCTAGGCCCAAACTGAAACAGTCTGGCAATAAAATGACACAATTAGCATAGGATTGGCAAGGTAGAAGCAAAATCTTTATATGTAGATGAAATGATCATCTACAGAGAAAATACTAAGAAATCTCTAGGAACCCCTAGAACTTGTATTTGAATTTAGCAGGATTAGAAAACACAAAGTATATATAAAAATTCAGGCCTGTGTATACTTGCTATAAATGAAGAATTGGATATTGAAATTTAAAAGTTATGTAGGAGTACAAAGGACCTAGAAAAGTTAAAAGAAAAAAAAAAACAGTGTTGGAAGATGTTTAGTACCTAATTTTCAGACTTCTTCTAAAGCTACATAATCAAGGCAGTGTTGGTGTAAGGAAAGACATATAGATCATTGGAATAAAACAGAGAATCTAGAAATAGAACCACACATATATGGTCCACGGAGCTTTAAAAGATTATTTAACATTAGCATTTTATAGAATATAAACTCAATTCAAGAGCCAAGGAAGAGATAGTGTTTTCAGCAAATGGCACTAGAACACCTGGTATCCATATAGAAAAAATTAACCTCAACCCTTTATTTCCACACAGGAAAATAACTTGAAGGGATCTATGAACCTAAATATGAAAGCCTAAAAGTATAAAACTTTAAGAAGAAATTATAAGGGAAAATGTTTATGAATTTAGGGTAGGCAAGAACTACCTAGTATACAAAAGACATGATGTATAAAAGAAAAAAATTCATAAATGAGATTCCATCAAAATTTAGAACTTTAAATGACATCATTAAAATGAAAAGTAGTCCTTAAACAGATCATATTTACAATGCATATAACCTATGACCAGAATATATAAAAAACTCTTACACCTCATTAATAGACAACCCAATTAAAAAGTAGACATAAGAAAGTGCTAAATAGCCAGTAGAGCACAAGGAAAGGTATGCAACTCTAGAATCAGAAAAATACTAATCAGTACAATAACAAGACTGAATTATACACTCATTAGGGAGATGAAGTTAAAAGTTTTAAAAGCCTTGTTATGACTTTTTCTTTTTGTTGGATTCTCCCGCTTTGCATTTAATTTGTCACACCCAATGGATTCATTCTGCTGGGCTTCCTGGGGTTGTGATCCTCATTGTCTTTTCCTAGGGTATTGTCTAAAATTTTTTGGAGTTCTGGTTTGGTATTCATGAAGTTCCTGAGGTCTTTATCATGAAGGTATCTTATTTCTCCATCAATTTTGAAAGACATTTTGCAGGGTACATCAATCTGGGTTGGAGGCTGCTTTCCTTTAGGACTTGAAATACATCAGTCCAAGCTCTTCTTGCCTTGAAGGTTTGAATGGAGAAGTCTGCTGTGATTCTGATGGGCTTTCCTTTGTTTGTGATTTGTTTCTTTTCTCTCACTGCTTGTAGAATTTTGTTCTTCTGTTGGATTTCTGGAATCCTAACTATTATATGCCTATGTATAGATATTTTTTGATCAAGGCTAGCTGGAGTCCTATATGCCTCACTTATCTGTATGTCAAGTTCTTTTCCCCTGCTTGGGAAGTTTTCTGCCATTACTTCTGTGAACAGTTTTTTTTTTTATGTCATCTGCACTCTCTCCTCCTTTTTAATTGACTCCAATCAGTCTTATGTTATTCTTCTTTGCATCATCTAACAGCTGCTGGATTGATTTTTCATGTTCCCCTACAATTTTAAAGCAATTTTTCTTTTCCTGTCACTAATTGCAATCTTATCTTCTATATCTGAGATTCTATCCTCACATTGATTCATTGTGCTGCATAGACTTTCGATGGAGTTTTTAATCTCCTGGAAATCTGTTTGTGTCTGTTTTATGGATTCCATTTGTTTCCTATGTTGGGACTCCATCATGTTCCTCAGCTCCTCTATTTTTTATCTGTGTCCTCTCTAGATTTATTAATCAAGTCTTGGACTATGAGCATGATCTTTGCTGTTATCTGAGTAATTATTTCTGATTTCCTTTTCCCCAGATCCTCTTTTGTTGCCAGTTCAGAGTCCAGGTGGTTGAGTATCAGGTTGTTCCATCTCGTTTCCCTTTGAGGTTTTGGTAGGTGATCTGGAAGTCTGTTTTTGAGGCTTGTTTGCATGTCTTCTCATTTCCACGGGGGTGGGGTGGGGGGTGGGGTGCTTCTGGCACCTGTGTGGCTCACCTTCTCTACCCTAGGAGAATGGAATGGGGGTGGGGGAGCTTCCTTCCAGGTGCTGGGACTGGCTCACCTTCTTTGCCCTAGGAGTGTGTAATGGCCACAGGGGAGCTTCCTTCCTGGTGCTGGGACTGGCTCAGCTTCTTTGCCCTAGGAGTATGGAATGGTGACAGGGGAGCTTCCTCTTAACACCTTCTTAAGCTTCATTTCAATCACCATTGCTTTAACCCCCAATTCCTTTCACTCTTTTACATTTCCCTGGGAGACCTCATTTATTCAGTGACTTACTGTCCTTAGTGTATCTCTAATGAAAATGACGTTAATGAACTCCCATTTCTGGATATCACACAAGCACCTAACTCAATACATTCCCCAAATCCATTATCTTGCACCTCTATGTTGTAAACTATTCTTCCTGTAAACTTTATCTCAGAACTATGAAATGCATACATTCATTTTCTTTGTATGTAATATTGGACAGTATAAAACACATATGTAGTAATTTATTATCTTTTCCCACTATGACAAAAATGTTCTTTGTTTTAACACAAAGAAAATTCAGTCGTAAAGATATCATAAAGTAAGACAATACGTGGAACTACATAGATAAAAACAAATCTTCCTTTCATTTCTGACCTCCATACTTCAGTTCTTACTCAGCCAACTGTTCCTCCCAACATCAGCTGCAGACATACAGAGAAAGCCTTCATATAAATATAAATCAGTATAAAAATAAAGTAGCATAAAATAAACCAACAAATGTTTATAGTTGAAATTACACAAGAAAAACTGTAGTTTTCTGATTTGAGTTCTAACTAACTTTATATAATATTGTTAGAGTGCATCCATATTAGTCACTTTATCATTGCTGGGACAAAATACAGTGCCTGATACTGACAACTTAAAGAAGGAGAGGTTTATTTGGCTCATGGTTTCAGAGGGCTCAGTTATGGTTGGCTGGCTTCAAGACAGAAAAGGCATGGCAGAAGGGCATGACAGAGGAGTGCTGTTCAAGCCAAGGCAAACATGAAGCATGGAGAGGAGAGGAGTTGGTGGCGACAGTACATTTTTCCAGGTCACACACTCCATTGATCCACCTTTTCCAACCTGGCCCCATCTCCTAATGGCACATCTAGCTATGAATTCATCAATGAATTAATCCACTAAACAGTATATTGCTGCCATGATCCAATCACTTCCCCAAAACCTCACTTTTGAACACCTGAAATACTTTGGGAAACATTTTAGATTTAAACCCTAAGAACATCCTTTTCTTTTTGGACCTAGAGACTCATATCACAGGCAAACACTCCATCCCTGGGCTTCATCCTACTTTCAGAATGTATCCTTTTAAGCATAAAATAGTTCAAGCTATTGCTGGTAAATTGAAACTTGTTTTACACATTTTCTCACTAAAATAAGATATTTTTTATTAAAGATATTTCTGCACTCTTCTCATTTCCTAACTGTAGGCCATGACCTTTAAGTTATTTTCCAGTATGTACCACTCTATTTCCAAAAAATGTATTCACCTTTAAAATTATTCTTTGTCTTCACTAATTCTAGACTTCATCTAGTGATATTTTCATTTTAAAAGTGGTGCAGCTCTTTTACACAACATCTACTTTTTCTTCTTTTCCAGTCTTATAGTATAGTCCTATCATTATTTTTATTAAATGGAGACAAAGCTTTACATTATAATTATTTCATAAGAACTCCCTGCTAAATTAAAGGATAGTCTATGATTATTTGCTTTATCCTGGAATAAATGACTGTACTCTCTTTTACTAATTTCCTATGTATTTATAGAGACTTACCCTGACTGCTCAAACAGATCTGCCACATATATTTTAATACTTAAATGCATTCTAGCACATCAGGGCTCTCCTGACCTTGGGACTGCTCTCCAGATGCCCTTTGATTGCTCCTGGTGGCTCTCCTGCTGCTGCAGCCCAAGAGTTTTCTGGAGTTTCCTGTACTCTCATATTCATGGAGTTTCCTATTTTTTGTAACTGACATATTTCTTTTTTTGTCTTAGCAAGCATAAAAGCTACTTAAAAGAGAGGAAATAAGAGATTGTATTTAAAATATTTGAAAATATATATCAAGCTTCCATGTTTGAATGACAAGTTGAATGATTTCAAATTGAAATCATTTTCACCAAAAATTTTTAAGGCATTGCTCTGCATTCTCTTGCCCTCCATTTTTTTTTTTTTTTTTTTAGTTTTGCTTCTGAAAAAGTTAATGGTATTTGATTTCCCAATTCTCTATTTAATGATTTTCTTTTATTATAAGTGTTTTGGATCTTCTCTTTTTTTTGTCTTAGGATTCTTTTTTATTTTATGAAAAAATAAAGCAAAATTTCATAATCAAATAATAAGAGAATAACAATAATTATTACAGTGTGTATCATTATCATCAAAGTAGCTACAGTATAAGACATAGACCAAAAAGATTCTAACAAAAAAAGAAACATCTGTCTTAGGATGCTAATTTCATTATGATGTGTTCTGGTTTATTTTATTTACTATAGTATTCAAGAGATGAATAATATAGGGATTTTTAATATGGGAATTTTTGTCCTTTACTTTAAAAACTATCTTTTATTATTTCTATGATTATTTTTCTTTCCTTTGTTTTCTCTGTTCTTTCTACTGAAACTCCTATTACTGAAGATATTGGGCCTTCTACACTAATTCTCTAACAGTTTTAAAAATTTCTCCCTTAATTCCAGTTTCTAAGATATTTCCACAACTTTATATTCCAAATCTCCTGTTGATTTTCTTATTTTGGTTATTCTACATTCAATTGTCTTAAATCTTATGTGGCTCATTTTCAATAACCCTTTATTATTGCTTCATGACTGTAATATATCCTCTAATCTTTTTGAACATAATAGTGATACACCTTCGGAAGTTTTTTTATGCTCTTTGCATATCCTCCTTTCCTCTAGCCTCATTTTCTGTTAATTTTGATCCATTTTTACATTAGAGACATTTATGTGTACCTGGCAATGATTGGCTCCCTACTTATATCTAGAAGGAGGCTCTGAGAAGCAAATGGAACAGCTGTGTGTGCAAGTGCAGTTTGTTGACCTGCAGACTTCACTGGAGGATAACAAAACAGCAAGGTGGACTTTTCTCACAGGAAATAATAATAAGAGGTTTTAATCTGAACTGTTTAGTTTCACAGTAGAGAATCCTATAATTCCTCAACTTCTGGTTTTAGGGGGACAAGTCAAAGCCTTTGATCTAATTGTTAACTAGTAGGCTTTCTGTCACTTCCCTTAGTTTTGGCCTTATACATTGGACCCCATTACGGCAGTACCTTTGGCCTTCTGAGGCTTTCTGGGATTGGGCAGAAAAAATAGTCTCAGTTCCCAGTTTGCCCTGTCCAGTTTTCCCTGCCCATGCTTTATCTTTCTTGCCCTTTTCTTAGCCAAGTGCCAGCCTTTTATCTGTTTGTTATTTATTTGTATTTTACAATTATCTCTTGGCATTTCTTGTTTGATACTTTAACATTTTTTCATTGTAAATTTGGTGAGATTTTTAGATGGAAAGAAAATAAATTTATATGGTGAATTCTATGTTTAGTTGTAACTGTTAAGAGCTATGATGAAGCAAGAGTGCTGAAGGGTAAGTGGGTAAAAATCTATAGTGCAGGGGTTAGTGAATTATTTGCCTGCTGTCCAAATGTGAGCCATAGCAGATGAGCTAAGCCTGCTTTTTACATTTTTAAAGAGTTGTAAAACAAAACAACACAAGAGAACACAACAAAATACAACACAAAAAGAATATGTGATAGAAACCATATGCGCTCAACAAAGCCTAAAATAACTATCTAGATTTTTACAGAAAGATATTACTGACTCCTTTTCTAGTGTATTAGTGTTCCACATGGAAACTTTAAAAATGTACCTATGACCAGGATCAATAAGCAAAAATCTCTCAGGGTGAGATTCAGGAATGGGATGATTCTACAGCATAGCCAGACTACTGTGAAAATTCTCCCCTACCAAAAAACAGCACCAAAATATCACCATCAACAATAACAATACCAAATCAAGGCACCAAGGCTTTGAGAAAAACAGGTAACTACTTGATAAATTCCCATTCTTATCTTTTGCTATTAACTTTATGTTTATTTTTAACCATTTCTTTTGCTCCAAATTCCTTCTACAGGCCTAATGTGTTAGCTTTTCATTATAGTGACAAAATACCAGAGAAGAACAATTTAAGGGAGGGAGAGTTTATTTTGGTTCATGGTTTCAGAAGTTTTAGTCCTTAGACAGCCAGTTTCACTGTTTCTGGGCCTGTGGTGAGGAAAAACTTCATGGTGGAAAAGCATGGAGGAGGAAAGCTGCTCAACTCATGGAGACAGGAAGCAGAGAAAGAGGAGAAAAGCTAGAAAAGAATGGGCTGGGGACCAGATTCAGTCTTCAAGGTTACAGCCTATGATAAACTCCCTTCCACCACTGGTTTCCATTACCTCCCAATAATGCCATCAAATTATGATCTTTTTAGGGGATTGATGCCCTGGTGAAGTTAGAGTCCTCATGATCCAATCATTTTTCAAAAGACCATCTTCTATACACAGATTTGGGGGGATATTCTAGATCTACCATGACACGATTAAAGCAGAGTCCTCTGTGCCGGCCTTCCCTGCTCCATAGGAAAGCTTTATATTTTTTAATTGATTCTTTTCCAGTTCATCTAAATAATATGATTACATTGCTTTTTTAGGTCTTTATAGTTTTCACATTTCCTATTAATTTCTTAACATGGAAAATAAGTATTTAGCTCTCTTTTACAACCTCACCATAGCACACATGAAAACATCCCATCCCCACTCCAATCTTTTCATTAATAATATTCATTAAAACATTCTTATTTTGTTAAATATGTATATTGGTATATAACTGCTATACACAGCTGAGTGCTTTTGCATCACAGCTAGTTATGTTCTTGCACAATGTTATGCCCTTCTTGAAATTAATAGTGAATCTTGCTTTTTAAAATTATTTTTAACTGACACAGAAAAATATAAAATATAAAAATTGTGTCTATTAATGGAGTACCATGCGATATATTGATACATGTATGCTTTATGCAATGTTTAAATCAGTTTGAACATATTTATCTCCTCAAACATTATTTCTTTATGCTGAAAATATTAGAAATCCTGCTTCTAGATTTTTGAAATATGTAGCACATTATAAACCTTTTTTTTGATTCCTTTCTTTAGTTTTCCATAAACATATTATGACCTCATTCAAACTATTAACAATTGTCTAGATCTTCTCTCAATAGATATTATATATTTCATCAATCTCATGTTTGTAAATTTTTTCCCAAGGCCTATACAGAAAGCTTCTTAGATCTTGTATTAATCACTTTCCTTGTTGCTGAGATGCAATACCTGACACCTACAATTTGAGGAAAGGTTTAACTCACATTTCAGTCCACAATTGGCTAGCTCCAAAGAAGAAGCAGGATGACAGAGGGGCAGTGTGGAGGAAAAGCAGCTAGCCTATGGCAGCCAGGAGACAGAGAACAAGAGGAGGAACTGGGGAGGGAGATGTGTACCCTTGCAGGCTGAACCTCCAGTTATCCAGGCTGCACCTCTACCAGCATAGTTAACAATAAACTAATCAGTGGACTAATCCACTGATAAGTATAGCACCTCCATGATCTAATCACCTTCCCCCAGAGCCTCTCATGCTAGCATGAGAATTTGGGGGAACATTTAGATATACACCATAACATATCTGTTACATAGTCATTGTCTTCATCTCTCTCTTCATTGTGTGGCATTCTCTGCTTTCTAGAGCCCACATATTCCTTTTTCTTGATTTAAGACTTCATTTTGTAACATGTGCTTCAGTAATGTTTTTGAAAAAAATCATATGGGATATCTCATATGTCTGGGATGCTGTATGTATGAAAATGTCATTATTTCATACATAAATTACTGACAGTTTGCTTGAAAAAAAGAATTCTAGATGGAAGTTTTATTCTTCTTCATATTTTGATGGCACCATTCCACTGTCATCCAACTTTCAGTTTTGTTACTTCAGCAGTCTGAAGTTAACCTAATTTCTTATATTTCTGGTGTGGCAGATTGTATTTTCTAAAAATTACTGTATATTATCTTTTGTTTTACTTGGTCTTATACAATGTGGCTTTCCCACCTCACTATTGAAATGTGTGCATTATTCCATTGAATCTAGGTGGCTAATGATTTGCTTTTAACCAATAAAATGTTATGGAAGCAATGTGTGAGTTTTGAGGATAGGCTAGACAAGCAGTACTGCTTCTGCTTCATTTGTGAGGATGGTTGTTTGTGGAACTTGAATGGCAATGTAGGAAGTCTGACTACCCTAGGCATTATGCTTGAAGGAAACCCAGGTCAAATAGAGAGGTCTTATTGGGTTCTGTCAATAGCATCAGTAGGGGCTCTAGCTACAACTATTATCAATGTTAATTGTGTGAGTAAATGAGAAATGGACTTGTCTGGGCCACTCTAGCTAACAATCCAGCATGATTCAGCGTGGCCTCTGAAACCCTGAGTCAGGACTGCCTGATTCGCCTATGTGTCTATCAAATTTGACCTAACCCTGCCAACTGAACTCAGGCTAAACTGACAACCAGAGGTAAAGAATAGTTTCTTAGAATGTAGAGTAAGTCATTGTGGATTGTACACTGAATGAAATTTCTTTTCTTAAGCATACATGTTAATTACCTTTGATGCATAATTATGACCTTTCAATGAACTTAGTGGTTCCTTATCTAGTTCAGTTTTATTTGAGAGTGAGTTATTTAATTTAAGGAAGCAATTCAATCTCAGAAGTAATTTTAATCTTAATATGTTTAAAATATAAAATGTCATAGAACAGGAACACGTACATACAACACACACACACATACACACAAAATTTTAAAAGACATTGGCCAACAGTAGAAACAATTACAGAGTTTGCATTCTCTTACTTTCACTATTCTTCAGGCTTTTTCAAAATTTGCTGTTTAGATGAAAGTTACTGGTGTATTTTTGATGAGATGTCCATTTCTCCTGGAACAAATTTCATAATCTAAGAAATTCTATTCTTGAAATTTAAATATTAAGTGAAGATCCTTCTTAAAATTTAAGAGTTTAAAGATATAAAACTTAGAACTTATATATAAAAGTATAATTATATGGACACACTCATAATTCTAGTCTTAGCTCTGATTCAAACAAGTTGTGGTGATTTGGGACATGATAATTCCACTTGTTATGATGTCTATGAGAAAATGGTTGTACTGCATACCTTCTAAGGGTTCCCTTACTTTTATGGCTCATCCATATTGGTGAATCCAGCTGATGACTCCTACATCTTTAGTTACTGCTCAGCCCTAACTTTTGAGGAATAAACAGTCTTTTTTAAAGCAACAAAATTGAAAAATATATTTTTGTATCGTGGTTCACTTTGTGGCTGGTATAACTGCATACCACAGATGGGGTAGTTCATAGGAAAACAAATATTTGTTTTTGCAGTCCTGGAGACTGGGAAGTCTGAGATTAAATGACTGTTTCTGGTGAAGGGATTCCTGCTGCATCCTAACATGGCAATAAGTATCACCTAGTGAAGGAGAGACTGAGAGACAGAGAGAGAGAGAAAGACAGGGAGAGAGAAAGAGAATAAGAGAAGGCTCTTTTATTGCAATCTCACTCCAGAGATAACAATGTTAAACTGCCCTCATGACATAATCACCTTCTATAGATCCTACTTTGCAGCACTGTTGCATTGGAGGTTGACTTTCCAACATATGGCCAGGCATGGTGGCATGCACATGTAACCCCAGAACTCAGGAGGCTGAGAGAGTAGGGTGGCCATGAGTTCAAGACCACCCTGGGCTACATAGTGAATTCAAGGCCAGCCTGATACATAGCAAGACCCTGTCACAAAGAAAAAAAACCCCAAAAACCAAAACATAAAAATTTCCAACACATAAACTTTGGAAGACACATTCAAAGTACACCAATGAAGCACCTGGAAGGAAGCTCCCCCACTGCCACCCCAAGCTCCTAGGGCAGAGAAGGTGAGCTGCGTGGGCGCCAGAAGCACCACCACCCCCCCACCCCGGAAATGAGAAGACATATAAACAAGCCTCAAAAAAAGATTTCTGGATCACCTACAGCAACCCCAAAGGGAAACAAGATGGAACAATCTGACACTCAATCACCTGGACTCTGAACTGGCAACAAAAGAGGATCTGGGGAAAATGAAATCAGAAATAATTACTCAGATAACAGCAAAGATTGTGCTCATTGTGCAAGACATGATTAATAAATCTAGAGAGGACACAGATAAAAAAAATAGAGGAGCTGAGGAACATGATGGAATCCCAACATAGGAAACAAATGGAATCCATAAAACAGACACAAACAGATCTCCAGGAGATTAAAAACTCCATCGAAAGTCTATGCAGCACAATGAACCAATGTGAGGACAGAATTTCAGATATAGAAGATAAGATTGCAATTAGTGACAGGAAAAGAAAAATTGCTTTAAAATTGTAGGGGAACATGAAAAATCAATCCAGCAGCTGTTAGATGATGCAAAGAAGAATAACCTAAGGCTGATTGGAGTCAATGAAAAAAGAGGAGAGAGTGCAGATGACATAAAAAATCTTCACAGAAGTGATGGCAGAAAACTTCCTAAGCAGGGGAAAAGAACTTGACATACAGGTAAGTGAGGCATATAGGACTCCAGCTAGCCTTGATCAAAAAATATCTATACATAGGCATATAATAGTTAGGATTCCAGAAATCCAACAGAAGAACAAAATTCTACAAGCAGTGAGAGAAAAGAAACAAATCACAAACAAAGGAAAGCCCATCAGAATCACAGCAGACTTCTCAATGCAAACCCTCAAGTCAAGAAGAGCTTGGACTGATGTATTTCAAGCCCTAAAGGAAAACAGCCTCCAACCCAGAGTGATGTACCCTGCAAAACTCTCTTTCAAAATTGATGGAGAAATAAGATACTTTCATGATAAAGAGCACCTCAGGAACTTCATGAATATCAAACTGGCACTCCAAAAAATTTTAGACAATAACCTAGGAAAAGACAATGAGGATCACAACCCCAGAAAACCCAGCAGAATGAATCCATTGGACGTAACAAGTTAAACAAAAACGGGAAGAATCCAACAAAAAGAAAAAGTCATAACAAGGCTTTTAAAACTTTTAACTTCATCTCCCTAATGAGTGTATAATTCAATCTTGTTATTGTACTGATTAGTATTTTTCTGATTCTAGAGTTGCATACCTTTCCTTGGGCTGTACTGGCTATTTACCATCTTCTTATGTCTTTTTAATTGGATTGTCTATTAATGAGGTGTAAGAGTTTTTTATATATTCTGGTCATAGGTTATATGCATTGTAAATATGGTCTGTTTAAGGACTGCTTTTCATTTTAATGATGTCATTTAAAATTCTAAATTTTGATGGAATCTCATTTATGAAATTTTTTCTTTTATACATCATGTCTTTTGTATACTAGGTAGTTCTTGCCTACCCTAAATTCATAAACATTTTCCCTTATAATTTCTTCTTAAAGTTTTATACTTTTAGGCTTTCATATTTAGGTTCATAGATCCCTTCAAGTTATTTTCCTGTGTGGAAATAAAGGGTTGAGGTTAATTTTTTCTATATGGATACCAGGTGTTCGAGTGCCATTTGCTGAAAACACTAGCTCTTCCTTGGCTCTTGAATTGAGTTTATATTCTATAAAATGCTAATGTTAAATAATCTTTTAAAGCTCCGTGGACCATATATGTGTGGTTCTATTTCTAGATTCTCTGTTTTATTCCAATGATCTATATGTCTTTCCTTACACCAACACTGCCTTGATTATGTAGCTTTAGAAGAAGTCTGAAAATTAGGTACTAAACATCTTCCAACACTGTTTTTTTTTTCTTTTAACTTTTCTAGGTCCTTTGTACTCCTACATAACTTTTAAATTTCAATATCCAATTCTTCATTTATAGCAAGTATACACAGACCTGAATTTTTATATATACTTTGTGTTTTCTAATCCTGCTAAATTCAAATACAAGTTCTAGGGGTTCCTAGAGATTTCTTAGTATTTTCTCTGTAGATGATCATTTCATCTACATATAAAGATTTTGCTTCTACCTTGCCAATCCTATGCTAATTGTGTCATTTTATTGCCAGACTATTTTGGTGGGGCCTAGGTTTCAAAGTTTAATGGACAGATGAAGAGTAAGCATATCTGCCCTTGTTCCCCACCTTAAGGAGAAAGCATTGTATCTTCTCCATTCATATAAGGCATTCTCTCTGGAAATATGGAGTACATGTCTTTAATCTGTTGAGAAGGTTCTGTTTTACTTTTAAGCTCCTGATAGCTTTTACCATGAACAGCTGTAGAGTTTAGTCCAATACTTTTTCTCCAACTACTGACAGGATCATATGGCTTTTGCCTTTCCTCTGTTGAAATGATGACTTTTGGGGGTGCATCTTCCCATGCTGAACCAACACTGCCATCCCTATAACAAAACCACTTTCTACATACTGCCAGATCTGACTTCTAGTAGTTTGTTTTGTTAAACAAATTTCTATCTATGTTCATACTTTTCTCTCCTATTATCTTTATCCAGTTTTAGGATTAGCACAATGTTGAGTTCCTAAAATGAGGGGAGAAGTGTTCCTTCTTGTTTTGCTTTAATTGTTTGATGTAATTTATCAGTTAAAATGTATATGAGCCTGCTGTTGTCATATAGGTAGGTTTTCAAGCTAGGAATATACTTTCTTTAATAGGTGCTATTCAAATTTTATATTTCCTCCAGAGTTAGCTTCATTAATTTGTCTTCCAAGGTACTTCTTAGAAGTTGTCAAATTTATTTCAAAACAGATTTTTGTAATATGCTTTCTATGTCCTTTTAAATTCTGTAAAATCTGTGGTAATGACTCCTAGATCTTGATATTGTAATTTTAAAAATGTATAACTGATATTTTGTAACAGGAAGAAAAGGTCTAAAGGTGCAGGAGAAGTGGGAGGTGTAGGGGAAAGGAAAAAAGGGAAAAGAAAACACATGAGAAAAGGAAAAAAATGGAAACAAAGTCTTTGCAAATAGGGAAGGGTGGAGGGGTGAAGGGAGGGCAGGGGAAGGGGAAAAAAATAAGAACCAGAGACTCACGTAATGGTACAAGATCCCAATAATGAATATAACTATATTTTATACTGAAAATGTACCAATAAACTTAATGGGAAAAAAAAAGCATAGCAATGTACAAAACTATAGTTTCCATATAATGATTATACCATCATAATATAAATACAAATACAGCTAATACAAAATAGCAAATTATATGTACACCTAAAAATCAGTAACTTTGAAGGTGACTGTTACTGTTATGGTTACATACCTGCTTGTTCTGTTGATGATCAGGAATTTTGGATAATTGAGTAAAACAAAGATAAATATAAACATAAAGTGTCTTGCTTATTTTGTAAAATTTAATTGCTTTTTTCTTAGTTCAGCAAAATCTTTTAATTTTTTTTAGTAAAAGAATTTATATAATCTGCATTCCAATGAAACTAATGCCAACAAGGACAACTTTTCTTCACCTATTAAAACTTTCATTAATTTTAATTTAGATAGACAAGTTTGTTGAGGTAGTGTCTACTAAAACTATCAATTATGTTATACTAATACTTAGATGAAAAAGTGAACTAAGTATTTTCATACCATGATGAAACATTGTTATGTAGTCCATTATGACAAATTACTATCAGTGGATTAAATTTGCATATAATATATATGATGACTTTCAGTGTCTTTTAGAACAATAAGTTATCTATATGGTATTTGTTAAGTCCTTAAACCTTTGAGTTTTTTAATATAGGAATTTAGAAAGCAAACTACAAATAATATGCTGATCAATTCTTTCAAATGTTTCTTCAGTCAAAACCTCAGGTAGAAAAGTACTGGGCAGAAAAATATTCTCCTTAGAAATTGGTTTTGGGATTCTTAGACATAAACTTTTTCATAATCATATAAAATTTTTTCCCCACAAAAGTTTTTGTTTTCCCCTTAAATTACTAAGGTTTTTATAGTAATAGCAGTTGGCTGCATGTTTTGCATGCAATTTAAACTCTACACATAAAAAAACTGTAATGATACAAAAGCTAATAGTTAATTGTAGATCATACTGATTTTTGGTAAACTTTTGCTGCCATGTTAAGTACTAACCAACTTCATACTTGATAAGTATGGTAGCAAAATTTCATTTTTTACCAGAGTGATTTTCTCCATATTTGAGTACCTTCTGTGTTTTTGGTTAACTCTCACAGTACATTAGTTATTTTGTCTATAATAAATCTAATTGCATTTTTGTTTATGTAAAATAAAATTATATTCTGTCTAATTTGATTTCTATTTTATGTTTAAAGTGGTTATGAGGTCATATTTGGTATGCATTTCATCAAAATGTTCTATCTTTTAGCATATTTAAAATATATTCCATATAAACAACCATTGAATTATATACAATGTTGCAAAAAATGTCATCACACTTGGCACAGTTGATTTACTTCTTCAGAACAAGTTCAAATCATGTACTGTAAAAAAAAGACCCAAAATATTTCTGGAATTTCAGTGATACTTTCTGTGTCCTTCTGTCATGGAGCTCTCTCCACCTTTGCAACTTTGAGGCTGCAAAAGGGTGGAATTCTGCTGGTTCTTCTGCAACCCTGTTGCCCTATTGCCCTTTCCAAAGTACTTGGCTTTTTAATGATAATCTTTTCAGAAACCAAATTCTCTGCTCCATCTTTTCAGGCTGCAACTTTAAAAGCCCCCAACAGTAGTCATGCCACCACCTCAACATTAGATTGCCTTGAAATTTCTTCTGCTAGTTCACTGCCTTTAATCTCAGTCTCTAGAAATGTAGACAAATTTTAAACCAGAGCATCACACACATGGCCTGGAATCTCACTACCAATGGAGTCCTTCTTCCCAACAGAAACCTCCTGAGCCTAGCTGCATTATTCTTAGCATTCTGGTCTTCTGAGGTCCAACCAAAATCTCTCAGCATTTTGGGGCTGCTTCTCCAGCCCATATCTCCAAACCGTTTCAAACTCCTCTCACAACCCAGTTCCAAAGGCTTTTGAATTACATGGTCAGGTAGTTACAGCAATGAACCCACTCCTGATATCAAAATAGGTCTTAGTTACTTTCTCATCACTCAGACATAGTTCTTGATACCCACAAGTTAAAAGAGGGAAGGTTTACTTTAGCTTACAATTTGTAGAGGTTTCAGTCAATATTTGTCCTTCTTCAAGGCAGGGCTGCATTGGCAGAGCTCATGGCAAAGCAGGCAGCAAGAAGCAAGGCTTTTTCCTTCTTTCCCTTTTTATATCACCTAGGCTAAGAGCCTTTTGGTTGGTGCCACTCACAACCAGGGTGGGTCTTCCCTCTTCAGTAATTCCATCATCCACACCCAGAACTATGCTAAGCCAATCATTGCACTAATCCAGTATCACACACCTGTGATCCACTATCACATGACCATGATCCAGGCCCTCCCCAAAGCTCATATATCTGAATAAATGAGAGGTATTACTTGGAAGCTCAAATAATCTTTCTGAGCATATGAAACTTTGGGGAGACCCTAGATATAAGTCATAACAGTCATGCGGACACAGCCCCTTCTGTACTCTTTGAGAGGATGATGGGAAAATGCTATAAAGAAAGTGGAGTCTCAAATCAAAGAGAAAAAAGTTTGCTTACTAAGCAATGTTGTATAGAGAGAGTGATATAAGGTCCATTTTCATAGAACAGTCATGTTTTGTTGCACAATGCCCTAATCTTCTGTCTTGTTTATAATTCCTTCTATCTAAAATTCCTGTTTGTAGCAACAAATTCTATAGTCATTTTTGCAAAAGTTACCTTTGGAAAGGCTTTCAGTGGGAGGGGAAGAGTAGAAATTTGGGTGGGGGAAAACACTGTTGTATGAATGAATGAATGAATGGAGACAAACAAAATGGAAGGATGAAGGGAGGGGGAAGATAAGGAGAGGATCTTAAACTCTTGGATTAATGCAGGATCTTCTGTAACATAAAGTGGCATTACCTGGTTTGAAGGACTACATTATGGTTAGTCTATATGTAAGACTGATTTCTCTGGAAAGATTTTTACCTAAGGCCTAGATTTATCTTGCTTCTAACTATAGAAGAGTGAGAGAATTGCTTAGCTTTTCTGTGTGGAAATAATGACATTTCCTTGCTTTGGGATATTTACTTGGTAAATAGGATCTTTGTGATTATTTCCAAGTTTAAACATTCCCAAATTTAACAATTCAATTTCTTGATACTTGGGCTAATTATAACAAGATAAGGAACCTTTTAAGCAAGCTAGAATAGTGATTCAAAGAAGCCAATAAAACCAAACAAAGAAATCCTTAGCAACTCCATCAAAATATTTTCCACCATATTTGAAAATATAGGCAGTATGTAAAGGGAGAAGATTCTCTAGTAAATAGTGACTCACAATTCCACAGCACTGCTCCCTGCAGGGTGGCACCCTGTGCACAGTGGGAATTCACTAGACAAAAGATTTTGCTACTGAATGAGTTTAAAATAAAAATGCTGAAAGGGCCTGGAGTACATGGAGATTGTGAAACTGAACAAACCCTGTAAAGTTATGCAAGGAAACAATTATTAGGAGAATAATTGATACATGAATGTTTTGAAACCTAGAGACTCCAGGACAAAATTATTTTCCTCTGTACATACCTGTATACCTAATAAAATTTCTTAAATGCATAATGGTGTTAAATATATTATAGGATCAAGATGATTGCTAATTAGCACAACAAATACAAATTCTGATATATAATGTGTTTGTTGAGGAGGAAGGGATAGAAGGGCTATCCAGGTGTGTGGGGGTGAGGAGCATGGGACTGTGAAGTATGGTCCTAGCTCATCCTAAACTATACTGAATAGGATTCAGACTCTCGTTTGATGAATTGCTGTCAGTAAGAGGACATGTGGCTGGAGAACAAGACTTTATCTGAGTATTCAGGAGGTGGAGCAGTGCCAGTGTGGTGAGGACAGCTTGGCATCTGTCTGAGATACTGGATATCCTCATTGGTCCTTGAGCGGTCTGAGGAAATGAAGAGTCTTCCATCAAATACTGTTAGATCAGTGTGTATGAAGAGATAGTGGTGGGGTTCAGATGATCACATGGAGCTCAGAACTGAGTAAGAATTTTCCAGGAATGTGTTTGAATACAGCACTCTCTGTATGTCAATGGCACCACAAGGGCTTCTGGAGTCCTAGGAGGTTGCTTATTTTGCAGTGGTGGGGTGTGCAGAGCAGAAGACATCACAGCCACCACTATCTTGTCTTGCTGTTTCTTGGGCAGTACAATATGGTGACTATAGGCCAGAGAAGAACGTATCTGAATAAATGAGAGGCATTGCTCAAAGAATCTTTCTGAGTTGGGGACAAGTATTTGATTGGAGGCAGGAAATTTTACATGAGATATATGTGTTTGGGCTTAGGACGTGCCACCCCAAAATATGACTCTAGGATCCCAAAATATGCCACTCTAAAATCGACTTCTTTATATGCCTTTTAGTATATTGATTATTTTGAGCCGGTTATTTTGAGACAGTACAGACAAAGGACTGTCGCACTAAATAGTTGCCATTTTGGAAAGGAAACTTATCTCAGTAAAAGGCATGAGGAGGTGAGCTGCTCTGAAGATAACTTTTATTACTCGAGAGGCTTTTATCTGCACAAAAAGGCAACATTTATTCATTATGATTTTCTTCACTTTCCCCAAATTTGTGTGTACCCCTTTCTCCCTCTGCTCACTTTTAGAATCCTCAAGTCCATATTCCTTTCTGTAACTCAGGATACACTGTAACCTTTAACAATCTGGTCCTTCTTTGAGTCTTTTTTGAGGGACTTTCATGCATGTACATAATTAAAGTAGTTTTTCTCTTGTTCATCTGTTTTATATGAATTTAATTCATAAGCCAGCCAAAGTACCTAAGGAGAATAGAAAAAAGGTAATTTTTTTTCTCCTCTAGTCATGTTTCAAGCTAGAACCGACGAAATGTAAGTTATTACATTACTTGGGTCTTATTCATAAACACAAGCTGACAAGGTCTGGGAAGATTCAAATCACTGATCTATAACACATTATGTATTTCCATGCTCCTCACATCCCTCCTACAATTTCTTAAACAAAAGGAATACAGTATGCTGGTTACTTCTTCATACTGACATGATTTCTTGGAATTTTAGTCTTTCTGGTATGTTGTCTGTTTATACTAAGGATGGTCTAGCAAATTTATCAGAGACAGAACAGTGACTCATATGGGTGCTTTCTTATTCATATTGGCTTCCTGGCCAAACACAAATAAAATTAGATTGTCTCTGAATCTTAGTTTACTTGTTGGAAAGTGTTGTTTAGAATTAACAAAACTATTTACTGTATCTGTTCCAATGAAGAAAATGATGAAATCCTTGTTTCCTTTATAAATTGAGCCAACATATTCCAGACTGAGATATCCATTTTATAAAGTCTGTTTAGTATTTTGGATGGAATCAGTTGGGGGTTTGTTTCCTGTCAAACATGTTGTTTTGCTGAAAACCAGCTCATTAATGTCACTCAAGAAAAAGAACCATAAGCAGCTTCTCAAAGAGTCTTGAAATCATCTTATGACTCCTAAGGGTTTGTGATAAAT
This sequence comes from Heterocephalus glaber, assembly GCF_053883595.1. Lineage (NCBI taxonomy): Eukaryota > Metazoa > Chordata > Mammalia > Rodentia > Bathyergidae > Heterocephalus > Heterocephalus glaber. The sequence continues at coordinate 28,419,774 of NW_028258324.1, forward strand.
TTTGACTTAAAAAGCAGACTAAAGACTGTCTGGTAAAGCAAATCAACAGAAATCTAATTGAGGCACACAGATTAACTTTCTTTAAATGTGAACCTAGTCTTTTATAGGCAAAAACAAGCTGTTTCTCCTTTTTTGCCTCTCTTATGAAGAGTCTCAGAATCCCTAGAGAAATGGCATACTCTGTCCCCTCCATCAGGCTCATCTGTACAAAGAGGCACACACACACACACACACACATACACACACACACACACACACACACACACACACACACACACACCGTGTTTGATTAGTCTTACTCCGAGTAGAAAAATGTTGGTGAGCTTTTTGTAAATACAAGTGTACAAGTGTCCATTAGTAGGGGAATAGCTGTGTTCATTATGTAATGTATGGAATGTGATCTAAGATATTATGCTTAATGGAAAAACTAGGAGTAAAATAATACATATATTTGGTACTGTTTGTGGTTTTGAAGAAAGGGTACAGGGAGGTAATAATATCTCTGGTGGCCTTGGGAGTGAGAACCAGGGTACAGGAAAGTCAGGGGTGGGGATAAATTTATTATTATACAATCCTTTGGGTTGTGTAAATGTTTGAGCATGCAGTGATATTTCTTTTTTAAATCAACAAATTACTCATTGAGAATGTAAACCATATGTGCACCTTTTGACCTACTTCTGAGCCAAATCTATGCTTAAAGCTCTGCAATGTCCTTATACTATTATATAAAAGGGTTAGTGACTATTCAAGGAAACTTAGAGACCAGAGTAGAAGAGACTTGTCCAAGATTGGACAACTTATTAGTACCAAAGTCCAGACTGGGGCTCCAGACTTAATTCTAGGAAAGTGCTCTTCTAGCCCTAAATTGGGCCTCTTTAATTTGAGGTCTCTGGATGGACTTCAGGAAATTCTGTGCTTCATAAAAAGCTACAAACTCTGGGGAGAGAGTTCAGTTTTCCATGAGCTTCATTGCCAAGTAAGATGCTCACTTTGGTACCTGGAGAGGCCTCAGAAATCATCCAGCCTAACCCTGCTGTGAGACACATGTGTCCTCAACAACCACCTTTTCTTCCTTCTGCTGGGATATATCCAAGAATGGAGGAATCATCATCAACAGTAAAATTTACTGGACTTTTAGTCTATTTTAAAGTATTGCTGTGAATTTGGTTTCCTTTAGTTAAAATTTTACAGAGTTTGTCTTCCTTTCATACTAGCATGGCTTGTATGATATTTTAAAAATGAGTTTTAAGGAAGTTTTATTTAAAGTTTTGGTAAAACAAAAGACATTACTTAAATATTTATGTAGTAGCTACCATATGCTAGGCACTATTATAAATGCTTTATCATAATTAAGTCATCGAATCCTCAGAATTACTCTATGAGGTAAGTTATCCCCATTTTGTAGGTAAGGAAACTGAGGCAGAAGCAGATGGAGGAGACAGTAGAGGTCATTAAATGAATAAGAGGCAGAACTAAGATCTGGGCCCAGATCTTAAATCTGGATCCAGCATGTGTCCTCTGAAGTTCTATGGTTTTCTGTCTTCTCCGTTATTTCATTTTATAGAAGATAATCTTTATCAGGTATTTCCATAAACCTAGACCTGACTCTAGGATGAAAACTTACATTTCTGTATTTTTTTCTTTATTTAATTTTAATGAATGATATGTTAATTATAAATTTATGGAAAACGATATGCATATGTATTTTGGCCAAGCTCATATGACCTATTGCACACTTCTTGCATCAGAACAAATACACATTTCTTACATGTTACTTTTTAAAAAATATTGCGAATATAGCAAATAGGAAGCTGTAGATCACATTTGATTTACATATGTGTTTTGACTGACATAATATTTAAGAAAGTTACTTTTTTGTTTCTTCCATTTTTTACTTTAGTTGACAATATTTTCTTTTCAGTTTTTATTTTTTGATTACATCTTTGCAATACATAATGATCACACTCCTTGTGGGGAGTCAGTACAGGTACATAACACATCTTAGTTCTTTCCTCACTACCTTCCATTCCCCTCTCCCAGCTCCCTCCACAGCTTGGTTCCCTTATCTTTTGCAAAAGATCTGTCTTCCTATACCCCATTATGTTTTATTTATATATATCTTTATTTATATTTTGGGTTTAATCCTATAAGAGAAACCATGTGATTTTAATTTTATGTGTCTGATTTATTTCACTGAATATTATGGTCTCAAGATGCATCCATTTTCCTACAAATGACTCCAGTTTATCCTTTTCATGGCTCACTCCTCACCTGCATCATATCACAGAGGAAACTCAACCTTGAGTACAACAGTGGCAACACACTGACTTGTCATTTTATCAGACCACATGGTGAGTGTGTCACTGAATGTGTCATAAAATCCACAAAGTCTGTTATGAACTCTGGGTGTCTGTCTCCTCCCATCCTCCCATTTTGGCCCAGCTGATCCCCCAGCTGGACATGGCCCACTGGAACTGCCTGCCATCCCCACTCAGGCTTTGTACCAACTCTGTGCTCTCTGGAGAACCTCTGCCTGGTTTGTAATCTTATCTGGTTACTTGTACTGACTTCACATCTCTGCTCTCTGCCTCAGCTTTCAGTTCTGCCTCTTTAAATCCTGTAGCCACTGTAAACCCTTTCTAGCTGTTCTGTAACTTATATATTATTGTATGAAGTGTGGTGTGTGACTTGATATTAGTAATTAAGATTCAAATAAAAGAAACTGTGATTGCCTGGTTTACTGATTACTGAGTGAATCTTGAGTACTTGGCCAGATAAGGCTACTGAAATGGATGTAATTGGTGAACTGTTATTCAATAAATTCTGGCCTTGTGGAAAGATACAAATCGCTCTGGTCTATATTACTGACAGCCCACTTATGACATAGCTCTTGACTTTAAGAAGCTCAAAACCTCTTTTTTTAAATCCCTTTGTACAAATCGTAATTAAAATGAACAATATATTTGTAACTCAGACATATAAAAGCTGAACAAGGAGTATGAGATGCCCACAAACACAGAGGTGTGGTAGAGTCCAGCTTACTAGTGTTCTGATAGCTTGCGGCAGGAGCAGGGTGAACACTGCTGAAATTGGAAGCAGGTATCCGGAAAGGTAGGCTCTCCTACACAGTTCACATTAGGAAATTTAAGGGACTGCAGGGGGATGTAGTTCAGGGATTCAAACTTGTTTTTGTGCATCAGAATCTCCTAGGGGAAGTTTTTAAATGAAATAAATAGAAATATTCTGATGTATTACAAACCTACTAAATTAGATACTCTAGAGCTTAGCTTGCATTTTAGTGAGTTACTGAGCTGATTCTGTAGCTTCTGATCTACTGATCAGTATTTGAGAGCAGTTTTTCTAGATAGAAGTTGCCTTTGAGGAGTGATAATGCTTAACACACAAGAGGCATGGATCAGTTAATGCCAGGAGGCAGAAATCATGCCATGTTCCTGGAAAGGCAGGGAGCCCGGAATATTCAGTGAGCAGCATTTGTTACTAACGTCTTTCTCGCTGAATAGAAGAGGGGCCAGAAGTCCTGATAGAGTTTTTAGCAACTCTTATATACCAAGAAAAACTACATCACTTAGTCCATAGGGTTGATTGAGAAGCCAGTCTCAAAGTAGTAGGATATACAATTGTTTCGGGTATGCAGGGTACCTGCCTTACCCTCCCAACCATCTATTGCCTCTTTTTTTCCACATTCACACCTTGCTGAAGTGATGGGTCTCTGTCGCTCTCTTTGCATTATTTCATCACCTGTTCTAATTATTGATTGGGCCAAGGGTCAACACATGTTCCAGCAGATATCGGTCTGTTGCTTAGCCGATAGCTAAACATATTTTCTAGGACACAGAGCCTATGATCAAATGAAAGTGGGCTTATGAACTAAATGGTTCTATTGAATTGGGCCTAGGCCACACATTTTCAGCTGTTGACAGCATTGATCCAAAAAAGGCAGTCTGCAGAGCATAGCCAATGATCAGAGATGAATATTATGTAGTCAGTGCCTTGTATCTGTGAATTTAACCAATTACAGATGGAAAATAATTGAAAAAATACATTGATATTGAACTTTCTTTCCATTATTCCTTAAACAACACAGTATAATGATTTATGTAGCATTTACATTGTATCATAAGTTATCAAGAGGTGATTTAAAGTATATGGGAGGATATGCATAGGTTAGATGTAAAAAGCCCACCATTTTATGTAAGGGCCTTGAGGATCTGTGGATTTTGGCATCTGCAGGGAAGTCCTGGAAACAACTTCTGTGGGTACTGAGGGCCAACTGTACATGGTCTCAGAGAGAAAGGGGTTGGACCACTTCTATCTTTTGTATTTCCCTGGTTCCCAGCTTTTATTCCTAGGAGATTCAGCTCTGCTTCATTTCTGAGAGGTGGCTTTATTGCCTTACAATAAATACTCATTTTACGTGATCCATTTTATTATCCATATAAATAAATTGAGAAGCTTAGCCACTCTACATCTGCTGAGACTGTTATCACTAAACCAAGCCTATGTTGATGTTCTGAGACTCCTGCTAGGGTATGGCTGGAGAATAATAATAATAAATCTATTAATCTATCTTAACTATCTGTATTTTTGGTACAACCCCCTGCCCATAGGACCTTTGCACCCTAGCCTGAGATTCTCTTGCCTTAATCACCGCAGGGTGAGAAACATGACAATTGAGGAAGACCCCTACCTTAGAGCATGCTGAAAATATTCAGTTAGATAATCCTAAACCTGCTTTGTCCATTTCTTCCTTTGAAAATCACAGTAAAGTCTCCTGTCTCTCTCTCCCCCCTTCCTTCCCCTGTGGCTTCTTCTGCTTTATTGGGTGGGCTTCCTGTTTCTAGGGAACTAGGACATAACTTTTTCTTCAGGTCTGTCATTTCCATGTCCATGTATCTTCCACAATCTGTCTCTGTTTTCCCCTGCACCTTCATCTTTGGGTATCTATTGGTTGGCTTGTCTGAATTGTGAGGACCCTCTCATCTGATACTGGTCCTCTCTCAGACATGAACTCTCTGCTGGCATAGAAAGAATTCCAATAGAGCAAAGGAAGTACCTTCCCCTCACCTTTAAATCTGCTTTTACTATCATATTGAGTCATCCTTTTTTAACATAAAAATCCAGTAGTAACTGTCATAGGCACTCTCTTTGGCATAGCTTGAAGACACATTCTTCTTTTTGGGGTACACTATGCAGACCATCATCCTTTTAGTATGACAATAAAACAATAACCTTAGTTCTGTCAGAGTTAAATTGCCAATATTAAAATTCTCTTGTTTGGTCTTTAATTGGTTCAGAGACACCAGTAGATGATGTCCCCTTGGGGACCTAGGCCTGTGTCATGATTTTAATCTATCTCCCTAGGGAAGACTCATAGCACCATTTTCCTCTCTCTGTGAACCCATGCTTTGCTCTTGCTTGTAATAAGCTACAACTCAAGAACATATAGGGGGCTGGGAATTTAGCTTGGTGGTTCCAGCACCTGCCTTGCAGGTGCAAGGTCCTGAGTTCAATCCCCGGTACCAAAAAAAACCAAACATGTAGTATTTTTTCACATCCATCTCTCTTTTGTCCTAGAACCCCAAGAGGGTAGGGATTGCTTAGTACAGCTCATGTCCCCAGGCCCCCAAGGTAGTATAAAAATAGAAGCAGTGTACCTCAGTAGTGTTGGGTCCTAGACTCTGCCTTATCTCTTTTCTGGTACAGGGAGGATGGGCTGTATACAAATTAGATTTGTTAGGTAAGGATGTTCCATGATTTTTCAGAATTTAGTCATGAAAACAGAACTACATTAAGTTTTTGAAGTAGAAAAGAATTTAATAGAGAGAATTAAGAGATTACAAAGATATTCAGACAGCTGCCACTGAAGCCACAGCCACTGCACAGCCCCAAACTGAGGAAACAGAAAAGAGTATGGAGAAGGGAGCCTGAGGTGGCACCAAGCCATTACTGCTACTCTGTCACCAGCATGACTATAGCAAAAATACACTCTGTCTCTTTTCCAGGTTTTGAATATTACTTGTGTGCTTCTTGTTTGCTATCTGCACTGGAACTCAGATGAGATATTTCTATGCAAAATGTGAGGGTCCAGCCCTGTGATCCAGAAGAAAGCGTACAAAGGCCAGAAATGAGGCTGTGTGCTAAATGACAACCATCATGCCCTTTTTAGCAGGACATTATCATGGTGTGTTACTTCAAGAGACAAGTGCTCTCTCAAGGGCTAAAGATTTAGGTAGAATTCAGTCACAAAGATCTGCTCTAGTTCAAGGAGGAGGGAACAGAAACTATTTGGGGATGTTAGAAATGTTAAATAATTTGTGAATATGTATTCAAATAATTTTAGTTCTGTATCTATTTTTAAAAATATATTGAGGCATTTTTCATAAATATTCCATGTCCATTTCCAAAGAAGATAGGTATTTTTTTTTGACTTGTTTTGTTTTATGTTTTGTACTGTGCTAGAGAGTTTAATGTAGTTTTACGTGATTTATTCTATTGATTGTGCTATTTAGAAATTTGACATATTTTCTAATTGTTCCCACTTGATTGTTTTACATTTGGCATGAATGTGTTAGTGTATTATTATTATTTATATCTGTCTCTTCATTCATTTCCTTAATGTATGCTTTATAAATTAATTGCTATATTATTTTTAGGTATAGATATTAATAATATATTTTCATTATGCATTTTAGACTTTAGCACTACACAGTGTACTTTTGTTGATATCATTTTATATTTTCAGACTAAATTATGTTGTCTAAAATCATGGCTGTGATTCCTGCTATTTAGTGATTTAAATTTTTATTCATTATTCCTTTATCTGCTCATTATGTCTTTGAGTCTATTTTTTTCAGATTTTTACATAAACACAGGTTAGATCACATTTTGCTTTGATAGCCAATCTGAATGTTTTAATATGTGTGAAATCTTATTTATATCTAGTCAAACTTTCATCTCAGAATTGTTATTTTATATTTATCTTATGCATATATTTATGTATATAGAAGCATATAAACACACATGATTTAATTAGGTAGGATGTTTTGGCATTTCTTTGGTATTTAGGAATGTTTTGATTTCTAGTTTTCACCTTTATTAAGCATATCACCTTTAATGCTAGTAAAGACCTTATGTAAAAAAACAACAAAAAAAGACCTTATGTAAAAGGAGAGTTCAGCATAGTACATGAAAACAAAACAAAAAACACTGCCAAGAAAAGTATAGTAGAACTAGGATTGGAGATTAAAGCACAAGTCTTGCAATATTTGTGGAGTCTGTATAAATATAAAGATTAGTAAAAAAGAAATGACTCAAACTCAAAAGTAATGTGGAAAAAAACTTAGAGTATACAGAAACAATGTTGATGTATGTCAATGTCTAATGTATGAGCAACTGGAATCCCAGAAGAAGGAGAGAATGGAGAAGGCAAGAGTTAATAAAAAGATAATGGCTGAGTATTTTCCCAAATCACAAAAGACCTCAAAGCCAGATCTGAAGGAAGGGAGGAAGGACGAACCAACCCAGAAATGTCATATTCAAACTGTTGAAAACCAAAGATAAATGTAAAACTTCAAAGGTGATCAGATGATAAAAGATATCACACATAGCTGGTATCTGGTCAGAAATCACCCAAGCCAGAGAACAATACAATGACATCCATAAAATGGTAAAAGGGGAAAATTAGTGTCCAGTAAATATACTACTGAGATAAAGAAAAAAAATTGCTTTTTATACTAGTAAAAATAAAGAAAACTGGTTATCAGGAAACTTTTGCTACAAGAAATGTTAAACGTTTTTTTAGGCAGAAAGAATATCAGACAGAAACTTGGATGTGTACAAAAGCTAAAAAAAAGGACCAAGGATTTAGCTCAGTGGCACCATGCCTGCCTTGCAAGTGCAGGGTCCTAGGTTCAATCTCTTGTACCAAAAAACCAAAGCACCAAAAACTAAAAACATGTTGGAAATGGTAAAAATGAAAGTAAATACAAAATATATTTTTAATTTTATCACCTGAAGACAGTTGACTAAAGACAAATCAGGTGAAATGTATTTGGCGTACACACTGTATAAAGGTTTATTAAGATCATTTTAATATTCGATTATTGGGAAAGTTTGTCGCAGCTTTTTTTGTGACTCAAGATCATTATTTAGCATATAGTCTGTTCAACCATCCATTAACCATCAACAAACCAATCAACAGAAAGCTTTCAGAGGTTTTAACATTTAAAAAAATTGTCTAAAAGATAACTTACTATGTGAAACTTATGTAATTTTATTGTGGTTCAATTTCTAAGGGTGATTTACTGCTTCTGTAATTCTAACACCATTTGTGCCATAGAGAAAAATGAGCTAAATTTCTTAGTATGATTCATAGAATTCTCTTGTTTATAATCAGATTTTTTTCAATAGTGTCTTTGAATTTACAGTGTCCGCATTCTACTTTCTTCTCATGACAACTAAATGCCAGTATGTTTTTGGTAAAATCAGATATTTTTTGAGAAGGAAGGAAGGGAGAGAGAGAGAGACTGACAGAGACAGAGATGGAGATAGAGAAAGAATACAGAGGAAAGGTTTTTAAGGTAGAAAAGCTATTTTATGATATAGTTTTTCTACTTTGGAGGAAGCAAAAAATTTGTAAAAATAACAAGCAGTTCATATTTTCTTACACATGTTTATATATCTTTTTTTGTACAAAGAAATGGACTATTATTCTTCTAGGTTAAAAGAAACATTTGACTTTTCATATGTTTCTGTGTTAGACTGTGGCTGAAAGTAGTCCACCACAAAAATTTGTGGTGCTCTGCAAATATAAATTTGATACAACCCAAAGTGATGTAATGTGGTAGTTCAGAAACCCTATTCAACTTCAACCTCAACTGCTTCAAGAAAAATCTGCAATTCTCATGCTGTTTATCCCCTGTAGACTTAAAATCTGCAATGACCATCACCAAAATAAAAGATGTAAGATTTTTTACAAACTACATTTTTTCTTTCTATTATCACTAAACAATATCTGAAAGACTGTTACATTATTTTGCTTTTTGATATTTAAAACAAAATGAGTAATCACTAAAAATGTTCTGGGGTTCTCATTAGTGGAATGACTTAGCTCACTTTATTCATCTCAAAGATTTCCACCAGGTAATGGAGCCAAAATTTATTTCTCACTACTAGAAGAAATTGTTTTGCATAGTTTTGAAGACCAGACCTATTAATGTGAGAAATAATGATGAAGAGATAAAAGATCATTTAAAGTCACTTATGTTATGTTATAACTTCTCTCAATTCTGTATTTTTCAGTGGTTATTGCATTTGTAAAATACAACCATTATACTGATGAACACATAACATTATTCCTAAAATATATTTCTAAAATGTGAGTGAAACAAATGGTAATTATATATATTGTCTTTAAGATTTTTCACCTACCTTCTATAGCAAACAGTGTTTTTGGCTTCTAAAAAGCCTTAAGCACACCTTACAAGTATTATAGCTTTTTGTTTCTATATAAATATTTTATTGATAATGTGAGAGACTACACTGAAAACTACAGCACTCTGAAAAAAGACATCAAAAAGGATATACGAAAATGGAAAGACATCCCTTGTTCCTGGATAGGAAGAACCAATATAGTGAAAATGGCCATACTTCCATAACTACTATATAGATTTAATGCAATGCTGATGGAAATTCCAACAATATACTTCACAGAACTAGAGAAAACAATCCAAAAATTCATTTGGAACCAGAAGAGCCCTAGAATAGCAAAAGCAATTCTAGGCAACAGAGACATGGCAGGGGGTATCACAATCCCCAACTTGAAACTATACTACAAGGCTACTGTGATAAAAACAGCATGGTACTGGCAAAGAAACAGACCTGAGGATCAGTGGAATATCTTAGAAGATGCAGAAACAACTCCAGACATACTCAGCTACCTCATCTTTGACAAAGGAGCCAACTACCCTCATTGGAGGAAAGATAGCCTCTTTAATAAATGGTGTTGGAGAAACTGCATTTCAACATGCCAAAGATTAAAACTAGATCCATATCTATCTCAATGCACTAAACTAAAATTGAAGTGGATTAAAGATCTAAATATGAAAACAGAAACAGTAAACTTGCTGAAAGATAAGTTAGGTAGAACTCTTGAAGACATTGCATAGGAAAAGACTTTATGAACAAAATCTCAGTAGCACAGGAACTAGCACAAAGAATCAACAACTGGGATCTCATCTTATTAAAAGGCTTCTGCACTGCAAGAGAAACCACCAAAAGAGCTAACAGACAACCTACAATCTGGGACGAAAATTTTAGCAGCTGTACCTCAGACAAAGGATTACTATCTAGAATATATAAAGAACTGGAAAAAATCAGACCCCCCAAATTCAAAGACCCAATTCAAAAATGGGCATCTGAAATGAGCAGACATTTCTCAGACAGAGAAGTAAAAGCAGCCAATAAACATATGAAAATATATTCAACATCATTGGTCATTTGAGAGATGCAGATGAAAACAACACAAGGATTCCACCTTACCCCCAAAAGAATGGCTGCTATCAAGAAATCAACCAGTAACAAATGCTGGGGGGGGTGGGGGGTGGAGAGAAAGGAACCCTTCTCCATTATCAGTGGGAGTGCAGACTGGTGCAACCACTGTGGAAATCAGTATGGAGATATCTTGAAAAACTAGGACTAGGGGTCCCATTTGACCCAGCTATTCCTCTGCTGGGTATCTTCCCCAAAGAATTAAAAGAATCATACCACAGCAATATGTGTGCACCCATATTTATAGCGGCACAGTTTGTAATAGCTAAAGCTTGGAAACAGCCCAAGTGCCCATCAACTGGAAACTGGATAAAGAAGATGTGGTTGTTTTTTTTTTTTTTTTTTTTTTTTAATAAAATGGAATACTACTCAGCCATAAAGAACGAGAAACTACAGACATTTATAGCTAAATAGATGCATATTGAGGCCATACTCTTAAGTGAAATAAATAGGACACACGTGTAAATACCAAATAGTTTCTCTGGTGCGAGAAACTGAAAGTGTAAATAAGGATTAAAATGATTAAAATGAATAATTGATAATTTGAAATAGGAAGAAAAGGTCCAAAGGGGTAGGGGAAGGGGGAGGGGAAGGGGAAAGGAAAGAAGGGAAAGGAAAAATTATGAGAAAAGGCAAAAATGGAAACAAAGTCTTTGTAAATAGGGAAGGGTGGAGGGGATGAAGGGAGGACAAGGAATGGGGAAAAAATAAGAACCAAGATACATCATGTACAGGTACAAGTACCCAATGATAAATGTAAATGTATTGTATACCTAAAATGTACCAATAAAAGCATTTAGGCAAAAAAATGTGAGAGAATGGGAGGGAAAACATAAATTATAAGTATTAACTTATGAACACAACACAGATCAAGAAATAGAGCACTAATCCACTAACTCAGAAGTCCCACTTGTCTCCCTCCTATTAATTAATATCTGGATATAATTTATATGCATATTTTGGGGTTTTAGGAAATGAACTCAGGTGTTTGGACATGCTAGACAGGTGTTCTACCAGTGAGCTACATCTCTAGCCCTCTTGTTGATACTTCCCATCAAATTAAATGGTGATTTCTATTATCACAATTTATTTTCACAATTTTGACCTTTACAAAAATGAAATTATACAGTATGTATGTTTTTGTGTCTAGCTTCTCTATTTTACTCTTTATGAAATTGATTTATGTTGCAGTAGTTTGTTAATTTTCATTTAAACACAGTATGACATTGTACAAATATATTGCAATTTATTCATGCATTCAACCGCTGATATTGTTTGGCTATCATCCATTCATCTCTTTCTCTCTGTTTCTGTCATCTCATTGTGGATAGAACTTGAAGTGCAATGTTGAATAGATGATAATAATGAGTAACCTTTCCTCATCCATTCTCAAATTCAGGGAGAATTTCTTTCAACATTTCACATTTAAGGATGATTTTTGCTTTTGCCAGTTTAAGGAAATTCTTTTCTTTAGTTAATTTACATTTTTGGTAAATATTTTTGTCGTAGAATAATATTTTATTGTATTTCTAGTTAGCATAGAGTTTAATTCCCTATACCTGTTGTGTTACATTTTATAAAAATTTTTCTGGATCTATCAAGATGGATAGTAATGTTTTTTAATTTATCCCTTTTATTGTTGGTTTTTCAAGCAATCTACTTTTTATATCAATTTTATTTCATATTTTTGTCCTTCTCTTTTGTCCTTTATTAATTATCTTTATTATTTCTCTCATTTTTTTTCCTTCTAACTCTTCCTTGGATTTAGTTAGGTATCTTTTTGAGATGTGTAGCAAAACAATTGACTTTCCAGGCTTTTGTTTTTCATAATATATGAATTTATAAGTTTCCTTCTAAGCACAATAGGAACTAAGTCATAAATCTCAAATGGTATATTTCATTATAATTTAGTTCAAAGTATATTAGTACATATTTCTGTCATTTTGAGTTGTTATTTATTTTTAAGTATTTGCTTAACTTCCAGACATTTGAGGACTTTACATTAATTTTTTAGTTATTTTTATTCTTTTTTATTATGTTCAAATAACATATTTGAATTTTTAGGACCTTTTCAGATTTGTTAAGTCTGAGCAACATATGATCTGTTTTCATAAACATGTTTCATGCACACTTGCCGCTATTGTATATTCTGTCACTCAATGCTGCATTTTAATAAAACAAATTTTTTTGTTTTTTAGTTGTGTTTCTTAAATTACCAATAGCCTTGCAAATATTCTACATGTTTATCAGTTGTTGACATGCGTTAAATGCTCTTACTCTTTGGATTTGTATATTCCTTTTTTAAAAAATCAGTCACTTTTTTGTGTTATATATTGCAAATATGTAATTAAGATGGCACTTATTATTATGAGAGATTTCTTTTCATCTCCAGGAATGTTTCTTGTATTAATGCAGATTTATTCTGATGCTATTATATCAAAATCAACCTTCTTTTATGAAATGCTTTATAGTACATATGTACATGTTCTTTTGTGTAGAGTGTTTCTCATATGCAACATATAATCAAGTTCCTTTTAAATTTTTATCGTCAAGATTGACAATTTTGTCTCTTACCTGGAGTAGATTTACATTTTAATGTAGTTGCTCAGATATTAGTATTTATACCTATGATATTATTAATATTTGTGTTTTGCCTCATTTGTTTCATGCACTTGTTCTCTCCCACTTGCTTTCTCTTGGATCAGCCAAGCTTCTTATATCACGTACTCTAGAAACCAAGCTTGAGATGGGAATATGGGTACATATGACTTATGAAGGAACATTTTTAGAAGGAAATGGGACATGGCTGGGAAAAGAGCTAAGTTAAGGTGCAGTCTCAGGCTAGCTTTAGCATAACCTCTTGGTGAAGCTGGTTCCCCTGTGACTAAGGGCAATTCTCCAGAATAGAAACTATGAGCTGTTAGCAGCTAACACTTAGAGCAGCTGAAGTGCAAGTATATGAGACAGCTAAACAGCCTCTGGATGAGGCATTGTCTGTGTTTAATGTATCTAGTAATTTTTAAAATTCCACCTTTACATTTACAAACTTGGTAATCACATATTCTTTCACTTTTAGTGCTTTTAGTGATATAAAGACTGTAAGCTATTTCTTTAGCCTATTAGTCTAATAAAACTGTGCTGTCCAGTATGAAAGTTGCTAGCCACATGTGGTTATTGGAATACAGGTAGTTTGAATTGATATTTGCTGTCAGTATAATACACTTAATTTGAAATACTAAATTTGAAGATTTAGTACAAAGACATAAACTATCTCATTAATTATTTTTTATGAATTACATGTTGAAATTATAATTTTGGTTAAATAAAATATATTGACTGTACCTATTTAATTTTACTTTTTCTGATATAACTGATAGAAAATTTAAAATTACAGGTGTGACTTGCATTATGTTTCAACAGGACACTGTTGTCTTATAAACTGGTGCTTTTACTATTTCTTAACCAATTCTACAATTACAATTCCTTTAATGTTTCATCATTTGCTTTCTTTGTATGCATTTTTAATTATAACACATAACTCAGTATCCCTTATTCAAAATGTTTGGGAAGAGGAACATTTTAGATTTTGAATTTTGATTTCAAAATTGGTATATTTGCACATGCATAATGAGATACATTGGGGGTGAAACCCAAGTCTAAACAAAAAATTCATTTGTCATATATACCTTACTCACAGTCTAAAGGTAATTTTGTAGAATATGTCAGTTATACGCATGAAACACAATTTGTGTACATGAACGATCATACTTGTGGCATAATGCCAGTACTTAAAAAGTTTTGAATTTGGAGCATTTCAGATATCAGATTTTTTAATTACACTCAACCTGTATTTTAAAGCTCATTCATATCATTGCCATTTTTATATGATCAGTTACCATTTATACTTGTGCATATTTTTGTTTACCTTCCCATTGGCCTCCATTCCTTTCTTCATTTTCTTATTCCATATGGGATTAGTTTTCTTTTGCCTGAGAGACTGTGTTGTGCTGCTATAACAGGATGCCACAGACTAGGTGGATTATCAACAACAGAAGTTTATTTAGCCCCTGTTCTGGAAGCTGGGAAATCCAAGATTGAGGACTGCATCCAATGAGGGCCTTTTGGCTGTGTGATCACATGGCAGAAGGGACAAGCAAGTCTGTGCAACACGGACAGAAAAATGAGGCTGAACTCATTAAAATTTTTTATCAGGAACCAATTCCCTCAATAACAACTGCAATTCCCATAATCAAATCAAATCTTAAATATCCTGGTTCTATCTTTTAATACTGTTAAACTAGTAATTACATATCAATACTAATTTTGGAGAAGATGTTCAAGCCATTACCTTTAGTTTTAATTTTAGGTCTTTTGAAAAAGTAAAGGTTCTTGTGGGGGGGCATTTCTGGAAAGAACTTATTTTTTTCTAAATAAGAAATCCAAATACTCCTGTTTTTTATTTGTTTTTATCTCCTACATGAATCTAAGAAGATTCTATCAGTAGCCCAGATAGCCAATGCAATGAAATTATATGGAAAAGAGAATAAACTAATGAAAGGAACCCAGTGAGACTACTGGCAAAAGAAATGCAATTACTTGAATAAATTAGGCCCTACTCTGAGGTGGGTATGTTCAGTGTACACTGAGGCATTTGTTAATTTAAAGAAAAGGGTAGAATGCTAAATTAAAGTGAACTCAATTTATTGGTAAGAGTCAACATACATACATGTTTAAAATGACACCCTGTTCTATAGTGTTTCAGTTAGAAAAGCAGTAGAAAGAATTTGCTCTAAAGGTGTTGAAATAGAAAAAAGTCATGGAAATTCATTCATTCATTTACGTCATGTAGCCTTCTAGACACTGAACTTGTAAGAAGATGAATAAAGCACAGTTTTGGCACTGATAGGACTCCAGATCAACGTTCAGGATTGAAACAAAGTTTTAGGCCAGAATTTTCTCCTAACACACAAATTCAGGGCTGTATTTGTGTGTCATGCTGTTTGGTGGTTTTCTTGGATTAACACTGTCTTGTGCTATCAATTAATATGTAAGTGTGTATGAGAATGTGCTAGTCTGTTGAGAATGTGTAATTTTTCATCTGAATTGAAGTAAGGTGATGTTTTGATTTGTTTAAAATGAGGAGCTGATTTTCCTACTTGGCCTGTTTAAATGGGTAATTTGTTTTCTGGGCATTGAATCAGATTTTTCCCAGGTTTTATTGCCTCTGACGGATTACAGATCTGTTTTCAAGGTGACATTTTATGAATTGTTTTTCTTTTTAACATTTACCAAAACTACTACAGTAGCATTTTGGCCAAAATAATTTTCATTATTTAAAGATGTAAGGTAAAAATTTCCAGAAAACACTATATGTATTAGAATATGGTAAAAATAGATAACTAGTTAATGTAAAGTAACTTTTGAAGTTCTAAAATTTTAAGATTTGGGGCTTCATATCATAATGTATCAATTGTCAGCATTTCAGTTACATTCATTATCAGAGACAGGCAAGTGAACGGGAAGTTTGTGCATATAAACTATACTCTAGGATCTTTGGATTCTCTTTTCACTATGATTCTCATCATGATATTGTTGTCTGAGTCTCCATAAATGTCACTGAGGAATATTCATAAGAGTGTTCTATCCTGTGTACTTTAGCCTCAGATATTCACTGACAGAATTGATACTTTCTCTTCATTTTTTCTGCCTATAACAAAATTCCTCTGACATCTTGGGGGTCTACATGCCATTCAGAGGATCTTACGAAAATAATGAAATGTACATACACATAAATGTGCCAGTGTGATTTCAGGGGCATCTAGTTATGAGCTATTATTATAAGGTTGTAGCCCAGTAACTATATGGTGTATACAATTTATGTTAATTAAGACACAATAAGTTAAATAAACCATGCATGCATTCAGTTTATATTTACTGAGGACCTACACACATTGCTCTAAGCAAAGAAAGTCTTAATGAAGAAGACAAAGTCCCCGATCCCATGATGGTCACATTCTTGTGAGTAATAACAAGTCTACTACAGCAGACAGAACAAGGAAACCTGTAGTATAACTCCAGGGAAGAGCAAAGCAGAAGTAACAAAGTACTATAACAGAACTGGTAAGTGACATGATTGCTGTGAATAAAAGCACATCAAAATAAAACAATTGCAAAAGATACATTTTCTTCATGATTTTTAAACTATAATCTCTATTTTTATAATTTCTTCATATCTATAGTGTTGAGAATTTATGATGAAGGAATTACAACAAAATTTGTCATTAATCTTTTATATAGTTACTAGCTAAACTAAAATAAGTTATGTGTAGAATCACATTTTCTTTGAAATAAGAATTCTTCAGAAATAATAACTTTTGGTAGGTTTTGTTTGGTAAAAATTTACAGAAAGTATCATAAACTTTTACTATTAAGTTCTGTTAGTTTGTTATACTTTTGGCTTCTGCAGAGTTAGAGATCATTTAAAAGCTAAAAAAGACCTGGTTTCCACAAATGGAGCCAAATGGATACTGGTGGTAGAAACACATTGTCTTCCCACAGCCATTCTGTGAAAGGCAATGTGGTTCTTTTATTAAGTGCAGATGTGCTGTTTCTGATTTTCCATCTGAAGATGTACTCGACAGGGGACTTACACATGTACATATCCAGATGCACAACATTAATATATTTAACCCAGCCAACCACAGAACCTTGTGTGTCCATGGACACTATGTTGCTTCTGGAAGTGGCGAGGACATCAGTGAAATCCATGGTAAATCCTTCCATGGTAAAAATCTTCACCATCCTTTTGGCCACAGAAGAAGGACTTATAATTTTGTTTGTCTGCATCTTCAGAAAGTGGAGTGTGCTCTTATTACTGCACAGTCTTGGAAATATAAATTTGTTCACCTTTTCATGTAATGCCAGGTGATAAACAGGGTTTTTTATGGGAAACTCACTGCATAAGACATTGCCAAAAGTAAGGCAAACAAACCCTAAATGGCTCTGGGGTGAATTGAACTTCTTATTAAAGTAAATGGGACAAGAAAAAAAGAAGTAAGGAAAGGAAAAAAATGGAAACAAGGCTTTTGTAGGCAAAGGGAGAAGGATTGAAAAGAGAGGAGGGGAGTGGGAAAAAAGAAGTAGTAAATATATCATGTACAGGTACAGATTCCCTAATTGCTTCTCAGCCTTTTGGCTAAGATCAAGTGCAGTTACAAATTCCCTATGATGAATGCGATCATTGTGTATATCTAAAATGTATCAGTAAAATAAAAAGTAAAAAAAATGCAAAAGAAAAAAATAAAGTAAATGGGAAGGGGATATAAAAAGAGTTAAGATGGTTGTCTACCTGTACCAACTCCCTATGATGAATTATGCAAACATGTATGAATAAAACTAAAAAAGTACATAAATGCTTTATCCTTGATCCTAATAATTCCTTTATTAACTAAATTGAAGATAAGTCTTTCTTTTTCATGTTAAGGAGTGTCTTGCTTCTAAGAATTATGATGCATTTTTTGAAAATGTTCTCAGTGGTGGACAACTTTTGCCCTTTGAACAAAAGTGTATAATTTTTAAAAAATAAATGACTAAAAATATTAGAAGGTGATTTGAGTAGAGGGTAGGTGGGTAGGTGACAAGTAGGTAGTTTTTTTAAAATGAAAACAAAAAGAGATTGTAAAATAAATTAGCTAACTTTCTAGTGCAGTTTTGGCCATGGTTACCAGAGGAGAATCCTGAAATATTTTAAGTAGTGAAAGAATTGTTGGAATTGTCCCAGAGGGAAACCATTGTAAGATGACATTCAGTGGAAGGCAAATATTTTATATGTTCCACAATTAATACCTTGAGAGAGACAACATGGGAAAAACTAAATTTACCAGGTTCCACAGGGCAGGGGTGCATGTAAGAATGAAGGCAGTATTCCTGTTCCCAATGTTAGGAAAACACCGTAGCAGAGTTGTTTTAGATTTTGCTCCCAAAGAGTAGGAGAGATTTATATATATAGAAACAGAAGTAGAAGCAGGGAAATGAGAAATAAAAGCAGGGAAATGCATATATGTGTGACACAGGGAATCGATGAATTTGGCTAAAGTAATATTTTCTTGTAGAAAAAACTAGCCAATAAAGGATCACTGAGTATATTGGGGTTAAATTTGGATTTGAGTGCTAAGCTGCTTAGTTCTGATTAATATTATGGTCAATGTAGAGTTTCTGAAGGGTTTGAGCGGAGTCACAGTGTACACAGTGTAGAAAAAGTAGGACATTAGAAAGAATGGACCAGAGAGAGGAGGTAACTGGAGAAAGTGAGGTACAGATGAGCTTTAGTCAGAAAGGATGTGTGATTAAAAAGAATCTCCTTTGGGCCGGGGTTTAGCTCAGTGGTTCCGTAGGCTGCCTTGCAAGTGCAAGGTCCTGAGTTTGATCCCTGGTACAAAAAAAAAAAAAAAAAATCTTTGTGATGGCCATTAGGTGCTTTAAAAACCACAATGAAAACAAACATTTCTCACCCTAAAAATGAGAGAACATTCAACTAAGTAAAAATACATATTGACATAATCTACCAGGAAATATACAATATTTCTATAAAATTTTCATAAGTCATTTATGGACTAAAAGAGAAAATATTAATTCTGCTACCCCATTTTACCCTATAAATAGTCACAATGATGTCAGTAAAAGTAAAAAAATAAGAGACAGAACCTATTAAAATTGTTGCATTTTAATATTGAAAAATCCTTTTTAAAAAATCAATACTAAAGATAGTCCCTTCACTAATGGATATTACTATTTAAAAAGTATCATGCTCTCCTTATAAAGGAGAAAAGAAGGGAGAGGTGACTTACATCTGGATTAGAAGATTGAAAGAACAGAAGTGCTAAACTCCAGGAAGAAACATTATGCTGAACAGATGGGAAAGATCATAGCTATTCAAGGAAGACTTGTTGGAAAAATGGCACTTGGGGGAAAAATAAGAACCAAGAGAGATTATGTAAAGATACAAATTTCCAATGATGAATGTAACTGTATTGTATACCTAAAATGTACCAATAAAATTAATTTAAAAAATGGCACTTGATCCCAATCTATGAGAATTCAGAAGGCTGGAAACGGAGGCCTTGAGAGAGGAATTTTGCTATGCATCATTATTTTTTATTTCCTATTTTCATGAAAGACAGAAATTCTAGAAAAAATATTTTTTTGCTTAAAAAATAAGCATGCTTATCTTTTCTGGCTTGTAGAAATATGTCATTCATGTTTCATTGCATTGGTAACATTGCTTTAATAAAGGAAAAAATCTTAATATATTTTTAGCAGTTTTTACCCCAAGAAAAGAACTTAAAATATAATAAAAATGAAATCTCATATCTCCTACACTATTATTAAAGTATAACAGTTAAAAGCTTGGACTCTGGAGACAAAAGTGGTGGGTTCAAATCTTTGCCCAGCTAAGAATGATGGTCCATACAAAAGCAAAGAAAAATTGCAGGCACCAAAATTAATAAAAAAACAAAACATTTCTTCATTTCACATGCGAGCATTAAGTACACGTGTTACAGCACATAATATATTGAATTATGAAGATTCATATTAGACACAACCACATCTGTTTATTAAGTATGCACTTATTTGTGTGTTGTTTCTGTACTCCAATTGGTCAGTCTGCTGTAAGTCTTGAGTTTCTCTGTTTACATAGATGTTTATCTCTTGTCCAAAAGTGTACATTTGGGTATTTACAGATACTTAACTATAATTTATTCTGTCATTTATATTAAGTATTAATGTCAATACTATTCATTTATATTTAATTATATATCAATACAATAATACCTTGGCTCATAAACACTTCTGTTTGCAAACAATTTGGTTTGAAAGCAAAAGTAATGAGCAAAACTTTGCTTCTTTTTCCAAACTCTATATGGGGTGACAAATGTGACTGTAGACATCTTCCTCACACAAACACAGCCATCTTCCCCCAAATTATAAAACCAATTAAATTTATAATCCAAGGTACCACTACACTTTATTTTGTAATTCAATACATCTGTCATGTGTTGCAATGGACATACTATATGTGTCCATCTTGCTGAAGATCTTACCTGGGACTTATTTTGGGGACTTATTTTCTGTTTAGGTTTTATTTCGGGGGAAAGATTTTATGTAACTTTGGGAACAGGATAAAAGTTTTCTATGGTTTAGTTTTCCTCTATTTACCTTGTGAGTTAAGTTGAGATTAAATTATGCACACAGAAACCCACATAAAGCACTGGGAATAATTTTTCCCTACAGTACTTATGATAAAGAAATAATGCAAAACAGGGCAGGCTTTTATTTGTTGCCACTCCCCCCAATGTTTTTGCATAAGCTGTTCAATTCAAGCAATGTAACTGTTCAAGCTGCATGATGCTCCTACCAGACATTTCAAGAATGTTCTGTTAATACTGCCCCTCTGCTTCTATGAGCACGCTTGCCCAGTACTCAGGTCCACCCCCTACCCCATAGAGCACTATATAAGGCTGCTTCCATTTCTGTTTGGGGCTCAGACTTCAGAGTATGAACTCCTTTGGGCCTACTGGCATAATAAAAGGTTCCCTCTATCTCTCCAAGTGCTGTACTTGCTTTCTTCGCCTCCTGAGATCTTTGGATAGCTGTAACATTTGGCTGTTAACACAGAGCTGCAACACTTGGCTGTAGTGCTGAGCTGTTTTATTTCACTGTAACACTTACAAGCTAATGAATGAGATCATTACTGTTTCCTGGGTGCTGATACAACACAGGAGACTCCTGGACCATAGGCAAAGGAATTTTTATTGATGGCACTGCAGGTAGCACAAGCATCAGGTTTGCAGCAGTTCCTTTTTCCTCCAAGTCCTGGAGTGGGAGAAGGGTATTATTCATTGGATCCTAGTCGATATTAAACATAGTGTGGGTTTGCATTGCAGTAAAGGTACTGTGGGCTTGGGAAATCTACTTTTTTTTCCCCCAGAGGGCAATAAGTAGTTCTGCTCTTTGTTTAAAGAGGAAATACTACCTCTATAGGATGGGTTGCTTGTTACAAATAAAAACATGAGAATTTGTTTGCATTGAGAAAGGTCTTGCATTATTGGCATACCCAGGGATTTCCATAGGAACATGAGAACTATCTTGCCCTTGTTAACATAAAATACATACAAATACTGTGCATGTATGGGAACATAATCTTTATCATAGACTAGTCCACATATTCTAAAATGGAGTTTTGAAATCATATCAGAAATAAATTTCAAGGTTGAGTTACTGCAATATTTTGTATATATTTAAGTAAAAAATTACAGAGAAATGTATATTTCCTTTTAGCATATTTCTCAGAGATACACTTAGAAAAATTTGAATCTTTGGTTTAGAACAGTAGCACTTTATATTCATTATTCACTTTGACAGGAGTTTAAAAATTCTGTTAACATTTTATTAACAAAGTGTAACAATTAGATTTTTAAAACTGATTCTGATTCATCCTATTATGGCTTTCTGTGAGAGTTAGAGGTTCCCACTACTATTTTGCACAGCACATTATGTCTGGATTTTTTTTTCTTTAATTACCATGTTATTTAAGATTTTAGTTTTTGGAGTATTTCAGAAATGGTTGTGTCACTGGATGGGGTACTAGGAGGTCCCATAAATTGGAGATGATGACCTCAAGCCTCTCCACCCACAGAATAGGTTGTAGATTTGCTAACTTGTCAGTGATAGGCATAAAGAGGTTGTGTAGGCAGAAAGAAATAGACGTTCAATAGAGATGTGTGGGCACTTGTAGACTGAGATGCATGATGGCCTGTGGCTGGTTGCATTTATGTGGTATTCAAAGTGTCTTCAAGATGGGTGATCTAGGATGTGCATTTCTCCTGGATGCCAGATTACCCATCTGGCAGCCTATGTTCTAACCTTTGAAATGAGTTTGAAGTTGAGATATACTGCATACTAATAATGCTGCTTCCTTGAGAATGGAGGTCTATGGAAGGAAAAGCAATACACAGGTGAAAAGCATGAGGCCTAAGGCCCAATCTTCATGTTGATTGTATCTTTAATACCACAAGGAACTTTATTGGAGGGAATTTCCTGGAAAGGAAAAATGCTTGATTAAATTTTGTGTCCTGAAGCATAAGTTTTTCTTAAAAGTACAATTTTAAAATTATGAATTTCCTTGTCTCCTTATCTTTATTTCTTCTGTCCCATCTCAGTTGGCACATATGTGGAAATTTTAAAAAATCATCAGAAAAAAATATATTACTAGTCAAGGACAAAGATATATTCCAAAAAAATACTATGAAATAAAAAGAAAGTGAGGTCCTTTTAAGAAGGGAGCAAGACAGAGGAGGCTTTCAGGTCATAATTACACCACTTCCAGTCCAGAGGAGGAGGCTTCCAGACTACCATAGCATGGCTCCCAGATAAGGGGAGAAGACTTCTGAGTCACCATGCCACAGCTCCCAGCACAGAGGAGGTGAGTTACACAGTCACCAACACTTCCTCCCAGCTCCGTCGAAATGAGAAGACACATAAACAAGCCTCAAAACCAGACTTCCAGATCACCTAAAGCAACCCCAAGGGGAAATGAGATGGAACACTCTGATATTCAATGACCTGGACTCCCTGAACTGGCAACAAAAGAAGATCTGGGAAAAAGGAAATCAGAAATAATTTCTCAGGTAACAGCAGAGATTGTGCCCATACTGCAAGACATGATTAATAAATCAGGAGAGGACACAGATAACAATAGAGAAGCTGAGGAATGTGATGCAATCCCAACATAGGAAACAAATGGGATTCATAAAATAGATGCAAACAGATTTCCAGGAGATTAAAAACTCCATTGAAAGTTTATGCAGCAGAATGAGCCAATGTGAGGACAGCATTTCAGATATAGAAGATAAGATTACAATTAGTGACAAGGAAAATGAAAATTTCTTTAAAATTGTAAGGGACCAAGAGAAATCAATCCACCAGCTGCTAGACGATACAAAGAAGAATAACATAGCACTGATCAGAGTCAATGAAGAAAGAAGAGAGAGTGGAGATGACATAAAAAATTGTTCACAGAAGTGATGGCAGAAATCTTCCCAAGTGGGGGAAAAGAACTTGACGTGCAGATAAGTGAGGCATACAGGACTCCAACTAGTTGTGATAAAAAAAAAATCTACACATAGGCATATAATGGTTAAGATTACAGAAACCCAACAGAAGAACAAAATTCTACAAGCAGTGAGAGAAAAGAAACAAATCACATACAAAGGAAAGCCCATCAGAATCACAGCAGACTTCTCAATGCAAACCCTCAGGGCAAGAAGAGCTTGGAGTGACATATTCCAAGCCCTAAAGAAAAACAGCCTCCAACCCAGATTGATGTAACCTGCAAAACAATCTTTCAAAATTGATGGAGAAATAAGATACTTTCAGGACAAAGAGCACCTTAGGAACTTCATGAATACAAAACCAGCACTCCAAAAACTTTTAGGCAGTATCTTAGGAAAAGAAAATGAGGATCACAACCCCAGGAAGCCCTGAAGAATGAATCCATCAGGCATGACAAGAAATTAAAAGCAAAGGGGAGAATCCAACAAAAAGAAAAAGTCATGACAATGATAAGTCAATATGTATCAATTATAACCATCAATGTCAATGGTCTTAATTCACCAATCAAAAGAAATAGACAAGAATGGGACAAGAAGCAAGATCCAACAATATGCTGCATACAAGAAACACACTTATTCAAAAAGAAACTCATAGGCTCAAAGTTAAAGGGTGGAAAACAATACTGCATGTGACGGCAACCCCCCAAAAAGCAGGAATAGCTATCCTTTTTGCAGATCAAGTGGATTTCAAACCAACACTGATTAAGAGAGCCAAAGAAGGTCACTACATTCTTGTAAGGGAACAATCCAAGAAAAAGAGGTGACAATCATAAATATCTATGCACCAAACATTAGTGCACTCAACTATATAAAACATATGCTAAAGGACATGAAAAATCATATAAGTACTAAAACAATAGTAGTGGGGGTGCTCAATACCCCACTCTCACAAATAGATAGAGCAACTAGCAAAAAACAAGCAACAAAATAATAGAACTTAATCAAACTACTGAACAAATGAACTTAACAGATGTTTACAGAGTGTTCCATCCCACAAAATCAGAATACACATTCTTTTCAGTTGCACACAGGTTGTTCTCCAAAATAGAGCACATACTTGCTCAAAGAACTTGTTTAAGTAAGTGCAAAGGAATTGAAGTGTTCCCTTGTATATTATCAGACCATAGTGCAATGAAATTGGAGATCAATAGCAAAAGAAATGGCAAAAATTTTATAAAAACATGGAAATTGAACAACACACTTCTGAATAACCAATGGGTCACAGAGGAAATTAAAGAAGGAATCAGACAGTTTTACATTTAAATTTACAAGTAAATGACAATGGGAATACAACATATTGGAATATATGGGACATAATGAAAGCAGTCTTACGAGAGAAATTCATGGCAGTGAATACTCATATTAGGAAAACAGAGCAAGCCCAATTAAACAACTTGATGCTGAACCTCATGCTTCTAGAAAAAGAAGAGCAAGACAAACCCAAAGCTCATAGGAGGGAGGAAATTATAAAGATCAGAGCAGAAATCAATGCAATGGAGACTAAGGGAATGATAGAAAAACTCAATGAAGCCAAGAGTTGGTTCTTCGAAAGAATACACTATTGACAAACATTTAGCTAACCTTATAAGAAAAAGGAAAGAAAAGGCCCAAATCCATGCAATTAGAATGAAAAAGATGAAATTAAAATGGACCCAGCAGAAATACAGAGGATCATCAATATCTACTTCAAGAATCTATATGCCAATAAGATGGAAAACACAGAAAAATGGATAGATTCCTAGATATGTATGAATTACCAAAGTTGAATGAAGAAGACCTAAAAATTCTAAACAACCCAATATCAATCAATGAAATTGAAAATGTCATTAAAAACTTACCAACTAAAAGAGCCAGAGTCCTCATGGCTTCACCACTGACTTCTACAAGACATTTAGAGTGGAACTACTGCTACTAATATTTAAACACTTCAATGAAATTGAAAGGGAAGCAATACTCCTGAATTAATTCCTGGAACCAAGCATCACCTTGATCCCCAAAGCAGAGAAAGATCCAACTGAAAAAGAGAACTCTAGGCCAATCTCACTAATGAACATAGATGCAAAAATCCTTAAAAAGATATTGGCAAATAGAATGCAGAAAATCATCAAGAAGATCATACACCTTGACAAAGTGGGATTCATCCCACTGATGCAGAGATGGTTCAACAGACACAAATCAATCAATGTAATACACTATATCAATAGAGCCAAGGACAAAAATCATATGATCATCTCAATAGATGCAAAAAAAAGCATTTTACAAAATCCAACATGCATTTATGATAAAAACCTTACAAAATATTGGAATATATGGTCTCTATTACAATCTGATAAAAGTGATCTATTAAAAACCAATAGCCAATATAAAAGGTCAAAAACTGAAATCCTTCACACTAAAATCAGAAACAAGAGAAGGATGTCCACTATCACCACTCCTGTTCAATATAGCTTTGGAAACATTAGTCATGTTAATTAGACAAGAGAAAGAAATAAAGGGAACAAAGTTAGAAAATAAAGAAGTTAAATTGTCATTCTTTGCAGATGATATGATACTCTATATAGAAGACCCCAAGAACTCCACCAAAAGTCTTCTCTACTTAATAAGCAAATTCAGTCAAGTAGCTGGTTACAAGGTCAACACACAAAAATCAATAGCTTTCCTCTACACCAGTGACAGACTCACTGAGAGAGAAATAGGGCAATTAATTCCTTTCACAATAGCATTCAGAAAACTGAAATACCTAGGAATCGTCCTAATGAAAGAAATCAAAGACCTCTTCTCTGAAAACTATAGCACTCTGAAAAGAGAGATTGAAGATGATATCAGAAAATGGAAAGACATCCCCTGCTCCTGGGTAGGAAGGATCAACATAGTGAAAATGGCCATACTTCCAAAACTGCTATATAGATTCAGTGCAACCCCAATTGAAATTCCAGCAGGATAATTCATGTACCCTGAGAAAACAATCCAAAAATTCATTTGGAACAAGGAGAGACCCAGAATAGCAAAAGCAATTTTAGGTAACAGAGACATGGCAGGGGGTATTACAACCCCCAACTTGAAACTATACTAAAAAGCTGCTGTGATAAAAACAGCATGGTACTGGTAAAGAAACAGACCTGAGGACCAGTGGAACAGGCTAGAAGATGCAAAAACAACTCCAGACACACTCAGCCACCTCATCTTTGACAAAGGAGCCAAATACCCTCTTTGGAGGAAAGATAACACTCTTTAACAAATTGTGCTGGAGAAATTGGGTTTCAACTTGCCAAAGACTAAAACTAGACCTATATCTCTCACCATGCACTAAACTAAAATAGAAAAGGATCAAATATCTAAATATTAAAACAGAAGTGCTGAATCGGTTGGAACAGAGGTTAGGTAGAACTCTTGAAGACATCGGTGTAGGAAAAGATTTTATGAACAAAACCTCAGTTGCTCGCGAACTAGCACAAACAATAAACAAGTGGGATCTCTTCTTCTTAAAAAGCTTCTTCACAGCAAGAGAAACCACCAGCAGTGTGAAGAGACAACCCACAATGTGAGAAAAAAATCTTCACCTGCTCTTCCTCAGACAAAGGTCTACTATCTCGAATCTATAAAGAACTTAAAAAGATCAGACCTCCCAAATTTAAAGACCCAATCCAAAAATGGGCATCTGAAATGAACACACATTTCTCAGACAAAGAAGTACAAATAGCAAATAAACATATGAAAAAATGTTCAACATCGCTGGTCATTCGAGAGATGAAAATGCAAACAATGCCGAGATTCCGCCTTACCCCAGAAAGAATGGCTGCTATCATGAAATCAATCAATAACAAATGCTGGTGGAGCTGCGGGGAAAGAGAAACCCTACTCCACTGCTGGTGGGAGTGTAGACTGGTGCAAGCACTGTGGAAATCAGTATGGAGATACCTCAAAGAACTAGGACTGGAAGTCCCATTTGATCCCACTATTCCACTGCTGGGGATCTTCCCCAAAGAATTAAAAGAATCATACCACAGTGATATATGTGCACCCATGTTCATAGCAGCACAGTTTGTAATAGCTAAAACTTGGAAGCAGCCCAACTGCCTGTCAACTGGAGACTGGATAAAGAAAATGTGTGTGGCTTTTTTTTTATAAAATGGAGTACTACTCAGCCATAATAAATGAGAAATTAGAGATATTTATAGCTAAATGGATACACATTGAAGTGATACTCTTAAGTGAAATAAATAGGACACACATGTGTAAATACCAAATAGTTTCTCTAGTGTGAGAAACTGAAAGTGTAAATAAGGACTAAAAGGTATAATAGATAATGTGAAATAGGAAGAAAAGAGGCAAAGGGGAAGGGGAAATGGGAGGGGTAGGGGAAAGGAAAGAAGGGACTGGAATTAATATGAGAAAATGAAAAAAATGGAAACAAAGTCTTTGTAAATAGGGAGGGATGGAGGGGTTGAAGGGAGGGCAGAGGAAGGGGAAAAATAAGAACCAAGAGAGATTATGTAATGGCGCAAGTTTCCAATGATGTATGTCATTATATTGTGTACCTAAAATGTACCAATAAAATTAATGGAAGAGGCCAAGACAAAGGAAAGCAATAAGAAAGGTGAATGGTAAAGGAATAATTTTGGAAAATTGACTGGTTCCATAGTTAAATATCAGAAAGAAAATGATATTGAGGACACTTTTGATTGAAAATACAACTCAAAGACTATTAAATGCTTTTTTTAAAACTTGGTTTTGAGATTACTAAGAGAACAGAGAGAAATTATTTGCATTAACATTTGTGAAAAAAGATAATACTAGGAACAAGTATAAATTCTTATTAGAATTTCATCTCAGAAAAATTGCAGAATGGGTTGTGGGAATGTGCAAGGCTGATAAGAGTCTCCTCCTCTGGAGGCATAACTTAAATTATGTCAACAGCATTTTGTCTCTGGCCTGCTCTGTGGTTTCAGCTCTTTCCTGTGATTAAGTACAAGTGGTTTCGATGTGGTCTGAACCACACTACTTCTCAAGCTGACTCATTGTTAGAAACGCTTTTTGGATACCATGAACTGGAACTCAAAATCCCAAAAATGGGCCCAAATTCAGTCTTACTAGTTGAGTTGCAGGGGCATTTCCTATAAGTGTAATCAAAATGATTTAGACAGTTTATTGTTTTTTTACATGGACAAATATACTTATTATACCTCCACATTTTCCAAATCAATCAATACATATCAGCTATTCGTATCTTCTCATGGTCATGCATGCCTGGATGGTACTGTCTAATCCATTTTCATCTCTCTTCATGCTGTTTTCATCACCTCTCATTTAAACTAAGGGCTGAACAGCTTATTTTATAGTCAAATACTAAGTATTTGAGAGTTTATTTTTATTTACTTACATAAAAAATAAATTTCCACATATTCTTAAGGCAAAGTGCAATAAAACATGATAATTATCGAAAAAAAATTTTTAATATATGTTTGCAAGCTCCATCACCACCAATCAGCTATAGCTTTTCATACTGATCTTTTCACATGGTTTCAAAACTGACTTGTGGTTTCAAACTCCCACTCCTGCTTTGGCTTGCATGCCATGGCACTGAATCAGTGTAACACCTGATTTGTTCATTTCATTTAGTTTAGTGCCTGATTCTCAGTGAACTAATTCTTGTGATGGAGAGAAACACTAGTTGGCATAGTTGAGTCTGTTATTTAGTCCTTGTAGAGACAGCTGTAGCCTGAGAGAGATGTGTGTTAAAAGATGACCTTGGAGTTGTGAATACAAAGAACATCATGTAGTTTTGTCCTCATACATGGTGTTGCAGATAGCTAAGTTAGTAATTATTAGTTAGACAAAGCTAGGCCCTCAGCATAGAAAAACAATTGAGGAACACTCACTGGCTAGCATTATAAAAAGAGAAGAGGTACTACAGTTACCTACCTCCCCTAGAGAAGATTAACAGTAATTGATATTCTAAATAGACATCAATTTCCCTAGCCCATTCCCTTTCCAGAAATTCCCTGTGACTTATTTTCCCATTAGATCTCCATTTAATCAATATTACCTGGGTGACTGTTCTTGTAATCTTATTGGTTGATCATGGTCTAGTCCCACCTCATGCCCTCGTAATTTTCCATTGGGTCTTATAGTTTTGTCCCACTTTGTACCCACCTCACTTCATGGCTTTGCCCTATAAAACACCTTTGAAAAAATAGGGTTGGCAGACAACATATTTTCTGGTCCCCCTTCTGTCTCTCTTAGACAGAAGGTATCTTTCCCACAATAAATTTTTCCTACTCTTAACCTCCATTGTTCCTAGAATTCATTCTTTGATTTTAGAGAACATGAACTCCCATTTTGGATATCTAGCTTCATTTATATCACATTCTGTGAAAGATCCAAACAAGTCTACGTGATGTCATCAGTATTTTTGCAACTTATGCTCCCCTTACGAAATAAATATTAGCCCAAAGTCTAAATGTAAAGCTTCACAGATTTTGATTTGGAATAAAAGAAATAATCAAGTAAAATCTTTTTTATGTATTGGCTAATCTGCTTCATTTATATTACTAATTTCTCCTTGTTCATTGAAAAGAATGTTTTGCACTGTTTTCTGTTTTTCTTTTTTGTCTATGACTTGTACTCTTATAACATTTTGGCCATTCTTTTAAGTTTATGATCCACAGTATATTAACTATTGTTGTTCTCTATAATTATTTTGCTATGAAATTTTGTTTTATTTTTTTCATAGAAGAAGAGTGCTTTAAATATTTTCTTTATTA
The DNA here is from genome assembly GCF_053883595.1 of Heterocephalus glaber. Lineage (NCBI taxonomy): Eukaryota > Metazoa > Chordata > Mammalia > Rodentia > Bathyergidae > Heterocephalus > Heterocephalus glaber. The sequence continues at coordinate 28,450,276 of NW_028258324.1, forward strand.
ACATCTACTTATAGTACATTAAAAATCTTTTTTATTTATCAGAGCCAGTTCTATGAGGAATAGAATAGTAGTAAAGATAGAATAAAAACTAGCCAATTTTAAATTTATCAGAACAGCTGAAAATTATTAAAGAATACATTGAAAAGTGGATTTTTGGAACTAAAGTATATATACAAACACACAAAGACACATACTTTTATTTGAGCAAACTTTATAGTCTATTCTCATGTCACCTTGGAATAATATACCAAATAGAAACTTTTGCTTTTGCCTAAAGAATGTTTTAAGGCAGATAATTGATTACTGCCTGTTTTTCCTGAAAACAATGTCCTTTGCCTATCTATGTACAAAATTTTATATAGTTTAAAACATAGCCTAAAATACAAAGTAACATTTTCAGAGATATGAATCTGGGCTCAGCTACTTGGTGATTCTGCCTCTAAGCCATGTGACAATTACAGAAACCTATACATACACTTTCACAGACACAGAACTGGTAATGGTCATCCCCAAAACACAAAAGCATTGAACTGAATGAGCTCTAAAATTCTGTAGTCATATGAACAGGACCTTAGGTGAGCTTAATCCAAGATCTATCTGATACATGTCCCTCTCTAGTAGTAGTTCCCAACAGTCTTAGAAAACTCTTTCTTTCTACATAGAAAAGGATACACTTGTTCTCACAATTACTTTTTCTGTGGGATCTAGGATTGCAAAAATGCATCCTCACTTAAGGAGCACTGCTACAAATAAGTCTGAGGCCTTCATAAGAACTTGCTTGCTTTTATTGGTGGCATTTAATTAAGAACCTTTAAAAGGAAAACAAAACTAGAAACTGTCTAGAGGCATATTTTTATTGTGATGCTTTTCTTCCTTAAGAAAAGGGATTGTTGTGACTTCAAAATCTACAGCATAACTGGATTCTAAGAATTAAAACTGGTAACATAATAGAACATTTGATATCATTACATACATATGGAGGATGTATTGAATTAGTTATTTACGCATTATAAAATAAAAAAAATATTTTCTTAGACACCTTCAATAGTTTTTACTTTTACACAGTGCAGAATTTGGACTTAATCCATTATGTGATTTTCTGTGCTCAATCACTGAACGTTGAGTCTAAAAAACTGAATGTCTCCTTGGCAAAATGTTGTTCCATATGGCCTGAGGCTACAATGTGTAGCCTTCAGAACACTTTTTAGATCAGCTTAGACAACAATGAAATATATTTTTTAAAAAATATTTTCAATTGATTTTGCTTAGTTTATTCAAATGACTGGCTTTCTGTGTTGACACAAGTTTCGCAGTCTGATTTCCTTTTTCGTATTTGTCACCATTGTCTCTGTCCTTTATCATGTCTGATCTGCTGCCTGACTCCTGAGGCTGGTGAACCTAGGAAGCTCCCTCTGCCTTAGAGCAGATTGCTCTTGCAACCTATGCACCTGCATGCTCCATTTTCCCACCATGCTCTTTAGAGTGACCATGGATCTTTTTTGAACATAGTGGGGTAACATCATAACGAGGAGAGCAGCCTCATGATCATCCTCTTGAGAAGAGACGATCTTAAAAGAGTTTGTGCTGTTTAGTTTCTTCTTTTGATATTTTTGAAGTGATTTAAACTATTCTTAGATGTTCAGCTAAGAGCTCAAAAGAAATTTTTTTGTATCAATATAAAACCACCTGTCTTGCTTGCCCCACTACCATTTTCTTTCCTACAATTATTTCCTATCTTTTAAAAATAATAGTCTAGTCCCACCACTTCCCTGTTTTAAGGCTTTTTACAAGAAACAGCTTGGATTTGCTTGCCAAGGCCTGCATGGGGAATTGATCTGGTACTTCTCTTTTCTGTGTACTTACTCACCTCACAGATACATGGGCTGCAGAGGCAGAGGCTTGGCTGTGGAACTTGGTTCTTTCTGTTCTACTTGCATGGCTTTCATTAAGTTACTTAGTCCCTCTTAAAATACCCCCCCCCACACACTTTGAACACACTTATCCCATTATTCTGGTCACTTTCTGGTGCAGCTATGAAAGTCCTCTTTCATGAATGTCTTTACAAGGTGTGATTTTTTAAAAATATATATAATGAATGCTGCCCTGGAGTGCAATCCAATGGAACTGCAGCTCATAAAACATTATGGGGTGTCCTTATTAAACTTATTCACTGGGTCTGGCACTGTGTGACTTTTGGCTCTACTCCAAAGCCAAAATGACCATGAAAGAATTATTTTAAATAGACTTGGGATATTGAGGCAGGCACAATGGTGCTATTAAAGACACTCATGAGAGAAGACTTCCAGAACTGCTTCAGAAAGTGGAAAGAATGATGGGATAAGTGTGTGTGAAGCAAGGGGAAGTATTTTGAGGGGCGTTATTGGCAGTCTGTCTTTTACTACATAAAGTTTTAAAATTTTAGCCCTCATTGTATTTTTATGATACCTTATATCTGTAGAGTATGTATGTGTGTGTGTGTGTGTGCGCACCCGTGTGTGTGTGTGTGTACTTTATATTCTTCTCAAAAATTTGCTTGTGGCCAAAGGCTTGTTTGATGAATTTTGCTCTTAGTTTTCTCTTGGCTCTAGACTTTTAAATACAGTCAGTTCTCATTATTTACATTAGTTTTTTGCCAGTTAATCTTAATTGAAAACGTGAATGGACAGGAGACTCCTGGAGAAGTGATTGATCCATGAGGTGCTGTACTCATCAGTGGACTAATGCATTGAACACATGGTTAGGAGGTGGGATTGTGTGGAAGGGAGTGGGTCACCAGGGTGTGCCTTTGGAGGATGCGTCTCTTGCCGGCACTCTTTCCCCCATGCTGTGAGGCAATCAGCTTTCCTCCTCCATGCTCCTTTGCTATGTTTCTGCGTCAGAGCCAACTGGGCATGGACTAAAACCTTTGAAACTGTGAGGTAAAAACAAACCTTACCCTTTAAGCTGCAAATGTCAGAATGTCAAGTAGTTTGTCCTTGTGGCAGAAAAGCTGACCAATATAGCTGTGTTCTACAATATCAATGACAATAGTGGATTAGCCAGTACTGAACCATCACTTAACACTAGGACAAAGATAGGCTTTCCATGTAGAATCCGACGCTCATTTCTTTGCCTTGCCTGTATCTGGAAAGATTACCAGGTCCAGTTATTGGCCCTGACCTCACAGCTTTCTATTATCAAATAAAAATTTTAGGGGGCCATTGTTTTGGACTAAGCTCCTATATTAGGCCCAAAGAGATCAGGCTAAAAGTGAAATGGAATCAGTGACTCTGAGTTTCCACATCACCAGCAGATTAAATGAAACTAAACTGTTCACTTAAACTTCAAAAAAGCCATCAGGATTAGGGAGGTAACAGCCACATTTCCCAAATAGGCTAGTTTCAATTGACCCCCTAATGAAATTCCTTCTGCTTCAATCCTTCTGCAAAGTAAGGTAACCTGAAGTAACTAGGCAGTAACAGCCTCATGCTTTTCTGATGTTCCTTCTCCCAGTCCCCCACCTTACAAGGAAAGTAGCATTGAAATGACCAATCTGTTTTTACTTTTGTTTTTGCTTTTTCAGCCCTTTTCTGTCTACAAAACCAATCTCCTCTGCCTGGCTCATTGGAACACTTGTTCTATTTTATTAAATGAAGCATTACCAGATTCTAGGAGTGAAAATCAAGCCAGTTAATATCTTTAAAGTGCTGCCATTTGTTCAGAGACAATATTCCAGAGGTTTTGGACGTTTAAAATGTACCAGAACTCAGGAAGGCTGTTTAAAATTCAGTTCTCTGGGCTGTACTCCCGGTTCTTATTCTACAGCATGCACTGGAGCCTGAGGATTTATTTCTGTTTCCAGGTGGTGGTGCTGTACAGTGACTGCTTTTGCGAATCTCTGTTCCACTTCAACCAGTTTCATGAGGCAACCTTTCTCACTGAGGGTGGGGAAAGCTTACAGGTTGGGCTTGTTACCTTACCACAACATTACTGTATTCTGCCACCTGTCTAAACATGCACTTACCTAAACATGAAATGGTTTTCTTTGTGATCGTATCATTCATCCATTCACCTTTGAGCTATTTTTTCAATTCTTTAAAATTCTTCTGAGAGTAGTGTAAAAATCAATACTTTAAAAATAGAGCATGGATTTAATGTGCAACTGGCCAGAAACTCCTACTGTATGAAAACTACTCCTCTCATATAAATCAAAGAAAAACTCACAGCTGAACTTTTTGTTACATAAATTTTAGAAGGTTAATTGTACTCCTAAGTGAGGGTAAGAGTGGCTTGGGATTGTGCTAGTACTTGCCACATGCTGTATTTTTGAGAATTCCCCTGCAGAATGTTCACCAACTATAACTCCTCCCTGGATTCCTATTTTTACAACCTGACTTTGGTTCTTTTTTTTTGGCAAAAGAAGGAGGAGGCAAATGACCAGAAGGGCAGATTGGAGTCCTTTTCCTGACAACTGGAAATGGTATTTGAAATGGTATTAGATTCTTTTAGTTACAGAAACATATTTATATGTGGGAAGAGGGGAAGTTTTTCAGCTTTAGGTGCAAGATGAAGCAGAAAGCAGCCTGGGGACCAGGCACATCTGATTCTATCTAATATTCTCCCTTTGATTTTTGATGTGTTGAATTGAATTTTGTTTTATAAAAGTGCCTTGAGCTCAAGGAGTCTTGAAGTGGTTCTCCAAATAGGTGAAGAGGTCCTGAGTCTCGCGGAAGATACCGAATCACCCTGCTGCAGACAGGGAGGTCTGCCCATGCCCTACCGAGGTCCTGAGTTGCACAGAACATGCCAAATCACCCCACTGCAGACAGGCAGCCACCTAGTTCCACACTACAAAGACGAAGAGAACACCAGACCACCAGACCACCATACTGAGTCCCGCTGCTCCCGGCCCAGAGGTAGGGGCTTCTGAGCCACCGTCGCACTGCTCCTGGTCCAGAGGAAGGGGCTTCCAGGCTACCATCCCTCCCACCGCTCCCGGGCCAGAGGTAGGGGCTTCTGAGCTGCCATCCTACTGCTCCTGGTCCAGAGGAAGGGGATTCCTGGCCACCATCCCTCCGGCTGCTCCCAGCCCACAGGAAAAGGCTTTTGGGTCACCCTCCTTACTGCTGCTCCCGGCCCCTGTCCCACCTCTCCTAGCTCAGAGGAGGTAATCCATGCAGGCACTAACAGCTCCCTGCCCCAGTGGAAATGAGAAAACACGTAAGTAAGTCTCAAAACCAGACTTCCAGATCACCTACAGCAACCCCAAAGGGAAATGAGATGAAACACTCTGATACTCAACCACCTGGACCCACTGAACTGGCAACAAAAGGGGATCTGGAAAAAATGAAATCAGAAATAATTTCTCAGATAACAGGAGAAATTGTGCCCCTAGTGCAAGACATGATTAATAAATCTAGAGAGGAGCTCAGGAATATGATGGAATCCCAACATAAGAAACAAATGGAATCCATAAAATAGATGCAAATAAATTTCCACGACATGAAAAACTCCACTGAAAGTCTACACAGCAGAATGAGCCAATGTGAGCACAGAATTTCAGATAGAGAAGATAAGATTGCAATTAGTGACCAGGAAAAGAAAAATTGCTTCAAAATTATAAGGGAACATGAGAAATCAATCCAGCAGCTGCTAAATGATGCAAAGAAGAATAACATAAGACTTATTGGGCTCAATGAAGAAACAGGAGAGAGTGGAGATGACATAAAAAATCTCTTCACAGAAATAATGGCAGAAAACTTTGCAAGCATGGGAAAAGAGCTTGACATACAGATAAGTGAGGCATATAGGACTCCAAATAGCCTTGATCAAAAAAAATCTACACATAGTCATATAATTGTTAAGATTCCAGAAACACAACAGTAGAACAAAGTTCTCCAAGCAGTCAGAGAAAAGAAACAAATCACATACAAAGGAAAGCCCATCAGAATCACAGTAGACTTCTCAACACAAACCATCAAGGCAAGAAGAGCTTGGAGTGACATATTCCAAGCCCTAAAGGAAAACAGCCTCCAACCCAGATTGATGTACCCTGCAAAACTATCTTTCAAAATTGATGGAGAAATAAGATTCTTTCACGACAAAGAGCACCTTAGGAACTTCGTGAATACCAAACCAGCACTCTAAAGAATTTTACACAATATCCTAGGAACAGACATTGAGGATCACAACTCCAGGAAGCAAAGCAGAATGAACCCATCTGGCATGACAAGAAATTAAATGGAAAGGGGGAGAACCCAACAAAAAGAAAAAGTCATGGCAATGACAAGTCAATGTGTTTCAGTTATAACCATCAACGTTAATGGTCTCAATTCACCAATCAAAAGAAATAGACTCACAGAATGGGTCAAGAAGCAAAATCCAACAATATGCTGAATACAAGAAACACACTTAATTCAAAAGGAAACTCATAGACTGAAAGTTAAAGGGTGGAAAACAATACTGCATGAGACAGGAACCCGAAAAAAAAGGAGGAGTAGCTATCCTCTTTGCAGATCAAGTAGATTTCAAACCAACACTGATTAAGAGAGATGAAGAAGGACACTACATCCTTGGAAAGGGAAGAATCCAAGAGGAAGAGATGACAATCATAAATATCTATGCACCAAACACTAGTGCACCCAACTATATAAAACAAATACTAACGGACATGAAAAGTCATATATGCATTAATACAATTGTAGTGGGGGACCTCAACACCCCACTGTCACAAATAGATAGGTCAACTAGACTAAAAATAAGTAATGAAATACTAGAACTCAATCAAAATCTTCAAGAAATGAACTTAACAGATGTTTACAGAGTCTTCCACCCCACAAAATCAGAATACACATTCTTCTCAGCTGCACATGGGTCATTCTCCAAAATAGACCACATACTCACACATAGAACATGTTTAAGTAAGTGCAAAGGAATTGAAGTTATCCCCTGTATATTATCAGACCATAGTGTGATGAAATTGGGGATCCATAGCAAAAGAAACTCAAAAAATTTTATAAACACTTGGAAATTGAACAACACACTTCTGAATAACCAATGGGTCACAGATGAAATTAAAGAAGAAATCAGACAGTTCCTTCAATTAAATGACAATGACAATACAACATATTGGAATCTATGGGACACAATGAAAGCAGTCTTATGAGGGAAATTCATAGCAGTGAATATGCATATTAGGAAAACAGAATGAGCCCAATTAAACAACCTGATGCTGAACCTCAAGCTTCTAGAAAAAGAAGAGCAGGACAACCCCAAAGCTCATACAAGGAAGGAAATTATTAAGATCAGAGGAGAAATCAATGCAATGGAGACTAAGAGAATGATACAAAAAATCAATGAAGTCAAGAGTTGGTTCTTCAAAACAATCAACAAAATTGACAAACCTTTAGCCAACCTTGTCAGAAAAAGGAAAGAAAAGGCCCAAATCCATGCAATTAAGAATGAAAAGGGTGAAATTACAACAGACCCAGCAGAAATCCAGAGGATCATCAATACCTACTTCCAGAACCTATACGTCAATAAGATGGACAACACAGAAGAAATGGGCAGATTCCTAGATACATATGAATTACCAAAGTTGAACAAAGAAGACCTAAAAATTCTGAACAACCCAATATCAACCAATGAAGTTGAAAATGTAATTAAAAACTTATCAACTAAGAAAAGCCTGGGCCCTGATGGCTTCACTGCTGAATTCTACAAGACATTTAGAGAGGAACTGCTGCCACTACTGTTGAAACTCTTCAATGAAATTGAAAGGGAAGCAATACTCCCAAATTCATTCCTGGAAGCAAGCATCACCTTGATGCTCAAAGCAGAGAAAGACCCAATTGAAAAAGAGAACTCAAGGCCAATCTCACTAATGAACATAGATGCAAAAATCATTACTAAGATTCTTGCAAACAGAATGCAGAAGATCATCAAGAAGATCATACACCCTGATCAAGTGGGATTCATCCCAGGGATGCAGGGATGGTACAATATATGCAAATCAATCAATGTAATACACTATATCAATAGAGCCAAGGACAAAAACCATATGATTATCTCCCTAGACACAGAAAAAGCATTTGACAAAATCCAACATGCATTTATGATAAAAACCTTACAAAAAATTGGAATAGATGGTCTCTACCTCAAATTGATAAAAGCCATCTATGAAAAACCAACAGCCAATATACTGAATGGTCAAAAACTGAAATCCTTCACACTAAAATCAGGAACAAGACAAGGATGTCCAGTATCACCACTCATGTTCAATATAGTTCTGGAAACATTAGCCATGGCAATTAGACAAGAGAAAGAAATAAAAGGAATAAAGATAGATAATGAAGAAGTCAAATTGTCATTATTTGCAGATGACATGATACACTATATAGAAGACCCCAAGAACTCCACCAAAAGTCTTCTAGACTTAATAACCAAATTCAGTCAAGTAGCTGGTTACAAGGTCAACACACAAAAATCAATAGCTTTCCTCTACACCAATGACAGACTCACTGAGAGAGAAATAGGGCAAATAATTCCTTTCAAAATAGCATCCAAAAAACTGAAATACCTAGGAATCATCCTAATGAAAGAAATCAAAGACCTCTTCTCTGAAAACTATGGCACTCTGAAAAGAGAGATTGAAGATGATATCAGAAAATGGACAGACATCGCCTGCTCCTGGGTAGGAAGGATTAATATAGTGAAAGTGGCCATACTTCCAAAACTGCTATATAGATTTAATGCAATTCCAATTGAGATCCCAGCAAAATACTTCATGGACCTTGAGAAGACAATCCAAAAATTCATTTGGAACAAGAAGAGACCCAGAATAGCAAAAGCAATTCTAGGTAACAGAGACATGGCAGGGGGTATCACAATCCCCGACCTGCAACTCTACTACAAAGCTACTGTGATAAAAACAGCATGGTACTGGCAAAGCAACAGACCTGAGGACCAGTGGAACAGATTAGAAGATGCAGAAACAATGCCAGACATACTCAGCCATCTCATCTTTGATAAAGGAGCCAAACACCCTCACTGGAGGTAAGATAGCCTCTTTAATAAATGGTGCTGGAAAAATTGGGCTTCAACTTGCCAAAGATTAAAACTAGACCTGTATCTCTCACCATGCACTAAACTAAAATCAAAATGGATTAAAGATCTAAATATTAAAATAGAAACTCTGAACCAGTTGGAACAGAGGTTAGGTAGAACCCTTGAAGACATTGGTGTAGGTAAAGATTTTATGAACAAAACCTCAGTTGCCCGTGTACTAGCACAAACAATCAACAAGTGGGATCTCTTCCATTAAAAGGCTCCTGCACAGCAAGAGAAACCACCAGTAGTGTGAAGAGACAACCCACAATGTGGGAAAAAATCTTCACCTGCTCTTCCTCAGACAAAGGTCTACTATCTTGAATCTATAAAGAACTTAAAAAGATCAGACCTCTCAAATTTAAAGACCCAATTGAAAAATGGGCATCTGAAATGAACAGACATTTCTCAGACAAAGAAGTAGAAATAGCAAATAAATACATGAAAAAATGTTCACCATCACTGGTTATTCGAGAGATGCAAATGAAAACAATGCTGAGATTCCACTTCACTCCAGAAAGAATGGCTGCTATCATGAAATCAACCAATAACAAATGCTGGCGGGGCTGTGGGGAAAGAGGAACCCTGCTCCACTGCTGGTGGGAGTGTAGACTGGTGCAAGCACTGTGGAAATCAGTATGGAGATACCTCAAAGAACTAGGACTGGAAGTCCCATTTGACCCCCCTCTTCCACTGCTGGGGATCTTCCCCAAAGAATTAAAAGAATCATACCACAGTGATATATGTGCACCCATGTTCATAGCAGCACAGTTTGTGATAGCTAAAACTTGGAAACAGCCCAAATGCCCATCAACTGGAGACTGGATAAAGAAAATGTGTTTTTTTTTTTTATAAACTGGAGTACTACTCAGCCATAAAAAATGAGAAATTAGGGACATATATAGCTAAGTGGATGCACATTGAGGTGATACTCTTAAGTGAAATAAATAGGACACACATGGATAAATACTGAATAGTTTCTCTGACGTGAGAAACTGAAAGTGTAAATAAGGACTAAAATGTATAATAGGTAATGTGAAATAGGAAGCAAAGGGGCAAAGGGGAAGGGAAGTGGGAGGTCTAGAGGAAAGGATAGAAGGGAATGGGATTAATATGAGAAAATGGAAAAATAGGAACAAAATCTTTGTAAATAGGGAGGACTGGAGGGGTTGAAGGGAGGGCTGGACAAGGGTGAAAAATAAGAACTAAGACTATGTAAAGGTGCAATTTTCCAATGATGAATGTCATTATATTGTATACCTAAAATGTACCATTGATTAGAATGAATAATCGATAATGCAAAATCAGAAGAAAAGGTCCAAAGGGGTAGGGTTAGTGGCAGGGGCAGGGGAAAGTAAAGAAGGGAAAGGAAAAATGATGAGAAATGGAAAAAATGGAAATAAAGTCTTTGTAAATAGGGAAGGGTGGAGGGCGTGAAGGGAGGGCTAGGAATGGGGAAAAAATAAGAACCAAGATGCATTATGTAAAGGTACAATTCCCAATGAGAAATGTAGTTGTGTTGTATACCTACAATGTACCAATAAAAAATGTAATAAAAAAATAAATAAAAGTGCCTTGACTGAAAGGGTTTGCTGACATACTGATATCATAGCTCTACCTTTCTGCAGGGACAATATTATAATTGGCAATGAACAGACTCAGCAACATCCCCTTTAGAGGTAGAAAAGTGTGTTACCTTCCTTGCCCACCACATGTGTCACAATCATAGCATCTACAACAAAAGACAAGTTAATGAGGGAAATGCATAATACATTTTCCTAACAAAATTTTTCATGACACAGAAGCCTTCAGAAATGAAGACTCCAAGACCTAAGGAAAATGATTTTTATGCTTAGGTTCAATGAGGAATGGACACCCATGGAGAAATCTGATTGGACAAAAGAGTATGTTCTAATGGTAACACACTAAGGGGAAACTCAGTAAAATCAGTGTACTCAGATTCTTGTTAGCCTCTTGTGCACCATTCCTCCCTCCTGGGTATGGTCTAAGACCTCTCTGGAATGGGGGACTTCAAGGGTGAGAGACTGACATTTCTAGGTTAATACTTTGCTTTGGGGAAAGGGCCTCTGACTTTTCTGATTCTTCTTATGGAAAAAGAATTTTAATTTCTGTGACTTGTTTTAGGGAAGACTGGGAGATAGTAAAAGAGAAAGTCAGAGAGACCTTGCATCTGAGGTTTTTCATCATTTTTCAGCTCAAAGTACTTAACAGGGCAAAGTGCCATACTTTGGAGCATTATTTTTTGAGCCCTATCACCTCTGTTAGAAATTACATATCTGAACCTCAGACACATCACTTTCTTGTCTCAACTGTTTTTTCTATAGATGGAAGAGGATTGGATTAGATTATTGTTAAAGAGACTTTTCAGGCAAAATACAGTATTCTTGTGCTAAAGAAAAAATAAGAAAATAAAGCTTATCTATCCTTGGATTGGACTGGGAGCTTCATGACCTTGGAAGCTGTGTTGGCGGGGGCAGCAGTAATCAAGCAAGGAACACTAAGTGGGAACAAATTTAAGGGAAGATTTAAGGCTGGCTGAGCAATTACCCCAAAGAATAGGGAGAGATTGTGGGTCATTCCAAATTTCTTCTTTGTTAAACATTTGTGCATTTCAACATGAAGTATATATTATAACCACCCTGGAACCTAAAAGAAATAGTACAAAATTTACAAATTAAAAACACTAACAACTAATATCCTGGCCACATCCCTGGCCAGTGAAATCATAAATTCTAGAGGCATGGTAGGGGTAGGTACCAGACTTTAAGGCTCTCCAGGTGATTAAAATCAGAGACAAGATTGGAGACCATATAATTATATTTAGGAAAGGATATCATTAAATTTAAAAGCTCACAGATAAATAAAAACCAAGGTAAGATATGAGAACATGTTGATAAAATTTTCAGAGTTCCTGTAAATGTAGAAAAGACACTTTAAAACTTGAAAATAAGTTGAGAACCATAAAAATTCTTAGTGGCCTATGTCTGAAAAATGTTTAGGCATGTCAAGATAATATAAGAAAATCTAGATAATATAAGATAGTAAAATATTTTAGTTTCAAAATTCTAGGGCTATCAAAATAATGTTAAATTTCCCTCAGTATATTCTTTTAAATAAATAATATAGTACATTTTAAAAACAAGTTTCTATTAAAAGTGGCTTGAATAGGGGCTGGGGATTTTGCTCAGTGGTTCTGCCACCTGCCTCACAAGTGCAAGGTCCTGAGTTCGATCTCCGGTACCAAAAAAAAAAAAATGGCTTGAATAAAAGGAAGAAACCTCTGGGTCTAAGGTAAGTCTTTCCTATGCTAAAATTCAATAATGAAATAATCAATCTCAGTGTATTATGTTTTCATGGAACTGAGATAACAGCCTAGGGTAACATAGGGCTTCACAAAAAAGATTTATCTTTATCTTTTGAACATTCAGATTTCATTGGAAGCAGCTAATGGCCCAAAAACAAATTGATCACTTTATTCTCATGTCTGCTTTTAGTCTCTGTCTGGTTTGTCAGTCTTTTCCCACCACTGTATTGTCTTTATTCCCTCTATTTGATGGATTCACCACACTGTTTTCCAGATGCTTAACATTGCTCTTTTCGCTTGTTTACTTGACTTGAAAGATCTTCAGTCCTATTGTCATGGACCTATTATACATTGGGAATTGAAGGCACAGCAGTGAATAGATAGTAAAATTCTCTTCTGCCATAGAATAAACATTTTAGTGGAAAAAAAAAGACAACATGAAAGTGGTAAGTGAACGAAATGATTATACAAAATGATATATATGAAGAAGGCCACTAGTAGGTAGATGTGATAAAAAGAGAAAATGGTGAGATTAATTAGATCACTGACTCACAATTTAGCTACAGTTAGAGTTAATTCTAGAAAGTGTTTTGTTTTACTTAATTGGATGCCAGTATTCTATGCCAGCTTACTTCTCAATGTTGGGATGTGGCCAGCTGAAATTTTTACAGCTTCCTACAAGACTGATATACAGTAAGGATTGAGAGCTGCAACTTCAGAGGAAAACTTTTTAAAGAAGATGATACAAACATGAGCTGAAACCTGAAGGGTTTTTTGTTTTGTTTTGTTTTGTTGACCGAGTTGAGTGTGTGTTTTGCTGGCCACAGGCTGCTCAAGTAACCATGACTTTATTAAAAATGCACATGATTGGTTGATTATAAAGGAGGAAGAAAATATTAAATGATTATTGTTGGAAATAAGTGGGGGAAAACCATCTGAAAATATATTTTATAAAGTAACATCATATACAGAAATCCACATATATTCAAAGAAACCTTGTAAATAAAAATACCCCTATAGATATTTGCCATAAAAGTCCTCAAATTTCTTTTGATAAAGTAGCACTTGAAAAAGATATTTTAATATTTTCACTGCAAACTTACCAAATGTTTACCTTAGATTTCCAAAACTTAAATCTTTAAATACATGGCCATTTATTATCCTTATACTATTAATGCAAGTTATTTTTGTCTGAGGCCACATGGGCAAAGCATTCATTTATGAGTTTTGTAGAGATCTAGTATCTTGATTCATTGACCTGTTAAAGAATAAATCTTTGACTTTCTTTTCTTTAAGTAAAGAGGAAAAAAGAGAACACGAGAATGTGAACAAAAATAATATTTTTCAATATTTTCTTTCCCCACGTGGATTTCTTAATTCTCTGTAATGGATACCTTCCATGAGTACTTAAAAGTGGGGTTTTCTTAGGCAGGAAAACTTTCCGTCAACTTTCTTGCTTGCCAAAATTAAGATCTCCTGGAATGCTGAGTACTAGCCCAATAATAACAATCTTTACCTCTAAAATTCTAGCTGCATGTAGACAAGCAGCTTCAATCATGTTTTTATTTTGGTACTGTATTTTAACCTGACTTCTACTTTCTTTACTTTTTCAAGATTATTAAGATAAAGTTTCTTGGAAATTGTACTAAGTACTGGACTGAAGAAATATTCAATATGAGAGAATCCCCTTCTAGGTTGATTTGCTGATTCATCTTTGGTTTGAAGATGTTCTGTTACTAAGTAGGAAACCTGATCACATGTGGAAAGTTATAGAAGGTCAGATGATTTGAACAACAGTAGGGAAGTCAACAGAATGGATCATAGGAGCCTTTCCTTCTCACTTCCATCCTTTTAGTCTTTCTTTTTCTTGAAGGAATATTGTGAGGTTCTTTTGCTGCAGGCTTCATTGTCCAACTTATCTTTTCCTCTTGCATGAAGAATGCACTTTTCAAGTTCTGAAGCTCTACTAGCACTTTTCTCCTAGCTTTCACAAGCTTGCTGGAAGCTCAGCACATGAAGAAAAAGCATGGAATTGATAAACATTTCTTTTCACATTCAACTCCCTTGGGTGTGGCCCAATACAATGTGAATAAAATGACTACACACTTCAGTCCAGGCTGCTTTAATCATAAAGAATGTCTAGTTGTGGGGCATACACATACCATACATCAAACCTGTGACTTACATGGCATCATGTTTTCAGTTGGTAATTAGCCTCCAAGTTTTGCCCTTCTAGCAAAAAACCAGAGTGCCCCATATAATCCTTATGCTTAAAATAGGTCAGAGTAATGGAACAACAAAAGAGTATAAAAAGTAGAAAGGACTTTATTTCCAAAAAAGATGTTGCCAGGTAATAACTATCTGTAGCCAAGATATTACTAAGAATTCAATCCAAGGAGTGCAATTTTATAATATGACACAAATACACATTTAGAGATAGGAGGATATAAACTATAATAATTGTATATTAAATTTTGCCTTTGAGGGCAGGGGATTTAGCTTAGTGTTTCCACTGCCTGCCTTGCAAACACAAGGACCTGAGTTCGATCCCTGGTACCAACAAAACAAAACAAAACAAAACAAGAATTTTGCCTTTGAACTACTAGGGTATCTAAAAATTCTCCACAATCAGCATATGGGGAAAAACTGTACTTTCTGCACAAACCCTAAGTAAGAATGAATGATGAAAATGGCTTGACAGCCTGACAACATCCCTTGATTCCCTCACCCAGGAAGCCCAGGAGGCCTGGCCCTCCTGTTCATTCTCCTCTATCCAGCCCCACATCCACCACAGCACTACCATCACCAATGTCTTCATTTGGTCTCAGACAATGATCTGACAGTTTTCTGGGGGTTTTTTTGGTACCAGGGATCGAACTGAGGACCTTGCACTTGTGAGGCAGGTGGTATATCCCCAGCCCTAAATTTCTCTCTTTTGAAGCATCTCTATGAGGTCATGATGTGTACACAGAATTAGGGATTTTTAAAGAAACAAGCCTATAGAAGTTTTAAACACAAATGGGCACCTAACTGTGGAACATAGGGCAGGAAGGTGTTGATTGGTAGAGAATTTCTTTGAGCAGTGTCAGAACTTCCTACCAAAGACTACCCTAATCCTAAAAGATGATCATCTGATCTCTGAAGGCAGGCAGATGCCCCCAAATTTGAAACTTTTTGAGTGTTGACATGACACCAGAAGTGAAAAAGTTCATATTTGACCTCATGTGACAGGTTGGAGTCAAAATGTGGCTCACTAAACACATTGTGTAAAGCTAACTTCAGGCTGTGTATATAAGGTATATTTATGTATATGAAACATAAATGAATGTCATGTCTAGATTTAGGTTCCATCCCCCAGATAACACATTACATACAAATACTCGAAAATCTACCTCCTCCAAAAAATCCAAAAGACTGCTAGTCTTAAGCACTTCATTTAAGGGGTACTCAACTTGCCTATAAGTTGGAAGAAACTTCAGAAGATATGAACTCCACATGAAAAAAGTTTAGCTGTGTAAGTTTTAATGTTCCTTTCGATTTAGTTATTTTTTCTTTGCCAGTTAGTTATAAATTATTTTATTTTAAAGGACATCTACATTTTTAGGATACTTAAAATGAAATTTCTCTTTGAAGATCACTCCTGTGGTGGGACTTGGAAAGATACTGGCCAGGGAAAGAGGAGTGGACCAATGGAAGGGAGAGGCAGGAAATTGTCACAGGATTCTCATTTTAGGAGATGAGAGGTTAGAGGAGGGAGTGTCAGAGAGTCACAGGAGGATCGAGCTTCATCTATGGACAGGTCCTCCAGCTGTTCTCATCAGTCATCTAATTTTCACAGATAACTGCCCTTTTAAGGCCCAGTTTAAAATGCTCTCCACAAGGAATTCTTTACCTGCTCACATCAATTTGAAAGGACAATGTGGAGTGCTGCACAAATAACCTAGCTGAAGAGGTCAAAAGATCATATGTTATGTTTAAATGTCATATATGGGTAGTTTTGATTCTCAGAAGACCAAATATCAACTGATATGGAGGGTACATTTTTAACCTTATTTATAATGGAGAAACATTTCCCCATCTCCTTGTCTTCAATGCTACTTCCAAAGGATTATGAAGGAAGCTCTGACCTGCGTTAAATAGTCTTAGCTTTGAAGACAGCACATGTTTTGCAGAAGGAAATCAATAAAATTTGAAGGTAGATTCAAATAGCACATTTCATTTCTAGCACTTAAATGATTCAAAGTGCTTCGTGTATAACTTTGCAAAATCAATTGGGTTTGTTCTTTTTATTTTTTCTTCTTCATTATTTCAACAAATGTTTATTGACTACTTATAATGGCCCCAGTGCAGTATTAAATTGTTGGAGACATAAAGACATCTCAGTTCTGAAGAACCTTTTAATTTGGAGGAAACAGTCTAATGAGGAAATTATCAGGAATACAATGTGACACCCCCCAGGCCAGAAGCCTGCCCAGAGAGGAGCTGCATGGGCTTGCTGGCTCCCACAGGAGGCCCGCCATTCCATCCCTAAGTTCAGGCAGAACCTGGGGAGCAGCTGTATGGCCGAGACTAGCACAGCTGTGGGCAGATTCTAGCTGGGGCTCCTCCCCAACCGAGAGGCTGGGGCACACACCCACCCAAGCCAAAGGCCCACCCAGAAATGGGCTGTATGGGCACATGGGCTTCAGCCAGAGGCTTGCCATACCATAGGCCACAGCCAGAGACCCGCCTGGAAAAGAGCTGTACAGGCACACAAGCAATGCCCAGGGGCTCATCTTGATACCATTGATAAGTTCGAGGAGACCCTAGCCAACATCTGTGCAGACAACAGAAACTGGGTGCACAGCCCCCAACTGAAGCCCTTCCCAGATAATAGCTACGTAGAGGCCCCAGCAAGAGGCATGTCTAGATACCATCCCAAGTGTGCTCAGGCCCCAGCCAGAAGCCCGCCCAGACAACAGGTCAGCTCAGGGATGTAGAAGGCCACTACTCTGAGCCCAGGAATTGGTGCACTGGTGAGCTGCAGAGTAAAGGCTGCTCAGTGGCTTGCTGAGAATTCAAGATCACTAGGTGAGCAAAAAGTTGCCTCGACAAAGACACAGCAGGCTGCAACTGTTGGAATGAGAAGACATGTAAATAAGTCCCAAAATCAGACTTCCAGATCACCTAAGGGAACCCCAAAGGGCAACGAGATGGAACAATCAGATACTCAACCACCTGGACACCCTGAACTGACAATAAAAGGGGACATGGAAAAAATGAAATCAGAAATAGTTTCTCAGATAACAGCAGAGATTGTGCCCATAGTACAAGACATGATTAATAAATCTAGAACAGACACAGATAAAAATATAGAGGAGCTGAGGAATATGATGGAATCCCAACATAGGAAACAAATGAAATCCATAAAACAGATGCAAACAGATTTCTAGGAGATTAAAAACTCCATTAAAAGTTTACACATGAGAATGAGCCAATTCGAGGATAGAATTTCAGATATAGAAGATAGGATTGCAATTAGTGACCAGGAAAAGAAAAATTTCTTTTTTTTTTTTCCCCATTAAGTTTATTGGTACATTTTAGGTATAAAATACACTTACATTCATCATTGGGATCCTGTACCTTTACATGAGTATCTTGGTTCTTTTTTTTTCCCCCTTCCCCTGCCCTCCCTTCACCCCTCCATCCTTCCCTATTTGCAAAGACCTTGTTTCCATTTTTTTTCCTTTTCTCATATTTTTTCTTTTCCCTTTTTTCCTTTCCCCTACACCTCCCACTTCCCCTGCACCTTTAGACCTTTTCTTCCTGTTACACAATATCAATTATACATTTTTAAAATTACAATATCAAAATCTAGGAGACATTACCACAGATTTCACAGAATTTAAAAGGATATAGAAAGCATATTACAAAAATCTGTTTTGAAGTAAATTTGACAACTTCTAAGAAGTACCTTGGAAGACAAATTAATGAAACTAACTCTGGAGGAAATATAAAATTTGAATAGCACCTATTAAAGAAAGTATATTCCTAGCTTGAAAACCTACCTATATGACAACAGCAGGCTCATATACATTTTAACTGATAAATTATATTAAGCAATTAAAGCAGAAAAAGAAGGAACACTTCTCCCCTCATTTTAGGAACTCAACATTGTGCTAATCCTAAAACTGGATAAAGATAATAGAAGAAAAAAGTATGAACATAGATAGAAATTTGTTTAACAAAACAAACTATTAGAAGTCAGATCTGGCAGTATGTAGAAAGTGGTTTTGTTATAGGGATGGCAGTGTTGGTTCAGCATTGGAAGATCCACCCCCAGAAGTCATCATTTTAACAGAGGAAAGGAAAAAGCCACATGATCCTGTCACTAGTTGGAGAAAAAGTATTGGACTAAATTCTACAGCTGTTCATGGTAAAAGCTATCAGGAGACTAGAAGTAGAACAGAAACTTCTCAACAGATCAAAGACATGTACTCCATATTTCCAGAGAGAACGCCTTATATGAATGGAGACGATACAATGCTTTCTCCTTAAGGTGGGGAACAAGAGCAGATATGCTTACTCTTTATCTGTCCATTAAACTTTGAAACCTAGGCCCCACCAAAATAGTTTGGTAATAAAATGACACAATTAGGATAGGATTGGCAAGGTAGAAGCAAAATCTTTATATGTAGATGAAATGATCATCTACAGAAAAAATACTAAGAAATCTCTAGAAGCCCCTAGAACTTGTGTTTGAATTTAGCAGATTAGAAAACACAAAGTATATATAAACATTCAGGTCTGTGTATACTTGCTATAAATGATGAATTGGATATTGAAATTTAAAAGTTATGTAGGAGTACAAAGGACCTAGAAAAGTTAAAAGAAAAAAAAAACAGTGTTGGAAGATGTTTAGTACCTAATTTTCAGACTTCTTCTAAAGCTACATAATCAAGGCAGTGTTGGTGTAAGGAAAGACATATAGATCATTGGAATAAAACAGAGAATCTAGAAATAGAACCACACATATATGGTCCACGGAGCTTTAAAAGATTATTTAACATTAGCATTTTATAGAATATAAACTCAATTCAAGAGCCAAGGAAGAGATAGTGTTTTCAGCAAATGGCACTAGAACACCTGGTATCCATATATAAAACATTAACCTCAACCGTTTATTTCCATACCTGAAAATAACTTGAAGGGATCTATGAACCTAAATAAGAAAGCCTGAAAGTATAAAACTTTAAGAAGAAATTATAAGGGAAAATATTTATGAATTCAGGGTAGGCAAGAACTACCTAGTATACATAAGACATGATGTATAAAAGAAAAAAAAATTGATAAATGAGATTCTATCAAAATTTAGAACTTTAAATGACATCATTAAAATGAAAAGTAGTCCTTAGACCATATTTACAATGCATATAACCTATGGTCAGAATATATAAAGAATTCTTAGAACTTATTAATAGATAACCCAATTAAAATGTAGACATAAGAAGATGATAAATAGCCAGTAGAGCACAAGGAAAGGTGTGCAACTCTAGAATCAGAAAAATACTAATCAGTACAATAACAAGATTGAATTATACATTCATTATGGAGATGAACTTAAAAGTTTTAAAAGCCTTGTCATGACCTTTTCTATTTGTTGGATTCTCCCCCTTTGCATTTAATTTGTCACGTCCAATGGATTCATTCTGCTGGGTTTCCTGGGGTTGTGATCCTCACTGTCTTTTCCTAGGGTATTGTCTAAAATTTTTTGGAGTGCCAGTTTGATATTCATGAAGTTCCTGAGGTGCTCTTTATCATGAAAGGATCTTATTTCTCCATCAATTTTGAAAGAGAGTTTTTCAGGGTACATCAATCTGGGTTCGAGGCTGTTTTCCTTTAGGGCTTGAAATACATCAGTCCAAGCTCTTCTTGCCTTGAGGGTTTGCATTGAGAAGTCTGCTGTGATTCTGATGGGCTTTCCTTTGTATGTGATTTGTTTCTTTTCTCTTACTGCTTGTAGAATTTTGTTCTTCTGTTGGATTTCTGGAATCCTAACTATTATATGCCTATGTGTAGATTTTTTTTCATCAAGGCTCTTTGGAGTCCTATATGCCTCACTTACCTGTATGTCAAGTTCTTTTCCCCTCCTTGGGAAGGTTTCTGCCATCACTTCTGTGAAGAGTTTTTTTATGTCATCTGCACTTTCTCCTCTTCCTTCATTGACTCCAATCCCTCTTATTTTATTCTTCTTTGCATCATCTAACAGCTGCTGGATTGATTTCTCATGTTCCTTTACAATTTTGAAGCAATTTTTCTTTTCCTGGTCACTAATTGCAATCTTTTCTTCTATATCTGCAATTCTATCCTCACATTGGTTTATTCTGTTGCTCAGACTTTTGATGGAATTTTTAATCTTCTTGGAATCTGTTTGTATCTGTTTTATGGATTCCTTTTGTTTTCTATGTTGGGATTCCATCATGTTCCTCAGATCCTCTATTTTTTCATCTGTGTCCTCTCTAGATTTATTAATCCTGTCTTGCACCATGAGCACAATCTTTGCTGTCATCTGAGTAGTTATTTCTGATTTCATTTTTCCCAGATCCTCTTTTGTTGCCAGTTCAGAGGGTCCAGGTGGTTGAGTATCAGAGTGTTCCATCTCGTTTCCCTTTGAGGTTGCTGTAGGTGATCTGCAAGTCTGTTTTTGAGGCTTGTTTATGTGTCTTCTTATTTGCAAGGCGGGGGGGGGTGCTTTGGCCCCCCGCATGACTCACCTTCTCTGCCCTAGGAGCTTGGCATGGCAGCGGGGGAACTTCCTTCTGGGTGCTGAGACCAGCTCAGCTTCTCTGCCCTAGGAGCTTGGGGATGGTGGTGGGGGAGCTTCCTTCTGGGTGCTGGGACTGGCTCACCTTCTCTGCCCTAGAAGCTTGGGATGGTGGTGGGGGAGCTTCCTCCCGGGTTCTGGGACCAGCTCAGCTTCTCAAAAAATTTCTTTAAAATAGTAAGGGACCATGAGAAATCAATCCAGAAGCTGCTAGATGATGCAAAGAAGACTAAAATCAGAGAGATTGGAGTCAAAGAAAGAACAGAAAAGAGTGCAGATGACATAAAAAAAACTTCAGAGAAGTGATGGTGGAAAACTTCCCAAATTAGGGGAAAGAACTTGACATAGACATAAGTGAGGCATATAGGACTCCAACTAGCCTTGATCAAAAAAAAATCTATGCATAGGCAAAAGAAACCCAACAGAAGAACAAAATTCTACAAGCAGTTAGAGAAAAGAAAAAAAAACACATACAAAGGAAAACCCATTAAAATCACAGCAGACTTCTCAGTACAATCTCACAAGGCAAGGAGAGCATGGAACCATGTATTTCAAGCCCTAAAGGAAAACAACCTCCAATCCAGATTGATGTACCCTGCAAAACTATCTTTCAAAATTGATGAAAAAATAAGATACTTTCACAGCAAAGAGCACCTTGGGAACTTCATGAATACCATACCAGCACTCCAAAAAATTTTGAGGATCACAACCCCAGGAAGCCCTGAGGAATGAATCCATCAGGCATGACAAGAAATTAAACACAAAGTGGGAGAATCCAACAAAAAGTAAAAGTCATGATAAGGATAAGTCAATACATAGCAATTAGAACCATCAATGTTAGTGGTCTCAATTCACCAGTCAAAAGAAATAGACTGGCAGAATGGGTCAGAAAGCAAGACCCAACAATATGCTGCATACAAGAAACACACTTATTTTAAAAAGAAACTCACAAGCTGAAAGTTAATGGGTGGAAAGCAATACTCCATGTGACAGAAACCTGAACGGAAGCAGGAGTAGCTATCCTCTTTGTAGATCAAGTGGATTTCAAACCAACACTGATTAAGAGAGGTTAAAGAGGGACACTACATCCTTATAAAGGGAACAATCCAAGAAGAAGAGGGGACAATCATTAATATATATGCACCAAATTCTAGTGCACCCAACTATATAAAACAAATACTAATGGACATGAAAAATCATATAAGCACTAATACAATAGTAGTGTGGGACCTTAATACCCCACTCTCACAAATAGATAGATAAACTAGATAAAAAATAAAGAACAAAATACTAGAACTCAGTCAAACTCTTGAACAAATGTACTTAACAGATGTTTACAGAGTCTTCCACCCCACAAAATCAAAATACACATTCTTTTCAGCTGCACATGGGTCATTCTCTAAAATAGACCACATACTCATTCATAGAACATATTTAAGTAAGTGCAAAGGAATTTGACTTATCCTCTGTATATTTTCAGAGCATAGTGCAATGAAATTGGAGATCAATAGAAAAAGAAACCGCAAGCATTTCATAAACACATGGAAACTGCACAAGACACTTCTCAATAACGAATGGGTCACAGAGTAAATTAAAGGAGGAATCAGACAGTTTCTACAATGAAGTAACAATGCCAATACAACATATCAGAATCAATGGGACACAATGAAAGCAGTCTTATGAGGGAAATTCATAGCAGTGAATACTCACATTAGGAAAACAGAGTGAGCTCAATTATACAACCTGATGCTGAACCTCAAGCTTCTAGAAAAAGAAGAGCAGGACAAACCCAAAGCTCATACAAGGGAGGAAATTATAAAGATCGAGCAGAAATCAATGCAATGGAGACTAAAAGAATGACAGAAAAACTCAATGAAGCCAAGAGTTGGTTCTTCAAAAGAATAAACTAAATTGACAAACCATTAGCTAACCTTGTCAGAAAAAGGAAAGAAAAGGCCCAAATCCATTCAATTAGGAATGAAAAGGATGAAATTACAATGGATCCAGCAGAAATCCAGAGGTTCATCAATATCTACTTCAAGAACCTATACACCAATAAGATGGAAAATATAGAAGAAATGGACAGATTCCTAGATACGTGTGAGTTACCAAAGTTGAATGAAGAAGAAGTAAAAATTCTAAACAACTGAGTATCAATAATGAAATCAAAAACATAATTAAAAACTTACCAACTAAGAAAAGCCAAGGTCCTGATGGCTTCACCACTGAATTCTACAAGACATTTAGAGAGAAACTACTGACACTACTGTTTAAATTCTTCAATGAAATTGAATGGGAAGTGATACTCCCAAATTCATTCCTGGAAGCAAACATCACCTTGATCCCCAATGCAGAGAAAGACCCAACCAAAAAGAGAACTACAGACCAATCTCACTAATGAACATAGATGTAAAAATCCTTAAAAAGATACTGGCAAATAGAATGCAGAAGATCATCAAGAAGATCATACACTCTGACCAAGTGGGATTCATCCCACAGATGCAGGGATGGTTCAACATACACAAATCAATAAATTTAATACACTATATCAATAGAGTGAAAGATAAAAAACCATATGATCATCTCAATAGATGCAGAAAAATAGATGCATTTGACAAAATCCAACACACATTTATGATAAAAACCCCATGAAAAACTGGAATAGATCTTTTCTACCTCAATTTGATAAAAGCTGTCTACGAAAAACCAACAGCTAATATCATACTAAATGGTCAAAAACTGAAATTCTTCACACTAAAATCAGGAACAAGATAATTATGTCCACTATCACCACTCCTGTTCAAAATAGTTTTGGAAACATTAGTCACAGCAATTAGAGAAGAGAAAGAGAGAAAAGGAATAAAAATAGGAAATGAAGAAGTCAAATTGTCATTATTTGCAGATGACATGATATTGTATATAGAAGACCCCAAGAACTCCACCAAAAGTCTTCTAGACTTAATAGCCAAATTCAGTAAAGTAGCTGGATACAAGGTCAACACATAAAAAACAGACTCACTGAGAGAAAAATGGGGCAATCAATTCCTTTCACAATAGCATCCAAAAAACTGAAATACCTAGGAATCAACCTTAGAAAAGAAATCAAAGACCTGTACTCGGAAAACTATAGCACTCTGAAAAGAGAGACTGAAGTTGATATCAGAAAATGGAAAGACATCCCTTGCTCCTGGGTAGGAAGAATGAATGTAGTGAATATGGCCATACTTCCAAAACTGCTATGTAGATTCAGTGCAATCCCAATTGAAATTCCAGCAGCGTACTTCACAGACCTGGAGAAAACAATCTAAACATTCATGTGGAACAAGAAGAGATCTAGAATAGCAAAAGTATTACTAGGTAATAAAGACAAGTTAGGGCGTATCACAATCCCCATCTTGAAAGAATACTACAAAGCTACTGTGATAAAAACAGCACAGTACTGGCAATGAAACAGACCTGAGGACCAGTGGAACAGATTAGAAGATGCAGAAACAACTCCAGACACACTCAGCCATCTCATCTTTGACAAAGAAGCCAAACACCCTCACTAGAGGAAAGATGGCCTCTTTAATAAATAGTGCTGGAAAACCTGGGTTTCAACTTGCTAAACATTAAAGCTAGATCTGTATCTCTCACCATGCACTAAACTAAAATCAAAATGGATTAAAGGTATAAATATTAAAACAGAAACACTAAACCAGCAGGAAGAGAGGTTAGGAAGAACTCTTGAAGACATTGGTGTAGGAAAAGATTTTATGAACAAAACCTCAGTTGCCTGTGAACTAGCAAAAGCAATCAACAAGTGGGATTTCTTCTTACTAAAAAGCTTCTGCATAGCAAGAGAAACCACCAACAGTGTGAAGAGACAATGCACAATGTGGGAAAAAATTTTCACCAGCTGTCCCTCAGACAAATGTCTATTATTTAGGATCTATAAAGAATTTTTTAAAAATCAGACCCTTCAAATTTAAAGAAACAATCAAAAAATGGGTATCTGAAATGAACAGACATTTCTCAGACAAACAAGTAGAAATAGCAAATAAACATGAAAAAGTGTTCAACACCACTGGTTATTTGAGAGATGCCGATGCAAACAACACTGAGATTCCACCTCACCCCAGAAAGAATGGCTGCTATTAAGAAATCATCTAATAGCAAATGCTGGTGGGGGTGTGGGGAGAAAGGAACCCTTCTCCATTATTGGTGGGAGTGCAGACTGGTACAACCACTGTGGAAATCAGTATGGAGGTACCTCATAGAACTAGGACCGAAAGTCCCATTTGACCCATCTATTCCCCTGGGGGGTATCTTCCCCAAAGAATTAAAAGAATCCTACCACAGTGATATATGTGCTCCCATGTTCATAGCAGCACAATTCGTAATAGATAAAACTTGGAAACAACCCACTTGCCCATCAACTGGAGACTGGATAAAGAAAATGTGGGGCTTTTTTTTTTTTTAATAAAATGTAGTATTACTCAGCCATAAAGAATGAGAAACTAGAGACATTCATAGCTAAATGGATAGACATTGACACCATACTCTTTTTTTTTTAGCTAAGAATATGATTTCTCAAGCCAGAGAACTCAGGTTCAAATCAAGGCTTCATCTCGAATAAGTCACTTAACTTCTCAGTGCCTGATATAATTAGGGCAATGATGGCATTTACCTCAGACGGTTATAGTGAGGATTAGATTAATGTAAAGATTTTAGGGTAGAAGTTGGCAAGTAGTAAATATATATAATATTTGTAATTGCAAAGAACATTTGAATTGATCTTCTTGACAATAATTACAGCAATTATCAGTTTCTGGTAAAAGTACTCTTTGATGACTGGATTTTTCATCAGTGTTTACACTGATGGCCTGATGGAAAACAGGAACAAATTGCAAGATGTAAAATAAATGATACAAAACTTGAGGAGAATTTAGCAACACGAATATAGTCACAATGAAGATAAAAGATTTGAAAGAGCCAAATCTAAGTTAATTTGCTTTTCTTCTCATCCCCAAATTGTGTTGACAGCTCTGAAACAACAATGCCTCTCCTTCAAATGCAAAGATTCTTCCTTTTGTTTGCAAGCTATTCATATGGCAATCACTGAGTCATTTCTTTTGTAAATTTGCCTTTTATCCTGTGGTTGAAGTGACTGGCTTCACTTCAAGATCATATTATTTGGTATTTAAGTAGCTAAGTAATTCTATGGCTTTCACATCCCTGAGAGCTTTACTCAGTCATCCCATAGCTATGATATCTTGCATACTGGACACAGTACTTATTCCAGCATTTATACTTTGAATATATTTTTCTTAACATTTCTTATAATCATCTGATTTTGGTAAAAATAGCCCTCAAACTTAGATTACATATATCAATGTCTTTCTTGCTTGCCTAACACAGAACTAAGGGTTGTTCTAATAAGAGCCATGGGCCAGTGCAGATTTGTGACACAAGTGGGCCTATCCTATGGGTTTTCCAAATCCTGTGTGTTACAATTTGTGTTTAGATGTCCCCTAAAAGCCTCATGCTGTCAAAGGTGGGGCTTTTTCAGAGGTGTGTGGATCTAGAGAGTGTCATGCTGAAATTGATTCAGGGTACAATGCTAGGTTCAAGGGCACTAGGATTAAAGGGGTGAGTGCTGCCTGCTCTAAGTAGTCTGGATAAGATAGAAGTCCCATTTGACCCAGGTATTCCCTTGCTTGGTATCTTCCCAAAGGAATTAAAAGCATTATACCACAGCCACATATGCACACCCATGTTTACAGAGGCACAGTTTGTAACAACTAAATCTTGGAAATAGCTCATGAATTGGTGACAGGATAAAGAAGATGTGGTTTTTAAAAAATAAAATGGAGTACTACTCAGCCTTAAACAATGATAAACTAAAGACATTTCTAGCTAAATGGATGCACATTGAGGCCATACTCTTAAGTAAAATAAACAGGACACACATGTGTAAATAACAAATTGTTCCTCTGATGTGAGAAATTGAAAGTGTAAATGAGGACCAAAATGTATAATAGATAATGTGAAATAGGAAGAAAAGGCTCAAAGGGGAAGGAAAAGTGGGGGGAGGGAAGGTAGGGAAAGAAAAAAATTTGAGAAAAGAAGTAAAAAATGGAAGCAAAGTTTTTGTAAATAGGGAGGGTGGAAGGTTGGAAGGGAGAGAAGAGGAATGGGAGAAAAACAAGAACCAAGATATATCATCTACAGGTACAAATTCCCAATTATGAATGGGATTATAATGTATACCTAAAATGTACCAATAAATTTACCAATAAATTTAAGGGGAAAAAAAAGAAAGTAGAGCTGGGTGTGGTAGCTCTTGCCTATAATCCCAGTATTCTTGGAGGTTAAGGCAGGAGAATCACAACTTTGAGCCCAGCCCAGGGAATTTAACATGTTAGGGAGACCTTGTTTCAAAATAAAATACTACAAAAATGGCTGGGATGTAGCACAATGTAAAAACCTTGGGTTCAATCCCAGGTACTGGGGAAAAAAAAGACAGAGTAGATTTATCTCACGCCCTGCCTGTGCTGCTGAGGTTCTGGTTGTCTAGTGGTCCATGCTGGGGGTTTTTCTGGAGGGAATACTCTGTGTTGGTTAATTCTGATCAACAGTTAGTGACTTTCAGCAGGAAGGAAGGCTTGCGTTTAAAGTTTAAAGATTAAGAACAAGAAAAAGAACATGGTTTTAAAATGGGAAGAATTCAGTTTCAGTTAGAATCTCCCATTGCTTCAGTTGATTTTTGGTTCAGTGGAGCCCCCCATACTGTGGTTCCGAGGCTTCAGCTTTGGGAAAAATACTGTGTCCAGTTTGCTATGCTTCCTGTCTGCAGAACAGAGACAAAACTATGTTCCCTTTCTCCACCCCCCCCCCAAGTTATAGAATTTTTATTGCTTTAAAATACTATACAAAAAATATACCATGTATATCTTAACAGATCCACAAATGATCCAAATTAAATGTTTTTTCTATGTTTCAATAATTGGAGTTGCTAGGATAATCCAGTTAGAGTTGTCTTCATTGATTACTTTGACCTAAGCTTATTTCCCACAAACTCTGTAATTTAAGGACTCTGCTTTGTGTAAGGTTCTTAAATATCTGAGATTTCATAAATATCAGATTTCTTTCTCCTGTTTTGTTATAATGTTAAACACAAAGCAGTAAAAGTAGCCAGGGTCACTTGCTGGCAGTCCTGCTAATCGATGTTTCAAATTTCCTAAATATCTCAATTTATAATACCAAATCTGCCACAAAGGATACTGTGAATTTCTAAATCCATATTTATTTTTCTGAATTCATCTTTTTACTTCTAAGAGCAGAGTACTGTTTAATAGATTAAATAATTTTTAAATTAGGAATGTGTCTGGGAAAGGGAGTTTCCCATTTTTTTATAGCCATCCCCAATAATCCCCTACATAGACGCATCCCCACTTTCCACACCCATTTTTCCTCATGGTGAGAAAAAAGATTTGAAAATATTTCTCTTCCTAAAGAAATTGCCATAGTTGAAAAATAGGAACAAGGCAGGACACCCAACAAACAATATGATGAAGAGAAGATATAGGAACACACCAAAAAAACCCCAAAAAACCCAAAAAACCCTTGGTAGAAAAAATAATTTAACAGCTAAGTTAAATAACCACAATATTTCTACACAGTGACAAACTTCTACAGATCTGCTCCTCTGGGACAAAACTTCAACAATCTTTGCCTTAAGCCCCTAGAAGGAAATTATTTAAAATGTTAGTCTGATAGCATTAAGCAGTGATTTAAAATTGACAGTGAAATACAGTTTTCAAAGTATAGACACTAGATGACTCTTTAATACAACAAGCTGTTTCCAGACCACTGGCCTCATAATAAATATTGAGACCTATACTACTGATATGCAGAATTTATTAAGCTTTGCACATGCAATACAGCATAGTTTCATTTGCATGCAAGGTGCTAACAAAAGCTCTAGCAATCAAGAATGGCAGCATGTCATTTTATAAAAATCAACATTGTGGCTTTTAAAATTTGGTTTTCAGAAGAATTTATCTTCAAGTAAATCTAGTCATGCTTTTAAAAATTGCTTTAGGTCACTCCAAGCTTGGCAGTTAACATTTGGCATAAACAAGAAAACAATCACAATTTGATAAATAACAGATAACATTGTAGGTCATAAACATACATCATAAAGAAATGGTGGTGGTGTAAGTCAATAGGAGTACCTTGGCCTCTATGCAGAGGGTTTGATTCACTAGTCTGGACACCCAGTTTTCAAAGTAGGAGCAATGTCTACAGTATCATTTCTAACATTGCAAACAAGTAGAGAATGAGGAATTCATTTTTATTAATAAATTACACCCTCAGGAGTTATCACCAACACCTTTAGTATAAAAATGTTCAAGTTATATCAGTCATAACTGTGTGCTTATTTTAAAAGGTGCTAAATGGATTAAATGGAGACAGCAATGCTTCCCCTAATGTGATTGATCTTATTGTGTTTACAGCTATCAAGACCTAAAACACTTTAGGTGTTTGAACTGAACATTGATGAGCACACTTATATTTCAACCTGACCTGCTTGACTCTGTTATTTGGTCAACTGTTCATTTACTCTGAAATTAAAATTTTAATACTGCCAAAAGTTGATATAAGTGGCATAATAACAAATATGCTGAAATGGTTATAATCACAAATGGCAGTTAACAAGGATATGGGGAGATCCCACTCCCAAGCCACCCAGTAGTTGGAATGACTGTATATACTGTCACACAACTGTAACAAATCAGATTTAAAGCTGTTTACTTTAGTCTGGCATCTTCACACTTCCAAGATATGTACCTTATAAGAAAACAGTGTTTATTCAAAAACAAACTTTTTATAGCTGTTAAGTTCTCCCCTTAAATGTAAATAAAATGGCACAGAAACTTTTAATAACCAGGACTCAGAAAATTTAAAAGAATAATTTCAGTTAGGGATCAAATATACAGAATCAAAGAAGGGAAAAAATCATCTAGAAGACAAAGATCCAAGTAGCATCTCAGTTGCAGAGCAATTTTGTAAAGTAGGAAAGCAACTGTGATCACCTGCCGCTTCTTAGATCTTCTAGCAAGTGTCTCCAGGTACTATCTTTTGTCTGTATAATATTATTTCCCTAAATAAAGGGCCTTGAATGTACATTCAGGGTGTTTCCTGGGAGTAGAAGTGAAGATATTTTCATTTTGTTTAACTGACAAACTGTTTGGTGAAAGAAATATGTAAAGCTAAATAAAAGCACATCTGGCAGAAATCCATAGCAATGAATGTTGACAAGATGTGTTTGGATCTTGCTTGTAGCATCTGGCAGTGGGTAGTAGAACAAAGGTAGCAATCTCACAGGCTCTCCTGTGTCTGTTCTGGAGGTGGCTCTGTGGCGGTGGCATTAGCATTTGCAGTTGAATTCAAGACTTCTCCAAAATCACCGCCAGCAGGCTTTGTTCCCCCTACTTTAGACTTTAAGTTTTCGAACTTTTCTTCAAATGACTTCAAAGTTGGGGAGTTTTTTACATCTTCCAGGTTTTTGGTGATAACAGAGCCAACAGATGAAAAGGCCACTGAAGCCTTCTGTCCGGCCTGAGATAAGGTTTCAGAGGTCTTCCTGTAGGCGGAAGTGGCTGTCACATCCTGCCACCCTTTGGCAATATTCTGCTTTAGCTCCTGTAGTGAACCAATCCCAAGGTTTCCACTTGATCTCTGCTAGATGCTTCTCTTTTGTTGCTAACCCTTGAGACAGAGTTTGGATTTCTTCTTCCACCTTTGCCAGCTCTCTTCTCAGCTCATCCTGCTCCTCTTCCTAGAGCATCTTGGTGGCGCTGAGTGTGGCTGCAGCATCTTCTCCTTCCTCAGGTCCAGAGCCTGTCCTCAGCACCAAGTTCCTCAGTAGGTGATCCGGGTGGAGACGAATTCCCACTAGGGGACAGGTAGAGGTAATTTTTGTTCACTCCTGCATTGAAGTCAAACGGGGTCTGGTAGTCTTCATAAAAGTCTGTGTCTCTGTGATCCATGCCAGGCAGAGGGAGAACGCATGGCTTTACTGCCTCTGCAGTCGCGTGCCCCTTTGGCCTTATTCCCTGCCCCCCGCCTTTCTTTTTGTATACTGATAACCTTCCCTCAGGTACATCAAAACAGAGACCAGAGCCAAAATCACCTACATAAGTAAACAAGGTAATTCAGAAAAAAAAAGATAAAAAGGGGCAAAAGCTGTGGCCCTGGCTTACTTGCTTTGCTACTTTCTGTCTGCCATGAACTGCTACCCCTCTGCCATGTGACACTCTGCCTTAGAGCCAGCTGACTATGGACTGAAACCTCTATAAACTGTGAGCTAAATAAATCTCTCACCTTTAACTTTGGGTGTCTGGTATTTTGTCTCAGCAATGAGAGAAAACTAACTAAAACACATGAATGGCTCATTGTTCTTTGATATAATCATAGACAAATTCAGTGTCTACAATAATCCATTCAGCACTCTAGGCATTTCTTTAGTCATTTTCTTGACGAACATATTTTTTTACTGTGTTTTAGCAATCCACTTTTATCTTTAACTATATTGTTTTATCTTTGAAATAGTGAACTTTGACATTCCACCCTTTGATTTATCTCTTGACCTGTTTAATTTACTCTTTCATTTCGCTGTAGCCTGGATTGTTACCTGCATTCCCATTTTCTCAGTTGTCTAATGTTCTTCCTTACCTACCTGAACTCTAATCATTTTAACCTCCTTCTCAGTAACTCCTCATTCCCTTTCTTAAACTGGTAGGTCTGACCCCATCTACTCCCCACCCCAGCCACCTCAGTTCCTAGAAAGGGTTTCCAGCTGCCTGATCCCAGGGAACAATGCGTGCTCTGCTAGGACATGCACATCTGCCCTATCACCTACAGCACACATATTCAGGTATTCGCACTCCCCCAGTCTCATGCCCCCCTTCACCCCCCTATCCCTATCCATAAAAGATTCAGCTCATTAAACTTGACTCAGAGTGTCCTTTATATTTGCTCTAGGGTGTCTTATCTGGAATCCTAAATTCAGTTTGGCTGTGTTCTTTTACTGAGTCTTCACCATTTATCTAACAACAACCAGTGCCAATTCTTAAACCAAAGTGTACCAAATAATTCCTTCACTTTGATTTTCAAGTCTGTATATAGTAGATAAGTAGGTTAATTGATATAACACATTCTCGATTTACAATTATGGCTGAATCCTTCATAAATGTGAGCATGGATGAGCCACTCACATGAGCCAAGGCAAATCATGTGTTACAGAGAGCAAAACCATGACTTTGTGTATTTAATGATGACTAATGTTTCTCCAGAGGAGAACTCTAGGGATACAGCTGTTATGGCTTCTGTCTAGATGTCCCCCTAAAGCCTCATGCATTCATAGGTAGGGCTTTTTCAGAGGTGGCTGAATCTAGACTGTGTGATTGATTCATGGTGCAATGGTAGGATTAAGGGTGCTAGGATTAAGAGTGGGAGATTACTAAATCAGTCCACTATTGGTTTAGCACCACCTTAATCCTGATAGCCTGGGTACATTATAAGGGAAAGAAAAAAGATTGTTTGGCCTCTTGCTTGCTTTGCTACCTTCTGTTCACCCTGAACTGTTTCTCCTCTGCAATGCTTGTCTGCCATGCCACCCTGCTTTGCAGCCAGCCCATTATGGATTGAGACCTCTACAAACTGTAAGCTGAATAAAAGTTTCCCCCTTTAACTTCAGGTGTTGTGTATTTTGTCTCAGCAACAAGAGAAAAGTAAATAAGACATCAGCTAATGGAAAAAGAAAATTAATCATACAAAGCATAATGTTTTTGGACACTTTGCTAAAATTCAATTTTCACTGCCAAACTTTCCCCAGCTATAAAGCAGCAATGAGGCAGCCTTTCTGGATACTGATCTAAGAAATGCAGATTTTTCTGGTTCTTTATGTCTGTGTTATTTAATTTGAGGAAAAGAATCATATTTTAAAGCCCACTTTGGCATGAAGCAATTATTTCATTATAGGCCTGAGGCTTCTCAGGGCCAAAACTGGTGAAGGGCTCAGTATGGTTTAGATTTTTGACCTTTGATGTTTCCAATCATTTAGTTGACTCTGTCTCTTTCTAGCTCGTTTTATCTTGATTAATTCTTTCCTAATGCAGTTTTCAAATAAAGTCAGATCCCCTCTACTGAACATTGTTGGAGAAATTATAATTCCTTCTTTGGGTGTCTAACTGCCCTCATTTGCCCAGGAGTGGAGGGGTTTCCTAGGAGGTGGAACTCTCAGTACTATACCCTGGGTAATCCCAGGAAAATCAAGATATGTTGGTCACTTTGTTTATGTCTTACTCTTCCCTACCTCCAAACCTGGTACCAACAGAAGACTATTCTCACAGACTTGAGAAATAGCATTTTTCAGGGACCTTTGAAGTCAGCCAGTTCTGTGACTCAATTAAAAAACTGAATCTTTTTATGCATTTATAGCATGTTATAAAAGTATTCTTAGTTTCTGCTTAAATGTGAGGTTGTGAATACCTTCTCACACAGTATTATTCATGCTCAGTTGTAGGGCGTTAGTGCACAGACACAGCAAGGCCCTTTGAAGGTACACTCTCCATATTGTCCACTTGCTTCTGATTTAATCCAGACTGCTCCTCACTGCCCATCTCCCATCTTCTTCAGTTGAAAGGCACATGGATAAGAGCAGAGTGGTATGACTGCATAGTTCTGCAGAGTAATCCTATGGCTATCTTATTTCCCATGGCCTGATCAGAGCCTTTTAAATCATTTTCCTAACCAAAGAATTATTAGATGTAACATATAGTGACAAAGTACTTATTTTGGGAAAGAAATGTATCCTGCTTCAAGTTTGATGAAGCATATAGTTCCTTTCATTGTCTGCACTATTCAGCAGGTGTGTGTTCCAATGCATACATTGAAAACATGGCCATTTCCTTGATTCATTAAAGATGGCATGTCCTCTCTGTTTTTTATAATTTGATATTTTCATTGAGTCCCAAGGAAAAGACTAGAGGAAAACCATTTTTATTTGTTGTCTTCACTAAAACTATTACCTTGGGAAAAATATCAATTGCACATTCTGCATAAATATCTATTATTTTCTTTCTATTCTCTT
The DNA here is from genome assembly GCF_053883595.1 of Heterocephalus glaber. Classification (NCBI taxonomy): domain Eukaryota; kingdom Metazoa; phylum Chordata; class Mammalia; order Rodentia; family Bathyergidae; genus Heterocephalus; species Heterocephalus glaber. Next base: position 28,484,629 of record NW_028258324.1, read on the forward strand.
GGGCACAAGTATCATATAGAGGACCCCAACGGAGGCCAGCTTCTGGGACTCTGTTGAGACTCACATCTCAACCAATCTGGAGATCAACTAAGTATAGATTGTTTTCATCACTTTCATCCATTTTGCTACTTGCCTTTTTCCACAGAAGAAAGAAATATAATATTTTATAAAAATAAAAACATCACTTGGGAACTGTTTAAACATTAGTAGAGAGTCTTTTGAAAAATTTTTATAGTGGCCTTGCATTGAACATTTTTTTCCATCACTTAAAAATAGTTTGAAAATCTAAACTTCTCTATCCCATGAAAATATTTTTTGGAGAACCAGTAAAATGTTTCTGATTTAAGAAACTTAGGAAACAACACACTCTCTTTTAAAGGCTTGACATTTCCTTTAAAGATGATTGCAATCATTTGTACTTATTTCTTTGTGTTTTCCAAATAAATTCTTTGTAAGAAAGTAAAACATTTTTCTATGTGATTGAGTACACACACATCTTGAATTTAATTAAGCTGTTATAAAATCTAATTTTTCCCTTAAAAGCTTGAATTTTATATGTCTACATACTAACTTTATACATGTCAAATTCTACTATACATTTATTACTTCATACTGTCATAGTATTATAGGCAGCTAAGTTAGATAGAAATTAACAGGCAGTCAGACAGGGATAGGCTCTCAAGGGAGTCAGTGCAGAAGATGGGAACACATCAAAACTGTGGCTGGAGGTGCATCTAAATAAAGCAAGACCTCAAAATTAGTCACAATGGCCAGATTTACATACTTCTCTAAGGGATAAATGGAAACTTGAGATTATACTATAATTGGTACCACCATTTTGGGATTTCCCATAAAAAATAGACAATTATCTTACTAGGGGTGGGCCATCTTCCCCACAGACTAGGACTAAGACTATTAAAACTAAGACTAAAGACAAGACTAACACTATAGATTATCGACTAAGGTTAATGATGTCAACCATATGCCCTGTTTCACCATTAGATCAATATTAGCTAAGTAGCTATACTTGTAATATTATTGGTTGATTATAGCTTGACCCATATTGCATCCACCTCATAACTTTGCCCTATAAAACATTCTTGGAAAGATGAGCTGGGAGCAAACCACTTGGGACCTCTCCTGTCTCTCAGGAGTTATTTCTATTTCCCATTCCCCAGCTCCCAATTTTGTGTGCCTCATTGTTTGAGCACCTTCACTCCCCTCTTGAGTGCATCATATCTCTCGCTCTCAATACATCTTTCCCACTTTTAACCTCCATTGTTCCTTGGAATTCATTCTTCAGTTTTGGGGAACACAAACTTGATACATCAGGTTGGGAGTTATATCTCTCTTATATCAGTTATAGAACTTTATCAAAGTGTAAATTCTGGTCTGCAAATAATGACACTGAACCAAATGATCCAAATTGTATTAGTACAACTGAATTTTTATTTGATTGGACAAATAACTAACTTTATTTGTTTAAGTAACTTTAACTTTGAAATGTGAAACTTTGAAAATCTGTTGATATTAAAAATAAAATAGTATTTTCTCACAACATTTCTTATCTTCCAAATGAATGTTTTTATGGTATATCTAATACATTAATCCCTTTTTGAGAATTATTGTATTCCAGGTTGCCAGGGATATTAGGTGAAATACAGAGCTCTTCCTTCAAGGAGTTAAAATACCACTGTATTTTTCTCCATGTAAAGATGTCCACTGTGTGCTCTGGCATTTTGGGAATACAATTCACTACAGTTTTCCCTACAAATTCAAGCACTGAATTTATGCTGAGAATGCAACTTTTCATGTGAAAAATAATCAAAACTCTCACTCATTACTTGACAGTTGTTCTACCCCTTGCCCCCTCTGTGCCAAGCATAATTGGTTTAGTTGAATTTTTTTTAGTTTCTTTCTTTTACCTCTCTTCCTCTATCTGATTCCTTCTAGAATCTCTGAGAGAAAGATGATTCTCACAATGATACTGGAGAGAGTGACAAGGCACCAAATTTCTGACTTTTCTTTTCAGCTTTTTTATTTTTCTTTCTTAGTCTCCTTTTCTGTATCTTACTTTGTAATTGATCTCAAAATATTAGCATTGGCTTGCATTTCCTTTTACATATTCTCTTTGAGTGGTATCATTTATTTCCATGGTTATAAAAGCCATCTATCTATGCATTTCACAATGCCTCAGACCTCTTCTTTGAGCTCAATTTAGAGACTATTACAATTTGAATCCTAATTCTGACTCTTGTATACATCTTATATGGACTTGAGAAAGTTACTTAACTTTTAGAAGCTTTGTTTTTTTCTTTTTCATATGAAAAGGGGGATTACTGGGTACAAGATTTGTAAGGTTGTTGTGAAGATTAAGTCAGTTAATGCAGAAAAATGGATTTAACAATGATTTAAAACGTGAAGTTATTATTAGGTCTGAATTACTATGTATGTGTGTACATATAAAATACATTTATATATGATATATAATAATCTGTTTGGTCTGTTAGAACAATATCATAGACTGAGTAGCTTAAACTAAGTGGTTGTCACAAGAAACATTTATTTCTCATGGTACTACTTCCTTCTTTGCAGAAGATAGTCTTCATGTTATGTCCTCTTGTGAAAGAAAGCACACAATGAGGACAAGCATCTCTTACAAGGACACTAATCTCATTCATGAGGGCACCACCCTCATGACCTAATTATTTCTCAAAGGCTCTGCCTCCTAATACCATCACATTTAGGGGTTAAGATTTCCATGTATCAGTTCTGAAGGTACACAAATTTTCAGTCCATAATAACACATAAGGCTCTTTGATCTGGAGCACAGTGAATCATAAATTATTAGCTCACATGCCTAAATACCTACCCTGCATCTCTTCCAAGCTGTATCAAAACATCTCAAACTCTTAATTGTCCCTCTTCCCTTTTATGTCCCACATAAGGAGAACACTAACTTCTCTGTTTTTATTCAAACTAGAGGCCAAGAATCATTCCATAGTTCACTTTCATTCTTTTATTCTAGTTATCAGTAAATTCTTTAGTTTTGCAAAATTTCAAATCCTCACTTACTTCTTTTTATGTTTACTTCCAATTCTCTTATCAAGCACTTTGCTACTTTGAACAATTGTAGAAGACTTCTAACTGACCTCATTTCCTTCTCTTTTCTCCCTACCCATCCCTCAAGTCTCCTTTTCAATCTATTGTCCACACTGTACATATTAGCTGTGCATTTGATCTCTTGGCTTAAGTTCTTCAGTAGATTTTTTTCCTTTGGTCTAGCCTCTACTTGCCTCAATTGACATTTTGGCTTTCACCCTCTTTCTCATTTTGCTCCCATCAAACCTTCATGATGGTTTTCCGAAGAAATCAAACATCTTTCCACCTAAACTCTTCAGATTGCTATGCTGAAAATTCTTCCCCTAGCTCTTTGTATGTTTTGATAATTCTCACTCTCCAAGTAATTGCTTAGAAATTCCTTCTTTGAAAAGTTTTTTTCTGACAACTAATCAGAAGTAATCTCACCTATTTCAGCCTCAGACCATATTTCCCAATATATCATGTCCTAGTCTTTTTGTCTATATATTGCACTTTCATATGTAAGGTATTGTCTCTTGCCCTAGAATGTGTGAAACAGGGGGACACAGGGGCTTTGACATTTTTGTTCACCACTGTATTTGCTAAGTAATAAAGACCCAGTCACTAAATAATGTTGGAAGGAAAGAAGTAATGAAGGAAGGAAGGAAGGGAAGAAGGAAGAAAGGAAGAAAACCAAGAAAGAAGAAGGGAAGATGGAAGTAAGGAAGGAAGGAAGGAAAAAAGGAAGGGAGGAAGAAAGGAAGGGAGGAAGAAAGGAAAGAAGAGACAGAAGGAGGGAAGGAGGGAAGGAAGGAAGGGCATCAGTATCATCAAGATGCTAAAAATCCTCTGGATCTCATCAAAATGAATCTCTTTTGAACTAATAGAAGGATATCTGTTGCTAGAGCATAAGACATTGGAGACAAAATAGTGACTAAATTGGAGGAGGTGGGTTGTCTACCAGATATGGTTAATTAGAAGGTGAGAAATTGGAAAATTGATCCAAGATCTGGTTCTGGACAAAGAGTCTGAACTCTAATTAGAATCCAAGGAGAATGGAGGTAGGATCTTTCACGGATGATGATGAAAATGAAGCTGTCAGTGAAGCTAATGAACAAGCTGACTTAGGGAAACATGACATTCCTGATTAAAACAGTGAAGAAGTTGCAAGCATTGGAAGTTATTTCAGCCAGGAAAGCTGAACGAGGGTCAGGCAGTAATGGAGCCAACAAGACATGGTAGCTGAGTGTATATAACTGGAGATCACTGTTTTAACAAACTAATTTGACATTTTGGGGAGCTCTGCCTTCAATATTGTCTTCCTTTGTGTTGATGGAACTGAACCAGAAAAACAAACAGGTGAACCCTAAGGCAGGAGGTAGGGTGTTGAGTTTTAGAGTTATGACTCACTTTTAAAAATAAAATAGATGTCATGAAAATATTCAAAATGATATGCAGTGAAAAGTAAATTGTCTTCCAATTCTTTCTCTATATACACTACATCTTCTTCCCAGGAGGGAATTTCTAGTACTAGGTTCATGGCCGCTTTAGTGAAGGTACTTCATTTCACATACAAACATGTATATATTTTGTATATAAGTAGCATAATAAACATAATGTTCTGCTTCTTTACTTTTGGTGGTAGTAGTACACAAAGTTAAACTTTTTTTTGTTCTAAATAATGACTATATGACCTATGCCATAGATATGTACTCACAATTTATCTGGCTAGACCCTTAGTAATGCATATTTTTGATCTTTCAAACAGTGTTAAATGAGGATCTTTAATATGTAAGTTCCCAGTATAAATCAGATTGTACTTATAAAATGGCTTTGGTAGGTTAAGGGTATGCACATTTCAATTTGGGGAGTAATTGCTAAATTACACATCTTAGAAGCAATTTTAATTAACAGTCTCACTAGGAATGTATGAAAATACCTATTTTCCCCACTTTTGCCAAGAGTTTTTGTTTTGTTTTAGTGAAATTCTGTGATTGCCAATTGAACAAGTGAAATTCTGTTCATTGCCAATTGAACAAGCAGAAACTATCTCTATTTGAATGTGGCTGAAAGGTCTTCAAAAATTTGTTTTTATGTATTTCTCTTTTGATGATGTTGTTCCTGAACTTTGCTGAATTTCAATTGTGTTGTTGATTCTTTCCTATTGATTTTTAACAGTTTATTACCTATTAATAAAGTTAACACATGAGTTGTAGATATGAGTTGTAGATATTTTTTCCAGTATTGTCTTGCTTTTCATAGATATTTTTGGCTCTGATGAAATTTTGGTAGTTGAATTTATCAATATTTTATTTGACTTCTGATTTTCTGTGAAACTTAGACATTCTTCACTCCAAGTTTATTTTAAAATTTCTCCTCTCATGTTTTCAATTATATGTTTAAAATTTTCTGTTGCTTATAATAACATTATTGAATGAAGGATATTATCCTCATTGATGTGAATTATCAATTTTATAAAATACCAAATCTCTTTATGTATTTGGTCTGTTTTTAGATTTTCTTTTTTTCTAACTATCAATATTCACTGTTATAAATAATTATATGGTAATTGTATTTCAGACCTTCCTACTATTCATGGTCTGGCTTAATTATTAGAGTTTCATAATGTTTTAATTTCTGATACTACTGAATTCTTCAATAAGCTTCCTTTTTTCCATTTCCTAATGAGTTCTCTTTATTATTTTTGTATAAGAACTTAACAATAAGCTGTTTCCTTTGAAATCATCCTGCTGGTTTTTGGTTTTTTTCAGAAGCACTTTTTTTTTTAACTAGGATGTATATCTGAATCATGTATGATATTTAAAAAAATACAAATGCTTGAGTTCTGTCCTTGGAGATTCAAAAAACCTATATATATATTCTGAAAATCTTAATTTTAAATAGCTCCACAAATAATTTTCAGACTTACATATCACAATAGCATTATTTTAAAATAAAAAAAACATGAACTAAAAATAATGAATCCTGACCTGATGATATTGGAAATAACTGTAAAATAGGGAATTCATGATTTTCTGAACATTAAATGTGTCCACAACTGTCAAGATTAAAAATACCACACACTACCTCCCTCCCTCCCTCTCTCCCTCTCTCTCTTCCTTCTTTTCTTTCTTCTTTGCAGGAAAATATCAATAATGCAATCTCAAGATAGGAATGTAAACGAAGACTAGGTATATGTGTTGTTAAACTTCTTTTTTTATTTTGTTTTTGTAAATGTGCTAATCTTATGTGAATGTTTGTATTTCTTTACATTAATGATCATAATGTGATTTTTCTGTTTAAGAGCAAATTTTATGTAAAAATGAAGGGTGGAAGAAGGGTACAGGGAAATGATCAATGCATGGTGTAAGCATGTGTGGAAATAGGTCATTAATTTAGATTAATGTGTATTTACAATAAACATTTAAAAGAAAAAGAAAACCCAGATTACTCAGCTGCTTGTTTGAATATAGGTTCTGTTATATCAGGATTAAATTGTTTCTACTTCATTTCCCTTTTTAAAAAAATTTAAAACTGTTCTTAGTACATGTTTGCAGCACATAATATTTACATTCATCATGGGGAGTTGGTACAATGTACATAACACATCTTAATTTTTTTTACTTCCTCTTCCCTTCTTTCTCCTCTCCCTCCATCTCTATACATAATTTTATGAGTGTGAAATTCTACTCAGTATTAAAATTTCAGTATCTGCACAAATTTTCTCTATTGTAAAACCCTTTGAAATCATCATTTTTTAATTTTTGCTTTCATAAGACAAGCATGACACACAATTGCTATTCTGCATATTAAATGTTATGAAAGATAACTGCAGGACATTTGGGATTTTAAACTCAGATGAGAAGAGTAAAGGTCAGGGAAATATTCTTGATCTCTTAGATATATTTCTTAAAGAATCAACTGTCAAAAACAGCATGGCTAAGTGACTTGGGCCCACAGGCCCAGATAAAGACACATCTGGAAAAAATCTGCACAGGTGCACAAGTAACAGCCAGAGGCCCACCCAATACCATTGGTAAGTGCCCACAGGCCCTAGCAAGAAGCCCACATAGACACCAGCAACTGGGGGGCACAGCCCCGAGCCAAAGGCTCTCCCAGATAACAGCTAAGTAGGAGGGCAGGTCGGAGCCAGAGGTACACTTAGATAAAAACTGAAGTGAGCAGAGGCCCCAGCAAGAACCTCACCTGGACACCAGGAGAGTGCAGGGATCCAGAAGGCCATGACTCTGAACCCAGGAATTGGTGCAGAGGTGAGCAGCAGAGAAAAGACTTCTTGGTGGGGTGGTGAGAATTGAAGACCACTAGGTAAGCAAAAAGTAACCTCAACAAAGGCACAGCAGGCTGTCTCTGTTGAAATGAGAAGATGTAAATAATTCTCAAAACCAAACTTCAAGATCACCTAAGGCAACCTCAAAGGGCAAAAAGAAGGAACAATCTGATACTCAACTACCTGGATGCCCTGAATTGGTAATGAAAGAAGATCTGGCTAAAATGAAATCGAAATAATTTCTCAGATAACAACAGAGAGTGTGTCCATAGTGCAAGATATGATTAATAAATCTAGAGCAGACACAGATAAAAAAAATACAGGTGCTGAGGAACATGGCAGAATCCCAACATAGGGAATAAATGGAACCCATAAAACAGATGCAAACAGATTCCCAGGAGATTAAAAACTCCATTGAAAGTTTACACAGCAGAACGAGCCAATGTGAGGACAGAATTTCAGATATAGAAGACAGGATTGTAATTAGTGACTAGCAAGAGAAAAATTTCTCAAAAATAGTAAGGGACCATGAGAAATCAATCCAGCAGCAGCTAGACAATGCAAAGAAGAGTAACAGAAGACTGATAGGACTCAATGAAAAACCACAAGAGCATGCAAATGACATAGAAAAACTGTTCACAGAAGTAATGGCAGAAAACTTCCCAAGCAGGGGAAAACAACTCCACATATAGATAAGTGAGGCATATAGGACTCCAACTAGCCATGATAAAAAAATCTACACCTAGACATATAGCAGTTAACATTCTAGAAACCCAACAAAAGAACAAAATTCTACAAGCATTTAGAGAAAAGAAACAAATCACATACAAAGGAAAGTCCATCAGAATCAACAGTGGACTTTTCAACAAAAACCCTCAAGACAAGAAGAGCATGAAGTGACACATTTCAAGCAGTAAAAGAAAACAAATTCCAATCCAGATTGATGGAAGTACCCTGCAAAACCATCTTTCAAAATCGATGGAGAATTAAGATACTTTCATGACCAAGAGCACCTTAGAAGCTTCATGAATACCAAACCAGCACTCCAAAAAATTTTAGACAGTATCCTAGGAAAAGAGAACAAGGATCACAGCCCCAGAAAGCCCAGCAGAATGAATCCATCAGACACAAGAAAAAATTAAATGCAAAGTGGGAGAATCTAACAAAAGGAAAATGTCATGAAAAGCATAAATCAATGCATATCAGTTATAACCATCAATGTTAATGGTCTGAATTAAACAATCAAAAGAAATAGACTGGCAGAATGAGTCCAGAAGCAAGATCTAACAATATGTTGCATATAAGAAACACATTTAATTCAAAAAGAAACTTGTAGACTGAAATTTAAGGAGTGGAAAACAGTACTCCATGTGACAGGAACCTGAAAAAAAGCAGGAGTAGCTATCCTCTCTGTAGATCAAATGGATTTCAAACCAACACTGATTAAGAGGGAGAAAGAAGGACACTACATCCTTGTAAAGGGGAAAACCCAAGAGGAGGAGAAGACAATCATAAATATGTATGCACCAACTATTAGTGTGCTCAACTATATGAAACAAATGTTAGTGGACATGAAAAATCAAATCAACACTAATACAATAGTAGTGGGGGACCTCAATTTCCCACTGTAACAAATAGATAGATCAACTAGACAGAAAATAAACAACAAAATACAAGAAATCATCAAACTCTTGAGTAAATGAACTTAACAGATGTTTACAGAGCGTTCCACCCTATAAAATCAGAATACACATTCTCTTTGGCTGCACACAGGTTGTTCTACAAAATAGACCACATACTTGCTGATAGAACATGTTTAAGTGCAAAGGAACTGAAGTTATCCCTGTATATTATCAGAGCATGCTGTGGTGAAATTGGAGATCAATACCAAAAGAAACTGCAAGAATTTCATAAACACATGGAAATTGAACAACACACTTCTGAATAACCAAAGGGTCACAATTAAATGACAATGTCAATAAAACATCTCAGAATCTATGGGACACAATGAAAGCAGTCTTATGAGGGAAATTCATAGCAGTGAATGCTCATATTAGGAAAACAATGAGCTCAAATAAACAACCTGATGGTGAACCTCAAACTTTTACAAAAAGAAGAGCTGGACAAACCCAAAGCTTGTACAAGAGAGGGTATTATAAAGATCAGAGCAGAAATCAGTGCAATGGAGAGAATGACACAAAAAAATCAATGAAGCAAAGACTTGGTTCTTCAAAAGAATAAACAAAATTGATAAACCCTTAGCCAACCTTATAAAAAAAAGGAAAGAAAAGATCCAAATTCAAGCACTTGCGAAAAGGGTGAAAGTACAACTGACCCAACAAAAATCCAGAGGATCATCAATACCTACTTTGAGAACTTATATGTCAATAAGATGGAAAAAGCAGAAGAAATGGACAGATTCTTAGATACATATGAATTACCAAAATTGAACAAAGAAAACCTAAAAATTCTAAACAACCCAATATAATGAATTAAATTGAAAACGTGACTAAAAATTTACCAACTAAGAAAAGTCTGGGTCCCAGCGGCTCCACTGATGAATTCTATAAGTCATTTAGAGAGGAACTATTGGCACTACTGTTTAAACTTTTCAATGAAATTGAAAGGGAAGTAACATTTCCAAACTTGTTCCTGGAAGCAAGCATCACCTTAATCCCCAAAAGAGAGAAAGACCCAACTGAATAAGAGAACTGTAGGCCAATCTATTAATAAAAATATATGCAAGGTCCTCAATAAGGTACTGGGAAACAGAACCCAGAAGATCATCAAGAAGATCATACACCCTGACCAAGTGGGATTCATCCCAGGGATCCAGGGATGGTTCAACATATGCAAATCAATCAATGTAATACACTATGTCAATAGAGCCAAGGACAAAAACCATATGATCATCTCAATAGATGCAGGAAAACCTTTTGACAAAATCTAACACTCTTTCATGTTAAAAACCATACAAAAAATTGGAATACATGGTCTCTACCTCAAACTGATAAAAGCCATCTATGAAAAACCAACAGCCAATATCATGCTAAATGGTCAAAAACTGAAATCCTTCACACTAAAATCAGGAACAAGACAAGGATGTCCACTATCACCATTTCTGTTCAATATAGTTTTGGAAACATTAGCCATAGCAATTAGACAAGAGAAAGAAATAAAAGAAACAAAGATAGGAAATGAAGAAGTCAAATTGTCATTATTTGCAGATGACATGATACTCTATATAGAAGACCCCAAGAACTCCACCAAAAGTCTTCTAGACTTAATAATCAAATTCAGTACAGTAGCTGAATATAAGGTCAACACGCAAAACTCAATAGCTTTCCTGTACATGAACAACAGACTCACTGAAAGAGGACTGTAAAAAAAACTCCCTTTACAGTAGCATTAAAAAAAATGAAATACCTAGGAATCAACCCAACGAAAGAAATCAAAGACCTCTACTCTGAAAACTATAGCACTCTAAAAAAAGAGATCAGTGAGGGTATCAGTAAATGGAAAGACATGCCTTGCTTTTGAGTAGGAAGACCCAATATAGTGAAAATGGTCATACTTTCAAAACAGCTATAAAGATTCAATGCACTCCCAATTGAAATCCAAATAGCATACTTCACAGACCTTGAGAAAACAATAAAAAATCATTTGGAATATTAAGAGACCTAGAATAGCAAAAGCATTTCTAGACAACAAAGACAAGGAATGGGATATCACAATCCCCAACATGAAACTATACTACAAATCTACTGTGATTAAAAACATCATGGTACTGGCAAAAAAACAGACCTGATGATCAGTGGAACCAATTAGTAGATGGAGAGACAGCTCCAGAAATACACAGCCACCTCATCTTTGACAAAGAAGCCAAACACCCTCACTGGAGGAAAGAGAGCGTCTTTAATAAATGGTGCTGGAGAAATTGGGTTTCAACTTGCCAAAAATTAAATCTAGACCTATATCTCTCACCATGCATTAAACTAAAATTGAAATGGATTAAAGATCTAAATACTGAAACAGAAACACTAAACCAGCTAGAAGAGAGATTAGGTAGAACTCTTGAAGACATTGATGTAGGAAAAAATTTCATGAACAAAACCTCATTTACTCCTGAACTAGCACAAAGAATCAACAAGTGAGATCTCATCTCATTAAAAACTTTCTGCACAGCAAGAGAAACCACCAACCGAGGGAAGAGACAATGCACAATGTGGGAAAAAATCTTTACCAGGTGTTCCTCAGACAAAAGTCTACTATTTAGAATATATAATGAAGTTAAAAATATCAGACCTCCCAAATTTAAAGACTCAATCCAAAAATGGGCATCTGAAATGAACAGATATTTCTCAGACAAAGAAGTAGAAATAGCAAATAAACATATGAAAAAATGTTCAACATAACTAGTCATTCAAGAGATGCAAATGAAAACAATGCTGAGATTCTACCTCCCCCTAGAAAGAATGGCTGCTATCAAGAAATCAACCAATAACAAATGCTGGCAGGTTTGTGGGGAAAGAGGAACCCTTCTCTACTGTTGGTGGGAGTGTTGACTGGTGCAACCACTTTGGAAATCAGTATGGAGATACCTCAGAAAACTAGGATTAGAGGTCCCATTTGACCCATGGTCACAGGACAAGGCTTTGTCTCTTGAGAGAATTTTGAAGTGGAAGCAGTCCATGTGAATTTGCTTTCACCTATGTCAGGGCAGGGATGGCTCAGCACTGGGGGATTAATAATCAAATTCTTGTTGCTTTATGGAAGTAAAATCATGGAACATGGTGTGAGAGCTGTAAGAACCTCCTCAGTACAAGTGTCCTTTCTTGTGCACTTGCCCCACAATAGAGCCTCCCCAACCCATTATTCTTTCAACTCTCTATCTAAGGTTTTTAACTCTTCTTTAGTCACTATCTCAACTCTCATTTTCTTCTTAAGATTTTAGGAATTAATATGTAAGTTACATACATAACTCATATGCATATCTGTACATATTATATATTTATATAAGTATTCTTGATGCAAGTAACAAGTTTTAGTTTCTATATGCAAAATTTTTTATAAGTTATACTTTTCCTAGCTTTTATATATGAAAGAAGGAATTCATGCAGAATCTTTTGAAAAGTATAAAGAGAGCACTCTGGTAAGGGGCTTGCTTCATAAATCCTCTCTGTCACCCAAGGAACAGTAAGCAACATAGATTTATCCCATTTCATTCAACTACAAATAATCAATAGACTTATTTGATAACTATATACTAACTAAAATGTGTGGGACTGTGTTAACTCCTTTTGCTCTTTATTCTACAATTGCATTTCTCTATTTTGTTGTAAGATAATTTTCATTTAATAAAATTGAAGTAATGGTTCCTGCTTAGAATAAAATCTTGAACTGCTTAGAGCAAAACTGTTCATATTCAGATCTCAAAAATTCACAGTACTCACTTATTTGTGATAGATAATTAGAATTACTTTTGGCCAAGGATTTGCATCTGGATATAAGGCTTAACTCAGAACATTTGATCCAGATATGAGGGTATTTTAGAGTTTAAACCATGAAATACCACTATAAGATTTCTGTTGCAAGATGAGAAAGAAAGACACTTAGTACAATTGTCTTACATGTTTTATAAGTTCTTTGGCCTATTAGTCTAGTTTTCAATCTGTATGTATGATAATTAAATATATAAGGTTTTATATGATAAATAAATTAAACTGATACTGGAAAAATAAAACAGGTGGAGAGAGGGGAAAAAAGAAGGGATTTGAAATATGTTACGTACAGGTACCAATTCCCTACAGTGAATGTAATCATTATGTACTGCAAATATATACTAATAAAAGTAAAAAAAGAGAAGAGTAGTAAATTTGAAAAAATAAATATAGAATAAATTACATCCAAGATTATTGAATTTGGAAAATTTATTTTTGGGGAAAATTAGAGTCATTGTTTTCATCAGTTAAATATTTTCTTTCCCTATTTATATATATATATATATAAATATATATATTTTCTAATGGTGTTCACTCTTTGGATAGTTTTTCAAAAATCTCGGGATTGAAATTTTGTTGATTAAATTATTCTTTATCTCTTGAAAACATAATAAGCTTAGTTTAGAATTCACCTCATTAGTTGTAGAATATTTGACAATTCTAATAAACATTTTTTATACAATAGTGATAAATGTTGTAAAAATCCATTATTAAATTTTTGTATTTCAGCTCATCCTCTTGTTTCTTTATTCATTGAAAAATCTTTTGTTATACTTCTTCCATGTTACTATATGTCAATTTTTATGCCAAGATTTCGGAATGCATAAGGTGAATGACATGCAGTTCTTATACTAAAGCCTATTAGGTAAGAAGATATATAGACTAATGCAAAATACTTGTTATAGAGCAGGACAACATTACCATGGTAAAGTATGTTGGCACTAGACACAAATAACTGATTTCATCTCTTTGGTGTAGAGGGGCAAGTGAAGATATGTGGGAAGAAGTGGTGCTGAGCTGGGTATAGAAGAACAATCAGGTAAATGTTTGACAGATGGGCAGCTGGAAGCAGCACTGTTGCATGGGATGTGAAGATTTTCTAGACTGGTACAAAAGACTAAGAGTCTTGAAACAATAGTATTTGCTAAGGGAAATAATAATATTTTATTCTTTCACTTGAAAGACATTTATTATGTGTCTGCTTTTGCCAAACACTGTGTTAAGGGACACAAAGTTTATAAATTATTCTGTGAAAGTACACAAGATCTTGCTAAGAATATGAATTTTTATCCTAATAATGAAGAGCCATTGATGTTGCTAAGTGGGAAACAGACAGAGCCGAATTTTTAAAAGACCATACTTGGAGCAGTTTGTAGGATAGTTTAGGAGGAGGGCAGAAAAGTGAGAAACATGGAGCCCACTGAGGTAGCATGCCAGGAATCTAGGGCACTAACTAGGGCCAAGTGATGGCTGGAATGAGGAGAAACTGCTGGCTTACAACTAAATGTAGGACCAACAAGATTTGAGGAAAAGAAATGAAAGACTCTTAGATGTAGGGAATGCCCTGGATCAGCTTCTAAATAATAAGGTAGACAAAATAGTTATAAGAATAAATTGAGTGGTAAATTGATTGTCTGGAAGCTCACTGAGTTTAAAGTTTTGTGTTAGAGCCAGTAAGCAGTTAAATATGTCAAATTGTTATAGGAGTGGATGGGGCAGAATTGCCGAAGCTGCAATTCTCTGTATGTAATTAATAGTAAAAGATGCCAGTGTAGTATTGATTAGGAAACGGGGAAGCAAAAAGAGAGGACTAAATGTAGGACTCTGGAGTCTAAACTATGCTAAGTAATATAGATCACAAAGGTGAGATGGTAAGTCATTCAATGGTTTAAATCAATGTTCAAATTTTTTATAGGATCTAATACCTGTTTCAGCAGGTATTAGAAATATAACATTATTTTTCCAATTCAACCAGTAGTTTATCAGATGGAAAATATGACTTTGATTTTTTTGAAAACTCTAAGTATATCTTTTAATACCACCTTTCCTGCACAGACATTACCTTATATCTGCACTTCATTGAGAAATTTCACATGATTCAGAAAATATATATTTTACTCTAATTCCCAGTTTTTGGTAATATTATTACACAATATCATTTACAAATTATTTATAGTAGCTTGGATGAAGTTCCCCTTACATAAGCAAATAACTATCAGGAATTTAGTGGTTTAAACATATGTTAAGTATTAGCTTTTATTTCTTTTTTTTCCCCCCCATTTCAACAAGTAGTCTAGTGTAAGTGGTATTGTTTCAACAACTTTAAAAACAAATGGAAAATAAAAAGTTAAAGCCTATTTAAAGACTTCATGTAATTTTGGAATGTGGAGGACATCAAAACAGGTTCAAAGAACAGGGTCCAAAACTAGCTTATCCTCTTAGTTATATCCTACAAGTCTTTCACTAAGATTAGTATGTGTACAGAGGTACAACTAGATGAATGTCCAGAGCTTTACAGTCACAGTAACAAAAAGCATTGACAGAACAAAATCATGAGTAAGTTATGTGATATATAATAGGCTAATTACTGCTGGTGTCTTTTATAATCTGTGATATGTATGAAAAAGTAGAAATCTTTAGTAAAATGTTTCATTCATTGATTCTTTTTTCATTTATTATCCACTTAGTTACATAACATTAATTGAAAAGTCTATTTAAAAAGTCATTGGGATTATTTAGCAAAATATCTGCTTTTAATTAAGAGACAACAGAAGAAATATATTTTATAGATTTCTATCTTTTCTGAAACACAAATAGAACTAAAGTTTGAAAAATGAAATAATCCATACACAGTAAGTACTTAGAATTAAGCAATAAACATTCAGGTGCTTACTTCTCAGACTGCACAAAAAATTTTATTATACAATACTTGTTTCAGGTTGGTTTGGTTAAATAACTTAAAGGTTTGGTTAAATTTATATTGCATCGTTTTTCTTTTATGCCAAGTTAGCCTGTTTTGAAGTTGGTGTGTCTCCCTAAATTTCACGTCTTTATATTTCTATACCTCTGTACCTGTGTCCATAAAGGATGAACAGTGTGTTTTCTTTTGCATCCATTTGTTTGTTTTTTGTTTTGTGGGTTTTTTTTTTTTGGTACCGGGGTCGAACTCGGGTCCTTGAGCTTGCGAGTCAGGTGGCAGAACCACTGAGCTAAATCCCCGGCTCTGCATCCATTTGTAAGTTGTAAAAAGAACCACAAGTACTTACCTTTTTTCTGATATCAGTATTTTCAATCAAAATAATTCATAAGTTTTTTACATAGTTTATTTTTCTGTTATTTAGTATTTTATTTCAAACATATAAGATAACAATTTTTTCATAAAGTTGGATTTTGTGGGTCTCAGAATACACTCAGGGCCAAGAATAGTAGATATTATGAAAAAATAATAGTACATAGTAAGAAAAATCAACTCTCTAAGTTTTTGTTTCCTAGCTACCTAGAAACACTTGCTGTTATCAATTTTTAAATTTTTAGTATATCTATTGTATGTGAAATAATACCTTATTTTTCTCATTTATGTGATTGTTAATGTTTAAACATATTTTCATATATTTATTGGCATATTTCGTACATTTATTGGCATTCTCAGTTTCTTCTACGAACTGTCAAATCTTTTTCACACTTCTTTCTTAGATTGTCTTATAAAATTTTCATAGTTTTGTATGCATTTTTAATAATTTGCATTGCAAAAGTCTTTTGCTTGTGATGTATCTCTTGATTTTGGATACAAAGTATGAGTGAAGTTTTATAAATCCAAACCCAAGTGATCCCAAAATATTTGGCCTGAGAAATTATCCATTGTCAGAGGTAAAGAGAGTGTCTGAGACATTTACTACCATTCCCTCTTCCCCCAATCCATAAATTATCTCCAATCCTCCAAAATTATCTGTCTTGAGAACACTAAGACTAATCTTACTATGCCTTTTATCATTGTTTATCTCAGTCATTACAAGAAGTATTAGGTAGCAATGTGACCTCCTCATTTCTAAAATGCCAAAAACCTTTGCAAATTTTGTATGTTTCTCTATTTTCCACCTTCCCAACTCTGGCTATTTGGAATTAGCAGTTCATCTTTAGCAAAACTTATCATGGACTTCGAATCTCCTGGGAAAATGCCTTTCACTTTCCTGGCATGAGGTAAACTTGACTCACCTCAGGTCACAATTCTCAGAGGCTCTCTGAAATGGCTCTTGGGATCCTCTTGCAGTCCTGAAGCATTATGTATTTTTTTCCCTCTGTACTTTGAATTTGTTTAAATCTGCTTTTGGTTTCTCAGTAGTTCTGTAAAGTTTTCCACAAATATTACCTGAATTTCTTCCTTGACATTTTATAATATTATAATGTATTATAAATATGATATTCTAATTTTCAAATGTTATTGTTTGATATACTGAATAAGGTCCATTGATTCCTCTATCTTGCCACCTTATTTAGTCCTTTCACTTTTTGAAATAGTGTTTCCATTTCTTCTTTTGAATCGGAGTCTTCTGAGGATGGGAAGTCCAGGCCCCAGTCCCGCCTTGTCTGGCACAGTGTAGTCATGGTGGTTGACTAGAGTAGAGTGATAACTGGCTTTTCAGTTTTGCCTTGCTAAGTTGCTACTTTCCAGGTCATTTGGTAAGAGAGAACAAAAACAATTGTTCTAGTTTTTTTCTTTCTGTCTCTCAAGCTTGACTTTTCTAGATTGTTGAATTTTGCAGGTGCCTAATAGTTGTTTCATTGTTTTCTTTTTCCTTTTCAGTGGTCTGATTATGTATTATTCCCACTTTGCTGTCTTCCATTTTCATGATATTTTCTTTAACTCTCTTCACATTTTTTTTGAGCAATTTTTATTCTCTTGGTCATTTTCCTGCCTCCCATTTTTTATATTAAATTTTTACTGAAAACGATTTCACTTTGAGTACTTTGGATTTGTGTTTCCACTTTGCAAATTAAACAATAAGTCACACTTAATGGGACAGTCTACCACTCCCCACTTTGTAAGAATCTTTACCACATGCATAATTATAACCCAATCTTAGACTTGTACATATATGGTAATTGAGCACCTCATAGTATATGACTCATTTAGGTACTCAACAATCATCTCCCTATGTTATGGTGTGTGTTTAGATGTCTCTCCAAAGCCTCATGCGGTCATAGGTGGGGCTTTTTCAGATGTGGCTGGATCTAGAATGTGAGACACTGGGATCAATTCATGGTGTAATGAGAGGCTCAAGGGCATTAGGATTAAGGGTGTGAGTGCTACCCCCCCCTCCCCGCCCAGAAGTTTGGATAAGACAAAAGGGGCAGAAAGACTGTTAAGGTATTTTGCTGCTTTTGCTGTCTTTCCCTGCAAAAAACTGTTTCTCCTCTGCAATGCCCCTTTGCCATGTGCCACTCTGCCCTGGAGCCAGACAACAATGGACTGAAACCTCTATGAACTGCAAGCCAAATAAACATTTCCTCCCTTAACTTGACTGTTTGTTGAGTATTTTGTCTCAGCAACAAGAAAACTAATTAAGGTACCCTGTCATTATAGACTTAGAGAGTCTTTCTGACCTTGGATCCTTGATTCTTTGGTATGATTCTTGACCAGGCGCTTTAACTATCAGAGAAACTCTGGGTCTTTACTAAGATATGATATGGAGTCTTTTCCTTTATGTTTAATTTTCAGGGATATGCATAAATACAAACTTGTTTTCAGTTTGAAATGTGTATGTTTTTAATCAGCACCACAATGATCAGCTTTCTAAACTTGAAACCTCCAAGGCTTAGAAATAAGAGAAAAATATTCTCTCTAATCTAATTTTTTTGGGGGGTCTCATTCCCTCCTCCTACTTATCCAGGGAAGAAGTGTTGTTCTTCATCGCTTTTGAGAACCTCAAATTAATTCTCTTCAGAAACTGCAGGACACTCAAATGTATGCAGGTGGTACATTTCTAAATTTTTAGTATTCATTTTTTAATTTTTGTAAGGAACAAAAGGTCTCTATAAAATATCATCAGAATTATCAGGGAAAATAATCTGGTGCAGACAGATATGAGAAAATGTAACATGTTGACTTTCTGAGGTTTATGACACTTGGAGAAGAGATAAAGAAATTCTTTTGAGCTATCTTTATTTTCTCTTTTTCACAAGACTGTATCTTGATTTGGAAAATTTCCAGAGTAAATTCCATTGATTATTCTCCATGTTGTCTGTTGTGAATGATTCAGTCAAATAATTCTTTTTGAAACATTTTCTTTTCTTGGCTTCTATGATCTCACTTGCTTCCTCCTCCTCTTTTTGCCACTTTCTCTCATCTTCTCTACTGGGTCTCCTTTATCTGTTTCTTCTTGAAATTTTGGACCCACCCAAGGCAGGTTGTTGGAGCTTTCTCTCTCTCTTCATTAGACAGTTTGTCTAATGATTTTGTATAATCATCAATATATCAATGAATCTCAAACTTTTTTCTTAGGCTCCGATTTCTCCTGAACTCTAGACTTGTGCCTTTGGTTATCTTCTGTAATATCCATTCTATTAACTTTAGCTCCACATATCTAAAACAGCTACTTATCTCCCTCCCACTATTCCATTTGAACAGCTTGTCTCCATCCAGTATTTTCTCCTTATCCAGAATGGTTCATGCCAAAAATATTAAAACCATTCTAGTCCTCTGGTCTTTCTTTAGGGAGATGCTTATAAAGTCCAGGATTATTGGACTAGATGGCAGACTGAATAATTTGCCTGGATAAAATTAACAGAAAATACATTTCTGATAGTTAAATTTCCATGTCAACTGGCCTAGGTTGTGGCACTCAGATACTTCATCAAACATCAGCCTAGATGTTGTTCTGATGCTATATTTTAGATGAAACTACAATTAAAATGCACAGAGTCTGAGTAAACTAGCCTATTACCTACAATGTGGGTAGACCTAATCTGATCAGCTTGCTGATGTGCATTCCTTGCAGTTAATTTACCAGCCTCCATAACTGCACTTATATGTCTCTCTCTCTCTTCTTCTGGCATAGAGTTTCATGGTGATGGAGACTTTACTGAGGGCTGGTGGTTGATGGAAATCTCAACCCTGAAATTAATTTCACTTCTGTCTTTGTTCTTTGAACAAAAAGTTTTTCCATGTGTCTTTTCTGTTTTATTTTTTCTTTTCTTTTTGGGTCATTATGGTAGCTTCCCCTTTGTCTTGAGTGTTTCAAGTGTTTTGTACATTCTGAAAAACTTACATTGATAGCATGCATCTGGAGCTTCTTAAAATTCTTAGTTTATTTTTAGTTTGAGTATGTGTTTTTGTTTCAGTGTGGGCTAAAGAAAAAAAAGAAAAAGTAATAAAACAAAACAACAAGTATTTGGGTTGCCAGACAAGAGCAGAGAAAGAGGGAAAAGGACACCAAAATACACTGAAGATGTACCTCCTCCACAGCTGGAAACCAATAACAGTGATTATGCTTGAAATGTATCTTGTTGTCTGTGTCCTATGAACTGATCATAGTCATTCAGCAAATCGCAGTGGGGAAATATTTTTTGAGTTTCTAGCCTTAGTTATAAGAAATATAACCTCTTCTTGCTCTGTTTTTCTTTTAACATAATCTTCTAACAGAAAATAAATTACATATTCTCATCTCATAAGAAGTTATTGGAAACCACATTATACTCCTCCTCAAAGACCTGGTTACTCCATCTGGATTTTGTGTGACCAATTTTGATTATGTGACTTCTACCTCAGGCCTATGTTCTATAGAAAGCAGAAAACAATATTTACCTTCAAGCAGAAGTATAGCTATAGTGAGTGGCTTCATCAGTTTATTTATATACTCAGTTGTGTTATATTATGATTTTCAACTAAAAGGTAAAGCTTAAGATTTAAATTTGGAACTACTTAAAATTTAAATTTGGAAAGTATCCATAGTAGTATAAATCTGAATTTTGGAACTCTATCTTACCTAGAGATTAAACATTTGATAAGCTACTTTATTAACATATTTAGGTGGCTTTCAAAGAGGATATAGAAACAAAGTAGTAAAAACATGGTGCTCTATGTGTTTAGTTTTGGCAGCTAGTGCACTCCTACTGCTTCCTGGAAATTGAAGCTAGGCTCCTGAGTAGAATTTATAACCACTGGATGGAGGGTGGCAGGTGGGACAGTTTTTTCAAGAACCAGAAAGTTCTAAGCAGGCATCAGATAGGCAGGCTGGATGGGTGCAAATTAAGTAGAAATCTAAAGTGCTGGGTCAACACCAGAAAGGGAGGCTTAGAGACTTGATAATTTTAGAGACAGTGCTTGAATGTCAGGAAAACTAAGGTTGTACAAGCCTCACTTACTGGGAGGGCTCAAGCAAAAAAGGATTCCTTTAAAAATTTTTTTATTTGTACATGTTTGCAGTATATAATGATTACACTCCTTGTGGGGAGTTCGTGTATGTATGTAACATCTTAGTTCTTTTTTGTCCCCCTCCCCTCCCCTTTGCTCTCCTCCCCTCCCCTCCATGTCCTTTTGCCTTTCTGAATAAATTCTTGGTACATAATCTCAGGCACTATGTAAGGACTTGAGCTCCTTCATCAAAATCTTACCCATTACTAAGAACCCAATTCAAATTCTATCTTCCAATGTTCCTCAATTTAGAAACGATTTCCTTCTACACTGTTATACTTAATATGAAAGAGTCAACACGTTAAAGGTGTTAAGACTCCCTCAGTGAGAAGTGACAATTGAAGAAAATTCAATTCTTTGCATATAAAGACTTTAGGTATACCTTGATTCAAGGCATAGTGTTTCTTCATCTCTGTAGGGTACCACTTCTGATTAGACTTAAAGTCCAGGAGACATAAGTGTACCTGAGGACACTTAAGAACATGACTCCGTACTCAGGGATATGTGCATAACATTCCACAATTATATAAAAATGACTTAACATACTTAACCATGCATGGGCAGCATAGTTAAGGTCCTGCGGATGGTGTTTGTCTGCATTTCTCGATAGGTGATAAGGAACTATAACTGCTGTGAACTAAAGAGCACTGTAGCTGTTTTTGCTGAAGAAATAGAGACATGGAGCTCTTGAGCTCTGGGGCTCTGGCCCCAATCTCCTGCTCTGATGCTGATGAATGGCTCTGTGTGTTGTTCTCATTGCAAAATTAATAAACTCACTCATGGCACAAAGGACTACATGGACTACACAAACCCCTCTTCAGGTGCCCTTGGGGAGGCTCAGCCATGACAATCTCTCAAGTTTTTCTTCTTTTTATTTGTTGCAGTTTCAAATGTATGTGTTGGTCATTAGCAGTTCAAAACTCACATAGTTCTATGTTTAAGTAAAATTAAAAATAGATTTTTTTTCTGGTAGCTTATGAACAAGTTCTGGGGTTCAACTCTATTGGATTAACTCAGATCACATGTCAATCTTTGAACAAATACCAAGTCTAGACTGAATGACAGTACTCAAAATGGGGGTGTATTTTCAGTAGTGGGACTGAAAATGAAGGAGAGGTGGGATGTCTTTTCAGAAGAGAGGAAGAAGGAATAGTAAAACAGACATACAGGCATAAATATGACTTACTGAATGTGTTTTTTTCTGGATATCTCTAGCCTTTGATTAACATAATATGAAACTATAATACTTTTCCTTGTTTATATTTTCTATAGCATTTATCATGTGCTAAGTTTATCCTAGAATTTCAATGGACATAAGAGTTTTCTACAGTTTTATATTTATAGATTTAGTATTTTAAATAAGTATTTCTTAAGAAGCTTTCAGTTACACTGCTCCAAGCTGTACCTTAAAGAAGGAAGTAAACACTAATCACCTTGTTCTGAAATTTTAGATAAAATATTCTTTACTTTTTATCTATACAATCACATTCATGTACCCATTAAACAACTGAAAGGGTATCTGTCTAGTACAGTACTTCTCAGACTTTAATGTGCTTTTGGACTCCTGAAGGATCTCCATAAAATATGGAATCTGATTCAGTAATTTAAGGTGGTATATAATCTGGATTTCTAAAGGATGATGCCTTTCTGTTAGTTTGAAGACCACACTTTGAGTATCAAAGTCTAGATGCTATAAGCTTCAAGCTTCTATCCTAAAACTTAAATTCACCAGTATTGTTTATTTAGTTTCAAAATAATGTATCTGGTATCTTTGCATATCTATAATTTTTCTCAAAAAAGAGTCTCTTTGAGGGTGATATCTGATCTGAAAATTAAGAATTTCACAAAATCCTATTACATTTCTGGTTCATTTGTTTTCCTAGATTTATGAAACCAGGGACCTTTCATGTAGGATTATCCTTTGGCATTTCTTAAATGAGATTTCCAGTGAAATTTCTGATGGGATTGGGAGGCATTAACCCTTCAGTTAAGTGAGCATTAACTCTCACTTTTCACATCATTCTGTGGTCTCTTCATTTTCTGTCCACTGGAAAGCCACGGTCCTTTCAGCTACTGGACTAGATGATCAAGAGAATCTTAGAAACATTTTTAGTATCAGTGTTGGTCAGGGAACTTTAATGTCTGATAGTTTTCTTTTTTCTACTATGAATAAAATGTGCAACAGCCTTGGGCCAAGCATTTTAGTTTAAAATCTGGTGCTGTATCTATAAATTTTGCATGCACAATTAAGTTTTAAATGAAATTCCCCAAATATTTTGACAATGCGAAGAAAGATGCCCTCCATCATCCTCATCCTTGTGTTCATAATGAACCATATTAGTTCTGAGATGCTGAGTTAATATTTTTATAAATTTCCTATCTCAGGAGTAACATTATATTAAAAATTTGTGTTAAATGCAAACATTTAAATATAATTATTTTCATAGACTTCTTTGGACCTGTCTTGTAAAAATATTTTTTATTTTATGAAAATAAATTTCATAATCAAATACTAAGAGAATAACCATAGTTATAACACTGTATATTCTTTTTTTTTATTCTTCCACAGAATAATTTTTATTACTACATAATATTTCATGTATAATTCCAGAAAATTATTTTCAAATTTATCAGTAGAGTTGTGCTGGTATTTTCTTTTCACATTTTTCCCCCATTAACTTTATTGGTACATTTTAGGTATAAAATACACTTACATTCATCATTGGGATCTTGTACCATTACATGAGTCTCTCGGTTCTTATTATTTTTTCCCCTTCCCTTGCCCTCCCTTCACCCCCTCCACCCTTCCCTATTTGCAAAGACCTTGTTTCCATTTTTTTCCTCTTCTCATATTTTTTCCTTTCCCTTTTTTCCCTTCCCCTACCCCTGCCAATTCCCCTGCTCTTTTAGACCTTTTCTTCCTGTTACACAATATCAGTTATACATTGTTTAAATTACAATATTAAGATCTAGGAGACATTACCACAGATTTTACAGAATTTAAAAGGATATAGAAAGCATATTACAAAAATCTTTCTTGAAATAAATTTGACAACTTCTAAGAAGTAACTTAGAAAACAAATTAATGAAACTAACTCTGGAGGAAATATAAAATTAGAATAGCACCTATTAAAGAAAGTATATTCCTAGCTTGAAAACCTACCTATATGACAGCAGCAGGTTCATAAACATTTTAACTGATAAATTATATCAAACATTTAAAGCAGAGAAAAGAAGGAACACTTCTCCCCTCATTTTAGGAAATCAACATTGTGCTAATCCTAAAACTGGATGAAGATAATAGAAGAAACAAGTATGAACATAGATAGAAATTTGTTTAACAAAACAAACTCTTAGAAGTCAGATATGGCAGTATGTAGAAAGTGGTTTTATTATAGGGATGGCAGTGTTGGATCAGCATTAGAAGATCCACCCCCAAAAGCAATCATTTTAACAGAGGAAAGGAGAAAGCCATATGATCCTGTCGCTAGTAGGAGAAAGAGTATTGGACTAAATTCCACAGCTCTTCATGGTAAAAGCTATCAGGAGACTAGAAGTAGAACAGAACCTTCTCAACAGATCAAAGACATGTACTCCATACTTCCAACAAAAACTTCTTCTATGAATGGAGACGATACAATGCTTTCTCCCTAAAGTGGGGAACAAGGGCATATATGCCTACTCTTCATCTGTCCATTAGACTTTTAAACATAGGTCTAAACCAAAATAGCCTGGCAATAAAATGACACAACTAGGATAGGATTGGCATGGCAGAAGCAAAATCTTCATATGTAGATGAAATGATCATCTACAGAGAAAATACTAAGAAATCTCTAGGAGCCCCTAGAACTTGTCCTTGAATTTAGCAGGATTAGAAAACACAAGGTATATAAAAATTCAGGTCTATGTATACTTGCTATAAATGATGAACTGGATATTGAAATTTAAAAGTTATGTAGGAGTACAAAGGACCCAGAAATCCCCAAAACAAAAACAAAAACAGTGTTGGAAGACTTTTAGCACCCAATTTTAAGACTTCTTCTAAAGCTACAGTAATCAAGGCGGTGTTGGTGTAAGGAAAGACATATAGATCATTTGAAAAAACAGAAAATCTAGAAATAGAACCACATATATATGGTCCACTGAGTTTTGAAAGATTATTTAACATTAGCATTTTATAGAATGTAAACTCAATTCAAGAGCCGAGGAAGAGACAGTGTCTTCAGCAAATGGCACTAGAGCACCTGGTATCTGTATATAAAAAATTAACCTCAATCCTTTTTTTCCATACATGAAAATAACTTGAAGGGATCTATGAACCTAAATAAGAAAGCCTAAAAGTATAAAACTTTAAGAAGAAATTATAAGGGAAAATATTTATGAATTCAGAGTAGGCAAGAACTACCTAGTATACAAAAACATGATGTATAAAAGAAAAAAATTGATAAATAAGATTCCACCAAAATTTAGAACTTTAAATGACATCATTAAAATGAAAAGTAGTCCTTAAACAGACCATATTTACAATGCATATAACCTATGAGCAGAATACATAAATAATTCTTAGAGCTCATTAATAGACAACCCAATTAAAATGTACACATAAGATGATAAATAGCCAGTATGGCACAAGGAATAGTGTGCAACTCCAGAATCAGAAAAATACTAATCAGTACAATAATAAGATTGAATTATACACTCATTAGGGAGATGAAGTTAAAAGTTTTAAAAGCCTTGTCATGACTTTTTCTTTTTGTTGGATTCTCCCCCTTTTTGTTTAATTTGTCACGTCCAATGGATTCATTCTGCTGGGCTTCCTGGGGTTGTGATCCTCATTGTCTTTTCCTAGAGTATTGTCTAAAATTTTTTAGAGTGCTGGTTTGATATTCATGAAGTTCCTGAGGTGCTCTTTATCATGAAAGGATCTTATTTCTCCATCAATTTTGAAAGAGAGTTTTTCAGGGTACATCAATCTGGGTTGGAGGCTGTTTTCCCTTAGGGCTTGAAATACATCAGTCCAAGCTCTTCTTGCCTTAAGGGTTTGCATTGAGAAGTCTGCTGTGATTCTGATGGGCTTTCCTTTGTATGTGATTTGTTTCTTTTCTCTCACTGCTTGTAGAATTTTGTTCTTCTGTTGGATTTCTGGAATCCTAACTATTATATGCCTATGTGTAGATTTGTTTTTGATCAAGGCTAGCTGGAGTCCTATATGCCTCACTTACCTGTATGTCAAGTTCTTTTCCCCTGCTTAGGAAGTTTTCTGCCATTACTTCTGTGAAGAGTTTTTTTATGTCATTTTCACTCTCTCCTCTTTCTTCATTGACTCCAATCAGTCTTATATTATTCTTCTTTGGATCATCTAGCAGCTGCTGGATTGATTTCTCGTGTTCCGTTACAATTTTAAAGCAATTTTTCTTTTCCTCCTCAGTAATTGCAATCTTATCTTCTATGTGTGAAATTCTATCCTCACATTGGTTCATTCTGCTGTGCAGACTTTTGATGGAGTTTTTAATCTCTTGGAAATCTGTTTGTATCTGTTTTATGAATTCCATTTGTTTCCTATGTTGGGATTTCATCATATTCCTCAGATCTTCTATTTTTTTTTCTGTGTCCTCTCTAGATTTATTAATCATGTCTTGCACCATGAGCAAAATCTTTACTGTTATCTGAGAAATGATTTCTGATTTCATTTTTCCCAGATCCTCTTTTGTTGCCTGTTCAGAGAGTCCAGTTGGTTGAGTATCAGATTGTTCCATCTTGTTTCCCTTTGGGGTTGCTGTAGGTGATCTGGAAGTCTGTTTTTGAGGCTTGTTTATGTGCCTTCTCATTTCCATGGGGCGGGGGGTGCTTCTGGCACCCATGTGGCTCACCTTCTCTGCCCTAGAAGCTTGGGATGGCAGCGGGGGAGCTTCCTTCTGGGTGCTGGGACCAGCTCAGCTTCTCTGCCCTAGGAGCCTGGGATGGAGGCAGGGAGCTTCCTTCTGGGTGCTGGGACCGGCTGAGCTTCACTGCCCTAGGAGCCTGATTTTTATACATGTATTTTAGACACACTCATTATATAGTTAGACACTTTCTATATTTCTTGTAGACTGGCAGCTGAATTAAATATCTTGATCATCCTCAGGCTATCTCTTTGTTCAGACTGTAGGTGAGGTTGTGTTCTTTCATCAGATCATATGTTATTTTGCTCCTTTTTGTTGTCACTAGAAATGTTTATTGTTCACAGGTTGGCTATTGTGGATCACTATTAGGCTTTTCTAGTTGAGGAAGCTAGGGCATTTTATATGTGTATGCACACACAATTGTATGCAAAGATTAAATACATTATGATTTTATGAAATGTTTTCACTTATTTTTTTCTCTTTTTAATGCTTCTGATCTTCAAGAGTGAGACAGTTAATACCATTTTATTTGCCCTGATATTTTGAGTACCCTCTGGCCTTCTGATTTTATGCATGCTTTTGAAAGTCTCACATTAAGATTTTTCTTCAATTCTCAACTAGCCTAATCTAAAAGAATAAGGTAGATGTTTGTAAGAAGTTTTGTTTGTTTCTATATAGGAGAAAAAGTGTTTTTACTTAAATAAGAATTTAAAACACTACAATTAACACAGCTTATTATGAAATAATGATCTTTGGGTCAATTTTTGGCCACATACAAATTTATATATCATAAAGTTATATTGCCAAGTGTTATGGTTATATCTAGATGTTCCCTCAAAGCCTCATGCATATCATGAGTGTGATACTCATCACTAGATTAGTCTACTGATGGACTTAGAGATGAGTGTGAGGTTGAGAGGTGAAGCCTGGTGGGAAGAGGTGGATCATTGTAGCTATGGCCTGGCAATGTATATATCCCTCCTCCTCTCTTGATCCCTTCTCTGCTTCTTGCCACCATGCCATAGATTGTTTCCCCTCTGCCATGGCCACCTGCCTGGGAACCAGTAGACTATAAGTTGAAATGTCTATAAACTATGAGCCAAAATAAACCTTTCTGCCTTTAAATTATGGGTATGGGATATTGTGTCTCAGCAACAAGAAAGTAATAAGATACCAAGTGACTTAGTAAGTCACTTAGTAAGTAAGCTTGATACCAAGCTTAGTTTATATAAGTACACTAGGATGTTCATACACTGAAGAGATAGTCTGATAAAACATTTCTTAGAACATGTACCTGTCATTAGCAATACATAACTGTACTATGACTGCTTAGAATTTAACACTTTGAGATAAACTTATTTTATTAGTAAATATTTTCTTGCTTGTTCAAAGGATTCCAGCTTTATTTTCATTCTATTTTTGGCTCTGATCTACGAGTGTTTAAAAAATGGCTATATAGCCTTTGAAATCAATACTTTCTACAATTGAACTTAAAAAGAAGTTGATTTTTTTTGGCTGCATACAGTATTCTTTTTTACCTAGTATATGGTTTATGCTTTTGTATGTAAGAATCTTCTTTTAATGAGAGACATTTTGGCCTATGCCTGTCTTGAGTTCATAAAATGTTTCATCTGGGTTTATTTTTCTTTTCTGGAATAGAGTGTTTATTCAAAAGATAGTTTATGAAATGAAACCATTTGTTTCCATTTGTGTAAGTTTCAATCTGGTAATTAATAACAGATTTTTTAAAAAGAGAAAGGGAATCACTCTCTTTTGTTAAAACTTTTCAAGTAATCATTTTAATATTTTGATCTCATTTAAAGATTCTCTATTTTAAAAAGCCACATGAAATAGATTCCTGAGCAGAATAACCATCCTTTCAACAGTCTATGGTTAAGACCCCTCTATTTTTTCCCCCAAGTAATGGAATGTTACTAAGATTCTAAAATGTCTCACAAACTGGTGATATGTGCATTTTGATTTCTGACACAGATTGGGCTACCTTGAATGATTTTTTTGAAACTCCTAGGGACATTTTTATAGTAAAACATATACTGCTGTATTGCAGATGGGTAAGAATTTAAATGTATAAGGCATGTCCAACTACATCAAACACATCAGCTGTACAATAATACCTCAGTTCATGATTTGGAAACAAAAGCATTCAGCATGATTCCATTCACAAACTCTGCACCTGGTGACAAACATGATCATCTTCTGCACACAAATACAAATGCAGCCATCTCCCCCCAAATTATAAAACCAATTAAGTTCATAAACTGAGGTACCACTGCATTTTCTTTTTTAAAAAATCCACCAAGAAGAAATGAAGTACCAAAGCATAGGTTCATATGGATCTAGTTTTGATAACCATACAACAGACATTTTAAATAAATACTACAAAACCTTCCAAATAAAGCATCAAATTATCAGTGCTCACTTAGAAAATGTCTAAACAAATTTATGTGGTAGAGTCTTCACTTTAACAATGAAATTAAACCACAGGCACAGAGTGAGAAAAAAACCATGAATACTTTGTTCTTTCATTGTAGCCACCAAGCACTTCACATAATGTGGAGGGGAAAAGAGAATTTTTGTCTCCTCAAACGAATTTACAGCACAAAAATATTCTGTAGAACATTAGCTCCTAAATAAGTGAAGCCTTGAGCACTTTCTCCAAGCTGCTACCTCCCAGACTTTTGAAATACGAATGACTAGCGATATGTAATGACTTTGACCCTTGAAAATATGAAAATTAAGTGACCAAATTGTTTTTTTCTTCCTCTGAAAAGACTACCTATTATTTGATAACATTTCTTGTTTCTCTTTTGGTTTTAACCTTAGGTGCCTTCTTGAGTTCTTTTTAAAAAAATTTTGTAATGTGTGTATCTCTCTGACCTTTCTTTCTTCTCACAGAGGCCCACATGGTAGGTGGCACATTTACAGCGTCTACTATTACTTTCATGTAAAGCAGGAGCCTAGAATGTTCTTTCTATTGGTTCAACTAAACTGTTTTACTCTGAGTTTACTTTCAATTAGCTGTGTTTCTATTTTATACTTTCACAGTGCGTCACTTAATCCTGGCTGCTGTATTTCAGTAAAATTAGTTGTTAAAACAAGTTCTTGGTTTAAATAATTTCCTCAACAAATGTTAGATCTATTCTTTTTCTCTCCTGTATGGGAATTGATGCTCACTTTATGATTTTTCTGTGAAATAATTTTTTCTCAATAGCACAATTTCCAGTTTTCCAGAATATGTTTCTAAAATGGTTAGTTTTGTGATTGATAGGAATAGAGAGAGCAAGAAGAATGAAATATGCCAGACAATTTTCACATTCTTTAAGTACACTAAAATTTGGGGGAGAAACATTTTTATGCCTTGAATTCAAAGAAGCTTTGTGTTTTCTTGAGAATAAAATGTAATTTTTAGGACTATACTGCCTCTAAGTGGTTCACTTAATATTTATGTTAATTTCAAAATGTTTTATGAAATTAAAAAACAAATTTTGCAGTGATAAATTTTCAGTGATTTATAGAAGTATGTTCCTATGAGTGATATTAGCATGTATTTTCATGTGTTATATATTTGCATAACCACAAGGATTGAACAACTGGAAGCTATGGTGTCTTTTAAAAAGCTTTAAGATCTGCTTTCCTTGAAGCAGGAATGAATGAGTCTATATGGACAAGAAATATTGACAGAATCTTAAGGAGAAGGTGTCAACCCAGGCTGAGCAGAGGGAGGGAATATCTTGGAAAAAAATCTCATCTGTATAAATATTCATTGTTCTGAGTTGTGGTATTACCAAATTGCTTTGTGGTCTATTTTTGTGTCCTAAGAACTTAAAAATTAGAAAGCTAAAAGTTTATTTTGACACCTCTGCCTATTAAATTGTCTCAATCCAACTTTGAGTGTATGTGTTTGTTTGTGTCAGTGAACAGTGAACTACAAAAGGATTTTTCGAAAGATAGCTGAATAAAATTGGTTTCAGTTATCAAGTAATTCATCATTCATAGTAACAAAAGAATAATTAACTTTTATGCATTACCTAGCCCTTGTAGTTGAATTGCATAGTCAAAACTTTCAACTATTTTTTCTATTTTTTGACCTTTGTAATTTGCCAAAAATAGCTATTTAAATTTGGAAAAATAGTTTAAACATTTATGGGATTGCTTTATACAGTGTGAGTTTCCATGGTGTCTTCTTTGATTTCCTTTTTCAGAGTGCTGTAGGTTTTTTTTGTAAAGGTCTTTCACTTCCCTAGGTTAATTCCTAAGTATTTAATCTTTCTTGGTACTATTGTGAATGGTATTTTTTTCCTAATTGCTTTCTCAGTGGGCTCATTATTAGTGCACAGGAACACTACTAGTTTTTGTGTGCTGGTTTTGTATCCTGATCTGTTACTGAGTTTGGATATTAATTTTTTGAATTTTTTGGAGAAATTTTTTGGGATTGTTTATGTAGAGGATCATGTCACCTACAAATAATGATACTTTGATGTCTTTCTTTACTGTACATATCCTTTTTATTTCTTTTTCCTGCCTTATTTCTCTTGCGAACGTCTTGGATACTATGTTGTACAGGAGTGGTAGTACTGGTTATCTTTGTGTAGCTCTGGATTTTAGAGGGAAAGCTTTCACTTTTCTCCTATTCAACATGACGTTAGCAGCAGATTTGTCATAAATGGCTTTTCTCAGATCGAATTAAAGTCCTTTTAAACATATTTTCATAAATAGTTTTTATGAAAAAAGAATGTTGAATTTTGTCAAAGGCTTTTTCTGTGTCTATTGAGATAATTATATGATTTTTGTCTTTGTTTTCTTTTCATGTGATATATTATATTAATTGATTTGAATTTGTTGAATCATCCTTGTATCCCTGTGATGAAGCCTCCTTGGTCATGCTATGTGATCTTTTTGCTTATTCATTCCATTTTGTTTGCCAGTATCTTGTTGAGGATTTTTGAGTCTATAGTCATTAAAAAAGATTAGTGCACAGTACTCTTTTTTTCGTTGCATATTTGTCTGGTTTTGGAATCAGGGTAATGGTGGCTTCCAGGAATGCCTTTGGTAGTACTCATTCCCTTTAACTTTTGTCAAAAAGCTTGAGGAGTAATGGTATTAGATCTTTCTTGAAGTCCTTATAGAACTTGGCAGTGAACCCATCAAGATTTTTTTCTGTCTTTTATATTCAGTAGTGTTTGTTTTATAAAGTTGGGTGCTCTATTATTTGGTGTGTGTATACTAATTATCTCTTCCTGTTGAATTGTTCCCTTAACCAATATGTAGTAACTTTCTTTGCCTCTTTTGAGCTAGAAGTCTACTTTGCCTGAATATAGGATGGGTACACTATCTTTTTGTTGGATTTGTTACATTCAACGTTGTTTTCCACCCTTTGATTTTTTAGTCTATGACTTTATTTTGAGGTTAAATGTGTTTCTTGTATACAGCATACCTTTGGATTTTGTTTGTTGATCCATTCTTCCAGTCTATGTTTTTTGATTGGAGATTTGAGACCATTCAGTTAAAGGTTATTACTTACAGGTATTGACTTCTTCATGTTATTGCCTTAATTCCTGTTAGTGGTGCTCTATCTTTGGCTTCTACTTTACTGCTCACCCTACCTGGTATATTCATTCTATTAGAACATCTGTCATTGTTATCTTCACTGTCTTTTTCTAGGGTATATTTGAGAATTTTTGGAGTGCTTGTTTGGTGGTCATGAATTTCTTTAGGTGCCCTTTATCATGAAATTATCTTATTTTTTCAATCAATTTAAAAGATAGTTTTGCAGGATATATCAGCCTGTGTTGGAAATTATTTTGTTTTAGGGCTTGAGATGCTGCATTTGAGCCTCTCCTGGCCTTTAAATTTTGGTTGAGAAGTCTACTGTAAATTCTAATGGGTTTTATTTTATAAGTGATTCATTGCTTTTCTCTAACCATTTCACAATTCTATTTCAGTGTTAGATTTCTGGGATTTTGATCCCAGATGATGAGTTGTGGAAAGGTTTTTTTTTTTCTGATCAATATTTGGGGTTTTATTGCATCACTTACCTGTATGTTAAATTCTTTCTGTCTTATTTGGAAAGTTTTCTGTTATTATTTCAGTAAACAAGTGTTCCATGTCTTCTGGTTTTTCAATTATGTTAATATTAGATTAGTCTTATTTGTATCATCTAGGAGTAATTGCATCCATTTTTTATGTTTTCTTTTTGTTTTTAAGTTAACTCTAATTTATTAATTACTGGTATAGCCCTGTCTTCTAGTTCTGACACTTTTTCCTCATATTGCTTATTTCTATTGCCTATACTTTTGATAGAATTTTTAATCTCCTGAATTTCTATTTGGAGTCATTTTATGGACTCTAACTTTTTTCTCTTCTGGTTGTTCATATTTTGCATTGTTTTGTTTAGCTCTTCTCACTTTTTATTTTATTTTTTATTTTTGGTACCAAGGATCGAACTCGGGACCTTGCACTTGGGAGGCAGGCGACGGAACCACTGAGCTAAATCCCCAGCCCCTCTTCTCACTTTTCATTAGGGTGTTCTATAGACTTGCTGATAATTATGTTTATTTGACCAATATCCTACTTATACTTTTGAGCTTTCCAAATGCCTTATTATCTGTTTTGTTATCTCCTCTGGTATCATTTTGAATAATCCAGTTCTGCGGCTTTTGGTTTCCTCCCATCAAGGCCCTATGAATCAGCTTTGGAGGAAATGAAAGATTTTGAAGGCATTTTGTTGGCTTGTCTTCTCATGATTTTCTGTCTTTATGTGTGTGTATGTATTGAGGCTTGAGGTTTCATTGTAGTGGAAAGTTTTGTTTCTATATGAAGACTTCTTTAGTTAATGTCTACTTCTCAGTGGTGTCTTCTGGGTGTAGCTAATTATTGGCATTTACTTCTTTCCAGGATCCAACCACCTCTGTTTACTTGAGATGTGAGGTTGCAACATATTTCACTTAGTACTGAATTTTCCAAGATTTGGCCACAGTATTGTTAATGACCCCAATGGAATCTAGATACTGGCATTCAAGGAAAATCAATTAATAGCAGCAGCTAATGATCCAGTGGATATAATAATAAAATCAGCATCAATTATGGCATCAAATAATAACTAAATATTGACAAACCCCAAGGATCATTAAAATACCACACATAACCATACAAACACATTCTTTAATTATAATATGAACACTAAGACAAACCAAATACTGACCTACTATTGATCTATAGAAAATATCTACTAACTTGAAGAAATTTACCTTTACTTCCAATAGAATAGTATTAAATAGCAATAACAATGTAAAAAGAAAAATATGAAAGATTAATGGTATATAAGGAGAAGAGTGAGATAGAGGTCCTATTGAGTAAAAGGAAATTAATAATGATAAAAAATAGTTGTAGAAAAAATAAGCATGAAAAAGAAAAAAGATAAGCAGAGAGCAAAAGAGGAAATAATAGAAAATATTAAAGAAGGGAAAAAGTTGAAAGGGAAAAGAGAAGAGGAGAGAAAAGAAATAAGAGAAGAAAAGGAACTAAAAACCTCAAACACCCCAAAAACCCATGGAAGAAAATATAAAAATAATACAAATTTTTTTAAAAAGATTGAGTCAAAGAAGAAATTCCTGTTACTGAATAAGTAGTTTCTTTCCAGAATCCTCCAGGAATGACTTACTAAGGCCATAAGGTCAACACTGAACCTAACCATTGAATTTGATTTGGTTCTTTTATTTGTGTTTCTGTTTTCTGAGACAGGATCTCCTTATGTAGTTCAGAGTAGCTCTAAACTCAGTATGTCAATATGTACTGCAGGCTGGCTTCAAACTCATGGTAATCCTCCTGACTCAGTCTTCCGAGTTCTTGTATTACAGGTGTGCACAACCACACCCAGCCTAGTTCTTTTAATAGAAATCTGAAAAGCAGAAAACCCAGCTTCTGAGTAATGTGGTGACACAATGATTTTAAAATTTTGAATTAAATTGAAGAACTAATAAAACCAATGAAAATTATTGAAATGAGGTCTGCCATGAAAATTAAGCAGACGTATAACATCTGTTATCTTCAGATTTTTTTCAGGTTAATATCCTTTAATTAAAAATTTATTTAGGGGCCAGGGATTTAGCTCAGTGGTTCCTGGGCCTGCCTCGCAAGCACAAGGTCCCAAGTTCAATCCCCGGTACCCCCCCCAAAATAAATTTATTCAGGAATAAAAAAGGTGCTAAATAACAATTTTTTTTTGGTACGGGGGATCAACCTCTGGACCTTGTGCTTGTGAAATAGGCAGTGGAACCACTGAGCTAAATCCCTGGCACAGTATTTTTTAAAAAATCTATTCATTGTCCTATTAAATTGCCTTAGAACCTGTTATGGTTTGGGTGTTGAATGTCTCCTGTAAGCCCATCTGTACAGTTTTGGTCCCCAGGGTGATGGTACTGGGAGGGGCTGTGGACCTTTAAAAGGTGGTGCCTTGTTGGATGTCCTGAGATCATTTACATCATGCCACTGAAGAATAGTACATGACCTCGGTCTCTGTCTGTCTGTCTGTCTGTCTCTCTCTCTTCTCTGGCTTGAGTGCATGTTCCCACCATGATGTGCTGCCATTTGCCAACATCACCATAGGCCAGACCAATGGAGCCATTCAATCTTGGACTCTGAATCCCTCAGAAGGAATGAAATAAAGTTCCTTTTACATGGTGTGTCAATTATTTTGTTGTAGTGATGGAAACCTAACACATAACATCTTTTTAAAAATCTATTAAGTATGTGTGTAGATATCTCTTCAATCCTAGTTACTATCATACAGATGCTTATCCTGGTAATTCTCTCTTGATCACAGAAATTGTATAGTAAATACTGAAATCAGATAATGTGGGTCCTCAAACTTAGTTCTCTTTTAAAAACTGTTTTTTCTCTTTCAGGTCTTTTGATTTACCATATAAACTTTAGACTTGTCAAATGTACAGATAAGCATGCTGGATTTTCACTGCCATTTCACTGAGTCTGTAGATTGATTTGTGGAAAACTATTATCTTTGCTAAACTTGGTGGAAGATAGGTAGAACTCTTGAAGACATTGGGATAGGAAAAGAATTTATGAACAAAACCTCAGTAGCACAGGAACTAGCACAAAGAATCAAGAACTGGGATCTCATCTTATTAAAAAGCTTCTGCACTGCAAGAGAAACCACCAACAGAGCTAAGAGACAATGTACAATGTGGGAAAAAATTTTTCAGCAGCTGTAACTCAGACAAAAGGCTACCATCTAGAATATATAAAAAACTGAAAAAAACCAGACTCACAAAATTTAAAGACCCAATTCAAAAATGGGCATCTGAACTGAACAGACTTTTCTCAGATAAAGAAGTAAAAGCAGCAAATAAACATATGAAAAAAATGTTCAACATCACTGGTCATTTGAGAGATGCAGAAGAAAACAACACTGAGATTTCACCTCACCCCAGAAAGAATGGCTGCTATCAAGAAATTATCCAGTAACAAATGCTAGCGAGGGTGTGGGAAGAAAGGAACCCTCCTTCATTGTTGGTGGGAGTGCAGACTGGTGCAACTACTGTGGAAATCAGTATGGAGATACCTCAAAGAACTAGCACTAGAGTTCCCATTTGACCTAGCTATTCCCCTGCTGGGTATCTTCCCAAAAGAATTAAAAGAATCATACCACAGCGATATATGTGCACCCATGTTTACAGTGGCACAATTCATAATATCTAAAGCTTGGAAACAGCCCAAGTGCCCATCAGCTGGAAGCTGGATAAAGAAGATGTGGTTTTTTAATAAAATGGAGTACTACTCAGCCATAAAGAACTAGAGACATTTATACCTATATGGATGCACATTGAGGCGATACTCTTAAGTGAAATAAATAGGACACAAGCATAAATACCAAATAGTTTCTCTGGTTTGAGAAACTGAAAGTGTAAATAAGGATTAAAATGATTAAAATGAATAATGGATAATTTGAAATCAGAAGAAAAGGTCCAAAGGGGTAGGGGAAGTGGGAGGGGAAGGGGAAAGGAAAGAAAGAAAAGGAAAAGTTATGAGAAAAATGGAAACAAAGTCTTTGCAAATAGGGAAGGATGGAGGGGTGAAGGGAGGACAGGGAATGGGGAAAAATGAAGAACCAAGATACATCATGTACAGGTATAAGCACCCAATGATAAATGTAAACTTATTGTATACCTAAAATGTACCAATAAACAAATTTAAGTGAAAGAAAAGAAAACTATTATCTTAACAAAACTGAGACTTCCCATCAATAAATAGAATATTTTTTTCAATTCAAGTTTCTTTTAAATTTTTGTCAACAGTAGGTCATAGTTTTAAGTGTGTGTATTTTACATTACTTTGTTAAAATTAGGCATATTTGATGTGCTTGGAAATAGTATTTAAAAAGTCAAATTTTTAATTGCTAGTAAAACAGTTTGATTTTTTTTGTGTGTGTACTGTCTTTTATTCTGCATCCTTGCATGAGTCACTTACAAATCTAGTAGCTTTTTGGTAGACATTTTTAGTATTTCTTCTAGAAATGCCTAGGATAAAGTTTTTCTTCATTTCCTATCTATATGCTTTTCTGTTTCTTTCCTTATTGCACTGGTTAGAATTCCAGGGCAATGTTGGCTGGAACTAAACTTTCATTTTTAGAATAAAACGTACTTTGTTATGTATTATCATTTTTTACCTTTTTGGCTTGATTAGTTAATGTTTTGTTGGGTAGTTAAAATATTCTGCGTACATTAGTGATATTTGTCTGTAATTTCCTGTTTTTTCCCTGATATGTTAATGTTGGCTTCATAAAACATGTTGGGAAATGCTCTTTCACCTTGTACTTTCTGGGAAGAATTTATGTACTTCCAATGTAATTTCTTCTTTAAATGGTTGATATATTTTAGTATTAAAACATTGAGATGGAGGTTTTGTCTGTAGGAAAGGTTTTATTTATGAATTTAAGTGACAACACAGGATTTTCTTATAAATGTTCTTCCTATTCTCTTCTGGAACACCAGTGTTAGGGATGTTAGATACTTTGTTATTGTCCCAAAGGTGTGTAAAATTATTGATTTTTTCAGATCTACTTTTCTCTTTTTTTCTGGGTGAAGATATTCTATTTATCTTCAGCTTCACTGATTCTATATTTGCTCATTCTTACTATTGGCCAAGATTTAATTTCAGTTATATTTTTAGTTCTAAAATTTCCATTTTCTTAAAAAACATATAAGTTCTGTATCTTTGGCAATGGTTTAATTTATTCACTGATTTAAAGAGACAATATTATTTGAAGCAATTTTATTGTGGCTCTTTTAAAATCTCTGTCAGATTTTTCAGCATCTGAATCACCTTGATATTGGTATCTATTTATTGTCTTTTCTCATGCAGGTTGTGATTTTCCTTTTTTATTATAAAGATTATGGTTTGGATCGAAAATGGCCCCCAAACCTGTTTAGATGGTGATTTGATCATTATAGATAAATTGCTGTTAGAAGATGGGGTCTGGTCAGAAGAAGTGGGTCACTGTGGAAATACCTAGATTAGTATATCTTCCTTCTAGTTCTTCCCTTCACTCTTTGCTTACTAGCTGCCATTACATGAGCAGATTCTCTTTTTTTTTTTTTAATTTGAAGTTTGTGTATTTCTTTTCCTTTTATAAACAAGATAGAACAAAAATCATCAAAGTCATTTCAGCAAAAGACTTCTATTGGGGCAAGTTACAAAACAAACCCCAAAAAAACCCAAACCAAATAGAAGGCACTTTAAAAGCTCTTGTTGGGTTTTTTTTTAATTTTAAGTTTAGCAATACCTCAGGCCTGAAACAATCTTGGAACCCTCTTCAGGATCATCATTTCTCTTCAATGATAGAGGCTCTGAGAAGCTCAGAAGCTGGGTCTAGAAGGTTGCCTCAGGGCTGGATACAATCTGGAGAACCTGAGCATCAACTTTGTTTAGAATTGGGCATCTCCCTCCCCTGGAAATGTCTTAAAAGCACCAAACTGCTTTCCAACATCCCCAACAGCTCAATGGATTGGGTTTGCAGAAGACAACTCCTAAAAAGGGGATTGCCTGGCAGAGTGCTAAGAAAAAGAATCTGATTCATAGATGTTTATAAGGTGACGTTTTAGTAAAAAATATAAGCTACTTAGAAACTTAAGTGAGTTTTGTGCCCTCTAAGGCCCTTTTCCCCCAAAGTGTCTTCCACTTACCCTCATGACAACTCACCCAGAGCCAAGAGAAGCTTCCCAGCTCTCTGCTTGCTGGGACCAAAGCAGCTTCCCAAGAAAGCATCTGAACAATCATTCATATGAAGGCATAATGTCTCTGTGCTCCAGCTCTCCACTAAGGGCAGGGGGACCTTATACATTGGACCCCAACCCCACCCTGAGACACCTAGTTACCAAAATCTTTCTAAAAATAAAATTAAAGAACTGATTTCACACTATAGCACATACCCTCTAACTGTCCCATCAACTCTTCTTGCGTTTGGGTGGTTCTGGGACAGCAAAATCATCAGCTGTCTTATCTGCCTTGCTGTCCATCTTGTCCATCTTGCTGTCCACCTTGGGGGTCCATCTTGCTTTCACGATTACAACCTTCTTTCTTGCTTTCTCCATTCCGACCATCATTTGTACCCTGGCTCTCCCCATGCCGGCCTGTACTTCCTCCATGCCTGTTCTCCCCATGCCGATGGCCATCAGTATGATGGCTGGTGCCAGCAGATTCTCTTCTGTTATGCCCCTGTGCCATGCTATCCTGACTTGGAGTCAGTGTACTATGGACTAAAAACATGAGGCAAGATAAACCTCACTGCCTTCAAGTGGTGAGTGTTGGGGGTATTTTATCCTAGTGATGAGGAAAGTGACTAAGACAGATTTTGTTACCAAGAAGTGAGATAGATATAGGTGGAAGTGGTTCTGGGGAGGAATTTTGGAGAGGCCAGCTAGAGAAGCCCTAGAATGATATAAGCCTAGCTTGATGAGATACACTCTTACAGAGCTCAGAAGACCAGAATGCAGATAGAAATGAAGACTCTGAAAATCAGGCTCAGTAATTTTCATTTTGAAACAGGACTGCATTGGCAGTTCGAATTCAGACCATGTGTGTTATGCTCTGGCAGAAAATTTGTCTACAGTTTGCACATATCCTGAGACAAATTAATCTGGCAGACAAATTTTCAAGGCAGCCCAGAATTCAATCTGTAGCATGGTAACTGCTTGCTGCTTTTAGTGAAATCTACGGTGAGAAACAGAAGCAAAAAGCCCATTTAAAATGTTTTCAATTTTGCCAGAAAGAAAGTGCCCATGAAGATATAGCAGAGGAGAGCGTGGCTTGTGTTATATGTGCACACATCTTCCTAGCAGCACAATTTGTAACAGCTAAAATTTGGAAGCAGCCCAATTGCCCATCAACTGGAGACTGAATAAAGAAAATGTGGGGTTTTAAAAAATAAAATGGAGTCCTACTTGGCCATAAAGAATGAGAAACTAGAGACATTTATAGCTAAATGGATGCACATTGAGGCAATACTCAAGTAAAATAAATAGGACACAGGTGTAAATACTGAATAGTTTCTCTAGTGTGAGAAACTGAAAGTGTAAATAAGGACAAAAAAGTATAATAGACAATGTGAAATAGGAAGAAAAGGGGCAAAGGGGAAGGGGAAGTGGGAGGGGTAGGGGAAAAGAAAGAACGGAATGGAATTAATATGATAGAAAGAAAAAATGGAAACAAAGTCTTTGTAGATAGGGAGGAATGGAGGGGTTGAAGGAAGGGCAGGGGAAGGGGCAAAAATAAGAACCAAGAGAGATTATGTAAGGGTGCAAATTTCCAGTGATGAATGTCATTATATTGTATACCTAAAATGTACCAATAAAATTAATTTTAAAAAAGATTAGCATTGAAATGAAGCCAAATACTTTGGAACTGGGACTTGGGGAAAAAATGCCTTAAGGACATGTCAGGATCAGCAAGACTCTTCCCTTCTCAGGTTCAAATGTAAAGATTTCATTTGAGAGTCCCTGGGGCATCATACTAGAGAATGGCCACATAGGGAACTTGTTCCCCAGAATTTGGTTATAGTGTTTAGCTCTTTAAGCACTGAGACCTCTGCAGTCACAATACAGGAAGCTAATGCTGGAGTTGGCTACAGATTATGATATCATCCATGTGGTGCTGGTCTTATAGGCATACAGAGTGCAAGAGTTGTGGGGCCAGGAAAGCTTCCACTCAGATTTTAGAAGGACTGGAGGCCATGTAGTATACACTGAGAGGGAAGTGCTTGAACCTGTGGGAACGAAGCTGAAAGTGCCGGGAAGACATGAGAAAGTTAGAGAAGCCAGAAATATGGTTTCACATCTAAAGCAAACTGCAGTAAGCAAAACTACCCCAAATTAGGCCACGGGGGCTGTGCAGAAGATGCCTTAGGGTGAGCCCACCGAAGACA
Organism: Heterocephalus glaber; assembly: GCF_053883595.1. Classification (NCBI taxonomy): domain Eukaryota; kingdom Metazoa; phylum Chordata; class Mammalia; order Rodentia; family Bathyergidae; genus Heterocephalus; species Heterocephalus glaber. Next base: position 28,526,246 of record NW_028258324.1, read on the forward strand.
TTTGGAAATTGCTTCTCACCATACCTTGCCCTGGGAGCCTGACGTGAAAGTATGAGATTTAATGTCTGCCATGCTGGGCGTTAGTCTTGCTTTGGTCCCATTCCTTTCTATTCCCCTATTCCTCCCTTTTGGAATGGAAGTATTTAACTAGCACCATTATATATTAGTAATAATTTTTACTTGTTTTTTACATGGCTAACAGTTAAAAGTTTGCCTTTAGTTTTAGAGGTCATTTTGGAATTGGACTTTTCAGATTCTCTTCTACTATGCCCTTCTGAAATGCCATCCTGCCCTGGTGCCAATGAACTATGGACTAAAAACATGAGACAAAATAAGACTCTTTTCCTTTGATTTGCAGGTATCAGGTGTTTGATCCAATGATAAAGAAGGTGACTAAGACAAAGAGTCATTTTAGTTTGCATACTGAACTTTTAAATATTGTTAGACGTCTCTGGGGTCTATTCAAATTTTTTATTTTCACATACAGTTGCCCTTTTTGCAACTTGCAGGATCTGTCCCATTCTTGTGGGCTCTAGTTCCAATGACACTTTAGTTTTATAAACTTTTACAATGCTATTCTCTTCTTCATTTCAACGTCTGCTGCAGCTTTGCTGATGTCATGTGTTCTGTCAAATAAAATGCTTCCCTGTGCTTTCTGATGCCTTTAGGTGGGTGGTATTAGGGAATGCCCCCAGCTATTGGATGAACATCCATTTATCTGGACTTTTCTGCCATCCTCTACTCATTTTTGGTGGTGTGCTTGTGGGAAGGAAGAATATACCACTTTAGGTGGAGGACAGGAGCCATATGGAGATTGGGTAGCTCTCTGCTATTGTACGGAGGGTCTTTATCCAGGATCCCTTTCTTCTGATGAGTGAAGGGCCCAGAGCTCCCTCATCTGAATTACTCTACTGCTGTCAGAGCTGGAAAACACCAGATCTGCTCAGGTTCCAATACCTGGAGCACCTAGCTTGGAGTAGTGGCATTGTTTGATATTTCTGCATTGCAGCCTAGTCTGAGATATGAGGAAGATAAAAAGAAAACCTAGGAAAATTACTGCAGTGTCATTCATTCAAGTCCTGAGGTTCCTAATAAGTCATGCCAGTTAGTTGTATTTAGAAGGGAGGGATATAGAAAATTTACTTTATGCCATCATATGTTGAAAGGTTGCTCAGAAGCCTTTTTTTGCAGCCTGTATTTATTTGATTCAGTGCTAGTGGTTCAGGAAATAATATTGGAGATGAAATATGAAATATTATATCTCCCACACTGTTAGCTGTCTGATATGCTAAGCTCATGTTCTCTAAAATTCAAATAATGAATTTTAGGAATAATGGAAGTGAAGAGTAGGAAAATATGTTTTTATAGGACAGCTCCTGAGAGGCAGGATGGAGCCTGAGTGGGTAGCAGGGGGACCTCACTTTACAGAGGAGTTTGATAGAGCGAAATTCACCGGGGTACAATGTGGGCCACAGGCATGATCAATTAATAAGGTTACAAATGTAGTCTCTTAGGTAATAGTGGTCTAATTGGGAAACAAATCACGTAACATATGCGGATGGAAAGAACAAAGACTTCTTCTAGAGATAATGGGTCCAGAGGTCTCTAGTCACCCACTGGGGTGGCTGATGTCTGTCTAGATTTCATTAGGCCTAGTGTTTGCCTTTTGAGGAAGTATGCAGGTCTGGTCATCTTGTCTTTATCTTGATACCCAGTCTTTAACAGATGTCTTGGCTGCAGCTGTGGTGTGTTTCATCTTTGTCCTGACTCTCTTGAGGACCCAGCCCTATCTGACTGCCTATAATATTTCTACCCAACTCAGCTGTCTATAATACTAGTGGCAGAGAGTGAAAGATAGTTTCCCAAAATTTGATGTTTCCTTTTCTGTTTTACTAATAGGAAACTGAAGAAATGTTTTATTTATGTTTTAATCTTTTTTCTCTCCAATATCCTCAGTTATCTAAACATTCTTCCCAAGTAATTGTTAGACAAATAGAACACGATCTAGGAATTTCCATTTTATACTAGATAGAGCTGTTGCTGTTTGGAAAATTCTAATGTCTGAAATACATTAGAATTATTGTGAATAACATATTAAAACTCTTTTATCTTATATGTTTGTTATATAAATTATTATTTTTAAATAAATAGGGTCGTAGTTACTAGCTGCATGTTTACAGGCTTTTATGTGAAGCCATAGATTAACAGTCAAATTAAATAAAAGTTCAGTTCAGTAAATATTTGTTGATGGTACTGTATTTTCTTATGGAACAAAATAAGTGAAGCAGGGAGAACAATTTTCAGTATAAAGCACAACCTTAACATACATAACATGCATCCTAAAAACTTAATTTATAATATTTCTGTACATACCTTTCACTAAAAATGTCATTAATGGGATAACTTTTGATCTATGTCAATTTAACATGTGGCTAATAAAGATCTTAATCTTGGCTCTTGGGTCAGTCTTCCACAATCTCTAAGCTCATCTGAATCCTGACATTTGAGCCTGACTCTACAAGTTGATGACAGCATGTGGTATGTGCAATGACTGGACCTGTGGGAAAACCTGAGCACCAACAGTGAAGAGGGTAATGTGCTCTAATATGCGTCACAGGGACAACTTGTTCTGGACAAAGACCCTTGGTGCATGAGAACTGGCTGGAAAGAAGGTAGGAGCCATGAGACATTCTGATTGCATTTTGTGCAACTTATGGAGGACTGAGGGAAAGAAACATGTCTTAAGTAGCAGAAAGACCAGTGGATTGGTGCATCCCAAGACAGGAATCAAGGACATATATGCTAAGCTAGACAAAGGTGTGCCATGGCCAACCTGAAAGCACTTAGCCTTACATACAAACTATTCCCATGCCCAATATCAGCTAAGAAACTGTACAGGCATCACAGGCTGAAAGAAAATACTTGACTGACTGTATGGCTAACTTTGCTTTGTGTGTAGGGTAAGGGATATGTGCCAGGGTCTCGTGGTGGGAGTTTTGGTTAAAATCAAGATAAGTGAGTCATGTCAAGCCGCCTAACTGCACTCTTTTACTTCAGTCTCACATGTCATAATTATAATATTCTTACTGTATTTTACATACATTAATAGGAATGGTCTTTTTTCTGTTACCTTATTAATGGATTATATTTCTTTGATTTCTAGTGTGAGAGCACATTGTGTTTGCTACTGCCTTCCCACTTGCCATGTACCTATTCAAAACTCTTGCATCCTAGCTTCCTGATTTCAAGGGTAGTATTCTTTTAAAAGAATTGTAAACTGAACAGCAATATTAACTGATTTATTCTTTTTCAAATAATATTTGCAGAAAGTTCCATCATGTTAGGCAGTGAGGAATAAAGTGATGGCTAAGACATTGTGTTAGAATTCACAGAATTAATATTCTAGTAGAAAGTTTTATTATTTGCATACTTATAAAGCAAAAAAAAACCCATGATAATTGGCCAAAATGTTTAAGCTCTGTGAATAAATAAGTAAGGAAATAAATAAATGCTGCCTGGCAATGTCATTTATTGTGAAGGCTGTGGGTTCAATACCCAGTACCACTACCACCAAAAAAAAAAAAAATTGGGAGTATAAAAAAAGGAAAAGACTTATTGAATCATGTATTATTATGTAGTTTTATATATATATATGTTAAGAAGTACTTGTTAAATATATTCTTCAATATCCAGCGGACTTTTGCCAACCTGAAATGGCCAGCCTTGGAATATCTGTTGCCAGTTTCTCTTATACCTTATTGAAGGAGGTAAACTTTAACCTAACTCCTGAAGGATGGCAGAGATATAGAGAAGGGTACTGAGTGGTAAGAAAACAAAGTCACTTGAAACTATTTGGGGGAAGAAAAGTTTTACAGTTTTTAGATTTAAAAATTTTAAAAGCATTTTTCTGGAAGATGTGACGGGGCCTCGCAATTATGACTGTATTCATCTAATGGTAGATTCAACCTTGTCAGCATCCCTCCCTGTTTCTGGTCTTGGCTGCTGGCTTACAAGCTGTGCCAGTGACATTAAGCTGCCACTAGGCTAACAAGTCACAGCTACTTCTTCATGTTACCCCAGACCCTCTATCTTCTTGATTTCCATTAATGGCACAAAACTGTAATGTTCTTGCTACACTATTTGGAAGATTTAAAACTACTTTTTATCCAAAGAAACAGATGATGTAGATTAATTATCCATACTGGTCTCTTTCTCCAAGATTTGAAAAATATACCTTTGAAGAAAGAAGTGTTCAATGGGTCATAAGCAACTAAAGTTCTTTTCCTTTGAGGTTCTGACATCAAGTTGCTCTTAGATAAAGCAGTCTCTTAATTACTAGAAGAAGTCAACTTTGGAACTAGTTATAAAGAGCATAATTGCTTCTACTCTGAATGACTGTGATATGTGAGCTGTTCTTGAAATATCACAGATTTCCCTGGAAACTCTCCTCCCCTAATGTATTGGAGACTATCAAATGACTATTTCAGTGAGGTTCAAAGCCAGCAATTTTCCAGCTTACCCTGCTATGGTAGCCAGGTCTTTTCTCAGGTTGCTCATTTCAGTTTGGCTCAGACAATGTGAAGCTCCCTTGAAAAACCCTGCCATGTTATATGTCACCAGCCACAATTTCTCAAGTATCTCTGGGAGGTTGAGTATAGGAGTCTCAAATAACCTTGCAAATTGGACAGCACCATTTTGAGGTTATCATAAACAAGTATGATCTGTGGTTGTGCTCAGAGGTGGGGAAGAAATTCATGCCATTTTAAGAGACTGGCTTCAGTGTAGTGGAGTTTGGCATAGTGAAGGTCAAGAGTAGTCCAAGACATCTTGATAACAAATCCACTTAAACCTGATTCTGTCCTTTCTTGCTAACAATTAAGTAGTTTTATATTACTTCTGTATTTTCATGGTTTAAAGTTTGGGGTTTTGTCCAGCCCCTAGTAGAATAAAACTGGACTCACTTTTTTCCAACACTATCACGAACTGAGTAAAAATCTAACTTTTGCCTTTATTTCAATGTGATCTTGCAGGGGAGGAAATTGAACTCATGAGCTCTGTGTACTTCCTAAATCAGTAGTAACTGTACAGCAGTTGTGAGTGGAATCTGAGGTTTCCACAAGTTTCTTGGTATCTGAGAAAATTGAAGTTGATGGTTAGTTCTCTTTATTTAGTAAATCATCTGCCTTAAAATGCTGGGGATAGATGTGGATCTTTGGAATAATTTCTGTCACAAAACACTATCTTTGTCATTTTTATTATAAATTCATGGAACCTCTATTATCTGTAGAGTTTGTTGTAAAGGTGGTTGTATTCCCTTTCCTCTTCTGAGAAGCCTCATGGATTAAAAGCTCTTCCTTTACAGTTTGTCAGGAGCTGTAGTCAGAAATTGACTTAGAGTCCTATCTTATAGATCTTGAGCTTTTCACTTAAAAAACAGAAACTATTTCTATTGCCCAGGTGTTGGAGATAGCTAAGAAAATTGCTCCTGAGAAATTAATTCCAGGTCCCCCCTTACAGTCTAGAAAGCCAGAAGGACAAAATCAAAAATGTGTAGGGTTCTCCTTGCCCAATACTTGAAAATGAACTTTTCTTCTCTCAAAACAAGGAAGTTCTCAATACAATTCCCTGTGCCTTTCAAAGGCATGGTTATGACCAATAATTTTTTTCATATTTTATTCACCTACTTTTTTAACATTCTATAGTCTTTCTCCAGAAGAGGAGTAACTAACTTTTTCTGCATGAAATTCTACTTATCATTGAATGATATATATAATTGATAATTTTTCCTTAACTGCTGTGAACATTATGTTTTTATATTGATTTATATTATTAATATATGCTTTGAAATATGTATATATAATTTATACTTTTAGTTAAAATATGTCTATAAACTTTGGTTAGTGTTTAAATTGTCATATTTTCACAATCTTGAAAGATGTTATCAAAATTGTAAACATAGTCATTGAACACTGATAATTTCTTTTTTTACTAAGTGTTTTTTTTTGGTGTATCCTTATACTGGTACCTTTTAGGTGTACAATGTAATAACATTCATCATTGGAAATATGCACCTTTATATACTCTCTTGGTTCTTATTTTTTCTCCCTTCCCCTGCCCTCCTTTCAACCCCTCTATCCTTCCCTATTTACAAAGACTTTGTTTCCTTTTTTTCATTTTCTCATATTAATTCCATTCCTTTCTTTCCTTTCCCCTACCCCTTCCACTTCCCCTTCCCTTTTGCCCCTTTTCTTCCTATTTCACATTATTATAACTTTTAGTCCTTATTTACACTTTCAGTTTCTCACACTAGAAAAACTATTCAGTATTTACACATTTGAACAATGATAATTTTTTATCTTTATGTCATATCTTATTTATATTTATAATGAGATTTCTCGATCTTATATTTTGAAGCCTCTGATCCACATCATATTATAGCTTTTACTGATTCATATTCATTCTGAAATACAAAAACAAAATTGAGAAACAATCTTTAAGTTATTTTGGCTTATACCCAATAGGTATCTAAGTCAGCATTTTACATTTAAAATAAACATGTTCCATTTCTAGCAAGTGTTTTGGCAATAAAACTGATTGACTAAGATTAGAAGAAACATTTCCCTAAACAAGGCTGGAAAAAGAAAGCATAAACCTATGTAATCAAAATGTTTGTTTATGTTTATTTATAAGAGTACCTAACTTCCTGAGAAGTATAGAAAGAATTATATTCATGGCAAACTAACCCATAAAAGTAGAGCCACTCATTCCTAGGATCCACTGATAATACAAGGGTATCCAGTTGGCCAACAGTTCCTGGGAACAGAGTTGGCCATCACCTTACATTCTTCTCTACCCATGATTTTAAAATAGAAGAAGGGTTTGTATATGTTACAAGACTTCAAAATGTAGAAGTTTGAGTTAATCCTGACCATACAGCAGGTGATTTCATAGATCTCTAACATTCATAGCATAAATTTTCATTTATACCTAAGCACAATAGGTTAGTATGTTAAAAGTCTAGATGAGAATTTACAGATAGATATAGAATCTCTCTCTATATATAAATATACAGAATATATCTATATATAGAATACTTATATAGAATATAGTATATACAAATATAATATAAATAAATATATATAAATATATTTATACATCTATATATAGAATATCTATCTATGTATATATAGATAGATAGATTGTAATCCAAACTAGCTCAATGCCTATTATGATGTCTTGGAGTGTATTGGGAAAGAATGATGGAATCAGTGTTAACCAAATTACATTTGAATCATAACTGTAACAATTTTTATAATTCTATGGTAAAGTCATTTGGTTTTTCTGATCTTGTAACCTGAATCTATACAATGAAGATAGTTATGTCTATTTTATCCCTGAATTACAATTCATCCTGAGGTAGAGATCTGAAGTGAGATGACTATACTTTTCCAGAAAGTGACAAGGATGATAATGAGTAACAAGGAGCAATGTTAATACACAAAAATGATGAGGACATTTATATGTGACAGAAGGACTATATTCTGCAAATTTTCATATCAATTTGGATTCATAAAATAGTTAATATATTCAAATTCCCTGGTGACTGTGTTTTGCGTCAACTTTAATATGAACAAGATTGTATTTCAAGTGTATTGATTGGCTTTTTGTATATAATAAAATGCTTAATAGCTGAAGATTAAGTCCCTTTTCTATCTCAATCAAAGTTTTTGCAGCAACTGAAGATTCATGAATAAATGTCTTATAAGATCTGCCACGTACAGATTATTGATTTAAGAATATTATTTATCAAAATGTATATGATTTTCAATATTGTTTACTGGATTACTTGGAATTTACAGAATGTGATAGTACTTTAAAATGAGAGTTAGTCATTGAGGCTTTGACAAAGCTACAATAACAACAATGGCTTATTGAGTATTCTATACATGGATATGCCTCCATTTACTTAGATGTTTCTTCAGTGTTAATAATTTTGAATGAGTTTCTGTGTGTGTGTGTGTGTGTGTGTGTGTGTGTGTATTTCCTCTGAAGGCATTTTATTACATTTATGCTGAAGTATTTATTTTTTGCTGCTACTATATGTAGCTGTGAAGGCAGTTCACTGTGCACTTACTACCAAATTGTCTAGTATTGTGAAAGAGAACACACATTGCATGCAACAAGTTACATAAATTGAGCTTATTGCATATAGATTGGCAACAAGGGGCAACAGAATCTCAGGATTCATTGCAAGTTGGTCCCACAAAGCTCAGGAAAGCTGCTGAAAGTGGATGGAGTCTCATCTGCCTTGTCCCCTCACCATAGGACCCTGAAATGTATTACACCTTGGATTATAAATCTCAAGGATGGCAGGACACACTAGGAGAACATGTTGAAGGGCAACCTGTTTCTCAAGGTAAGTAGAACCTGGGCTGTTCAAGTTAGATTCCTCTTTTCTCAGGATTGTATATTCCCAACATGATCTATAGTTATTCTTAAGAACTATGAATGAGAAGGGCCGGGGATGTAGCTCAGTGGTTCTGCCACCTGCCTCGCAAGCGCAAGGACCCAAGTTCCATCCCCAGTACCAAAAAAACCAAAAACCAAACAAATAAAAAAACTATGAATGAGATAAGTGGAAAACTGTGTCAGTACATGGCTATCTGGAGAACCTATAGTTCATCTCCCAAATTAGACACCTTCCTTAGCAAAGCTAGTCTATTTCACGTGCCTAACAAGTTCCTCTGACCTGGAGCTGGAAACTTGTATTGTCAGATTGATGTAACTCCTTCACTAATGAAATTTCAGTGCAACATCGTTGAGCCAAAGCCAGAATACATTTTATTGGGCCAGGAGGAGATCCACTACAAACAGGATGGCCAGAACTGCCTGAAAGAGTGACCTGACCCTGTTGATCCTGGTAAAAAGGGTCAATAAAAGATCAAAGTAGGGTCCTTCAAGTAGCTCTGTTCTCTGCAGCCAGTAGGCCTCCTTCCAGATCTCTACTACCCCAGTCTCTATACACCTGAGCTGTTTATTTAGGTACAATAGGAGATGTTAGGTGTTGGTAATGACGGGCTAAAATAAAGTCTACAGCAATTCTGTTGTTTAAAACAAACATCTGAAGGGAAGTGAAGATGTCTACTGGATGGCCAAGACAGTGGCAGTGGAGGAAGCAAATCAATCATAGGGATGGGTTAACTAACACTTTTCATGAGCATGAATGTCTATGAATAGTACTGAAGAGATCATAAAGGACAAAGGGCATAAACTCAGAATCATTTACACCCCTTGATACGTCTCTTGTAAGTCTGTTGTACAGCTTTACACTGTTGACCCAAGAGTGTAACTCATTCACAAGGGTGATATCCAATTGGAACCTCAGGAAATATAACATGCAGAATCCCGCCTTTATCACTTTTCCAGGCATGACTTAATTAATTTCATATTTGAAGTGCCCCTGGACATCCTACAAAGACAGTCTTCAGGTACATTCAGCACTCTTCCCTCATTTTACTGTTCAGATACCCATTCATAATTAGCTGAGCATTGGCTTTTGCCAGCCAAATCTTACTGATGGCATAGTTGTGTCTCAGTTTTCCCCATACCACATTTTTCATAAAACCTCTACAAAGAGGTTTAGCATTAATAGTCAATTCTTTGTTTTTATTGACACCACTGGAGATTGTTTATTATTTATGAAATCAAAGGATCTTGATGAATCAAAGTGCCAGCCCATTATGTTTCAGTTAGTTATGAGTATGGTAGTTAATTGTGAATATTTTGTTAGTTAAGAGTTAGTTAAAGCCTTGCACCTCTGGCTCACTTCTATGTAGTATTGGAGCTTATTTGGCAATCACTGTACACTGTGGTGTTAGAAATGTTAGTACATTTCTCCACCAGCAGGTGAGAGTGTTGCAGATAAAGCACTTTATCAGGTTATCTGTGTTAGCCACAGCTAAGAAATACTAAGAAAGGTCCTATGTTCCAGCCTTTGAAGCTACATCCCTACAGAAAAAAAGGACTCAGAGACTAAGAAGTGGTTGGACTGAGTTGGCTTATCATCCTAGTTTATTTATTGCAGCTACTATCTCTGTGGGTATCCATTGCCTTTGTTGCTTGAACCACACCTTTCAGACTTGGTTATCCAATCTAGGAAGGGAGGAAATTCTATGCAAATTTGACTTGTTTGACCACATCACCCACTCTCCCTCAAGGTTCAGGTATCCTAGTGGTACCAGAGGGACTCAACCACCCTAGTATTTCTTGATCCTGGTCTCTACTCTTCTGAGATCCATAGAAGATAGGCACTGAGGAAACATTCCCTTTAAATTGGAGTTAGAAGCCTCAATCTAGGGTAATATGGAGGCCTGAACAACTGATCACCCCCAGGATGTAAACTCTAGAATGAAAAAGGAAAATTAGTGATTAGGAGCATCAAGATTGGTATTTCAAAAGCCTAGCCCAATCAGGTAGCTGACTGGACCATCTTCACTAACACCAATCGGTGTCCCTCAACTTGTACTGCAGTGTCATGTTTCAGTTGTACTGAAGTATAATGTTTAGTATATATATTTGCTTCATCAGATTGAGGTACCACCCCACTAGCAGATCACTTTAATGTTGTTTCTTCAGTTGCTGTGTGAGTAGGATATTCCATTTTTCCTCGGTTCCATTGGCCTACAGATGACAAGGAATATTGAACATCCAGTGTGCATATCATGTTTCAGCAGTGAAGAATGTTTCTTGATACATTGTTTGGATTTGATTTTATCCCCATATATTTGTGTGGTAGAAAGAGAATTTTTCTGCATCACTTATCAGTGTAGAGAGACAAAAATTGAAGTCCATATTCTATTAAGGAGGTATAGTCCTGGTGGACACCTTCAAAATTTGGCATAGAACACCAAGGGACTAAGTCCTAGGAGTAAAAATGGCCTAAATTTTAAATTATGCTAACAGACACTGAATCCACATTTATTGAATTCTCAATTCCATAAAGAATTAAGGTGATTGAGGAATTTTCCACAACGAAAGTGAAGGTGAAGAGAACATGATCCTCAGTTTGAAATTATTTCTGGTTTTTCATGTACAATATGAGATCCTCAAAGGAAAATGGAAAGTATCCTTAGACACATGAGGAGGTGAAGTAACACAATAACAATGTAAGTGAAATACAGACAAGACCCACAAGAATGCATATAATGGAGTTTAAAGAAACCATCTTTAAACATTTCTATGCTGAGTTCAGGGGTACAAAAAGCATACTTCAGAAAAAAAGTATATAACTTGAAATTGTTTAAGACAGGGAAGTTCTGCAATTATAAATAATATAAAGAGATGGATTTATTTATACTGAAAAATAATTTTGACAGTAAATAAGGAACTTGACGCATCTTGCAGATATCAATCAGAAAGTAAGGTAGAGGTTGAAGTGAAGGACGAAAACTCTTCCACAAAACATGGGAGAAGAGATAGCTGGAGAGGCTTTCTGAGGAGAGATATGACCAAAGCTGGAAAGCTCTCAGGGGGGTGTTGTTTCAGGTAACATGAAAAGTTGAAATTGACTTGGCTTGTAGATTATAAAGAGGGACTCAGGATTTGGCCAATTTCATAATGCCCTAAGTTGTAAGGGGTCCTTTGTCATGATGGAAATGTTACCATAAACTTACTGTTTATGTACTCTTACTGTACTCTCAGAAATCTCCATCTGGGCTGCACAGCACGGCAGTCTCCATGGATATTTACTTGACATGGACTCTATGTAATGGAAACTGGAAAAATGGCTACAATAATCATCTCTGCCCCAGATGTTTTCATGCTGCTTCATAAACTCACAAACCCAAAGTATAAAACTTTCAATCTGAAAAACTCTTGTCTTTCTCTCATTTCAGGGAGGAAAAACAAGTTAAAGTTTAAACTAGCCAAAGATCAATGATTCTGATGGCTACTGAATGTGGCTGGGAAATATTCCACACCTCTTGAGTCTGGAAGAAACTGGATCAGTTGTAGTATTTTCCTCAAATCATGTATATGATGTTTTTCTTTCTCATTTGTTAACCTTAGTGTTTGGAAGGACATGTGTTCTTGCCAGAATGAAATATCTTCACAGATAATCACTCTAAGGTCTAGAGAATTGCAAAATGAGACCAATTTCTGTTTCCCTATATCTGTGTCCCTCTTCCCAACTCTCCAGCTACTATTGTTGCTTTGGAAGATGCTAGTAAAACAATTGAGGGATGGAGATTTAGCTCAGTGGTTTCCCGCCTGCTGCGTAAGTGCAAGGACTGGAGTTCGATCTCCGGTACAATGAAAAGAAAAACAATTCATTGAGGGCCATTCTTCAAAATACTTGAGTAGAGCTCCTTAAAACTGACAAGATCATCAAAAACAGTAAAAGAGTGAGAAATTATCTCAGCCAGGAAGAGTCTAAAAAGATGTAACTAGTAGATATAGTGACATAATGAAGTAGTATCTTGTGTAGGATCCAGGAAGAGAGAAAAATATTAGGTTAAAATTATATCAATAATTTATAGGCTTCTGTTAACATTAATGTTTCATTATTAAATCATTATTTTTTGGATTAAGTTTACTGATATATTTTATTTTTTTGTTTTTATTTTATTGTTACATTTTAGGTACACAATATAATGACATTCATCATTGGAAATTTGCACCTTTACAAACACCCCCTTGGTTCTTATTTTCCCCCTTCCCTGCCCTCCTGTCAACCCCTCCACCCCTCCCTATTTACCAACACTTTGTTTCCATTTTTTTATTTTCTCATATTAATTCCATTTCATTCTTTCCTTTCCCCTACTCCTCCCAATTCTCCTTCCCCTTTATGCCTTTTCTTCCTATTTCACATTATCTATTATACCTTTTAGTCCTTATTTACACTTTCAGTTTCTCACACTAGAGACACTATTTGGTATTTACACATGTGTGTCCTATTTATTTCACATGAGAGTATCAGCTCAATGTGCATCCATTTAGCAATAAATGTCTTTAATTTTTTATTTTTTATGGCTGAGGAGTAATCCATTTTATAAAAACACCACATTTTCTTTATCTAGTCCCCAGTTGATGAGCATTTGGGCTGTTTCCAAATTTTAGCTATTACAAACTGTGCTAATATGAACATGGGTGCACATATATCACGGTGGTATTATTATTTTAATTCTTTGGCGAAGACACCCAGCAGGGGAATAGCTGGGTCAAATGGAACTTCCAGTCCTAGTTCTTTGAGGTATCTTCATACTGATTTCCATAGTGGTTGCACCAGTCTACACTCCCACCAGCATTAGAGCAGTATTCCACTTTCCCCACAGCACCAGCATTTGTTATTGGTTGATTTCATGATAGCAGCCATTCTTTTTGGGGTGAGGGGTTGTTTTCAGCGTGTCTCAAGTGACCATTAATGGTGAACATTTTTTCATGTGTTTATTTGCTTTTTCTACTTCTTTGTCTGAGAAATGTCTGTTCATTTCAGATGCCCATTTTTAGATTGGGTCTTTAAATTTGGGAGGTATGATTTTTTTAAAGTTCTTTATAGATTCTAGATAGTAGGCCTTTGTCTGAGGAACAGCAGATGAAAATTTTTTCCCACATTGTGGGTTGTCTCTTCACTCTGTTGGTGGTTTCTATTCCTGTGCAGAAGCTTTTAGTAAGAAGAGATCCTACTTGTAAATTTTTTGTGCTAGTTCACAGGCAACTGGGATTTTGTTCATAAAATCATTTCCTACACCAATGTCTTCCAGAGTTCTACCTAATGTCTGTTAGAGCCGGTTCAGCGTTTCTGTTTTAATATTAAGATCTTTAATCCATTTTGATTTTAGTTTAGTGTATGGTGAGAGATATAGATCTAGTTTTAGTCTTTGACAAGTTAAAACCCAATTTTTCCAGCACCATTTATTAAAGAGGCTATCTTTCCTCAAATGAGGATGTTTGGCTCCTTTTTCAAAGACCGGGTGGCTGAATGTGTCTGGAGTTGTTTCTACATCTTCTAATCTGTTCCACTGGACCTCAGGTCTGTTTCTTTGCCAGGATCATGCTGTTTGTATCACAGTAGCTTTGTAGTATAGTTTCAAGTTGGGGGTTGTAATACCCCCTGCCATGTCTCTGTTACCTAGATATGCTTTTGCTATTCTGGGTCTCTTCTTGTTCCAAATGAATTTTTGGATTGTTTTCTCAAGGTTTGTGAAGTATGCTTCTGGGATCTCAATTGGAATTGCATTGAATCTATATAGCAGTTTTGGAAGTATGGACATTTTCACTATGTTGAGCCTTCCTACCCAGGAGCAGGGGATGTCTGTCCATTTTCTGATATCATCTTCAATCTCTCTTTTAAGAGTGCCATAGTTTTCAGAGAAGAGGTCTTTGATTTCTTTCATTAGGTTGATTCGTATGTATTTCAGTTTTTTGGATGCTATTGTGAAAGGAATTATTTGCCCTATTTCTCTCTCAGTGAGTCTATTGTTCATGAACAAAAAAGCTACTGTTTTTTGTGTGTTGACATTGTATCCAGCTACTTTATTTCATTTGTTTATTAAGTCTAGAAGACTTTTGGTAGAGTTCTTGGGGTCTTCTACATAGAGTATCATGTCATCTGCAAATAATGACAATTTGACTTCTTCATTTCCTATCTTTACTCCTTTTATTTCTTTCTCTTCTCTAATTGCCATGGCTAATGTTTCCAAAGTTATATTGAACAGAAGCAGTGATAGTGGACATCCTTGTCTTGTTCCTGATTTTACTGTGAAGGATTTCACTTTGATCATTTAGTATGCTATTGGCTATTGGTTTTTCATAGATGGCTTTTATCAGATTGAGGTACAGATCATCTATTCTAATTTTTGTAGCTTTTTTACCATAAATGTGTTTTGGACTTTGTCAAATGCTTTTTCTGCATCTATTTAGATGGTTTTTGTCCTTGGCTCTATTGATATAGTGTATTACATTGATTGATTTGCATATGTTGAACCATCCCTGCACCCCTGGGATGAATCCCACTTGGTCAGCGTGTATGATCTTCTTGATGGTCTTCTGCATTCTATTTGCCAGTATCATTTTAAGGATTTTTGCATCTATGTTCATTAGTGAGATTGGCCTATCATTCTCTTTTTTGGTTGGATCTTTCTCTGCTTTGGGGATCAAGGTGATGCTTGCTTCCAGGAATGAGTTTGGGTGCATTGCTTGCCTTCAATTTCATTGAAGAGTTTCAACAGTAGTGGCAGTAGTTCCTCTCTAAATGTCTTGTAGAATTCAGCAGTGAAGCCGTCAGGGCCCGGGCTTTTCTTAGTTGGTATTTTTAAAATTACTTTTTCAATTTCATTAATTGATAGTGGGTTGTTTAGAATTTTTAGGTCTTCTTCATTCAACTTTGGTAATTCATATTTTTCTAGGAACCTGTCCATTTCTTCTGTGTTTTCCATCTTATTTTTGTATAGGTTCTGGAAGTAGGTACTGAGAATCCTCTGTATTTCTGCTGGGTCCATTTTAATTTCATCCTTTTCATTCCTAATTGCATGGATTTGGGCCTTTTCTTTCCTTTTTCTGATAAGGTTGGCTAAGGGTTTGTCAATTTTGTATTCTTTTGAAGAACCAACTCTTGCCTTCTTTGATTTTTTGCATCATTCTCTTAGTCTCCATTACATTGATTTCTGCCCTGATCTTGTATAAGCTTTGGGTTTGTCCTGCTCTTCTTTTTCTAGAAGCTTGAAGTTCAGCATCAGATTGTTTAATTGTGCTCGTTTGGTTTCCCTAATATGAGTATTCACTGCTATGAATTTCCCTCATAAGACTGCTTTCATTTTGTCCCATAGATTCTGATACATGTTTTATTTAATTGAAGGAACCGTCCGATTTCTTCTTTAATTTCCTCTGTGACCCATTAGTTATTAAAAGTGTGTTGTTCAATTTCCATGTGTTTATGAAATTTTTGAGCTTTCTTTTGCTCTTCATCTCCAATTTCATTACACTATGGGCTGATAATATACAGGGGATCACTTCAATTCCTTTGCACTTACTTAAATATGTTCTATGAACAAGTATGTGGTCTGTTTTGGTGAAGGACTCATGTGCAGCTGAAAAGAATGTGTATTCTGATTTTGTGGGGTGGAACACTCTATAAACATCTGTTAAGTTCATTTGTTCAAGAGTTTGATTGAGTTCTAGTATTTTGTTACTTATGTTTTGTCTAGTTGATCAATCTATTTGTGACAGTGGGGTACTGAGTTCCCCCACTACTATTGTTGTAGTGCTGATATGATTTTTCATGTCCATTAGTATTTGTTTTATACTGTTGGGTGCACTAGTGTTTGGTGCATAGATATTTATGATTGTCACCTCTTCTTCTTGGATTTTTCCCTTTCCAAGGATATAGTGTCCTTTATCTGTCTTAATCAGTGTTGGTTTGAAATCCACTTGATCTGCAAAGAAGATAGCTACTTCTGCTTTTTTTTTGGTTCCAGTCACACAGAGTATTGTTTTCCACCCTTTAACTTTCAGTATATGAGTTTCTTTTTGAATTAAGTGTGTTTCTTATATGCAGCATATTGTTGGATCTTGCTTTTTGGCCCATTCTGCCAGTCTATTTCTTTTCATTGGTGAATTGAGACCATTAACATTGATGGTTATAACTGATGTGTATTGATTTATCATTGTAATGTCTTTTTCTTTCTATTGGATTCTGCCCTTTGTATTTAATTTCTTGTCATGCCTGATGGATTCATTCTTCTGGGGTTCCTGGTGTTGTAATGTCATTGTGTTTTCCTAGGATATTGTCTAAAATTTTTTGGAGTGCTGATTTGGTGTTCTTGAAGTTCTTAAGGTGCTCTTTGTCATGAAAGTATCTTATTTCTCCATCAATTTAAAAGATAGTTTTGCATGGTACATCAATCTGGATTGGAGGCTATTTTCCTTTAGGGCTTAGAATATGTCACTCCAAGCTCTTCTTGACTTGAGGATTTGTGTTGAGATGTCTGCTGTGATTCTGATGGGCTTTCCTTTGCATGTGGTTTGTTTCTTTTCTCTAACTGCTTGTAGAACTTTGTTCTTCTGTTGGGTTTCTGGAATCTTAACAATTATATGCCTATGTGTAGATTTTTTTTGATCAAGACTATTTGGAATCCTATATGCCTCACTTATCTGTATGTCAAGTTCTTTTCCCCTGCTTGGGAAGTTTTCTGCCATTACTTCCATGAACAGTTTTGGTTTTTTTTTACGTCATCTGCATTCTCTCCTGTTTCTTCATTGGCTCTGATCAGTGTTATGTTATTCTTCTTTGCATTGTCTAGCAGCTGCTGAACTGATTTCTCATGGTCACTAATAATTTTAAAGAAATTTTTCTTTTCCTGTACATTAATTGCAGTCTTATCTTCTATATCTGAAGTGCTGTCCTCACATTGGCTGATTCCACTGCATAGACTTTCAATGGAGTTTTTAATCTCCTGGAAATCTTTTTGCATGTTTTATGGATTCCATTTGTTTCCTGTGTTGGGATTCCATCATATTCCTCAGCTCCTCTCTAGATTTATTAATCATGTCTTGCACTATGGGTACAATCTTTCCTGTTACCTATGAAATTATTTCTGATTTCATTTTTTTCCAGATCCTCTTTTGTTGCCAGTTCAGAGAGTCCAGGTGGTTGAGTATCAGAGTGTTCAATCTTATTTCCCTTTGGGATTACTGTAAGTGATTTGGAAGTCTGGTTTTGAGGCTTGTTTATGTGTCTTCTCATTTTGACGGGGGAGGGGGGCCTCCTGGCACTGGCATGGCTCACCTCCTCTGTGCTGGCTGAAGTGCTAAGCTGGCCCTGAAGCCTCCTTGACTGCACTGGGAGTGGTGGCACGTCAACCTGTAAGCCTCCTACTCTCTGCTGGGAGTGGTGTTATGTTGGCCCAGAAGCCTCCTCCTCTACTGGGTGAGAGTGGTCTCCTTATTGGTATATTTTAGATATATGATATACATTCATCATTGGATTCATGTATCTTTATATGATGTATCTTGGTTCTTAATTTTTCCCCATTCCCCTGTCCTCTCTTCAGCCCCTCCACCCTTCCCTATTTACAAAGACTTTTCCATTTTTTCCTTTTCTCATATTTTTCTTTTCCCTTCTTTTCTTTCTCCTACTCCTCCCACTTCCCCTACTCCTTTAGACCTTTTCTTCCTATTACACAATATCAATTATACATTTTGATCCTTACTTACACTTTTAGTTTTTCACACCAGAGAAACTATTTGGTATTTACACATGTGTTCTATTTATTTCACTTAAGAGTATGGCCTCAATGTGCATCCCTTTAGCTATAAATGTGGCTAGCTTCTCACTCTTTATGGCTGAGTAGTACTCCATTTTACAAAAAACACCCACATTTTTAATATCCAGTCTTCAGTTGATGGGCAATTGGGCTGTTTCCAAGTCTTAGCTATTACAAATTGTGGTGCCATAAACAAGGGTGCACATATATTGCTGTGGTATGATTCTTTTAATTCTTTTCGGAAGATATCCAGCAGAGGAATTGCTGGGTCAAATGGGACCTCTAATCCTAGTTGTTTGAGGTATCTCCATCTTGATTTCCACTTGGTTGCACCAGTCTGCACTCCCACCAACAATGGAGAAGGGTTCTTTTCTTCCTACACCCCCACCAGCATTTCTTATTGGTTGATTTCTTGATAGCAGCCATTCTTTCTTGAGTGAGGTGGAAACTCAGTGTTGTTTTCATCTGCATCTCTCAAATGACCAGTGATGTTGAATATTTTTTCATATATTTATTTGCTGCTTTTACTTCTTTGTTTGAGAAATGTCTGTTCATTTTAGATGCCCATTTTTGAATTGGGTCTTTATATTTGGGGGGTTTGAGTATTTTGAGTTCTTTATATATTCTAGATGGTAGACCTTTGTCTGAGGTACACATGGTAAAAATTTTTCCCCACAGTGTAGGTTGTCTCTTGGCTGTGTTGGTGGTTTCTCTTGCATGGTTGAAGCTTTTTAAAAAGATGAGATCACAGTTGTCGATTCTTTGTGCTATTTCTCATGCTACTGAGGATTATTTCATAGTCTTTTCCTATGCCAATGTCTTCAAGAGTTCTATCTAACTTATCTTCCAACAAGTTTATTTTTTCTGTTTTTATATTTAGATCTTTAAACTACTTAGATTTTAGTTTAGTCCATGCTGAAAGATAGGGGTCTGGTTTTAATCTTTGCCAAGTTGAAATCCAGTTTTTCCAACACCAATTATTAAAGAGGCTATCTTTCCTCCAGTGAGGATGGTATTACAAAGACAGTATATCTTTATGGAGAAATTTTGGTTGCTCGCAGAAGAGTCAAGAAGCTCACTAAAAAGGGCTCAGATTTTTCTTTGTGACCCATAGCATGTTTCTGAGTGCCTGAAACCATCCCTGTTGGGCAGCCTTGCTTTCAGGACTCTTATGCAATGTGGCAGAAACCAATCTTATTTTTGAGAGATTACTTATTGACTCTGTCCACATGGTTTAATGATAAGACTTTAACACTACTGTGTGCCCTGATATTGGCTTAAGAGGGGAGAAGGAAATTAAGTCTTAATATGAAATTTCATTCTCCTACAGTAGAGAGAGATGCTTTACCCAGGATTTTTTCAGTTTCATAATATTTGATGGAAGTTCCACTATGTTAGGCCACTGAGGGTTAAAGTGATGACTAAGACAGTGTCCTAGAGTTCACAGAATTCATAATCTAATAGAAAGTTCTACTATGCACATACTCATAAAGCAAAGAAAAAAATGATGATAATTAACAAAAAATGATTAAGCTCTGGAAAGAAAGAAAGAAGAAAGAAAGCAAGAAAGCAAGAAAGCAAGCAAGCAAGCAAGCAAGAAAGCAAGCAAGCAAGCAAGCAAGAAAGAAAGAAAGAAAGAAAGAAAGAAAGAAAGAAAGAAAGAAAGAAAGAAAGACTGAGGATATCATTTATTGTGAAGGTCCTGGGTTCAATCCCCATTGCTGCCAACACCATTAATTTGAAACTTATCCTCTAAAAAGGGTGACATGAGTGCAGAAATCAAGTTTTGATAGATTAAATGAGTTTTATTGTTTATTCCTCAGTATAGTTTTCTATTAAGTTCTGTGGTGGACCAGAGTCTTGGATTTGCTCAAAATCATGTATGTTTATAATCCTGGCTGATTAGATCCATTTTCATTGAAAATCACATTCTAATTAGATATCATCCAAGCTGTAAAAGAAAAATCATTTGTTTGTTTTGCTACAGAGAAATGATAGAAAGAGCCACAATGCTTCTAAGATTGCCTTACATGAGCAGGTGAAAATATACTTCACAAGGAATGTATAATAGCATGTGTCTCAATTTCCTTTTCTTGTGCTTGCAGATGTCTCTGCTCTCTACACTGAGAGACAGACTTCTAAACATGTTTTGAAATGTACCTCTCCTACAAAGATTGAAAACAGAGATGTAGCCTATTTCAAAGGCAGATTAATTTGTTTTTGAGGCTTACTTTCTGATATTTAGAAAGATGTGAGATGTGAGAAGTGATGATTCTAATTAATCAGAGCATACTGGTTTGTTTGACACATGCACATGTTAAGTCAATGTTTGTTGTTTCTGTTGTCTTTAATATTCTAAAAGTGCAGACTAGCTTCTCTAGAGAGTGCTTCAGATTTTTTGTGGTGCTGTAACAGAATACTAGACTTAGTGATTTATAATGAACAGAAATTTATTTGGCTCAGGGTTCTGAATGCTGGGAAAGATAGTATCCAGGTGCTGACATCTGGTGAAGATATTCTTGCTGCATCATCCCAGGGCAGGAGGAAGTAAAGAAGGCACCATGTGAAAGAGGGAAAGCAAGGGCCCAAATTCACCCTTTATTCAGGAACCCATTCCTGTGGCAATGGCATCAATTCATTCAGGAGAGCTCTGCTACCTCTGTAAATTACCAACTCTCAACTCTGTTGTGTTGGGGATTAAGTGTCCAATGTATGAACTTTAGGGGATACATTCAGCCCATACTGGAAAGGGAGGTTTTGCTTAGAAAGAGAGAATTAGAGGTGACTTCTATAGCATGGAATCACTGTACTAAAGAGAATCACTGTAATAAAGAGAAGGTCTGGGAATTCTCGTTCCTGGGGGGAATCCCAAACTTTAGAGATGAGCAGGGGAGAGGGAAGCAGGAAATGGGATGAAAGAAATTTGAAAAATTTGACCCATTTTGTGTTTCTATTTGGCTCAGCCCTGAATGGTATCCTGGTGGCTCAAGTCACTTATGCCAATCTTAGAGAGAGACATGGAGCTGACCCACCTCATTCAGTAGATTTGACAAGTTTTCCTACTAGCACAAGCTCTCAGAACTTTGTTTTGTGTTGGGCTTTAGCTTTATTTATCCCTTTACTGAAATATTGGGCTAGGCTTTACAGTTCATGTAAAGATCATTCTTGCTTGGTTCTGGGAGCTTGATTTGTAAATTTCTGGATTTTGCTTTTACTTTTAAAGCAACAGGAAATGATTAGTGCATTCTCTATCCAAGTTTCCATCACACAAAATTCAGCATTATCAATTCTTCTGTGGGTGTTTATGTGTGTCTCTCATACCTCTTACCTATCAGCCTAACCACAGGAGGAGGCAAGTCATGCAGTTACCTTGAAATAACTTTGTCAATAGAGCAACAGAATAATGTATAGTCTAAACCAAGGTCACTGTGAAAGTGAAAGGGTACTGTTATAGGGATAGAGACCTGTAGGCAGGGAGAGATGAGGGACACCTCCCCCACTGAAGGAGTTCAGACAGCTGGCAGAACAGGCTTAACCACCAGTGAAAAGCTGACAGTCTGCGGTTGCACCTCCTCTTCACGCTGTACCCTGCAAAGCTTGGTTTGCCAAGATCAAAAGGCAAAATCCTTGGCCCTAAGTTGTAAAAGGTCCCTGAAAAGACCCTAGTAATGAGCTAAGTTGTCCCTAGTAATGAGCTAAGTTAATCATTAACCAATCAAGTAGGGGCACCCTCAGTCCAGAGGCAGGATAGGCCCCACAACTACTATAAAACCAGCATCTTGAGCCCCCTTCATCAGTGGCCCCATTTTGGGTACCACTGCCTGTCTCTCTGAGAGAAGGCAGCTGTACTCTCGCATGCTTTCTGATTAAAAGTACAACTTTGGTTCTATGCTTTCAGTCTCTGATCCTTCCACAACCTTCTGTGTCCTCGGGACAATCAGGCCCGGGACTGTGGGGACTCACCACCTGTCTCTGCCTGCGACACTGTCTTCAATACTTACAGCAAAAAAAGCAGGTTTCAATTGTGGTGACCTCAGGCAAAGAGGAACAGGCCAACCTATTTGTAATAACCAGTGTTCCTACCAATTACTTTAGAAAAAAGCCAAAACTCCTAGGTATGGCACATAAATATTGTCTTTGTCTCAAGCCAACTTATTCATGTATGTGTCCATAATTGTACTCTATAATTTCCTGGACTTTGAAAATGTCACAAATTCTTTCATGTAAGTAACAGAAGACAGAAAAAGAAGAGCATGCAAAAGTTGGGTAATATTTCAAATTTTGGGTCACTTTCTATTATAAACATGTTGGCTTATTCAAATTTAGACTACTTTCAACCTCCTTGTCATCTTATCCTCTTTTATCCATGTAATTCTTATGCCTCATGTATTTTAGGACAAAAACCTTTGTACCTATCATTCAGGTGTTCATATAGATAGTGAATTGAGGTTGTAATAAGAAATTAATTCATGGATTAACATGAGTAACATGGAGTAATTAAGAGTAAAAGTAACAACTTTCATTTAAAACTTAGTGGAGAATCTTGGGAGGGGTCTTAAATTAAGAATCTATTCTATTAAAAAAAAGCAAAAAATAGTCTTACAAAAATGGAAATTAGAAGAACAGAAGAAATATCACAAAGGAATGGATTCTAGGTTTACTCACTTGTGTAATGCTTTTGCTTAATGCTGAACTTAGTATACATAATTGTGCAATAAATATTTATTTAATGAAGACATACTTTCCCCTGGTTATATAGCTACTGTATATGGGTTTAAACACTTTCAAATTTAATGCAAAGTAAACATTGCACAAATATTTCTGCGCTAAGTGAAGTAATTCTGGAATTGGAACAAGAATGTTTCCTCTCCTATTGTCTAAAGGTCTGCTGATCCCAGTAGATTTAAATTTTCTTAATGATCTGTGCGATATTTTTGACATTGATTCAATGTCATAACAGGGCTCTTTTTAAACCTCTTATTACTGATCATTGTAAAATAACCATCAGAGAAGTTGATTTCGTGGTTCTTCTTGTGCTGCTCTGAGGATACTAATAATAATGTTTGCTGTGGTGATATCCACAGATGATGAAAGAAGGCAATGCTGGAGGCTAGAATTTTAAGTTGTTTGTTATTAAGGCATAGTTGATGAGATATATTATAAAATAAGTTTTATGGTAAATGCAATTGCAGAAGCAGTTATTGCAATCACTGTTAATATTGCAACTGAAAGTTAGGTCAGTGTTACTAAAGTGATCATATTACTTGTGAGAGTTTGCTATGTACTTTTGTCCTACTGTTTAGCCTACTTAGCCCTTTATATATGGGGTGCCATTAAATTTTTACCACACTGAATTTGGGAAAAGAATATCATGGGGTGGAAAACTCTGGGCTTTGCCTTGTTTTGTTTTCTTTTTGCTTATTATATTTATGCACCTATACCAGAGAATATTGAAGAATGCTGGAAAATAGGAATTATGAATACTTTTCTGAAAATTACTTCATTTATGGTAATTTTTCCTCCCTGGGAAATTGGGATGCATTGTTAGAATTATGTGTAAATTTTCTTTCAGTTAGTATTATGCAAGAGCTTTTGTTTGTATTTTAGGGATTCAACCAAATAATATTAATATATTGAATTTGATCAATTAATGTTACTTGAATCTAGATAAAGCAAAGGGAGACAAAATGTGTGCTACGAATCTGTATCTAAAAATAATGACCATATACTGTAATAACAGTAAAAGATATGATATTGTCTAAAATGAAAATGGAGGGAATTGTTAATAGCTTGAATGCATTTGACATTTTTGTGATAACCTAGTCTCATATATTCTCCAAAACTTATATGTATTTATCAATTATGTTTTTCACACTTTTATTTATATTTAAGACTTTTACTGTTTTAACCATTTTTTCTTTCTAAAGAGTTCTCCAAATTTCTGGTCTCCAAAATTCTTTCCATTATTTGAGTTACTAAAGGCCACAAAGAACTTTTCTTATGTGAGCTACATTTATTAATATTAACTGAAATAGAAATTAACATTATTAGTATTTAATTTATTTAATGACAATGATGATGATGGTGTAGTAACCTCATTACAAGTTCACAAAAATGATATATTTGTATTGAGACAAAATGTACTGTTTTAAAATAGGAAAAAGTGATGATAGTGGCATTTACCACATATTCTCAGACCTCTTTAATATGTGCCTTCATGGAAAATAGCTGTATTTTCCTATTGGGTTTTGCAATTTATCTATTGTGATATCTCATATCATGTAACCTCTTGCAAATTCCATGGAATCATGAGAAAATTGATATTTTAATAGATACCAAGAATAAAGGTATTCCTTTATTGCTCCTACTCCTTGATCAAGTCTGAAATGTATGAATAGATTTTCAGATTTTGAGATATGCTGGTAATTTTTTCTATCCTCAGTTCTAAGTTACTGATTTCAGATTTTTTTGTGTTTGTGACAGTGTCAGAATTTGAAGTCATTTATACCACATTGAAAATACTTTGCCCATTTTTCCAAAGTCTTGTGGATAATGGGAAACTTCAAGAAGACAACAACCAGCAAATAAATGGTTAGAGAAGAGAGGATAAACAAGACAGATGACAGATTTTTCATATCTGTCATATTCTTCAGAAATTTCAAAGTTTATTGATTCACCCTCGTTCCACTTTTCCCATTAGTTTCTCTAGTCTTGCTTCTTCACTGAACAAGAGGAACAAATGTCATCCTACAGAGAAACTACTATGTTATCATCTCTGAGTAGCTCATGTATCTTTAGACTTTAAAGTTAAAATTATTTATTTCAAAAGCAATATAAGGATAGAAGAAAAATATGCATTTGTTGAATTGATTTTACTCTCTCAGATACAAAGTAGAATTATGTTTGACATTGCATGTGTAAAATAGAACTGACTTTATCCATTTGCTCCTATGCATATATTTCTTTATTTACAGAACCAACATGTGAGAAATAATTATTTAATGATTATGCTAGAGGTTGATTGGCTTCCACTTGTTGAAAGGATAAACACTTTTTTCTTTTTTTAAAATTAATTTTATTGGCATATTTTAGGTACACTTTTTCATTTTCTCATATTAATTCCATTCTCCTCTTTCCTTTCCCCTACCCCTCCAATTTCCTATGCCCCTTTTGTTCCTATTTCACATTATCCATTATACCTTTTAGTCCTCATTTACACTTTCAGTTTCTCACACTAGAGAAACTATTCAGTATTTACAAATGTGTGCCCTATTTATTTCACTTAAGAGTATCACCTCAAAGTGCATCCATTTAGCTATAAATGTCTCTAATTCTTCATTCTTTATGGCTCAGTAGTATTTCATTTTGTAAAAAAAAATCCCCACATTTTCTTTATCCAGTCTCCAGTTGATGGGCAATTGGACTGCTTCCAAGTTTTAGCTATTACAAATTGTGCTGCTATGAACATGGGTGCACATATATCATTGTGGTATGATTCTTTTAATTCTTTGGGGAAGATACCCAAGCAGGGGAATAGCTGGGTCAAATGGGACTTCCAGTCCTAGTTCTTTGAGGTATCTCCATACTGATTTCCACAGTGCTTGCACCAGTCTACACTCCCACCAGCAGTGGAGCAGGGTTCCTCTTTCTCCACAGCCCCACCAGCATTTGTTATTGGTTGTCTTCTTGATAGCAGCCATTCTTTCTGGGGTGAGATTGAATCTCAGCATTGTTTTTATTTGTATCTCTCAAATGACCAGTGATGTTGAACATTGTTTTATACATTTATTTGCTATTTCTACTTCTTTGTCTGAGAAATGTCTGTTCATTTCAGATCCCATTTTTGGATTGGGTCTTTAAATTTGGGAGGTCTGATTTTTTTAAGTTCTTTATTGATTCTAGATAGTAGATCGTTGTCTGAGGAATAGCAGGTGAAAATTTTCCCACATTGTGGGTTGTCTCTTCACACTGCTGGTGGTTTCTCTTGCTGTGCAGAAGCTTTTTAATAGGAAGAGATCCCACTTGTTGATTGTGGTAGTTCACGGGCAACTGAGGTTTTGTTCATAAAATCATTTCCTACATGAATGTCTTTCAGAGTTCTACCTAACCTCTGTTCCAGTCAGTTCAGCATTTTTGTTTTAATATTTAGATCTTTAATCCATTTTGATTTTAGTTTAGAGCATGGGGAGAGATATAGGTCTAGTTTTAATCTTTGACAAGTTGAAACCCAATTTTTCAAGCACTATTTATTAAAGAGGGTATCTTTTCCTCCAGTGAAGGTGTTTGGCTCCTTTGTCAAAGATGAGGTGGCTGAGTATGTCTGGAGTTGTTTCTGCATCTTCTAATCTGTTCCACTGGTCCTCAGGTCTGTTTCTTTGCCAGTACCATGCTGTTTTTAATCACAGTAGCTTTGTAGTATAGTTTCAAGTTGGGGATTGTGATACCCCCTGCCATGTCTCTGTTGCCTAGAATTGCTTTAAGCATTTTTAAAATTTTCATGGTGAATTATAACTCAAGTGACTTCCAGGAGAAGTAAAATTTTTAATATACATTAGTGAAGAATATATCACAGTCCTTGATAAGAGTGTGGAAAAAATTAATATTGTGCAAAACCACATTGTTTTAATTTTCTTTATTATGATATTATCTTTTTATATCTATCTCTATTTTGTATTTTAAAAGCAATCTTCAAAACTTACTACACATGATTTTAGCCAAAAGGCTGAGAAGCAATGCAATCTTCAAAAGTTTTCACACATTATTTCATAAACATCATTTCTGTGGTGCTATTTCTCCTCTCTTTTTTTGGCTCCAGTGACACAACTGTTAGACCTTTTGATATTGTCCTAAAGGACCCTAGATACTCTCCTGTTTTATTTATATTATTATTTTTATTTCTTTCTGTTTATAAAATTTCTTTTGAACTATCTTTAGGTTTAGTGAATTTTTTGTCATCTTCACTTTACTTTTGAGCTCATCTGCTGAATTTTAAATTTTAGATAAATTAATCTTTCTTCATAAGATTTTCATTTAGTTGTTAATTTGTTTATTTCCAGAGAATTTGTCTTCATTTTGTGGAGGATGTTTAAAATATTTGCTTTGATTTCACTTGAGATCAAGGTTTGTATCTCTTGGTATATTTCCCTTAAGGAAATGGTCTGATTTCTTTCTTCTTTTTATGTCAAGAAATTAAGATGATATTCTGGTATTTTGACTATTTTGTTATGTTAGCATGGAGCTTTTTACTCTGAAGAATATAGCCTTTTTTCTCATTGTTTTGTTTTGGAAGGAAATTATTCATTTTAGTAAAGGGCCGAAAGATCTGCCCTTTTTCCTGTGAGATTCCAATGTCAGTTCAGTTTTCAAAATTTTTCCATGTTGTCTGTGTTTGTCCAGTCAGGCAGCACTTATGCGTTGGCTCAGAACTGTGTACCTCTTTACACTGCATTCAGCTACCAGAGCCTTTGCTGTGCTTCTTTGATTCTGCTTAACACTGTGCAGTTTACAGGTGAACCCAGGACTCACACCTTTTCATTCATAATGTGTGGGGGCGCTGTTTCTACCTCTCTTTCTTTCTGGGATTTGTCCCACACTTTCTGTCTCCAAAGATCTTTTTCTTATTAGTGCTTCTGGCCAGCAGAATATTTTTACTTAGTTTTAGTAATCCATGATGCCAAGTAGTTTGATATCTTCAATGTGAACCTTTGAAGAAAACAAAGGCAAAAATAATGTATGATTGCTTTACGTGTTTTGGACAACAGATGCCCCTTTCCAGTTTCTCTGGCTATAGAGTTTTAGCTGAGGGTTTCACATGCCTTAACCTTCACCACAATGGATGAGCAGCTTTAGCAGTGGATCCAGATGGAGCAAAACAAGAGTTAGGAAAGTATAAGAAAAATAAAGGAAATGAAAATGGAAATGATGTACTTCCCAGCATACACAGTCTGTGCACAGGATATGCATTAACCTGTGCAGAAATGGGAAGTTTCTCTTGGAATATTTCTAGTCAACTCCTGCTGCATCATTCTGGGGCTTAGTCTAGAAGGTCAAAGAAAGATGACTAAACAAAGTCACCCTCATTAATCTTTAACCAAGTTTTAAACTTTCTTCTCAACATTTTTTTAAATTTTCACAGTAATTTGTTTCTTTTTATTTTGTGCAGAATTTTTTAATGTTGTCAATGAGAGAAACAGTTTTTAGTGAAAGTCCCCAGAACCTATAATTTTAATTATCCACTACAAATAGACTCAATAATTAATAAACATTTCCATTATGAGTATATTCTTAAGAATTTGAGAAACATAAATTAATACGAGAATGTTGAAGATAATAAATGTATTTGTATATGACAAATATATTTATATTTTTTAAAAGATATTCAAGAAGGCTATAAAATAATAATAAATAATAATAAATAATTTGACACTGCAAGATTGCAGGATGTGATTATGGTGATAACTCATCTCTACCTGTTTTCATTGTCTTTGTTTTTCTGCTTAAGTTTCAAGTTCCAGTGTTAAAGAACAGTAAGAAACCCCTACCTTAGGTTTACATATTACCTTTTGACTAATGAATGCTTGTCCTCTCAATCAGCCAGCTCATCAAGACCTTCAATTAATAAGCAGGGGTTGTTCTGTAAAGTGAAATAGGACACTGTTGCTAAACAAAGAGGTATTTAAGTCTATGTGGCTTGTATAGACAAGGGTGTCTACAGTACAATTTTACATTACCTCTTTGACTTATCCTATTCTAGAGCCCCAAAATACCTTCATAATTGTAGTTGGCTGTCTGCTTTACAAATGCCTGAAATGTGTGTGTGTGTGTGTGTGTGTGTGTGTGTGCACCTTAAGTTAAAATTCAATGGTTTTTAAAAATAATAATGGCAATGTGGCAAAATGGCAATTTCAAGACCATACAATATCAACAGAACACATTACTTCTGATACATTATTCCTCATTCAACTGTCATTTTTAAAAATTGAAAGTCCATTTCTTGCTATCATCAAATCTTTTGAATTCTTCTAGCAATTAGGAAGCTCTCTTTTTTCCTATTCTTTTTAAATGAACAGACATTTCTCAGACAAAGAAGTAGAAATAGCAAATAAATACATGAAAAAATGTTCAACATCAGTGGTCATTTGAGAGATGCAAATGAAAACAACACTGAGATTCAACTTCACTCCAGAAAGAATGGCTGCTTTCATGAAATCAACCAATAACAAATGCTGGCGGGGCTGTGGAGAAAGAGGAACCCTGCTCCACTGCTGGTGGGAATGTAGACTGGTGCAACCACTGTGGAAATCAGTATGGAGATACCTCAAAGAACTAGGACTAGAGGTCCCATTTGACCCAGCTATTCCACTGCTGGGGATCTTCCCCAAAGAATTAAAAGAATCATACCAGAGTGATATATGTGTGCCCATGTTCATAGCAGTACAGTTTGTAATAGCTAAAACTTGGAAACAGCCCAAATGCCCATCAACTGGAGACTAGATCAAGAAAATGTGTTTTTTTAATAAAATGGAGTACTACTCAGCCATAAAAAATGAGAAATTAGAGACATTTATAGCTAAGTGGATGCACATTGAGGCAATATTCTTAAGTAAAATAAATAGGACACATGGATAAATACTGAATAGTTTCTCTAGTGTGAGAAACTGAAAGTGTAAATAAGGACTAAAATGTATAATAGGTAATGTGAAATAGGAAGAAAAGGGGCAAGGGGAAGGAAGTGGGAGGGCTAGGGGAAAGGATAGAAGGGAATGGGATTAATATGAGAAAATGGAAAAATAGGAACAAAATCTTTGTAAATAGGGAGGAATGGAGGGGTTGAAGGGAGGGCTGGGCAAGGGTGAAAAATAAGAACCAAGAGAGACTATGTAAAGGTGCAAATTTCCAATGATGAATGTCATTATATTGTATACCTAAATGTACCAATGATTAGAATGAATAATCGATAATGCAAAATAGGAAGAAAAGGTCCAAAGGGGTAGGGGTAGTGGGAGGGACAGGGGAAAGTAAAGAAGCGAACGGAAAAATGATGAGAAATGGAAAAAATGAAAATAAAGTCTTTGTAAATAGGGAAGGGTGGAGGGGATGAAGGGAGGGCTAGGAATGGGGAAAAAATAAGAACCAAGATGCATTATGTAAAGGTACAATTCCCAATAAGAAATGTAATTCTGTTGTAAGCTATTGATTTTTGTGTGGTGACCTTGTAACCAACAACTTGACTGAATTTGGTTATTAAGTCTAGAAGACTTTTGGTGGAGTTCTTGGGGTCTTCTATACAGAGTATCAGGTCATCTGCAAATAATGACAATTTCACTTCTTCATTTCCTATCTTTATTCCTTTTATTTCTTTCTCTTGTCTAATTGCCGTGGCTTATGTTTCCAGCATTATATTGAACAAGAGTGGTGGTAGTGGGCATCCTTGTCTTGTTCCTGATTTTATTGTGAAGGATTTCAGTTTTGAACATTTAGTATGATACTGGCTTTTGGTTTTTCATAGATAGTTTCTCTCAGTTTGAGGTAGAGATGATCTATTCCAATTTTTTGTAGGGTTTTTATCATAAATGAAAGTTTGATTTTGTGAAATGCTTTTTCTGCCCCTATAGAGATAATCATATGGTTTTTGTCCTTGGCTCTATTGATTTAGTGTATTACATTGATGGATTTGCGTATATTGAACCATCCCTGCATCCCTGGGGTGAATCCCACTTGATCAAGATGTATGATCTTCTTGATGATCTTCTGGATTCTGTTTGCCATTATCTTATTGAGGACTTTTGCATCTATGTTCATTAGTGAGATTGGCCTATAGTTCTCCTTC
This sequence comes from Heterocephalus glaber, assembly GCF_053883595.1. Lineage (NCBI taxonomy): Eukaryota > Metazoa > Chordata > Mammalia > Rodentia > Bathyergidae > Heterocephalus > Heterocephalus glaber. The sequence continues at coordinate 28,557,335 of NW_028258324.1, forward strand.
TCGGTTGGGTCTTTCTCTGCTTTGGGGATCAAGGTGATGCTTGCTTCCAGGAATGAATTTGGGAGTATTGCTTCCCTTTCAATTTCATTGAAGAGTTTCAACAGTAGTGGCAGCAGTTCCTCTCTAAATGTCTTGTAGAATTCAGCAGTGAAGGCATCAGGGCCCGGGCTTTTCTTAGTTGATAAGTTTTGAATTACATTTTCAATTTCATTGGTTGATATTGGGTTGTTCAGAATTTTTAGGTCTTCTTCGTTCAACTTTGGTAATTCATATGTATCTAGGAATCTGTCCATTTCTTCTTTGTTGTCCATCTTATCGGTGTATAGGTTCTGGAAGTAGGTATTGATGATCCTCTTGATTTCCACTGGTTCTGTTGTAATTTCACCCTTTTCATTCCTAATTGCATGGAGTTGGGCCGTTTCTTTTCTTTTTGTGACAACGTTGGCTAAGCTTTTGTCAATTTTCTTGATTCTTTTGAAGAACCAACTCTTGGCTTCATTGATTTTTTTGTATCGTTCTCTTAGTCTCCATTGCATTGATTTCTCCTCTGATCTTTATAATTTCCTCCCTTGTATGAGATTTGGGGTTGTTCTGCTTTTTTTTTTCCAGAAGCTTGAGGTTCAGCATCAGGTTGTTTAATTGGGCTCTTTCTGTTTTCCTAATATGCGTATTCACTGCTATGAATTTCCCTTGTAAGACTGCTTTCATTGTGTCCCATAGATTCTGATATGTTGTATTGTCATTGTCATTTAATTGAAGGAACTGTCTGATTTCTTCTTTATTTTCATCTGTAACCCATTGGTTATTCAGAAGTGTGTAGTTCAATTTCCAAGTGTTTATGAAATTTTTCCAGTTTCCTTTGCTATGGATCTCCAATTTCATTGCATTATAGTCTGATAATATACAGGGGATAACTTCAATTCCTTTGCACTTACTTAAACATGTTCTATGTGTGAGTATGTGGTCTATTTTGGAGAATGACCCATGTGCAGCTGAGAAGAATGTGTATTCTGATTTTGTGGGGTGTAAGATTCTGTAAAGATTTGTTAAGTTCATTTGTTCAAGAGTTCGATTGAGTTCTAGTATTTCTTTGCTTATTTTTTGTCTAGTTGATCTATCTGTTTGTGACAATGGGGTGTTGAGGTCCCCCACTACAATTGTATTAGTGCATATATGACTTTTCATGTCCGTTAGTATTTGTTTTATATAGTTGGGTGCACTAGTGTTTGGTGCATAGATATTTATGATTGTCTTCTCTTCCTCTTGGATTCTTCCCTTTCCAAGGATGTAGTGTCCTTCTTCATCTCTCTTAATCAGTGTTGGTTTGAAATCTACTTGATCTGCAAAGAGGATAGCTACTCCTCCTTTTTTTCGGGTTCTTGTCACATGGAGTATTGTTTTCCACCCTTTAACTTTCAGTCTATGAGTTTCCTTTTGAATTAAGTGTGTTTCTTGTATGTAGCATATTGTTGGATTTTGTTTCTTGACCCATTTTGCCAGTCTATTTCTTTTGATTGATGAATTGAGACCATTAACATTGATGGTTATAACTGAAACACATTGACTTGTCATTGCCATGACTTTTTCTTTTTGTTGGGTTCTCCCCCTTTCCATTTAATTTCTTGTCATGCCAGATGGGTTCATTCTGCTTTGCTTCCTGGGGTTGTGATCCTCAATGTCTGTTCCTAGGGTATTGTGTAAAATTCTTTGGAGTGCTGGTTTGGTATTCATGAAGTTCCTAAGGTGCTCTTTGTCATGAAAGTATCTTATTTCTCCATCCATTTTGAAAGATAGTTTTGCAGGGTCCATCAATCTGTGTTGGAGGCTGTTTTCTTTTAGGGCTTGGAATATGTCACTCCAAGCTCTTCTTGCCTTGATGGTTTGTGTTGAGAAGTCTGCTGTGATTCTGATGGGCTTTCCTTTGTATGTGATTTGTTTCTTTTCTCTGACTGCTTGTAGAACTTTGTTCTTCTGTTGAGTTTCTGGAATCTTAACAATGATATGCCTTTGTGTAGATTTTTTTTGATCAAGGTTATTTGGAGTCCTATATGCCTCACTTATCTGTATGTCAAGCTCTTTTCCCCTGCTTGGGAAGTTTTCTGCCATTATTTCTCTGAAGAGATTTTTTTTTTATGTCCTCTCCACTCTCTCCTGTTTCTTCATTGACTCCAGTCAGTCTTATGTTATTCTTCTTTGCATCATCTAGCAGCTACTGGTTTGATTTCTCATGTTCCCTTATAATTTTGAAGCAATTTTTCTTTTCCTGGTCACTAATTGCAATCTTATCTTCTATATCTGAAATTCTGTCCTCACATTGGCTCATTCTGCTGTGTAGACTTTCAATGGAGTTTTTCATGTCCTGGAAAACTATTTGCATCTCTTTTATGGATTCTATTTGTTTCTCATGTTGGGATTTCATCATGTTCCTGAGCTCCTCTCTAGATTTATTAATCATGTCTTGCACTAGGGGCACAATTTCTCCTGTTATCTGAGAAATTATTTCTGATTTCATTTTTTCCAGATCCCCTTTTGTTGCCAGTTCAGTGGGTCCAGGTGCTTGAGTATCAGAGTGTTCCATCTCATTTCCCTTTGTGGTTGCTGTAGGTGATCTGGAAGTCTGGTTTTGAGAGTTATTTACGTGTTTTCTCATTTTGACTGGGCCAGGGGGCTGTTAGCGCCTGCCTGGATTACCTCCTCTGAGCCGGGAGAGGTCGGACAGGGGCCAGGAGCAGTGGTAGGGATGGTGGCCCAAAAGTCCTTTCCTGTGGGCTGGGAGCAGTGGGAGGTATGGTGGCAGGGAAGCCCCTTCCTCTGGCCCAGGAGCAGTAGGATGGCGGCTCAGAAGCCCCTCCCTCTGGGCTGGAAGTTGTGGGAGGGATGGTGGCCCGGAAGCCCCTTCCTCTGAGCCAGGAGTAGCATGACCAGAGGTGACCCAAAAGCCCTTTCCTCTGGGCTGGGAGCAGCAGGATGGATGTTGGCCAGGAAGCCCCTTCCTCAGGACCAGGAGCAGTGGGATGGCAGCTCAGAAGCCCCTACCTCTGGGCCAGGAGCGTTGGGACTCAACATCATGGTCTGGTGGTCTGGTGTCCTCTGCAACTTTGTAGTGTGGAACCAGGTAGCTGTACGGAGGAGTGGGGTGGGGGGTTGTCCAGTGGATTGTTGCCAGGGCGTGGGCTGATTCAGTGTGTTTCACATGACTTGCAACCTCGGTAGGGTGACACTTTCAGTTTCTCACAGCAGAGAAACTATATGGCATTTACACATGTGCATCCTATTTATTTCACTTAAGAGCATGGCCTCAATATGTATCCATTTAGTTATAAATGACTCTGTTTCCTCATTCTTTATGGCTGAGTAGTGCTCCATTTTATTAAAAAAAAACCCCACATCTTCTTTATCCAGTTTCCTGTTTATGATCACTTGGGCTGTTTCCAAGCTGTAGCTATTACAAACTGTGCCTCAATAATCATGGGTGCACATATATCACTGTGGTATGATTCCTTTAATTCTTTTGGGAAGATACCCAGCAGGGGAATAGCTGGGTCAAATGGGACCTCTAGTCCTAGTTCTTTGAGGTATCTCCATACTGATTTCCACGGTGGTTGCACCAGTCTGCACTCCCACCAACAATGGAGAAGGGTTCCTTTCTCTCCACACCCCCACCAGCATTTGCTATTGGTTGATTTCTTGATAGCAGACATTCTTTCAGGGGTGAGGTGGAATCACAGTGTTGTTTTCATCTGCATCTCTCAAATGACCAGTAATGTTGAACATTTTTTTATACATTTATTTGTTTGTTTGTCTGTTGAACCATCCTTGCGTCCCTGGGATAAAGCTGATTTGGTCAGGATGTATGATCTTCTTGATTACCTTCTGTATTCTGTTTACCAGTATCTTGTTGAGGATTTTTGCATCTATGTTCATTAGGGAGATTGGACTGTAGTTCTCTTTTTGGGTTGGGTCTTTCCCTGGTTTTAGAATCAAAGTAACACTAGCTTCTAGGAATGAATTTGGAAGTATTCCTTCCCTTTCAATTTCCTTAATGAGTTTAAAGAGCAATGGTGATAGTTCTTCTTTAAATATCTTGTAGAATTCAGCAGTGAAACCATCAGGACCCTGGCTTTTCTTTGTTGGTAAATTTTTAATTATGTTTTCAACTTTTTTTTTTTTTTTTGGTCCCAGGGATCGAACTCGGGACCTTGTGCTTGCAAGGCAAGCGTCAGAACCCCTGAGCTAAATCCCCAGCCCCTTTTTCAACTTTTTAAAAAAAAATATGTTTTCAATTTCACTTGTTGTAATTGGGTGTTTAGAATTTCTATATCTTCTTCATTTAACTTTGGCAATTCATATGTATCTAGGAATCTGTCCATTTCTTCTGTGTTTTCCATTTTATTAGAGTACAGGTCCTCGAAGTAGGCGTTGATGATCCTCTGGATTTCTGCTGGATCTATTGTGACTTCACCTTTTTTATTCTCAATTGCATGGATTTGAGACTTTCCTTTTTTTGATAAGATTGGCTAAAGGCTTATCGAGTTTATTTATTCTTTTGAAAAACCAACTCTTTGATTCCTTGATTTTTTGGTACCATTTTTTTAGTTTCCATTGCATTGATTTCTGCTCTGACCTTTATAATTTCCTCTCTTGTATGAGCTATGGGTTTATCATGCTCTTCTTTTTCTAGGAGCTTGAGGTTCAGCATTAGGTTATTTGAGCTCTCTCTGTGGTCCTAATATGGGCATTCACTGCTATGAAGTTCCCTTATATAACTGCTTTCATTGTGTCCCATAGATTCCTGTATGTTTTACTCTCATTATTATTTACTTGTAGAAACTGTCCAGTTTCTTCTTTAATTTCCTCTGTGACCCATTGGTTGTTCTGGAGGATGTTATTCAATTTCCATGTGTTTGTGGGATTTTTTTGGTTTCTTATCCTATTGAACTCCAATTTTATTGCACTATGGTGTGATAATATACAGGGGGTAACTTCAATTCTTTTACATTTATTTAGACATGTCCCATGAGCTAGCATGTGGTCTAATTTGGAGAATAACCCGTGTGCAGCCAAAAAGAATGTATATCCTGATTTTGTGGGGTTGAACACTCTGTAAACATCTATTAGGTCCATTTGTTCAATAGCTTGGTTCAGTTCTAGAATTTCATTGTTGACTTTTTGTTTAAATGGTGATAGTGGGGTATTGAGGTTCCCCACTACAATTGTATAAGTGCTTATTTGGTTTATCATTTCAATTAATATTTATTTTGTATAGTTTGGGGCATTTGTATTTGGTGCATATATATTTAGGATTGTCATCTCTTCCTCTTGGATTGTTCCCTTCACAAGGATGTAGTGACCATCTTTGTCTCTCTTAATTAGTTTTGGTTTGAAATCTACTTTGTCTGCAAACAAGATTGCTACCCCTGCTTTTTTCTAGATTCCTGTCATATGGAGAACTGTTTTCCATCCTTTTATTTTCAGTCTATGAATTTCTTTTTGAGTTAGGTGTGTTTCTTGTATACAGCATATGGTTGGATTTTACTTCTTAATCCATCCTGCCAGTCTATTTCTTTTGATTGGTGAACTGAGGCCATTAACATTTATGGTTATCATTGATAGATAATGACTCACCCTTGTCATGATGTTTTACTGTTGTTGGCTCTTTCATTTTTTATTTTTCCCCCTTTTCCTTTAGTTTCTTGCCTTTCCTGGTGGCTTCCCTCTGTTGGGCCTCATGGAGTTGTGACCTTCATTGTCTTTTTGTAGGATATTGTTTAGAATTGTTTGGAGTGCTGGTTTGGTGTTCATGAAATTTCTCAGGAGTTCTTTGTCATTGAAGTATCTAATTTCCCCATTGACTTTGAAAGATAATTTTGCAGGATACAACAGTCTAGGTTGGAAGTTATTTTTTTTTTAGGGCTTGAAATACTTCACTCCAGGCTCTCCTTGACTTTAGAGTTTATGTTGGAAAGTCTGTTGTGATTCTGATGAGCTTCCCTTTGTCGGTGATTTGTTTCTTTTCTCTAATTGCTTGTAGGATTTTGTTCTTCTGTTGGGTTTCTGGGATCTTGATTATTGTATGTATAGGTATAAATATTTTTTGATCATGGCTAGTTGGAGTTCTGTATGCCTCACTTATCTGTATGTCCAATTCTCTACCTTTGTCTGGGAAGTTTTCTACTGTTACTTCTGTGAACAGTTTTTTAATGTCAGTTGTACTTTCTCCTGTTTTATCATAGACTCCTATCAGTCTTATGTTATTCTTCTTTGCTTCATCTAGCAGTTGCTGGATTGATTTCTTGTGGTCCCTAACTATTTTTAAGAGATCTTTGTTTTCATGGTCCTTAACCACAATCCTGTCTTCTATGTCTGATATTCTGTCTTCAGATTCTCTTTGTCTGCTCTGCATGCTTTTAATGGAGGTTTTAGTCTCCTGAATATCTATTTGAATCTGTTTCATGGATTCCATTTCTTTCTTATGTTGGGCAACCATGTTTTCCATTTCTTTCTTATGCTGGGCATTCACAGCTACCAGCATGTTTCTGATCTCATCTATTTTCTTGTCTGTTTCTGCTCTAGAGCTTCTAATCATGTCTTTCACTCTATTCACCATCTCTGTATTCATCTGGTAGATTATTTCTGTTTGGAATTTTTCTAGAGCCTCATTCATCTGTTTTGTTACTTCTTGTGCTATCAGTTCAGGGTGTCCAGGTGGTTGATTATCAGATTTTTCCATCTCATTTCCCCCAGAATTCACCCTTGGTGGTGTGGAAGTCTGAGTTTGTGCCTTGCTTAAATGTCTTCTCATTTTTTTTTGTACTGTCCTTGGTTTAATTCCTGGGTTGATACTTCAAAATTGCTTGTTGTAATTATCTTTGTTGCTTGTAATTAGAGCCCTTATGGAATGATTGCTTCTCAGAGGTGTCTTCCAGATATAGCTGGTCTTTAGGTTTTAAGTCTCCAATGACTCTGAGGCTATCTCATTTTCGTTATACCAGGAAGGATCACTGACTAGATCAATCACAGTAACTTAGCCCAAGTGATACAATCAGCAACACCCTAGTATCAGGTACATCTTAGAAAATGACAATTTGTGAAAGTTATTAATCTATCACCTTTAACTGTGTGAATTAAATAAAAATTGAGGATCTACCCAACATATGTTTATAGAAAATAAACTCTTCCATACAGCAACTTTACCCTTCAGGATGGGGAGTTAGAAGGAGTTGTGGAGTGAGGGTTAGATAGGTAGAAGGATAGGGGAAGGTTAGCAGTGAGGCCAGAGGGCACAGGTGAGAGAAGGTAAAAGAGAACAAAAGAAAAATAAAGAATAAATCCAAATTAGGGCCAGAACACGAACAAAAAGTGAGATGAAGAACAATGTGGGCCAGTAAGGGGGGGGGAGGGAAAGAGAAAAGAAAGAAAAAAAAGAAGAGAAAAACATTTGAAAAGAGTAGGAAAAAAATTAAAAATAAGAGCAACCCCCCCCCAATAATAATAATTTTGGAAATAAAAAATAAAAATGAAAATGAAGGATCTCCTTCAGGGTATGTCTCTGCTGTCACAATAGACAACGTGGGCAGCAATGTGCAGTTATAAGTCAATGAGCTGAAGCAAGTCAGTCGCAGTCCCATGAGATTCAGGCAGATTTCTAGCTGCAAGTCCCAAGTTG